>NC_064885.1:25197624-26413249 GCF_929443795.1 Astur gentilis | reverse complement strand
TAAAAAAGCATGTTGGAGCTGCCTCTCTCGCCTGCCAAGATCACTGTTACTGAAACAAATTTGTACCTTTTGCAGTCCTGGAATAGACACCAGCAGTGGCTGGACACGTTCTCTCTCCGCCAGCCCGGGCCAGGAGTGTCTGGAGGAGCTGCAGGGAGGTTGCAGGGAACGTCCCCGCCGGCGGCAGCGGCTGTCCGCTCTCGCTGGGGTTCGCATCGAGCTGTGGCTGGAGGGGGGATTGAATCCCTCCTGGTATTCTGCCCTGCTTGCCCAGGCTGGCTCCACGTGAGCGTGCCTGCCCAGAGCTGCAGAGCTCGCAAGGGCAGCGAAGGGCCACTGAGTAATATTTCTGTCACGAATCATTTTTTCCCGTGGAGTTCATTGCCTTCCCGAGCCGCAGATCTCAGAGCAGGGAGTCGTCGTCTGTGATGGGGCGGGAGACTCATGAAGGCTTCGGCTCCCCAGTCCCCTTTGGTAGCCCCCACGCCGCTCTCCCCGGGTGCTCAGAGCCTCCCTGCTCTGCCGGGGTGGTACCGGCTGTGCTGAGCAGAGGCACCGGCCGTCCCCCTCGGCCCCAGTGCCAGCGCAGCTGCCTCCAGTTGGATTTCCCTGAGCAACCTGTTACACGACAGCTCTGCCTGCAGAGCAGCGTTTGGGTGCAAGCAGACTTTTGCAGAGCAGGGTGTATGTAAAAATGTGACGCCTTGATTACGGCTGACAAAACCAGAGGCCGAGTCCCACTTTCTTCCCTCCTCTCCCTGCCCCAGGATGGCGGCTGAAGAGGACCAAGAGGGTGGCGCGGTGTCATGCTGTGTCACCCCGGCCCCGTGCCTGCCTCCCACCTGCCCTCCCAGCAGGTTTCCCCCTCCCTTACTCAGTGGGCGAGTGGCCAGGGCAGGTTTCCCCCTCCCTCACCGAGCGGACGAGTGGCCAGGGCAGGGCCGCGTGGGACCAGAAGTCGCGGCCGCCGGCTGGCTTCCCAGGGCACCTCAGTCACCGGAAGCGGGTCATGAAGCAGCTGCTGTTCCAGCTCTTGGCAGTCAAGATCCAGGTGGGCGAGTTACCCGGACACGCTCTGACTCAGAGCGGCGCCCGGGACCCGGCCGCGGGAGCTTGTGGAGCCGAGCAGCTGCAAAGGGCGGGCGCTGCCCTGGCAGCGCCCGGGAGGAGCTCCCGCCCTGCGCGTCCGACCTTCTGCTTTGTGGCATCTGTGAAGCTTCTCAGGGGAGGTCTTCGGGCTTCGGGTTGTGTTTCGAGCTGGAAGTGACCGTGGGGAGGCTGGCTGGTTTTACTTTCTTTTTCATGTGGTGCCCTATAGGCAACGTAGAGCACTTGGAGTACTTTCCTGCCTTAGATAGTTTTAATATCCATCTAGGCAGAGTTCAATGCACCTGAAGCTAAGAAATAACAGAGGGAAGTTTCCAACACATAAATTTCTCTTTGTTTGATGCCTTTTTTTTATGACCTATTAAGCTAAACTTTTAACTAGGGAAGAAGAAAAGCAAATGCCACATTATATGCACACAGCACAGCTGAGTAGAAGATTCTAGCAGTGCATTTCATTTACCTAGTGAACTGGGAGATGTCAAGAATGGGGAAGGGAGCATTTCTTCTCTGATTTGGCAGATAACCAGTGTCGGTGCACTTCTAGGGGCACTTAGTGTATGGACTTAAATTAAATTTGTAAGACTATATTATTTATTATTGGAAAACTGCAATTCAAGTAATACAGACAGAGATAATTTACAGTAGCATGACATGTCTCAGCAAATTTTAAGGGGGACTGTTTTGGCTGCTGTCTTAGACCTCAGTCTAATTTTGGATAAGTTTTGTACTCTGCATGTTAAGGTGGCAGTGCCTGACAACAGCAGTGTACCTACTGACACTGCCCTAATACCGAGTTAATGGAGTGGAGCCAATATGATTGAAGAAACTCCTATACTAAACTTTCAGCCTAATATTTAGGTGTAGGCTACAATAAATTACTTTTCAACACTACAGATGCAAGATGAGCAAATAGCATTAGTTTTGTTAGCAACATTGGGAAAACCAGGATAGCAGTGGATGGTAGATGCAACCTGACTTTTTAACGATAACCCCCATAAATGCAAAGAGCTAAGCAAGTAGGTGATATGTAGGGAAATGCAAAGTTACTTGTATTTGAATCACGTATCGAGATTAAGATGATGTAAAATATCTCATTCTTTTCTAGTACTGAAATATCTCTCCTGATGGAAGTCACTCCAGATTGATGCCCCCGTGAGAAGAGATTCAGGACCACAGTGGGCACGCATCACAGGTGCTTTGTAAGGTCCATCTCCTGAATGGTTGCAGGGACCATTTCCATGTGAGAACCTGTGATTACGAGCACTGATGGTGTGGGTCCATTCAGCAGAGATACGTAGGCAGGGTTCAGCTGGGAGTTGTCCGTGTGAGGGAATTGAACTCAACAGGAGTTGTGCCTATTAGCTTATTATGGGGCATTGGAGAAACAGTGTGGTAGAAAGCAGGGGAGCCTGGCTCAAGGCCACTGAAAGTTGGGGGTAGGACACAGTTATCTGTTCATCTTGCAGAAGTCTGGGGTCATCAGGAGAATGCGGGTAAGTGCAAAAGGGTTTTTTGTTTCTTTGTCTGGACTTGGTTTTGTTTGGGTTTTTTTTTGTTTGGGTTTTTTGTTCATTCGTTTGTTTGTGGTTGTTTTGGTTTTCTTGTCCAGTGACCCCAACCTTGAAAAAATGCTGATCCTGTGTGTCTTTCATTCTGCCCATGGTCAAAGACTCTCCTCGCTGTGGTTGCATCTGGGTTGGTGTCAAAAGGAATTCAGATGGCTTGTGTCTAAAATCAGGGCTAAAACTGGGCAAATTATGCTTGGAATAATTGATACGTATTTGATTTCTATCGCTTAACAAGAGGATGCAGGAGCAGGATTAATTGAAATGAGTTTGCAGGAAGGGTATCAAAATCCATACACTGAAAGCAATTAATGAGGAACCTCCCCTAAGATTATTAGAAAGACTACTAGGAAGATAGCGAAATACAGAAAATTAAAGATACTTGATGCAGGGCAGAAAAAGGAAAACAAAACCCAGGCTGGATAATTAATTATGAAACCAAAATGATATTCTATTTGGGTAGAAAATAAACACATTGAAAGAGTCAAGAGATACTTCTGTGAGTAGATGATTGGGGCACTTCCACTGTTTCTGTGAAGCACAGGCAATGTTTTAAAATTAGTAGAAAAATTAGGAGCTTTTAAATTTATTCCTCAGAAAAGCAGAGCGACAATGCTAGAAATGGCTATTTTGTGTGGCAAAAGGGAAGAAAAATTAATTCAGTGTCTGTTCCATTGCTATTCTCCCTTCTCCAAACCAGCAGAGGTAACAGGCACATCTGCCCTTCTCCCCAGTTCCTACAGGCAGAGAATGGGGCCGATTTAGAAATATCATTCCTGCAAGGAATGTCAGGAGCTGTTGTGGACCATTACCATTAAAACGACTGGTGACTTTGTTTTACATATATGTGCGTTGATCTTACTTCTCCTCTATAAAGAGGCCTTTGATTAGATTTTTGTTAGGACTCACTCCAAATTGCACAATACTAACACAGTTATTTAAGTGGAGATCTTTCCTTTGGCCTCCCACTTTGCCTGTTTCTCCTGTCCATCATAGCTCAAAATGACTACATTTTTCATTTCAGAGTATTAGATAATCAAAGGGCACTGTTATTTCATAAATGTCCATTAAAAAAACCCAAAACAAACAACAGAAAGCAACTCTTACCGCAATGGAATATTAGCAAGTTGTTCTGAAAATGGATACTTTAGTTTTCAACTTCAGTAAATAGAGCTCATCAAAGCTCACAAGAACTAGCTTATAGCTCTTAAAAACAAGAGTGATTCTGTGCAAGTTAATGATGAAGCAACGTGGTTGGTAATTGTAGCAGATGATTTTGGGCTGCTTCTAGGTAAGATTTGGTATACCTTTATACAGTATTGATAGACTTAAAAAAACCAACCAAAGGAAAAAAGGTAAAACCAAATAAGCCAACGCTTGTGCCCTGTTACAGGAATAGTGCTGCTGCAGGAAAGAATGAGAGGAAGTGGGGCTGATCTTCAGGCCTTTTCCGTAAGGTTCAGCTTTACTGAAGGCTGAAGATGCTCAGCACTACATGTGACTAGTTCCTTATCCTGTCTAAAATGCAGATCTCCCAGCCTCTTCTTCTTGATACCAGTGAGTTGTTTAACCGCTAACATTTTATTCTCTGTCACTTGGGCATGATATTGGTAATAGTAATAGTGCACAGCCTCCTGGGGACCTAAAGGATCAATTATTAGGGTTTATATAATTAGAGGTTGCGTCCTGCCCTGTTTGGTGTTACCTCCCACCCCAAAAGGTGCAACACAGGCTCATAATTTATTTTTCACCTGCCCTGTCTCTGCACTCTCTTAACAACACCACAACTGCTGCAGACCCAGATCCTACCCTTGGAAAACTGAGGCGGTTCCTTAGCCAGTGCCTCGCACCAGCTTACGGAGCTGCTCCATTAATGACCACCGTGGGCAGGTAAAGCCACCTTTACCTTTGGCGAAAGCCATGCCTTGCTCCAAGTGCAGGGCCAGATCCTTGGGGAGTTGCCCTGCCACAGCCAACATAGTCAGTGTTCAGATGTGACACCACTTCAATTCATTGTTTCCATTTCTACAATAAGATGATGTAAAAATTCTTGTGACTGAACATGCAAAGGCACTCGTAAAAAAGCCTATTAATTTTTATGCCTCATAAACATAAACCAAAATTCTCTTTAAGTTTGTGAAATTCTCTTTGAGAATGTGAAAACATTCCTTTTAAAACCTGAGTTTGTAGGACACAGAACAAACCGGATTTCAAAACAAAAGTCTGGTTTCTATTCTCTCGAGAATTCTATTATTGTTAATTAATAATTCCGGTTTGCCTTTGTTTTCAAGGCTTTTCAAGGGAAATATTTCTGAAGCTCCGCTGTTTTACTGCTTTTCTTTGATGAATGTTTTATCAAATAGTAATCAACATCTTGTAATGCAATTGTATGGTTTACAACTGTTATATACTGAAACCTAAAGCAACTGAAAGAAGCAAAAGCAGAAGACAAAATTATTAAACCTCTAGACTTTCCGAAAAGCTGGAGTGCCATAATATTAATTTATGCTAAAGCCAAGCAGCATGTTGCTGTTTTGCTACTGCCTGTCACTTCCCTGAGTGGTGGGATTTGTTTGCTAGCATGTAATCACACATTTAATCATACTTTTGGAAATGTGGGCATAGGAAGCGGTGGTGCTAGCAAGGCCACCCACTGTTGTCCGAGCTGTAAAGCAGAGCCCTGGCAGACACTGACATGTGCTTGTACCTCTCTCAAGGTGGGCCATTGGTCTTGATGACATTGCAACCTTCTACATGCCTGACAATTATGGCACCTCATCAAATAGTAGACTTTTTTTATTATGTATTGAAGAGCTATTTGAAAACAATGTGGTGGTTTTATGGTCTGAGCGTATGGCCATTTCCCCTCAGCAGCTGTGCTGGGTGCTGTGCCACCAGCTCAGCACACAGACTCGCTTCTGATGCAGAACATCACTGCTGGATGAGAGCATTTCTAGCATACATGATTTATTTACAGGCTGACAAAATGTAGGCCTTAAGGCTGAATATTAATGTAATAACCCTAACTGCAATAAACCGGCTGTTTTTCGGAAGTGCTGATCTCCCACAGCTTTCAATGGCCCTAATTTTCCCCTCCCATATTCTTCAGTGCTCTAAAAATCAGAGAGCTTTCATTTCACTCTCTAAATACAGTCTTGTGTCAAGCAGCCTTCAGTGTTACCATTTTGTTTTGGGATTGATTCCTGTATTCTGCAAAAACCAGAGGCTTGCAAACTGTTTGGGGGACTGTTTCTAAGTTTGTTGTTGTTGTTGTTTTTTTGGTTGGTATTTTTGTTTGTTTGTTTTGATTCTTTTTTTTTCCTTAAATATTCAGAAGAATAGCACTATATACAGCACTCCCCCGAACAGTACACAGGAACCACAGATATGCTGTCACCATTAAATGACACCCCTAGGGAAGCTTCAAACAGTTTAGACACAGGAAATCTTTCTGGTGGAGAAGCGCTGGCATGTTTCTGTGGTGTTTGTTACAAGGATGTATTTAGACCATTGCTGTCATTTATATTTTAAGTTACCAGGTGCACAGAAAGGGCTAGAAAAGCCTGTGCCCACCATACCTAAAAAGATTCCTTTTCTCCTGCCATCACACTTCTTTGTTCAGCCCCGGTTTCCAGCTGTATGAGCAGCAGCAGCTTTCACCAACCCTCCACAGTTTGCAAGGTGATTTCTAATTGTTTTTCTTTGCTAAGAAATGGGTGGAAAAACGAAGGCCGCTCTGTGTAGGGGGAGGCAGAGCCCCTGCTTGTTGGGAACCACCGTCCTCCGGAGGGGAGGCTGAGGCTGGTGGCCACAGGGCAGGGTGTGAAACAACGGCATGTAGTGAGATCTGGAGACTTGACCTCGCTGCACTGCTATTCCTTAGACTTCATTTTCAAAAAATGTATTTAAACCTGTGAGAGCTGTTTATCTTATATTGATGTCCCTCCAAACAATGATTCTTGTACAGCAAAGCCCTGCCAAATTTTTCTGTTCTCGTGTGGTCTTGGGTTGCCGATATACTATTCAGTAGGAAATAGAAGTCCTAAAACCAATACTGGTGGAAAGATGATCAAAAGAAGGTGAGCAAGACTGTTTCTTGCCCCTAAAGAGATGACAGGGGCAATGGCTTGAGGAATCTTTGCTTTTCTATGGCTATTTTCATGTCTATTTCTACACTTATGAAGTAGGAGGAGCTGCAATGAACATTTCACAGGAGCAAATCCTGTTCAAGATCAATAAACTAACTTCCATAAGCTTTGGCCCCAGTTTATGTACTTTGAAGTGGAATTTGAAAAAAAATAAAAATGCCAGAACCAATATACAGCTCTGAGCAGACAGAGGGTTTATCATATTCCTATTTTATGATTCTTTTGCCAGAGGGAATCTTTTGTCATAACTGTGCTGGTATTGTTGCATTCATTAAAGAAAAAAAAAAAAAAAGAGGGAAATTATATTGCTCACCCGGTGTTTCATTTCTGATGAGTGGTCCCGCACACCACGGGAGCTCAGAGGCAGGCATGTATGGGAAAGCCCTCTGACCTCCCCATGGCACTAGGTGGCCTCAACAGCATGAGGGTGATACTCCCCATTTTGCCGTAGCCCGTGTGTTTGAACGGCAAAGGTGGGTGGTGGCTCTGTGCTGCTCGCTGAGGGGTTTTTAGGGGGTTCACCAAGGAGGCAGCAGCAGGAGTGGAGCTCAACTCGCTGCCCAGAGCCCGAAGATTTGCGGATGCTGAGCAGCCGTAAACCACCAGCTCTGCTCCAGGATGGGACTGGGGGGAGGGTGAGAAAGAAAATACGGTGGTTTTTTTCTCAGAATAACAACCCCTTTACTTCCTCAGATGGGCTGTGTGCACAGAGGAATTGCTCACCTGAGTACACTGGGCCAATAGAAATTGCTCAGTGGTGGTTTTTACCCCAGCTGAAGAGCCAAAGTTTGGAATTCTTTCACCCTTTCTTTAGCCTGAGTGTCTCCCCACCTCTGTCTGCTGTGGGCTGCTTTAGGCACAGCTGGCCTAACCAGCAGCTGTAGCACATCTTTCAGACCAGATCATGCCAGTGTTTATATGAAGGTAACAGAAGGATTTAAGGCAAATTCACAAGACGAGCGAAACGTCCTGGCTGTGTGTAAATGCCCATCAGATGGCATGTAGTTTCCAAGGTAATATACAATACATGGAGGAAATACATCCTCGCATCCCCCGAGGCAGCGAGCGAGAACAGACTGTGGCTGTGCTCCTCGGAATCCTTTCGAACAGCTCTTGTACCCACGGGGAGCTCGAGGGCACAGGAAGCCTGAGAGCACACGGGTACAGCAGGTCACTCTGCAGCCGAGGATGGGCACATCGGCACTTGGGCACCAAGACCTTTGTTGGGTGGGGAAGCTTTTTAGGGACAGGAAAGATATTTGTATTTTTTTACATTTATTTTTTTTACGTTGGAAGGATGACTGAAGAATTTTATAACTGTTTCATTTAAATGCTGAGCTCTCAAGAAACTGCAGCCAGCCTCCTGCCGACTCCGTGTGTGCACTTACGGTCGGTCTACAGGTGTCAGACAGTTGGGAAGAAATGTGGGTGGAAAGAATCATTTGGAGCATATTGGATTTTAATGAAACAAACTGTTTCTGGGATAATCTTTAATCTTCTCTGTGTCCTCATGGTGATCAGGAGCCAGCCTTTTTATGCACTGCTAACTATTCAGAGCAGAGTATTGCTACATCTTGCAGCTGAAGCCAGACTTTAAAAAATCTTTAGATACCTAATCCCCTCTAAAATCAATACTTGCTAATTAGCACACGTATTTAGCTTCACACACATACATATAAATTGCATATTAGTGATGCCCTGTGCAAATATATGCCTTGGTCTCCAGACATTATTTAGAAAGATATGTTAGAGGAGTTGAGAAGGTACCTGCAGATCAATTAGTATCCCAAATTACTGCTCTTGGATGCTGGTTGTTCTAGGTCCGTACGCAGCTGGGCTTTTCCTGGTGGAGGTTTGCCCCTGCTGTAAGGTGACCTGTCTGTGCCTTTTCCCTCTTCAAATTTAATCTTCACAGGGTTGAAGACATGCTTATGGGATTAGGGAGCTTGAGAGTACTTTTTTTCCCTGGAATTTGTTGTGGTGTATAAGGGGAAATTGTAGCAGAAAAGGCAAAGAGAGCCATCGGCCTTTCAAGTTTCCACCCATCCCTGGGTATTTCTAAGGGAAGAGGCAATCAACCCCACATCACGCAATTTTCCCTTCTCTAATGCAGAGAGGAGTAGGGGCTGAAGTCCTCCCTCTCCCCAGCTGAAAGGAGGTGACCTGGGTGTAGTTAAACATCAACGTATAAAGCCTTAAATTACGTGCTAAACTGCAAAACAAAACCTGAAAGCAGCTGGTGATTGCTTATAGTAATGCAGAATGGGAAAGAAAGAATGCAAAATGAGCAAAATGCCAAAAGATGTAATTCCCTTCAAAACATGAGCCTGAGAGACCCCAGGGAGGGGGTCGGACGCAGGGGCAGGCAGGTGCCTGTGCCTGTGATGGTGCAGTAGGAAAGCACAGGTCACTTTGCTGCTTTGGATATTCACATCACTGTGGGCCAGAGGGCCGAGACGCCTGTCCTTGCTGAGCAGAAAAACCCAATCCAACATGAAACTGCTTGAACCCCTTTTTTTGGATTTAGGTGAAAAGCCCTTTTTTCCCCTTCCCCATTTGGCAGGTCTTGGCCCTGTTTCCCAGCTTCAGCTGGTACCTCCTTCCCAGAAGGCCTAGGGCTAGCTCTGGGTGCTGCTTCTTGGGGCTTTGCTTGCCAACTGGGGCACTCTGTTTTGGAGTAAAATGAGGGTAGAAGAGATGTTCAGGAAGGTGTGGGATGACATACGATTCTCCCTGCTCCTTAGCTGGGCAGTAAATATTCATATTCTTAATGTTACCTATTTTAATGCAGCTTTGTTGACCAAGTAGACAACATGCATATGTTTACTCTTCTCTTTTTTTTTCTTTTTTTTTTCCCCCACTTCTTTTCTGGTGAGAGAAAAAAAGATCTATGCATACACCTCAGAGGCACCAACTACTTTTGGCTAACAGATTGATGCTGCTCTACCGCAACTGGACTTTTTTCAAGAAGTACTGAAGACCCTTCAACCCCCAGTGAACTGAACTGAGATGCAGGGAAAGGAAACCTGGGGCATCTGTGGGTGGTCATGCAAACTGCAGGCACCCAAAATCAGGAATGTGTTGGTAAAGTTTGGTCTTTCCGTTACCTCCTTTTCTCTTCCTACCAGGCACTTTGCACTATGAGTCCAAGGTGTTTATGAAGGAGATGAATTCATTGTGTATTAGCAGTAAGGGCAGGGCTTGTCAGAGGGCATTTGGCCACTAACCAGGCACCTGCTCCTGTCTGCGGAACCTGTGCCTCTGAATAATGCTGGTCTTCTTTTCCCTACATATCTATGTATGTATAAAAATCCTGGTGCAGCAGATTTCTGAGCAACATATGTCTGAATTCATTATGATAAAATGGTCTTGTTAAATTTTCTTGTAATTTGATGTGAGATAATTGAGTAATGATTTTAATTTTTTACTCTGTCTGCAGTAAAAATCTAACAGAGTTCTTTACATGTTCTTTCAAAGTAAGTAGACATAATTACAATTGACAATTCAATTTACTAGTGGTCTCTGTGCATTTTCTGTTCCCTCATCAATAAAGGAAAATAGCGAGGAGGTTGTTTGTAAGCAGCAGTTCTTGAGGATTGTGTTTTTGTAAGGTTTTTACACCTCCTTTGTGTGGAAAAAAAGCAAGAACATTAGGATGAAACTAATGCAAACAGAGCCTTCAAAAATGTGTCTTTTCGTGATGTAAAGAGACTAAGAAGAAAGATCTGAGGTTTTGCCCTTCTTTTCTTCATTGCACATTTCAGATCAAATCCAGCGCTGGACTCATCTTTGGAAGCTCCTAGGTGCTTTAACTCTGCGATTTCAACATATTTCCAGCAAGGTAAGAAGCTTTTTATGTGCTAGGGAAAGGGATGGATGATGAAAATAGCCAGATTTTCTCATTTCATTCAAGGTGTTGTAGATTAAGTGTGACTCCTCTGAAGCTGGTGCAGGACCTGCACCAGGGGATATGGGTAGATGTAAGATAGGGCCGATTGTCCTCCAGTATGTTACGTCTGAGCAACCAGTTTGGATTCGGAAAGAAGAACTGGGAGCGTGCAGGGTTTTGGAAAGGGGAAGAAAGGAGGCAATTCTGGCTCAGCTGGTAGGGAGCGGCGGGATGCTCAGAAGCTGTGTGCCAGGCACTTTGGCTGATCCGCTGTGAAGCTTTCCCTAAACTGCCGAGGTTTTGTGTGTTGCTCATGTCCACAGCACAGGAAGCCGTATTTGCCAGCTGACCTCACACGAAGTGGAGAGGATTGACCGTGGCTGATTTGAGCTCTTATGGTTGCTTGCTGGGCCAGAGCTTTTCTTAGCCACTTGGCAGCAAACACTGGTGCTGGTGATGGATAGCCTGGCCTAAAAGGACGGCAAGGACCAGACTGGATTGCCCAGGCAACTCAGACTTGCTCCACGGGGATGGAGTTACTGTTCACTGTGATTTCTTTTCTGCTGACATTGTGCTCTGCAAATTATGAGATGCAAAAAATATGTGGGGAAGTTTTAATTGTAAGGCTAATTAAATGAGACCATGACTGTGTTAAATCTGTGGTTCCATTTCCCAGGAACAGTAGGAATACAGGAGAGCAGGGCTGGGACCTTGCATGGATGCATCTGCATATTTCCATCAAAGGCAGTCATTTGTCATTTTATGTTTGTGCAGGTTTTTGCCCTAAAGATCCTGTAAAAAAGTATCTTTTTAGGGTGATTTTTTTTCCATTGAAAGTTGGACTGCTCCTAAAGATGGCTATGCTTGTGACAGCTGGGAAGAATGTGGGGTAATTGTCCATCCCTACCAATTTTATGGACAAAGCATAAAACAGAGCAGTGACTTGGGACACAGCTTGGGTGTCTCTGTTCCAGAAAGGCCGTGTCCACTGTCAGGGTACAGCACTGGCAGGAAACGCGCAGATAGGCAGAAATACATGAAAGGCCATCAAAATGGTCGTCGCCCACCAACCTCCCAGAGCACAGTCCTGCAAGGAGCCAGTGAGGTACCCTGAGAGCTCACCGTGCTTCAGCCACGTGCTGAAACACGACCGGTCTTGTCCTAAAGCCAACCAAATCGACAAAAGTTGTGTCAGTCACATTTTGATAGGCTGTCATCTGGCTATGGCATGCTGCAGTCTGGCCATGCCAGGGCTCGGAGCCCGGGCTTGTCTGTGTACTTCATGGGCTTCAGAGTTGACTGCCTTCACCTTCGTGACTGGCATCCAGAGAGGAGGTTGTTGTCGCAGTCAGGTCTTGCATCTTTATGCAGTATTAAAGAGCCATCACGTGTCTTACTGGGGAAGACCAAGAGAGGTTTTGGTCTTCTAATTCAGATGCTACTAAACCCAGGTTTTCTAACAGGATGGTCCCACTGTATGCTGGATCATTGTCTTCTTGTACAGGTGCCTCTTTCATCTTTAGTTTCAGAGCAGGAGATGCCCAGTCACAGGAAGGACCATACTGTGCCCTTAAAAAAAAAAAAAAAAAAAAAGAAAAAAAAAAAAGAAAATTATAGGTCTGTGATTTCAATGCTATGAATATCACTTGTTGTCAAGGTGGGAGTTTAGAGTCAGAGACCAGCACAGGGAACAATGTGCCAGCCAGCCTGCTTGAACTTCAGTCCTTCTGAACCAAGAAATACTTTAATTATTTTATGCAACACGTGGCCTTTTGATTCTGGCAAGCAGAGGCAGAAGAGAAAGTTGCTATGCAACCAAGCAAGCAGCTGCTGAGCTGAGGAGTCCAGGAACTGGGAACTTTTACAAACAGGGATTGTCTTGAAAAATACAAACAGGCAGAATTTTTTGATTGCTTCCAATTATCATATTTGTCATCATCTTGCTTCTGAATTTATTTAGCCAATGTTGGCAAAGGGTCATAAAAATGTTGCCTCAGGTGGAGTCTGGCAGCCTGTTTTGGGGACTACAAAACTATGGGAATTTGGCTTTGGTGAGAGTGACATTCTGTACATGCAGCTGACAAGGGACTTTATTTCAGTCTAGGCTTGCATTGAATCCAGAAATCTCCCCCTGTAACCGTAGTGCTAGCTCGGGCCTGCCTTCCCTCTGGCAGCAGTGCAGATTCAATGTGAGGCTGAGCCCAAAGCCAGGGGCTTGCAGGGATGTGCTGTGAGGTGGTGGGGGGGGGGGGGCACGCACTTCGTTTCTTCCTAAACCAAAATGAGATACAGGGTCAGGGCAGGGACCTTCACTGTGGGGTGAACATTTGTTAAGGTGAATGGATGAATTTTGCTCGTGTTGCCTGCAAAAATAAACCCGGCTATTTTCTTAAAGACTGGGCAAGCAGAAAACTCTGGTGCTACCCCTCTGCTCAGTTATAGTTCTGATATGTGTTGCTAGCAGGGAGACCTGTCTGTCATTAGCCTTTTATTAAATAAATAAATGAATAAATTGTAGTGAAAAACAAGCTCCCTTTTGTTCCCTCAGATACACACTATGAGCTAGTAAAGGTTGCTGACAACCTTTTTAGTGGAGTTACAACTGAATTACAACAGGACATAAAATACAAGCTCTGACTACCACTTGTGCCATTTAACTACTTAATAAATTCCAAAGCAAGTGGGCATTCAGGGCTGTAAACAAGTCCTTTACTACCATCCCTTCCCATACAGGTTGTAGACACTGTTTAAAGACTCTGACTTAGAAGTAATGTTTTGGAATAATCACTTCTCCCCCTGTGCCACAACGTAATTCATGGCGGGGGTTACGTGAAGCCCCTGCAAGGGCAGATTGATGGTTGAAGAACTGAAAAGGAGAGCCACAAATCCTTCATCAAATTACAGCCAGGGTGTTCAGGCTGCCTCCTCCTACTCTTAGTGATAATATCTAGACAGTAAATTATCATATCAAAGCATAGAATTCAAAGAAACAGAGTGATAATCATCTCCAATTCCTGGTGGATAAGCAACTAATGGGAGATTTAATGTACTACAAATGCAGGAGATAACAAAATAATTACAAAATGGCAAACTGCTGAAGATTTTTAGGAAGAAGGACAAGGAGAAAAATGTTTTTCAAGTAGTGCTTGTTATAAGGAAAACATATATCAACAGCCCGTCTTTGAACAGATGCATTAGGGAAATTATACCCAAGCATGTCCACTTGGTGTGTTTCCTTGTTCTGCATGTTCCTTAAATTGTGTTCGAGCAAGAAACCATAATCTTTTTTTTTAATAGTAAAGCTCATTTCCCTGGTCGCAGGAAATAATAGTCTAATTTGTCTGTTCATGGTTTGGGATGTTTAGAGTACATACAGTGAATGGGTAATGGTGCAGGCACCCAGGAAGCCTTTCAGCCCAAAAGGCCGTTTAAAAATACTATTATAAGATGTTAAATCAACCTGAAGGAGCTGAATGGGAAAAATCAGAGAGGTTTCTGTCTGCGAAGATGCAATGTGTCTGCCTGGAGCTGGGAATTGGTGAGTGACGAGGCAGCGGGGGATGGCTGGGTTTGCCGGTGGGAGGTACATGCCATGCAGCAGTCCACGAAAGGTTTCTGAAAGCGGATGAGCAGCAAGATTGAGTTTGTGAGGCAAGATTGTATCAGATGGGAGATGTATTACAGTTTTTTTATGGCTGAATATATAAGAAAATTGCATCTTACAGATATTATGCAGCAGGAATCTGCAAAATGAAGCCATGCCCTGATCCTGGAGGGGGAAGATGGATGCTGTGCTCAGGTCCTAGGTCTGTCTGCCAGAGGGGACCGTGCTGGTTGCAGTGGAGACTGAGGCAGGTAAGGGAGGTTTGGAAAGGGGGTGGAAGGTGGACTTGGGCTCTGCTTGGCAGGGTTGTGCCTGTAGTGAGGAGAAGGCACCAGGAACTTCCAGAGCAGCTGAGAGTTTAATCTGGACAGAGATGCAACAATTGAGGAAGAGCAGAAAGGCAGTTAGGAGCTGAGTTGTGCTGTAGGAGTGAATGAAGGATCTTATGGTGGGTGACAGCTCGAGAACAACAAACCGCTCCTTGGGAAGAAGAAAGCACCATTTCACATGTCTGTGAAGCCATCATTTGTCTTCTGGTGAGTGCAGGCTGATCTGCAGAGACTCTGGCCTTTTCCAAACACTGAAAATAATTATCCTTGTTCCAAAGAGCTTAAAGTCAAAACCAAAAGAAGACAAAGATGAGTTCAAAGGAAACAAGGACAAGAGAAATTTAAGAGTGTACAATCTTCAAAATGTCATTAATTGTAAATAATGATTTGCCTGACCTTGGCACTGCTCCCAGGAAGTCACACCAGGCTCAAGAATGCAACACGATGACGCACAACTTGAAAATATTGTGTCAAGCACCACCTGGTTCCTGTTAGCTGAATGCCTCGTTGACATTGCTCATTCGTTCTTCACTCGAATGAAAACTCATGGACTCATTGATGGATGGAACTTGATGGAACTGCTTGGCAAACGTTAATGGTTTTAAAATGTTTAATAAACTACTAATTAAAGGAGGGGAAAAAACAGAGCTCAAAAAAGTCTGCAAGAACGTTGTGGGTTGGTTTTTTTCCCCAACATCTTGAAAATTAAGTATTTTAAATTGATTGACAAAAACTTTTTTTCTTTTTTTTTTTTTTTCATCTGCCTTTAGGATGTTTATGGAAACTACTTTGATAGGTATACCCAAATACTGACAATGCTCCTTGTCTCTTCCTCAAGGACCTTGGTATTGCTTGTGAAGATATCATTTCTATGAAACCTGTAAGTGGATCACACCCATTGGTTTTTTGAAGCAGAGCTTCATGGGGGTGCCCTCTCAAAGCCCAGCTGGTAGGAGAAACAATGTTCATGAACTAAATATCCTTAATGGTTTTTTGGGAGGAGTATGCATTGAATAGCTTTTCATACCTCTAAAACAAATACAGAGAAGTATTTTAACTGCTGGCATCCGTCTTAGCCTCCTGCAGACTAGCTGACCCATCTGCTTTGCTTGCTACTGCTGCAAAACTGGACTTTAACTTCATGGATGAGAAACTTCAAGGTGACCATAGGGAAGATGCCCAAGTGTAAGGATTCATGTGTCATTTTGTCCCCTTTTAAAAATGTAGGGTTAATTTCCTAATTAATAGTGGGATGATATTTGCTCTTATTTCCTTTCCCTATGGGGAGAGGTTTTGGACTTTTATAATATTGTGTGTGTGTGTGTGATGTGTCTATGCTCATACAGATCATGCACATGTGAATATTTATGTCTACGTATCTGCCTTTCTGTCACAGATTGCTGTGATTGCTATATACTTGTGGCTGAGAAAGCAGGGCTAAAATGCAGCTTGAACGGATATGGGAAGCTGGAGACCCTGGTGGTAATAATTAGTGTTTCTTGAGGAGTGACTCCATGTTCTTGAGCTGACCCCCAAGGAGAAAATCTCTGCTTTAAGGGGCACATGTTTTGCTAGAAATACTCTGATTCAAGCTTGGCTCCTCCTGTTGTGTAAATGAACTTGGATAATGAAGCAGTTGTAATTTTTAAGATTGAGATTAATGCATCTAATGAACCTCTGCTCATTCATATTTACACTGAACAGCTTCTCCATGTAACAAGTGGATAAGAGGAACACAGTTTATCAAGTATCTTCCCTGATAATATAAATAAATCTTGCCAAGTTACTTTTTTGAGAGAAAATACAATATTCTCTGGGTCTCAGTGAGCAATTGTGAAATCAGCTGTTTCCTCTACGCTTTAAAAATGCCATTTGTATCTAATTATTCAAAGCAGAAATGTGAGGAGGACCACATAATTCCTTCCGAGGCCTGAAGAGATCTTGCTGTGACTTCAAACCCCAGCAAACCTAGCAAAATCAAAACAATCCTAAATAATGACAGCTGAATGGAAAGGGGGGTGTTCTTCTTCTGAAAGTCTGCAGTTCTACAGGAATTAATGTTTCTTAGTCATCTAAGATCCCATATTGGCAAGCGAAATAACAAAATGGAGAAAATGTCTAGAATACCATCCATAACAAAACAAACAAATCAGGAATTTTGCCAAGATGTAATTCAGGCAATTAAACAGGGAAAACATTCCTGCCTTAATCTTGCTGTGTGTTTATTTGTTCATCTTAAGCTAGAATTAGAACTTGTAGATTTATGTACTGTATATTAAATAAAATAAAAAAATCTCTGCTAGAACACTTCTTTCTGCACAGAAAGTAATGTTTGGCAGAGGTGATTCTATACTAGCAGATTTGCCTTTCAAATATTCTCACAAATTAAAAAAAAATTCTTATGAACCAGTTTAACTATTCTGAGCACTGAAGAAAAGCATCCATGGGTGACACAAACTGAAGCTCTAACCTGAACATCTGCAGCTGAAGTCTTACTTCTGTTGACAATTGGAATCCCTTGAGCTAGGCCAAGCATGGCAATGGTAGCAAGGCTATCTAGAAATACAAATACCTTATAACCAAGCCAACCTTTGCCTCCTCCTGCCCTTAGGAGACCCTTCCCTCTAAATTGGTGCTTTTCCTTTAGGTTCAAAACTCTCTGTAGAATTTCTCCTGAACCAGCTCCTACCCCAATTTTTTTACGTTTTATGAGCTCGATTCACCCTTTGCTACTAAAACTCTGTCGTTTTCCCAGAGAGAGACTGACAAAGCCTGGGTCGGGAAGATTTTGTTCAGTTCATAAAATTTGCTGACTTTTTACCAGGTGCTTTGCACCCAGGTGAGACTAGCTCAATTTGCTGGACGAGCCAGAACCTGCCCATGAAAAGAAAGGCCGGGTGACAAGGGACATTGCTGATGCCTCTGTGTGGCTCTGCTGGGTTCGACATGGGGAAGTTTCCCTGGAATTGGTTTCTGTGTTGATGAAGGTGTGGGGAGGTGGAAGGGCAAGGGCTTTTCACAGTGTGAGATAGCAACACACTGTTGTAGATGGCTCTTGTTTCAATTCTGCGTGCCACTAACTGCTGCTAAGCCAAAGATAATATTGCTGCTGGTAGAGAGGAGGCTTCTCCAGTTTTAGTAGCCCTAACTATGTGCCATTAAGAGAGGGAATCAGAAATGTTGAGCATTACACTGAGTGCCTCTGATGCCTCTGCTCACTTCTAAAGCATGGGGATTGTCAGGGCTTAGCAGGAATGTGGACTGAAGGAAATCTGGGCTGGTAAATGACCTACTTCCAAACTTCTACAATTTCATGTGAAAATAGCGAAAGCCACAGTAAATATGGGATCACAGAAAGCTCTGTTTCTAAAGGCACTTTTCAGAAGAACCTCATTTTAAGGCAATGCTAGCTCTGGAAATAACTTATTACACTTATTTATAAGATGCTCATGAATAATTTACGCTACATTAACTTGTAAATGTGATAGCTTTTGAAATCATTAAGCTCCAGTAGCTTGCTTTGTAAATCCATTGGCTGGGTCTCATTATTAAAAGCTAATTAGCTCTTTCAACTGGAACATATTTTGTAAAATAGCTATGCTAGTATTCTTCTTTATATTACAATGGATTAATTATTAATTCTAAAAATATTCCAGCAATGGCATAATGGAAATATTTAATAATAAAGATATAAAATTCTATACAAACAGATAATTCCATTACATCTTTAACAAGTTTTCCAAAACCTGGTAAGCGAAGTATCAGGATTATGGTTGTTTTTATGAACATATGATATTGGAAATCTCTGATTTATACATTATTTCTTTAAAGATTGTAATTTATACATGGGAGGGATATTTTCAAAGGGTTAATTTGGATGTGTGAGAAGCTTGGGGCTTTGCTTAAAAAGTTATACTCCCAAAATTAAATTTCTAAGCCATGGTTGGCACTAGAAAGGATCCAGACACGAATAAGTGTGAGCAGTGCACCCATGACAACAGGGGCAAGAGGTGGGGCGATGCATGAGGCTGCTTTTGCCTCCACTCACAAGGGAAATACTGTGGCTGCCAGTCAGTTGCAAAGTCATTTCTGCCACCAGGAAAAGAAGTAAGAGGAGCAGAGGAAAAATAGGCACCCACCAAGCACATTGCACCTCCAGTGCTGGACCAGGCATCGCACCCAGCAGAGCTCCACAGCAAGTGCCAAACCCAGGTGTCATAAACACCCCATTGAGCCGCCAAGCACCTGCCTGTGCCGTACCATGGGGAAGTTTATCTTTGCATGAATTACTTGTTCCCAAGTCGGCCCATCCTACCCTCTCTATCAAAATAATGACAGTATACCCATCCAGCACAATACAAGAGGAGCTGTTTTGTAGAATGTTTTTATTTCAGTATAAAGTAAAACATCATTGAGGTTCATTTGTGCCAAGGCCCTGGCTTTGGGAGAAGAGGCTCTGTAGGAAAATCAATAGCCACTGGGCATAAAAAAAAATAATCCAGCTGCTTTGATAATAATCATCTGTGTTGTATTTGAAAAGTATTTGCTATGTAAAATATCCAAACATTCTTTTTTTTCCAAATATTTTGGGTTTGTCTCTCCTTCAAATTTAAACAGTTTTAAACTTCAGTACATTTAAATCCCTATTACCAGCTTCTAAAGGGATTAGGGCAAATGGCTTTTATTCTGCAGTTACAATACCATTGCTTTCAAATACATCTTCTTGGATTTCCTGTTCAGAAGAAAAAAAAGGAGGAATTTAAGTAATTCACAGCAAAGCTACAATGTCTCCTTCTGCACTGATGAATGTTTCCCTTCAGGAAAGGCAGTTCTCTTATTAATATAACATCTGGCTTTCATCTTGAATAAATACAACAACTCAAAAGCAGGAGAAAAAGAGTAGAAAAATGTGAATTTTCCGGCATATCAAGCAGCCAAAAGGCCTAATTAACAGAAATAATATCTGGCAAGAATTGCTTCTCGAGAAATTGCCATAAATTAATGTTCTGGGGCAAGGTGTTTCAGGGGGACCACTTGGTCACCCGGAGAGCCAAGAGGAGTGGGATGGCAAGAAGAACAGACAACAGCATGGATTTATGATTCTGCACATCAAACCAGCCATTATCAGTGGGCCCTTCAGGGAGCCTTTGCTGTATTAACTACAGCAAGAAAGCTGTATAGTCTCACTAGCTGCTTTGTATCCTAGCCACATGCGATTCAGTGGTGTACTGCCGCCCTTTGCTGCCCTTTCCTCTTGTCAGGCAACGTGCCTCACTCCTGCAGGACTCATCTCGAAGTTCTCATGCCTTTTAAACTGCAGATTTTGAGAATTAGTCTTACTGTTCAGGGAAAAAATAAAGAAGATGTATTTAGCCTTTTTAGACTTTTATCATTAAAAAATGAAAAAAGCGCCAACCCCCCAGAAACCCGCCAAAAAAATCCTCCAGAAAACCAGTGAGGAGGGTAGAGATTTGACAGCCATCCCAGAGATGTTTTGTTTCCATGGCTGGAGAGTGGGGCTGTGGATGTATGCACATGCTCCTGATGGAAGTACAAGCCCATGTCAGCATCTGCCAGTGAGGAAGGTCTCTCTGGGTTGAACCCAGTTCAGATTTCTTGTCCCTCTCCTTTCCTATTGGGAGTGCATTGATTTGCCCTTGTCCATCAATGAGCAGATGCCGTGGTTTAACCCCAGCCAGCAACTAAGCACCATGCAGCCGCTCACTCACACCCCACACCCCCTCCCCCCCCGCAGTGGGATGGGGAGAAAATCGGGAAAAGAAGCAAAACCTGTGGGTTGAGATACGATAAGAATGGTTTAATAGAACAGAAAAGAAGAAACTAATAATGATAATGATAACACTAATAAAATGACAACAGCAATAATGAAAGGATTGGAATGTACAAATGATGCGCAGGGCAATTGCTCACCACCCACCCATCGACATCCCGCCAGTCCCCGAGCAGCGATTCCCCACTCCCACCTCCCAGTTCCTATACTAGATGGGACGTCCCATGGTATGGAATACACCGTTGGTCAGTTTGGGTCAGGTGCCCTGGCTGTGTCCTGTGCCAACTTCTTGTGCCCCTCCAGCTTTCTGGCTGGCTGGGCATGAGAAGCTGAAAAATCCTCGACTTTAGTGTAAACATACTGAGCACCAACTGAAAACATCAGTGTTATCAACATTCTTCACATACTGAGCTCAAAACACAGCACCGTACCAGCTGCTAGGAAGACAGTTAACTCTATCCCAGCTGAAACCAGGACAGCAGACCAGCCTGGTGAGCGGGATGTAGTTGGTTATTTATGTGCTGACAGTCATTATTCCTGCAGGATGCGAGTGGTCTGGGAATGCCCTGCATGGGGCAGGGACTGCTGCTCTGCTGGGACGGCAGCATGTTTGCGGCATGGGGGTGGTACCACAGGTGCTTGGAGATTCCTGAGCAGAGTTTTTTGCAACTTAGAAAATCATCGTGATCCCTGCAAACTGTTAACTGGAAGCTGAGCCCAGCCTGCAAAGAAGTAGTTGGCATGAGGGCAGTTGGCTATAAATGCTTTTTTTTATTTCTGTGCCATTTGAGCTACTGTGTAGCATTTTGATCTGAAAGCTCTCATAATTTAGAAGTTTTAAATTTAATTTTATGACTTTGCGAGATGATAGCTAATCTCATGTTTAATTTTTACCAAGACTTACCTTCCTTCCTTTCTTTTCCTTTTCTTTCTTTCTTCCTTCCTTTCTTTCTCTCTTTCTCTCTTTCTCACTTTCTTTTATTAAGTCCTTCTGGTCTTGTTTGTAAAATGCACTGTAAGGGCAAAGTCCTGGGAGATGCACCCAAGAGCTGCATTTGCCTCAGGGACTTGTATCTTCTCCCTTTATTAGGTCTGCTCCTGTCAGCCTTAAAACTCTGCAGCTTCACAGCATGCCCCTATAAGGCAAAATTCAATTCCTCCTTTCTGTAGAGGGGAAAACTGATGCACAGACCAGATAAATTACCTGCCCAAGGTCAGAGTGTGGCTGAGGGAGCAGTAGCACACTGATGAAACCATCTCTATCCCATTTTGATAAGCCTGAAAGTGGCTCTTGGTAGGAAGCACTAGCATGGGATATCTGCAGCAATGGAAAAAATATCTTTTTCCCCCTTTTCCATGTTATCTTTTTTTTTTTTTTTTTTTTTTTCCTTTAGCTTTCTGCAGCAAACCTTCACATAAGTCTTGGTGGTAAATTTTGTGGCTGATGGATGACTAGGCTACTGGTGGGTGAGGGTAAATGAGCAAAAATAAGTTTGTGGGGAGCAGGCAAAATGTTACAAATAAATTTGCAAGGATGTACTATCTTCTATCCTGCAAAACCATAGGGACCAAGTCTGGCCCCAGACAGCCATACTTAATTCCTACTCATCTTGATTACCATCTTTCAGCAGTTTCTGAGGTGCATTAGCCCGGGAGGGTACAGTTGAGTTCTCTTGTGATGGCCTCTTTCCATTAACTGAAAGCAAAGACCTTACATGTCAAGACCTTATGTTTCAAGAAGCTATTAGCTAATGACTTGACTTTCGCTTGACAAGTAGAATATTGTCAATGAAAAGAGAGGAGTCACTTTTTCAGTATGGTGAAAATATAGAGAAAGATTTCTGTTGTGGGGTAGACTTCAGTTTCCTGCTGAGAAAAAATCAGTCTTTTAATTCTTTTATATCTCTTCCATTCCTAAACATATAATCAGTGGTTGCCCAGAAAAATAGCATCAAAATGAAAGAAGACCTTTTAGTCATCCTTGCCCACACATCGAGGCAGCTGAATTTTCAGTACCCTCTCTTATTCCCCCAGTGCCTCATTGCTGGTGGTTTTACCCCTGGCCCCTGAGAGCCAGTCAAGTCACTCACTCATCTACATTTTCACAAGCACTTTTCTTCCCCGTCAGCTCTTAAAGCAACTTAGTGGGCTGGCTCTGGCACATCAGTGAATTTTTCTGGTAATTTTCGTCTGGTGATATGTTTTAGTGCATTAGATTGCTACAAAGAACTCCTGGAGAAATATCATATGATTAAAACAGTGAGTATTTGAAAACTCTGTAGAGAAGGAAATTAGCTTAACAGAGATTCACGACTCCTTCCAGAGCCTATTCCAGTTCCCACCAACATCTAGGGGGATGCTGTCATCGAACCGAAAGGGAAAATGGTGAGGTGCTAAATGTGCATTGACATTGAATGCTGCTGAATACTTAGGTAGGACTAAGAAAAGACAGATGGTCTCAATAGCTAATTGCAGCCATGGAGGTCTTGTGAAATTAGAAGGAAAATGCATTCCCAGATTCAGATATAGATACCCTGAGATTTATTTTTTTCATCTTGAAAGGCATGAAGATCAGGACAGTGGTTTTAATTGAAACACATCTAAGTTGTTTTTTCCCCATATTTCCTGTATGTCTGCAGGAAATTGAAACCTGGAAATAGCCAAGCTATGATAATTCCATCACCGTAAGGGTTTGCCTCCTGCTGCCTTTAGCTGTCCATTCTGATGGATTTGTCTTAACCTGCTCTTTTCTTTCCAATTACAGTGCTGGACCTGGAGCTGGGAGCATCAGAGCTGGCCCCTGCGGCACCGACCAGCCCTGCAAGTGCTACTGCAAGATCAAATAGCCCAGATGATGATGGTGAAAGCAGCAGAAGATATGAGGAATTTTCCCGTCACGGGACTTTCTCAGCAGCACGCATTATTCAGTCTTTCCATTTGTAATCATCACAGAGTCAGTCTTTCCTTACAAGTAAGAAAGGCATACTCCTGCTGACATTGAAAGCACTGGCAAAGGGCTGTAGACATCAGTGGGAAAAGACCAGGCCTTAATGAGTTTTGCCTCTTAAGTAAAACCTCAAATTGAATTCTTTTCTTCTTGCGTATAACCCTCTCAGTAATCTGAAAACATTTATTTCCGTGACCGTGGTTCTGGACAATAAATAATTCTTCCTTTGATGGGGAGAGAATTGATGTTCATAGTCCGTAGAGGTACCATTCTTTTTTGAAAAAGGAAGTCTCAAAGGCAGTTTTTCTAACTAAGTGGTTTGTGCAATCTTTCCAGATGCTGAGTACCTCCTGGGCAGCCCAACTGCACTCAGGTGTCACCTCACTCAGGGGCTGCTCTGCCACTGTTTCTAGGTGGTCGTTAAAAAACAGCTCAGCATTTACGTGTAGCTTGGTTAAAACTCATCTGTTGTGAAATAGCGTGGTTTTCTTGTTTTGCACGATACTCCTCTGTGGGTTTTGGGGCTTTACAGCAAAATATAGACTCAGATATTCTCATGGCATATTAAATACTGTTGTAATGTCCCCAGAGACTCCCCCCACCAGCAACCTGCTGTGATGGACTCTAAAAGGAGGTGATGGCACATTACCTTCACCAGGTCTCTATAGGAAAGCTCTGTGTATTGCCCTGACTTTACCGCCTTCTGCTAGTGCAGCCAACACTATGGGGTAGTACAAGTATTGCAGCTCCGCCAGCAGCAAAAAGGAGGAGAAAAGTTGCAAAGAAGGAGTCTGATCCTCTAGCTCTGGCACCAGTCAATGTTTTTGGTAATGTTGGGTGTGGTGGAGGTCCAGCCTCGCACACTGCTTCATCATCGCTGCTTGCCCACGGATGGTGACTCTGTGCTTACCATTAGGGATCAGCCCTGAAGGTTTCCAGGTTGTAATGAACTCTAGGCTGAAAGAACTCAAGTCTCCAAGGAGATAATCTACAGGTGTCTTACCTGGTGAAGAATGCCACTGCTCTTTAAATAATAATTAAATTTTCTGTATGTGACCAGATCGGTAGCTCTCCAAAAACTGGTTGTCACATGCACTATTTAAAAAAATAAAAATAAAAATCCTGACATTAATTATGCAATAGGCTTTGTTATTATGTTTATTGCTATTTTCTTGACTGTGTAATTTACTGTGCATAAATAAAAGGAGGTGGGCAAAAAGAAATCTTTTATAGTATCCTTTGCTGCAGTAGTGGAAATCAGTTTGTACAGTGATTGCCTTGTGCTTGGTTAGTGGTTCTGTCTTCACATGGAAAAGGGTTATAAAAAGCTTCTTTTAAAAACAGGCTGTAATAATCTTAATTATATGCCAAATTTCTTAGGACAGGAGGCACTATTGATAGGCTCTTGATCTTTGCAGAAACTTTCTCTTCAGCCTTCTGGGGAAGGTAGAGAGCAGAGGAGGGAGCAAATTCAAGAGCTGAAAATTTTCAAACAAAGATCAGCTGGAGATCCAAACCCAAGTAGCAAAGAATGGCAGCAGTCATGGGCAGTGGGATGACCACTGCCTCAGATGTTTTCTCCAGCTCCTTACATAAAATCTCTTACTCTTGCTTTGTGTGTAGTTCGGAATACCATGGTATCACTTTCACTGAACGGGAACAGATGTACTTTATCAGTGCTTGTGTCCTCATTGGAACTCATTTTGGTTTAGGTATCTTTAAATGGGCATGAAAATGGTAAAGGTGAAACCAATCAATGCAACGAAACTGTTTTCAGTGAACAGGCAGACACTGGACATTTAGTATTTTTCCCAGTCTGCTTAATAACAATCCCTTGTATAACATGGTCTACTTCTGTCATTTATTAAAATCTGTGATTTGGGGGGAAGAAAAAAAAAAGCAATATATTTGAGCCTCAAAGGGTTTCAGCGGGATTCAGTTTGTTTAAATTGTCAAATGTTTATTATTTTCTTTCAGAAGAAAATCCTTATGCTTTGTTGCAGGAGGATATTTTATTGAGTTCAGACAAACTGAACTGGCTTTCAGCAAATAGCATTTGGCTCTTGAATCAGGAGAAAATAAAATAACTTGGTATGGTGTCATCATATTACAGAAGTGGTATTATGGCTACAGGTCAAAAATTCTGGTGGTTGTTCATTTGTATTGAGTATATTGAATTTGTGATACATTATTTGGGTGCCTGGCAGTGTTTTTCTCGGTCGGAACTTCACCCTAGTCCAGAACAAAATGCAACCAGTGTGCAGTCTATATTCCTAGAAACAAATGACTTCTTAAAATGTCCACATTACCATGTGTGGGTACCGGACACACAAGCTGCTCTGGGTGTGCTGAGCACACGGCCAGCCCAACACCTGCCCCTGGGGACAGTGGTCTGTGTATCGTAAATGCAGGCAGCTGTTGCCCGCTTCCAAATGGGTGAGAGACATGGCCTTCAGGAATTGCAGACTTGTCTGTCACTTTGGGAAAGCCTCTTGCACTGCCTCCCAGGAAAGGCTGTTCCTCCCTATGGTTAGCATTTGCCTCCACAAAACTAGACCTCCCGTCAGCTGCACCGGTTAACGTGCTGGTTAGCTTTCCCTTGTGTTGGGTGTTGGCTTGCTGAATTTCTTGATGCCGTCACTGCATGTCCCACTAAGGCCATTTTGCTGCTGCTTATCTTCCCGACTCATTTAGTCTGGAGTTTGTGGGTGGCCTGTGCGTGTGGCCCTGGCTGTGTGTGGCATGGCGGGAGGGCAGTGGCTGCTGCATGTGTAATAATTAATGGCTTTTCTGTCAGCGACTTCTTCCAGGTCAAGGAGGGCATAGCACACGCTTGCTTCCTGCAAAAATGGTGTCACTAGCCCATGAAATTCAAATAACCTGATCATCTTCACAAGCCCAAAATTGTTTCTCCTCTTGTGGTGGGAAGGTTCTTGTGTCGTGCCTCCCTGCAGGTTTGCTGGCAGAGGTGAGAACATCTGCTTCTGCTTCCTGTTCCTAAACACCAGCGTACGATGAGGCAGGCTCAGCCGGCGGTATTTCCATGCATTTATGCTTATCCCTTCATTAATGACAGAACAATGTCATGGGCAGGGATGAAGCAAGGGGAAGGAGGAGATAACTGAAAAATTCTGGTTGGTAATATTCTATTTTCTTCTATAAATATTAATAATTTCACTAGGAGTTGCAACTGAGTGCAAACACAGTTTATTGGACTTTTTTTTTTTTTTTAAACCATATTAGCAGAAGCACAAGCAAGGGAATCTCTGTGACAACTGTGACCAACAGAAAATTAATTAGGATTCTGAATCTCTAGTGCTGGTGTCTTAGGGCTCTTTGCTTCTTTGGATTAAGTTGCATTAAACTCTTTATTAAACAGAGCAGGCAGCTTGGCACTGGAATCAAGCCTACATCTGCACCTGGATTTTCCTATTTAAAGTGGCTAGAGTAAAAAGAACGCTAAATCCTTTTATCCATGATTCAAGACATACTAGGCCGGACATAGAAAACATATTTTCTTTTTTAAGGTTTATAATTTGGGGTATTTACCTACCCTAGGTTTACAGTGGGGTTTTTCCTGTTTGTTTTGGAGTGTTTTGTGTGGTTTTTTTAATGCTTAGGAACATATTCTTTTGTACCAATTGCCTGTCTAGGATCCCAGGATGAATGTTTTTCTTGTATTTTAATGAGGCTGAGGTTAACATGGGCATGTTTGTTAACAACAACATACACAACTGTTTGCCTGTGAAGGCACCTTTGTTTGTGTACCGCTGTCATCAGCTCTTTCAGTAGGATCAGGGAATAAAGCTGTTAGTTAACTTCTATTGCGGATGGAAAATGAAACATTGAACCTGAATCTCCTCTTGTTTGTGTCGCTATAAAGTGTGAGTAACTCCCTCTAAGGCAGCTGAATTATATCAGAAATATGGAATTTGTCTAACATTATTCAAGGTCTTGCACAAATAAGAGAGATGTTTGAGTCTGGTCTAAGGATCAGGTCTTGACCATTGCAATTAATGAACATTTAGCAGTAAGCCTTCAGGGATAAATAATGACAGGGTAATTTAAAAAAGGAAAAAAAAAACCCAAACCCAGAAAAAAAGAAAGTGTTCTTCAGGTTCTAGAAAGTGCTGGAGGGCACATGATCTTTTTCTCTCTCTTTAGTAGCCAATTTTCTCCTGATAGCTATTTCGGTTTTTAAAAATAAATGAAGTGGTGTATCAAAACCATCGGCACCTCTGAATGATGAGCTGTGGGTTTTGTCCCTTCATGCTCGCTTCTGAAAGTTAGACAGAAAGTCAGAGGTTGGCTACTTCAGACTCAGGATGGAGATTTCAGAGATGGGGTTATAGTTTTGAGCTCTGTCACAGACTTCTCCCCGGTAAGCCTCAGTAGCTCGCTCTGCTTCGATTCTCCGTGTAGGAAAGAAGAGTTTGCCATCACCTTCTCCCTGTCTCAGTTCCTCACTTGTTTGTTGGTCAAGGACAGTGATACTTTGACTCCCCCTGCCTGCTTCCACTGCTACCTAATCCAGCAACATTTCAGGGTAGAAATTACCCATTGATTTGCATTATGTCTGGTGTGCTGGCTCTTGATCTCACCTGGGGTTTTGGGGCGCTACCTTGACACAAATAAATTTAATGGCAACAACTGTGTTATGTGTAAGTCGGCAGAGCCCTAGCATCCTCCAGCCCTGTCCAGAAGCACCAAGGAGCCTCCCTGTGTGTTAAAGTACATGTTTCTTGATGCTGTGTGCACTTTTGAAAAACGCTGTCAAAATAATATTTCCGAGACAGATGCCTGAGAAATGGTTTTGTGGTCATTGCTAATATTTGGATGTTAAAGTGTCTAAGAACTGTCTTCATTCTTCTGCAAAAGCAGCTGGATGAACATCCCGCTTTCTCACTGCACAACTATGCATCCTGCCGTAAAACAGAAAGGGGAAAGAGCACCGGCAACTCTTGTGCCTGCTGAAGCTTTGCAGCTGCTGTAGGTTGCTCTTCCTCAACTCTTACCACAGAGCCAGGACAGCCCCAAAGACACAGGGTGTGAAAACAGAGAAGTGAAACTATTGTACTCCCATGGTGTTCAGTAATGTCTCTTTTCTCTTTACATTAATGTCTTCTAATCACAACCCATGTTTTTTTATTGCCATGTAGGGTGGCATCCAGGAGCTATGTGGTACTGAGCACAGCAAGCAGTCTGCTTAGCAGAAAGCAGGGACAGTGCCTCCTAAGGGGAATAATATATGAGTTTGCTGGATTTGAGGACGTTTGTCACCTGTTTCGTGCATAAAGGTTACGCAGAGGCTTCCAAACCTTGTAAAATCATTTCAGCCAGTGCAGGGACAGATATGAGACAAAAGCCTCCAAATGTACCTACTCAGTCAATGAGCCACTTGGAGGGACGCTGGGAGGGTGCCAGTCCCCTGCCCGGCAGCAGCCCCTGCAGAGCCACCACGCACACGTGCCAGTGCCTGCGGTGTCCTCTGCAGGACTCCGGCTGATTTTAGAAATGGTTTTACCTTCAGAAAACATCAACGTTTTTGCATCTCATTGGCGAGCTCTGCCTTCTCATGGAGCTGGGCTTTTGTTCCCGACGCAGTGAAAAGACACGAGGAAAGACGAGCGTTCCCAGCTTCTTCTGGCCTCCTTCATATTTTCTTTCCCACTGCTATTTATTCTGCTCCACCGCAGAGGAGCGTGCTGAGTCACACCTCTCTGGTTTGGGGAGGAGCACGCTCGGCGCCCACTTGCACATCGTGGGGCCTGACCCTCTCTGGCACTTGCTGCCGCAGCAGAGGCTGGACCTGGAGGTTGGTCTCTGGTGTATGCTCCCACCTAGCCCTCATCAGCAAAGCATGGAGAAGACAAAACCATTTGAATTGGGGCCACATTGTAGTCTCCCTGAAAATACTTCTCAAAGGTGTAAGTGACTCCATAAACACACAGCAGTGGAAAGCCTGCACTGAGATTTAAACCCCACAGATCTGAACATCACAATGAATTAAAGCCAAAAGACCCTACTGTGCATTTAATCAAATGAGGACTTTGTCAAGGAAAGCTTTGAATTTCCTCTGTAGCTTCTTCTGCATTTTGTTTAAATACATTCTGGCCACAACCTGCCTCTGGTTGCTACAGTGTGATGCACCCTTTGGAAAGACTTCTGATGTTTTTTGGAAGCATTTCTATATTTCTACTTCTAGTTCTACAATTTAATAAATATTTTAATTTCTGATTCACTTAGGTCTGGCTTTAACCCAACCTGAAAATCTCTAGGCCTCAGGAATGACATTTAATTTTGAAAGCATCCCAGACTTGGCAAGGTAAGAAAAACGAAGCTCTCATTAAACATAGGAAGGCAACGTGTTGTTTAGTTTGTAGTTTAATATTATTCTTTCTGAACAGCTTCTCAACAAGTGGCTTTGGTCTTGTGCAACAAAAGCATTCCTGCTTCTAATCATAGTAAAGCTTTGCATGAGTAGAGCAAGAAATGTCATTTACAGTAAGCTGGAAGTCCCCAGACCCTATACAGAAGAAATGTGCATAATTTACTGAAATAATGTGAACTCCTCAAGGTGGTCAAGGACTTTACTCACTCTTCATGCTCTCAGCAGTCCATCAAGGCATGGAAAGAGCAGAAAGACAAAATGGAAAGAAAAATTGAAAGGAAAAAGACTGAAAGGTAACAGGAAAGGTATGTATGAAATAAGGCAGAAATAAAACACTACAGTAATGCTCTTGGAATACCCTTTCACCCCTGTGCCTGGTTTGTTGGGTACCTGCCCCAGAATTACCTGCATTCATCATCAGTAGCATTTGGCTGGTCATGGGAATTCTTGCTTTTCCTTCATTAAATTGGACATAAATTGGACATAAAATAAACTCTTTGCTTTATCTGATTTGACAGGGTCATTTATGAATGCTTCTTTTTTTTTTTTAAGATAAAATATAATGCTTGTAAATGCTGTAACTAGAACAGTAAGCATACAATTATGCAATTTTATGTCTTAAAGTAATGCCATTCTGCTCTGAGAAATGTGGCTGCATAGCACAGCCAATGTTACATTCTTCTGTGATAGTTTAATGATTAAATGAACTATCTGTACGGTATCCTGGGAATTTGATCATTGATAGATGATAACGCTGAAAACAGAGGTAATAACTAAAACCAGTGTGTCAAGTCAATAACTTGAAGGTCTTTAATCCTCCCAAGTGCGTTTTAGTCTTCTATTTTTGTAGCAATGTATGGGTACACATAAACAATATCGTCTTGATGCAAGCAGACCTGGTGTTAAAAGCAGTTTAAATATTGCACAGGTAATTTCTTCTGGAGTATTTCCCGGGCAATGCCTTCTGAGCTTGGACTCTTCCTTGCCACCAGTGCAGCATGCTCCCACTGGGATTTTGGCTGTTGCTGTGCGGCAAGGATGATACTGGGCTGCTAGAAGCCGAGCTCATGAAGGCTCCTTCCCAGTCTGCAGAGCTCATCCTTCTTCTTGCTGATGCTGCGTCACACCAGGTTCATATGAATCATTTTCTCACAATAACAGCAAGGTTGTGACAGCTCCCTGAAAGGATGTAGTGCATCTTTTATGAGCGTGTACCCAAAATTAGTCGATGGGGAGTTTTCTTCCAAGAAAAGAAGAGGACAGTCTGTTGAAATACTTTTCGATGCTTAAACAAGAGAGGTCTCGTGGGATTTTTTGAGCCCTTCCTGGGAGCTGTGATAATATGGTCTGAACACCTTCAGAGATCTGATTGCATTGTTGTTTCCCCTGAGTCTGAGAGCCTCTCGGGCATTCCAGGCATCCTAGGGTAGCACTGGGATCGTTCTTTATCCCACTGGGAGGTGGTGTGACCAGCTTGCACTGATCTGTCTCTCCTGAAGTTTCCTGCCACCTGCCAAATGAGCAAGTCTGCTTTGAGCAAAAAGTCATTATTTGCTAGGTTGGAGAATTTTGAGGTTGTTGCATACAGAGAAGTTTGTGTCATTATTCAGTATTTCACTAACCACATACACCCAGAAACACGATTTCATGGTCTTTATTTTACAAAGTAGGCAATGCAAATAGTATCAAAGAAATGATACTGAAAAGCTTGCGGGCTGGGAGTCTGTGGGTTTCCACAGGGCCCATAGGCACAGAAATCTTGTCAAAAACTCTGCCAGAGAGAGGGAAGCCCACTGCAGAGATGAGCAACTCTTCCCCTATGCTTAGCCCTGTTTGCTGGCCAGCAGTGATGCTAAATAGGGATTTGGGGGTCACAGTGGGTATTTTGCTAAAATGTAGTGGAGACCACCATAAGAAACTACAGTGACATCTGACATTGCCCCGTGGAACAGATTGCAATTGGAGTTAGGTCCTGTTTTCCAGTGCCATTCCAGCTGCATCCTCATTCACCACTACCACAATTTGTCCTAACAAGTCCTTCACTTGCTGTTCTTCAGCTCTTGACAGTGAAGTGATGTTTCATTAACTCTACTCTGTTTTCCTAACAGTCTTCTCGGTGACACTGACATACTGTTGAGCTAACTCAAAACTATTTTAACTATATTACTTTTGGTAATTTACACTGCTAATCGTCTTCAGGTACTTTCTTCTGTTTAAATGTGTGGCTTAATGAATGACAGCAGACAATAAATTCAGTGTTGCTGCTGGTACCAAAACAGTCACCTAAGAATCAGTATATCCTCCAGCTGCTGATGCACTGCTGAAATGCACACAAAGAAATCAGACCACTGCAACTCAGTCTATTGTCATAAAGCTCAACCTTTCCAATCCATTCCTCAGCAAATTATTAATAATGTGAAATGGCCAATCTTTTGTGAACATTGCATAGAACATATAGTAAGATATAGAAAATCCCTGAGATTTTATTTTCTGTTGGAAAGTATTATTTATTGTAAATACTGCCAACTTAATGAGAGCAGATGGATTTACTCATTTAGCTGCATAATCCCAATGCCAATAGTCTCCAATTCCACAGAGGCTTCAAACACATCCCAGAGAGTGACCTCCTGTAAGTGAGCAGGATTGATGCAGGGTTTTTTTTTCCCAGTAGTATCAGTAATGTACCTTCAAATTTGATGGGCCATGAAGAGAGACAGTGAGCCTTTGTATTACAACAGATCAGTGACACAAGCTCAGGAGTGTTTGTGATGGATAGGGATTTAAGCATTCACAGCTAGTGAGCAGGTTGAATGTTGTGAGACAAGAATCTGTCAAGCTGCATCTCTGACCACATGGGCAGTATTTCTGGAGTTCAACTATATGTGTAAATTATATTTCTGCTGCCTAAAATTCCTATTCAAATGGAATAACTTTTTTTTTTTTTTTAATAAAAGAAGTTAAGAACAAAGACATGCAAATATGCACGTCTTATAATGTACACGCATTCCTGGGTAGAATATCTTATTCTTTGGATGCCTCTGCAAAAAACACCCAAAGCTTTTAATTGGATTAAAGCCTGCAAGATGAATATTTCTACATAAATGGGGAGGGGGGAGTGGGAGGGAAGACATTACATTCAGTTACAACTCTTTCCTAAGAATGGATTGTGGTACAGACAAGAAACTGGTGCTGGCATTATTAGTAGGATTATTTGTTCTTTGCTGATGGCCATTAACATTGTCAGCAATTTGCATACAGAAGACTCTGCTTCTGCCCCTGCAGAAATTACAACCTGAACCCATCATTGGCAGCACACCTCAGACATTAGACACTAAATTCAATACCACAGTAGATAAACATCCAAAGAGTTAAGAGGTTTAGTTAGGATTTTGTCTGCAGCACATATTAGCCTTTTTAATGAGATCAGGTGCCTTTTAATGTAAACAGACGGACTTGAATACTGGCCCATTAGGCACAATACCTCAGAAATATCCTCAGAGTGGTTTTGTCTCCCCTCCTGCAGACAGCTCAAACCAGATAGAGGAACAAAAAAACCCCAAAGAAAACACAAATTACTGGCAACAGAAGAAGTTTGACAAGGCTGCAGTCTCAGCTTGGGGATTCAAATCAGGACTTTGTTTTCAAATCAGGAAATTGTTTTCTCTTAATTAGTTTGACATTTGTGGCTGAAGTGACCTAGAGCAGGATGAAAAACGCTGGGGGACAGGAGGCAAACACATTTTTCCCTTCTCTCTCCTGGGTTAGCGGCTCTGTGCCACCGGGAATGATGTGAGCGTGATGTGAGTATGTTGGCTGGGCCAGCAGCTGTGTCCTTGCACCCTGGGGCTCCAGCTGAGGACACCTGGCACCAGCTCACCCACCAGACAGGCACTGGAGCATCCCCGGGAGGAGGATGAGGGAGGGCGTGCACACTGCCCACCCTGGCACTCCACCTTTTCAAAGGCTGTTTCTTTGCAAAGTTTTAGTGGTTCTCTGCTCTTTCAAGCTTCGTTGCAATTATTAATGGACCCACTTGTCACTCATACCACTTGTGTTCTGCTTGATAAATATGGACCGTTACACCTCAGGTTAGGAGTTTAGTGCTCTGCCTCTGCTGCTGTCAATGATACCTAGCGTATCACCCGTCTGCTCTTGTTGGATTGCTACCCTTGCTTTTCCTGTGGTATTTCTACCCTCTGTTGCCTATTTTTTCCCCTATATCTTTTTCAAATTCATTTCAACTTTTAATCCCATTCCATGAATGACCTACTTAATCTGTGGGTCACCCACCTTCCATAGCATTTCTTTTGTACCATCATGACATCCACAGACAAAGTCCACATCATCCCGGTGCCTGTCTGTAAGTTTGAAACAATTTTTCTCTGTGAAAATATTAGTTAGGTTGTAATATATTTCACTTTTTAAAAATTGTCCTTTATTAACAGGCATTCATAAGGACAGGAAAATGTCTCTGGTACTCATCTGTCCACTTTCCTAACACAGTGTTGGGGCTGCCTTTTAATAATCATTGCAAAATAGGCACGAGCTCAGGAAAACTATTTTTTTTTTTCATCTCAGCTCATCTTTTATTGTGCAAACCAGCTGGCATTTGCAGCAGCATATCAGTTGTGCCTTCATTAAACTCTGCAGCCACTCTGGTAAGTCTTGAATGTGTAATCTGTTTTTCATAGCGTAACACTGATAAACAATACAAATTAGGCACATAAATAATTTAAATTCTTACAGAAGATGTGATCGTATTTCTAAAAAAAAAAAAAAGTAGTCAGAATAACATCTGCAGATTCAGTAGAGTAAGATAACTAAGTCTGGATTTTTCCAAGAATTGCACGTCCCAGATGAGTAGCATTTTCCCATCTTTAACTTTGAGCACATAAATGCCTTCTGAAATCTCTCTTGGCTCCTCTCCCTCCCCCAGCAACGTTCAAGCTTTTTAGTTCTTTGTTTAGCACCTAAATCTGAAGTGCTCGATTTCTGAGAGTGCAGCTGTGCTGCTACAATGGCCGCTGCCAGCGCCCCAGGAAAATAGTAGCCATTGAAATACTTGGAGCTTGGGTTTTTGAGAGCTATCGTTGAGTATGTTGCTCTGAGTGTTAATCCGAATGGAGACTGCGTGATCTTGGATATGAGAAGGAGGAAATTCTGCAGAACACTCCAGCAGGCAGCATTTATTCCCCGAAGATGGGGCTGTCTCAGAAACACCCTACGCACGCCAGCAGCTTGCAGAGGCTCTGGCGTCCCCTGGGCAGCCCTGTGGTTCCTCCAGTGAAGGCTGGTACTTGCCTGGGGGGGGTCGGGTGGGGCTGGGGTGGCTGTTCTCAGGTGTTAGTGCCTCAGGTGATTTCTCACGATAAGTACTTGTGGTGTGAAGGAGCCCCTGCTACTGTAAACAGATGTTTACTCGTGTTGTGATGGCTGCTGGTGGAAAGGTCTTGCAGAGACATTTAGGAAGTGGAGGGGACTCTGCCTTGGAGGCTGGCCCTGCCCCTCCGCACTGGCTCCTTCCCTGCTTGCCGGAAGAGGAGACAATGCCAAATTCCTTCAATTTCTATGGTATATGAAGGACTGGCTTTGGACAGAAAGACCAGAGCTCTTCATGCTGAAAAATGGCCGTGGGCAGTGTGTTGATGATGATGACCGACAGCATTGGTGCAAGGTAGCAGGAAATGTGCTCTAGTGTGAGATCTCCCATTTGCTTTGCTTTGTTTTGCAAGATGGGACAAAAAAGGAGTGGAATTAAAGTAACGATTTCATGACTTCATTACTATAGGTGCTATGAAGAAAAGAGAAAGAAAGACTAAAACTACTTTCTGCAAATATTGAAGAATCTCATGTGATAAGTCAGTATTTATTGCCCCAATATGTGTTAGGTCAAGAGCAAATGCAGAGGTCTGCAATCACTGGACAGTAATGGAGGTGGGAGGACGTTAATTAACTCATTCAGATGTGTTGCCAAAGTCCTATTATACCCATCCTATGGCTTTATTTCTGTAATCATGGATGCAGCCTTGTATGCTGGAGGCCCTGTATCAAATCTGTGATGGAAGCAGTTGTACACCAAAAAGCAATCTTCACTGCTCTCCAAAAGCAAAACTGAAGTGCTCTGTGCTCCCCAGCCCAGAGCCCTTTCTTTACAACCTTTGTCAGAAACAAACCAGCCAGTGTTCCGCTGTTAGCCCAAATCAGGACATTAACAAGTAAACTGCTGATTAATACTTCAGCTGTAATAGCATCAGAGGTTTTCAAAGCAACAGCAAAGTTTTTTGAGAAGTAGAAAAACGGCAACACACCCCAAAGGGGGAGACGGTCACTTGGAAGTTTGCATTCACCTTTACTCCTAGCTGCATTTTATTTGGAGTTGCTTTCTCTTCAGCCCTGCTTTGAATGACTGGTTATGTGATTATTGCAGCCTGCCAACAGCAGCACAGGTTATAAATGTATAGATGACTTTGTAGCATTTTCCTCTTAGTTCTGCTGTGTTCTTGGTGGCTTCAGGTGGCTGTGCTGTTGATATTTAATAGAAGAATTGGCATGTGCCCAGCAGCTGCTGCTGTCCTGTCCACCAAACTAGTAACTGCTTAGGGTTGGCAAGTTCGCAAGCAGCACTCTTTTGGGAAATACAGTAAGAGAAATACTCTAATATGCACAGTCTGCTATTCTCCTGACTTCAAAGGGAGCTGGAAGCTGAGTTGAGCCGTGAACAACCCTGCTATACTTCCACATCACTCCTGAAAAAGCAAGACAAGTATCACGCCAATGGGAGTGGATGTCTTTGGAGACAGCAAGAAGAAGCAATGAAAGCCAGGATCTGATTATGAGAAAGTTGTACAGGGCTAGCAAGTCTATAACACTGCATCCAGTTGTGACTTTTCCAGGTTCAAGTATCTCTGAGGGTTGATCAGCCTTGGGTGTGCAGAAAAAAGTCTGTGATTCATCCACTGTTAGCTAAGTTATTTCTGGAAACTAATTACAGGACATTTATAAAGTATTCTTTAATATTATGATAGGCCTCTATTGAAGTAAAAGGAATTTAAGCAGTCTGGTGAACGATGGAGTATAATTCTGCATTGCTTTTCTCTATCCTGTGCAAAGTATGGCTGGCAGTTGTCCACAAATCTATATTACTTTTAATGATATGGCACTTTTCAGACAGGGGGAAAATTAATTCAAGTAGTTTCATACTAAGGATCACACTTATAAAAGTGTCTTACTCTTTCTTTTTTTTCCAATTTCCCATTTCAAAATGCAGTTCCTAGGTTTTGCTTTTAGTGGCTGTGTAGGTTGGCATTCCTACAACTCAGACTTGTTTTAGGAGAGATAATGTTACTCAGCATCTGCTGTACTTTCTAATAGTCACCTGATTCAACCTCTTATCAAATATATACTTCGCACACTGTAGAGATTAAATCCACTTTTCTTTCCTAAAGTCTGTTCCAATGAGCAGAGAAATGAACAATAATATTCTGTTGAATTTAGCTCAGCATTTTTCCTCAGGCTGGCTATCTCCTAGACTTCTTCCAGAAAGAGCCTGTACTATGTATTACCTTGCTGTGGACAGCTATACTAGTCTGCCTTAAATCTGTGAGGGCTCAGTGAGCTGGAAGAAAATGCTTAATATTCCTTGATATCAGCACATGCCAAAGGGGTAATTTTTTTTCACCCAAACCCTGTTGCTTACATTCTCTGATACAGCACAGAAATATGGCAGTTAATATACAGGTTTTTATCTCAGCTGAAGGACTTTTAAAAATGACACTGTTATCTGTTATCCATCACGGAGTGTCAGAAGCCAGATCCAAAGTAAGCAGATTTCTAGGGTTTGCTGCCTTTCTGTCCAGAAGTGATCCAGGGCTTGAGGACATGCCAGGTAATACATTAGTACTTAGTTTTAAAAAATGTACAGTTTTTATATACGCATACAGATATATAAAATGCAAACATAATGCATATATATTACACAGCTGCTACATAAACAAGTATAAAAACTTAGACATGAAAGCATTTTCCTTTCTAATGCTATAAACAAATACAGTCCTACAATTCTTTTGAATATGTATTTGTTTCTATCCGTGTACTGAAGAACTACTTTTTTTTGCTATATATTTCTTTCTCCTAATGGAAGCAGATTTTTCTATTTGTCCAGCCATTGTCTGGTACAGTAATATGACTCATCCCCCAAATCCTGGGATATAGAGTAAATCATCTGCAATCCACATTTACAGCCGTTCATTCTCAATAACACAGTCCCAAAGAGAGCTAATCCTTTTTCTTTTCTTTTTTTTTTTTTTTTTATTTTTCATGAGAAAGTGAGTGTTTTCCTTTGGAAATATCTTCACTGGTCATTGAATGCCTTCCCTGTTCAGTTTTGAAAGAACACAATTAAGTATCTGATTAGATCTGTCAGTGTAGTCAAGAGAGTAGGACAAGAATGGCAGGGCAGAAATACCTTTCTGCAGCAGCAAATGGCTCATTTACTCCAGGGATGCATCAGCCACACAGTGCTGTTATAACAATCATCCCAAACAAATGCTGAATGATATCTTAAATATTCTTTAATAAATGGTATTTTACTTTTTTCCTCAAAAGGAAAAAAAAAAATGGTTGCCAGCTGGGATAGTTGAGATACTTTCCCTCTGCCTGTGGGGCTGGCTTTGGTTAGAGCAGTTCAAAGAAGAGAGTTTGCTGGCCTGGACGAATACTCACTCCTGGCTTTTCTCTGCCTCCATCCCAGCTGGGAGCTCTCAGTACACCCTTAACTGGTGATGGTGGATGTCCAAGGACTGTGGCATGAAATCCCATGCACGGCTCCTGCCCTGATCTCTTTAGCTCAGTGCCATCTTTCAGGACTGAGCTGGGAGGGGCGGTTTTATTTTGTCTGACCTCCCTTGGCTTATGCGTCAGTGAATTTGGCCCATCTCTTTCTCCCCAAGCTAACAACAACTATAAGCCAATCATATTGAAATTGATATCAGCAGTGGCTATCTCCAGGGAGCTCTGGAAGGAATGAAGGCCATGAGTACCAGTGGGATAGTAAGCAGCATTGCCCCCAGTGTCTAACTGGGATTGCTGGCTGCAGCTCCCAAGCCAGCTGGTGAGGATGTAAGTCTTGGTAAGGAAAGACGCCTAAAGGAGCCTTTAATTATGCTAGAAGACTTTGCTGAATAACAAAACTAATAAACTGCTTTGCAGCATTGAGGTCCTATGTGAATCCATTAGAAAACCCCCACTCATTTTCTTTAGGGTCAGGATGGAAACGTGACTCCACAGCAAATCCCATATTGAAATCCTGCTTATTTAATTACTGCAACTCAGCCTTAAGGCTGAGATTATGTGTCCAAAGACTAGCTAATGCCTGCTGTTATTATCAGGTCCTTCCCTTCTCTTCATAGTGCGATGACATTCACACCCATCACAACCCAAAACAAAGGCAAAACGTTGTATGAGCTTACTTTCTGCTGTTTGCTGCAGAAGACAACAAAGCAGTCTTATCATCTGCATCTGGGGTTTGCTGGGGTTTGGTGTTTTTGTTTGTTTGCTTGTTTTTGGAGGCAGTGATCTATAGCAGCTTGAGAACTATTGAAATATATAGTCACACTACAGCGATCTTGTCAATACAAATTCATTGTACCAGGCCTGTGGATCAAACCGCCTTTGCCAAATAAGGACCTGATGAAGTAATACCCCGACCATTCTGCTAGATTCAGTAATATACAGAAATTTTCCCAAGAAAAGTTATATGATCATATCAGGCAAGTGTCTATTGATTTTCTGGTGATGCTGAGGGAGGGAGTGTGACAATAAATCTGTGTAACAGAGTTGCAGAGTGGCTTTCTAAGTGGTTTGGAACTTGCAGCAAACCATTACTAATACTTAATATCTATAAATAACCTTATTTCTTGGTTTGTTTTGAATGTTGTTGTTGTCTACCTATAGTATCTTCATTAATTGCTTTAGCTTTAGCTATTCTAGGGTGGTTTACATACATACATGGACAATTATTTCATTAGCTTCAACATGTGCTGCACTTATGTGCTACCATAAAATTGTAAGGTTTGTTAAAGTTGTAAGATATAGATGGCATTTACCTAATCCAAAGGATAAAACACACTAATTTGTTTGAAGTCTTCATTTAAATACTTAATTCACTCACAGTTAGATTTATTTAACCTTTAAAAGAATGTTTTACTTTGCTGATTTTTTTTTTTCCTGTTCTTACTCCTACAATTAATTACGACAGTCTGTTGTTCAGCCATTACAGTCACCTTTTATCGGATGTTTTCGTAGGCTACTGCTTTTTGTAGTATCTGTCTTGGGCATTGAAGAAAAAACCAGCTAATTCCAGGGGTGTAAGAAACTGTGTTTATCATAGCTCTTACTCTTTCACCATTGTGTATCCCTCTGATCCCCAAGTATTTTGCAGAGCCAGGTGCCACAAGTGTCACTCAAGCTGAAGCATTGAACTGCCCCATGCTGTGATTGGAAGGACCACCCTTCTCTCAGCCCTCTGGTTAACCCACGGTCTCACTTGACCTTCCCTCCATGATTGTACGAGGGGTCTGTCCCTGGCTTTGTGTGACAGGATCTCTGGTCCCAGCACTAAATACATCCCGGACCCTGCAAGACAGCTGACGGGGGTACCGAAATGGGTGCCATGCCTTGTCCCACCAAGGAAGAGGTCGCACGAGAAGGCTTGAGGCTTATTTCAGAGCCCATCGGTCTGGCAGAGGACAGATGGAGATAGGCGGGTACAAGGTCCTGGAGGCAAAGCTTGGTGGAAAAGTTCTGAGCCAGCCAGGGCACTCACCTAAGGTGTCTGAGGTTAACCTGATGCCGGGACATCACACTGGAGGGTGGAAATAGGTCTGAGTGACCAGGCTGCCTTCCTCTCTGCTAGGACACTTGGACACTGACCCAGTGGGGAAGGGTAATGGGGTGCCTGCTTGGCATCACTGATGCTGTGGATAATTTTTCAGCTTTGGCAAAGGAGCCGCCAGTGATAAACTTCACTGTGGCGACAAAGACTGGTTGCCCTCTGTTCAGAGAGACTCAGCCCGGGGACAGCAGGCAGCCATGAATTTTGTGCCTGAAATCCTCCATGTGAATACAAATAAGGCTGTTATAAGTCACCATAAGAACACTTGCATGGTAACTGCAGGTATTTATAGACTTTGGAGAAGGAAATTTTCAAAAGTGCTTAACTGTGACCTCTGTTCATTGAAACCCATGGAAGCTTTATTGTTCTACCACCTTTTAACACAGTGGTGAGTATGTTTCTGGGTATTGCTGAATATTTGTATGTTATCCTCACTGCATAGTTAGGTTTTAATTACACTAGATGTGTGTTTGAGGTGTCTGCAGTGTGAGAGATGGAGGAGGAATTGGCCCATAGCAAGGTACTTTTAAAAAGTGCTGATCATCACAACGGTTTGTTAAGCACTCTTCAGACAAATATGCAGACACTAAACAGATTACTGCATCTTCCTTGGACAAATGTTGCAGCTGTTTGGAAACACACAGCAGCTGTATGTGATCCTTGAGGAAAGGAAATACAAATGCCTTTTCTTTTGACTTTCCAGGGCACTTAAGGCAGGCTGCATTAAATTACCCATGTTGTGCTGTCATCATTGCACAGTCGTTAACAATCTTCCCGGTCCAAAAATGCTTGGAGACTTTGGTGACAATAAAGTTAATAGTCTTTGTTCATTTGGGCACTGTAACATTAGCAACCTCATAACCTTTCTTGCTGTATTGATGTATTGACGATAAAGAGTTGATCACCTCAGTCATTCGGTGGTTCACCCACATCAGTTCTGAACTGTGCAACTATGAAACTAACATCGAAAAAACCACCTGTTGGGATGCTTAAATTCCCATCAAAAAAAGGTATCTAGGCATCTCAATTTCTCCTGTAGACTGGGCATATGACTTCTCAAGTCCAGAAAGTATCATGCTGATCAGGTAGTTTCTCCCATCTCCTACCTTGCAGATGGCCTAACAGCTCATTTATTAGTTGTATTTTTCTCCACAGCTCCATGAGTATTTAATATTGGGAAAAGTGGAGCAGCTTCAAGAGAAGAGTGTCTCCTTACAGGTAATCTTGTGGTACCCATTCTTCTGCTGAAGCTGCTCCCTTTTTCCCAATATAGTCAGATTAGTCCTGCCCAAACCATAGTAAGCAGCTTCACCACCCTTTGACAAATGCAACAGTTGGGAAATAGGAAATACTAGTCCAAATGCCCATGCCAAATTCTATATCAGAAGTACTCAGAATGGGATTTTCTACATCCTAGTTAAGGGGTCTGATCAGTGGGCTGAGAAATGGAAAGAACAAAAGTTTCACCACCTCCTCCGTGAGAGAGTTAGTCTGACTCATGCTCCCATGTTTAGGAGTGGTTTGGTAACTGTCGATCCTGCATGCAAAGTCATGTTTCTCTCTGGACTGGATGTAGGTCCCAGCCAGGTGTTTCCTTTGATACTCCAAACAGAGGCTGATGTAGGGTACTGCTTTTTTGTGGACCATGTTGTTAGGCACGTTACTGGTCCCATGTCTGTAAACTCCCTCAAGGCCATGGTAGAAAGGTAGCAAGATACAGATATTGCAAGGATGAGATTAAATTTCCCTTATGGATCTAGAAACTCCTTCTTTCACATTATTTTCATGTTTCCGATATCAAAGACAAACTGTGTGTTGTGAGCAACAGCTTGTTATGGTTGAGTAAATGAAGCACAGTGGATTTTGAAAGAATTAATTATTTTGGGGAGACAAATGTGCAATATCATCAGCTTTAGACAGTTCAAGGGATGAAGGAATTAACAGGACGTGTTATGAAGTGGATTAAATGTACCCATCGGAAATTATTTTTTGCCTTTCTTATAGTATGTGTGCAGATTCTCAGGACTTTGATGATATCTTGATCTATTAATCAATTTAACATTCACTCAAGGTGAACAGAAGGAGGAAAGTAAGAGTCATTTCTGATTTGATATTAGTCACGATTTGAATGCTAAGGTCTGATAATTGAATGGGACCCCCCTTTCCTAGCTAGTCAGGAGACATTGAATTCCATTAAATGGGATTACTGGGTCATGACATCCACTGTATTGTGAATAGCATTTGATCAAGGAGAATACAGTGAAATAACCTTCAGACAAAGTTGTCAACACAAAAAGACATCTTAAATGAAACCCACTTTACTATGAAGCAAATCCAACAACCTTCAGGCAAAATTTCCTTTGTCTGTAAAAGAAAGATACTTAACTGCAGACTTACAGATCAGGTTCAGAACTCAAAAAAAGGCTTCAGGTTTTTATGCAGCAAATAGACTACTCCACATGGGCTCGATACAGTGAACAATGTGCAGATGGGCTCTGCCTGCTAGGCTGAATAGACAGTCAGCTTTGATTCCCAACTCCCAATGTGTTTTTTCTAAGGAAGCCAGGGGTTATATTTGCTGCCTTCTCTGCCAAATCTGGGGTTGGCACTCCCCACTCTGCAGACCACCATTGTACCTAAAGAAAGCAGGTAAAGGGACAAATAACCCATTGTAAAAAGAGTACATATTTTTTCCTGCCAAAAATGCCTGCTCCCTTGGACAGAACTACTTCATCTTCTTCAAAGCTGGCAAGGAGCCAGGAAACACTGGTAACCACCAGTGAATGAGTTCATAAGTGTTAAGGAGAAGATTAAGTTGAAAGCCATTTGCTACGAGATCACAAATTCAGCTATGGATAATAAACTGCAGCGAGTGTCCACATGACTGTCACATAACCCAAGCCACCATTTAGTCCAAGCATATTAGGGTTCCTGACTGCTCCTAAGGAAACAATACCCAATGCTGGCTCACTGCTCCCATCTTGCCAACATCTAGAATACAGTCCATGAAACATGAGAGCAATTCCTGTTGCCTCCTCTGATCCTCTATAACAGCTGCTTGTGACACAGCTAGATACCTTGGCTACGCCTTTCTCCTGGCTTACTGCTACAAATGCGGAGGTCAAACTATCTGAGAACAGGGAAGGGCTGGCACTGTGTCACCTGAAGTCCTGGTGGACCATGCACGAATACTCTGACCACATCTCAGTGCAAGCAATCTGGTGTTAGACGAAGCCATGAAAGTGTAGGCATATTGCTAGCACCGAGACAGAAGTGATGAAGACAGGCACAATTTTCATAACCTGATGTATTATCTAATGCAACACTCAAACTTTGCTATCACTGCAGTTTTGGCATAATGACAACAAGTGGATTGCTAGAAAGGTGGTGGTGTTGCAGGGAAGGCTGTGCCTCAAAGGAAATTGCAATATGGTTTGTGAGAAAAGATTAGGCAATGCAATTTAATCATCTTCCAGCAATTGTGTGCAGCAGGGTATGGCTGATTTTTATTGGCTGGAAGTGTTCAGGGCAGTGTGTCAAATGGGTGCGTTTCAGCCACGTGTCACTGATGGACTCAGAAACCAAAAGTTCACAGGATGTTCTGGGCACGTGTGAGGAGAAATAATTTGAAATAGCATAAAATGGACAGCAGTGAGGTGAGGGATAGGGAAAATACATAATGAAATGTTAAAAGTCTTTTGCAAAAGATAAAGTATCCCATTTAACAGTTCTGCTCAGCTACAAAGGAGAAGAGAGTGAAGTGTGTGTAAGGAAGACTGAAGTGAGTCACCTGGATAAAACACTGACGTGACCCAAAGCCCTATTTGGTTATGCAAAGAGTTCCTTATGCAATGCTTTTAATGGAAAAATACTCAGGGAGCAGGTCATTTTTCCTCTCTATGGTAGTTCTGTACAACCTGGAAAATGACGAGCATGATGCTGAATACTCTTTTATCACACTAGAAAGAGGAACCATGTAATTAATACAGTTATCATTGTGTATGTGTAAGCTGGAGCTAGTTTATTACTTCTGATTTTATTTTTTTAAAAAAGATCCTATGAAGTCATCCAAGGGTTCTTGAAAATTAAAGAAAACAAAGCAAAACCCTAACCAAACAAAGCAGTCAGGTGGAGTGAATGTTCAGTGTGCCTGGACTGGTCTCATTTAAGTTCAAACCTCTGGTCATCAGCTTAGAAACAAATACTGAGAGAACAGTATTAATTAGGACATCTATTTCTATCTAGCACTTCTTTACTTTTCATCCATGCAGCCTCAGAGTAAACTGTGAGAAAAATGTGTAGCAGACAAGAATGCTGGGGCTCTCAAAGATGTGCAACTGCTTATTCCATGCAAATTTCTAGGCACTGAGGAGGAAATGCTTTTGTAGTGGAAGCCATAATGTCAAACACAGCTGTTTCATGTCACTTTTTAGTGTGCAGTACCAGTCTCAATTTGGCATGAATGTAGTTATTTCATTAGCAACTCAGAAGGTGAAATAGCTTTTTCAAAGCAGAGTCTTTAGAATGAAACGATTTTCAGTTCACTGCAACTCAGAAGGCATCACAGCAACAGTGAAGCCCTCTGTGTGACATCCTTCCTCCTCCACTGTGCCTTGGAAAATCTGAAACCATTTCTGTAAAGAATCTGTCGCTGAACCTGGTTATAAAATTCACTGGAGGGAAATGCAAATGGCTGCTAACGTGCAGGAACAAAAAGAGAAAAGACCAATTCATTTCTATGAGACACGGCGATGGATCATGGTGTGACACACTATTGAGACTGCAAAGGAATAACCTCCTCTTAGCATGGATTCAGTGATTATTTATGCCGTTAACATCCATCACCAAAAGGGCAGGGTAGTGGTTTGGATACTGCATCATTACTGTGCCTATTAGAAATGCACAAGAGTGGAGCAGAGAGCTGTCTGAAAGTGGATTAACATACTGGCTTTTTGGACTGAATCTTCTTTCGTAGCCTGGAAAAGCATTGCACAGGAAAATTATTGTTCATTACTTTAAACTTTTAGAAGGAGAGCTGTGATATGTGAGAAACAGATCCACTTGCCTTACAGTATATGCTAGGAAATACTGACACAAAGAGAATTAATACTCTGCATAGCCCACGTTTCTTCCCCTGTATGTCACCTGGCCCCTTTTCTAAAGCACACGCATAAAAAAGGGCTATGCCAGGGCTGGCAAGGGACATACTAAGAGGGGTAAATCTTCAGTGAAAAGAGTCAGGATCTGGCACAAAAGCTAGCTATGGCTCGCTCAGGATCACTACACTGCATCCCAGACCAGCTCAGGGTCACGGGAGCAGAACAGTGTGGCTGACTAACTTATTGACTAGGCTGCATATGCTCTATCACACCTTGGGGTTAGGACATAGGAGGCAAAACCAAGACAACTTTTTTTCAGTTTTAAACTCTAGTAAGTGCTAGCACCCCTTCAAAATACATGGCTGCAGATATGGGGCAGAGACCTTAGCATGTATAATTCAGTGTAACTTTAGGGAAGTCAGTGTTAGTTTACTGTGGCCAAAGATTTAGCTCCTAGTAATGAATGCTGGAAATGGAAAGGAAAACAACCAGTTAAAAAAAAAAATAATCCTGCATCAACACTGCCAAATTAGAAGATTTATTATTAGCATTGCAATAACCTCATAACCTTTCACATCAAATCAAAATAACTTCCCTCTTCTACAGCAGCATATTATCTGCTCTTTCTGGTATTACTGTTCTTGCCGTGTGCTGCCTGTCATTTGGGACTAGGATACAGCGAGTGGAAAGACGATGGCTCGGCAAAAATGACTCAGCCAGTGCTCATTTGTAAACTGACAACTGTATACTGGAAAACATGAAGAGGAAACTAAGTTTGCTTTGTAAATAGTGGGAAATATTAGCAATATCTGGTACAACTGTTATGTAACGCCTGAGCGAGACACTGATTTCTGGGCGATGCCTGCAACGCCATGACAGAAACACTGAAAAACAGAACAACATCAAAGACAAAACGCAACACAAGTAGGAGGAAAACCAAGTAAAACCCTAAAAAAACTTGAGAATTCAGAGGCTATTATAACAAATCATTGAAGAGATTATGCATAGGTATTGAACCCAAGAAACAAAAGAAACAAGCATCATGCATGGAGAAAAAAACATTCTCCATGCTCTCAGTTCTCTTGTATGAGAGTTTTGGTTGACTCCGTAACACGGGCTAGCTATTAGACTGGGCCAAAGCCTGCCTCACTCTCTCTGCTTCCTGACTGCCTCCCACAATCCAGGGCAGAAACATAGAGCAATCACTCACATCTGCTCTTGCTGGTCCCTCCCTGGTCCTGTCACCCAACAATTCTGTGCCTCTCTTGGAGGTGTGAGAGGCAGCCGCACCTGAATTAGGTCCCCAGGGGGACTGCACAGGGTGGTTGGCTATTAAATGAAACAAAACAAGTTGAAAAAGAAAGGGAAGGAAATGAACATTTCCATATATAACAGGGCTGGGTAAGTTTGTTGCTAGAGTTACTTGGGAAGGCTCAGGCACCCACGGGGATGCTGGTTCCCAGCTGGGGTATTGCAAATGGTAGCTGTTCAATGCTCTCTTTTTCCTACAATAAGAAAATAAAAGTTTTAAAATTGAGGCATGAGCAGAGATTTTTGTGGGGTGACCACGAGCAATCAGAAGTGACATGGTGCCTCTTCCCTTTCAGTATCTATTAGGTGACCTGTCTTTGGCTTTGACAGGCAAAACGTGTGACAGATACCCTCCAGGGCTGAGGTATTCCAATGTGCCACAGAGAAGGTAAGTCAAGTTCAAGGTTTGCTTTCATATTGTGGTGTTCTTTCAATATGGTTTTACCTTTTTTTAACCTTTTTGCTCATTTGCTACAATTGTCTGCACAGCTAAGCTACAATAGTGGTAGAAATCAGCCAAAGGTACATCTGAAATGGTCATAATAGGGGAGAGGAAATGCCTAGATCTGCACAGTATTAGTGGTGTCAGTCAAAACCAGCCAGTGTCTGAAGCATGTGCAATGAGTGGCATTTTCTGTTATGCTTCTAAAGTAAAATGAGGCTCTATTTCTGTCCTGTTAGGTTAAAAAAAAAAAAAAAAAGTTAAACTTTAAGCAAAGCAGAAATGAATTGCTGCTGAGTCCCTGCACTGCTGTTGAGTCCATGGTTCAGTAAAACAGATACACACTGCTAACACAGGGGTATTGTCTGAAAGGTAGAGAGAGGTTTTAAAAAAATCTCTCAGCTTTTATTTCCTTTGAAAATCTTTCCAAATTTAGGGCCTAAAGATCATCTCTGAAGGGTAATTTCAACCAGAGTTGAAATTTTGGGGATGCTTAACATAGGTGTAGGAAAATAAAAATTTGAAAGCATGCAGACAACAGCTCTGTCAGCCCCACAGGTGGGTCTCTGTGGAGCAGCTGTCCCTCTGGCCACATGGCTCCTTGGCTATGAGAAGTAAATTGCAGCCATTGTCTTGAATCTGGATTTTTATTAGTAATAGGGCCAGTTCCATACATCTAGTCTGCTAGGGAGTGACTACATGGTCTTACTATTTTCTCTGAGTGCAGCCTTTGTATTGAGAATCTTTCTATAACAAAAACCATCTTTGATTTGACCTTTCTAACTCTTGCCAATAAGAAATCCCTTCTAATTCGCTCGGACTATATTTAACCCCAGTACTCCCTTAAGGACTTTCTGGGATGACCTCTTCTAGAAAGCACCTCCCAAGGTGATCATCAGCTGTAAATCAAATTATATTTGAGCTCCATTATTTCTATCTGAATTAGAACTAAGTGACATTTGCAACACTGATTTACTCTATTTAACCACAGCTTCAACCAACTACTCAGTCACAACCCAGGCTCCCTTCCTGAAGAAATTTATGACACTGATTTCTCAAGATGGAAATTGTAGCAGACAGTAACAGACATTTAAATTGCTCTTCTTCTGTGAGGACCTGCACATCCAGATGAAGTGCTAAAAATTTCTATCTATTTCTTTTTCATTTGCTTGGCTCCCACTTGCCTTTAATGACCAGAAGAATTTTCAGAGCTGATCCATCAATGACTATGAATACACCATAACTGAGCAGCATTACGCTATTGCTTTCATCAACATTTCTGTGGTTCCTGATTACTCATACAATAAAAAGTTCCAGTCTTGCAGTCATTCTGAGTAGATAGAGAGGGCTAGTCATGGTTAAAATCTACTTTTTTTGTGGCTTTTCAGGTCATTCTTAATGGGCTGATAGCCTTCCCAAGCTGATGACTTTAAACCAATAGTACTCTACTGCATACTATGACTGCTGTGCAAGCTTCCTCTGACTCATGCCGTTCTGTAAATAGTTAATGGATGTTTTATTCAGAAAAAGGAAGTACACGAGTACAATTTAAGTAGAAACAAATGATGCTTGGTGCCTATTTTATAAGACATATTTTCTTGTTAAAGGCAAGTCATAAAATGATTTATTTTTCCACATTGCCAGTGTTCTACTCTTAGATTTTTTGATGGTTTGCTGGTTTTGATAACAGGCTGGTATGGCCATTGAGCTAGACTGGGTTAGATTTTCTCCTATACCATACACATACTTAAGGGACCATTGATGTTCAAAGGTTTGGTGTCACCTTCACTAAACCCAATGGTAGCAGCTCTGACCTATTCTGTTCTACAACTAACCAAAACCAAAAGCTGGAATTTTGCAGGACCTGAATGGAACAGATGAGCGGGAGAGGTGTGGAAGGGAAGCGGGAAAAATTTGTCACGTTGTCTTTCTCCTGGTGGCACTGCAGTGTGTGCATCTGTGAAGTGGGTGCTGTGGGCTGGGAGGTGCTGCTGCCCTTGCAGGTTCCCCCCATTGCTCCCCGATGGGCTGTGCACGTTTGGCCAGATCATGGGCTTTCCCAGCCTCTCAGTTTACTCATTTGTAGATTGCTATGCCACAAGGACACAATGTGAGTTAAGTAATTAATTAATAGATCTTTTTAAGCTCATCAGTGAAACCTGTTACAGAAATTACAAAGCATTACTTCTGAAGATGAAAAATGCTGTGCCTGGCTGCATCTCCTGCTATTTGTTGTCCTTTCTTGCCTCCTTTCCAGTTTTACTCTATTTGTGCTGTAATACATTTTGGAGGGTGCACGAGAGCTGGCCTCTGTCTGACCAGGTCCTGTGTGTGGCCACTTCACTTGCTGCATTTATCAGTGTCCATGGGTTATCACACAGGCTCTCACCAAAGCAGTTCAATGAGAAAAGGTAACCTTAAAGATCGTAAGAACTGCTTGAACTGACGTTGGATCGGTTGTAGAATTTCTTCTTGTGAATGGAGATGGTTTTCCACCAACCAACTCTGATGAGAGCATGCAGTTTTCTTTGCTCTTTTGTGGCAGTGAAGGTGCACTACAGCCACCATGGCTCAGGCTGGGGCCTCTCTTTATGCCATGACTGCCAATTGTGTCAGATGCTGTGCAGTGGTTTTATGGTGTGGATTCCCTTAACCACCAGGGACTGAGGAGAGACCACCAAGCTTGTTACATTTACAGCTATTTCAAAATTAAACTCTGGTTTTGAAGTAAAAACTTAATATCTGATCTACTCAGCTCTGATTTGTTGTTGGTGGTTTTTGTTTGTTTGTTTTTGTTTTTGTTTTTGTTTTTTTTTTTCCTTTGGGCATGCCTTAACACCTGGACTGCTCTGCAGCATCCTACTTTGGAAAACCTTGAGACTTGCTCCCTGAGAGGGATTTTTCTCCAAGACAGCCTTTCATAGAAGCTCAGTTTGCACTTGCTATGATGATTTTACAATTGGTATCAGTTTTGTCTTTTGGACTTGATTTTGTGAAGCCTCTTGCACAGCCTCAATACCTACTCCCATAAGTAGCTGGAATTAGAATTACTCAGCATGTCAGGCATTAGTACTATAGGTACTCAATCTAAGAAAATATTTGGAGAAGAAAATACAGAATGAATCAAAAGAAAGAGCAAGGGAAGCTGGTGCCAGATAAATGCAGACAGAATTATGACTGCTAGACAGCTGTGTTTCCAGCTTCTAAATTTTATCTAGACTATGGTGATAAAGACAGACTGTCCTTATGTTTGCCAGACTTTATGCATGTCTTACTTTAAAGCGTAAGTTTATACTGGATGAATCCTGAAGGTGCCTGACACTTAATCTTAGAAATAGTAGTTCAACGGAAATAAAGTGCTCAGGAAACAAAAGACAAATGATCTTTCCAAAACATTTTTTGTAATTTGATCCTCCCATGTAAACAAGAGACAATACAATCTTCTGGGACTCTTGTTAGCCAACAGTCTCCAAACTGCAATGAAAGAAGGATTTCAAAACTATTTCACAATTGTGTTTGGATGAAACATGTGTTTACTGTATGTAAATGAACAAGACATTCTGTTCTTTTAGGGTTCATCAGATCCTCACTGTGTTAGCCAGTTTGGCATATGCAGGAAAGTGGTCTTCTTCAGAAGATACTGGACAGACAAATAGTTGTATTTCACTAGAGGTTTCCAGCCTTTACAAAAAAAATATACTTAAGTGCAAATTTTTGGCTCAGAAGTCACTTAACTTGATGCTCACTTATTTTTGCTAGCTAGAAATAATGACAAAATAAGTTATTTAATGAAAGAGATGTGGAGTCAGGATTTCCCGTGACAATAAGTTGCTGTTGCATTGTTCATGTTGTCAAGCAGCGTGTACTCAAAATGTGACTAGTCGAACAGCTTGAAGCTGTTGATTTCTCTGTATAAGAATTTCGTTTAATAGCTTGGGTGCCTGCATATAGCTTGTCCATGGCATGGCATATGTACCAGCAAGCCTCTTTCCAATTAGCTAAGGGAAAACCCAGCTTCCATTGCAGATTGGTAAGTTGCTCCTTTACCCAGCTGTTTGCATAAGGAAACTGTGTAGTTATACACTTTATTTCTTTGCTTTTCTGTTCACTGTTAAGATATCACTTGCTGTGTTATGAAGGTTTCACCATTGTGGTGGTAGTTTGCATCTCAGACATTTTATCTGGGTGCAGTCAGAGGAAAAATCCTCTAAATGGGACTGTGAGTTTACATGGGCCAAAAACTTTTGCTCTTTTGTGAGTCTTGCTGCAAAGGATGACTACTGCAGACCAGAGTCTGGGGCACTGGCACAGGGGTGAAATAAAGAGCATTTTATTGTTCTTCAGCCTCCTCTGCATTGCTGTGCAACCACCTCTGCTGCTGATAGACCTCCAGCTCAGGCATACGTGTTTGCCTCAGCTGGAGCAGAGGATGTGCCTCATGGAAACTGTTGATGGATCTGTTTATCCAGGCTAGCAATGGCCTTGTATAGTGCTGAGGAACAAATGTGGAGCTGGATAGTGATTTATTGTTCCCAGTCCACCAAGCAACAACAGTTGTGATGTGCTTAGACTGCTGACGCTACACTATAACCTGCAAAATTCCTCAGTCTGAGTTGGCTTTTGTTCTCACCACTATTTCAGGCAGGTACTCTGGCCAGCCTGGCCACGCTTGACTGAAGGCCACAAGGAGCAGGGAGGGACACTGGCACAAGTGATTCCCTGCCTCTGGGCAGAGGGTCTTGTCCATAATCCCAATACTGGCTGTTTTAGTGATAACTGCTTTTATGGCTCTCTTTCTTCTTCATAACACGACTCTTAGGACTTCAAACAAGTTCAAGATGATACAAGCATGTTTGTCATGAAATTTTGCTTCACGTCATGAAAAGAGTATTTTTTTTTCTGGTTCTGTGTGTGAATATTGAACTGATTGTTTAGGTTTTTTCCCTGTTCCAGTCCCACACTACTGGTGTTTCCAGTGAGGGGAAAAAAATGCAACCTTCGTTTTTCCTCTTACAGCTTTGTTGCTGGAATGTCGTTCTGCTCAGCAATCACAGCTTAAACTATGTGGGCATTTCTTCCCTGTTTGATCTCTCTAAATCTAAATCTCATCTAAATCCATCAAAATACTGCACAATCACCGGTTCAGCAGTGGTTTGTTGTAGTAAGTCTCAATTTAAATCTTGCAGTAAGGAAAAGCGTTACAAATGTACTGACTCCCTAGCACAGTCTGCTGTTACCATTTATGAAATGTTTGATAGGTTGCAGTACTTTAAAGTACACAGGATATTCTGGACTTTTTTTTTGAAACTTATTTCGTTACTTCTTTATTTGGCTGTCTAGAAATCCAACACAACAGTGAAAATCTTTTCAAATAGTAAACATAACTAAATACATAATAAATGCATCATTAGAAATGTCTAAGAGACCCTCTTCCAATAGATCACAATGTCAGCTGTTTTACATTCATATGGTAATACAGGGCAGAGACTACCCAAGAGAGTACAATTATTTTAAAATAACATATGACTGCTTATTTAGCCACGCACTGGGCAGATGCTATGAGCATCAGTACAAAAGTGATGCAGACTTGAAAAATCTGTTTTGGCATTACGAGCAGGGATTACTACCAACAGCTACATGTAGTTACTTTCCATATCTTACGGCATTTGAGTAGCTCTGCTGTCGAACAGACACAGTGCATCTTTTAGAAAAACTTAGTCTTCATTTTAGTACGGTTTTTATTGCTCTGTACTTTGTACTGGCTCCCTTCCATCTCTCTACTCTTATCAGTCCGCCTCTTTTTCTGTGTATTTTATTATTCACCCTAAAATATGGAATTTGCAGCATCTGGCTGTTCCTGGATGTTTCCTGCTCTCCTGCCATCTATTCTGTTCTTTTACCTATTCTAGATGTTTTGCAGTCTTTTACGCATGAACTACATAAGCCAGATTTGGGGATTTTCCTCTCACACCTCTCTGCTCAGTCTGCTTTGTGAAATTGGAGGATGGGGCCCACAGCTTCCAAGCGGCTCAAAGTATCGCTGCTGGAGTGCTGACGCATCACCTCCTTCATGGTCCAAACCACTGGAGTAAATAATCTGAAATTGCTTTTAATTAAGTGTTCAGCATATATGATAACACAGTTAGTTATTAGACTGGCTAACAGAGGTTAAACCGCAAAAGCTCTAAAATTTGCTTTACACAGGATATACTTTTCAAACATCCTTGCTGGACTGAATTTCTCAGGAGAAGGCAGGACTGATGCAAGGCTGTTATCTGAGAGGCTAATGTGTCTACATCAGTACAGCTTCTCATTTCATCTACCTCATCTGCCCTTGCTGGCTCCCCACCGCAGTGGCAGAAAAGGAGTTGCCAGATATTGGGTAGAGTCTGTTGTAGCTAGTAACCTAAGCTCATTTTATGATAGAAGTTTTATTTCAAATGTACTCTGTTTCATCTTTTCAAAAAGTATAAGCCTCACAATACAGTGTCTGTGCAGATGTATAGGAGACTGTAACTGTAGAACAGGCCTATTGCATCTGTTGATCAGGGCAATGCTAACTCAAGCAGCCAGTTTGGGTGTCATACATGCTCCAGTTTTATAGGCATGAGTAGGACATATGGCCCCTAAGGCTTAGCAATCTGAAGCAATACAGTAGTTTGTGGTTGTAATATGGGCTGTGTTTCTCAGAGGAGTCCAGAGCCAGTGTAATGAACCTGCTGTTGGCTCTAGGGCAGAGGTGGGCTGCTGTTATCCCAGTCAAAACAGAGCATAGCTTTGTTGACACATGGCCATGATACATCCCTATACACTTAATATACACACATCTATGTTCATATACATACGCAGCATAATTTTATGAACCTGTCAGACACTATAAAAAAGGGGGATGCTGTTGGCAGTGGGGATGGGAAAAAGACATGGAAATAGGTCTTAAAAGAATGGTTCAAACTATCCACATCAGAAGATGTGAAAGGGGAATTTGTTGCAGGGTAGGTAGTGAACATATCTGCCAAAAGTGCACTGTAAAATTATGCTGAGATTGCTTTCCCAGAAATGCCCCACAAAGTCACCGTCTCCTGACTGGCTCCTTGTCCTCTGTTAGTCATGATGCTGAGATACCAAACCTGAACATAGTAACTGGGATGCTGGTTTGGATGAACAAATATATCAGGATGGCAATCTGAATATATCTGTGATGGTAATCACAGCATGACAAAATGTGTAAAAAGTATGAAATGAAGATTATATGACCTTCCCAGTCTTCTTCCACTAAAAATGGGCTCCGTAGTTCTCCAGTATACATACAACCTGGCCACCCCCACCCCCAAATCCATTTTTCAGTGTGCAGCCATTAATACTATGCTCAGGTATCAAAAACCTGGAGATGTTTTACTGAGGAATCCACTTCATCAGTACTATTTGGCAACTAGAGAAAACCACAATGTGACATTTTAGCTTTTAGTTGTTTTCATTATTTATTTTTATAATCATTCTTACTCAGCTGTTACTTTTTAGTCTGGACCCGTTTTTTGCATTTTAGAATTTGTTCAAAGTCCAAGCTATAATTAAGCAAAATAGACAAGTAGAGAACTGATGTAAAAGCAAATAGTTCTGAAATATCACTGACTGTAGTCTACAATAGACAGAAGTACTATGCACTTCAGTCAATCGGTCACTTTAATTGATAGTTGCTAGGCCATATTTCAAAAACTCAGTGAAATGAATAACGTACAGTTACCCTGACCTTGCAAAATAAATAGTAATGCCCTGAAGACACACTAAAAACATAGAAGGAAGTGGAACTGTTTTCTCTGTTTTAAACAACATTTCATTCCGTGGAAAAAAAGCCAAGGAATACATTTTTCCAGATGATTTAAGATGTAGTATGCTGATACTTGTCTTCCAATAGCAACAATTAAAATAGCTTGCTTGTGTAACCAGACTGTAGACATTATTTTCACCATTAGCCCATGCTGCTTTAAACAGCATTAGTTTCTAAAAAAAATGCAGTTCCTTTTGAACACAAAAGCATTTGATTTTTCAGGGGTTGTGCGGGGATTTTTTTCCTCTTTTGTCCCAAAACCTACCAGGATGGTAATCAGTGATAAGTCCACACAAGAAAGTTCAGCTCAGAACTCAATACGTAAGTCTCCAAAATTGAAAATGCTTTTATACTGAAGTCTTCTCAGATTGTTTTGAGGAAACAGGGTCTGACAGCTACAACATCTTGAGTCTTCAGTCAAGGCTTCCCTAAAAGTCAGAAATGTGCTCAGGTCTAATTTTTCAGTTTGTCTCTTTTTATCAATAGCACTGTTTAAAAAAAATTCCTTAAATCATTTAAAGCTCATTGTTTAAACACAGATGGAGGGTCTTCTCGATTAAGGAGTGCTTTGCAGGTTCTACATCTGTATTTGATCCTCTCAGTTTAATTCTGCCGGTCGTTTGCCAAAATAAATAAATAAATAAGAATCGGAATAAATATGAATCTCTTCTGTGATGCATAGCAAAACAATTGTATTGTTTTAGTGCAGGAGGCTACATTCATGCTCAAAGAATGAATGATGCTGCTGCTGGGATGAGTAAACAGATGAGAGTCATTTCAGCCTGTGCTCCATTAGGAACAGTGGAAAGAGATGATCACCAAATCTGAAAATGCAGAAATAAGAAAAAATGATATATTTTTTTTTAGCGTTTCAGTTTTTCAATAGAAAGCTATAAAGGGAACTTCTTAGAATGCTGACAGAAACCTTCAGGGAATGGGGCTGAACCTCCATGCAGATCAGAGAAGCTGCCCTAAACACTCATGGCAGCAGCTGTATTCTTGTCCTACTGTGGCAAAGGTGGACATGTAAAAAACAGTCAAACCAGACAGTATCTTAATGGCAGGTGGCCATTACTAAAAAGTCATCATTTGCTAGCATGCACCACTCAGTAGTATGAGATTTTTTTTAGCCTAGATCTTTATTCAACTTTTTTGTGTGGTTGATGCTGGTTGATACTCAGTTCTTCAGTTGTTCTTGGCTGCTTATGATGTCTGGGGGACCATGGAGAGGCAGAACTGTCCTGGGGCTACTCTACATTACATCAGTAATGAACTGCTCAGCCCCAGAAGTTCAGAAAGACAAACGTAATGTTAAGGAAACTTTTCTTCCCCTCCTGTTGCAGGCATGGTGGTCCTATGGATCTGAGATGATGCTTCTAGAAGTATCAGTTTTGTCCTAGTGATTGTGTTTCCTTTGAGAGCAGCTTAGACTCACAATTCCAACTGAAAACAGCTCCACCTTTAGCCATCAGCTCTTGAATGAATTAGGCCTCTTGGGCTTCTCTGATTTGCTTGGTAGCTTTATGTAAAGAATGCATTTTAGACTTGATTAAATAAATCTGAGAGTTTTTTTACCAGTTCCTGAATCAGGAAGATGCAGCAGTTAATACAGCTCCCATTAAAAATGCTACCCTGTCTCTTCATTTTGTCAAAAAGGATTATTGAGGAAAGCAGAGGTCATGCACATTGCAAATGTGCTTCTGCTAAAGCAGCATGTTCCTGGAGGAATAAACACAGACAGTACTGAATTACTTTGTCATCATTAGAAATTGTCAGAGTCCCATAATGCTCAGGAGAGCAGACGGGTTGGCAACTGCACAGAAAAAAAATGCTCACACTGAAAAAAGCAATGAACATTTTAGTCTAGTGCACATAGCTTTCTTCAGCTGATAGTAATGAATAAAGTGGGCTGCTGGGAAGGAGTACAGTTTTTAGCTGCTTCAGTGGCTAACGTGGGAGAAGGTTTGCCGGCAAAAAGACTGCTTGGTGTTGCACCTTAATGAGATAATTTCCCAGTGAATGGCCAAGGAACCACTTTTCTTTTGAGAAAACCTGATAATTAATATAAATAATTTTCCAGAAAAATAGAAAAACAGTCCTGTAAGTATTAATAGCCCATTTAACTGCTGGAAAAGAAAAGTTTCTATGATTTGCTTTTTTTGAATGTGAAAATGGGATGTGGTAACCGCAGTCTTTTTCAAAGACGTGCAAAGAAAAATTATTCTTTTGGCAAATGCATACTGAGGAAATGCTAGTATGATCAGATTGCTTCTTCTTCCTCATCTGTAACGATGCTAGTTACAAACATTAGCTTGAAAAGTTTGCTTTGCTCCTGTAAGATTCATAACTAAAAGATTTTGCTTAACCACTACTTTACTCTTGAATGATGGTCACTAATATTCTGTCAAGATGGCCCACCTTGAGGCAGTGATGCTTGCTGGGGAGATGACTGCATTGCTCTGTTGGATCATCTGGTTTCTCTTCCCCTCTGAAAAACTCTATGTAACACAGTGGAAATATTGCTGTCACATACTGTAATCAATAGCATAGCTGGAAAGTTTTAATGGGCAACTTCAGACTGCAGTTAAAAAAAGGTAATTAAAAAAAATTCATTCCCAGATTCTAGATTAAAACAATTCATTCTGGGAGATGTTTTCAGCAATAATCTAGACGAGTTATTTTATTTATAACTGGTGCCTCACAGCACAAACACTTGCAGGTGTGCCTGCCTCCAGATCTTCCTTTGCTGGTCAGAAAACAGTTCCTAAACTGCCTAATATAACTGGCTCCACTGAGGCTGCAGTAACCCCCTGTCACTGCCAGACTGAAGTCTTCACTGAGTCACATACCTCTTCGGAAGACACTCACTGTATTCACCTTTTATTTCAAGACAGAAACAACTTCCCTTATCCTTTCCTAATTTCCATTAGCCAGATGGAAAGTGGGTGCGACTGCCCAGGGCATGTGAAGTATAGCTCCATGGTCCTTTCTGTCTCTCTGTGAATAACAGCGTTTCAGTCTCTCTGTCTCCAAAGCAACTGAATTTTAATTGACTCAAGTGCAACATCCACACAGGCAGGGCAGGTAAGAAAAATGCCTACTAAGTCTGTGTCTAATGATACCCCCTAATGATCAGGCGTACAAAGAGATCTCCTTTATCAGGATTGCCGTGAGCCATCACAAATGCTTAGTGACTGGAAAGGCTTGACTGAGCAGTCAGTAAAATAATTTGTTAGACTCTTTCAGTTGGAAGGGACCTACAATGATCATCTAGCCCAACTGCAACTGCTTCTGATGTAATCTGTACTTCTCAGTACAAATTCAGGTATTTAATTTTATTTTACTAGAATCAAAACTTTCCCCTACATTTTTGGAATATATTCATAGGGGAAAAAAGATACAAAAACACCACCAAAAAAAGAAAAATCATAGATTCTTCATAGTTTGCTAGCAATAATATAATAAGTGGGATATAACAGAGTACCATGCTGCTGTACAACTGATTTTACATTTCTGACCCTTTAGAACTCTTAAAAGATCTTGGAATTTGGGCACAAGCATCATTTCCATCTAGCCATGAGGTGAAATATCAAACCTCTTTCTTTATCTGTCCCTGGAAATATTTTCTTCTGCTGAAAAGGTATTATTGTCCAAGTCATAATCACTCAGAATATAGCAGGTAATTCATTGTGTCAAGAATTCTGGAACCTTTAAAATATACGTGTGTGTGTGTGTGTATATACATATGTGCATCTTATACAGAGATGAAGTTCCTGAATCTTACCTGTAACTGACCGCTATCAGCTATGCAGTTTCCCTTAGCCTCACGCAATAGCATTGTCTTGAAAGATGCTCAAAGGGAAGATAGCTATTCACTGTTAGTATTTTCACAGTTCTTGAGGAGCTCAGGGAGATAGGGCATGCAAGGACTATGTGAGGCCAACTATTCAGATCACTTCTATCTGAGAATTTAGCAGATTTCATGATTCTCTAGGTAACTAGGCCACCATCATGAAGATGAATGCAGGTAGGGTTGAACCCATCCTTGCCAACTGCTCGGATCAGAATAGCAACTTGGAATCATGTGAACATCTAACGGGGTAGAATATAACGCAAGAGAGAAAAAAGGGAGACACCAGAAGTACCAGCATAGAAAACCATGAATTTTGATAGTTTCTTGAAACTTTCTTTGTCCTAGAATCTGCCAGAACTCTTTCAAGGCTTGTTCCTATCACTTCACTGATTCAAAATAACAAAGAATGCAGCATTTAAAATGTTTGGCTCATAGGAAACAGCTTGTTAGAGCGTGAGGCAGCTTTCTGGTGTACATTTTTCATGTCCTGCTACAAAAAGATCAAAACATTGTGAAAGATGTGTATTCAGCTGAGAGATGTTAAAAATGCCACTTCTAGCTTAAGGCATACTTTTGATATTGTATCTACTGCACATCTAAAACTGTCGGGCTACAATGAAATTTGTCACCTATATTTTACACTTGTATTAAGTGAGAATGTGAAAATTGACCTCTAGTAACACTAAGTTTGACAATTCTTGTACGTATAACTGTTACCAGAATGATTTTAGAAACCAAGGCTGTCAAACACATCCTGTTGTAATCTTTTGGGAGACAGAATGCTATGCTATTTTTTAAAGCCATTTTTACTGTCTTAGAATGTTCTTTCAGGTCATATTAAATCATTTGCAGTGAATTATTTTGTTAGGCAGAAGAGCTTGTCAATGCTGAAACTGAGAATTGCTCTGTCAAGTTAGAGTTGCAAAAAAAATCTAATTTGTGATTTAAACCATGTATCCTTTGAAATGAAGTATCTAATCTAAAAGTAAGCAGAGTGAAATGTTTAGGAGTACAAGAGACAAGTGATATCCCTCCTGGCTAGCTTCTAACTTCAAAAACCATAACAGCATGGCTCAGACTCGTGCATGAAATTCTGCAGTTCAGTTTTTTCTTTTTGCACATTTTGTATCACTGCACAGTCTGTGCCTTGGCAGCACCTGAGCCAATAGTTAGCATTTGCTTAACTCCATCTTGACAGCCTGAGCTTAATCCTCTGTTTAAAATTGGGCATATGCCAGACAGCAAAGTTTAGCTGAGGCTTTCACATACATACTTTACACCAGAACACATTGTAAATATTGAAAATAGTGATTTGGGGGTTTGTGCCATATTCCTAATGCTTTTGGGAAGGTACAGAAGAATGTCTAGATCAAATGGAAGTTGACTGAAATCCTGTTACACTCACTGAAAATGAGAATCACAAGGAAAAACAACTACCCTTGGTATGCTGATAGAAACTTTGGATGAAATTTAAGAAAATGTGTAATATAACGCAAGACATTTTCCCCTGACTCTTTTCTCAGAAAAATAACGTTAATTTTCTCAAGTGGAAAAGACAATTAATTAAGAGGAGGTGGGAAAGGAACCCCACGGTGTGCAGGACCTTACTGCATGCCAGCTGCCATTAATGGAAAGGAATCAGCAGTGCTGCATTAGACCTGAACCATGTACTTCATGGAGGAAGGGGAGAGCAGTGGGAGATGGGCCACAAGCACGCTGCACCTCCAGCTCACTTGCTCTCTCACTTGCTGAATCTAGTTTTACACAGTCTTTATCCTGAACGTGAGCTCTGTATTTTAAGACCTGCATAAAGTCGTACAACTAACTTGAGAAATGGCTGTAACTTTAGCTCAAGCCTTTTGGAGTCTCCATATTTCACTGTGTGTAGTTGTTGGGTTTTTTTCTTCTGAAACATATCATCTGTCAACACTGTGTAAGGACAGTCTAAACCAGCCTCCATTCACCTGCCATTCAGCACTTTGAGACTCTTCATCAGAAAGTTCCTTCTGCCAGTTATTTGTAGGTCAACATTTCAGTGAGCTAATTGCAGATAACACTCCTGGAAAGGCAACTAAACAGTTATTGCTCATTCTGTGAGGAGTAATGATCATGTTAATTACCAAATCTCTTTGATGTGCTACCGTTGGACTTGCTGAACCATGGGGAACATTTCCAGCCTGGCTCCTAAATCTGGCAGTACTGCACCTGGCTCCAGGGAAGGGCTGCTCTGCCAGGACCCTTGGTGCACGTCTCCGTTTCTTATTAAATCAGGTGTGATGTTACTGTCTTCCTGGTGTGTTTGCAGAATATTCAGAAACAGAAATGCCTTCGTCTCCCTTTCCTTTTCAGGGAGTTTTCCTGTGAATTTTGGTACCCTGCGCAGGCTTACCTATCTTATACCAGTCAAGCTCTGCTCCTTGAATGACAGTTTTGCTTGACATTGGCATGCTTTCTGAAGCTACACTCAGCTGATGTGAGCTCATTATCAATACTTGCTGTATTCCCCAAATTCCTCTTGGTACTGATGCTAACTTTTGAGAGTGTACTGTGATCCTTTCCATTTAGGTCCTGCACATGACATGGCGATTAGTCATCCCTCTCATGCTGAAACCTCTTGTTACAGAGATCTTTTGGCAATTCCATTATCCTGCAGTTTTTTCACAAAATATCATATCTGATATGAGCCCAGCACCTGCTGCGATGATACACACTGCAACCAGGGCAATTCAGTCAGGGACTGACAGGCTGTTCTGTCTGCACTAGTTCAAAAGCAAATGTATTCAAGTTTTTCTTCCTAAGCTGCTTTGAAGCTGACACCTATGAATTTGTTTTCTCCTTGTTAATATGTACTGTAAACTCTCCTTGTAGCTTTACTTCCTGTTTTAAAATGATCAGAATTTGTATGTAGTTTGATAACATGAACCATACCAGTTGGGCCGAAATGAAATTCTGCTTAGATTCAAGCAATTCTCCCTATTATTCTTCGTACCGTGTTTTGGAGATGTCTGTTAGTTTTATTTGTTTAAGCTGTGCTTAATATTTGCTGTGTTTGACTCTCCATTCACATCCACTTGTAAATTCGGAGTAAATATTGTAAAGCCAATGAAAATAAACCTTAGATTCATTTGTAAGAGAAGGAGTAACTGCAGCTTCAAGGTTAAGTCTTTAATCACATTCACACCCAGTGGATTTGGCTCTTTATATCAACTACTGCATTTCATTGATCGGTATTAATAACAAATATAATATAACACAATGGTGTAAGCAGACGCACAGAACAGATTACAAATAGTAGTCATAGAATAAATAAAAAAATCTTTTAGCAAGAATATTTCTTTACTTCACAATCAAGCTCCCACATGATTTTGCTCAGATTTCTAATAAATCTCTATATTTATATGTCAGTATTAGAATATGGTCAAGATCAATTCCCAATTCTAAAAAGACCCCACATTGTTATAATGCAACAATGCTGAGGGCACTTGAAACAACTCTGCAACTGTCATATTTGGAGTATTTAGGTGTCAAGAAGTGTGAGTTTCTGATCTCAAGTAATGTCTTCTTCCTGGGTTTTGAACATTCTTTGTGACTTATTGGTATGTACAGGTGACCTTATTTCCAGTGAGAGTGTCCACCTTTAGCATTTGGCCTTTCTGCTTGTTTTCTGTTTGATAAATGGGTCCTTGTTGTGGTTTAACCCCAGCCAGCAACTAAGCACCACGCAGCTGCTCACTCACTTCTCCCCCACCCAGTGGGATGGGGAGAGAATTGGAAGGGAAAAGGTAAAACTTGTGGGTTGAGATCAGAACAGTTTAATAGAACAGAAAGGAAGAAAAGAATAATTACAGTAATCATAATAATAAAATGACAATACTAATAAAAGCATTGGAATATACAAAACAAGTGATGCGCAATGCAATTGCTCACCACTTGCTGACCAATGCCCAGTTAGTTCCTGAGCAGCACCCCCCCCAGACCAACTCCCCCCAGTTTATATACTGGGCATGACGTCCCATGGTATGGAATACCCCTTTGGCCAGTTTGGGTCAGCTGTCCTGGCTGTGTCCCCTCCCAACTTCTTGTGCCCCTCCAGCCTTCTTGCTGGCTGGGCATGAGAAGCTCAAAAATCCTTGACTTGGTATAAACACTACTTAGCAACAACTGAAAACATGAGCGTTACCAAAATTTTTCTCATGCTGAATTCAAGACATAACACTATACCAGCTACTAGAAAGAAAATTAACTCTATCCCAGCCAAAACCAGGACAGTCCTTTGTCAAAATGACTGCTGGAATTAGCAGAATGCTTGTACTCTGTGTGTGTATACAAGGTTGAGTAATTGGGAGTCATTACTGGAACTGTTAAAAGAGGAAACAGCAATGTGGGAATCTATGTCCTGAGGGCATACAGTGCTCTGAGAGTCTATTGAAAATAAACAAGTTTAAATAAAAACAACACAACTCACAGGAACTGGACAGAGTAAATACAAATACAGTTTATCCAGCAGATGGTATTCAGTGACAGTGGCAGACTCAACAAGCCAAGATTTTTAGTTTATCTATTGTTGAATACAGGCCCCAAAGTTGTTGAACTTTAGTAAGACATCATCCATTTAAAACTATGGTTCTACCAACTCCAAACCATGAAAGAGTTTTTCTGGTGGGAGACAGAGTGTGTTGGTGTGCACCAAAAAAGAAAACTTAGGACTATTGCTCTGAAAGAGACATTGCATTTAACAGGCAATGGTTGATTTCCAGCAAATAGTATTTTACTCCCAGGAGATGAAAGCAGTACTTTGACCCGTACGTACGCAGTGTGCTCTGTCAGATCTGCTCTGGAGAAGTCTTCTTTTCTTCAGGTGCTGTACATTCCCTTCAGAGCAGATGTGGGGCAGATCACTTGCATTCTCCCATACGCTTTGCTACAAACACAATTATCTGGGGGTTGTGCCTCAAGAAATGGAGTCTTACCACATTGGTTAATGACAGCCGTAAGGTCACTTTACCTGTCTTTGCCTGAAATGGAATAAACCTCCCTGCAGATGCTGAAAATTTCATTTTGGCATCCTCAGAGTGAAACAGGCAGGAGATCTGAGGGGGGCAGTATGTACTGGAATGTTTATTACCTTGTCCTTGCCAGAAAAGCTAAAGCATAGTCTTTCTGGGCACTATTAGCGGTTGAGGTGAACCGAATTTATGGCTCTTAGTCACTTGCTTATTTTGGAAGGGTATCTGAACTCATATATATTGGAATAGAGTCCAGGACACTTGTGGCATTTAAATCCCATAATGAATCACAAGTTGAGGATATGATTCAATATCTTAAATTGCATTATCAGATTTGTGACTCATGGTCAATGACACCAAGTCTGGCAGTGTTCTAAATGATGCCTTCAGGAACAACAAGTTTTGATCATTTTTCTTATGGTCATGAGGTCAAGGTGGTATGCACTCAGGTCACAGTGCTATGTTATTGCAGTACAACCAACGTGTTGCAAAGGAAGTGCTGTGTTTCAAAAGCACTTGCAGAGGGCTATTGTCCCTAATTTTCGCCAGCTGTTCCAAACTGTAGCAAGAGTTTCAAAATAGGATACCCTCAATATACTGCGTATATGCTATATAGTATACATGTAATTGCAGATAACAGTAAAAATGCTTTCTACCCCTCTGCTTCTCAGTGTGCATAGTGACAGAGGCAGCACTGGTTAGAGCTCTCCTACCTTTTGTAGCAGCATCTTGGCCTATATCCCTCCTTGCTGGACTGGTTTATATCCCTATGTGATTCAGTGTTATATGACTGGCAGGAGCTGCAAGACTGGCCAAATGATAATGCTTCAGATTTATGCTGCACAGCTAGCAATGACTGCACTAGCAGCAAGGCACTGGGCATTCAGGCTTCTTAAAGCAAAGACTTTTTTACAGGGAGAAGAAATAAAACCAAGAAAAATGGCATTTTTTAAGCAAGGAGATTCAGGAATAACCAGTTCTAACTGTAGGCACTCAGAAGACACCTTGGAGGAACCTCAGGCTAAGAGGAAGAAAGTAAGTGAACTAACTATTTGTAATATAGCCAAATTAAAGAAGTTTTTGAGTTACCTTCACAGTCCTCTTGCCAATTTGAGAGGAATTATGCTGTAATATACGCAGTGTCAGTAATATCAAAGGCTGTGCTGAGATCCAACCAGCAGCAAATACTCATTCCCCTAATACTAGCAACAGGAATTATTCACAGGTCTCTCAAAGGACTACTCCACACTGAAACTATAAACAATGCTATAAGTCAGGCATTTTAGAAAATGTCTGTGAAATAGTATGAACAGAAAGAAATCATAAGCAGCCCCTTTCTCATGAACTTTGTCTACACATGCTGACAAACACAAAGCCATGCTGCAAGAAAGCCTCAGATCTTAAGGTTACAATTTGGGTAACATCATTAAGCAGAAGACAATATGCTTCTAAACCTCCTTCTATGATTCACACAGTGAATAGTACCACCCACATCTAATCTGTGGTTGGCTGAACTTCCAAAACATCAAAATCTGTGAAGAAAGCAGCCTACTGAATTTAAAGTGAGTGCCTTGCTTTGAGACAGCACGTTCTTATGACAAACCCTCCAAGCTGGGGGAAGCTTAGGATGACTCGAAGTCTGGAGTGGCTCGTTATGGTGGAAGTTAAATAATTTCCTCCTTGCTGACTCCTGTTAAGTACTAAAGGGCACAACGCTAGTATCTGTAGTAGCAGAGGACACACAAGTTGGGAAATTCTCCACTTTATAACCTACCATTTCAATAGAAAGTCTGGTCTTTCAAGATGCAATGGACATGGGTCCTGAGCCAGCAAAGCCCTAACACACCTCATGGATGGTAGATCCAGTGTGCTTTCTGATTACTTAGCTGTTAGATTTTCTCACAAGTATCCTTGCGCTTTGCTTCCATGAGGCCAATGTGGCTCAATGAAGCGACAAAGCCATAATAACATCTTCCTTCTAATCCTTCCCTAAAGCTCCGCTTTCCCTACCAGAGGCTCGATGGCAGTTCAGCTTGCAGATTGCACTAGGGCTGTTGCTATCAATGCTGATCAAATATTAGCTCATGATTTCCATGTGATCCCTGAGCTGCATGGACCCATGTGTTATCTCTGAGATTGTAAATGCAACGTGGCAGGAACTCCCACTTTCTGTTCACAGCCAAGAAAATAAAATCATTGTCCAGGAAACAGGTCCCAGGCATAATAGTAATAAAACTACTAACGCTCAAGTAGTAACATTAAGAACATACTGAGCAGCCCTGGAAGATCAGGAGGAGACTGATGAACATCCTGCAGGATAAATCATTTTTGTAGACAAACAGGAGCAAATTTTATCTATGCCTCAAGATGACAATAAGCAGACCAGGTTGCATACAACCGGTAATTAAGATACACCACTAGATTCTTCGGGGGTTTTTTATGTCAGGAACTGTTCTCGTTTATTCCTGCTGTGTTGTAAATCCTTTATTGATGATCAGGTAACACTTACAGTTTCTGTGTCTTGGGCATGTTACACTCTTAGTGTAAAAGAAGGAAGTTCAGCTTCATCATCTCACAAAATGGCTGCTTTAGTCCAGGCTGGATAAAACTAGTGAAAACCCAAACAAGCAGTGCTATGTGCTCAGTGCTTTCTCTGCTGCAAGGTGGTGTTCATTTTTCAGAGGCAGATAGAACAGATGGGGCTGGTGACAGGTTGACTAGGATACACACAGTGAAACCTATGCATCTGTCAGGAGAGGAATTTATTGGTTCGGTACAGACAATAATTTTGGATTTTCACAGATCTAAGCCTTCGATTTGGGCTCTTGTCTAGGAACAAGCACTTCAGTCATAGTAACTAATTACTATGGGTTACTGTGGGCCTGAGATTTTTTAATTAAAAAACCCCTTTTGATATTTATGCCGGTAGTAATGGTGGAAATCTGGAAGTGACAAACTTTAGTTGGAAATCACGTATTTACTGGGACTCTTTTCCACCCCAGCTCTGGTACCTGGGTTTTTTTCAACATTCATTCTCCCATTCCTAAAATGAGCTGCCAGTCAACCTTACTTCTTTACTTAAATCCTCTTAACAGTACACTTATTTATCTTATTTATCTTGTCTTGAGCATAACAGCAATTAAAAAAACAACACCCAAACGCTGTATGATAAACTTAATACCACCACATCACTGGTAATCTGTTTTAGTTTTTGCCCAGTTTATCCCAAGAAAGAAAATGCTCAGACTTGTTTTCCTTTGAGGAGAGATAAAATAAAAACTGCTTTTAAAACCCACAGTATCACTAGATCACTAAAGGGGAGCAAGGATATTCTCTCATCTCCATTTGAAGATCTAGTCTCTGACAGTGAGATCTGACATAGGACTAGCAGTGGTGTTTCTCCGCTGGCTTTTCCATCACTTTTAGTTGCCATCATGGATATGCAAAACCACCTTTTCAACATATTTTCGTTCTGAAGAGCTTAAAGCTGTCCTGTAGCATTGTATTCACCATCACACAAGTATCGTGTATGAGTCTTTCCTCTGATTAAGATATACGGTATGAAAAAGAAACACAAAAAAGAGAAGCACAAGAACAGCAAGAGTTTTATTTGCACAGACTTCGCAGTTTTTCTAACTATTGTCCCAACCTGCCCCCAGGGAGCTCCTGGGAACATGATGCATCTATTGCTGTTGCTCTTTTGACCTCCAACACTGATCTGTTGCCCAATAAAATATCTCTCAAAGGACGGCATGGTGTCACAGCTGGTTTAGAACCTGAGAAAACCAGCTCTTTGCATAAACAGGCTCCATCTTCTCTTTGTCCTTCTAAGAAATGTAGCCAATGATATATATTTTTACGGTATTATCCGCTAGCCAGTGCCCTCCACTTTGTGCAAAGCACAATACAGAGAGTCATTAACACAAGTGAAGGATGTCATGTAATGTAATATCCTCTGCTCAGCCACCTCATGTATACTTTTGTACTTGACTGAGTAGATTAGGTAAAGTACAATAATTTATAAAGAAAGACTGTAATATAAAGAAACTTACTTTCTTTTGTAGCTTCTCTGTTCATCTCTTTGTCATGGATCTGCTCCCTCCTACTGCAGTGGAAAAGATACATTAAAATTAATATTCTAAGCTGGGATTTTCAAAGCAGACTATGGCAGTAAAGTGTCCAAAAGCCACTGACATTCAATGGGAGCTAAGTCCTTAGCCCCTTTGAAAATTCTCAGCCAAAACCCATTAATGCATACTTCAAAGAGATATTATTCACAGTTCTAGGAGTCATTTTCCTAACAGCCTTTCATTCTCATTTCTAACAGGCCCTTCTTCCCTAGATCCTAACCCCCTGTTGGGGTACAAAACCAAATTGCTTCCATGTCCTTTATAATTCAGACCTCAGCTTTAGCTCTGACCCTTTTGAGGCATTTGTTTTTATATTTAATGACACACAAAGATCTGCGTCTCAAAAGAGACAAAATGGAACTCTTTAATATTGCTTTTCCATCTTTATCTTGTCTCACCAGTCATTACACCTCTTACAAATGAGCACAGGCGCCAGTTCGTCTAGATATTTTGACTCCTTACTGTGAAGAGTTAATTAATTCTCATGCTGTGTCTCTTGCTTATGGTCAGTTCTCATATTTTGACAAAAATTATTTCACCCCCACCAGTCTAACATCTCATTTTGTCAGCCTTTCCTTCTAAAACACAGTGCTACAGCATTTATAGCCTGTAGCTTGTGGCTTGTCACATTTTTTACTTGTCATTTATACTAATTCCCGCCCCCCCCCCCACCCCCCAATCATAGCATGAGAAGACTTCATTGATTAAATAAATCGGGTACAAAAAATATGTAAGCTGACCTGAATTTTTGCAATTAGATATTCAAATAACCCACCAGAAGGCAGGTTTTAATTCTATTAACTGTCAAATGATGCTGTAGCAAAACCTAAGAATCTGCTACACTATATTGACACCTTGTGGCTGGTTCATCATAATGCAAAGTATTCATCCAGACTAGTGTAAATAAGAGGGATTATAATATAAAGACTGTAGGGAAAATATTTTCATTTTAAGTACTCACAATGGATGGGAAGCTGATAAAGGGTGTCTAGATCAAACCCAATTTTTTCTTTTAGCCTTATCCAGTGCAACTTCAAGTATATATGTTCTTCAGTGCTGAACATAGGGCCAAGACCTATACATTTCCCATTTTCACTACAATTCAGATCTTTGTGGGATCCAGCCTTGAAGTGCGTGCCCTGAGTTTACCTCAGATTGCAGTATCTCTGGCTGACCTGTCGTACTTCAGCCTCCACACTAAAGGTAGTGGGATAAAGAAGGAATAGCTTTTGTTGTAATGGCACCTGCTGCCACAATAGAATGAGATTCAAATTATATTTGCAGAAGGAAATGCAAACTTCGATGTATGCATGTGAAATAACACTCTGGAAAGGTCAAACGGAATGAAGATGCTACATGCGAGCAGTCTTTTTTACTGCCTGCGTGATAAAGAGGAAATGGCACGATGCAGGAAGCCTATTTAAAACAGGCAGATGGGCTGTGACATAAACCCGAGACAGCTCGTCTGCTCAATATGTAATCATTGTGTTTGAAACCATTTTCATACAATCATCCTGAGTAATACATAACTACCACGAGTTTACAAAGGAAAGGAACTGCTGAAATGTTAATAGAGGGAAGGATTTGAAAAGGATTCAGATAAATCAGTTACAAACAGCACTCTGGCCAGCAGTCAGTGAATCACTGAACAACATGTAATGATTTCCTAGGAAGACTGCCTCCACCATATGACCCTTGAAGACAAATAATCAAATAACACTGCTAAACCTCACAAATAAATTGCCCTTCCCCAAAGACCGTTGAATCTGCTTTGGTTCATTGCCTTGCAAAGTTGGAGACTCCCTGTATCAGTCAATTGCATCACAGGAAACTCTGAAGTTAATGACTTTGGCCTTCTGTGGGCAAATACTGTCCCACAAATTAAGGGCTAGTTATTCAGTTTTGGGGAAAGAGGGAACTGGGCATCAAGGAGTCCCACCTTTCTCCTGCTTATTTTCTGCTTGGAATAACAGGAGGAGGCTGCTTGGGGGCCCTGCTGCCACCTTGGCAGATAAGTCAGTGTGAGCCACTGCTGGAGATGGCACTCACACCAGGAGCTGGGGGGATGCTCTGGTGTCCATGGGGACCTCGGACAGATCTCGAATGCCTCTGGGCAAGAATGGCTGAGTTGTGAGGCTGGCTGCACAGGTGGCGGGGCCCGACTGGATTGCTGGTGTAGCCGAAGGGGCTGGGCAGAAGAGGAGAAGACAGAGATTTTTATGCACAGTGGGGCCTCTTAAGTTCAGAAGAGGAGACGGTCACAGCGGCTCCGCAGCCCTCCACAAGTATAACACTATCCTGCAAACCCAGCTCCAAGGTCAGGCAAAATCAAGGATGTGAGATGGAGAAGAAGGGCAGGACTGACTGGGTCTGCACCCATTTCTATCTCCATCCAGAACTCCACAATAGTTGTTATGAGGTTTAGATAGTTTAAGGATTATTAATTTCCTGTGCCCGTTTAATTCTATTCATTGAGAAAAAGATGTGGTCCCTGATGGTCTTTTGACCATGTGGAAGTCTCTAGTGACACAACTCCACCAGGATGCAGGTAGGAATTGAGTGATGTGTGGCTCTGCCCCGGGGACAGCTTCCAGCAAAGCCAAAACCTGCTGGGTAAACCCTGCCCCTCACAATAGATCTCAGCCAAGTAACCTCAGCACAATGACAGTCATTAACATTAAACAACCTGCAAAATTTTGTTAGTTCAAAGTCTGGTAGAGTTAAATGCTGATTCTTTGAAAAGAATTACAGTAATCTATTCATTTTCATGGAACAAGATACAATTAAAGAAATTCCTCCAAAAATAACTCAATGTTATATACTTTTTGTTCTAAACTGTTTTTTTAAAGATTCTTTAAGTGAACAGTAATTTGCTGACCACAAAACAGTAGCTCAATGCAATAATAAGTACCCTCAATATTGCCATGCATGGAGTTGCTGGGGAACAAACCAGTCTTTGAGGAGAGGTATAAAGGCAGCATGTCCTAAACCTAAATTGAAACCTTGTGTCAGTACTGATGGAAGTAAATTGATTGTGAACTTCTCTTACCTCTCCATACATACTTATTCTCAGTATTCAGAAAAGGAAAAGACAGCTCTGTGAAATTACAGAACTTTTCTTCTCTGAGTCAAAGGAGAAGTGGAGTCTGGAGGAAAGTGGAAAAGACATGGAAAACATTCTTGGGAAGTCCAGCATCCTGAAGTACAGCAAAATGAACTGCAGCTGCTCTCCAAAGTTTATGTAAGGACACAGCACATCTCGGCAGCAGGATGCCTTTCTACTCTTATATAGGAGTGATATGTACAACCAGCTGTAGGACAGATCAACCCAGAACTGTGGCTATTCCCTGTGTTGTTTGCATTAAAAGAAGCTTTCTGTCTTAGCAAGCTCTTCAATATCTAGAATTCATTTTGCAACTTATACAGCCCTCTTCACCATGGTACACCAACCCCAACAGCCAGTTTGCATAAATGCATTGTGTTTTGGGGACTGAGACAAATTCGCTAACATACATGTAAGCTGTTTTATGCCTATTGTCCTCAGTGACTATGAAATTTCCCAGGGATTTTAATTTTTAAATTTACTAAACCAGAGTGAGCAAGAAACATGCTTGAGGCCACACAGAAAGTCTTTGGTATAGCAGGGAATTGAAACAGATATCAAGGTAATGCTCTAAACACACCCCAGGTTTCCTTTTTCTTTCTTATTGCTCCCTTCCTCTTTTAGTCTAATAAGAACCTATGAAATCTCTTCACTCTCTTTTAAACCCCTGCCTCCCTACCCTTTGGGATCCTGCCCAAACCCCTTCCTGTCTACCAAATATTTCACATCCCCTCTGCTCTGCTCTTCAGATAACTACAGGAGTAAGCACAGCGGCTGTCTGGATGACAGCCATCAACCCAGCTCTCTCTGCTCTGTGGTTTACACAGCTCTTGCAATGAATACATACTGACTCATGAAAATGATAACAGATGTGAAAAAATTAGCTTCACCACCTGTTGCTAATGTAATGGCTTTAATTACTGGCAGACAGCTTGAATTATTTTGAGGTCTGTTACAAAAGAAGACTTTTTTCCTCTGTGGGGGACCCTTGTTGAGAAACTTGTGGTTCCATAAAGGCAAATAGCTACAGGTGACAACCCTGTGCAGCGAAACCCTCTGGTTCCTTACAGACTTCTCCCTGCCAGGAATTTCCCCTTGCACCATTCTATGATGCGTTAATTATTTCTTTGCCTAATTGACTTGATGAATTTATCTCAGTTATATAGTTTCAAACTGTCCACAAACTGACCATAATTTCAGTAGCTGCTTTGCCCATCATGCTGATATTCACCCCTGTACTGACCAGTGCTTTTGCTACAATCATTCACACCAAAAAGATAGGGCAGTAAAATTCAAGCCATGCTCACTTCAGGTACTCATTGCAACTAGGAAGGTATCTGTGAATACATCCTGTGTGGGCACTTTTTCGTTCCAGCTATGGCCTTGTTCACTGAAATTGTTTCTATGCAACATCTATATGGATATCCAAAAACTTCTGTATTGATACTAATAAATGTGAGACAGTGAATTTGATTGAGCACTAGTACGTTTGAGGTGGAATGTATCCTAAGTACGTGCTTCAGGCTGGGACAGTGGGAATTAATATTCTTATTTGTAGTATGATGTCTGCTGAGTGGCCATTGAGCTCAAGAGGTTAAACTGAGCTTCTTGGCTAGGTATTGACCTAGTAGTATCCAGACAGAGAGGGTAGTGGGCAAGCAGGAAAAGGAAGAATCTTGTGCTATCCTCTCTATTCATTGGTGAGAGAATTTGATCTAAGATCTGGACCTGTTTATAGAAAATTTTGACAGCGTCCTTACTTATCTGCATCAACTGAAGACACGAGTGTGGGCACTACTCATGGGAAAGAAAGTGAAGACCCTTTCCTTGCTCATGGTTCCCCTCTGGATAGGAAAAAAGAAAAAAGCAACCCCTGTGCCCATAAGAAACCTCTGCTTTCTTCATGACATAACAAAAAGTTTCAAGGAGGCATCTAGTGAAAGTAAAGGGCAGCCAATGTGAGACAGACAACAGCTGGTACATTTCTCACTCTGTGGAATACCACTGTGTAAGTAATTGTCTCAAGACACCACTAGAGAAACACTGTTAATTTAAAATACACTTACCTAGTTAAGTGAGAACTGTTGGAAGAGCAGTCAATGGCAGAAACCTATGACCCTAGAGACAAGTAAGCAAAACAGGGAATCAGTTAAAACGCAGCACTAATGGCCTTTTCTTAGCAAGCAACTACAGCAGGTGCCACAAGAGTCCCTTTGAATTTAGTGGGATAACTTACGTGTTGAACCACAACACATATGCTGTTGAATTGTTGCCAATTCAGAGCTGGAAATAAAGGAGAAAATAAAACCAAATGGAAGAATAAGAACAGGAAGGCACAATGTAAAGAAGATATAGTCTTACTCCCATTTTTCTCTCACTTTTTATCTCCAACCCAAATTTTCTATATAGAGTGGTGTATTTCATTTTCATTGGCATAATTTTCAGCTACATTGGAAGGTCATTTGTGCTATTGTTATCGACATTGCCTTATTGACTGCAGTGTGCAGCTCAGCTTTTGCTGGTCGTTTTCTTAGTAAGCTCTTCTCAGTCCCAATTTTTATCATTATAGGGCCATCATTAGTTGTGTTCAGTGATGGGGGGGGGGGGGGGGGGGGAAGGAGAGAAAAGAAATCTACAATTAAAAAAAGGCTTCTTCAAATTCAGCTATCTGCTCTTCAGGAAGCTCATCAGTCCTCCTGAAAAGAGGTATCAGGGGTTGCTTAGGAATAGAAAGATGACATCCTGCCTGTCAGATGAATCTTTTCAGATTATCTCCCAGATAAGTACAATAATTGGAGGGAAGCATCTTTTGTGGCTGACTGCCCCCTTGCAATGTCTAGGTTAACACAAGGAGAAACGCTATGCTTCAGCTACTGTACTGCAGCTGTTGGCATCTCTTTTCTGGGGAATTAAAATGCAACAATATGTATACCGCTTTACCTAGCAATATCTTCAGCTAATGTTATTTATAAAATATTATTTTTAGTACTGTAAAGACATAATTAGGAAGGGCTGCCCTCTGTCCAGACATAACAATAAATGAAATAAAGGTTTCACTAGTGATCGGGAACAAAAGTTACTACTCCTCAAGAAAGAGATTTAGGTTATTAAAAGTCTGATTTCCCTAAGCAAGAGCATATCATGGTACAAAAAGATTATAATGGGAGGACTTGCACATGTACTTGAGCACGTGTGCGTTCAGAAATTTTTATAATTCGTTTTAAGTTGTGCCTGCACATCATTTTGCTGTCACTGTTACAGCCTGCTTCATTTTATTTATTTTTCCTGGTGACTATCACAGGGAAAGAGCACGAAAGATACTTACTCCTCAGACCTGCATTTCTTCCCGTGGCCATGCAGCGGCAGAGGAGACCAGAAATCACGGCAGGGTTGCACTACGCATTTGGTGATTTTGAGGCAGGACTTTGCTCAGGTGCGAGGGTTAGGAGACCGACAAATGAATTACCATGCACCTTACTGCTTGGACTGATGACTCTTACCACAACACCCCGTGACGTCTGCTGTTCGCCCTGACCTGATGGACTCGGAGGCTCTGACCCGCCACAGCAGCCCGGTTCCAGCAGACCACTGCTTTGGTGCGCCGTCCTCACCGGGGCGAGAGGCAGAGCTGGCCAAGCCACTGCCCTTCATCTCTCTCTTTCTTTCTCCTCCTACACATGTATCTGATAGGCAGCATTATTTATGGTCTGCTTCTCCGTGGCTCCTGCGTGAATTATCTGCCCCCAGACGCTGATATTGGCTTTGAGCCCCTGGCAAGACAGCAACTGCTCACGCAGGCGTACCTGTCTCACTTGCATGACTGAGCGCTTCTGCTAATGTGTTTCTTGCTGGGTTAGTGGTACGCTGTGACGGTTTTGGCAGGCCTACAAAACCTAACGCCTGCTCTGGGAAACAGCAGTAATTTCCTTCCTTGACTGGGAAAGGCTGAGAGCGCATCGTGTACTGCATTTACGAGCTTTTCTGGTATTGCCTCTATTAACCAGGCTCCTGCACTCAAAATGCCCATTTCAGACCTGGTAAGGAGGGGATATCTACAGGTCTTCACTGGTGGTCCTTGGTGCTCAGTGAAACCATCCTCAGGGCAGATCTTCATCAGGTGTCAGAGGAATGGAAAAAACTGTTTAATTCAGGTAGGGAGGGCTGTGTCCCTTACAGACATCCCGGAGACCGCAGTAATGCCATGGCTGCGGCATCCTGGTGCACTTGCAGGGCAGCACTGGTGAGGTCTGTGTAAGCGTGTAATTGGAAGATGAGGCTATCGTGTGCAGCCCTTGCTGGAATGATCATGCTTGCTGTACTCAAAGGAATATTACACCTCATACTTGGATCATTTCTACTGCAGGATCCATTTCTTCCCTCGGACCTTCCCTGGCAGCAAGGAGAAGGGGAAAGAGTTGTCAGCCTGAGGGAAGATACTTAATGGCTTTGGCTGGATTTTATTTCAGGTTTTCATGTCTCCTCAGGGTGAATGAAACACGTCCAACTTTAGAATTAATTTTTTGGTTTTGAAATTGAGCTTCCTTCCCATCTCCCTAACTCTAAGCCCTAAAAGAGTCCTAAAACTGCAAGACAGATTTAAAGAAAAAAAAGCTGAAAAGAAGCATGGAATTCTGACCCCTTCCACTGCCAATGCCATCCCTCCTGTCTCCTGTCTTAAGCGAGAGAAGACATACAGGAATCTCTTCTGAAGGCACAGTTATGTCATCTGTAGAGCACAGTACTAAACAAATAAGCATCCGGGCTTTAGAGTTGTTTATTCTGGTCCAAAGACTGATAAAAAGCCTAACTACACAATTAGCTGGTTCATATTACCCCTAATGATAACCCCAGTGCCAGAAACTTCATGCCTCTACGATTAAACCCTTCTCCTCGGGGACACCATACACATCCTATACTGTAGAGCTCAGAGTAACGACTATGAGCAGGTAAAGAACACGCTAACCCTCCAGATGGCGATAAATCCGTACTTTTCTGTATTTTTTCCTCTGAATTTGACAGAAAAGCTGTTTTAGTTTCTGGACAGCAAGAACTTATGATTTAAAACTTATATGCAAACACTGCATTTCCTTAGAGTATTTATTTATAGTGACAACTCTGCAGTGTATCTATGTATAGAAATATATTTTGAAATATATGTCTTTGTGTATATACATAGATACCCACACCTACTTCTCACTGTAGTCGTGCAAGCTACATGTCTGCATTCTGCTCTGCTCTGCTTAGGCAGAACTCTTCTGCAAATGAATAAAGAAGATGTCCTGATGGGAAGGAAAGAAGAGTGATGACAGCAGTTTAATTTCTAATTAATTAATCCGTCATGATTGACTCCTGACATTAAAGCAGTTGTGTTTAGTTTCTGCTGAGTGTCTAATCCAAAGACAATTGCTGTCAGTGTTGCAAGGGAGGACTGATTCAGACTGGGTGGAGATGGTGGACACTCAGGTGTTTTTGCGGTGGGGACTTCTGGGCATGCATGGGCTGGCATTCCTTCCCTCACCGTTCACTCTGCTGGTTTCTAGCCAGCTCCAGAGCAGGAAAACAAGGAGACACGCTGAAGGGAAATCCAGTTGTGACAACAAATTAAAAGGAGGCTCCTCCTTGCCTCTTGCTACTTGTAAAATATGAAAGAGTGAACTGAAAGCAGGTGTATCTCTACTAGGCTCAAAGGAATGTAAAGTTTAAATCAAGTTCTTCTTCTACAGTGAACGGTTTGTCTTTGGTTGTAGTCACACTGCAGTGGATCAGGAATTTTTCCTATCCATCGACTGCAGTTTAGATTAGGAAAAAGGACAGACTGGGAAAGCATTATTATTATGAGTTTACTTCTTCGTATATACTGAAGTGGCATAGTTAACAGCATGCATATTTGCCTCAGAGCACCATTTGGACTTTGACATGCCTTCTGGCTGACTGTCACCCACAGTGCACTAGGGTTTACATTTGCTTTTCTGAATCTTAGATTTCTGCAGCCGCCTTGGAAATGTTCTGATTCACTGTCCCTGTGGCACTTGCTAGTCAGTGAGCAGCCAATACAACACGAGACTCTTTTGGTAGAATATGGTGTTTACTTTGATGAATTCATGAATTATACAGCTGACCTAATATCTTTGAATATTAAAAGTGGAATTTCAGCTTGCACATGAAATGTAAATCAATGGCTGAAAAAATAATCCAAAATAGCACCACAGAAACAAGATGAAATGAGTCAATGTATAATTCAAACAGTATAGCTAGGAGCAACATTTCTATTTTAATACTATGAATGTTTCTAAATGAAAAACAGGTTCTGATGTTCGATTTTTTTTTTTCTTTGAGCCTATTTTTTTGTTGTTGGAGATATGAATGGTAATTAAAAGTAACAATGAGGCTATTAAGACCTGAGGTTAACAATTAAATAATGGAAGTACTGTGATTTATGTTACTGAGCTGTTACAGCACATTTAAAGCAAACTCACTAAGAAATTCATGCTACTTCCATGTCAGCCATTTTATTCAATACAAACCTCATTTGCTGAACATAGCTTTCCAGGTTGCAGTTAATACTCAGTTAAAAATGTAGTTTGTGGTTCAGGTCAATATATTAACTTTTGAGAGCCATGTTGTTAGTGGCCTCAGGTAAAAAACTATGTTAGAGCTTGGCTAGAGGTTAGGATTTCATCTTGCAGAAGTAAAGGTGATGTGTTCCGGGTGGGCTCTGCAATGCCAGAGGTTATTTTTATGAGAAGTAGCATAGTCCATCTATGCAGCCCCTTGTGCAAGCCTGATAGGGCCATTTACCTGACTATCATGAAATCAAAACTTACTGCATGTAAGAACTGATGAGCTGCAGTGCTTTGTGGAGCTGGACCTGCTTTTAGGGCTGCAGAGCACCCAACACCCCCATCTTTCCTTAGGGGATCATTACTATAGCATATATATATTACATATATGTATGCACTACAGGGGGTCATTACTACAGTTAACAACCACTGCCTAAGCAACTTGCTTGATCTGGCTTGGTTTGAGGTTCCTGCCTTTGTAGCCCACGACAGAGCATTTACTTTTGGGCACCTACATGCTCATTTGCCTTTGGTTAAGGATTGGATTAGGATTAGGTGTGGGTTGTGGTTGTTAGGTTTTAACGTCTCATGAATTGCATGACAGTAGCTTTGAAATGTTCTAAGATTTTGATTCAGGTCCTGCACATAGAGTAAGGCTACTAGTATCTAGCCAGTACCTCCTGTTAAGTTTAATTTTGTTAAGCCTTCATTTTAATCTGGAGAGAACCATAACTAATCTGCTGTTCAAATACAGCTGAGATCCTTGTGCTTTCTCTAAAAAAGTAATGACATAACAGTGAACAAATTAGAAATAGCAGTGAAGGGATCTCTTTGCATTTTTCTTTTTTAAATCTGCTGGTTTGTTTTAATACCATCATGTATGTGAGTTATGAAGAACGCTCCCCTTATAAAGTGCATTTAACAACAGGATCTAATAGAAGAGAGTAATTAAATACCTAATTACTATTGCATAACTGCTTTGAAACATGACCATGTTTCAATTATATGTAAACCATTTGGGGAAGAGCCCTAGACCTACTGTGAATTTCTTCAGGATCTGAAAGAAGAAGAACTTTAGAGATGAAGCTCCCACAGTGTTTCCTTATTTTAATTGATATAATTATGTAAGAAACAGTATCATTAGCCCACTTTCTGTTATTTATTTATAAAAAATTCAGATGTAGCACAATGATATTTTTCTCAAGCCTTGACACCTCCATCAATAAAGAAAGGTGATTTTAATTACTCAGCAGTATAGAGACAAGAGTGATTACTAAATATCATTCCATCTCAATGGGCAATCAGATCATTTTCTGTATATTGGTACAAATGACATGGATATTTTCTTCTTTGAAATACCATGATGCAGAAAGAAAGAATGTATTTATTGTGGTTTTTTTCTTGGAATCTACAAAATCAACATAAAAACAAAGGCACGTTGTCTTTTGGCTAACATTCAAACCCTAGGGGACAGGTTTATAAACAGCTGGAGAGCATTCAGCATCAGAATGATTTAATTCATAGAGGCTCCATTTCTCACCTTCAATAAATTACAAAAAAATATGTTAAAAACAGATCTTTGCACTGTCACTGCTCCCCACTGGGACAGAAAGGCTGTAGATGGACTGAAGGTATGAAGGGGCCAACATTCAACTTGCATCAAATGAACCAAAAAACCACAGGAGCAGAAAACACTGCTCCATTACCTACAACATTCTCCCTTATCTACAACAAAAGTAACAACTATAAAGGACTGGCTTATCAGACATGGGTCACAAATTATCAACAGCACAATCACTTTATTCCTTTTTCCTTGTTTCTACTTTAAGGTAGGTCTACTTTAATTCTACTTTAATTAGGTCAGTCTGCAGCCAGATAACAAGATCTAGATAAGGAGATGGCTTCACAGAGAATAGGATGCATACCAAAGCTGATGTTGCTGGTATTGGAACTGATTATACCTTATCAGGCATAATTATTATACCTCTTTTTTCATGGAGGGGATATTTTATCTCAGAGTGCTGTGCAACTAATGTTTTGAGGTTTTCACATAAACATCTATTGAAAGAAGAAGCTAACAGGTCAAACTGTTCCTTACTGCAGAAGAGAAAGCATTGAGGTCCAACAATAAAACTGAGGATGTATATTGACCCAGGCAAGAAATTAGTGAAAATCAGAGTCAGAGCAAAATAAAGACGACAACGATGGCTTACCCCATGTATCTGCTAGCTCACATATCGTTCAGCTTCTGTCCCCCGGCACCTTGAGAAGAGGAAATAGGACTTATTGACACAGAGGAGCGGCTGGAATTTGTAATACAAAGATAAATTTGTTGTAAAGCACTACCGCTTTTCCTTAACAAAGCACTCACTTGGCTGTGACTGTTGCTTATTACATGAAAGATAATCTTCCTATTACTTAGCACTCTGTTTACCCGTTTATTGTACTTCTCATCCAGCTGTTGTTTCACCTACAAGCAGTCTGAAGCAAGCATGACATCTTTGGTGGTTGTTTGCAAAGATCCCAGTGTTATGAGGCCTAGGTGCACGAAAGAAATGTTTATGCAATAATAAAATGAAGTGACAAAACATAGAAGTTCAGTCACAAAATGTTAAGGACAATACAACAACCTGAACTGTTTCCTTCTGATTTCCTGGTTTTGATGCTCCTGACTGCACTGATCTCTCTGAGATTGCCTGGGTGGGACTGAGAGCTCAGCCTGAGCCAGTTACTAGCAGCTCTTTAGGAAGTTTGTCTTACATAGATTCAAGGCAGTGCAACAATATATAACCATTTTATTTTCTGTACTTAAGTCAGAGTCCTGGAAGTTCGTACTCTCGAGTTGCTGGATTAAAATCCTGCTATAGGATTTGCCCAGATCTATCCTTAATTGTACCGTATTGACTTCACTGTGATTCAGCTTACTGAGTGCCTTTCTATTGACACATTGGAGTTGTAGCTGATAACTTAGAATCAGGGAAGTTACAAAAAAAGCAGCAGGGAGGCAATATGTAAGCAGAGGCACACCTCTTTCATAATGCATGCAATGCTTGGAGTTTTAGCCCAGAGAATCAGGATTGCAGGAGATGGAGTGATCAAGCCATGTTTTACATTGTCTATAAGAAGTTGAATTGCCAGAAGGTGGCCGAACCATTGCTAGAAAGGAAAAACAACTTTGGTTGTCTGAAAGGAATGTGAATACTATGATAGGAATTAAAAATGCTCCAAACAAATGTATCTTTAAAAGTCTGAAGCCTGCACCAACCCTGAGGAAACATGTTACTGCTTTTATTGCTATTTCTAATAATATTACTGGATAAGTAAATAAGATGATAGTAATGAGAAATTATAGCAGAGATTGTGGGTCCAGATGGTACTGCTGTCATATAGGATCTAAGCTGCAAATTTAAAAAGCACCAGAACTTTTTCTAAAAGCATTGATTTGATTATTGTTTCATTTTGCTCACAATACCACATATTTGGGGTTTTTTTTTTAAGAATACTTTGTTTCCTCTTGTTAATCCTCCTCCTTTTCCTGTCGTCAGGTCTTGTTTATTGACAGCCTTTGCACTAATCTGACTAAGCTGTTTTGTGTCCATTCATACTTACCTAATTTGACTAAGCTGTTTTGTGTCCATTCATACTTTCAACTACCTTGTATGACCTGCTTTTTGAAGCAAAGCATCTTTGCATGCCTAGTACAATCCCACTGCTGTGCTTTCTCTGCCCATCACCATCATAGTTTTCTTCCTGTTTAGAATATCAGTTCTCCACTTGAGCAAATCTTAATCGATATGGGGACAGGCTACTCCCCAACAGGCAGATGAGACCTTAAGAAATAAAGCTTGATAACGTTCCCTTGTTCTTTCCCATAGTGTCTGAGCAGAAGAAAAGCACAGGGATGGAGGATCTCGTACTTGCTCAAAAATCATTCCTGATAAAGTAAAAATATGGAAAGTTTATTATGTTTAATTTATAAAAGGAAGTACTGTTATCCTGACTTTGGGAGCTTTGATCTCCTGCACAAGTGACTCTACTATTGTGAGTGGCTTTCAGTAGCAACAAACGGCCATTTTGCTTTTAGAGATACTGAGATTATCAGATAGATGCTGCTGGGTAGCTGGAAATCCTGTTGAAATGCTGACAACACTGTGCAAATCTTTCTAAATCACATATGCATTAAGTCTGACACAACCTGTATGCAAGGTATTGCTGATCTGGGCATGAGTTTGTATCAACAGCTTATGTACAGGTGGTTTTGCAGGCTGCTTTCTTTAAAATAAATGCTAATAGTTGCAACCTAAATGCTAATAGTTGCAGAATGGGAATATTTGTCATTGTAACAACTCTTTTGACAATCTGAAGAAGCAACAATGCTATAAATAAAGCAGCTTCCATGGCTAAGTATCCAGATCTTGCAATTCTTATTCAAGTGAATCTTTCAAACTGGTGAGTAATCATATTCCATAAAGAAAACCCAGCTGAGGAAGCATTGCAAAGGTAGGTGAAGCAGCTGCAGTCTGAAGGGTGCTTCACAATAAGGAGCATTGTAGGAATTCTTCTTAAAATGTTATAGTTGTCTAGATGTGAATTCATCAGCTAGTGCCACTCTTTTTTAAATTTTATAGTTACAGACATAGCTGTCTAATGTTTAATGGTAGCCCAAAGATCACTGGAAATATTTGTTTGAATAGATAAATCACTTTTAATATAAAGGTTGTAGAACCTATTCATAAATAGTAAAGACTAACCCAAATATAGTTCATGGTAATTTTTTTTGCGTTGGAGTTGACTATTAAAATAACATTCATGTCATCAATAGCTGGGTTAGTAAAATGGAAAAAAAGAATCGCAAAATCAACACAGGCCTAACTGCAGATAATTCCTTGTATACAATCCAAATATGCGGTAAACATCCCACCCCTCATCTCTTTTGCTCATGGTCTTTACAAGTTGTGGACCCAACCTTACGGTGTTTAAGCTCAAGAACACTATTATTTTTAAGATGCCCATAAACTGTGCCTTAAGAAGTTTTTATTCCAGACCTGGCAGGGTACTGACTTGCCTAAACTGACTGAGTTATGTTAAAAATCACAACTTTGATTTATTATTCTCTCAGTTGTAGCACAGACTACAGAATACAGCTCTATCAGAGTTCAAGTAAGAACAGTCGTTTCCCTTAAAAGCTTTGGCACAATAGATCATCGGGCAAGTCATGTAAAGATCAAGCTAATGATAAAGACACAGTATATCTATACAGGGAACGTGACTTTGGCTTCACTTGAATTACTTAGGAGAGGTGAGGACAGTAAAATAGGGCCCATCTGTTAACGCTTGCTAATAAGACTCAACTTGGAGCCAGTTGTTGTAAATGACCAAACTGAAGGACAGTAATACCAGGGAAAAAGATTGCAACAGCAATTGCAACTTTTTTACTAATAATGCATTTTCAGTGAAATGTGGTATGGAATGTATTATGCTATGAGCCTAGAAAAAGCCCATTCTCGGAACTAGAAATAATCAGATCTGCCATTCCTTTATGAAACTAGTAACTATTATTCCCGTGCTGCATAGATTGATAGTACACAGGGACAGGCTTGGAGCAGTTGGTCATGTTATGAATTACAGTAATGTAATTGTACACTTTAAAGGAGTGTCTCTTTATTCTGTGTAACTGTGAAATTAATGTGATCCAAACACATTAAATTTCATTCTTTTATAGAACACAGCAATAGATTTCTCCCAAGAGTAGTACCCTGTACATCCATAAAAATTGCCAATAGTTACAGTTAACGTTAAAGAATTTTAGCATCACAACTAATTTAGGAAGAGAGTTGCCTAATGTAATTTTCTCTAGAGAAAATGATTGTGGTTTCTAGTTGTGTAAATTAGCCTGACAGTTCTAACCAGTAGTTTACTCTACAACCTGCTGTGTTATTAAATGATCCTTATCTAATCTTGCTGTGTAGTACTGAATTAAGATGATGATGGTTGGCTCAAGAAACCTCCACTCTTCTGCACTGACACATTTGCCTAAGTAAGGAACAGACTCCTTCTTAGATAGAAAGATGTAACCACAGACTAGAAGTAACACGAAGCAGAAATTAGTCAGAAAGTACGTGTCATGTCGAAATATCCTAATCTGTGGGGAGACATTTAATGGCATTTTATTTTTCCAAGCAGTGAAGGAACAGGGTAGAAAAAGAAGAGTGGTCACAATTTAAGATTAAAGGTGTTAGCCAAAGCAGAAAAATTATTTGAGGAAAATTCTCTCAAGAATATCTGAAAGTGCAGGGCCTCTGAAGAAAAGAAGCATGCATAAAGTGTTAGTGAAATTATCAAAAAGAGCCCCGTCTCTGTAAAATACTACCACAGTCTAGAATTTCAGTAAGCCAAAAACTTTCAGAGCTAGATGTGAGTACCTCCTGCCATCCAGCTGAGGCTTGATTGCTTGCTTGCTTTCTTGAGAGTAAAGAATTGTTAATAGAAAATTCTTCCTCTAGGCAGGAGAAGGTGTGAGGTCCACAACTTGACCCTGAGCTGTCTGAGACCAGAATATTGCCTGCCCCTCACTCCCAGCCCCCACATGCAGCGAGGGAGAGAAAAGAAAATTATTTTCCAGAAGTTTGGAAGTGGCTTGTGTTATGCTCTGTTTGGTCCCTGAGATTTTCAGACTCTCAAAGAGCTGGATTAACATCTTGGGGGTTCTGTCGTCCCCTTAATGGAAATGCTTTGGTGACATTTTATGTTCCCTTTGGAAAATCTGACACACAGGCATCTTTGAGAATACTATATCTGAAAATACAGAAAACTCTATTTAGCTATTAAGTACTTTACAGAGATTATAATCCAGTTAATACAAGTGCCTGTGGCAATTCCTAGCAGGCAGGAGATTTTAATCCTCTGTTTGAACACCCTGCAGTTATCTGGTTAGTTGTGCTAAGCACAAATTCCAACAGAAATATCACTCACAGCACTTGGTGTTTTCAGGCATGGTATGTTCTTGTTGGAGTTTATGGGACCTATGTGATAGGATTAGCGCCCAAACTGTCATGCTGAGACAAAGAAAAACAAACCTCAAATTAGCTTAAGGAAAAATAAAATAACAAAGTTCCCCTAGGGAAGACACATTTTAAATTGCTTCATTTCAAAGTCATACTTTAGTTATGTTGCCGATGCTGAACAAGCCTCTCCCTGGTTCAACTTTGTTGTTGACATTGTAGTCAAAATAGGGCAGGAGAAGAAAAAGTACCTAATGTTGTTATGGAGAACACAGCGTACCATGGAGAAATACACTGAGCTATCAGCCACTCCAGCTGAGCAACTAAGGCTGCTACCTGGGCTATCTAAAAAAAATAGTATGAGGTGAAGGGAAAAAGGGTGCAGGACGTTATGGTCTGTTCTGTGAGAATAAAAGAGCAGTGGGGAATTCAGCTCAGTGGAAAGTCCCAGTTTGTAGGCACATTGGGGCATACATCCAGCAGTGGCTGAGCACTGCTTCATACCCCAAGGGTGCGGGCACCGAGACTGTCTGCTTCTAAGGCAATTTCACAAACATATGAAAAACTGCTGGTAACAGCACCTTAACATTAGCTTCAGCCTGGCTGTATGGGTGACCTTCTAAAGGCACCCCAATTAGCCAGCACCAGAAGCAAGGGGACAGGGCTGCTTTTGTAGACACTAAGAGGTAACAGAGCAGAGGGTTTACATTATCCCTTTACCAAATTTTTTTGCTCTTTTACCTTCTGGCACCTGTCATCAGCTTAGCCAGCTGCACCTTAAAGCTGATCCAATTTCTATTTTAATTTGGCATTCCTGCTAGAAAGCAGCTCCAGAGCCTCAGATTTATGGTAAACTTGAATTCTAATCCCAATTTTCATTCAAAGTGCACTTATATTCAGCTTTTTTAAAGTGTGCTTCTGTGCTAGGCACTGCCCTCCTGCTTAAGTAGCCATTCCCCCAGCCTGCCATGTATCTCTAATATTTACAGCAAGCAAGCCTGTCCTCCCTTAGCCTCTGTTTTGGCAGGCTACACAAGCTAAGCTTATCATGATCTTCCTGTCAAATCAGGTCTCCCTGTCCTGGTCATCTCAGAAACACTTTTGTTCACCTGTTTCAGTTTATACCCATTGGTCTCTAACATGGGTGGTCAGGAATGCATGGTGAACATCAGTATTGCAAAAGGGCCTTGAAGAGCAGCACTAGAATCAAAGAATCATAGAACACCAGGTTGGAAGGGACGTCAAGGATCATCTGGTCCAAACTTTCTTGGCAAAAACACGGTCTAGACAAGCTGGCCCATCACCCTGTCCCATGGAATCTTAAAAGTGTCCAATGTTGGGGAATCCACCACTTTCCTGGGGAGATTATTCCAGTGGCTGATCTCATATTGAAAAATTTTCCTCTTTTGTCCAATCGGAATCATCCCAGGAATAACTTGTACCCATTACCTTTCATCTTTTCCATGTGACTCCTTGTAAACAGGGAGTCTCCATCTTCTTTGTAGCCACCCTTTAAATACTGGAACAATGGTAAACACTAATAATTCTCTATGGCTGGGTGTCCTTCCCCATGTTCATGTTCAGAAATAGTTAAAGGTAAAACAGAGCCGTTTGGAGGAATCTGGAAGATAAACTGCCTATCACAGCATACATCAACCTGGTGCTATAGAGCATACGGAGAAAAGACTGTCAGAGAAAACTGCCTTCAGAAATGCTGAACAAAACCCACGTCTAGTGTTTCCTCTCTACACTGCTACAGATTTATATCAGGATTTATATTACCACTAGATTTACAGGGCCAGGCTCTCACAAAGGACTAGATGATGTTTAAAGGTCCCTTCCAACCGAAACCTTTCTGTGATTCTGTGATAAAGTATTGGGTGGGGTCTAAATTATAAATACAGATGTAGTACCAAAGTTTGTGTCAAAACCCTTTCGTCTGTAATTGTAGGGCTTGGATCAACTATTTACTCTTACTACTATCTGCTATGCCAGCTGGTTATGGGCACTGTGCAGAAAAGGCGTAATATTTAGTCCTCATATGATTGATGACAAACATAATTGTCAAAATAAGTTTTAAAATATTTTCTGGATAGCTGTTGCATTCTTTTCCTTGCACAGCACCTACTGAGCTGTGACAAACAGCCATGTTACAGAAACAATATTTTTCAATTGCTTTTACCAGTGTGTTGATAACAGACTGACCGCCAAGCCTCAGCTCTTATTACCTAGTATCTCTGCAGTGACTTCAGTGATTTAAAAAGGACTTTGACCTGCTGCAAATCTAGCTTTGTAACATCATGACTTGCAAACTATAAAATTAAATTTTATTTTAATTTTATATGTAAAAATTCTCTTTTAAAATTCGCATCTCATCACACAGCACAAGGACTGAGAAGGCAATGCATAATTTGCTTAGAAAGAAAATTACTTTTAAAATTAGCATTACTGTCAGCAAAATCGTTGCTCTGTGGCAGTAGGTACTGCCTCTTTCCCTAGAAAGTACTCTAAAAAGTCCTGTGTCATGGTTATGGCATTTCCCCTTCCCCTTAATTAGCTGCTTGATGTCTGGAACATCATGAAATATATGCATCTTACAAATCAGCTGTTGCTATGGAGACTTCCTTTATTTAATTGGAGAAGAAACAGCTGAATAAGCTTTCATTTACAAGCCCACAAAAGGTGCTTTGACAGCCTTAACTCAAGGAATGCTTTCTTCTTGTTTGCTGCCCTTACACTTCCTATTTTAGTTTTGTTATATATTCACAAAACCAACGTTCCCACTTATTTCTCTATCATGTTCTGCCTGTATTTGAACAGAAAAAGTTTTTAGGAAATCCAGAATGAGGACTTTCAATTGAGATAAGAATGATGGCCTTTATACGTTTCTTGTTACAACAGCACTGATAGCTGAATGGTCTGCATTTTGTGCTTTAACTAGAAGGAGAAATTGGTACCCTGAGCACACATAGCAGTATTAGGACTGCAAAAAAGTCTGTACTCCTCAGCTGTGACCAGTTATTCTCTCTTAAAAATGGCTTCAATGTCTAGGATTCATCTGATGAGTTTGCGATGAGTGAAGATACTGCTTTTTAAAGATAGCCCAACAGCTAGTTCTTATTTACACACAGATTGAGATAGAATAGCTGGGTTGAAGTTAAATGGGGTTCTTTAAAACTCTCAGCTCCAGCCTATGTTTTTGGGAAGAGAAGTCTGTGCACATTTAACTTTTGCAAGAACAGTTGGGCAAATCAACCAGAACCGTCAACTATATTTATGCTTTCATGAGTTTCAAACTTTTTTAAACGTGAGATGGTTCAACACCCCCCCCCCATTTGCATTTCTTCCTTTCAGCAAAGTGTCAAATATATTCCCTAAGTAATCTCTAGAAAACAAAATGATGTTTCTTTCATAGGCTTCAGAATAAATTCTGTTTCCTGACAACCTCTACACATAAAGCTAGGTAGAGCTCTGCTTCTTCCCTAACGAGCAGTTTTCCCTACTAGAACAGCTGATAATTGGAACATGGCTGGGGCAGGAGATAAATTCCAGCTCAACAACTGCAGAATGACATAAAGAGGTCTGATCTGGATTGCAAACTCTCCAACACTGAGCATGGCAAGTTACCCCAGCCCTGATTTAGCCTCTGGATAGATGGCTAATAGGGTAAAGTCAGGGCTCAGCCATTTGTTGAAGCCTGATAGCCATATGTTCTACCAAATGTTTTAATATTGCTTGTGAATTTCATTAATAAATTATTACAAATGGAAGGGATATCTTGCTATAGCTAAACACATATTTAATCAGTGGCTTGGCTGATTTGCCTCACTGCTATCTGCAGTTTCTGGATATTTTTTAATTTAGTTTTTTTTCCAAAACCACCAGTAATTCTAAAGAATAAAATAGAAGTATTTGTACAAACCACATAGAATCTGAAATTCCTGTATCTCGGTGTGCTTACAAATACTCAAAAATACCTAAAAGGAATTCAGAGGTTTCACAAAAGCAGAATATTCACTTGGTGGTTCCTGAATGCCTGGGATACTTCTAATGTTTGTTCAATTCTTCCATGACCTTTTTATTTGAATTTGAACTATCTACTTAATTGCTTAATGTTTAATACAGAAAAAAAAAAATCTTTGAAATTTAACTAATGTGTATTGTATCAGAAGATGGATTGGAGCTTTTAGATGTGATTTTATGTCCTGGAAAGAACCAACTTTCTTGATGGAGTAAATGACAATTCTAGAATTGATGCTTCAAGGTAGATCAAGCTACAGCAAGTATTGAAATGAATCAAGAGTCTTAGAAACAATTGCAATGATGTAGAAGAAATGTTGAAAGCCTTTACATGGCTTTACTCATAAAGGACTCTGCAACTAAGTGATTTTGGCAGTTGCTGTAGTGCTGCATCAATGGCAATAAAGTTTAAATCCTCAGAAAATGATGGCTGCACCCTTAGAGGGACTAGTAACAATGATTACAAAATCATTGCCTTATCCACTGAGATCAGGTCCTCACATGAGATGTAGGGGTCTCAATCAGTTTGGGAATGGAAGAAAAGGTCACAACATGGGAACTTGCCCCGGGAAAACCAGGCTTGAGGTACTTACCACGTGCCAAGACTTCCCAGTCACAGAAAATGTTCCTCCAGAATGAACTGGTGGATTTCTGGGTTTTAAGGATTTTGAAAGGTGCATACATTCAGTGTGGATGCAAGGGCACCATTGTGTTGAATACTGAGTTAGATTCTGCCAGATTATGTCATGATGTGTTGGAAAGAGTATTTTTTTTTATTTTTTTTAAAAGATATCAACAATTCTAACAAGTGGGAGTTATGCTTCCCACTGTACCGTCATGGGAACTGTTGATGTGCATAAACAAGCACTGGGATAAAGGATAATTAATGTAAATAAACTGTGAATTGAATAAAAAGACTACATCAGCTATTCTGCATGGGTTTAAGGAGCAGTTTCATTTGTCTTTCATGAAGCATCCCTAGTGTCCAATTGGGTCTGTCCATGTCTAAGAGAGCTTAAATTGCACTGTGTAAACACTGGAGATTCATACTGTGGTTCTCCACTGATTTCCCAGAACAGATACACTCCAAATGAGGCTACTGAAAAAGGAAGACTTAAAAATAAGTCCAACTTCTCAGCAGTGTTTCAGGCAGATTCACAGGGTGGGGAAGATTTCTTTTTTATTTTTCAGATTAAAACTAAGAAACTAAATGCTCTAAATCTATTCTACTATTATGGTATCTCTATCTACAAACATACCATTTTTTAGCAAGAGTTATCTTTTTTGATTTGATAACTTGTCCATTCTAGGGATTCTGAGGGACAAAAATTAGTAATATTTGTATCATTTACCATCTGAAAGTAATCTGCAATTTTGTAGAAAAAGAGTATAAACAGAGACCATATGTTCTGCAGCTTGAATTCCTCTCCATGGCTGGTGGGTCTTCACTTTGCGCTTTCCCCTGGGCTCTGTGCAGTTGGCACTGGGAGATGCGTGCTGAGCTGGCATTTCCTCTACCTAAAATTTGATTTTGATTTGCATTTTAAAATATGCATAGCAAAAATGGTACCAACTACCAAAAAAAAAAAAAAAAAAAAAAAAAAAAAAGGCAGCTAGAAATTCTCAGCTTCAAATAACAATGTTAATTCCTAATTAAGGTGAATTTTAATGGTATAGCAGATGGGTTTGAAGGACTGCACTTACAGATCTATTTCCAGATTCCTATTTTAGGTCTCAATTTCAGATGTTAAGTACTTTGCTTTATTTTAACAATTTAGATGATAGTCCTGCTGGCTTCAACTGAGACTACTCTTGCATTTAAATCCCTGGATGAATCAGGCCCTTAATCTGTGTATATTAAACAAATTGCATTATGTATAAGGAAACTTTCCAGACTTGTACTATTATCTTTTGTGGCAATATTTGAGTTAAGTCAACATCAATGAGATCTACAGCTTAATACATGTGTAAGATACAGAGGTTTATGATTTACACAGTGCAACACAAAAAAGTGTTTCTGTAACACAGAGCTTAATTTAAGCTGCAGATGTGATAATATCCTGGAATAAGAATTCTGAAAGGTTATTTATTAATATAACTGTGATATATATTTTATCTGATTTTCCTGTAAATTTACAACCAATATCTGTGTTAATAGTTTCACAGTATTTTATGTCGCAAGACAAAATTAGTTTTAATGAACTGTCACTAAGAACATTTTAATTATACTTGGTTAAAATGTTTTCAAAAGGTCTCTTGTAATATGCAAACAGACAAGGTGCAGTTATTTTTTAAAAAATTTTTTAGGATAGATTTGGTGGGTCATCTGGACTTCTGCCATGAATTGTGGGGTTTGACTATACTGTTAACCTGAAAGGCTGTACATTTCAACTGTTTGTGGCATAGTGCAAAAAGTTTTTCATGCAAGTCTTAGAAAATTTTTTAATCTGATTTCAGTAAGAAAAGTTTTGTTTTAGAAGAATTGTTCCATTTTACAGCAGAGACCTGACCCAAGAAAGCATGAAACATGAGCCATGTCTTTGCTCAGCTTTACATAGTCCCACTTATTTCAGTCCCCTGATAAGAAACTCAGAATCTGAGTAACAATTTTTACATGGATGACAATTGAAAAGGCTCAATTTCCTTTACTCTTTAAAAGCTGGAAAAAAAATTATTATTCTAAATCAAAGGAATTTACTGTTGGGCTTGTTAAAACTCTCCCTACTATGAATTATATAGGTTCATTGAAGTCCTGTTTGAAACCGTTGCAATCTTCTTACCATCACTGAGTTTTGGAACTTAGAATAAGTTAATGATACTGTGTATGTTAGGAGGAAAATTTATTTTTATATGTTAAGAAGTCTTTTTTTCTGCTTACATAGGCATGAAATTTAGTACTGCTGGTTTAAATAAAGACCTCTACGGTTGGCCTCTACACAAATATACCACAGCTATAAAGCAATTAACAAAGCATTAAGACTTCATAGTTTTTTACAGTCTGTTGTTATTTGGGTGTGCTTTTTATCCACTATTGAACAGGCATAAGCAAATAAATCTGGTAATATAAAAAAGCATTTATTGAAATGTTTCATTTCTGCTCCATTTAATTTTGTCCATTTTTCCTTCTGTTTTTTTTTTTTTCTTTTTACACAGAAATATACACTTATGTGTTGTAAAGGATATAGCTGGTAACTTCTACGAGCTGTTGCTCAAGAACTCAAATTTTGTCTTTGGAAAGTTTCTGCTTCCTGAATTACAGAACCCAGCAGGCAGAGTTCCTATTGTGGCAGTAAATGACAGTTCAGATAGAAGTTTTTTCTAGCTCATATCCATGTAAGGTCACATTTGCAAAACAGACATTCCGTTTCAAAGCTACCGCTTAATAATTAAAGCAAACAAAAGTCAACTAATGAGATACTGCAAACTCAAGGAAAATACATATGCATAATTGAGGACCTGAATTACTGTGAATGAGAAGAAGGTGCTAGAAATTCAATCATAGAACAAATCAGGTATTTCTTTAGTTTCACTCTAAGGCCAGACCACCGTGACTGCTGTTGCTTAAGTTTTCCAAGCTCCCAGGCAAGCAACATCTTTCGAATTATATGGCCCTTCCCTTGTCTCAATACAATCTATATTGTCTTTCTAAATGAAACTCTAGTCAAAATCCTTATCCCTATCTGTTGTCTCTGTTTTGTTTCTAACTCTGCGAACACGCTACTGGAGGCTTCTAGGCTGCTAAAATGGAAGAAGTTCCTAAACAGTGGAAGACAAAATGAAAGTACTTGGTCCTAAGCAACAAAAACCAACAGGGAACAGAGAGGTTGATTATCACTTATACACACTTACTACCTTGTTTAAATTGAACTTACCATGAAAGATTTTATTTTTCTTTCTTGGAAGAGTAAGGGTTTAAGTGGACAGTGTTTACAATCTGATAATTTTTTCTTTGTTTTTTCGTATCTTGATTTTTCTTTATAGTCTTTGTGAGTTGGGTGAGGACAGATATTTCTCTTCACTAGAATATTTCCTTCACAGTCTAAAGTTGTATGTTGTCTCTATATATGTCTATAAGAGCCCTCATCACAGCATCTAGATGCTCTGTAGAGTAATTAAAGATATTTTTACACTGCGTGCAAAAGGGCATTAACGTATTGCCCCAATATAGGCGCTGAACACACTGTGTGTTTGGATGAAGTCACAGGTTCCCAGGTGCTGTTTCTATCAGATATTGCAATGGAAACTGTTCACCCTCAAATTAATCTGACATTGCTGAGGTAGTGACTTGGATAAGGGGGCTCGGGAGCAGACTGTCACATAAAGAACACAGTATCAATCTTTGGACAATTTGGTGCTGCAGGAATGAAAGTGAGGTGAGTTCAGCATGGTGTTTTACACAGACCCAGTTTTACCCCACTGTTTCCAGTGCAGAGTTCTAGCAGCATCCCCTGCTAGAAAAAAAAACCTAGTAGCAACAGTGATAGTTCATTCAGATAAGATAGATTCTGCCCTTTGCCTGCTGGGAAATCCTCCTCCTCATCATCTGACTTTTTTTTGCAAGTTTTGCCATTAGATATGATTTTTTAACACCATTTTCTGAAGGCTGGATATCTGTTTAAGGTCTGAGGATACCACTTTTGCTAACTGAATACTTCAAAATGTGTAGGGGGTAGCTTTTCTTGCAGTGCCTGGCCTTAGAATGGGGCAATTTCATAACATTTCTTTCCACTACACAGTTAACTGAAGCCAGATACTCAGGTTATTTCTCTTCAGTAAGGTTAACTTCAGTAAAAGGCCATATAGTAAGGTGACGTAAAGGTCAGTGTTAGTATGGTAATTACTTATGCCTCTTGTGACAATTCAAGTGCTACATCTCTCTTTATACTTTAGTAAAATTGCTATTATATACCCTTTCCCCTTTAATTGCTAGAGAAATGGCTGATGCTTTATGGGAATGGTAGAGGAACTGTAGGAGACAGTGGAGGATTAAAGACATTCAACCAGCACCTGTCTTTGGCTAGTCATGGAAATAGCTGACGGTGCTGATTCAAGATCCAGCCTTCCCTGTAGCAGCCAATTCAAATGAAAAATGTCACTGTAGTACTCGGGTTAATGAGTTTTGACTGTAGAAAGGCCTCAAGTTAGGAGACTCTGAAACATCACTCAGGGTAACCTAGCAGTAAAGAGAAATCCATACTACCAAACAAAATCACTATCATTTCGTATCTCCAAAGGTACCTCCAATATTTGCAGTACTCTATTATATTGATTTTGTTCTTGGTGCATCTACTAGATGTTTTTTATTGACTTCTCATGAAAAATGTTCTGGTTGAGGTAGATGTGTTTTTTCTCAGAAGTCATGGACAATGGACCTACAACAGCATGTTGAATCCTGGTATCTTCAAAATGGTAGAAAAGAACAAACTAACAAAAATAAGTCCCGTCCATCTCCATTCCCTACAATTCTGTAAGCTACTAAACATAAGCAGGTGTTGACTTTTGCTAAGATCTATATTGAATTTTAATGAGTAAAGGCTAAGTGAGAAAAAATGGAGTTAAATACTTACCTTTGGGGCAATAAATTCCACTCACAGTTTGGCAGCCATGTCTGTGATGAAGAATATTTTTGAAATAAAAAAAAGCACTGCAGTCTTTTCTCTAGATGCAATAAGACTTGAATGGAGCTATAACAGCTCCAGAAGAGGAGAACCTTTAAGCTCAAAGAATAGATAAGCATGTAAGGATGTACTGTGAATCCAAGCTGGTTTAGAGCCAGTCACCCCTGTGCAAGGTTTTTATAGAACAGCATGTTAGCATCCATGTGCCAAGCCAATATATATTAAAGAGAAAACTGATGATGCCAGCAAGTCCTTTCTTCCCTTACATTAGTCTCCTATTCCAATTAAAATAAATAGTAACAAGGTGCTCATCCTTGATCTAAGCTCTCCACAGCCGAGATTAGCTTTTGTAAACTTATTATGACAATAATCAGCACAGCCTTTGGCTGTAAGTTCAAAAATAATGGACATTATTTGAAAAGTTGTTTATACTTCTCAAGTTCCTATCTAAAACATAGCCAGTTTTCAGTGTGCTCCTGTGCTCCTCAGTACTCAATCCTCTTGACTAGTCCAGTGAAATAACTGCCATAGAAAGAAACCTTTTGATACAAGACAACATGAAATATGTGCTTTTAGAAGGTCAAGGAATGTGCTTCAACCCTCTACTCACTTTTGTATTTCAAGATTCCTTTGCATACTTTACATCAGTTTGCTTTGCACGGGTCTGGCTATTACTTCAAGGACTGGCCCTGTCAAAATAGCTTAGCAATAACCTGTATTGTTAACTTGATCCTTTCTTCTCTTTACAAATGGCTTGAAAGTCTCCATAAATGCACTTGCTGCTCACAACTGCCACAGAAAAATCTTTAAAGAGTTTTCAGGTTCTTAACAGTGTTTATGTAGCCACTCTTCAGCTTGTTGGCTCATTGGCCTGTGGTGTTATTTTTATGGGCTCATGTGGATGTACAGCTATTTTTGCCCAAGGATGCTGAGCGGACAGCTCACTTGTTTAAAGCAGGCAACTAGTTACATTACTGTTCCTTGGTTTCCTGAGGCTAAGGAGGGAGAGGCTAATAAGATAGAAATACGCTTTGGGCATAGGATAAGGACTATTTTTACTTCCAGCCTGCCACAATTTTAACACATTTTAAACACGGAAACACTGATCCACTTTTGATTTGAAAAGCAAGGTGGCTTGGAAATGAGTTAAAACTGTCAGTGTTATCCTTTGGTTCTTTCTTACATCTGTCTTTTGTTTGAATAGAAGTGGCAGTTCTGGTAGAGCTGAGTGGCTTAGTGTGCATCCCTTAAAAATGTTAAACAAAACATTTTGTGCATGTCCTCTCCATAGTTGAAAATAAGAGTTTAAAAATAAAAGCAAGCTAATAGAAGCAGAAGCTGATTAGTCCACCCTTAATTCTCTAAAACAAAACTAATTTTCCACATGTTTCTAGATAATGTGGAAGGTTCTGAATGTTTTCATATGACATTATTTCTTGCAAAACATTACAATTTTAGAGTTTATTTTAAATTTGGTTGGTTGGGATTTTGGTTTTAGTTTTGTTTGTTTGTTTGTTTGTGGTTTTGTTTGTTTGTTTGTTTGTTTGTGGGGGGTGTTTGTTTGGGTTTTGTTTGTTTGTTTGTTCCCCAGAAATGCAGACATTGCACATTAAAAGAGAAAACTTTTCATATAATAAGGTTTATTCAGCACACATCATTTCTTCCTGCTGTCAGCTGGAATTAAATTGAGTGCCACAGGAAAGCATCGAGAGGAAAATGTGCTCTACATGGACTTCTAAATTTGGAAAATCTGCATCCTTCCTTCAGTACAGATGCTCTGAGTATTAACAATTCAGAGAGGAAGGTATCATGACAACTCTGTGTGCTCTCCTAAAACAGCCTGTTCTCTCATCCTTTTCACACGCACAAGGGAGACTCTAATCAACCACTTACCTGAGATGCCTTGTTTGTCTCTCATTCCATCTTCTCTGGACTCTCAAGAACATATTAGTCATTTAATAAATGGGGATCAGTGAGCTTTGTATGAAATGGCAGCAATAGTGGATTGGTAACAGTATTCATTCTTTGGATGGAATCAACAGTGCAAGATCCTTCACTACTAAATGCTGGGTATGTGAGGAGCTATGTCCACCTCTGCACATCTGCTTCGAGATACAGTGCTTTCAGTCATCTTCAACCTGCCCCAAGCTGCACTCATCCTTTCCCCTTCTGCTGTGCAGAAGAGTGGTTATCCACTCGAATCTAAAACTTGGATATGAAATAACTCAGAATTACTGGACTGAAAGGCATCAACACCATCAACATGCAGTAAGTGCCAATGTTGTCAAACACTTTATCTATAATCATGTTGTTCTTACGTATGGCATGCAAGTCTCTACAGTGATACCCCAGCTGGTGCAGAAAAAGCCTTGACACTGTGTGTCGTGGTTTAACTCCAGCCAGCAACTAAGTACCACGCAGCCGCTCACTCACTTCCCCCATCCAGTGGGATGGGGGAGGAAATTGGGAAAAAAGGTAAAACTTCTGGGTTGAGATAAGAACGGTTTAATAGAGCAGAAAAGAAGAAACTATTAATGATAATGATAACACTAATAAAATGACAACAGTAGTAATAAAAGGATTGGAATGTACAAATTATGCACAGGGCAATTGCTCACCACCCGCCGACCGACACCCCGCCAGTCCCGAGCAGCGATTCCCTGCCCCCCCCCCACTTCCCAGTTCCTAAACTAGATGGGATGTCCCATGGTATGGAATACACCGTTGGCCAGTTTGGGTCAGGTGCCTTGGTTGTGTCCTGTGCCAACTTCTTGTGCCCTGGCTGGGCATGAGAAGCTGAAAAATCCTTGACTTTAGTCTAAACACTACTGAGCAACAACTGAAAACATCAGTGTTATCAACATTCTTCGCATGCTGAACTCAAAACATAGCACTGTCCCAGCTACTAGGAAGACAGTTAGCTCTATCCCAGCTGAAACCAGGACACTGTGCGAGAACTGTTCAGCAATACACAAAACACTGGTGTTTTATCAACAGTTTTAGCCACAAATCCACAACACAGCACCATACGGGCTGTTATGGAGAAAGTTAACTCTATCCCAGCCACACCCAGTACACTCAAGCTGCATGGGTTTTATAATGGTTGCTCAGATCCACAATTTCTGTGCTTAGAGAAAGGCCAGGATCACTTTCTCTACTATAGCAAAGTATATATATTAAAAACCTTTTCAATAAATCAAAACCACTGCTATAGTTCCATTCCAAAGCTAAAGAGTAAGTGGAGTTAATTTCCTCTAGGGACGTAAAAATACTAGTGGTTTGCAAGCAGAGGCTTCCCCAGCATGTCTTCCAAAGTAGGAGTGTGAAGGGTAAAGTAAGCAATACTTGCAACTGGATAAATTAAGGTAGATCAGTTTCCTGCAGCTATCCAGAAAAAGGAATTAAGGAAGACAAGCTGCCATCCAATACCAGGAGACTATCCAGGAGGAAGTTTTTGCAGAAACAGATTTCTGCAAACACAGGGCCTCCCACCCGCTTTCGGCCTCCCACCTACTTTAGCCTCTATTTATGGCCTCCATCCCCTTTTGGACTCTAGTTTATTTCTGGCCTCCCATGCTTTTGGAGACTACAACCCACCTTTGGCCTCTACTTTTTTTCTGCCCCTGACCCACTTCAGTCCCCCACCCCCTTTCAGCCTTTATTTTATTTTAGGACTCCAATGACTTTTTGGCCTACCACCCCCTTTGACCTCTACTTTATCTCCAGCCTCACACAAACTTTCAGCCTCCCACCCCTCTCAGACACGACTTTTTTTCTGGCCTCCCCCCCTCCTCTCAAGCCTTTGCTTTATTTTGGTTCTTCTTTCAGCCTCCACTTTATTTAAGACCTCCCACCCCTTTTGACGTCTACTTTTTTCCTGACCTGCCACCTCCTTTCAGTCTCCCAAAATCTTTTGCCTCTACTTTATTACCAGGCTCCAAGCCCATTTTGACTTACCACCCACTTCAGCCTTTGCTTTATTTCTAGGATTCTCTCCCACTTCAGACTAATTTATTTCTGGTCTCCCATGACCTTTCAGCTTCCCGCTCTCTTTCAGTCACAAGCTGAAAGGGGGTGGGAGGCCAGAAATAAAGTAAAGGCTAAGAGGCATGGGAGGCCAAAAGTGGGTGGGATGCCGGAAATTTTTAAATTGAGTAATATTAGCTTTAAAAACCAGTCCATAGGTACTTTTCTAAATACGGAAAACCACATCAGTGGTCAGCACGAACCAAACAATGTCACTGGTGCCTTTCTCGTGGCAATAACAGCCTGAAACCTCTCTATCAACACAGACTTACTAATAGTCTGTTCCAGACATAAATCAGCAGCCTGGCAACAGCAGGAACTAACATCTTTCTATTCCACTGAAAGGCCCCTATCTGCACCCATTTGTATTGGTCATTCTCTGATTTTTAGCAGTGGGAACAGTAAACATTAGCAGGGATCCATGGTTTGTGCTGACCGTTCAGTTGCAAATGTTTTGTCATAACATTTATTTCTTCAATATGCTGACTCCCAAACATACTGAAATTTCTGCAATAGCTTCAAGGAATCTTGGAAATAATGTTCCTCCTCCTTAGATCCATATGGCAGTAAATAAAAAAAAAAAAGATTACTAGAAATAACACAAGGCTTATTTTAATTTCATTGTCAATATAGCAGGATATTTCTGATTTAAAAAAAATATTTTTATATCCCTATTTTTTCAAAGCCCTGGGTAAAAAATAGTTACTTAAAAATAGAAAAGAAAAAAAACTCAAAACAAAACAAAACCAAAATCAGCACATAAACGTACTCAAGATTAACAGGCTATGATCAAGTTTCTATAACTGCAGAGTTTGAGATGTTCTCTGCAATTTTCTCAACATGATATAGTCCCTTGCAACTACTTGTAACTTCTAAAACCACATTTCTATTTAAATGACTGCAGGTAAATAAGCACAAGAGCTTCTTCATTTCAGTCATTAAACATAATTCATCAGATACTTTTATGAACCTGTTTCTGCCAGTACAAGATACTAACAATTTAAAAGAGAGACACAGACCTTTTTTACTTTTGAGGACTAATCTATGTAGCCAAGGGCAATTGCAGTCCACTTTTAAAAATGGTTTGTGCTCCCAACATTGATGAAAAAGCCATATAATAGATATAAATTGGATTTCTCATTTCACTGCTCTCAGAAGAATCAGAAATTAATTTGTCTCACTAGGCCAAAAATCTACTGGTTTGGATTAAGAATTTGTCTTTATCTCAACGGGAATGCTATGTGCTAAAGACTGTAAAATTTAGCCTTATTTATTATCTATTTTTCTCTCTCTCATCCCCAGTACTGTGAATCCTAAACTTTTTGTTAGTGTTAACTTGTTGAGGAATTGCTACATCAATTTGTAATATATAAATCTGGAACAGTTTTGAGGGAGGTAATTTGAAAGACTTCTTTTATACCACTGGAGTCAAAGGAAACTTTGTTATTAAAAGCAACAAGTGCAAGAGCAAGGCAAAAATCTCCTCTGAGACACGTCAGCCTTTGAGAAACACTTCAGATAGGCCAGAGACATGCTCTCTACCTTAAAGATGTTTGAATGAGTAGCATTTACTAAGGACATTTGACTGCATTTTAAGTATTTGATCATTGACCCAGCCTTTATCAAAGTTATATTACTTAAGAGAAAGAACTTTTCTTCTAAAATACAATTTTTTCTCATTCACAAGCAGAGAATTTAGTGGATTGGTGTTTACAACCACCCTGCAGAATTGCTGTATGCAGTGTCATAGTGCTCGCTCTCTAGAAAAGAAACATGAGCAGAAAAGGCAGGAGCTGGCAATGAATGTAACAGGTTCCCTCCTTCCTTGCTCTGTCCACTCCCCCCCAACAGGAGGATCTTCATGTCCCGCCTACTGCTATTTCTCTTCAAACATACTCCTTAGAGATCTTGACCTATTTCTCACTGCTCCATAGGCAGGAGGCATTAACAGGAGAGGCATAAGGGCTGAAGAGTCTCACCAGAGCCCCATCATCATCAGACCATGCCAATATGACTGGAAAGACTCCCCTGGTCTCCACCTCGCATCCTCTAAATTGCAATGCCCACGTGTCAGAAGCACACTGAAAGTCATCAACACCTTTTTAAAAGTGGCTGTTTTACTCTTCACTAATTTGTTTGGCATTTTGAGGGATTTAGCAGGTGTCTCTCAGCTTTGCAATTAGCTTGTCAGGTATCTGGGGGCATGGTGGCTCTTTTTCTTCAAAATCTGCATAGTGCTTATCACAGCAGTGGCCTGGCACACAGACAGGCAAGACTGGGTAGAGAAGGGGCGCTGAACCCCTTAGGAAAGGTGCTGTCTTTACAAATATACAAATTCTAGGTGGCATATCAGCCTGTCATTTTGGTTTTTACTCTGCTGAATTCATAGTGAAAGGAGAAGTGTATCCTTAATTTAGATTTGACATTACAGGTAAACATTTATGTCCCTTGATGGAGCACAAATGAAATGTGTTTGAAAATCTGTCATAGGAGGCTGCAGTCTAGACAAGAAAATGTCACGGGTGCAGTAATGTGGCACAAAGGAATCCAGCAATGCAGTCAATAGCATTTGGAAATGACAAACCACCTTGTAAATGCCTTGATATGAACAAAATGTCCATTTTTTTACTGAAAAATTGGAATATAATATGCAATTGGTATTTTGTGTTGGTGCTAACTTATGTCATATTTTAATTTGATCTAAACATTTATTATTACCAGAAATCATCATATGAATTTCTGTTATTTGCCTTAGTAGATGTAGAAATAAATACACATCTCATTTTCTGCATAGTGCAGCAGTGAATTAAAGAAAGATTGGATATAACAAATACTAAGTTTGATGCAAAAAGACAAGGAAATTTTAAACTCTTCTAGCCCACCTTTCTTCGAGCCTGATTTATACATATAGCAACAACACTCTTTTGTTGTCTTTAGATTTCTGCTTTCATTGCAAGATCTCTTTCCATGCTGTGCCTTTATTACCACTCAGTCTTGATGACATGGGAAAAAAGTAATGAATAACAGCAATTTTGATAGGGATATTAAGTTACATGCCCCAGCCTTAAGCCAATCTCTAACGATTAAAGACAAATGACATAGTGGGGAAAATATATCTCTTTTAGCTGCAGAAAATGAATTTTCTTCTGAAACTCACTATGAATTTCTTTTTTTGGGAGTGACCAAATAGAACTAAAGGATCTCAGCTTTATTGATTATAGATGTACGTTCCTATGATGTTCCTTACCAACTGGCAGATGGTGGAGATTTATGAGAGTCAGAGAGAGAGACAGATAGACAGAAAGGCAGGCAAAGAAAGATAAAGAAAAAGATTATGCCAATATAGGAAGTTTAAAAATTTTTCTTTTAGGAAGCTTCACATTACAGGTAGGGAAATGGAGGAAGAACACTCAGTTACATGCAAATATAAGCTTCTACCCTGTAATTGCTGGTAAGAAGTCAAATGTTCTGCAATCAGAGTTGCAGCCTCAGCAGTAAATTGAACAATTCACCTGTAAACTGCAGATGTTAGCACTAGCATTAACACTGTCATGTTTTATGCAAGTCAAAATTCAGGGCTCTAAACTTCTTCTGCAATTTGGCTTTCATTAAATCCAGTTATTTCATACTTGGTAAAAAAAAAAAAAAATCTATCTTTAGTTTTAAATTAATCATATAACATTTGGGTTATAAAAATTATTAGCCCACATTTTTGACCAGGTCAGAAACATTTTTCACAGAATTGCCTCCTATCTTCTACTGTTCCATTCTGCAAGTGAGCTGAGTGTTGCCAGAGAAGAAGCATTTGAAATTAATTTACAAAAGATGACTGAGATAGGCAAATGGTTTAACACCACTGTGAGAGCAAATTTAGTGAGCCTTCTGGCCAGCTTTTACTCAGCAACATCCTAGTTTCTATCTGGTCCCACTAAAATCCACTACAATTACCAATAGGGTCAGTGTAATTGAAGTCTATTACAAATTTTAAACCCCTTTTTGTTTATGGCACAGCTAGTACGTATTTTGCCTGTACCATAAATAACGCAGGTAATAATTAAATAACTAAACAATTCCAACATCAAAAAAGCAAAATGCTGTTTTGCTAAATTTTCTACATTATCCTACTTTCTGTAATTATATAATGAGAAAGGGTTTATAGAAGTGAAAAGAGAGCTTTGGAAGATTTAAAAACTCTTAGTAGACAAGTACAATTGCACAGAATGATCACCCAGTAGTGTAATTATTCCAAAAAGACCATTAAAAGGCAGCACTGAACACTTTCACAGAGCCTAAGGAGACTCAATTACGTGCTTTTGGAACTGCTGGGTCAAAAGAGTATTGCTATCTTCAGCAATTACTAGAGGCAATAATTTAATCCCCCTAATAAATTTCTTAATGTTCTAAACCACTCTGTCAATGGAGTTATCTTGTGTCAAAGTGATTAAAGTCAAATTATTCACTGTTATTTACTACAGTCAACTAAAAGTTAAGGATTGGGAATTTATCCTCAAATAAGAAGATAATTTCAAGTAAATTAAAGAATTAACCAAAATTATTAAGCATATTATGGTCTAAAAATGCTTGGAAACTCAGAAAAATCTCATACTCAGAATCCCTATCGCCGTCACAAAGGCATGAAGCACTTTCATTTATTAATAATAAATTTAAATGTTTTGGAGATCATTATACTTTTCTGAAATCTACATACATTCACTTTAAGCTCTTTGAAGAAGGTTATCTTGCTCTTTAATGTTCATAGGAGTAAAGAATTGAAGGCCCATGCCTTGTCAAAACCAGGATTGAAACTAAATAATAAATCATTCCCTGTACCTGCACAGATTTTCTTTCTCCTTTAGATTCTTAAATATGATTCTTGTTCATTTTATTCTCTCAAATGAAGTGTTAAGTATTTTGACCTTTCTTGGAAATGGTGTTGTTGATTTCAGTGATAGCTTATATTACCAATATTTCAGCAGAATCTACAAAATCTCACTCAAGATCAGAACCCACATCTTGTTGAGTAAATCAAATGAATAGCTAACTCATAAATATTCACCAAGTGATTTATTTGAATGACTTTCAGGCAATGAGCTTGTAATGAACCATTCCCTTCCTTGCCTTGCTACTACTGAGCTCAATAGTTAACTTGAACAGACCAGATTTTGGATGACTGAAACTCTAATAAAAAAAAAAAATAATCATAAAATAAAACTGACTTCCAGGTCCAGATATAAAACTACAGACATTACAAACAGTAGTATACAGCAAATAGTACAGCCAGCGACTATTACACATTAAAACTTCTACAGAGACTGGTGGATTAAAATTCCCATCCATTTATTTATGCAGTTTCTTATCTGGAAGCTGTGGGAAGACACCTTTGCAGGCAGGAAGGGAAGAGGCTGAGCCAAAGGTACGTCTCTGCAGGGTAACCGTGGCTTCAGGCGGCTCCCTGAACACAGCAAAACCCAATACTTTGTCTCACTGTGTGCTTGGGGAGGTTGCGTGAGGTTCTATCTGTGGGGCTAAACTGCGGTGAGAATAAGAGACAAACTAGGTTCTGAAAGGACAGGAAAATCTGAAAAACAATCCTTATCCTCTAGTTTTTCTTTTCGTTGTGCCAGAGTTAACCACATAATCAGCTTTCCACATGGCAATTCACAGTTTTCACTTTGGCCCTGTCCTTAACTTCACCATGGACAAGATACACCAAAAAGAAAACTGACTCTTCATTTATTTCAACTCTCAGGCAGATAGGATTGAGTTCAAATACAATGAGCAATGTTCCTTTCTCCAGCGTGAAATTTAAAGATTTATATGACATGCCTGCCACCTTGTCCTCCAGTCTTCCACATACATAGGCATTTTTAAAATCACGTTAGCTGACTATCTCTTGCAAACATGAAACATGTGAAATACATACATTAACACCAGTTCACTTCCATGAACAGCATCCCCAAGTGGAACGTGTTGTCATACTCTGAGTGGGTCTTACAAAAACCCTTCACAAGTTCCAGTTCAAATACACATCCATCCCACCTAAAACCAGCCAATGAGCACTCCATTTGTTTTTTCACACACAACTATTTTTATGCAGGAAAAATTTATATCATGAGTAACTTAGGCAAGACAGTACTGACTTGTACTGATTATATTCCAAACATCTACACTGAATGAACTGCTAAGTATAAAGAAAATGTTCTCCACTTGCCGAAACAAGAAAGTAACTATGCTGTGGCATAAGCTTTTCAGAACTGATTTACAATTTACAGATATCAGATGGGTAGACAGATAGCTATAGACATAGTAAAAAATGTTTAAAAGTGTAATTTAATTGTAGGAAAAGTCCTCATATGAAAAGCAGCAGAAGAACAAGCTCTGAAGATTTTTTTTCCTTACTACTGGTGGTTGCATCTCTTTTAACATTGTCATTTTACCTTCAGAGAAAGCTGGCACCTAAATCGCTGGAGTATGGAATATGGTTAGTTCAATACATTTGTCCTGCCACTGATGCCAATTAATATTTCTTATTTATTTCCTACTTTTTATAATCTTCTTTTACTGTCATCACAAATAATGGCCATCATAACTGAACAAATTCTCAGAGTTTTAAGTCCCACATGAGATGGGAAAAAAAAGAAAGTGTAACTAAATATAAACCACACACAATTAAGTGGATGGGGGTGGGCAGCTTCTGAAAACTTGCAAATTTTTATTGCTGATTTAGTTTTAGCTTTTCCTTCAATAACTATACATAAGAAAGAAATAAACTGATCTGACATTTAAGCTCAAGAAAAATTTCCCACGTCTGAAGTTCTATTGCCTTAGTAATCAAGATTAGACCAAGATAATTAAATATGCAATTTGCCACAAGTGCTGTGAGGATTGTCAGTATTTTGAAATTACCATTTGCAGTGGTTCTTGATGTTGCAACATTGCTTCTCAGTAGGTAAGAAATTAGTTCTTCCTCCTCCTTTTTATTTGCCTATTTCTGTTCACCAAATGTAAAAAAACCCAAACCAGCAAAAAGAACAAAAATCCTAATGACAGAATATTCTAAAATGTCAACATGAGCACATTAAAAATTGTACAAAGCTAAAAACATTTTAGTAAATTTCTTCATGGCTTGAAAATTAAAGTAATTGAGAAAAAATTGTTATTTCCTATGGAAGCAGAAAAGGTTTCAAAACCATTTTGAATAGAAAAATGCTCAAAGCAAAGGTTAATTTTAGCAGTTCACATAATTATGGTAAAAAGATACAAACTCTGTCAAAAATATACCTTGTAGGAAGGTTCTTCCCTTAGATACCACTAAAATAAACTGTATCTTCCTTCCTTCCTTCACATTATCTGTCTTTCCAAAATATCAAGTAAAGCATCACCAAACATTTCCTATGAAGACATGAGGTTCAGCATTTATCTTTTATTAAGTCTCTTAGAACCAAGAGTCTACTGGGGAAAACTTCATCACACTGAGACAAGAGCCATACGCTGCTGCACATGTTTATAGACATTTCACTCCCAGAAGCTTTGTCACAGGTGACGTTGGGATAATTGGAGCTATTTGACAGCCTATCCTAAATAAACTGGTTTGTTACATTTTAAAGACTCTAATATCATACAGCCTATACTTAATGAAATAAATCAGAAGGTAATACTGAAGGTACAAAGAACTATTATTGGAAAATGTAGGTTTTTCCAACAGAATTAGAAAAGCGCTTATATGAAAGATATTTATAACCTGGGACTCAACTGCTGTTGTCAGCTATACCCAGGGCTGCACTTGAGATCAGAGCTTCTCCCAGCTCTGCAGCTAGCAGATCAAAGCAGCCCCTGGTGTCAGGTTGTGCAGCCAGAGAGCTGTCAGCATCGACTGCACAGCAGCCAAAGACACTCTCAGCCTATTTCTACTGATGTCGAATCAAGTGGTCCCCAGTTACCCACCTCTTCAGTTCCAATACATGGGGAGTGACTTAGCTAAAGGCGTAATTTATAATACGGCCAGCAGTGAAATAGCAACTACGACATTAAACGTCACTGACATCTGTACCTATTGAAATAAATGAGATGGACCCTCCAGACATGTAGTGAAGAGGCACTTACTGTCATGCTGAACAGATGATTAGCTGGCTGGACTGAGTGAAAAAGCCTTCTGTCCCTGGGCTCCAAGTGACTGCTGTCCATCCTGCTCCAGCAGGTTAAAATCCAGTAGAAACCATTAAACTAGATACGCTGGAGACTTTTTTTTTTAAAAAATCTTAGAAAAATGACAAATAGAAGTTCTTTATTTTAATGTAAGAGGAGCAGACAAGCTGGAGCAGTGGGCTGCCATCCCCCATCAACATTGGAGTTACCTATCTGGGAAACGCAGCTGTGATTTTGCTCACAGCTCTCTGGACCAACTTATCAGTTGTATGGCACCCTTCTTAGTGAACATCAGATACATGGGAACCCCCAAATCCACAAACAAGAAAGGGAAATAACAAGTTCAGGAAAGAGGCAGGCTCACACCCAATGGCTCAGTGATTATGCAGATAAGCTGCATTTATTTTCCCTTTGTACTTTACAGTTCAGATATAAATGAGAGCTGTTACTGAGCAGGGGTCTTAATGCATTCTCCCTAGCTCTGTTTCCATCTTCTGTATCTATTTCCAGTGTGCATTAAAATAACTTGAGTTCATTTGCAGCATCAGCTCTGATCTCTAACTACTGCTGTTTTCATATCTAAAAATAATACAAGTTTATTTATGGCATTGTTTTGACTACCAAACATCACAGAAAAAGAATCAATGACCAGCCTCAGATTATTTTCAGCCACAGACAAGAAAGTTTGACAAGACTGATGATAAATCAGGATGACTCTGCAAGAAAGCCTCTGAAATGTACTAGCATTTCAATTTTATTAAGAAATAATAAACAGCCTCTAGCAATAATATGTTTCCACAGGACAGTTATGCTATAGCAAGTGTGTGTATGCCAGTGAGGAGTTATTTTCACACCAACTTGCTTTGGATGTAAAGCATTCAGACCTTGTACTTAAACAGCTGAAATGGCATGGGTACAGAAAGCTATGTTGCCATCCCAGACTAGACAGACCTGATAGGTTGTCTTATGTCTTCATCTTTCATGTAGCCATCAAAAACTGTAAGAATTTAATTTTTTTTAGGATACAAAATTGTCCTAAGAATTCAGTGGCTACATTTGGAAACTGCTTCTGGAAATAAGTAGTAGTATCACTTTCTGTGGAAAATATTTTTCATTCCGCTTTTTAAATCTTTATTATTTTCATTTTTAATAGCTCAGTTTTAATGCAGAACTTTTGTCTTTCTGTGTCATAGCTGGAACCATAGACCATTTTTCCAATTAAATCAGTGAATTGTGGCTGATTCATCCCTGACTCATTTTGCTAAAGTTCTTAAATATATCCAGAAAATCAGGCCTCACTTTATTTTCTTTTTTTCTTGTAGGTAGAAATCCCTTTGCTACTGGCATTGTGCAATTTAGGCTGAAAGTAAAACACAATAAAATTCAGCAGCTCAGTTAATTTTGAGAGTCTGAGTAAAGCCAAATATTGGGATTATCCAAGTGAGTAAGAATAAAGCCAAGGTGTTTGTCCTGGGGGCCCTACAACAGTGACTTCCATTTGTGCAGTACCTTCATGATCCATCACACTGTTCTGAAGCTTCTAAATTGTCTCTAACCTGAAAAAGAAAAAATATCAGGAAGTCTCAGCAGTTAGCTTTGAAACAGATTTTTTCTAAAAAGTTTTAATTTTGAGCTAGTTTGAAAATACTGCCATTTTCATTTTTTAAATAAGAAACACTGAAGGCTTGATTTGAACCAGTCACAGTATCTCCAGACAAGACAGCAAACCGAATCCTCCATTATATGAATATATTTACAGCTGTAGAATTGCTGTTCAGTTCCTCTGTGTCACCCTCTTGAAACAGCCCGACTGGAAAAGCAAGGAAGCTCCTTCATAGCTGATACTTACAATTTTATGTTTAAGACAATGCCATAAAAACTTTATGCAAAAGTTTGTGTTAGTTCTGCAGAGTCTGTCTCTTGTATCAGATTTTTAAATATTAATGGAGAACTTCTCCATCAAAGGAACCCCGAATCTCTGCTAGCAAAAAAATTCCTAATATAAGACGTTTGCTGAGGATGGTGTTTGCACAAGGACCCACAAAAGGATACTGAATACTGTTCAATTTATGGGATTTTTTTTCTTGCTATTAACAATTCCCCATTTCTTCATATCTACACATCGATGGCTGATCCTTTGTTACTACAATAACCTTGAATACATGTATATCAGTAAGCTAAAGAAGAGTAAATGCATACTGAGGGTGAGGTAACATGACAGTTCACCAACTTAACATACAAGAAATACTCACATCAGTGAGAAATCCTTTAATAACACTGAACAAGCTTAATCATTAAGTAGGCATGAAAGCGTACGGTAACGCTTATCTACAATTTGAAATGGATTTGCCAACTTTAACCCAATGCTCTCAAGCAGTGTAGAGTAACAGAAAGAGGATCCACAGATTTGTTATTCATCAAGTCTTTTTATAAACCTGATCTTTTATGACTAAAATCTGCTATTAATGCATTTTTCCATTCACTAATTCTGAAGGAGTGGAGCAATTTACGTGAAAACACTTATTTTTAATGTGCTTTTCATGAAATGCTTATCAAGGTCAGGCACTATAATTTCAAGAGTAAAATATGCTATCTCATTATAATACGTTTGATTTTATGTTGTTCAGAAGCATTATTTAAAAAATTCTCCTACAAATGTGCATTAGTTACACTGAATTTTCAATTACTTTGTTTTCTTTTTTCTTGTAAAGACATAAATAACCTCCGGAAATTCCCTCTGGCCACTTCTATCCAGCACAAGAAATTGCTGTCATTCCTCCGTATACGCTGCTCGCAGAAGCCAAAGCCCTTCAGCAGCATCAGCTGCTCCTCTGGAAACAGGCACCTTGTGCTTTGCAGACATCTTCGCAACCGCAGAACAAGTTGCAGCGGTAAGGGCAGAGCTGCCAGGCAAAACAGCCAAGCTGCTGTGCTGGCACTGGTGCAATGGCTCGCTGCTCCCTTCTGCTCAGCTGGCAAAGGTTTTCCAGCACGGGCACGCTTAAAAGAAATATGAACAATCAGAAGTAAAAACAAGAGCACTTTTGCTGTGGAATGTCCTCACAGCTCCTTATGATGGAATTCCACGTCACTCGTTTGTATCATCCCCATGCTAGAAGCTTGTAGCTTAGTAGCTCTTCACTCAATAAAGGGACGCTCCTGGAGAGCTAGGCAGAAGCCACATTCACCCCTCAACTTCTGACCAGTACAACAAAATGCAGGCCCCCCCAGCTGCCCTCTCTTCCTGTGTGACGGAACCCTTTGGGTCTATTTGACCTGAAGCAGAAGGCATCTAGAGAGAAAATAGCAACAAAGAATTACTGATAAATATTTTTTCCTCACAGTTGAAGCGGTTTTACTTTTTTCCGCTAGTCCTAGCCCTACCTGAGACTGTACCTCCGGAAGGAAACACAGCTACCCAAACGTGCCAACAAGGACCTGATTCCAGTTAAAGCAATCCCACACCCCCCTACTCAGAGGCAAAGTCTAAAATACTGCCCTCACTTTTTGCGTTATCTGACCCCAACCGTAACTCTCTTGGTTTAGAAAGCAAATAAGAAACCAGCACAGAGCAGCCTCCTAGCATGCAGCGTTACAGACTTCTGCAGACCGGTCTGTAGTCCCTCACGTGCTTTACATGCACGTAAGGAATACACCTTGCAGGGAGGGTGAGGCTTCTATCCCAGCTCAGGCTGGAAACAGAGGTCACCAAAAGAAAAATTGAAAGAAGAGGGGTCACAGGTGAAAAGCAATAGGAACAGCAAACTTTGTGTATCTGACACTCAATCCATGAGACCAAGCTAGTTCAGGCAGCCACTGAATAACACTTGATTACATTTGTACCTAGCTCATGCACACACAGGGAAAAAACTGATGTGTAAATTCTTCGTATGGTTGCATTAACAAAGCTCTTGTGATTAGTTGAACTGGGCCAGAGCATGGTACTGTCCATGATGGAACTTTTTGTCCAGTTGTAGCCATGAACAGGTGCTTAGCCCAGAGTACAGGAACTGTGTGTAAATCACATTTCTCTTAATGCTCTTCCCAGCTTCAAGTATTTTAGCTGAGGGATACTCTACACTCACTGCAGTGACTATGTATTTAGTAACTCTCAGTGGTTACCTTTTCTGTGAAGTTATTTTGGGGGGAGGAGTTCACAGCTTAATATACACCTTTTTTTTCATGAAGACTCAGCCCTTTCTGGGTGTTCTGAGGCTGGTTGCTACCAGTTTCATGGCATGATCCCTACTTTTTCTATTAGAGGGAAAGATGACAGTTTATTCTTTTGCAATGTCTTCAGGCCAGTCCTGCCTTATTTAGTTGTTCCTATCCTGCCTTATTTAGTTGTTCCTCGTTCAGGAGGAAATTTTATCAATTTATACAAATGTTATAAATTTGATTAATCACCTTCCATTTTCTCTGGACTTTCTCCAGTTCTAATCTTTTTTAGATGAGCAGACAGTGTTCAAGACACAAACATTGGCTTCATACAAAAAGAGGTACTCTATTCCTGTCTCAGGATCCTTAACCTTTGGTTTCATTTTGAGCACTGCTAAGCAATAGGATGTTTTTATTGAATGATCACAGCCTGAAGATCTCATTCCTGAGGATTCCACTACAGGAAACTTCTGGTTTGTTACACCATGAAAACAGAGGATTCATTTAGCTTCTCTGCAGTGACTTTATCTTCTCTGAGTACTGCCTTTCTGCCACTATCATCAACGCCCTACAGACGTTCTGGCAGGCTTCCTGTGCATGATGTGCTTGAAAGTTTATTCTTATTCTGGTTTCCTTTTGCTTGTGTTTCCTCCATTATTTTTTTTATTTTTTTTTTTTTTTGCCTGCATTTTGGCATTGAGATGAGGTAATAAAATGGTGGTGCTATGGGATGGTGTTCCTCTAGCACTGAATTCCCTCAGGCCTGTGTGCACCATGAAACCCTTACTCCTTTGCAATATCACATTTAAGGCTTGAGTAAAATGTACCTCCGAGTGCATTTTTATATTATATAGCCAGCCACCTGCTAGAGAGCCTTAATATTTTGGAGCATATACACTTGTGTATGAAAGCTCCTTTTCTTTTTCTTTTTTTCCATGGTTTATAGTAGATATACTTCTTTAGTAGTAGATCTAGAAACAGATATATTTCTTTTTTATGTAGCACTTGTATTTTCAGTGCATTGTTCTAAATTCACATGTTGTACTCCATGAACGCTGTTATCAGGGAGGATCTTCCGCAGCAGCTGCTTGCAGTTTCTGGTTTCTGCAGTCTCCTCTTGTCCCCAGCTCACAGACGACAAATGCAAGAAGTCCAGAGTAGATTAGGAGCTGATTAGGCTGGTCCCCAGCTCCTGTGCTGAGGCTGTGGCAGGGTTTTGCTGCCTCTCCCCAAGCTGCTGCCTGAGTTGCCGTCTAGCCTACCCAAGCTGTACGCCACGTCTTGCTTCCTAGCCCTCTACCACTCACCATGCAGCCTCCTTCTTTCGTTCAAAAAAATATTGCAGTTAATGTTCTCCTACACTGAATGCTTTACAAAAAGGACCAGGTTTGGGGTTTTTTTCATGTTAATGCATGCACTTAATTACCTACCATACTAAAACACAGTCCTGAAAATGCACAGGAGAGATCCTGTAAGAGTAATGAATAATTGTCCTCCAGCTCACCAAATGATTGACCGATCCTTACTTTCATTTATTTCCTAGCCTCCTCCTTAGTGGACTTTCTGCAATAAAAAAACCCGTATTTTTTTCTAAATAGTCACTAAACGCTGCATGCACAAATGCTCTTTAGCACCTCACTTCAACCCCCTGCAGCTACATGGAAAGCTGTGCCATGCCTGTGGCAGAGACACACAATACATTAATCATCAGGAAGGATGGTGCCAAGTGGTAATAGGTAATAGCTTTACTAATATTTGTACCATTACAGACCAGGAAACAACAACTGAACTCTTAATAATCTTGTTAAAATATAGTTTTCCTAAGAGACTTCACTATTCCAATGTATGACAGCACATTGATTCAAAATATACAGATTACCATAAAATACGTAAAGCTAAGGCTGCTGCTAACTCATTACTGTCTCCATGTCAGTTTAGGGTTATTTGCCATGCAAAAGGGAGAACACGCAGAGGTTTCACATGGGTGTGCATCCAGGAGAAGCTCCAGTCTCTGGGGCCAAACCCAGGACCAGATGGAAGAAAGGCTGGGGGTCTGAAGCAGTTACGAACTACACGAGACTGGACCCAATCACTGACCAAGGTTGTGTTTTCACTGCAGGAGGAGACAGTCACCTCCACCTGGAAAGGTACCGCCTAGCAGAGGCTGTTCTACCCCGTTGCATGTAGGAAATTCAAGTATTGCACATACTGCCACTTTCTCCTTATCTTTTCAGATGCACTTTTTTAGCTCCATGGTTTCTTGCTGCTGTCTTATGCTATATCGTGTCTGTCTTTTATCACAGATATGATTACTCCCTTTTTTTACAATTAATTTGTGATATATTTGGAAAATATGGAAATGTCTATTGTGTTCATTTCGACCATCATATTTCATGCCATTGACTGAAGAAATAGCGTCCATTTCATAATCTAACATCCCCATCAGAGAAAATTAACAGAATTGCTTGTCCGTTTATCATTTCATGTTAGATTTAATGGCAAACTGCTACAGACTTAAATAATACAACAAATTTCACATGTAAACACAATAATCCATGATTAACTAAGACTGTCTATATTGAACAGAAAAGTGTGGGTAGATAGGAGGGAGAATCATAAGGAAAGTAGCGTTTCTTTTGACAAAAAGCCACAATTTGTTTTTCATATTTTGGTCATTTAGATTCATGGCACAGAACAGTCTGATTTTTAAATTTTTAAATTTGCCTTATACCTCCTTTTCACATGTTATGACTTCAGATGGTCACTTTTCTTGTCTTGCTACTAAAAATAAAAGGGAAATAAATTTGGAGCCGTAAAACTGTTATCTTCTAGCTGAGTTCACATAAAGGAGAATAAAGAATCAATGACACTCCATCACTAGAAAACCAGTGATGGGAGAACTATCCCTTTCAGACAAGAACTACTACAAATTTTTTTGTTCAGTGGCTGAATTACAGCAATGAGCAGTTATGGTTTAGACACACAGAGTTCAGAGATAATGCCCCAAAAGGCCACATTCTAAATATTGTGTTCACAGTGGTAGACACTGAATTGTTGCCTTCAATGTGACTGACAAACTGCCTGAAAGTCTAGATACTCTCTGACAAACTCTCAAGACTCCTATGCTTGTTTCAGTCTCAGTATTTGAAAGTAATCTGATAATTCACTCAGTAGTGAAATTAAAAGTGTGTAGACTTAAGTAATTTAACTTCTTAAAGACAAAGAAGATACATGCATTTTTTTGCAAGTCAGTATAGTCTGTAAAGATGTTGCTTACAAAGCTACAGTATTTCAGTCGCATAAAGTAGTGTGTGACAAAGAAAGACAAAAGAAGGAGTTTTTGTTTAGTCCAGTATAAATAGAAAAGCAAGCCTGGTATCATGACATGTCTGAACGCTGTTGTCTGAGTGGTATCACTGGGACCTGCAGGTTGTATGTAAAAATACATACATTTAAAAGCACAAGGTAAAAACAGGTCCTAGAAATCTTAGTTAAGTGGTGAACGTGTAGGGTACATTGCCTTTACTCGCTCTTTGAATAAGCTCTGCATTTACAAAAGGCAGATTATGCCACACTCCTCCATCCAGCATTCAGAAAAGGAATCTGTCCTTCTGGGACAGGGAATAGCACTGCAGAAAGGCTGTTAATTACCAGCAATTTTTCCTTCACACCAGGGTTGGAATCATGACTAGTAAATGGGCCACAACTTGAACAATGAGGAGATAAAGTACAAATAGCTTTGTTGATTTTGTGACTTAATGAAGCTGGAGACCTATGAAAGCATAGTACAATCAGGCTTGATTATAATAATGAAATATATCATATATTATATGCACAGGAGCACCAGTTCAGAGTTTCATGCAGATGGTCTGACTTTGGAGAACTTGAGTTTATCATGTTAATAATGTGATATAACTTATACAGGGTTGATGCTGCATATCCCTTCCTCTCTGTATGAGGAAAGGGAGATTCATGGCCATACTGACATTAGATGTTACAGTGAACATGGGATCATGTGGGGAAACAGTGACAGAGGAGAGTGAATCTGCCTGTTTCTGGAAAGCCTGGAGACCTCTGGGTAGAGAAACTGCACCACAGCTTTTCTGCAGCCCCATAACCCTCTCTTGATTATTAATGAGACAGAAACAATAGAAACTGAATTTTCTAGGGCTTTTTTGTCTAAAGGACTTACTTTCTCCTGTGGAGATTTCTGTGAAAGCATATAATGTGGCCCAGACAGTGTCTTGCAAATACTTCAGCACTGTTTTTCAATACAGATGTCAACCCACACGGACCTTCACTCACTCACTGCTCATCCACATGTTTGCACGGAGCCTATATGTAATAGTGTGCAGATCCGGATACATTTGTCTGGGTGCTACCAGCAAAAGGAATAAATGATGAAGAATAAATAAGGCATCTGAGTTTTCAAAAAACTTTCATCCTAGCTGGTGTAAGATTCCCCTAGCCTTCCGAGATTTCTGTCTTGAGCATGCTCATGATAGCTTTGAATGTTCTTTTAACCAAATAAGCTAGGAAATGACCTGGGATCCTGCTCTGGTCCTTTCCTGTGAATAAAATATAGATCCAGTTCTAAGATATTTGAAGAAAATATGCAGAAACTTGGCCAAGCTAATTATTTCAAGAAAAAAGTAGCTTTATTCCCTCAGATCTTGGACGAAAGAAGTCCACTATCTGGTTTGGAAATTATTTTGCTTCTTCCACAAAATATATGTAATTTTAAGACTGGTTTTGCATGGTTAAAATAGAAGTTATTTTCCTTGTGCTACCTTTCCCTGTCAAGCTTTCTCATTGCTTAGTATGAGCAACTTCTGCTTCATTAGTTTGTACAGCATTGTTGTTGACGATATTGGATATTACATCAACTTCTGGCCATAACAAATGGGGCTTAGAATAGTTTCTGTTCATTTTCTTACAAAACAAACTGTTCTCTCCTTTCTGTTTCCTGCTTGATGATTCTCAGAATGCCAAAAATAATTTCCATTTTTTGGCTGAAATGTAGTTTTCAGAAATAGTAATGAGTAGTATGAAATGCAATTGCCCTGTGTCACCCCTCCGTCCCCGTTGTGGCCTCCTGACAGCATCCTGTTGTTAGTCTAATGGGAAAACTCAAAACATCGGTTGGCACTTGGTTTGCACAGCAACATTACTCTATCAGAAGTCATATCGTGATATGGCCATCACAATAACAGAATATGAACAAAAACAGCCTGGGAAGGAAAAACTGTTTTCTGTGGCCTGTGTGGGCAGACAAAGGACTTGGCAGGTCCCCTCGGCTCTGGGAGGGCTCTGTGCATAGCTGTTGTGACACTCATCAGGAGTCTCCAGAAGCAGGGATTTTGTGAGACACCACAGCATGAGTTTCTCATCTGAAATCCTAAGTATCCTGCTCAGTTTTGTGCCCTTCAGGACTGTGTGGAGGGCTAAGACTTTATCCTGCAGAGTTTGTCTTATCATCCGATCATAATAAATTGATTTATTCCATGTTCCTTGTAGTCCTTTGCACGGAAACCCACAAAAATCCAAGGTTGCAGTGTTCTTAACACTGGGAACACAGAGACTTGCACTTGCAAGTTTTGGGAAGCAACAAATCCTGCTATTCTGCCTCTGAAATCTGTGTCAATATACTGCATAAACAGGATTTTCCAAAATCGCCATCCTGTTTGCTTTCAAATACAACAATAAACTCTTCAACTGAAGTTTGCTTCCTTGATTATTTGAAAAAGAGATAAATTAATTTAGGACATTTTTTCTGACCTAGTCGAATTGACAACATAAGCCACTTCTCTAGGGTAACTACAACTGCACAGTATGAAGATGTCTGAAAAATACAGATCCGACACAATCTTTCAAAGCTACAAAAAAGCCCGACAAAGCCATAGCTGAAACCTCACATCTCACAGTCCTTCTTAAGCTGAGAAACTGAAGCAACCCAAAGCTGTGTGTAGCTGTGAAAGAAGATCCCAGCTGGCAAAATGTTCAAAAACATCTTAGGCTCCATCATCATTTCTTGCCGATGGAGCTGACCAGTTACCATTGCCCATGACAAATTCACACAACATAGCGTCCTTTATCACTTCTCTGCTCTTGTAACATAAATTAATTTTATTGTCAAAGGACGTATTCTTCATCCAAAATAATACTTAAGCTTCCTGCTTTGCAAATATGGCAAGCTGTATTTGTACTGTTTTCTTTGTAGGATCTTTTATCAGAAATAAGGCAAAATAGTAATACAAGCGAAGGCTGCAATATTTTAGTGTCTTGCCTCGGTCTCTGAATTAGGGACAACCACAGAACTGTCTGTGCCAGTTTTACCTTCTGCTTACATGATGCACATGTGGATATTTTGTGTTATAGGGATTTATTGGATGTCCTGGAAAAAAGTGCCTATGCTGAGGAAGATATCTGCATTAAAAAATCCTGACACTATACAAACATTTCACCCTAAATAGTAACTTTATTTTTAAAATAAACTCTTCTAAGCCTCCCGTAAAGCCAAGGCTCTCCTCATCAAAGTAGGAGTAGGTACAATAATCAACACAAGGAAAACTCCCCTCTTAAAATAGACTAGCCCATTATCTCACTTATCCAAATGTATTACTCACATAGCTCTCTGCACACACCTACACCTCTCTGAAAAAAGATCACAGATAAATATCCTATTTGTAGTTCATTGCACTTGTGTTGTGCCGATGTCTCCACTGCTCTCTGCAGCTTCCAGGTTACAGGAGAGATTGGCTACTTCTCTGGTTGGCTCAGCGGCACCAGTGGAGCATGGAGCTCTTTCTATTGGCTCTTGAACATTACAATAATAATCATGATTAATAATTTTATATCAATTAGTGATTCATCCTTTTCCCTGTTGTCTAAAGCTGCAGCCTGGCATGAGATAAGACATTGCTGCCTGTGACCATTCTATCCTGCTCACCAGTGAGAGGTCACCAGCTTCCCTTAGAATAGCAGCTGAGTGCTCTCTCCTCAGTGCCTTTCAGGCAAAGCAGCCAGCAGCCATTAGTGTAATAGTATAAATTAGTATAACAATATGAACAATTTAATCAGCCCACTTGAATCAGACCCGTGTTTTTTTAAAAAATGGATTACTAGATAGCATGCTGCTGTGGGAGCCTGTGCCTCCAGCAGCAGGGCACTGAGGGGAGACGAACATCTTCACCCAGCCAGCCTCTCACTGAATGAATTTCTGTTGACAGCCTCATGCCTCTGCTGTTCTTCTCCTTCTCCTTCTGCTTCCTTGTGCTTTCCTCCTGCTTCAGTTACCCAACATCCTGGTACTGAGCCCAAGAACAGGATTGAATATTTTTGTAGGTATGTCTGCGCACAACCACCTTGTCTCTTTGCTCCACCTGTGTCCATGGTAACAACATCCATCTTCCCCTTCTGTGAGGAATAAATTTGGGGTTTTTGTAGTTTATATTTTTCACTGCTGTCAGACACCTTCGCATTTTCTTAAAAAACGAATTTCAAATACAAAAAACCGCCACACCTTCCTTGTTCATGGGAAAGGGCTCAACTTAAATGACTGTCATGTGTTGAAAGTAAAATGAATTATTGTTCAGATCTCTTGAACAGCATAAAAAAGCACCTATCAAAACAGACCTGACTCCAAAAGTCCAAATATAAGTCCTGGAACATTCACTTCCCAATGAAGTTGGAAGCAGTCCTCATTATCCGAGCAAACTTTAAAAAAGGGTAATTGTGTTAAAATAATAAGTCAACTGTCAGATGTGACTGAAGGAATGAGAAGTTTTCCTGAATGCTGTGTGCACATGGTGACTGATGCAGTATTCCTTTTTGAAACAGCTTTCACTACAATTTAGTAATGCATTTTTCCCTCTCAATGGCTAGTTTGAAACTAGATAGTGATTGCACTTCTCTAAACTGAAACTCAGTTTCTAAGAGCAGTGTGTAAAGAACAGTGGATAATTCTCAATTATAAAGGGGAAGCTTCTTAAATGGCTGATAGACAAATAAATTAGAGGAAGAGAACTCAGGACAGAAAGAATTCCTATTCAAACACTCTGCCTTAACACATAAGCACACAGCCAATATGTGATACAGCAGCATCCTGAAGGGGTCCCACGGGCCAGTACCTGAGCAGGCCTGTGTCTCTAGGACCATGCACAGGGATGGACTGAGCTCTAGCCTGGGAAGCCAGCTCCTAGGAAAAGAGACAGCATATAAGCAGGCAAAACTCAGGAAGGTCGTGGCCTCTTTTCCAGGGTATACTCCTATTCCTCAGACTTTGTACCCTGGAAATATCTGGTTTTCTGTCTCTAGTGCAGGTTCAACATTATCAGCTCAAAACAGCTCCAGTAGCAATGAGCAGCAGAACAAAGGCAAAGCTTATCAGCTAATTGAACTGAGTAGTTATTACATGTGCCTGTCTAGGCACACCTTATAGCACACAAACATTCTTGCGAGCTTTCTGTACACATCTGCTGAGAACCACAGTCTGCTTCTGCTTTGCCTCCATTTCCATGTATGGCTGGCCCATCTGTATGCTTTCCTAAGACCCTGGTGCAGGTATTTAATGTTGTTCTTGGCTGGCTAACTTGCAAAATATTTCATTTTGAAGGCTAATATTCTCTCCCACCTTTAGCAAGTCTCAGTGCAATGTCCTTTTCACTTTGTTTCCTTGCACTCCGTTGTGTTTTACAGCAACTTCAGGATTAATATTTGCTTGTCTTGGATGCACAGGCTACTTTGCTAGAAATAAAACTTGTGATTTTCTGCTCCTCAGTATTTTATGCTGATGATCCTACAAGATCTATAAACTATTTAGCTGTTACCTAACAGTGTTATATAGGCAAAACAGTTTTTCCACTGTTTGCATTGATTTTTCTGCTAGCTCATCTGACTGTGCAAAGTAAAGGTTTAACAACATGTGCTTGAAATGACATATTAAAAAATATTGCCACAGTTACTTAGTTCTGTAGATATCATGACATAAGTGTATGCTTTCTCTGATTTCAGAAATGTAATTCACAGGAGAACAACAAAATTCTTTGGTTTGGAGCCTGTCAACAGGGAACGGCTCCAACTGCCAAAACTGAAATAAACAGAGGAAAATGAATCATAAAAAGCATTTTGGATTTCGGATTGCCTTTGGCCCAAAAGGATCCTTTGAACTGAAAGGAAATGGTTATTGTACTACTGCTCAATTAAAAACAATTAAGCTTTTGCACATTGCACTGAATATCAATATTATAAACCACCGAAAAACCCAATTACTCACTGTGGTATTCCAGATGAGTTAATAAAGGATAAATGGTGCACAACCTATGCGTGATTCATCCCAAAGATCCTCTTTGGAACACTCATCCAATAAAACCTATTGGGAAATGCAGCATTTTGTCATACTAATGGATCCCTTCCAACTGTAGGAAATCAGAGACTATCATTGGTTGACAGATAAACAGTTCTTGTAATATTACTGATCATCTATGCTTCTCTGTTCTAGCGTATCAAGTGTACTCAAAACCAAAAGTAATTTAATCAGAATGCAAAATGTAAGTTTTGCACAGGAAAATGAAGGCTGATAAACATTACCAAGAAGGAACTCATCAGCAGTACAGCATTAAAATGTGTTGATAAAAGGTTGAAACAATAAATTGAACCTATGTGAATGGATTATCTGAATATATCTCTGATTGTCTTGGTTAAAAAAAGGAAAAATGAGGTAGACCTCATTTAGACCAGATGTCTAAAAAGTCTCATTTCTCTTTATTACAATAGACTTAAACATAATTAGTTAGTCATTTTGCTACCCACTTTCAGTTAACGTAATACAAATACAAGGATAAAGGCACTATTAGATTCATTGATTTCTATATACTCAAGGCCTACAAATAATTATAATCCTAATGGAGTGGAAAACGATAGTTAAACATTGTGAACAAAATTTTTTCCTTTCATCAAAAAAACAAATGAGAAGGGTATGTATAGTGAACCCTGTAATGACTAAGAAACAATTATTTCTCCACCATCCTGCAGCTTTTCCACAACCAAGACTGCCACCTTGTGCAGGGCTCTAGCTACTCTTTAGCTACTGACCCTCCTTCCATTTTGTCCAGTTTGCCTCTTGTGCACTATGTTCAGTAAAGCTTCCTCTAGTGTTTGGGGATGGGAGGGAGTTGCCTACATGTTTTAACAAAACCTATCGCATTTATTCAGCATAGGAGAGGAAGTGCTTTCAGAGTACAGCTATGGGTCCACTATTTGGGGCTCTCAGAAGAAGCCCTCATTCAGAAGTTCTGAAAAGATACCTAGTAAACAGAGCAGCCACTGGTGATTCACCGACAGCCAAAGCGCTGGCAGGGATTAAAACCAAGCAGCAGGGAGATAACACCTGCCTGAACAGGTTGAGGGATGCTCTCAGGTTGAAGCTTCTAAAAGCATCAAGAAAGAAGGAGAAATTCTTTTCCAAGCCATCTCTACTGCCTTTAGCAATGATTTGCAGTGAGAAATTCAAAGTAGAGAAGAGATCTCACCTCCCTAACAATAGATAATATTTATTGTTCTGAGATGCTACAGCAGAAAAGGGTAAAGCTTGATGAGGATCTCATGAAATGTCACCAACACAGCAACACAAAGACTCTGCCTTCAGTATTACTTGTGCTGGCTGCACCTGTGCTCAGCCTGGAAACCTTGGCCCCATCCTGGGTGCTGAGTCTTAAGCACGACTGTAGTACCACAAAATGTCGTATCCAGGGAAATGTCATATCAAATTGGTATAGCAGCTGCCCTGCACATCTGTTGACTGCCAGATGTGGCTTTCCTGCTTCCTTGGGCACCTGCTCACTCTTTCATCTTGCCTGTCTGGTACTGTTCATCTGGTTCCTGCTAGACATGGACCTTTCCTGCCATCCCCTGGCTACCAAGTGCTTGATTTTGACCTCTTGTGTCACCAGCCAACCTACAGCTTGCCAGGATTGCACTTTACATTTTTGGAAGTCCTTCCCCAAATATATCATTAATGTTCAAAATTCTCTGGAGAAAAGTTTTAATTGGATTACTTGCTGAAGAAACTTTCCATCAGAAAGGAGGCAAACGCATTACAATCTATGACCTTTTGAAACAGGGATTTTATCACATAGAAGACATTTCACTGATGTTTTTGGTGCTAAGGAAAGACCTACTGTGCCCAAAAGCTTGTCTTTTCTTTCTAACTGTATATAATACAGGATACTGTCTCTCCACGAAACTCTGTTTTGCTTATAGCTTGTATGACTACACTATGGCAACACTATTTCTGAGAAAGGTGACAACTTTCTTGGAAGAAAGGGCTGGGATTACTTTAGAGATGTAAAACTTCTGCACTCTGAAGAGAATGCTTCTAAACATGGTAATTTACATACCTTCTTAAGCTCAGGGTGCAATATGTTATTAAAGAATAAATCTGTATTTTCAAGGCTCATACACTATAAAAAATGAATTTCAGAATCATAGCAATATAAAACTACACATAAAGAAGCAGCTGTGAGTTGCAAACTCCAAAGATAACTCCATAAAGATCTTTAAAACAATTTTTCACCTCACTCATTTTTTAGCATTTTTTTATCAGGTGACCCTATATGTGTGTATTTTATATGGTATTACATATATCTGAAGAAAACTTATATGGCAGGCTAACAGAGCATGCATAGCAGGTCTTAACAGAAAAAACTAAAATAACCAGAATAAATCAGGCCAGTCTGATCTTCGACTCTTACTGTATGCTTGCTTTATATCCCCTGGCTATATGCCTTCATAGGTTTGACTAGACATCACATCTAAAATTCTGAGTCAACATCCCTGAACTCTGAAGAATGATTAATAGCAAAAATGTTGCCTATAGAACAGCTTGATTGATGTTTCCATGGGGAATTTAAAAGCCAGACAAACATCCAGGAACTACAAAGCAGAAACATCAAGAGCATGTTTGTGAGTAGTTTCTCTTTAATTCATTTCAAGAGTTCTTTCTATGAGTTTTTCTGGAAAACAGGAAAGGGAGTAGTAGTACATCACAGGAAGATGTGCTGGATAGGAAGTTTTGCAAATATAGCAAATAGTGTGATGTGCAAATATAATTTCTTGATTTTTTTACCTTGTTCTACAATTGCAGATGTACCTTCTCTCGTAAGAATCCACTGCATTAAATATAATGCACAACAGTAACAGTTGTAGCTTAAAAAAGGAGGATGCTGGAAGTGGTCAAGTGGAAAGTGAATCCTCCATTGTATCTGCAAAGCAGGTATCTCAGGCTCAACACCTCTCAGATATATCCTGTTCCTCCTGGACTTACAGTGCATCACCTATTTGCTTTAGTAGACCCTCAGGTAAAAACAGTCAAGAGAACAACAAACAGGGCAAATCTCTGTATCAACAATGGCTTTCAAGGATTAACTAAAATAATATCCTAGCCTCTTACAGCAAGAAGACTCCCAACCAGAAATCACTTAGCATTAACAGATGGATACATTTATCAAATATTTCATAGCAAAAGCAGCTTATAAGAAATTATGACACAGGCAGGCTTTTCTGAATAATCTATCTTTATTCTAGGAGAATGAAGCACTTAAATTCCATTTAATTTTTAGAAAGTGTTTAGCACCTTAGTCCTTTCCTCTCTAGTGTGTGGAATACCATTAAACCGGTATCCGAAACCTTTAGTAAATTAGAGAAACACTTAAAACTATATGGGTTAAAAGCATTAAGCATCTCATCCTACACTCTACGTGACAATTTGCTGCTGACAACTACAGCATAAGTAAAAGGGGGACTTGTCACATTAAAAATATTGGTCCTAATTATCCTGGAATGGTATCTGCCTCTGCTACTCATGGAGAATGGGTTTCCCCTCTGTGCAACAGACAGCTGTCTTGGTAAGATCCACAATTTCATACTTCCACCTGGCAGTTCTTCCTTACTCTCATTCACCTTGCTCCAGTTTCACCAGTTTCCACTTAAATGTTCACCTCTGCCCAGCAAAGAACAAACATATCCCAGGGCATCTGTGTGCTGGACCCTGGGGTAGCAATGAAGAGAGGGCAACTGCCATTAGCTGCTGCTCCAGCACTAGAGGTGCCCCCCGTGCGTTGTTTCCCTCCACTTATGACTTGGGTGTGTAGCCTTGATGACATTTTAGTTTTGGTCATTCAGACAGTTGTAGCATTAAATTATACTGCTTTTTTGAGGAAGGAAGAGGAATGAATGTAAAGGATCTCCTTCCACTTTCAGCTTTTCTGGATAACAACCTAATATCAAGTGGGGTTTTTTCTCAGTTTCTAAGAGAATTTTTACTGGCTTTGTGACAGATTAGCAATTAAAATATCATTGTTTCCACCATCAGGAAACTATATCATATTACCCAAGACATTGCTTCTCCAGCATGTTACAATCTCTTGGAAGAACCTCTGATCAGTGGTTTATGGAAACAGATTAACACCTTACTTGAGTTCACTTTTAACCTTCTGTGCAGACATTGGATATCCTAATTAACCTTGGGAGAAACAAGGGTTTAAAAATGGTCTAGCTGCCACTGGTCTAACAATAGAGTCACAAAAAAATGAATGACAGGAAAAAGACAATACAAATAAAGTCACTCTTGCCTCCTATGGTGCTCATTATGTTCTCAGTGAGTAGCATATTTGTCCGTTCAATGCATGACTGTTAAAAAGCACCTCATGCATTTGAGTGGAGAGATCAAAAAGTACCTCTCTGTAGCAAGAACTGAATGCAGACTGGAAAGGAGGTTGCTCCATTAGGTAGGTGACAAAGATGTGACAGGATCTGTAGTCAGCTAAGACTGAAAGATATAAATAAGCCCTTTCAATAGCAGGTGCAAATCCCTATTGACTCAGAAGTAGCAGAAAAACAAAACAAGGGAGACTGCCAAAAATAACAACCAAAAGTCACAAGAGACACAAATTCCAGTCTCTTAACAGCTACGTCTCATCTTATTTCTCTCATTTTATTACTTTAGGTAATACAAAGTAATGCTTATATTTTACTGCATAACTTTTAGGGTACTTTCAAATTTCAGATAGTTAAGTGAACCTCAACCCCTGTATGAGGGATAACTCTAACCTTGGGCAGAGGGTGGGGGGGGAAGTTAAACAACTTGGACTATTTTCCTCCTGTCAAATGAAAGTGTTAAGAAAATGCGTTAAAGCTTTCATCTTTCTTACACCTATGTGCTATCCTCATTTTTTCATTCCAGAAGAATATTTTATATTCAAATCCCAGGAAAAACAATGACTCAACCTCAAAGCAAAAGAATAATATAGCAGCACAAATAAGAAGAAACTGATGGTAAACAGTTTACTCCAGGAAAACACCATGTAACAGTACTAGTGGAGATTACAGTTCTGCTAATTCTCAATTTATATCAATATGCTGGAATAAGCAGATGAAGAAATTATTCAGTAAACTATATCGATACATGTGGATACGAATCTACTCTGGTTTCTGCCATATACACCACCTTTTAAGAAAATGACATCTGCTTCTCTATTTTAAGAGAAGCTACCATTCTGAAAAGATGCATACAGGACTTCTTCCATGGAGATGAAACTTCCTCAGTTGATGTTGGTTTTGTATGTTAATGTAAAAAAAAACGCTTTCAAAATGAAACTATCTCCATTTATAGAAGAAAAAGTTTGCCAGGTGAGCAAACCAAGCCACATACATAGTATTTCCATATGCAGACACAGCTATAGCATGCATTTTGTCACAGGATTATTTCATTAGAAAAGAAAGAAAAGTAAAACAGATGTTCTGCACTGGTCTCCCACAAACATAATAACCCTATCATCTGTAAAGCTTTCTGAATTGCCTGCAATACAATTTGGTGAGCCGTTTCCAGCTTTTGACAAACCTCTCTCAGTCCCAGGAGCCAGCTCCAGTGGAGTACGTGCTTCAGCACTTCAGCAACGGGATGGGTGAGTACCAACGCTACCTAAGGACTACCCAGTCATTTGCAGGCCCTCCTTGATTTAACATTCCTACAATGGGCTTGATCATACGTAGTCCAGAAGACTACATATTAAACATCATTTTATTTGCTGGCTTCTGCCTACAGGAAATGAAGAAGTAAGCTTCTCAAGGCACACCTTTCCATGAAATTTTTCAAACCTGGATGCAACTTTGAGATACATAGTAATTTCTGTTGAACTGAGGACTCTTATCCTCCAAAAACAATGAAGTTGCACAGCAATAGCGAAAACTAGGCCAACTATTCACCTGCGTGAACAGAGCACTGGATTTCACATCTGAGATGTTCCCATTTAAAAGCATTGACTCACAGTCTGAGTAGGTGCTTAGCAGGAACTCCACAGAAGGCATGCAGACTCCACAAAGCATTAAACTGTGCAGTGTTTTGAAAGTCAAGGCCTTTCTTCAAACAGATCATGTGATGCAAAACCCAAGCACCCAGGAAAACTCCACAATGATATTACAAATGCAGAAAAAAAATATTTTGAGTTTTGTGTTCCAACAGCCTTTTGAATCAGAAGTGAATTAATTCACCAGATTTCTGGAATATATGCCAACAAGCTGAAATTAGCAGGCATTCATATTCAGAGTTTATAGTTGACATAAAATACTAGAAAAACATCTTAAAATTTGCATCTCTATTTCCTTAGGAATATGCAACTATTAAAATACATAGTTCAGCCTAAGTGCAAGCCATAGGTGATAAGGGGAAATTTTGTATTCCCTTGGGCCTGTACCATTTCACTGGTTACATATGCACAAAATGTCATTCACAGTACATGTGATAAACTATATTATCAGGATCAGCAATAAAGCAACAGCTAAACTGGTCTTTTCTCACTCGTGGAGAATCTCATGCAGAATCATTTCAATAAAAAGTTATTCCAATTTAGAACACACAGGAGAACTCCTCTAATAGACAAAGCGTAAGCATTAGTCAGGACGAGATTCATTGAAATCTCTTCCATTTACTCTAAGCACTGAATAAATGGCATGCCTAATCTGTCCAAAGAGCAAATTGGAGGGTAAGCAAGAGACTAGGCACAGCTGTTTCCGGTTTGAACTATTATTAGTGGAAACCTTTCATTGTGCAATTGTTTTTCTGCCCCTATGGGGTTCCAGAAGTAGTTTGACTGCTGACCTCTCTTTTCTAAATTATATTATTAAAAAAAAAAAAAAAAAAAAAGAAGTGTCTGGTCTTGTGGACTTCTCAAGGCTGCACTGAGACTCATATTAACATGTGGTGGTTTTTACCAGAGTATAGCAAACTAACAGATCATAGTAAATTAAATAAAGCATGATTTAATCAGTTGCATTGTAAAATATGATATTAGGAGCATTGGTTAACTTGAAATCACAGAACCGTAGCACAATATAGGTCAGAAGTCTCCTGGACTGACCCACTGCTCAAAGTGGGGCCAATACAGGGCAGGTTACAGCAACTTACAGCATTGTTGAGCAGCTTCTTTTAAATAATTTAATAGAAGTAAATAAAAATTGGAAGGGGGCGAAAAGTGAGTGAAAGCTACCTACATTGTAGTAAATAATAATAGCTGGCAACAGAAGATGATTTTACAGTGGATATCATTCTTAAATACCACTATATCGAGATGGAAAAAAAAAAAAAAGATATGAATAGCTAGTAAAAATGAAATTAAAGCCTTAAGCAAAACAATAAACGTCATTACTAGTTCTCAGATGGAGTTGGTGATACTGTGATATTAGCCCCTTTCACTTGAACCAAATGTTGTCCTGTACTTCACTATGAAGTACATAAAGTCAGGCAGATGCTCACAGAACATACACAAAGATAAAACCATTTCTGAGCACAGCCACATTTGTACCACTCTCACAGAGGGTCCCAAGAGCCTCATTCAGTAATCTGAAGACAGAATTCAACCACCAACTTTTGAAACCAATTTTCATTAACTTGTTTATATTTAACCTCAGAATTTGAGAGGAATTTAATCTCATTCATACTCTATAAAAACCCTAGGGAAATCTATTTTCTAGAAATGATTCTCAATTAAAGGAATAGAACAAAACTGCATGAATGAAGCGCAAGAAAATAAGAAATTTCAATGTTTCAAGAAGGAATTACAGTTTTCTATGCCATTATCCATTTGTTTGATGGCTTTATTCTTAGATCTGTATCCCTGGCACACAGCTTTCAGGAATACTGCAAAGCTCCTTGTAACCTTGGGATACTCACACTGTGGTTTTGATTACTGTACGTCCAGCTAGAGCTAGCGTAGGTGAAGAATGGAGAAACAGAGCTTTTGAGCCCATAAGAAGTTACAGATATAAACAATAATGATAATTGCCTGAAAAATCTCAAAAAGCTCAGAGATTTAGCTTCAGTAAGAACCCAGCATGGAAGTAATGATGCAAAAAATATCCAGCTACCATCACTATTATGTTTTGGAATATTCTTTGTTCATTATTCTTCATTTAAATGCCTAATGCAATATTCAAGACCTTATTCTTATCCTCCATAGATTACAAATTATCTTAAAAGGGATGTGCTTTTTTTAATTGTCAGCACAGTGATGTTCAGGCCAAATAAATCATTATTATGTAAGATGCTGTTAAAAGGGCACTATTACAAATACTCTCATTTTGTGTGAACCTTAGGGCAGTAAGCAAAATTGCATTCTGCAAAAGCAAAATTGCTTCTCTCAAATAAATGCACAAATCTACTTTCTACCTTGGGATATGGTTATGTGGAGAATTTGCCACACTGATGGCTACTGGTCCAAGTGAGATTATGAAGGGCAAAATTTATCACTGACTATTGAAAATATTACAGATTTTTGCAAGCTTATCTGCAATACACCTAATTCTGAGCAAAATTTGGCCCAAAGTCAGCTCACTAATTTCACATGCATTTTCTTCTTAAATTGAAAATTAATCTAATTTTGAGGAGCACCTTATAAACTCTGTGTTAGCTGAAGTACAGGAAACCACAGACAAGACATGTAAACAGCCTGGGAATACAGGATGCTTTTTCTCATTCTCAGGCTTTCCTGTCATCAGCTGTCACACAAGGAATGCATTGAAGCTAGTGCTAGTGGATCTGCTGCCATTGTAACAGGAAATCTGGCTTTTAGAAAAGCCTAACAGTCCTTCTCTATTATCTGTGACCCAAATATTATTATTTACTTACAGCAAACATAGAAAACATTGATCTATTAAATCTTTAAAACCCATTAAACCAAAACGCAAAGCTCAGTTAAATTCAGGAAATAACCTGCCTTTTTTGGAAATATATATACACACACAGACACTCTGCCCCTGATTTCTGCTCAGAAGTAAAAGCAGTCCCCTCAAGAGATTCCTACCTAATCTGTTCTCAGAGATTATGTCAACTCATTGTAGTTTTAAACAAAAATTAAATTTAAAGTTACTTTCTACTCAGCAACAAATACTTTGTACTGTTTTATATTCCACTCTGGTAAATAAGACCTCTTCCACGAAAGAGGAAAGAATTTCAGAATAAGGTATAGTGAATATCCCACTCCATAAGAGGTTTAAAAGATTTAAGTTCCCATATTCTTCTCTGAGTGGTATATTTACAAGAGTAAATGCATTGCACTTATATCCTTACAAAAGTAGACAATATGATTATCAAAAAATCCAATCAGTTGTTTCCTCATATCAACTGTCAATCTTTTTTCTTCTCCCTAACTTGTAACCTGATGAAGTTATGCCAATGCCATTCTGCTCTGATCTGCCGTAAGGTGGAGCCCCAATAACATGGTCCCAAACTGCTTCATGATCTGAGTTCAATTCTGCCAGATCAGCAGATCTGAAGGAATTTTTGTCCTTCAAGCAGAGGAAGCAAAACTGTCTGTGGGTGGCTTTGAGAAAATCAGTGTATATCAACATAATTCCAGAAATGTCACATCTGAGCTGGGAGACAACTAAATCAGACAAAGAATGACAAATAAAAAGGAATCAAACACAGATCTAAAATTAGCTGTGACTTCTGGGGGAAAAAAAAAAAAAAAAGTGTTTGGTGTACATCCCACAGCAGCTGAACAAACCACCTGGGTGAAAAGTGAGAAGCATTAAGTAAATGATAACTGAGAAACAGAAACTAAGCTTGTACACTTATGGTAAACAAGCAGTAGATAAAAGAGCTACTTTTGGAAAATCGTTGTCAAATGTTGCAGTCTATCTTCCTAAGGAAGAACAGTGCAAAGGAAATACAAAGAAAATCTATCAGGAATCTCTACCTTTTGTAAGATAGGAAAAGTTGTGTAGATTGGGAAAGGAGAAGGAGGTTTCCCTTCTTATCTCTACCTCTGACCTTTTCTTTATATCTTCCAGCTTTCATCTCACAATGGCCTTCGTTAAAAGCCCATGGAAAACAATGGAATTCCACTTAAAATCTATGCCTATGTCTTGATTATCAGAATGTGACTTTCCAAGAGGCAGCTAAAATGATGCCAACGGTGAATAAACAGCTTACTAAATTTCATCTTGCCATGGGAATTGGTTCTATTCAGAGTGGGCTTAGGATCACAGACTAAGGCAGCAGCTAAGAATAGAAAATAGGCTTATGCCATAGATTTTCTATTTGTTTTACATGTATGGGCATATTTCTTTGAAAAGCTTAAAATTTCCACTGGATTTATACAGCATTTGCATGAATTCCATGTTTCCTGTCAGTATGGAGAGGGCACACATAGCCCTATCTACCTCAGCTCCATTCTCCCTCTGGAACTCTAAACCATCTTCTACCTTCACAGACAACCTCTCATTCTCATGAAACTTGGATTTAGCCAAAGAATATTACAATCTACTTCAGTTTTTGCCATACAAACAGGAATGATACACCCTTTGTGGTTCTTTCACTCAGTGGCAAAGGATGTGAGCTCAGTCTGATAAAAAAATCAAGGCTCTTTGGTATTTCATCAGGAGATGCTTCTGTAGGAAAAAAGACAGTAGAGATATGTTTTTAGGAAAGAAGCAAATATGGTTTACAAGTTTTGGGCATCACAGACAGGAGAAAGGGAAGGGAACAAAGGAAAAGTGAGAGTTGGCAAAATGAAGAAGACAAAGAGGAACATGAAAAGAGAGGAAAGCTGAGCTGTGGATTGGGGTAAGGTGATGAGATTTACCAGTAGTTGTAAGGTGACAGATTTCCAGATAGGATGAAAGAACTGAGCTGATTCATAAGAAAGACTGATTTTTTTATTTTATTTTTTTTAATGCTTACACAGCTGCCACTGCAGCCATAGATTTGTAGCTAGTCCATAATTCCTCTGAAGAATCCCTACAACATCCATTTTTTTATTTGGGCCCTCAGAAAGAAGTATTAGGGACAAGTAAACGTGGAGCAGCAGAGGAGCATGCTACCTCTTAAACAACACCCACTACCAACTGACATGCACTGAACTGTTTTTCTTGGATAAAACCTCCTGATGCCTAAGTGATTCTTTGTTCCTAAACAAAACCCACTCAGACACCTGCAGACAAACAGGCTCTGGTCCTAGCTCTGAGGAATTTACCTAGAAGCAGTCTATATGTTTCAAGACACCAAAATGTACAGTGGTGGTGCTCTCCTCAAGCATTTGCAAAGCTCTCTGCAGTGAGACACTTCCTGCACTAACATTTAACTATCTTTAAATTTAACAAGGTTGTTATTTTTAGTTACAATTTGTAGAATCCTGTGACATGTCTCTGCAGTAACTTAATCTTTCATTAGTCATGGAGATGAAAGCATTCAATTAGCTGTTTTGACACTTTTGACTGTACTAAATAAAATCTTCAAGTATTTCCCAATGATAATGCTCCTATCCAGCAGATTTTCTAGAAAGATTGCACGTAATGAAGGGGAATGGAGCCATAATCAGTTATACAGACAGTCCACCAAATGAAAGGATAATGCCAGAGGAAAAGCCTCTATAGAAAATGAATAGTTGCTCATTAACTCATGCTTAGAGAGCTCCAGAGTCTCAGTTCTGTGGAGATCTTTTCTAACATGGAAAACACTCACCACAGCTAGCAGGGAGAAAGCCCTCCAAAATACACCTGAGTATCTACAGCACATTATAAAATACATTTTGAACACAAATAGAAGACAAACAAACAGCTTCCTCCCGTAGAGAAAACTACCATTTGACAGCAGCACCTCCTTCCATCCTGGCCAGACCTATAGTTCAGACAAATCTAGTTTCCTTTCAGTAGCAGCCTGTGTGAACTGGGCCAACGCAGGTACATAAAACCTTAAAGAAGATCCTTATGGGACAAACTTGGAAGCTGTTTCTTGAGTATGCGATCCAGAGGCTTCAAATATCCTGAGGCTAGTGGAGCTAAGACAGTCCATAGTGAATACATGAAACCATACAGTCATGGAAGGACAGTGTTTGCCCTCAGGCAAGAGGTGTTCACAACCAGGTTGCTGTGGCTTTAAAGACAAGAGATGAGACCTGTTCAACCAAAGCCCTTCATGCAGTTCAGCTGCTATTCTAGGATCAGAAGAGCTTCTCCAGAGCCCGGTTTAATCAATTTTAATATAATTAAAACTTTCCATCACTAAGACTAGCTGGTAATATCTCTTGTCGAACGAGTCACCAAGATTAGCCTGGATTGTTTGCTGATATGGCGAAACAGTGTATTTGATTCTGCTCCCATTCATGCACAGTCACGTTGGGATGCGTTATAGGCTGTACTGACACAAGCTTCATTGCACACAAAATAAGAAAGGTTTTAAACGGTAGGCACAGGAACACAAGGGCTAACGTATTCACTGGGAGACAAACTGCTAGTGTCTTTAATAGGAAAATCCCCAAGAGAGGAACTATCTTTTTTTGGGTTGTGTAGAGAATCTAGTTCAGAGATACTGATTCCTGTTTTGGTATTTTCCTTAAAATTATCCATCTGCTTCTGAGTGGGAGTTTGGCTTTTGTGATAAAGGCTTTTTTTTTTTTTTTTAAGTTAACATTTTCTTTCTTTACACTTAAGCAATCTTTGGGCACCACTGACACGTGTTAGCCAGGTAAAGGTAAACTTGGGAACTATTGGTTAGGAAAGTTCTACAGAAAGTCTTAAGTGTTACCTTTGGTTGGGATTTTTAAAAATAGCAAAATGCAGAAGATTTGAAAATGTGGATCAACAATCATTAACTGTATTTTTATGTCACATTTTGTTTTCCTTTTCCTTTTGATGTCCACATTTCCTAAGATTCTTTGCATCAAAGCTATGCCAGCACAGCTTAAACTGAAGAGGTTTTTGATTGAAAGAATGAGAAGATGTGAACTTAAAACATTAAACAAGTTCATTCTTCAAGGATCTAACCCTGCTGCTCAGGCTGATGTTCTGAAGTCAACAGGATTCATGGTAGGAATAGGTATTTACTTGCAAGATAGACTTGTCTAGCCAGTGCTAATTTACTTCATGGAAAGATTTTTGCAGTAAGACGCAGAGGTCGTCTTTTTGTAAGGACCATAGTGAAGAGGCATATTCTGAAGCAGCCCTCCATGTTATCACTGGAAGTCAATAACATCTCTAATAACAATGAAGTCAAACAAGTATCAAAAATATGCCCTATCAAGACATCAGAAATCTACTGAATTGAAAATACTTCATCATCATAAGATTTTCCAACCATCAGCTAGCCAAAGCCATCCCCGATGAGCCTTGAGTGGAAGATTTTCAATATTGAGCAGACAAATGTAAGATTATTATTTTTTTTAATCATTAGGAAAAAGCATAGGATAAACCTGAAAAACATTAATAAATATTGAGGCAACTGCACCTTTTGAGGTCAAGTCACTTTTGGCTTGAGTTCCTTCACCCCTTGTTACACTACTTAATACACACTGTTCTAAAGTTCAGCTGCTTTGTTCACATGAACTGTCATCTGTTTCTCTACATCCATGAAAGTTTAGACCACTTTTATCTAAGTAAGGGTTTGTTTGGTTTTGCTTATCAACGCTACCCTTTCTACCTTATCTGCCTTCTCACATCTGCCCATTTAGCCATCATCCCTATGCTCCCCATTATCTACATTAGATTTTGGAGACCAAAAAAGATTACTTTGTCCTTAGAACTGCCCAACCAGCTAGCCTAGCTAATCACACTAATTTTAAAAGATAATTTGAATTTTCTGTAGAGAAATGCGTCCTATAGCACAACTGGTTGATGCAAGTTTTAACATATGTCTTAGTTAATTTTCAGTCATAAATGAAGATGTATGTTACAGGAGAAGATTGAAAAAAATCCTAGTTTTCAAATAAATACATTTTGGCAGAAATCAGCAATTGATCTTTCTCTGTCAAAATTACAAAATTATCTAGGTGATACTATTTTAAATCCAACAGTACATGGAGAAGGATAACTAAATGCCTTTTTTTCTTTTTTTTTTTGTTTCATTGCAAATATACAAAATCAGCAAGGGTTCAGCCTTATTTTTTTCCTTAAGCTAACCTCTTTCTCCTAAAAGCATATATATTCTAATCTTCCATAAGAGAGAGACATTGCAGACTAAGAGGCTTGATTGCCAGATACACATAGAAACATTCACATAACAGTCTGAGTTGAAGGCTGCTGAAGTCCTTGGGCATTTTCTGCTCAACAGGTTTTGGATAAAGACCACACTAATCACAATTACACAGTTCATATCAAAAAAGACTTTCCTGCTCAGTAATGTTAGCTGTAGTTGAATATACTAATGAAATATTAATTCTGCCCTTTGAGAATATTTTATAAGACTACTGCAAAAAAAGTATTTGATCAAAAATGAAACACAAACTTAAGGGCCACAAATTTAGCAACTGTGTTGAATTTTGCACAAGGAACCACAAACAAGGTCTAGAGACTGAATAATATAGATAAATCTGAGAAATGAATAAGCCTGTTTTCGAAAGCTGCAAAGTTATGTCAGGTCTGAAATGAGACTGGAAAAAAAAATAATCCTTTGTTCCATGTCACATTTTCTTCCCAAGGCTCTCACACTGCCTATTCTGTAATGGAAATATATGTCTTTCATCAGAATGGGCTGAGTTCAGAAGACCTGCATCTATATATGGGCATTCATTTTCATGAATGCAACTGCGCGTTTGGACCCTAAAGTGAAAAACTCCCCTGTCTGTTGAAACAGGATATCAATTCACAGAGAATGTTCAAGGGATGAAGATATACATATATAGTTCTTAGTTTTTCTCCTGTCTGGCAAGTGGGCAAAAAAGGGCACAGCCTCCTTTACAATAATTCCAGGTTCTTCATTATTTGACAAAGAATATATTTCAAAACATAGGGAGCTCAACCTGCTAGGGTTGCTATTTTAACCAGTTTCTGTTCTCCCAAAGGAAGATGGAATCCCCCCTGGGTTGCCAAAGTAATAACAAGTAGAAAGGAAATGACTGGAAAAAGCATGGCAAATGCTAGTGCTGTCATCTCCGATCTGTGAAACCTGCACAGCTGATAAAATGAAGGTACAGTGAACACTTCTTAAGATACAGGATTTAAAAATCTTGTGACAACTTAGATAAGCCCTCAAGAAGGAGGAAGCATCGCCTTGGGTACATTTGCATTTTCCAACAACTCCATAGAGCAAATGAGTTAGGTAAATGGTGAGGAGAGAGTGACCATCACAGCTGTGTTTGGTAAAACTGATCGCCGTTTCTAAAATTGCACTCCTGTTAGATAAGTGATCAGGAAGGAAGGACTGCAAGAAAAGAAGTGAGAGGTAGGAGGCACATCCCACTTTCAACACTAGGGACACAAACCACAGACTCAGAGGAATTTCTGAGATGGGATCAAGCATGGAGTGAGGAGGATATAAGAATTTTAAGATGGCACGTGGGATGTGCCAAGGAGTCCTTTTTCATCCAGTACATCTCCTACGATACCTAATTGTTTTAATATTTTAATAAGGCAATATTTTTTTCAAAACTGAAAAAGAAAGATTATAGTGAATGAAAGGTGAGGGTCACACTAGCTGACAGTGGAAGGATTCCTATGAGCTAGAGGGAGACAGGCGTGAGAGGGTCTGTGCTTAAAGCAGGTCTTTCATTCATTGATCTCACTGTTGTATCTGTAAGATGTAGCAAAGTCTACAAAAGTCTGTTTTCCGATGGACGAACTACTAGTGAGTTGTCCCAGATACAGAGCGCTACTGATAAGGAAAGGTAGGCGGTTACTAAAAAAAAAGCAGACTCCCTGAGAGCTATGTAGCAATCTCACACCTGAATGAGCACAGAAATGAAATGCGGAGGAACAGGAAGTACAAATGGCTGTTTGTGCATACTCAAAGCCAAATTATATCATCAGTGGGAATGCATATTCAATCAAAAGCACACTTGTGCAAGGCTCACCACAGGGTGTTTGTGGTCTGAGACAGACACTCCGATACAAAGGATCTGGCTGCAGTCCTGGCTGGAAAGCAGAGCTTTCCTGAGAAGCAGTGCCTAAACACATGGAGGTAGGGACCTGAGCCAGGACACCTCACCACATAACTGACCTCTGGTTATACAAGTGATCATTGTAGATTTGTAAGAATATGTTCTTAGATGGTGCTGCATGAGCAAATGAGCCATAAGGATACCTCGTTATAAATTGCATGACTCTGTTTATATGCTTACATGATTTTATACATATGCGCATATATATGTGTGTGTGTATGTATATATATATATATTTGCATAGGTCTATGCCTGCAAGAAACTAGTGGTAACCTAAGTATATGACTGCGTGACCAATAGCATTTGAGTTACAGACATAGATCTAAACAACCTGCTTGTGCAGCTTCAAATTGCCACATTTGCAGAGGAAAATGTCACCAAGTCAGCCAGTGACCAAGGACATGTCAGATCAGGATGTGTTGTCAGAGTCAGGATTCAGATTGCTGGAAGAGCTAGCGCTGGGCTACCTTGGGTAAGCCTACAGAGACTGCAAACACATGCATGAGTTAAAAAGCACAGACAGAGCGTTTCCAGCATGTCATGCCACAGCTGTATATGGTAAATAATTGTACTATCTGGAGCTACGTTAGGGTTCTCGTCTCCTCAGTTTCTCTGGATAATCAATGAACAGAGATAAACACATTCAAGCAACAGTTTGGATCAAAAACCCGGGTTAACTGTGTTAGCCTTACTGGAGAAGCCACAGATGATAGCTAGAGAGCCCAGGGATATCACACTTGTTGGCAACTTAGGTTAAACTACGACAGCCTAGCACTTACTATCTCAGTCAAATATTTGATGTTGAGGATGCAAATACTCACCCCATCTTCATGTTTCATAGACTCAGCACAGGTAATGGGACATGCTGGCATGAAATAATCATCAGCATGGATTTATAACAGGTCAAACACAACAGGAATGCGTTCTTTATTCTTCCATGTGTTCACGGTGGATTTAGACAAAAAATAACAAATCAAAAGTATAAAATTATATGATTCAAGTATCTGAAGTTAACTGGATTCCTAAGAATACCAAATGCAGTGCAGAAACAGTTTTCAGGAAGGCTTACTTCCCAGCGGCAGAACAAACTCTGCTTGCTCAACTCAGTGAGTGCATAGCTAAAGTTTGATAATCTCTAGGGAGAAAAAAAAAAAAAAAAGGCTGACCTTAAAGCTCATTTTTCCTTACAAAATTGAACATGGCAATAGAAATGGCAGCATATTTTTGGAACCAGAAGGATATTGAGTAAGTCTATTTCTATAGACACAGCTTCTGTGGATAGCTGACCATCTCAGTGAAAACAGTTGCTCATCAGCTTTCTGGAACACAGAGAAAGAAACCTGGGTAACATGAGTACTTTAAATTCTTCAGTTAAACAGACAGTACACAGTTAACTCTCTGATTTGAACCTTATACTAAAACCGTAGTATGCAGCAAAAATCCTTAGATTCCAAACATTTACTTTTTTTGTATGTTTGGAAAAATAACACAGCTTTTCAAAAGCTTTAGTACCTATCTAATTTCTTTTAACCAGGACTGGAGTTTCTCGCCACTGTTTTGTAAGTTTATATTAGTATATTCAAATATGGTTTTGATTTATCATACTCATAACTTCAAAAATTATATAAATCCAGAAAACTATGATTGATAATACCAGGAGGTAGCCAACATCTAGGGAAAGCCTCAGGATTAAGGCAAACAGCATGCAACAAGAGGACTTAGACATCTGAGAGTTATTAGCATAGTGATACTAGAAGAAAGAGAAAGCTTTTGAATGATTCCCTAGATCTATTCATGGAATAATTTAAGAAACATGTAGACTCAATGCTGTTTAGGTATTATATGTCTCTGCTGAGTGAAAGAATCAGGATTGTGATAGATACTTGATAATGGCATGCCAATTTTAACAAGTTTGCTGGAATGGATTTTTATGTGCTCCTAAGGTGCTTTCAGGCATAAAATTTATTCTTGTAATGGTCATTGAATGCAAACCAGCTTTAATATCAGAGTTAGACTCTTCCCATAATTTTTCTGTTTGTGCATTCACTCTACAGTCTTCCTTGTTAGGAACCAAGAAGTTCATTCAAGGGATTGCCAAGGATTTTACAGTCTTTGGAGACGAGAAGCAGATGGTCCCAGAAAGGCAAGCACTTCAAACATTGCAGTAGATTTGGGAAACAGACCTACAGCTGCCTAAGGATATACTTCAGAATTTAAAAAGGTTTTTAACTGAACAACTACAAGCAGGAAAAATAACTAAACCCAAGATGCAATCATTAATTGCTCACTTGAACTTTGCCTATGAAGTTATTTCAGCAGAAAGAACATTTTTATGCTGACTGACTCTAAACAGACGTTAGAAAAGGACATAATTTCGTAAGATTAACAAGGCAATTAGAGCTGGTTCTGCTTGAAATTCTCTGTGAATGCTGTACATTTGAATTCATTAGGTAACAGTAACTGCACAGATTCATCATACATGGAGCACCTTTGTCCTGGAGTAGACACTGACAAACTCAACTGTTCTTTATTTTGGTTTACACACAGTTAGGAGAAATAACAAAACAGGTTTCAGATACTCGGAAGAAGCTGAATTTTAGTCTCCAGTTGGGCAAAAATAGTCCTTGTGCATACTAAAGCTATACATGTAACATAAAAACCATAAGCTACCACCATTGATAGAAGACTTTGCATCTTAACAAGGCATAGTAAAGCCATCTCTTGTCCATATCTGCAAATTAAAACAGAAAAATAAATCAAAGCAAAACAGAGTCATCACTGAGTTCTGACAGACAAATAAACCAAACCTTTAATCTTTAAGAGATTTTAAGTATTTGCAATGGAAAAGTAACCGGATAGAACAGGCTGAAATGTCACTGATGCCAGATGAGAATTCACAAGAGTGGCAAAAATATTAGTGTAATCAGCTGCAATATAAAATTCAACCAAATGGATTTCAGATCAATTCTGCTGTAAGATTTAAAGAAAAAAAAAAAGATGAAAACTGAAGCTAAGAACTTTTTATTTGCTATGGCTGCAAGAGCTATAAAAGAAATCCGATACTATGAAGCAACATCATCACTTATGAGGTATTACATACCCCTCCAAGCAGATGCACAGGAACATACAGAATAAACATTTTGTAGGCTGCCAGCAGTGTTAAAATACAAAGTAGACAAGTGCCTCATTGCTTAAGCAAAACTGTGTGTTGGTTGTAAAGAGGAGTATACACATACATACTTTGCAGCCAACACACAGCTGCTCAGAAACAGCAGCAATGGAAGATTATCTGAAAACTGGATTTGTTGCCAAGTGGTTCAGAAGTATCCCATGCCTAGAGACATGAAGATTGAGCTTCATGGGATGAAAAGAGAACCATAGCTTTTTCTTCTGGATAAGTCCTCATTTTGTGCAGCTGTTGCATTAAGGTAGGATTTCAAGAGGAATATTAAGTGAAAAGAATAAAATGCCCACATTTTAGCAGGAATGTTACCATATCATTCAGACTAGAAATGTACTGCTCCCTATCACCTTTTCACCTTTCAGTAGTCTGCTGCTTAGAAGTTCCATGAATTCTCCCAGCAAGAGGCTATCAAGTAATACGACAATTGCTGTTACCCAAATACAAATTGATAAACATGTTCAAAAGTAATTTTGTAAATAAATGTGAATAGGAGAAAATATATCCAAGAAAAACATGATTTCCCTTATAAGAGATCTGGAAATAGAGACAAATTCCAAAATTTATTCAAACTGAATAATACATCTGGCTGCCTTAGCCACTGTGCTGTGGTTCCAGGGTGGGACATCAAGGTGGATATCAGAGGATTTTTAATATATTAGGGAATGTACTACCTTGCTTTTAGCATATGAAAAAATGCATGCATGGTAAAGCTCCAGGACCACACTGTCTTTACTTATGTTTCAAAATATACTCTAAAGTCTGCAAGTTAAGGCTACTAATATAAACACGTGGAGCTTTCTCCACTGTGAGCATTAAAATGCGTGCCATTCCCACCATTCTCCTTTTCAGCCTGAGCTTAAATGTTTGTAGATACTGTAGCTAGAGCATTTTCCTGGATGTACCTATTCCTCTGCCCAGGACTCCCAGACTTTACTAAGGAATGTTTAAAAAATTCCAGCATTTCTTTTATTTGCTCTTCATAATGTCCATTTGTATCTGTGGAATTGCAGATACGTATTCATGTTGTCACATTCCAACAATAATTTTTACTATGTGGCCCAATCTTCTAATCATCCCTAAGAATCCTTCCCCCCCCCCCCCCCCATTTTACATACTAGACTAAGTTATCTGAATTTCAAGCAGAAAAGTTAAAATTATGCTTTCCATTAAAGTCACTCTGATTGTTTCTGTGTTTGCAATATCTATATAAACAGTTGCACTTTGGTTTGTACTAAGGTTTTCTAAAATAATATTTTACAATTTATTAAACCTTATTATCTCTGATCTCATTCCAACTGGTTTTCTTGCTCTCCACCTGAATCACATATATGGTTCCTTCAGTACAAATATCAAATTACATGTGCATGCATCTCATGAGCCATTTACGCATCCCAAAAGCAAAAATACCTCCCTTCAGTGTTTTCCCTTTCTGTAGCAGTCTTGTTCCTTCTGTCAACGTGATCCAAGGATCTTTATAACACCTTTAACAGGAAAATCTACCAAAAGAAATGTTCCAGTATCTCTGCTTTTGATAAGCTAGCCAAAACTCTAGGCTGTTGCTGGCACAGATGTAATCCCTGACTGAGCATTAAAAGTACACTAAGCTTTGAGCAGTTTTTCCTCCAGGGTCAGATGACTCAACTGCTGCTTGGCCCGATAGGAGCACAGCATTGGCAGCTTCATAAAGAACTGAGCAAACACGCTCTTCAGCACAATTTATATTCCAAATGGAAATGTAAATACTGCAGCAAACCCCAACAGGATTTTTGTCCTTCATGAAATCATTTTATCTTTGATGATGAGATTATGCATAAAGATTGAGTGCCATATTTTGCAGACTCTTGCTCACCCAAGGAGTTTTCTATATGTGTGTTTCCATTGCTCAGGGGTGACATGCCACTGGGGTTCACGAAACCAGGATATTATTTTATTAAACCCTGAAAGGTAATGCTTTTTTTTTTTTTTTTTAATTTTTGCAAGCAAATGATAATTTACATTTTTAGAACAAAAGACCTACATAGTATACTGTGGCTCTGCCTCTATTATTCTTCAACTTCACTTATTTAAAAAGAAGAAAAGAGAGAGAAACAGCTGAAATCCTAGATGCTGCTGTGATACTGACTGGTTATGCTGCAAAAAAGAAAATGTTTCTTTTCTGGAGTTTTGGAGCCACGGGGGCTCCTCATTCTATGCCCCCAAACAGCTCACCCGAGCGTTGGGCTGGGCCAGTGTAGTCAGCCACTAAGGATATTTTTGTTTTCCACATCATCAGACCAAAATGAAAAGAGAGACAAACTTTCTACATCAAAATTTAGATAAACACATGCAGTTTTGGGTTTTCTAACCCTGCTCTTAGCCCATTTCTTTATGTCCTTTATAATGCACACTTAATACCATGGTTTAAACCTTGGGCACACAGAATCTGTATTAGTAAGTATACCAAAGATATATGCTAAAAACGTCAATTTATGTTTAAGAAAGGGATGATTTGTATCCAGAACTACATACCTCATATGAACTAAATTCTGCTCACTAGATTCTGTTTTAAAGCACTGTTCAAACCAAAACTTTTTTACAGTCAAATCCATTTAACTAAACAGATAAGGGCCTAGGAAACTTGTGTGGCTTTGGATCTATTAAAGGCTCACTGTGCTTCCTTTGAAACAATATAATGTGACGTTACTAGTAATGCAAAGATTTGTATACTATTGAAGCTAAATCTATCTTCAGACTGAAGATTTGTTACCAGTATTTTGCTCAACTAACCAATTGCCAATTTATTTTCCACCTGTACTTTTTTTTTTTAATCGAAATGCCAAGCAACAGATAGTGAATATACCCACCTGACTATAGTCCCTCCCCACACCACTGCCAGTATCATATCTTTCCTAGTCTTCCTTTTCATTTGGATTATACAGGTACATGCACACCTGGAGTGCAGGTCAGAACATGGACAACAATTCAATGAAAATAATAACTTTGCTGAAAAAGTTGACAATTCCCCTCCCTCCGTTTTCCAGTCATCAGCAATGAGTTGACAGCAATAGCTTTATGTATCATCCTATCAAAATGTCAGCATTGCCAACCATACTATGCAGTGATATTTTGCTTCATGTTTAAATCCCACATTTTAGTATCTATATAAATAAGCAGCTATTACGAATCTACCATAATAAAATAAAGTTCTGTGCAGTGTATTTTGATGTAAACTTTGCAAAACATAAGAAAACTCATTTCAGAAATACCCACACACCTGCAATATCCCAGGACCTGGGGCAATGGGGAGGACAAGAGAAGCTTACAGTTGGCTTGCTCCCTAAGGAGACTTGAGGCAGAGGTGGCAGCTAGTCTGGCCTTAAATTCTGCTTTTCTTTGGAAATAAGCTCTCCACATTAGGACTACAGTAGGTATAGGCTCCTCCATCTTCTCTGCAGGTTCAGTTGAGAGAGTTTCCCAGGGCTGAATCACCAAATACAGACCTGTTCTGCTCCTCCCAAGCCTCATGGACCAGCTGGGAGTAGCTGCTGTAGGAGGTTGGTCGCCAGGTTAGAGGGGGATCTGGCCTGACCTTGTAATACCTTCTCATGTCCTTAATAGATGGAGAGCTAGAGCTGGTACACCATCCCGAACAGCCTCCAGTGCCTGCCCAGTGCTGCAGACAGCCACATCCCCATGCGTGGGTACAGAGGAGTGCTCGCAGTGAGACTGTGTTGGGGCAGCTGGTGTCAGCACACCACACCATAGTCTAACCACATGCTGCCTCCCAGTGCTTCAGATGCTGAGCAGACTAATTAGCTCAGGTTCAGCAGCATTATTAGTGCTCTTCATGGGTTGGTACCACTCTGCACATCAGCTAATAAACCTTCCTGACCCTCCTGCTCTTGAGTCTTTCTAGTCTCAGGGCTCCAATAACTGTTACGGGCTAATTCCAAGGTAATAGGCCCATCTGGAGCATTGAGAGTATGTTTGTACTCAGCCCCATCAGCACAGTGGAGGTATCTCAACATATATGAATCTATCAGCAGGGCTGATTAGCCATAATCTGCACAATAACAACATGGCTGTGCTGCTTCTAGAGCGCTGGCAGCTGCATTGATGTGTTCAGTGTGCTGTATCTCAGGCATGAAAAACCTGTAATCCATCTTATTAAAGAGTGGCCTTGTAAATTCTGCTGTTTCTTATTCTTTCAGCTTTCAAAGAGACTGTTTTACTGCATCATTCCATGTTGCTCCCATTTTGCTATCATTTAACACACACTAAAACACCGCTGATGGTGTAAAACATAGTGAATGTGCCTGATAACTCTTTAACAAATATTATGAGACAAAAAAAAGCAAACAACCTATTAATGGTTTTCACAGTGACATTTAAATACATGCTTCAATGCGAGTGCCAATGTCACGTTTACTTTCGATCTTTCCAAACCCCTAATAGCCTGCACAGGAAAATGATGAGATGAGACACAGCAAAGCAGTAACAGCATAAGCCACACTTCAGCTTATAGAGAGGTAACAAGAAGACCAAAGCTTGACTATGACTTAGTATGGACCCTCTGGGCACCGAGTGCTGCTGACTCACTAGGTGATTTCACCATTTTCCTGCTGCTTTCTTATGGTGGCCCTTACACGAGGTATCTCAGACTCTCTGAACTCCTTCTCCCTCAAAACACCCTTCACAAAGGCAGGCTAGCACGGAGCTGCTCTTTTCTTTTCACCCAAGACCTTACTGTCCAAAATAAAACTGGCATTTAAAAGCAATTCCATTTGAGAGGTATTTATTCTGAGGCAAAACCTAAATGATTAAACAGATTTTGCAAATACCTGTTTAATTTCTGGGAACTGAGCTATCTTACAAGACAACTTCTGCTTGTTTGGTTTGTTGTGCTTTTGAAGTAAAAGAGACCAAGTAGGAAATGCCGCATCTTCAAATTAATGATGTGGATGATGGACAACAGGCTGTGGTACCAATTTAGCAATAATGTCAGAAGCAAACTACCAACAGATAAATAACAATGCTCATGTAACAGCCAGGCATCTGAAATATGTCCTGCTCAATGCACTACAAAGATAGATTTTCTGTACTGTCCCATTCAATTATTCTTCTTTTGTTTCTTGTTTCCCAGCAGATAATTGGATTTTAAGAGAAGGCATCTCCAGTTTCCAGGGCTTCATTTCTCTTCTGTTTTCCTTCTGATTTCATATAGACACTTATCCCCAAGTCCTACATAGAATCAGCCAAAGCCTTTCTAAACTTCTAAGCTTCTCTTGAAGCCAAATTAAAAAAAAAAAAAAAAAGAAGCCTTGAAAAGTTAAGGACTTGTTCCTGCTAGGTACTGAGAGATGTTTCTAATGTGCTGAGGGCATCACTGTTATCAGTGCTGAAGAATCTGCAGGAACACAGGACCCCACAGAATCAGTCTCTTAATAATCATAAAATACGATTTAACTGAGGAAAAGAAATTTCAACATTAAGCACACATTCAAAATAAGAGTAAGAAACTAGTGACTGGTTCTATCCTAATATTAAGACCATTATCCAGAATGCATTTCTGTAACAGTCTCCCTTCCATAACAAAAGAAGGTATTGTCATGCACTGTAGGACAGCATATACGCTTCATTAAAAACTGTTGGAGAAATTTCTCTCCTTAAGACTCATAATGTGCATATAGCTTGCCAGTTTTCAGTGACTTTTTATTGCTGTTTGTTCAGATTTTTTCTCCTTAGCAGAAAATAAGTGCTCGTAACAACTTAGAGAAAGATCTGAGTTGACTACAATGCCTTATTGGGTGGCAAGTAAGGTGGGTGGGTGGACAAGAGGTATTCATTTAACTGCCTTCTGAAAGACTGAACTACCAATTATTTCTCATTTGCAGACAAAGTCTTGCTTTCAGCCCAGAAAGGCAATACTCATAAAACTCTCTGGGCAATTCTTCACCAGCAAGTGCTTCCCTATCAATTGAAGAACCTGAGCACACCCTAGTTATTTATAGATCGGTGCCTTCCCCTCCCACACCAAGCAAGGTTGTGATATTGTCTACATTTTGCTGATTCTGAGGGTGATGTGCCTACAAATGCCCAGGAAGTCATGCTCGGAATGGAGCCATAAACTGCAGGGCACCAACCCAGTACTAGCAGCAACACAGCACCTATGTGACATAAGACAGCACATCAGCAAGTGCTGTTTTATGTAGCTATAGCATTGTAAGTCCATTCAAGCTAATTTTGAAAAGCGATGTCTACAGCTGCAGACTCTACAGATATGTAACAACCCAGTCAGTCTGGCTGGAGTGTACATGGTTGTAGGGCCTCTGAGAACAATGTCAGAAAAAGCACTGGAAAACCAGATGATATTCTACACACAAGGCTTGTTACACCTTAAGAAATGAGTAGGACTTTCCATGAGTAGCCCATGGAAGGATCAGAATGGTTTTCACTTCATTCTCCCCCTGAAGGGCTCATCAGATCTCTCTTTTCAGAAATAGCCAGGGAGCTTCAGGCTGCTGAACTAATTCCCAGGAGCTGCTCTGGACCTGCTCAAGTATGAAGAAACCATAAACAGCAGCTTGCCTCTTCAGTTTACTTCTGCAGATTGCTTGCCCTTCTGTAACACTGCCAAAGGAGCTTCAGTGCCTATTTTTACCAAAGGTTTATGTGCAATGCTTTGACACACTGTCCAGACACAATACAACTTGTGTCTTGTTATCATCTCTTTATTCTAGTGCCCTCTGTAAATCTACAAAGTAGTACCACTATTAAAGCAGTGCATAAGTATGTGCTACATAAAATCTCAAATATGGTCAGTAATTGTCATCTACAGCCATAACACTACCTTGCTATAAAGCCTGAATAATGAGACAGGCCAGAAGAAAACAGCATGGAGAGTATCTCACCTGATCTATTTTTTTTCCAAATGAAATTATCCTTATACCTTTTGACAGGTTCAAAGCCAACCCAGGACACATAGCCATCTGGCCACAGGACGGCAATAAATGTGGCTTCTGTTACTCTCTGAAGAAGATGCCACCTTCAAGCTGGGAGTAAATGTATGTAAGCCAAGGCACTCCAGGAGAATTCAGGTATTTTCAAATCACCCTTATTCCTCAACCATCTCTCTTTCTAGCTTTGGAAAGTGTCTTTTCAACAAAGATATTCTCATCATCTTTGCATTTTATTTTCTACAAACCTGCTTAACTCCCTTTCTTAGTGGTATAGTACTGACTAAAAAGGAAAAAATACCATGTTTTCCACAAGTTACTAAGGTTACATTTTTCCTTAAAGAGCAATTTATACAAAGGTTATGGCACTCTTATTATTGCCTAAAGGTACCTGTAATTCTTGTTATGCCCTTTGCAAGCATTATGCAATTGCCATGATGTAGGCTGAAAGAATTAAAAATAAAAATATATTGTCGTGTGCTCATATAGTCAAGACTGATCTTTAATGACTTATCAAGCTTTCATGACTCAGGGCTGTATAGAATGAGTATTGCTAACTAGGCTTACTTGACAACTTACAGGACACATCTTAATTTGGTTAATCATTACAACAATTATCTATTAAGTATCAGAAACCTACATTTTTCCCATTTAAAATCTAGAGGTTTTTTATTAAAAAATATAATCTTATTAATGGCTATTCAGAGAAGTAGAAGGGTTAATAATGGGTTAGGTCTGTACCCCAAATGGAGACAATGCACACCGAAATCCAGTTTCTAGCTTGGTTTGGTAGAAATGACATGGAAAAAAGAATCCCTACGGCAGGGAACAATGTACAAGCCTCTTCTGCAACAGCAAACAGAAACTCTTAAGTAAAAGTGGTTGTTTGCCGCCACTGACAAGGAGCATAATTGGAAATGTTAGTGTGCTTGACACAGAAACTGAATAGCATTCTTTCAAACTACCAAAATTACTTCAAAGAGCTCCTGATACATTGACTTTTTTTCCTTGACATTAAGATAAAAGCAGAAAGATTCCTAATGGAGTCTCTATGAAGTGTGCTGTCCTGCTAAAACTAAAATGGAGCCTACAGGAGACAGATCAGTAGGGAAGTCTGCATTCATCTGGCCACAACTGAGATTACTTCAGAGTGGCATTGTAAAACTTCTGTTTAGAAACCGGTCTGGACATGACACCCTTTAATTCCAGATTTGGATGTAGCAAAGCACACAGAGCAATTCCATTCATCCACAATGTGGATGTCGTTACAACAAACAAATTTAGGTATCTACCTAAATACCTTAGGTTACACTATTTATTTAGACTTTAAGACATTGTCTAAGTATTCCACAACGCTTTTGTCATCCATGCAGTGTGGATATATTAGAAAAAATGGCTGGGTTTAGGTGTGCTGAATTTCTCTCTTTATGCTTTTCAGGGGGAATTTTCAAATGCCTTTCCTCAATCTTTAGTCTGCTGAATGATGGCTAAAATGTACAATTAGTTTCATCCATACCAAATGAGGTTGTTATCACATGCTAATGCAGATAAGAAGAAATGACATTACTATATCCCAGAGGTACTCTTTGAGAATGAGCTAAATATAAAAGGTCTAATCGTCTACTTATGTAAGTTAAAAAACTTCAACTTTTGCCAATACTTTGAACGGAACTCAAGAATTGTCATCAAGAGAGAGACTTGCTACACTCATTGGCACACCACCACCTAGATTTTCTACCTACCTTACATCTATTGCAGAGGAATGCTATAACATAGATTCCTAGCATAAACAAGGAGGTTGCACGATTCTTGATCAATAGCTGATTTTCCAGTTTCACATCAATTCTGTGCTGTCTTGCATGGCAGCTAATGTGTTGTATTCATGTAGATCTGTTTTGCAGTCATTTCCCCCCTCCCCGTGTTTGCTCATGTACCATGTATGTTCAGCTTATCTGTATGGTTCCTTTAAGTATCACTTAGCCAGCATCACTGACAGTCTCACATAGCATGCCTGTGGACCTTTCCTTGAGTTCTTGCCTTTACTTTAGAACTAATGATACATAAATATCATCACTTCAACCTTCATAGCTCAAGAAAACTAAAGCATCCTGAGGGCAAATGTAGGTATAAAGGAAAGCCATTTATGTCTGCAGTCTGTTGAACTCACGTAATAAGACTGTGCCTGAGGCATTTTATCTGTCATTTTAATGTGTCAACTGAATGGGTTATTGGCTTATTTCAGACAGTGAACTGTCTCATTGTGAGGGGACGTCTTGACTTTTATGTGACCTGGCTTTCTCCCTGATTAGCGAGACTTTGATTCAAATGCAAATATCTTCAGGGCAGCTTTCAACACAATCGGTGTGTAAAAGCTATCAATAAAAGGAACAAAAAAATGACTAAAAATAATAAATGTCAAGCATGTGAGATGTCTGTTAGTTTCTTCCTGACCTACTTCCATAAAATAGAAAGCAAACAGCAGGTGTCTGGCAAATTGATCTTCAGGAGTGCTTAGAAAGCTTAACCTTCTTGCTCTTAGTCATCTACATCGCTCCACTGCATGTTAAGCCCACTGAATACTTCCAGCTCTCTGTGCATTTCACCTTACTTTTTCTTTATGAAAAAGAGCATAACATTGACCCAGCCCCGCTCTGTGATTCTCATTATGCCAGCTCTGTTTGTCAGGAGAGAGATGCAGGAAAACAAACAAATAGGCAGGAGCTCTCTTTAATCTTCTCCAGCTCTTACGGAAATTTATGCAAAAGTTAGAATGGGCTGCAGAGACAATTTTTCAGGCAAGTTCATACTAGAAAATCTTGAAAAGGTATCTGTGGTGTGAGGAAAGGTCCAGGTGGGAGCTGAAATCCTTGGCCTGTACCTTGTATGGAGTGTCTCAGAATTACCAGGGACACTGTGCATCCACACAGACAGTCCCTATCCCTTAAGGATTTAAAAGTTACAAATAATTTGCAGGGTGGACTGTACATAAAGAGGGACTGTATTGTCCAGTATGTAGCCTCCACTTACCTTCTTGTTTTAGTGAAAGGCTGAAAGCTCTATCAGCTTCCAATCCTCAGATAAATTTGCACAGGGAGAGTAAAGTAAGTCCCATCTTCTTGCTGAACTATTTTAGCAGACACAATTAGATGCAGGCCTACTTGCAGAACACAAATATTTTCTCTGCCAGAGATATCCAAGGAGCCAGCATGTAAGCTCCTTGGACTGGGGACAGAGTGGCAAGTTCTGTTCTGAGGTACACAGAGGCATTCAGGAGAAACTCTTCTCCTCCATTTACAGTGTTACTGTGAACAGAATATGACCACTCCTTTTCAGGTTACTTGTCAAATGACATGAGCAGGAGAGAGATTATCTAAATATCATCTTGCTGTGTACTCTCCACTGCCAAATTTCTCCAGAAGAAACTGGCTGCTATGTGCTTGCACTCCCTAACTAATACCAATTTACGTACTAAAAAGCTGTTTAGGTGTAGTCAGTCAGCTCTGACATTTGGAAACCCTCCTTTCATTCACAGTATCAAAGATGAACTTTTTCTGTAATGTTTGTCAACCACACTGGGACTTTCAAGTGGTTTTCTTTGCACAGAGAAGTCCAGGAAGGTTTTTCTTATGCTTAAATGTAATTTCTTGTATTTCAGTTTGGGCCCATTGCTTCTGGTCCTGTCTCTGGATACCCCTAAGACGAGTCTGGCTCCATCCTTTTTATACCCTCCCATCAGATATCTCTACATATTGATAAGACACTCCTCGCAAAGCTTCTATTCTCTGGACTAAACAATCCCAGTTCTCTTAGCCTCTCCTTGTAATAAGAGATGAACCAAGCACTTAGTCATCCTCATGGCCCTTCACTGGACTTTCTTCAGTATGTCTGTGTCTCTCTTGGACTGGGGGACTGTCCTGGGTTCAGCTGGGATAGAGTTAATTTTTACAGGAACCTGGAAGGTGGGGGCATAGCTGGGGCAGCTGACCTGAACAGCCAAGGAGCTATTCCATACCATGGGACATCATGCTCAGTATATAACTGGGGAGCAGGCTGGAGGGAGCTCTCTCGACTTTCGGTGGGGGAAGTGGTGGAGCATCGGGTTCCGGGTGGTGAGCAGTTGCACTGTGCATCACTCCTTTTGTATACTGTTTTATTAGTACCGTTGTTGTTGTAACATCTGTCTTTTGTTTGTTTGGTTGGTTGGTTTTGCTGTCCCATTAAACTGCCCTTATCTCAACCCTTGAGGTTCCGGGTTTTTTTTTCCCTTTTCTCTCCTCCGATTCTCCTCCCTATCCCACCAGAGGGGGGGTGGGAGGAGTGAGCGAGCGGCTGCATGGTCCTTTGTTACTGGTTGGGCTGAAACCATGACAGGGACACATAACTGGACCCAGCACTCCAGATGTGTCTCAGCAGTGCTGAGGAGGGATAAGGATCACCTCTTTTGACCTGCTGGCAATGCTCTTCCTAATGCAGCCCGGGAGGCTGTTAGCTGTCTTTGCCCCAAGGGCACATTACTGGCTCATGGTCAACTTGGTGTTCATCAAGACCCCCAGGAACTTTTCTGCCAAGCCTCTTTCCATCCAGTCAGCCACTGGTGTGTACTGTACATAATACAGGCATGTAAACAGATACAGGAAAACTACACACAATCCATCCCTTTTGAAGGATGCTAATGAATTCAACAAGAAGCACAAAAACAGCCACAAAGATAATCCAAGGATTACAGCAAATGCTTTGCAAGTGGTAACCTAAAAATGTTAATCAGAAAAAAAGATGTAATAAAGTCAGCACACAAAGGAACAGATCTCACTCAGGAAGAAAATATTAGGTACAAAAGGGGTCTCTACTCCAGCAGGCAGCATAATAACAAAAAGCAGCGTCTGGAAGCTAAACAAAGCAAAACCAGAAACTAGACACAAAATTTAAGCCACTGAGACAAAGAAAAAGAAAATTAATCTCATCTGTTGATGGAGACACAGACTATGTCCTTGAAGATAAAAGGTACAACTGCCTTGTCATAACTACTTTCTTCAGTTCATTCCATGCCCTGATCCTCTCTGATCATGTACATTTTATGTATATTAGTTTGTGCTTGGACCCGATTTCGGGGTTGGACGAACCACCTTCCATCCAGTGCTGTAGTTCATATGGGGATAGTTTCTTCCAAGAACTGTTCTGTATAGACAGTATGCAAAAGATGCTGTGTCAGATTAAACACCCTTTGCTCTACACAGTAGTTCATCAGCATCCCAGCAAGTCTTGCACCCTCAAACACCCCTTACACTCCCTCAGGCCATGCCCAAGCCCTTCTGCACCAAATCTGAGGCCGTGAAGAACACAAAGTTATAAAGACTCATCTCTCTCCTGATATGCGACGAAGCAGTCTCCTGTAATGCTAGGTATAATGCCAGCCAACACACAGCATGAGAACATCCTGCATGGCATTAACAGAAAATAAAAGATAATATGTATGTATAAAGCCCACGTACCATAAGGCAGAAAGACAGAGGGAAGTCAGGAGAAGAGTAAGCACACAGCCATGTATTTTACCAGTTCACACTACAAGAGAGCATGTTTTGGCAGCTAAAACTGTAAACTCTGTACTCCACTCCACTGGTTTCTGTCACAAGCTCTGCAAGAAAATCAAGGGGTAGTAAGTCAGTTCATTGACAAAATAAGTTGGGCTAGTAAACTCCTTGGAGATGGTCCTTTTAGGACACAAAGGGAAACAGACACTGAAGTTGTCCCTAGGGACTATGCCAGTGGAACAAGTGTCCAGTGTAAATACATCTTAAAAGTATCTTATAATACCTGCACTGATATCTCTCTCTAAAGGTCTTTCCATGGATCACTTTTCTCTAACTTGGCTGATAAAACAGACATAAGTGCCTTCAGCTTCTTAGAGGGCGGTCTAAAAAAGATGCAGATAGTTTCACACAGAAATGCAAGGTATCTAAAAGAGTCCACAATAAAAAGTCAGAATTTACCTATTTTTACTGTATGCCCAAAATGAACCAGAGGGAGAAAATAATTACTAGACAAAAAAGGAAGTTTAAAAGCTACAGATCACAACATATAAGGATATAAAATGAATAATATTTTGCCAAAATAGGATTTGGTTTTACTGAGGCCTGAGAGAGCACCAAATATGCTATTCTGATTACAATTCACAAACTACAGTTTTGATAATGAAAGTATAAAGTTTAATAAAAGGCTGAGTTCAGCAGGACTTTTCCTTTCTGAGATGAATTGCTAAAGCACAGTTCATTGCTCCAAGAGCTTTAAACAGGCTTGTGAGTGAATATAGGTGAAAGTTCAAACGCTACATTTTCATTTTTAATCGCTACAATGTGACCTATTTAAGAAGCAAAACACCTAAATCCCCCTCAACACTAGATTTGCTCAACAACTGCTATAAAATGATTTCAAAAGTTAAATTTGAAAATGTTCTTTGCAGGAAAGGAACATTTTACTAGATAAAGACCTAAAAATGGGAATATTCCATTCAAATTTTGTTGTTTTTAAAGGGAAGGGGAAAAAAACTCCAATCCTGGCTTATTCTGCCTTCATCTAACCTCATAAAACCAAGGAATAAACTTTGCCAGTTAATAACAGAGGAAGTTAACAACTACTTGGGACTTGATCCTGTGCAAGAATTTATTTGTATAATATATAATCTACCTTTTATATGCTGATAGCTTTTATAAAAAAATGCAGACCATCTTGTGGAAAAGGTAAACCGGAGAGGGATGCAGACACATTGTTCCAACACTGGCAGCAATAGCATATTTCTCCTTAACTATTTGTTTCCTACATTATACTCTGTAGGATTTTCACATATGATCAGCATTCAGCTACCTCTGCCACCACTGAAGTTCAAGAGGTCACATGCATCACCTAGGAGCACAGTAGCTGTGCTTCAGTAAGGCCGTGCAATTAGCAGCCTAAAAGTAAACAGTTCCTATAGTCGATTTATTCATAAAAATAAAATACTGCATATGTTCATAACTCCATTTTTGCCTTGCTGCAGGCAGGACTTGCTAACCTTTTAGTAATTACAAAATAGAGAAAGTAAGCTTTGCAAGGTGCATCTAAGAGGAATGCCTTGTAGACTCATAGAATTCTCAATGAAACTTCCAATTATAAAGCAATGAAAGAAAAATGCATTTAGATATATATTGCCAAGGGCATTACAAATCTAAACGTGAAGATTAAGATCAAAGTTTATTTCCCTGGAAGAACATTTATTCAAGCAATCAAGAAATTTTTGCATAAATCCCATTAACTTTCTATAGCAAAAACAAAGCACCCAAATATAACTTCCTAACCAAATTATCATCTTGGCTTTTGAGCAGAGAAATAAGCATTATCACTTAAAAGGAATGACAGGTTTATGGATGGAAAATAATGTTCAGAAAGCTGTATGAAGCAGCATCATTTTTTAAGCAGTCATCTTTCTAGATCTGAACCAAATTAATATTTTAAGCTATGTTTCTTACAATACATTGATCAAACTTGCCCTCTGAACACACCAAGGAAAAAATGTCTAGAACGCAATATTCTTCTGGCAGTATATTCCAAGGGCACATACCCCAACATCACAGCCTGTCCTAGAACTGTGGAAAAGTATGAATGACCTGTGGTAGATGAACAGCATTATGCCTGGTCTAGTATTATTGAAACTGTTTTTATTATTATTTTTTATTTCAGTAAAAGGATGGCATTTCTACAATACTGAATACTGTATTTCTTAATAGAGTATTTCTTTAATGTTAAAGCAGAGATTTTGTTCATATGCCTGAATTGATGGGTGACAGCTCAAGATGTTGGGAGTTAGCATCAGTTCTCTGGTATTCAGTCACTTAATGGCTTGGCAACAAGAAAGTGCAGCCGACAGAGTATATATGTGAAACCTTTCAGTTTACTTCCAGTTCTGTCAATACAACTCAGATAACGTTAATCAAGCAGTGGTTTTCTAAAATGCCTATGTAATTTTCAAGAAAAAAAAATCCCACCAACTTTTAAGGAAGTCTCCTTTCCTACCTGAAAACCTTCTTCCGAATCTTTCCACACATGTTTTTCCCCTCCTGTCAGATGAAGAAAAGCTTTTACTTTGCTTTTACTGAGAAAGGTGATGAGTATTTTTGACCTGTTACTTGCATTAACACACTTTTCCAGAGACCACTTCTATAGACTACTTATGGCCTTGAGCATACCATACATCCTTGAACTCTGTAAAACTGATTCTCCACAACGACATACCTGCTGACATACGTGACTCAGTTACACAGACACACATGAAGATATCAGACTGAACTAAACTATCTCTGAGGATGGGATAACATCAGAACTGGTTCCAGTCTTCTTACGGTACTCAGCAAGCCTTTTCTTAGTAACCCCGCCAGAAGCCTATGGTCTTGGAGCAGAAGAACATGGGTTCCATACTGCACAAGTTAAAAACACAAAGTTTGTCAGTGACATTGTGCTTCCCAATCATGGCCATTCTGCCAACTGCTTCCAAATTGAAACAATGATGCATGTTCATTATTCAGATTGTAATGAACGAAATAAGACTTCCTCTAGTAAGACTCCATTCAGCCTTCACCGGGGGAGACGAAAAAAAGAAATAGAAAACATTTTCCTTATTGGAAGGAAATATCAAAATAGCTTATATACTATCTTATAGAAGAGCCTGGGGAGTTTAAGGAGGGAAGATCGTTAGGTACTATTTACCTCCAAGGTTTTGAATGATTTTAGGGAGGTACTGAAAACTTGTTTTCATTTCCACCTGAACTTCAAAGCACATAGCAAGTTAGCCTTTAAAAATAAAAAATTAAAAAGAAAGAAGAAACACCTTACTAGAAAAATGTCCACTAATGGAAATGTCTCAGCCCCTGCAAAAGGTCATTTTCATGGGGAAGAAATGAATACATCAGTTGGTTCAGTTCTGTCTTCAAAGGCTATTTGGAAAGACTTTCATGTATGTCGGATTAGCAAAGGTGGAATACAACACCCACGGCACTAATAGGGATTTCTAGCTTGCTATTTCTCTAGAGTTTTTTTAAAATCAAAACAGAAATTCAAGTCACTGTTTCACTTCTAATATTTTGGACAGAGACTGAAAAAGTTCCAGACCAACACATTGAAAAGAAATTAAGCATTAATGTAACATACTCATCAGTTTAGGATATTCACTTTCCAAAAATATCCTAGGCACAAACAAGAAAACATAACTAGTTCCTTGTGCATATAGGACTTTAAAAACTGCAGGGAGCCAGAGCTGGCAAAGTAGGATGCACAATGCAAGAAATGCCCAAAGGCTGACATTCTTTGAACTGCCCCACTGCACTCTGCTGAACTCTCCCATAGCTCCAGCCACTCTCAGAATGATCAGAAATAACTGTAGGGGACAAGGACCAGGAAGAGGAGGAAGAAAAACAGAATCGGAGAACCTTCCTATCTCTCTGTTCAGCTGCTTTTTTCTAGGCAGCTCAGCAAATAAGTTTCTGGATAGCAGATTTCAGGTCTGAGTCAAGTCCTTCCATTGACTTCAGTTAGACTTGATAAGGACCAATATGAAAACCTTTTTAATAGCACTGAAAAAAAAATAAATTCTGGAGCAGAATATGGCCAGCTTTCTTGATGAACTCATGAGATCAGATGTGTCGCATTTCCTCTCAGGACACATTTGGACACAGCAATTGACATGCTCCAGTTGTATTATCTTGTTGGATACAAAACTCACTAAGGGTTTTTCCTATCTGTCAGAATTGGACTTGCTGTTTGGACTATTACCCAGCAAGATTATGATTTTCACATGGCTTAAATGACAATCCAATATGGAAAACTCCTTGTCTACACAGTAATACCTGTAGTATTATTTCTTAGAGTAGTTGAATTCTGAGTTACAGGGTTTACATACCTCAAAAGTGCTGAAAGAGGAGCGCAAAATTATTTCTGTAAAATAAGAGCTGCAGACAGCAATTAAGGTTCGGACCCACCAGCACAAGACTTCAATAAACAGGAGTGAGTTCAGTGGATGGCCAGCTAAGATATTCAGGGCTAGACCATTTGCCCTATGAAGAGAGGCTGAAGGAAATTGGCTTGTTAAGCGTGGAGAGAGAAGGCTTCAGCAGGACCTAACAGCATCCTTCCAGATAACCTTGTCAAGAACACAGAGGCAGGTTCTTCACAATGGTGCATGATGCGAGGATGAGACAACAGACATAAATCGAAACAAGAACATTTCAGACTTAATATAAGGAGAGTAAGAACATTTTAACCTCAAGGACAATCAAGCAGTGGAACAGCTTGCCCAGGGAGGCTGTGTGGTCTCCGTACTTGTTGGTTTTCATGACCAGACTGAATAAATCCCTGAGTAATCTAGTCTGATCTCATAGCTGACTGAGCAGGAGGTTGGACAAGAGACCTCCTGAGGTCCTTTTCAAGCTGAATTACCCTATGATCCTATGATGGCAGGTTCATATGTCAAGATTGATAGTATTTTCCAAAAAAAAGGAAAAAGATCCATCAGCCACTTAAGCTGCAGTACCTACAACGAATAAAATTGCATGTTAGAGTAGAACTGAAAAAACAAATTACAACCTTCTAGAAAAATTAGAAAAAGCTTTAATTTAGATGCTAATTCCATCAGCTAGCGTGTTTATTTTCAAGAATAGGGCTGTTTCCTCAGCTTATTAGCAGTATATTTGCATATCTGCTCTTCCTCCTTATGCCTCATTTGAAGCCACAGTTGGTTTTTACAAATGACTGTTATGCTACAGAGAAGATGTTGAGTTCAAGTGGAGAAGAGTTGCAGGAGGAGAGAGAACACTTAGGAAGAAATATCCTGTTTCCATGAACATCTGCTGATCCATAACAACTTGAAAAGAAAGAGTAACGGAAAATACGACCAAGAATAAAAAAATCCTGCACAGTCAAGGAAGAACCTTTCAATTAGGCAAAAGCAGCTGGACCAACCAACTTCCAACCAAGAAGCTGTGAGGGAACAGTCTCTTCAAAGAGACTTGGAGAATACACTTGCATCAAAATGTATTTAGTTTCAAAAATGCAGGCATAAACCAAAAAATTGGAGAGATACAGATTTGATGGATGGACTATTAGACAGATAAGAAATTGGTTGGATGGCCATACAAAAAGAACTGCCGTCAATGGCTCAATGTCCAAATGGAAATCAGTGATGAGTGGTGTCCCTCAAGGGTCTGTACTGAGATTAATACTGTTTAATATCTTCATCAGTGACATAGATAGTCAGACTGAATGCAACCTCAGCAACACCAAGCTGAGTGGCGCAGTTAGATCACTTGAGGGAAGGGATGCCATCCAGAGGGACCCTTGCAGTGCCCATGCAAACCTCATGAAGTTCAACAAGGCCAAGTGCAAGGTCCTGTACCTGGGTCACGATAACCCCTAATATCAGTACAGACTGGGTGATGAATAGATTTAGAGCAGCCCTACAGAGAAGGACTTGGCGATACTGGTGGACAAAAAATTAGATATGAGCTGGCAACGTGCACTTACAGCCCAAAAAAGCCAATCATATCTGGGGATGCATAAAAAGAGGCATGGTCAGCACGTTGAGGGAATTGATTCTCCTCCTCTATTCCACTCTCATGAGATCCCATCTGGAGTACTGTGTCCAGTTCTGCGGCCGCCAGCACAAGAAAGACATGGACCTGTTAGAGGAGGTCCAGAGGAGGACTCTGGGGAGACCTTATTATGGTCTTTCAATATACAAAGGGGCCTTATAACAAAGATGGAGAAAGACTTTTTACTAAGGCCTGTAGTGACAGGACAAGGAGCAATGTTTTTAAACTGAAAGAGAGGAGATTTAGACTGGATATAAGGAAGAATTTTTTTTACAATGAGGGTGATAAGACACTGGAACAAGTTGCTCATGGAAGTTGTGGATGCGCCATCATTGGAAGCGTTCAAAGTCAGGTTGGACAGGGCTTTAAGCAACCTGATATAGTGAAAGATGTCCCTGCTCGTGGCAGGGGGGTTCAACTAAGTGATCTTTAAAGGTCCTTTCCAACCCAAACAATTCTGTGATTCTATGAATAGCTGGGATTAGAATTAATCCTGTCTCCCCACAAAGAAATCTCTTTGCAAATTTATTTGCATTGTGCCCATTGGCATGGGTTTACTTAAAGCAAATACTTGCTAAAGTGTTTGCTAGAATGAAAACAAATTCTAACCTCAAGGGAAAAGATATTCTTTCTTGGGAGACATATCCCAATATTACATTAAACTATATGATTTGAATAAATACAATCAAGAGTAAAAAAGCTTTGCTTCCTTCAAATCAGCTAGTAGAAATTAGGACTACAGAACAATACAGTTCCTCATGATCTGCAAAGCTTTCAGAGCACTCAGAAAGTCTTATGGTAAGTTTAGCTACCACTTTTACAAAAAAGGTTTTCTTTTTTTCTTACTGTTCTGTTTATTGCAGCGTATATACACTAAGAGTATGAAAAAGGGAAGGATAAGAATTTCTTGAACATTATGAAATACTAGGTCTTTTCTATTCCACAGATGATATCTGCATTAACACTCATATATTTCTTTGAGAACCTGGTCTTTCATATTGTCCTCTCCCCTGGTTCAAATTTTTCACAGAAGTAAATTTGTCTGGAAATATTTTTTCAATATTTTCTGATACAAAAAAGAAGTTGAGAATTTACATAATTAATAAAAAATATTTTCAATGGAGACACACCAAATTATTGTCTTTCTAGAAACAACATATAAATCCTAAAAGCTTTTGGAAGTTTCTAAACCAGAAATAAAATCAGTATCACCAGTATGAAAAGGGCAGCACCTTTATTGTCTAAGAACTACACCTTCTAGTCTTACAGCATAAAATTCTTACCAGTTTGCCAAGCAAGCTGACCTAGATTTTGAAACAAATGGGATCTAAAAATAGAGTATTTGCTAAAATAAGTGTTCCACAGAGACCTCTGCAGTCAGCAATACTATAAATCTGATGAGAAGGGCATTCTGCTGTAAAAACATGGCATTTCTATTTTATGCCAAACTTCAGCTCAATGCATTTAATGTAAGAACACATATTGCCTTTATTTCAGTGTGGTAAAGCAAATAAGGTCCCAAAATATACCGATAATGTTATGACATTTATGTTAAAAATTTACCAGAATATATAAAGGGAAATCTTGGCTCCACTGAAATTCACAGAAATGTTGCCATTGACATCAAAAGAGCAAAGTTTTCACCCAAGGAATTCATTCCTACATACAGATTCTGGAAGCTGGCCCTAAAAGCCAGAACCAGCCTCTGGGTCCTGTCTTTTTAGAAGTGGGCTCAAATTTCTTCAGTCCCTTTTTTCCCTAACCTCTATGTTGAAAACTGCTGAACCTGATTACTTCATTTTTCCTTTGCTTCCTCTTCAGGTTTGGCCCTCGGGCATTTCTGTCACAGTAGAAGCTGGGACTTACTCCAAAATGCTTAACACTGAAGTCAACCAAAGCTTTGTTGATTGGTCCTGTGTGACAGTATATTCTTGCCTCTAAGCAGAAGCAATGGTTCTACACAGAGCCATGGTCTGCACAAGTGGTATCCATGGAAGAATCAATGTCTTAGAGAAATTCGCAGGACAGCTGATTCCTCCAGTCTTCTCAAAAGACTCACTTTCATTTGCAAACCTTTCTCATTCCTTGACCAGAAAACCCTGCTAAGGGTAGGGCTTGACAACAGCAAACATTTGAAAGTTCACATCCCACATTACCCATTGAAATAGTGGGCAGTTGTAATCCAGAGCTGAACTACAGAAATATGTTATGTCTGTTTCTTTTCCAAGCTAAAGGAATGCCTTCCTTTGGTGCCATTAGGCAGAATTTTTTATTTCTCATTCCATGGTCACTAAACTCTTATTCTTCCAGTGGCTTGGAAGCCTATTTAAAAAATAATACTAACAGCACAAGAACTTCAGTTTGCACGAATTAATATGGCCCCATTCAATTTATTGGAGGATCAACATGACCTAGCAGAAAATTTGTCCTGGCTGTTTTAGATATTTGTCATTCATTTGCATTTAGCTGAGTATTAACATGATTATGGTTGATATTTCTTCTTGCTGTCCCTCAGACTCAGTTCCTTGCTGTGAGAAATATTTGGTGTACACTGGTGGTTTTAAATGAAAGTGTCCACAGCAACTATAGGTATAATAAGTCCGTATCAGAGGCACTCTGCTGATAGAACTAGAGCACATCTGAGCCCTGCTGCCAAATTGGCCTTTTCTTTCTTTTCTTTTCTTTTTTTTTTTTTTTTTTAAACTACAGTGGCTGCTACATTCAGAGTGACCAAAAAATGTCATGACAGAGCAACAATGTTTACATCTTACCTGCTGCATTAGACTTTAATTTTTTCCTACATTAAGATAAGGCTTTCCCCCAGGGAATTCAGCCAAGCCAACTGTATGGCCAGTTATAGCTAGGGACAGGATCAGCCCAATGTTTATTTCTAACAGATAAACAGGACAGCAATGCAGTAGGCTGAGCTACAGCATGCAAGCAATTCAATCTATGTCAGTTCTTTGACCACCATCACAATCTCACTGTAATGTCTAATATCATATCAATGATATATTAATATCATATCAATTTAGCAGTAATTTAAAATAGGAACTACTTTCTATCAACTCATACTACCATTCAGGAGAAAGAATAGCCCAGACCTGTGGCCCGGGCAAACTGATACTGAATTCAAATTATTTAATACTAGCTGAAGGTCTGACCCAAGAGCTAAATTGCATTTTCAGAAATTTCAAATTAAAATGTCACACAGCACTCCAAAGGGTGCAGTGAAAGTCTTGCATAAAAGATATATACATGCATTACTCCACTCACATATTCATGCATACACACAGACACTCGAAGCACAAACAGATGCTTGTAAATGTAGTGACATGCCATTGAACAGCCCAGACTGTGACCATGTAATAAAGGGTTCGGCTGGGGCCCAAATAAACCTACTCTTACATTCCCCTGTAGATTGTAGGAAGTTTTCCTCACCAGCACAGAAAAGCACAGGAAAAAAATAAGCACTGTCACGACAGGATTACCACCCACCCCACCCCCTCACCCCCCCCCGAATTACTCCTTGTGTCACAGTCAGTCTTCCTAATGTGAACCTACACCCCTACCTCCCCAAGAGCACAGACATCCAGTTCTTTTCAACTCTTCCTGATTTTCCCAGGTGGAATTACAGACTGTGCTGTGTTCAGACCCTGTGGGGAATAGCAACGCTGACAAAGATCTTGTCGTCATCAACCCAGCTGCCTGGGAACTTTGTAAGCATTGCAGAGAGGATATTCAAGGGCCCAGCACCATTCAAAAGGGAAGATGATCCCACAAATTGCACCCAGAGAAGAGTGGTGGCACCTTTAACCCTCTGCCGGAATGAAAAGCTATGATGATAAAAAAGGTTGAGCCCTGACTTCTGGGTGCTGAGATCCTATTCAGCAGTTTTGGGGATGAATTTTTCTTGAATGTTGACCCTCAGCACTAGTTTGTCTTTTCTGAGATATCCCACATATATTTCAAGGCTTGACTAGACCTGTTATGAACAGACCAGTAGACGGTAGCTAGAGATAACAAATTGCTGAAGGCAACCCAGGAAATGTAGGGGGCCCAGAAGGTTAGGAGAAGGGCAGCAGTGTCACTGGAGAAAAAACAGATTCCAAAACCAAAATTCCAACAAGTACGAAGAATAAAGGCAAAAAAGGGAGCAGAGATTTTTACTTGTGGAGGAGAGGTGCCTCTTGGCTATTCTATGTGTTCCAGACAATACAATGACATTTGCTAGGAGAGCAAGGGTCTGAGTCTATTCAATCAGTAGAAAGATTTCAATAAGTATCAGACGGGATGTTAACAGCAGGTAGAAATAAAGACCTCACCGGTTTTAAACACAAGCCAGTTTTTAAATGACGTGTTCCCTGGGAGGTAACAATTCCACGTTCTGTTTAAGGACATAATTGCTTCAGCTGGTACAGTTTCAGAAAGTAATACCTTTTCTTTTTGTAAGTGTCTTCCTTGACAATCTATCATTTTAACGAATGCAATTAGGATGAGAGAAGGTTGAGTATTTTCTAGGCTTAGTTTCAAAACAAGTTCTAAGTAGGCCATGTGAATCATGGTGTCTGCCAAAAGGTCAAGTTAGTATGATTTAATCAAATGTGTCCAGGGGGGACAGTTTGCAGAAGTCACATACAAACAGTTCACAGACTCAGCACATCAATAGGCTTATTAAAAAATATACATCCTCTTTTCAGCACATTGAAAAAAAGAAGTCAAGAAAATAACATGAATTTTAGAAGAATCAAATATGGCTTGTTACTTGGTGTTATTGGCCAATTAATAAAACATCCAAATCCACCCCATACATCTACATCAGCTAGCTGATCCTGACAAATAGCCAGAACCAACAATAAACAAAGCAGCGTTATGATAGAAGTTATCAGAGTTAAGAAACTTATTTTAAGATATTTTAAAGAATCTGTTTTCTTTTAGTATAATATACATATTATAGGTTTTTCACTAGGTATTTAAAAAATGTAAAAGATAAAACATATGCAGATTCAATATATACCAGAAAATATCATATTTTTGCATACTTTTCCCTCATGGATAGTAAAATTAATGCTTTGCAAACATGCTAATTTAGAACCACCAATTATCTGAATGTGTTTCACAAATTATACCTTAAATTAATTTCCAGTATGATATACCAGCTGCAGTGCTCATTTAGTTTCTATAGGGAGAATTCTCTAAGCAGCATCAATATGCAGTATGCTTTATAGTCACATGCAAGTTTTTCTTACCATAATTAATTTGGCTTTGCAAATATACTCAACATGTAGCTGCACTTGCCAATTCCTTACCTACTAAAAAATTAGCCATATACCTAAACCAAGCAAAGCTGCTCATCCTGGTTACGAGTAACCAAAAAAAATTTAAACTCACCCTGTTGATGGCAATAGCTGCCACATTGTCTCATTTACCTCCTTCAGTTGAAAAAAATCAACCCCCGAATAAAAAAAACAACCCTAAACCTATTTTCAAGTAATCGACATAAAGCCATGTCCCAAAGATCACATTCAAGGTCATTTTTTTCATATCAGTTAAGAGTTGAAGGAGACAGAAGGCTGCCACAGAACTCTAATTTTCTAGCAAGGTTGAAGCATTTATTCTCCTTCACCATGTGGATTTGCTGTAGATATTCCAAAAAACAATAGCTAAAATAACCTTAAAATGAAGGACCTTGTCATGTAGTGTTATCTAAGCAAAGAACTAATGAATATGCTCCAGATGGTAACCCCAGCATGTATCAATAAATGGGAAATGTAGTAAATCAATGGATTATGATCCAGGATGTCTCAACATGACAGACTCATTCTGAGATGCCACAAGAATATTTTTCTGCAGAAAGATTGTTTCCTAGGAAGCAAGACCAAGCAGTACTTTTTTCATGGAAGTTAATATACTTCAGTTCTAGGATTTTGACTTTGAACTAAGTGGCATCTCTGCATCTTTGGTGTGTTTCATCTCTCCCAAAACTCACTGCAACGTGTCTCATTTTGAGGTCAATACAGTCACACCACCACTGATTTCAAAATAAATATGATTAAATCCTTCAGGCTTTTTTCAGAGGCTGAATCCAAGTAATACATTCTTTACATCAGTTAAAAAGATCGATTTGGGAGACACTCTAACAACTCTTAGTACAGCCAGCGCGTTTTTTAATAATTAAGAAGCTGAACGTCCAATTCAGTGCTGGTGGGAAAGCAACTATTCTGAAGACTATGTACACAATTTCTGCATTCAATTCCATATATTTCTTCTTCACACATTTAAAATTAAGTTTCCATGCAAGTAGCTAGAGGACATGTTATACACATACAAACGGGTGAAATGGTAATTCATATTAGACCAGGGGGAGAAAATATTTCTGTGAGGATTTCCTGACCTTGACATCAGCATAAATTGGCAACTGACAAAACAGATATTTTCTTTTATATATTCGCTAAACTGTTTTGATTCAGAAATTCTGCAGATGATCTGACATCTAATTATCATATGTAAATAATAAATGTAATGTACATATAATAAAGACATCTCTTTCATTCAAAAGAGTAAAAACAGCATTGAAAATACATTAAAAACAAATAGCAACAAGTGTGTGCCACAGGTGAGTCTCAGCACAATCTGCAAACCTGTAAATGCCTCTTGTATGTATCTATTTTTCTGGCAGTTCCATTTCAGCTTTATATAGAGAGAACATCTTACCAAAGTTTACAAGTCTGTCAGCAGACACAAAGAAACCTTTCTTTATTCACCCTAACTATCAGGATAATATTGGTAACATGGTTTATATGGTCCTCATCATACATAGCATTTAAAAAAAAGAGAGAGAAAAAAAAGAAAGACTTCACTGCCTATCCTTGCAGTAAGCAAAAATAAATTCTCTGTACAATCTAAATACTACTATCAGAAGAGGTACTTCAATAAAGTATTCCCAGGATCAAAGAAGGTGCCAAAACCTACACAATCAGATACTAAACACAGCATTTTTTGCAATACTAGTAGATGAGTAGAGCCCAGTGGAGACATACAAAAGAGACTGGCTGCACTAGTATGTGTACGTGCACTGAACTCCTGGTAGCACTGGCTGTGAATAAACATTGCCCAGTTTAAAAAAAAGTGTCACAACACCTGCCATTCTAAAGCCACATCTTTTTAAGCTTTCCAGTTAACTGAGTGGGTAGATTTGCATCTATTCCCCGCCCCCCCCCCCCCCCCCCCCCTTTCCTACACACACCTATATCCACACGCTTCAGCAGATTTTGGTTTTCTGCCCTATGAACTGCAGACTATGGGACATTTGTTTTACTTCATTTTTGCATGGGATGGAGGAAGCAGGCAATTTAGTTGTGCAATAACCCTGCTTCTGATGAAGAATAAAGTTTTGTCTCATTGATTTCATTGGCTACAGGCTGCGCAGTGCATAGGTTTCTTCATACCCCGGAACTCGTAACCCTAGCTCAGCATGACATTGCTGCTAACGACCATATGGGCTAAAGCCATGGACTTACATCTTGTCCAAAATCAGGTTTTAATAGTACTGCAGAGAGGTTTCAAGAAAGATGCAAAACAATATTATGTGAGACTGAGTAGCGCTTAAAAGTTTTATCAAGAGACTAACACTGGAGTCCGTGAAGCCCTCTCTGCATAGCAATTTTCATTTGTCATAGCCTCAGCCAGGACAACTTTAGCAATAAAAGGAAATTTCAAGAGATATGTTGGTTACTTTGCCCCCTTCCTAGATATGTAACATGATTAACATAAGCAGTAAACAGTTGACTGTTTGCAAGACTGTTCCAGACTATTTGATCAGATTTTAAGCAGTTCAGACTACAAGGGAAATCTTGGTTTTATTTTTGTTTTCTATGTGTGTATATATATATTTTTCTATAAAGCTGCCTTGATCTTATGATTACTATGGCCTGTACTTCATCATAAAAACACAAGTATTTGCACTGAAGCCAATGACATTTGTCATATGTTATTACTAAATACAGATGGCAACGGCTGCAGGATTAGAAAGTAAAATGAACAGCATTTTCACCAACGTTACACAGCAATCCACACATAACCTACAGATGCTTCCTCAAAGCGTTCTTCAATGGGAGAACTGCTGAGCATCAGAGTTTCTTTGACCAATCTAGGCAGACAGATTACAGATCATTTTCATGTGTGTAGACTTGACTTCTGTGCCTTTTCTATTAATTTACAACATTACTTGAGACTGCTTATTTAGCCTCACAGGATCTAGTTTGTTGGTAGACAAGTCCTATGATACTCCTGTTCTCAAGACTAGAGGACCTAAAACTGCTCCTAAACTCAACAAGTAAGTAAGAAACACAAGAAAAAGAAACATTCTGTTTCACAAACTGAACTTTTTCTGAAACTCTTCTACATTACTCAACTGACCTTATACATTACTTTAATTCGGAGATTTAAAATGTCATAACGGGTGGGACTACAGAAGAGAACTACCAACAGAAGCAACATAGAGCATTCTACAGAATCTGGTGAATCAGACTGTAACTCATTGTGCTGATAGCAGCAATAATCAAACAAACACACCATTTCTGTAAACCTATGTACAAGTATATTTGATTCAATTTTCAACAGTTCTGCTGTACATTTGTTCTTAGACAAGAAATCCCAACAAATAGGAAAGTTTGAGTCATGGATTCATTGAAATAATTTTTTCAGAACAACCTTGTCTTAAAATTGTTCTAGCTTCCTAGAATTTTACATTTATTCAGTGCTTTGCACAGACTATATATAATTATTTCCATTTTATTCAAGAAGAAAATCATTAGTCTCAGACACTACTTTCCAGAGCAACCTGATATGAAGAACATTGTAATTATTAGGATCTGAGGTGAGCTCAGGCATGTTATTGCTGAAAATAATCAGGTCTTTGCACATCTAAGTAATTATTTCATTTGTTTAGTGACATTTGCATGTCACCTTGCCTTGCAGCATTATTGCATGATTTAGAACATTATGAATTTTGTAGTTAATTGTTTCCAACTCAATTGACGATGTCTTCTGGAAGATTGACTATTCCACCGATACAAAACATTATTTCCCCTTCATAGCTATCAGCAACTGCCAGGTCAACTGACAGATCAGGTCAAATAGATAGACAACTACCAGTCACCTATCTTGTTTGAATATTGAAAAAAATGAAAGTAAACTTGGGGGTTTGGGGATGGTGGGGGCTTTGGTTGCTTGCTTGGTTGGTTTTTTTGAAATATCAAAGACCACCAGTGAAGTTTAAGTGTTATTTCTTTCAACAGCTGCACTTTCTGAAATTTTTGAAAAATATTTTCTAAAAAGGAGGAATTACAAAAGTTTGTTATTTGGAAGAGTTAAATGGCAAAAGCTCTGGAACGTCTGTTTAGGCAACCCAAGAATTTATCTCCTTTCAAGTATATTTTACTACTTATTTTTCCACTACATTAACAGTTTACCATAGGCTTTTTTTCTACAAAGTAGGCTGAGAGACATTTGACAGGATTCTTTTTTGTCATCACAGACATAATTAAAAACACAGCAATTTTTGCAGACAAATTCCAGTTTTGTATCAAAACCAAAACAAACACTGAGTTTCCAGAGCTGTATCATCCATCATATGTAAGCATGGGAGGATTACAGTATACATACCATACATTTTATACAGAAGTGCATCCTAACATGAAAAACTGAAAACAAGAATGCCTTCAAAGTACAGACGTCCTTTGTCAGCACATCAATAAACACAAACAGCAACAACTTTATGCTAGATCTGGCAACAGGGTGGAGCCATGTGCTGTTTGTGTTGAAGAAGTTGTAGCAGTCTCTGTTTCAAGGCATATTATTAGGAACTCTTAGCTGACAATAAGGCCAACAAAGAACACCGCAGTGCAACCACTAAGCGTTATGCTCCAAAAAATACTCCTATAGTCAAAACACTCTTAAAGTTACTGAAGAATGACAGCACAACATTTTGATCTGTTTTTCCTTATAGTTGCGCTGTGAGGCAGGAAAAGACTATTACATCTATTTCAAAGTAACTAGAAATAGAATGAGCAACTAGGTGGGTGACTAAGGGCCTGACTTGCAAAGACCTAGAGGTGTCTAAAGGCTGCTAAACCTTCTAAGCAGTTCAGGTATCTTTTTACCACTTCAATTATAGGAGTAGGACAATCCTTAGTAGTTCTATACTTAAGGTGGTTTGGTTTGGTTTGGTTTGGTTGTTTTTAATGTAAATGGTTCTGCATTTTTCTTTTGGATGACTGGAAGAGAAGATTTATAAGACTCTGTTGCTGAACTTTGTCTGCCTGGATGATCCATTGTATCTGTTTATTACTGAGGAAATGACGTTCTGTGATAATCCTGAACCCTTTTGATGTCTGCCAGGTTGCAGGCAGAGTGTGGTTCTGCTATTAAAATAGATGGGATATTCAGAGGATCTGCCTGACTGACATTCTCCCTGAACACAGGAGCTCTGCACATATGGTTGCACCTGCAGTTTAGCAGACAAGAAAGAGGAGGTGAGGAGTAAGACATGTAAATCTGCTTGCTTTCCTAGAAATTTTCAGATGCAGGAAAGCATACAGAAGGAGCTGTTACTACTGCAGTGATTGCTACAGATCAGCTTCATTGCATTTAGGAAGGATTCCCTGACCCTCAGCTCTGAAATCCCTCTCCATATCAAGCTAAGCTATTTAGTGTTGGCAGCAGAAACAGCATTAGTCCTCTGTGCTCCTTTAGCTTTTCTTAAAGGCTTTGAGCCAAACTCCCCTCTAATCTAACTACCATGACATAGTGGAGATGAGTGGCATCTTTATATTTAGCACTCACATGCAGATTGCAAATCAGATGGGCCTACTTTGCGATAGTATTGCATATCCTTAACAATGAACAGACTCCTTGGTTTGGCCTAGAGAATACAGCAAACGCTAAAGACGGGCAGGAAATTCAGGTCAGATCTGTGAAGGAACATAGGTGCCCCCTTGCTGAAGATTACAGTCCAAGTGTTAGAGTGTCTGACCATTCATGGGACATACTTGGGAAGGTAGTAGTTCCTGAGGGAGATCCAGGAGGGCTGTAAAGGGAGCACCTCAGACTGGTGCAGCTGAACCACCGTATTCAGGATTTGGATTCAGCTGTATCATGGTATTTGAGCTACCAGCATGCCTACTATGCACAACCAGACTTCTGCCTTCAGTGTGTAGCACCATCTTGTCCATTTCATGGCATCCAAAGCTGCACTAATGGTGAGCAGCAGCTCTTGTAATGTTTGTGATTAAAAAAAGAAAAAGATCCACTCCAAACCTTTAAATACAGAGACTTGCCACTCAAAACATTATTTAGGGAAATAATAAAAAGATCTGGAATTAATATTTTATCTACAATCGGCATGGTTCATCTGCATATCAGAACATATCTTCCTAGGGTCCTAGATTTTGGGATGGGTGCAGCACCACAGATTCCAGTAGAGCTGCCCCATGAACATATGGCCACTCAGCCTGTCTCTGCATGGAACAGACCTCTGGATATCAACATTAATAAAATAAGCCTCCTAAATTTCAAAAAGAAAGACCTTTCTGAAGGGAAAGAATAAAGAAAAAGTCTATTTGACAGAGAACCATATCACTGTTCTTCTGGCTAAATCTGCACTACTCAGATAAGGGAGTTACACTTCACTAACCGCAGGCATAAAAGGAGCTGAGGATTTCCACAGTATAAGGCATGTCAATGCTAATAACTTGGCACAAGTGAGCATCTGTTATCAGAAAAAACAGCCCATTTATTTACCCATAAATTTCTGGTTTCAATATGCCTCATCCCAATTACATGCAAGACAATATTGCACCAAAATTGTACAAAAATGCCAGTGTATATAGAGGACTATTAATAGCATTGATACACATAGTACCCCAGAAATTAAGGTAAAATGTATCCATGTCACTTAGGGATCCAAATCACTTCTATACTAATAGGAAGTTCTAATATCTTTTTTTTTTTCCCACATGCATTGAAAAAATTCAGCACTTAAAAGACTGTCTATAAGCACCTCCCAACTCTCTTTCCTAATGGATTTTAATCAAAAGAATCAAAAGGATTCCTCAGTTGCAAATTGTTACCCAGAGATTAACCCCTGAATTACCAGCCACAATAATGCCCCAAACCAATGAAAAGTAGCACTCTGCTGTGTTTAAAGTGCCAGCCAACCTGAGAGCCAGACTTCTAAATTCTGTCCCTGACCCTGTCACTGTCTTAATGCTCAGTCATTATTAAGCCATTTAATTTCACCACTCTACTGTATACATATTTGTTCAGCAGTTCTCAAAGTCTGCAAATACCTTCCAGAAACACAATAAGTGTTTGATTACCAGCTGCAACACACATTCCTCTCCTTGGTCTAATTTCAGCCTACAGTTATAAAACAGGAGTACTAATCCCTTCTTACCAATTTCAGGGTTATGGAGGTTAATTTATTAATACCCATGAGATTGTCTGAGACAGCCAAATAGAAAGCCTGGATAAATGCAAACATACTAGATCAGCAGGAATACTTTAACTACACTACAGTCCCAACACATAACTCAATAAAGCTAAACAAAAAACTTTTTAGCAGGAAACTGGTACAACAGCCAAAGAACATTTTTAGAAGTTTTAGTATTACAGAAAAAAATTGCATTGGTATTTACCTGTGTATATACAATGATAGTTATTTTCTTAATAATTTTGCAGTCATTTTGCTGAATTTCTTTGTTTGATTTTAAAGTCATTGCCTCCTAGCTAGGCCAGTTTGAAATAACTGAGAACACCAACTTTACTTTTCAGTATTAATCACAAAGTCTATTGCAATTTACAAAGCAATTAAGGGCTTTTGCTTAGAAGAGCCAACGATGATTTGGAAGGTATTGGCAGGTTGTTCATAAATACAGAAAGGTTATTGTAATATCTGTCTGTATAAAGTACAAGAGAAGGACGGAGAGGATTTAGGCTTCTCACTCCCATTGAAATTGATGATTGTGAGGTAGCTAGTTATATCACAATACCTCAAACACATGGTGGCAGAACAAAAGTAATAAAATAATAATAGGAGTGTTCTCTGAACTGATGTTTTTCACTAAACAGTCACACCACAAAAACATGGTAGGAAGAAGACTGCAGGTACAGAAATGATACAGTGAAATATATTCTTTAAAAAAAATTTATCTTGAGTATACGTGATAGATTTTGTTGAAGATATCAATCCATTGTTAGTTCATGTATTATATACAAAGTCAGCTGTGTTGTGGACAAAATGAATTCCCACCTTTCTCTCAATATGCTTTAAACCTACTGGCATTTGATTTATCTAAATAGCAACAGTAATTAAGCCTCAGCCTACCCTTCTACACACAGCTGAGTTTTGAGTATGCTACCTGACACACAGAGATGTATTTTAACTGATCTAGAACACCTCCAGGAACACCAGGGGACACTCCTAAGTCCTGTAGACTGGTCTCAGCTCCCTTGTGAAGCCCTCAGCAGATGTGCAATGACTGCTCAACCCCAGGAAATCTTTGTGTCGAGCAGGGTGAGGCTGAAGCACTGCACAGAGGCAGCAGGCTTGGGTCCAGCTCCAGTCCAGACACGGTCCTAGGGCAGCAGTGGGCATGTCCAGCCAAGGCTTGTTTTCAGTTCCCTGTGAGGTCTATAGGGGAGACCTGTAGAGGGGAGCTTCACTCTACACTAGAGGCACTTCTTGCTCCCATTTGTGTTTGGAAAACATCCCTTTGAGCTTCTCTGTAAAAAATGTTTATGGAACTAATTAAGTGGAAACTACTATTGACCTTTTAATACTAATTTTTTCTGATAGTGTTCTAGAAGAATTAAAACAGGAAGAATGAAGCTATTAAAAGAAACAGCTGTAGCGTGCTGGAATGCTGTTCCTGCCACAGCTGCCTCTCCTATCCTTCAAGGACTTGCTCATCCAGGAATCCCTGTGCAGTGCAAAGTCACTGCAGTGGTCTTTATTCCTGTCACCTTCTCTGTGCTCAACTTGGGAAACAAATCCAGAATGTCCCTTCGCTCTGCTGACAGCCTTATTGACTGCAAGGTAAACTAAGTTTGGTCGGACTCATGCCAAGGACTGGCTGATCTTGCAATATGGGCATCACAGAATTAGATTTACTTTCTACTTTGGAAAAAACAAGTTATTCCAGCAGCATCCCCACCTGCACCAATCAAAGTATCCAGTCCACAGTACAGCCACATCAAGGAACTAGTTCTAAAGCAGAGAAACTGAACAAAGCAGTAAAACCTCATTTTTGTAATTATGTACAGCAATTACACAGGAACCAAAATTTCTTTATGTCAGTAGATTGAGTAAAAGCCAAAAGGCTCACTTATTCATTACTACTTTCCAGTCATTTCATACTTTGTTGAACAACTTGAAAGCCTTGAAAGAACAAACAACTGGCAATTTTGCTTGAAAGGTTAAGCCCAAAGGGAATTGGTGGCTGAGGCAAGAACTTTACTTTCTGAAAAATATACATTCTGTGAACTGTAATTAGAGCTGTGGGAATAAATGATTTGTCAGCCCACTGGCTGAAAGAAGTGAAAATAATTCATTTTAGGTCATCAACATTGCCTCTCTGTAAGAGTGTGTCAGAGCAGAAATGACCACAGTCAGCGACAACAACTCCATTTACAGGGGTGGTCACTTCTACACCTGCAGTGCTACCCTCACAGAAGTGTTCTGCATATGCTAAGCTAGGTGCAGAGAAGTGGTTTGTTTCACTCTGCTGACAGGCATTTGTAGCCAGATTGAAGCCAAATTCGTTTCATGCTCAATTACTAGCAGTTCCTCAAACAGAGGCAATACACTGCAAACTGCACATTGCCAAGTCTTCAGTCACTCTTATGCTTTCCCTCTGCATTGTCTGATGGAGGAGAAGAGATTCCATCATGCAGCCAGTCTGAAGGCAGTGGTTACCTGCACAAATCAAACAACTGCACCTCTCTCAGAAAATAATAATATAAAAGCCTATGAAATGAAAATTCCAGATTTCATAGAAAAAGAAGAAATGCAAATGATAATGACTTCTAAGTGTATCGATACCATCTTGAAATATTATCACGCTGCTCACAATGTAAGCAAGTTCTTTCAAATGTTTAAATGTTAAAGACAGATACAAGTTACATAATACTTTTATCAGCACATAATATGAAGGAGTCGTGTTTGAGAATACTAACAAAATAAACACAAAGGTCTTGGCCCTGCTGTCACCACTTTTATTATCAATATGTAAACAGCAGACTATATAATTTTATAGGCATTCTATGGTAAACGATACTGATAATATAGACTCTCAAAGCATAGACTTTCTATACCACTTAAATATAACAAAGATCACAAAACACTTTGTTCTGAAGGGCATTGGAAATAGGAGTTCTGGCCCTTCAGCCTTCCATAAAATTCTCTGTGCATCTTTTGACACTACCAGACACAAGAGATCTTCTGGCTTAGATTACATATAGTTTTAACTGTGCTTTACAGAAGTGCAGGGGGCAAGAACCTGCAAATAAGTTTGTTCATGTACTGTATAAGAAATAACAGTGTCCTGTTTAACTGCATTATTACGATCTCTAAAGTTACGTGCTGTGCCAACAGCAATGGTATCAGCACCCACACCACACATTTCAAGGTGGAAAAATTGGTTATTCTTCCAAATCAGCTGACAGCTTGGGATGTAAGAAAAACAAAAGCCAACCAACCAAACCCTCACAAAAATAATCACCAGCAGGCTCCTCATAAACCCCCCGAAAAGATTATACAAAATATTGTAGCATAACCTACAGTTAAACACCCTTCATTTTTTTTTTTAATCCTCCAAATGGATTAAAAGCTGGTAATGGATTTTGTGAGGTTGGGATGATTATTACCAGGGTCACTGGCCAAAGCAGAAATGTTCAAACTGGTCTTAAAGCAAGGTAGGCAATTTATCCTCATCTCACAGAAGCCTGATGCTCAAAATAGCCTGAACTTAGACATGGAAAATATAGGTCTATCATCTAAATGTGTTTTTCTAATAGCTCCAGACAATAAAGCAGAACAATTATTGAATATCATGGATGTAGTTTTATGGTCCTATTAAAAGAAAGGATGTCCATGTTGCAGAAATAATTCAAATTACTATTCCTTTTTTTTCTTTTCTAATAAGGAGTTGGAGGTTCACCCAGACTTATAACAGAGGTGGCAGGTAATGAGCTATGAAGTGACGGAAGAGTAGAAATAAGACAAAATGGGAAAATCCTGACAAATGTAAGGGTTAGCTCAAAAAGTATTAATTTCATCATAGATTTTTCCAAATTCATTACATGTTTCATTTATTTTTCTTTATCTTGTGGAGGGAAGAGACTTTACAAGCAGCATCAAATCTAGAAGATTCAGTAAAGATTTCTAGTACAGACTCATTGGTAGAAAAGTGACTCTTTCTTCTTATAGTAACAGCTGTGAAGGTACTTATTAACTGGCTACAAGGTAAGAACAAAGTAAAAAAAATTCCCTTCATCAGGATCTTTATGCAAACATGTACACTTATAAGTCTATTTTTAGACTCTTAATTACATCAGGGCCATGAATATAAACAAGTTCAACAGTGTTCTGAGCCTCATAGCCATTATATACCCCAAAGTAACTCATTAAATTGCCCAAGTGAGTTTTTATGAACTCTTACTAAAATATACAACAGCACTGAGATACACAGTATATCTGAACACAGCCAGTGTCCACTTAATCCTACTGTTCACACACAGACAGATGCTGTTTGGATTAAAAAAGGGAATGGCATCTAAAATTTTGCATGAACCCTTCTTGCAGTAGAAAAGTAATACATTCACTGATGAGGCTGGAAAGACCACATCAATCACACACAATTGTTTCATATCATCATAGCAGGCTGCAGTGAGTTTGATCCAAACAAGGATGAAGAGTCCTGACCCAGAGGGGCTAAGCTCCCTGCCCACAACTCAGTACAACAGATCTAGCTATTACTTTGGCCCTTGGGTTTTAAAAGTATTTGTGCTGATGTCCCTGCACTTCATAGGAAAGAACACATCTCCTCATCCAAGGACTATCTCATTTTAGCACAAGGACTCTGGAGACCACCCACAGAGCTACAGACTGGGTAATTCTTCCATGTAACAGGAAATAATGCACATCTTCAGCGAGGTGCTTTGGCCATCAAGTGAACTACATTCCCACCTAACAGTACAAAAAAATAACAGTGAATCTATCCAAAGAGTCTAGACTAATAGTACTGCTAGGAATAATCAAAGATAAGGAAAAGCCCTCCTAAGATGAGAATTAAAGGCATTGATTTTTAAGCGTGACAACCCAGGGCAGGGAAGTATCAAGAACAGTCCTAAAAGCAAATAGTTTGTATTTGATGCCATTCAAAGGAGGGAAAACAAAGGGAGGGAGGGAGTTACAGAAATGAGGTCTTGTTCAGAACATGAAGTCAAGAAGGTGCCTGTTGCTGCTCTATGTCATGGGCTGCTACGAGCAGAGGATGAAGAGGAAAGGAGGGGACTATGGGAGGCTTAAGAGACAAAGATTTGCCCCATCCTGGAAGAATTTCATGCTTCCCAAGGTTTTCTCATGCCAATGTATACTCGAGACAAGAAGTCTACAAAGTATTCTAACACATTCCTGATTGTCTTCCCAGAGCTCAAGCTCTCACCAAACCCCACCACAACATCCTTTTCTGGTGATATGACAGGTATGATGTTGCCTTGCTCTTCAAGTTGCTACTGCAAGATCTTCCTATTATAATGACTTTGAAAATATTGACTGTGCATCTGTCCCCTGGGTCTCCACCTCTTACAACATAAAATGTAGTTGCACATTTACAGTTCCACAGCACTGCAAGACTACTCTTCTTCCACCTCCAATTACATCTGAAGGGCTGACTCTTCTCCCAGGATGCCACCCCTGTTCCCATCTTGTTTTCAAGTCCTCTTTCCCATAGCTGGGAGGAGCTTTTTGTAAATACTAGCAAAACTACCAGGGTATTTATTTGTCCTTAAAACCTCCTTCACCATAAGACCTCTTTGCTCTTCAGTTATTAAGAATACTCAACCACACTGACAAAAATTTCCTTCCACTCTCATGCCTACCTCCAACTCCCAGCTAGGTGGTATGGCTTTCAGTGTTCTGGTACTCTGCCTTCTTTGAAGGCTTCCTCACTCGTGACTGAGGGTGCTATGTGCTGTGACATGACACTAATAGTCCTAGTCTGGCAAACCTTTGGTTAACTGAAAACACAGTCTGCTATTAGAGAATGCTGGGGAAACTCACTTGATGTGCAGCAGCACCAGTACTATCTGTGAAAAGTAAGAATGAATCTCATTAATATAATGTGAAATATGCAGACTTGTTCACAGAAATATATGCTTTCCTGCCACATTGAACCTAACCTATATAGCACTGTAACTTCAAATGAATGGCTGAATATATACCATACCTGCAAATTACATTGATTCATGCAAGTCCATAATCATATGGTAACTGTGAGCAACATGCAGTGTGCTTTGAACTGTGAAGATCTTTTACCTTCTTCTACCTCACGATATTCATCTGTTAGCATGGAAGCGTGCATAGAATTCAAGATGTTATTTGTTCATCTCCAAAGCTTCCTTGCCACTGGTATAAAAAGAAATAAATCAATCAGAACTGCCTTAGACAGCCAACTCTTAAATACTAAAGTCACTGAAGTTAGAAATGAAATACAGCTGGATTCTGGTCTCCCCAAATCAACTGGCTAACTTTATTGGGTTTCAGCTCAAGCTCATGGCGACCAAAAGATTGAACACAGCGGGTATCTTTCCATTTTGTTTCACAGAAAGGCAACAATATTTAAAGACTAGGATGCAGACTGGCTAAAAATAATTAAGATATTTCTCAGGGGAAAAGATGGCGATTGTTTGAAAAATTCAATGAAGTTGAAAATGGCTCAGTGATATACTACATCTTATAATCCGGTAAAGGAGTCTTTCTGAGAAGGTCTTAGTTTTTGTCATCTGGTCTCTCATTTCCTTGCTGTTTAGAAAACATCCAGGTTCCTGAAAAGGCCATGACTAAAACATTTTAAAATGTGCATATGATTGGTTTCCTCTTCACTATTCATTTGCTCTCTTCCGATTTCTCCCACCCTTCCTTTTACAACAGCAGCTGCTCCCCAGTCTACTGTTTGGGTTTCTTGCATCTCGCTTTTTAAATCAATACACACTGCAGCTTGAAAGATAGGCTGAGATGCACGCTATTCATTGGGCTGAACATGTGCAAGGAGACATCAATATAAAAAGCACTCAGACTAATAACTCCCACAGTGTGTGAAAATATAAAATGACCACCACTATACTGGTTTAACCCCAGCCAGCAATTAAGCACCACGCAGCCGCTCTCTCACGCCCACCCCCAGTGGAATGGGGAGAGAACTGGGGTAAAATAAAAAAGTAAAACTCACAGGTTGAGATAAAGGCAGTTTAATAGGACAGAAAAGAAACAGAAAATAATAATACTAGAATATACAAAACAATTGATGCACAATACAATTGCTCACCACCCGCTGACCAATGCCCAGCCAATCCCCGAGCTGCTGTGCCCCCTGGCCAACTCCTCCCAGTTTATATACTGGGCATGATGTAATATGGTATGGAATACCCCTTTGGCTAATTTGGGTCAGATGTCCTGGCTGTGTCCCTTCCCAGTTTCTTTGTGCACTCCCAGCCTCTGCTGGCAGGGCAGTAGGAGAAGCTGAAAAGTCCTTCACTTACTGTGAACACTGCTTAGCAACAACTAAAACATCAGTGTGTTATCCACATTATTCTCATCCTAAATCCAAAACACAGCACTGTAACAGCTACTAAGAAGAAAATTAACTTTATTCCAGCTGAAACCAGGACAATCACTAACAAATAATTTTATTTCACTACATGTTTCTTCTTTTGCTTCTATTTCTTGCTTTATTCATTTTATTTATTTCATTGTATTATTTTTATTAGAAGCAGATATCTGCCTCAAAACTTTCCTCTGTGTCAATATATGTATCATTAAACAACATAGTTATTTTTTCCCAATTCTTTAGTTCTACTGTTTAAATCCCAGTATAATCCAAAGCCTGCCACTGGATGGAAAGAGTGTCTAAGGAAATTTACAAGAACTGTGGCCACACATGAGCACTGTTGAAAACTGTGGACTCTTTTTTTGCCTGCATTTTATCCAAATAGCTGTTCCTGGAAAAGTCCTTGAAATACTGCATTAAGGCTCCTAAAATATTTGAAGAAGCTTTGGTTCGCCCATGACATACATTTTCTCTTTTCCTCCCTCCACTAGGGCATAATACAGATACAATTCATTCTTTATATTTGCCTTTCCATTGAGAGGGAACATTCATCCAAAAAGACTTAATCTGATCAGTATTTGAGCAGGATAAGAGGAACAGTGAAGAGTTGTGTAACTCACAGTGGGAACACTGTTCCACAATTAAAGAGCAAGCTTGTTCATCTACAGAAAAAACAGTAAGAGTGTGATCTGTGTTCACCTGTACCACAAGGGAAACAATTTCATACAAACATCGTAAGTTTGAAACATCAGATTTTGGCTCCTTCAAGTTTTGACCTGTTTTGCCGTTGCTGGTTTGTTTTTTTGGTTGTTTGTTTGTTGTTTTGTTTTGGGTTTTTTTTTCCCCCATATTCTCTCAGATACCATTAGTGCTTCAGCCTCCAGCACTCCTAAAGAAAAATTATTTCCTTTGTAAAAAAAAAAATAGAGTTTCTTTAAGCAATTACTTATTAGTAGAGTTACTTGGCAGTTGAAGGAGAATCACTATTTGCCAAGGAGATGGCTGCTCAAAGTTGAAGTTGTTTGACCCCATTATGGGAGACAATCATCAAAGAACAGAGGTTTTAAGTAGACTTCACAGGCTGTGGTAAGTAATTTGCAGACATTTGATCAGGCTTTTACAGAAAATACTGTGTAAGGCACACTTTTACTTTTGTGATACAGACTACTGTACCCCATTCAATTAGTTTTTCATACCGTTAATCTACAGGGTAATTCAATGGGAATCAAACATGGCAATTTTATACCAAACCCCTGATCTATGTTATCCTAGGAAGCTAAAAAAAACCCCAAGAGTACCAAAAAATATTTGCCTAATTGTCAAGTACTCCCTTTATATACTAACAACCATTTGCTTACTAAGGTAAGAAAATATTGCTGATCTCCAAACAGCATAACATTTGTTCATAGGTTAGAAATTAAATGTTAAATGTGCCTGATCTGTCATTCAGTTTACATAAGCACAGGTACTTTTCAGTAGAAAGCTCTTGCACCCTTTACTTCAATTATAGCAAACTGTTAAGTGTGTTTGTGGAACAAAATCAAGGGAGATACAGCAATCAAATATTCTGTTGTTCTTACACAGAAATCAGTAACCTTAAGAGTAAAGAAAAAAATATATAGGATTGCTACAGGAATTTTACCAGGTCCTACTTTCTTTGCAACTGATATATTTTCATGACACATTTTATTACAATTTTGTTTCTTTCTTTCTTTCTCTGTATTTTAAATTCTGCTCCAAAGTAGCTCAGATAAGATGGATGCCCCTGTCAGCAAGCTTCTGTAGCTTAGAAAAATAGTAGAATACAGGAGTTCTGGATTCATTTGTACCAATATTTCTGAGTACAGTGACTTGTATATGCAAGTTAAGCCCTTAATCCTGGTAGGCATTCTGAGGAACACACACACTTGCAACACCTCATTTGATCTGATGAGTCTTACTCTTGTCAGAAAAAATTGCCACAAATCTGTGCCACATGAAAGATGAAAGCAATGCAGGATTACCTCTTAACAACAGGCTGCAATGAAACCCTGTGGGACATCCTAAAAAATTCTGAATTTAGCTAAGTAGTAAAAGATAACAAAACACATATTATGCCCTGCTGAAATGGCAGTGTCAGCTGTGAGCTGGTAGGGACAAGACCAAACATCAAACATAGGAACAAGGGTATCTATTCAGAAAACTTTTTCACCTCTATGAGAAAGCTGAAAGCCGCTATAGCCTTCACTGTCCTTTTGTATAGCTGAAGTAGAAACAAAATTTTGACTGAGCTGAAACTTTGAAAAAGTTCAGATCTGTGGTTCTGGTTCAGACCTATCTCCTCACAAGTGGAAAACAGCAACTATACTAAAGCGGTGGGATTTTCCTTTAATCTTTGAGAGTACTGAGGCAAGAACAATTCCATCCTGCAGGGCCTCCAGGTATAACAAACCCCCAGCTAAATCTTCTAAACTTGTCACAGTCAGCACTAATCTCACATCTGCCTGATTTCTATCTAGTAAACATTTTAACACTTTCAGTGAAATAAATGATATGTTGACAGTTAAAAATTAACTAAAAGGTGATAAAAACAAATTAGAGATTATTAGTTCATAAAAACTTTGCTGATTTCTCATCAGCCTGAATTAAGCTTTTAGTTTTATTTACAATATTGTTTTACCTGATTCGCTTACTTCACTTTTGACACAGAACAATATATTACCATAAAATTTCACAAAGATTATTGAACAGAAAAGCTGTAATGCAGCAGTAGCCTTATTAATTCACTCCAGAGACACTTAAAAAGTGAAAAACTATGCTAAGCTGGTCATGTGTCCCACATTGGTGCTATACAAATGCTTTTTGCTGCCTGAAAATATATTACAAATAGCTAGTTGAAAGCTTGTGAGCATCACCTGTCATCCCAGGCAGTCATTCTACTAATGAGAAAAGTACTTCGGTCCTTCAGGAGTACAGAACAAAATCTTTTGAGATGTAAAGTATCTTACAAACTGTTTTAATGTACTTTAACAGGACAATAAGCACAGTTGAAACATGCATATATAAATATCCTTAGTAACAAGGCCTTAACTTTGTATTTTTACCTCAGGTTCTGCATGGTAAACTCTGAAAGATGATTTGCACAAGAAGTTCACTATTGGAATAGTTAAAAACCTATTTTCTTCTTCTACTTTTATTTGCTGACATCTGATCTTATTTTAAGGACCAAAAAATTTGACCATTTACCCAAAACATTACCCCCACAAGGTATGCATAATAATTGACCACTTGGTTATTTGAGACTTGGTTGGTAAGCATATGGTTCAACATTAAAGTAGATCTACAATGTGGCATACAATCTAAACTGTGACAGCTTTTTAGTCCCGAGTTTCACTTCTGCTCTCTCTTGACTGAGGCGCAGCACATGTAGCTTTAAGGATACCTGCAATACCCATTTAACAGATTCGGTTAGCAGAACAGAAAATTAATAGGGTCCTAGAATTTTCTAATATTTTGCTGAATTGTGAATTACATTTTGCAGAAGTTCGCACTTACATACATAAAATAAGAAGTAAAATTCTGCTTTTACCACAAGCACCATACTGAAGAGCCCTTCTTACTCGCAGATGTGAGGACAGGCAAGAATTTGCTAGAAGCTTACAGAAGTGCCAAAATCACACCAGGACTTCCCTAGGCAGGGGAGGTTAGCACCTTCCCAGGAAAAATGGCTGAGTTGGCACACATTGCTGTCTCCTCGGCCCTTTGCTGAACCGCACAAGCAGAGGCAAGAGGAGGCAAACTTCCACTGTTTTGTTCAGAGCAAAAGCAGCAGAAGTGGGCAGAAATAGCTCTCCCTAGGCAGGAGCTGGGATGAATTCTCCTGTCCTACTGTAACTGGTTGTGGTTTGGTTTTTTTCAGGAAATGAAAAAGTATACCCAAGTTGCAAACTATATCCCTCCCTTCAACTCAGGGACAACTTTGAATCTTGATGATGGGAGGGATTTTTCTTCTGCACACTCACTATTTCTATACAATGATTACCTCCTGCCTGGGCTAGCTTCAGCTACAAGTGTCATTCAGCTACTTAAACCCAGGTTGCCCTAAATCCTACAAATCCCCTGTAAATCAGAGGTTCAGGCAGCTGAGTTACCTGATTTGACCCTGCAATTAGGATACGAGAAAGTGGAGGTCTAATTAACACTAGAATAATCAGTTGGTCCTATGCATGTTCATTAACAAACTCTGTTTGTTCAGGACCTTGGGTAGCACGTTGTAAGACCCACAACATTCTTGTACTACATTAGGAAAAACAAATATAGCTAAAGCAAAAGCCAAGGTTGGGGATTTTTTCCCCATATGGGGTACACAGTGTTAGCTAAAAGCATCAATGTATGTGCACAACAACCCTGCTGACATTACAGAGAAGCAAAAGGGGGTCTAGAAAAACTAGCACCATTTAATGCCACTTTGTTAGCCTCTTACAGCAGATTTGATACTAGATGCTGATAGAGCATGAACATCAGACCTGCTTTCTGTAGCTTTAGAAGATTAATACCATAAGGGGTTACTGTTTAGCTCACACACACACACACACAAAAGGGATCCCTGTGACCTGCCTTAACGTTACAACTTCAGTTTAACTTTTCACTATCATTTTATGTGTGAGAATGTAGGTGTGTGCTGGTTTCAGACACCTGAAACCACTTTTCTTAGAAAAGATCACTTGACTTACTGCGAGTTGCAGTACTGCCATCAGTATGCTAAATGTACTATGTATCTTCTTAAAATAGAAGCAGCTCCTGCAGCCCTGGCCCAGCAGGCAGTATCTCGGTTGTTCTGAACTGATTTAACTGATCAGGTGTCAGAAGCTGAATATAAGACCTAAACCTCTTCCCCAGCTAACTGGGATGACAGCATTACTCATTCCCCTAGCCAAAACAATGAGGCATCAGTGGAGATACATGATTCAGACCACCAGAACTTACTAGGTCCAAAGCACAGAAACAGTGTCTTTATAAATGGAAATGACCAAGTCCTAATGACAAGCAGAACAATTCCCAGGGAACACATATACTTGCAGTATCAGAAAACCAAATTTATATTGCACCACATAAGGATAACTGTATCAACCCATGTCTCTCTCCCATAGCCCCCAGGTGATTTATGAGTCAGAACATGACAAAGCTAATGGTTAAAAAAAAAAAAGCCATGCACAAGGATTCTGCCAGTCACATGGAAGCACAAGGCTTCCATTTTAAATAGGGGATAGCCTCTACTGGAGGGAAGAGTAATATTCAATAAAACTGCATTTCAACTTATATAATTGACCTAGTGGCAGAAGAAAGGCAAGTCAAAATTATGGAGGAAAAAAAAGAAAGGTGAATAAATGGCATGTAATCTTCGACTATCTAAAATGCTTATTCTTTTGTGACTGCAAAAATAAATAGGAAAATACTGGTGCCTTAACATGCCTCTCTTTGGAATTCTATCAGTCCCTTTCTCCTGCAGCTTTTAGTAATTGGCTGATTCACAGTCATATAGAGTACTGATTTATTACTAGAAGTGCAAAAAAACTGGAAGGTAATTGTAATTCCTAGTAATTTATTACTATTGCTTTGAATGCCCATTAATGTAACAATCAAGAAAAACTAGCCATAAATGCATGTATAGATTTTTTTGTTTTGTTTTCAGATATATTTGTCTCAAAACCTTAAAGAATCCCTCAGTGATGGTGGGAGAGAGAAGGTGGTAAAAATCTTCCTGATCACTCTCAATAATCTGAGATAAAGAAACAGGGAGAAAAAAATCAAGCAACAAAAAGGTGTTACAAGTGAAAGCAGAGATACAGCCAAGCTCTTAACCAGCACAGCGCATTCAGATGACTGCTTCTCTTCAACTGGTAGCCAGCAATGAGTATTAAAAAGCAAGGGAAAACAGCAAGAAGAAATCAAGTATCAGAAAGAGTCTGAAGCAAGGAAGGGCCTTTGATAAAATGGGTATATTCACACATTAAGTTAACTCTATCACCCAAGCTCAGGCTAAATGTGTAGGTCCTTCATCGCCACTGGTAAGCAGACCATATTCTAACACAAAGCCCAGAACAGTCAGCAGTTTTCCTCAAGGCAAATACACCAACTAGCACAGCAATAACAGTCTTTACACATCCCTGTTGGCTTTCCTCTTACTCTGAAACTCTCCATTTCTCACCTTCTACATCAGCAGGTACAGAGTACTTCAGCTATATTATCTGCTGACTTTGATGGTGTGCACAATTACTTTTTTTGCCCATTTAGTCAGATATACTCTGCCACCCTTCAGAAGTGATTTCTCTCTTCCACTATTGAAATAGTAGATCACAGAATCTGAAAAGACTGGCAAAGAAATGACTTCTCCTGAGTTCTTACTCCACTTATGCACGCCATTTCCCTTTCCCACTAGAGCTGCCAGCAGACAGGCTTAATTCAGCTCCCCCTAATTGCACTGGCAGCTCAGTTAGATTCACTGACTTCAGCTGGAGCAGAATTAAGAGAGTACTGGATAATTCAAAGCTTAGAATTCTTTTTTTCTAAAATCTGCGCAATGAATCTGCTCAACCTAACTCATAGACATACCTTGGAACTTATTGTTTTTTCTATTATGCATGCAAGAAAGGTGTTAGTGTTAATGTTAAACACCTTTTAAGATTTTCCTTCTGAAATATTTATCAGTACAACTCTATGGAGATTTAAATACATGCATATTATTGTATAGATTTAGGATCAATTTCTGTGAAATTAGTTTGGGAAAATTATAGCTAATTAATATGAACAGTGAGTTTGCTTTCATGTTCAGTCAGCTGCAAAATTCTAATCTTCATTTAACATGAACACACTCTGATGATTTCTCCAACAGAGAATAATTTCAGGGCATTTCTCAAAGAGCTTTAACTGTTGAGATGAAGGATGAATGTTTGAAATGAGTGGGGAAAAAAAAAAAGAAGGGAAAAAAGAGAAGCTTTCTTTTTTTTCCCCAAATGCTGATGTTTGCAGCAAGATATTAAATTCCTTCAAGACACAAATGATGAGCAATTAGGGCAATTCTTGTGTCCTTCTGGTGCCTACATAGTTTTTACAAAAAAAGAAGTAGTTCTGTGACAGAACACACTGCCCCTCTACTTCACCAGAAGGAATAGGAAGGGAGAAAACAAAACACTCAAGTGCTCTTTGGGGACTGCATCTCTCTTGCATGAACTCCAGTTACCCACTCAGTCCATTTTAACGCAAATGACTGCAGGTAGCAACCACACATGTGGAAAACAATTTCAGAACACAGGAAATGAGATACACAAGTTCAAAACTAGTAAGTGGACATTTGCTTAAATACTGTGTTAATAAAAGCTTGTTAAGATTAATAAAATCATCAATAATAAGATTATTTTTTAATAACATTGCTTTGGTCAAATCCTACATTTCCTAGTCACTTCTTTTCCAGATAAATCTACTGTTGACTTTCATGGAAGTTTACTACATGGAGAAACCCTATGGACTTCCTTACTTTAGCTATTACATACAGCTTTCAAATTAACACACATGCCTTTTTTACTCATTTTATCATTTGTATAAAATGACCAAGTATTTTAAGACAACAAGATCTACTGATTCTCTCAAGGAGCAAATGCATTTCGTGGCTATAACTTCAGACCCATATGTGAAGTACAACACACCAGCATACAATTATTTTGAATAACAAATAGAGCACGTGTGCAGAACAAGAGAAGTACAACTGCAAAAGAGTATGCTTAGTGTAACTCGGGTAACCCAGCACAGCAATGTTGTGGCCTAAACTGCAGAACAAGCAGTTACACAAGAGGGTACTGAAGAGCCCTGCCAGCCTCATATAGCACCACTGACCCACACACGTGCCGCCCACCGCCACTCATTGGCAGGGGCATCTGAAACAGCCAGCTTTGGGCTAGCTCAGATAGGCCTTTTGCACATTTTCTCTTTGCACCTCCAGTTGTAGAACAGTACTTTCAAACCTGTGCTGGAGAACTGCTGGAGCACAATCTGAATGAGCCCATCACGAGCTGGCTGCAGTTTGCACCTCTACAGGGCTAAGACATGTTGTTTTGCTTAACCCTCACTACACAGATGTATTCCAGCACCGACAGTGCTGCTGCAGATATTAAGTGTTTTGATAGACTGACTTTAAAAATGCTTATTGTCAGCTGTGGTCCAGAGTGCTGGAGGAGAGAAGCAGAGGGAGAGTAATTTAATATAAAATGTTGACTCTATCTACAGTCCTGCCTTGATCTTTTTCTTATTTGTTTACATTAGGAAACAAAAAATAAGGTTTTTGTGTGTATTTAAGTCTTTGCTCAACTACAGTTTTCAGATAAAAAGAAATAAATCAGTTCTTCATCTACAAAACACACTAGCTGATGAGAAGTGTGCTAATAGTATACTATGGCCTGCTGTGAAGATGAACAGCAGGATTCACCTTCACCCACACATGCATTAGGTAAAGAATGGATCCAGCTCCCATTTTTTTCCTTTATTTATTACCAACCAGTGACAAGCCCACACTTCTCTCTCTAGCCCAACTGGGAAGGCTTAAGGCCTTTGACTCATAACCAAAAGTAAAGAATCCCATTTGGCTTTTCTCCAGCTTTCAGAAAATATAGGAAAGAGGTTTTCTGCTTTTCCTCCTCCATAAATTTGTAGAGTCAGTGCTACATCATTTTTTCCCCACTCTCATCAAACAAATAGGAATGCAGCTGGCTTTCTTCTGGAAAGCTCTTTCCTTGAAACATTTTGTAGTTTTGACCCTTTGGAGAAAAGAATTATTAAAGATATAGTACTCTTGCCTATTCTAGCAAATATATGAGGTATTCTTAGATGATTCATATACAAAAACTACAATTTGGATATTTCCATATCTCAACACACTAGCAGTAGGAAGCGGTGAAATTTGTTCATCTTGCGCCAGACAAGATTATGCTACTCTTGTAACAACTAAATAGTTTTCTTTAGCTATGGAAACATGCCTGTATGTTCTTGTGTTGAATCAAAAAGAATGCATGAACAGGAATAATAGTTTTTGCACATTTCAGTTGTTTGTAGCTGTACAAATAGAAATTAATAAAGGCCATGAGTTGCAAAAAGAAGCTTAACACTAGTGTAATGAGTGTATAGGATCACAGGCTAGTGTTATTCCTCTTTTCAGTTATAACCAAATAGAAATGTGAGTGCATACTTTAAAATCCTTTAATGTTTGTCTCTCTCACACATACATATGTGTACACATACACACATCCTGAAACCAGAATCTAAAAACTTTTCTGTTGGTCCCAGCCTTGTAATATACTAAGAAATCTTACTTCAGTTGTTATTTTCATAAACTATCACTGCACCTACATAGAACTCTATTCTATAGAGATCACTTGTGATTTCTTTGGAAAAACATCACAGATACTTCCCTGATAAGAATTTCTCTTTCAAGAAAATTTATCTTTCATAAAGGGAATCTGGTAAAAAGAATTTTTCCCCTTTTCCTTCATGGCACCTTTCATTCTGAAATCCAAATCTATTTTTCATGATGGTAACATCACTGGAGTTGAGTTCTTCCCTTGACCAAAAGAGTCTCAACTCATAAATGACAGGGGGAGGAAAAAAACCACCCCAAAACTAAAAGCAACCCAAAACCCTAAATGACTAGGGCTTCCAGGCAACTAAGGGTTTTGTTTTCCACCTTTGCATAATGGTCTACTTTGAAAAGGGTCAAACTATCTTCTTAACTGTATGAGAGCATGCAAGAAGAGAGACAAGTCCCAAGTGTAACACACTATAGTATCTATAACCTGGCTTTAGAACAAGGTACATTTAGTTTACAGATCTCAATATGTTATCTTTCATATCACTGACTGCAGATGTAAAAATTGTAATTTAAAGAACTAATAATTTTTCTTAAGTAAAAAACTGCCAAAATTTACTTTCCACAAAAGAATTCAGAAATCACAGCCTCTTAATTTAGAGTCATTAGCAGCATGCTCAAGCATTGAGGAGCTTTTCTCTTTGTTTCTCCTACTAATGGAATAGGCGCCAGTAATCAGCATGTTTCCAAAAGTTTTCCTAATGACCTCCCAGTAAAGCCTGAAGAGCCTCTATGTGCACACTGTGATGACCAGGAGAGTGCCAAGGTGGAAGCCTCAACATAGAATAGTTTAGCTGTGGCCATATGGAGGAGCAGTGAAAGCTCTGGACGTGGATGCTGTAACAGACAAAGAAATTCAGAATTATTATTTTTTCAGTGAATTTTTCCTCGGATGCAGATTTCAATTTCCTTCAATAACTACTTTATGGAATCTTATCTCAATATCTTTTCTAAATACTTTATTTATTAGCCAAATCCATATATTTAGAGTTTTACAATATTTCATGTAAAATAAACCCAGAAAATGTTTTTGCTTCTTTCTGATTCACTTTGACATAGTGTATTTGAAGTGAAATGCATTTCTGAAGGGCTGCAGTAGAATCTTCTCTTAAGAGGTATGTCTGGCTGGGGGGACAGCACTTTGCATTATCTGTCTAGCTCTGTCCCCTAAGATCTATCCAGTGAGAGAGATTTCTGAGATAAACTAGTCTTTCCAAAACAAAAGATGTATATGAAATAGTTTCTCCATTCTCAAAAGCAAATTAAGAGGATTAGAACTTCACACTTTTGCATTAAATTGTCCAACAGCTTGCAAACCAACTCTGTACAGAACCCACTTAGCAATGGAAATGGTTAGAGGGCAGAAATCACCTGTACCATGTAAGTGCGAAATATTAAATCAAGCTTTACTATTGAAGTAAAAAACATTAATTAGATGTTTCAGAGATATAAATTAGCTAAATGTGTGCATGTGTCCCTTCTTTTGTAGTAAATACAGATTACATACACACTCGCTCCAGTACAGAATAGGATTCTTGAATAATTTCCATAACACTTATATTGTCAATCAATTCTATTTGATTTGATCCAGGGAACTGGAGAGCCTACTTTGAAAATATTTTAAATTATAAAGACTGCCAAAAATCAGCAGCCTTATCAGAGTTATTAATAAAACAAAATCCCAAGAAAGCTAAGTAAATATATAACGGCTTTGTCCTCCCTCTTGCCTACATAATACGCACTGTCACTTTGCAATGAATAGTTAAAATGGATTAAAAATGCATCTGTTTTCTCCACAGACTAAGATCATCGCTGAAAGGGAATGTAGGAGCTGGCCTCTCTACATGTCAGCTTTCCACACAACATATGCAAAACATCCCTGTAGCAACAGGACGACTGTGATGAAAGCTGAATGCCAACCTTCTAGCTAAAAACAAATACTGCTGGGAAATTAGCTATAAGGGACACCACAGTTACTATGGCTGTCTTTGTTTATCACATGGCACTCTATTAATTTGTTACAGAATAGCTACATTACTGAAGTAGAATTAAACGTATGTGTTTATTTACCTGCAAAGACGAGAAATACATATATTAAAATCTTTTGTTTTAATAGACAGGCAAGGAAGATAGCACCAAACAGCAGTTTTTATTTAGAGGAGAGCCTTTCAAATCATAATGACATAATATCTGGCATGTATTATTTACCTTAGTATGTACAGGGCAAGGACAGAACTGACAGCAACAGTTCAGGCTTCCAAATACGAGCCTGCATTCAGGCATAAGGAAATTACCTTAAAATATTTCTCAGAAACATATTACATCTTCTTAACCCCCTCCCAGCAGAAAAAGACAGGATGTCTTCTGAGCTGCAGTCCTTCAGTTATGCAGCATAAAATGTCAAAGCTGAACATACTTACATCCTATTTGACACCAAGGCTGGGAGCCTTGTGGAGAAGCACTGGGTCTGTACCATCTTAGCATCAGTGCATGAACTCCCTGAGGGTTATGATGAGTGCCTAGTGACAATGCAAATAGGTAAAATAATAACCCATCATGCTGTTCTTTGGAAAGGTATTATAAATTTATCACTTTTGCATTCCTGTTCAGAATTGCAAAGAAAATAATAGTAAGCTATTCAGACCTGATAGGCTGAGTTCTAGCTTTTGATGTAATGAACAAACCAGCTTGCTCCTGCATCCCTTATTTCTGTAAGTTTATAAACTGTCCCATTCTAAGCTGTGAGACTCACAGCAAATACACAAATAGTTCCATAAGAACTACTTTTTTTTTTATTTTGATGGCAACTAAAAATCTATCAGGATTATCTGATTTATTACAAACATGGTAAAATGCTTGTTCTGCAAACAGTTTTGCTGATTCTTAAAGAGTTTACTGAGAAACTTCTCCAGCTAACACAGAAATACTCTTAGGTCTGTAAGCCAGGCAAGAATGACTGTGAACCATGCTGCTAAGAGAATGATAATGTCATCTGATGCCAGGCATTCTTGTCTAGTCTAATACTATTCCATTTCACGCTTTTTAAGCTTGGTACACAATGTTTCTTTTTGTAAAATTCATTGCACTATTCCTCTGAAAACATTAAAAATATGGTGAAAGCTGCAGCACAATTTATTGAGAAAATATAGTAAAGTAAAATGGTCTAGTATTTTTATGCATAAATGACATGTAACTCTGAACTAAACCATGCACTTGTTAAACAAACAAGAAAAATGGCCTTTTTGATGTAGGTTTGGGCCTTTGATTTTGCTCTACATTTACTATTGCTAGGTATAAGAACATGCAGAAAACGTGGATTTTTCCATTGTCAAGTTAGATAACAGAAGTAATTTGGGTTTTTAAAGTGAAATTAAAGGGCTATTTTCACTGTCTTGTAAAAGAGGAAAATCTGGATTCAGTTCTGATCATACACCAATTTCATGTTGACTAAAGCTAAAGACAGCCTAAAAACTTAAATTATCACCAGGTTTCACCATTTTTTTGTCTCTGAAGAATTATATTAATACCATGTTTCACCTAAATTATTCATTTGCTTATACTTATGCTTGATACATGTAACCATAGAGATTTAACCATGCATGGAACAAATTTAAAATATTACATATTCCTAAGATGCAGCATCAAAGCTAAGGAAACAAATATATAGTCATTTATTACACCTACCTTTACTATCGCAGCTAAAAATCAGTGACTTGTTCTGTTGCTGTGATGTTATCCCATTCAGTCACATGCCTACACCTCACAAATAATCCATTCCTTTTTACAAATGTTCCTTTTCAGTTACTGAGAAATTCAGCCAGTTGACGCTGACAAGTTGCTTTCTAGTCTATCTCAAAACAAGGATTCCAAATAAAACAATGGGAAGTTCCTAAAAGAATAATTAAAAAAATAGTAAGTTAGGTTTAGCAGTACAGTTAGTGATTTTGAAGAAAATCAAATTTTCTAAAAGTGACTCTAATGTCTTTATAAGAGGTGTAACAAATGCTAAGAGGCAGAGTGGGAAAGAAAAGGTTGCCCATCAGCCAACAAATGGTAGAATTAAAGGTAATTACAGTTCTGCTGTTACAGACAGGAAAAGATTTTCTCTGTGTTATTTCCTCCATTTTGTAAAAGTACTTCAGAGGTAAATATTTGAAAGATTCTACACAGCATTCTCATTTCTTGTGTAGCCCATTCGCTTTTCATCCTGGGCTCTGTGTTAGAAAAAAATGATGCAGAGAACTGCAATTAACTGCAGGGTTTGCCTAGCCTTCATTTCATCAACCACCACCACCAAAAAAAACCCCCAAAACCACCAACAACAAATATCAAAGACTTATCAGAGCTATGCAAAATATTTATCTCCTACCTAATGATATTAAAAAATTTTAAAAGTTACTGTTCACCACAAAGTACTTTCAGAAAAAATACAAATATATGTGTAAAGCATTCTGTAACTAACAACAGCTCAGCAGAGATTTCCACACATTGTGGGGACTGGGACAGGGGCTGGGTTAGTTTTGTTTGGTGGGTTTTTGCAGAAGCCAAAGTACCAGGCTGAGGAAGGTGGGTGGAAGCTGTGGAATATTCTTTCCATGGAACACCTCTGTATGACAGAAAAACCACAGGGCTCTTTTCTACTTTCCATAATGGTTTCCACTCCTGCCTTTTATTTGTAAAACTGACAGCACAAATGGGGCAAGTCCATGTTGGACTTTTCATGACTATCTGGGACACTAAAGAAGCTTTTCTTTCAGTGTACTGTACCACAGTGCTTGAGACCATAATCACAGCCGTCAGAGAAGGAGCAAGGCTCTCTCCAGAGCTTCATCTGGCAAGGTGCTCTTTGGGAAACCAAGAACTTGCAAACCCATATAAGACCTCTCCCACTGTAACCCAACACACACGTGCAAGTTTAAGACAAAAAGTAAACAGCCCTGCCTCTTTCAGCAAATACATCAGTTTAGAGGAAACAGCTTCCATGCAAGTTGTCAGGAAGCATCAAAAGGAATAAAGGAACCAGATAGATCAAACATCCAGCTATGTCTTGCTGAGAGTTTTATGTATTTCAGAGAGAAGTATGACTTAATGGGACTGGTCAGAAGAGCAACAGAAGGCAACACAGGGTAGGTCAGGACACAAGTTAGGCTTTTCAGCATGTGGTCTAAAGACTTCTCTGAGCATCTGAGCCCGAGTACAACTCTGGCAGCCTCTAGAAAGAATCAGTTCCTACTAATCCTGTCAAATTAGGAAAAATAAATAGAACAGAGTAAATGAACTAAAACAATTAATAGTGTTTTAAGATATTATCTTGACCTTGTATGAGGTATAAATCAGGAGCTACAGCTTCTACCTCGCATGCTGCTCTCTCTTCCCTCCCCACACTACTTCTTCAAACACAGATGCTTTCCCAGCAGTGTGTTGTTTGGCTGCCAGTTCCATTGTCTTTCTTGCACTGCCACCAACTGTACTCTTCTGAGGGTAGCTTTTCCTGCCTCTAACAAGATGGATTTCACAAGTCATGAATTAAAGCAATGCAACAGGTCTGCTGACATGTACAGAAAAACTGTTTGCTAGGGCATGAGCAGAAAGGAGGAAGAAACTCATGGCCACCAGACATATACAACTAGAAACAGGACAACTGCTAAAAATTAATTTTAAGAAACAGTTATTTGGGAGTCCTAGATACAATTTAATATATATTGACTTAATATAGAAGTGAAGACACTACAGCTATCAGGGCATACATGCTACCTCATGTCTCTGTGCAAACTAGCTGAATCGCTAAGCTGGGTATTGCAGGCCTTATTATAACAATTTGGAACACACAGATGCTACATACAAAACCCCTATTCAGTGTAAGGAATAGATGAAGTTCCAAATGGTCTATCTTTACAGATAATTTTATCTTTTAGAAAATTTTGTGTCTGCTCCTACTAGAAGAGATGGTCAAATTCCACTCAAATTATTTTGCCATCTTCCAGAAATACATGGTAAAACATTTTAAACACCCCAGATTCCTGTTAAATAGGAACTACTCTTCCAAGTGCTCAAGTTACTTCTAAGAATGGGAAGTTTCACATATTCCAACCCAAAATGTTAACAGTAAATTAATCTCTAGCTAGAATACTTTAAAACTACTCAGTTTATTGAATGAGCCACTGTGTTCACATTCACTGCAGAAGAATAATTTGGTACATGTGTTTTGGGACCTATGTTAACTCTCCAAAGCATATTGTAAAAGTTACCCCAAATTCCTTATTTGCAAATTTAAGTGAAGCAGCATTACTTTTCCTTTGAAGATTCTTTTCCACCTGCACGTTCTATAATCCTATTTTCCGTAAGATAGAATATGTTTGCCATTCATAAATATTCGTACATCTAGAATAACATTCCAAGACCAAAGCCAAAAAAACCCAAACCCCAAAACATTCAATTCATTAAACTTCCTCTTAGTTCATAATACAATCAGAAATAAGAGAACAAGAGAGAGGATAAACACAGCTAGTTTAACAATAATTTTATTAGGTTAAGGATGTGATAATTAACAATACAGTGTCTGAGATTTTATGTTCTACAGTAATTTATTGTTGTTACAGAAGTAATTGAAGGAGCTTTATTAATATAATTGCACACAGACATGCAGTGCTATAGATGAGCATTTGTTTACTGCCTGAGATAAGTCAACCTAAGCAAGTACACTCAGGGTTGCTGAAAGCTGTTTGGGGCTCAGCCACAAACCAAAACCAACAAGCGCATATGCACGCACTAATTTCTTTAGGCCCCCTACTATTACTAGATATAATAATTGGCTCAGTTACTCTTTATGGCACTGAGAGAATCTCCTCGAATATAATTTTCTGCAGATTACATCTGTTCCTTTTAGATTCAATAATACAGAGGTTTTTTGCTCTCAATACTAAGAACTTGAGGTTATAGATACATTCCATGCACTTCCTAATGCTATGTCCCAAATATCATCAGTAGTGCTAAAGTATGCAGAAATATTTGTAAAGCTGTTATTTGACCTAAATCCTGGGACATGGCCATTCTTAAAGCTAGTAGTCCTAAACCTTCCTCATAGCTCCCTGATCTTTGGAAGGAGCATTTTCCTGAGCAAATTCTGACAGCCCCTGATACTGACAGTCTCCATTTCAATATTGGCAGAAGCACAGATCTTGCTCCTGGTTTTGACTATGGGTTAGATGGTTCTATTACATTGCTGATACTACTTTGACAGTTGAGACAAGATATGACATTTCCCCTCATTTTTAATCCTTAGTGTGTTGTATGCAACACATTAGCACTATTGTTTTAGTACAGGCAGCACGGCCTTTATAAGTGAGCTTTCATAAGTTATATTATTCGGGTAACTACATCTTTATTATAAACACTTATGAAGTTATCTGGTCTTTAGAGATTGAACAGTACTGTCTCTCTTCCCATTTTCTTTTCTATTTCATTTCTATATATGCATGTGACACTATATTTTAATTCTTTTATAATTTAAATATCCAGAAGGAAGAGGCCTGCTACATATCTGAGTTAAATGATGTCCACTTCTTGGTAGACTCTTTCTTCCTTTAATATTATACCAGACAAATCCAGTGACAGCACATGTAATCAAACACAGATACAGCTGTAATCATACAGCTTGGATTTCCATGTTTTGTGGTTTTTTTCCTTTTGGAAAATTTCACTTACATTCTCCATATCTGATGTGTACATTTTGTCCAACTGCATTTTGAGTTTCCTTGATGACAGTGCAACAGACGCCAGTGGTGCTACATAGATTTATGTAAAGCTTGACTGAATGATAGGAGTGAAGAGTATTCCCTAAAATTAGACTGACTGTTTCCATAGAAACAAGAGAGCACAAACAGAATTGTAATAACTTAACTTTATAAAAAGTCAAAAGAAAGGGCATTTTTATACGTTTTGTTGACAAAAGGACAGAAGCTAGCAGTTTACTATTTATGGGATTTCACCTTTTGGAATAATTCTGAACCTTATTTTGTTCAGATGAAATGAATTGCTGATTTTGGGGTTGGGGAGGCTCACATTGATATAAAAGGTAGAGGGCACCACTATTAATGCATAATTTGCTCTCCCAAATAACACAGATGAGAGTTTGAATATAGAAACATGGTCTGAAGATATATAGGCTAATGTTCAAACAGAATTTAATGTTCATCTTCAGAAAAAAAAGAAAAAAAAAAGAAAAGAAATAAAAAAAAGAAGAAAGATCCTCATTTCAAAAATTGCCAGCAGTGGAAGATCAACCTCAACCCACACATTGTTACACTGATGCATTATCTTCTCTATTTGGGGGGCACTGGGGGGGTGGGCATCAGAGAGATAAAAAGAGAGTGTTAGGAGAAAGTTTAGGAGTGATTTGCTAAACTAAAACATTGATTTTGTGAAACCACTCTAGTCCTCTGCCCCATTAGTTGAACATTCCCTATTGAGATTCTACTGGAATTATCACCCCAGGATTTGACATGGTGCTTCACGAAGAGACCACTGCTAATCCTGAAGGACAACCTCTATTCCTACTGGAAAGGCCCTCTGTTTTTACAGGTAATGATCATATTAGTCCTCATCACTTCAGCCCACTAAGGGCTTCAGTTCTGGGCATATGACTTCAGATTGTCCTGTCACATTGTCCAGTTGCTCACTTTTGTGTCACGTGCAAGCTTTAACAGTTATTTTCTGTGAACTACTTTGAAAATAACAACAATGCCAAATGTCACAGCCTGCAAGAACCAACAAGGCAGCTCCCTCTCAGTAATTGCTACTTGACAATTATCCATGTTTTAATCCCTTCTCTATGTACCAGGTGAAATTTATATCATTCTAATTTCATAGTCAGCTGACTATTATCAGGTCATATTTTCTATAAAAACAATTATATAAACAGAATCACCTGCATGAGCTAAACTTGTAACCCAGTCAGAAAAGACAGATCCTTTCAAACTAACTCTATTTTCTGGTTGTTTAGCAATACAATTATGTCTTCTTTTACTATAACCTTCTTTTAATACTTTATTATTGAATCCTATATCAACTATTCAAAAACCATACAAGGGATCAATGACTGATTATTCCTCTCTACCTTTGGCCACCATACAAATACACAGCTTTAGCTTTCCTCACTTTTAGGCAATTCTTCCAGTGTTCTGAATTGAACTAAACAGATCAATAGTCTGTAAGCTGCACAGCTCCTCGGGCAGCCCTTTTAAAACTTTTTAATGGGAGTTTGTTAGTGAATTCTAGCTCCTTCTGTGATGTAAATTCTGGTACTTTTAATAGCTATATTGATGAATTTTTTTTTTATTTTTATTTTTTTTTTAGCCCCAGATAAGGAAAAAAAATAATCAACATGCCTTCTTTAGAACAGGCTGAAAGCATAGACGGAATTCTTTTTGTTCCCCATATACTTAGATCTTGTATCATCCTTTGCTCTTTGGCCATATATTTCTTCTTATGACATTTGGCGTATCTAATGAATTAGCTACACTTCTGAGACTCTAAGTTAAGTCTTCATTGCCTGTTTTCCTCTTCTTTCCATTCACCATATATTCTTTTATATTTTTATAGCTGCCTTTGCTCTTTCTTTAAGTGAAATTGCTCAGTGCAAGCTAGTGGCTTATGGAGCATCTAATAAAATATTCTAATTTCGCAGTTATCTTTCACATCTGGTTAATTTCATTTCCAGCAAATTCACTTCTATCCCTATTAAAATATTATCTTCGCTTGTCCTTCTGTGATGTGTATACGTGCACTATAACTCATGTGATTTGCTGATTTGAATTCCTGTGCACAAAAAGAATGAACTCATAATTATCTGTGTAAAAGCTACTTCTCCTTTACAGCTCTTCACTCGCTGTCAAAAATGAGGTAAAATATTATTTTTGCTATGTTTGAAGCACTCCATAGCACATATTTAAAGGATACTACAATTTCAACAGCATAAGAATACTATCATCCATCTCTGAATTGACTTTCCCCAGGTGACAGTTTTTTATTCTTCAGCACATACTAGAAAAGCACTTGATAAGCTAGTTATTCTAACTTCACATGTGATTTGATAACCCTGTAACAATATCAAACTATACTTTATGATTTTGGATATAAAGTCACAGGTATTCAAGATTGAATGACTTGGATAAAGTTGATTTAATGTTTATGCAAGTGTCACTTCTTCCACCCCTACTGCCCTACAAACTCTTCTAACTTTGTAACCACTTAATATTTCAGTCATACCATCTCTAACAGATATCAGTAATACCAAAAGTAAAACTTTGCTTATAAATAATAAATGATAATAGTTCTCAGCATCAACATATAAGCAATAGAAAAGTTTTCTCTTGATAGCATTTCTCAACTTCGATTTTGGAAAAACACCTCTTTTGCATACATAGAACTAAGCTAATATTCAGGTCTTAGAAGACAAAAAAAAAATCAACCTATTGACAGAATGTGTTCTGGAATTTGCACCCCCAAAAGAATAACCATTATTACTTTGTCTTAAAGAAAGGACATGTGGTCTGGGGCAACAGGGATTTTCTTACTTCAAGTAATGTACTGTACCTAGTCAAAGGGCCCAGGAATAATGCCTGTTAGGGTATATCTCCTTTATCTCTAGGACCTGACACCACCATGGAAAACAGACTGATGGGAAGCACCAACATCAGGAACTCCTGATGGATTTGCTTTCACCTACCTTGTATTTGGATTTGCCACCAAAGAAGTGAAAAACATTCCTGATTGGGCAGCTATTAAATATTTTACTTTAAAATTCTAGAGGAGCCCCAAAAGAAAGACACTAACTTTATTCTAGCAAAGCAAAGCAGCATGAACTTGATTATAGTATTGGAAGGATACTAAGAAAAGGCAAACCATAAAAAGAATAAAGCATAATCCCCAAAAATTCCATCGATTCCTCCTTTGTCAGACAGTATGATTGTAAAACTTTTTCATAATTCTTTAACAACTTATAAGCTACATAACAAAAATATTTTCTGCACAACATCTTTATTTTATCACAATTCACATTACACAATCAGTTCTCCATAGCAAATACATGTAACAACACTACATAAGACTGGCTGGCCTTTAGGAGTCCACCTATCTTTTATTGGTTTTGTAAATCCAACCTATTACACACCAGAGTATATCTGCTTAAGAAGTATAGAAAGCTGAGCAACAAATTTATTCTTAGTGAATCTCTAAAGTACTTCAGCTCAAATTACTTAAGAGTACTCTTAATTGTGCTTTGATAATTGTCTATAGTGAGAAAGTACTTAACTACTGAAGAACAAGGATTAAAAAAAGCAGAGACAGAACAACCAAATAACCAGGGTAACATGGTAATCGTGTAGTCATAATACTCAAGAGATCATTGCACGTCACATTTTCAGAGTACTTCACTAACACAAATTTTCACAGTACTCCTTCCTGATAGTAAGGCATTCATTAAGGTCATTTATAGAATTAGGAAGCGGAGGAATCAAGGGATTTTTGAAGATCGTACAAAAAACAGAGCAGCAGAACCAGTATGAGGACAAACACATTCTTGCAGACTTGCCAAACCAATTTAATAGCAGTGTCTTTCAGGTCTCATACTTGGAAGGGAATGGGTGAAAGCCAGGTGTTAGCTAGTATTTGCTAGCTAACTACAGAGCCCAGTGAGGGTGCTGGAAACCAGCATGTTGAAAACTTGAGTAGATAAGATCATTAGAAATAGTTTATTCTAAAATTCTCTTGTTTCTCCTCTCCCTTACCAGGATCTATTCTCATTTCAAATTCAGGAAAGTACAACTGCCCCATGGCCCACATCTTTGCATCCATTTTCAGCAGTTTTGATATTGCTGATTACACAAACTCTAGCCTGTTGCTGTTATGTTTGCTTCTGTGCTGGACTATGCTCTGGATTTGGGCTCTTCTCCCTTTCATGTCAAAGAGGTTTTAGTAGCATCTAGTGGTCTGCATATAGTCTGGAGCTAGTGATACAAAAAATAGGTCCTCTGCATAAGGGACAATCTATATGGAATAATAGATGAAGTAGTCACAGGTCACATGCAGAGATTGATAAACTAGAGTGGAGCAACCAATACAAGTGGACAAGAACACTTCCAGAGAACCCTGGCTAATTCCAGCCTTCCTTTTTCAGAACAACTCTGAAATCACTATACGAAATTTGAAGGACGATACCTGAATACAGAAAGACAGAAATATTCAGGAACAGAATGCTTTATTGAAAAAATTATTCTGGACGAGTTACTAACAAGACATCAGTTATTTCTGGTTTTTTGGGTGTACATGCATGCATGTATACAGACACACACACATGTGCTACTCCCACCATCTTCCCTCTCAGGCAACACAGAAAGTATTCCTCTGACCTAAGAGGGAAGCATAAGCTTTGCCTTTTCCCTGTCTTCCCACTGCATTTCATCATTTGTGCCTTTTCCACCTAGACTAAAATCTTCTTCCAACAATGCATTTCCATGTTACATCGAACATGTTTCCCAGGGTGCATTTGGAATCAAGATGGTTTTATAACAAAGAGCACATATTGTAAGATGAAAAGGAGCAAGTATGTAGGAGCCAGCACATTACGTTAACTAGGTTCTGTATGTTTCGAGGCATAAATACTTGATGTTCCATCATGCTAAAAATGGCCTGATCAATCCAATGGACTTTCTCACAGAAGAAATTGTCAAATATATAATGCTTTAATACTGAGCACTGACAGTAAGCACTGCATGGGGAAAAACAACGTTAGAAAGACCATCTGAATAACCAGACCTGTACTGGTGAATAGATATAACAATTCAAAATGAAATATTTTTAGTTATACAAAAGCAACTTTAGGGACGCAAGAAGACTACTAGGATTTCTATATGTATGGGCCTGTGGTGCTTTATATGCCTTCCATCCTAATCAGATTGTTTCCACAGAAGTCAGTAGTTCATGTAGAAAGGGCAATTGTACTGAATCCCAGGCAGGTAAACTGGCATAAATCTGTTGAAGTAATCTGAAATATTGCAGCTATTTAAGATTGCTACAGAAGTTGTTTCACCTTGATTAAGGTGAACTTTCTTAGGGTTTTGTTTGGTTTGGGTTTTCTTAAAGCAAAATTCTTAGTCTGCTTAATGATTTTTTTATTCTTAACTGGTGGGATAAGTTACTCCACACATTGATTCAAAAACATATTGACAGCTGGTGGTACTGATACAAGTATTTGTACAGTAGCTTATCCCTATAAGGTTCCATCTGCTGTACATCTCCACTTTAAGTTTATGTCATTAAACTTCACAGCTTTATAAACACAACCTGTACATTTAATTCCTTTATATACTTTCCTGTAGAATATCCATATATACCAATAAACTAACATCTTTTGAATGAGCAGTTCTAAGGCATACTTTCTCTTAGGGTTGTTTTTTCACTTTCCCACTGTAACTGGCTCAGTATTTTGTGGTTTTTCAATGCTATTTTCATTGGCAAGGATTATACTCTGTGACACAGATCAGGAAAGGAACCAAAAAGAAAAAAACTTGTGAAACTGAACCTGTGAAAAGGGAGAATTTAGCACAGATCTACTAATATAAGAGTGAGAATACTGAAATGCAAAGCAGATGCCCATTCTTCTTCCACTGCAACTTTTAACAGCAAGGAGTACAGCTTTAGAGGTGGTTAACTGAGGTGGTCTTCAGAAAAATCCATGGTGCAAGATGCAAGATTAGAGTTCATTTTCCAGATCTTTCACAAGACATGGGATGTGCCCTTGGATCATAGCAAAATTGCAATACTGCCTGTAACAGGGCTTTATATGCTTTCCTTTCAATATCTGGTGTTTGTAACTTTTCTAAGCAACACACAACATTGCCATGGGAGGTCAAACACACTTCCATGACCATCCTGCATGCTGCTACAAGACTAATATCACAAAACATTTTCTAAGCTCATACAACGCAAACAGTATAAAAATATGACCTAAGCAAACATACATATCTGTGAACATAATATTAAAAAAAAAAAAAAAAGACTTCTAATGAACCCATTAGGTTTTCATACCTGTTAGTATACATAATTATTTCATAGGTAAAAACACATTTCAGAGGAAAAATAAAAAGAAGACGTGAAGCTATATAAATACAACTAAAAGATGGGGATTACTATTATCTGTAAAAAATGATTAACAGACTTTGAATTCAGGATTTAGGCCATGAAATCTCAGATTCCCTAGCTTTTTTCACTGTGTCCTTGTCAGCCTGTTGGCACAGCCTATTATGTCAAGAACTGTGTAGCACAGAGCTCCCAACCATCTCCTCCCACTTCGGGGCACCAAGACAGTGGGATCAGGCAGCACTGGAATTAAAAATGACACAGGGATGCTCTTTCACAAATGTAGATGTGAATTTGCCATTCCATTTTGTGGTCTGCAGGGAACCAGGGGAACCAAATGTGACAGAACATTGCAGAAGGGTAGTTCTGCTTCACAGTATTTTAAAGGAAGAGAAGTGGATAATGCTGATGCTCTATGACTGTAGGCATGTTTTTCCACAAATAAGCTGTATAGAGCAAATAGTCAAATGTACTTAGGCTTCATTTCAGGGTGAGGAAAAAGCAGAAGGAAACACAGTTACAGAAATATACTCTTACATCCAACATTGGCCTTGGCATTAATACATCTAATTACAGCAGATTTCTCCTAACAGTTCAGGCTTGCCACATCTTGCAGAACATAAGCCCGTCACCTACACATTTTGAAAATGAAATAAAATGAAAGTATGGGTGAGAGTCTCAAATTAGTACAAAGGTTTCTCCTGCAGTTGTCATTATAATTGCCTAAAAACGAGACTTCTACGTAGCAGTTTTGATATTTGTTTTCATTTGCACCAAAACAAAAGGCTCCTCCACAGCACTCAAACTTCAGCACTCATCTGCGATACAGAAAATGCTCTTGAATTCCAAGTATTAAGTGAAAAACTGCAAATATAGAGTAATATAGAGACTATTCAGGGACAGGGAAGAGGGAGGAATGGGTAGGAATTCCATGCTAGAATTTAAAAGATTCTTTTGATAAAAGCTTTGCCAAAACAGACCCATTGCCACAGAAAGATTTGTTTCTATGAACTTGTATTTACTTGGGGGGAAATGGGCTGAAAAATTCACAAAGCCATTGCCTGCCTTATGACAGTAATCCAGAAAGTCCAGAGCTTATAGACTCTTTTTAACTAGGATTGTATACTATGGGAAAATAGAGTTAGAAGTCAAAGCATAAACTAGGATGCCAATACTTTGTGTTTATTAAAACTTGGCTATTAAACGCAAGAATCTCTGCCTTTGTTAAGGAACAGTTCCTGTTCTGGGCATAGACCACTACAAAAAGAAAGGCGTATTTTATGCTCTCCATATGGGAGCTTTCTTGGTCTTGGTTTTGGGATTGTTTTTTTGTTGTGGTCTGTTGAGGTTTTTTGTTTTGTTTTGTGGGTTGGGGTTTTGGGGGGGGGGGGGGGAGGGTGGTGGTCGTGGTGTTATTTGGTTAGCTTTTTTTTAAGATAGAAATAATTCCAACTGGAAGCCTTATCATCTAACTAAACCCAGACATTTCAAAAGACAGGCTAGTTATATTATCAGTTTAAGTTGAAAGAGAAAGTTACAGTGATGAGAGTGAATAAAATAGAAAACAAAAAACTTTCTTCTCCAGATTTTATGCAGGCATAAGCAGCTGCCACCTATATTGCTTTCAGAGACCAATTTAGCATCGTCTTATTAGCAATAAGATTTAAGTTTTCAGTCTTATGTCTGTGGTTTCCAGGAGGCAAATTAAGGAGTTCAACTAATTTCAGGAAGGTGGAAAGTAGGAACTGCTATATTCATAATCTAAATACTCACAAATAGCGAGGAATGTGCCACCCAGTGTTAGAATAGTTATGCTTCAATATTCCTGACCTGCAGAAACCCTTTAACAACACCTAAGTACAGTGAAGAAGAAGGAACAACTAAGGCCAGGAAAATTACTATCTCCACCTTGCTTACTGGCAAGAGAAACTGAATCATTTACCAGCTGGTTGTGCTGCTGTTTACAATTCAGGCAATGCAACATGACAAGAAAATTAATTATGCTAGCACCACAGGCTCATTCCCAGTGTCCTTTTGCTATGCACATTTGCCTTTACACTTTGTGAAATGCATGTCAGCCTTGCCCAGACAAAATGAAAATTGGATTGACAAGAAAAACCCATCCTACAGCCTTGCTGCAGGTAAGAATGCAGAGCAATCAGCCAGTACCAATTTTCTTCCCTTCACCTCCTACTTCTTTTCTCCCACCTGTAAACCACAGCCATCATTCACGGGAAATGCCCAAGCACCGTCAGATCTGACTAAACTCAGTCAGGATAAAGCTGACATGATCTCACACCCAGGAGCCCTCAAGGCTCTCATTTCTCTATACTGTCTTTCACCCCAAAACATTTTTGTTGCCTGGGCCTGTTTGCAGCACTGTTGTGACTTTCTAAGCAACTCACAGAAAAGCTACTAGCTCTCTAGCATGGCGTGTGACAAGAAGGGCTTGACCAGAGTCTCTGCAATTGAATTAATCCCATCCCCTGGCATAAACCCCAATGAGCTTGGGAGGAACACAGGAAGAGTAAAGATGTCAGCACAGTATTTCTGCATGTTTGGGTTTAAAGCCACCCTATGGACCTCAGCAAAACTATTGCCTGTTAGAAGTGAAAAGATTTAAATATTTTCTTCAGCTAGAACACAGGTCCCTAGTACTTTACAAGCAGCATTAAGAAACAGACAGATTAGCATAGTCCAAATCCTCTAGAGCTCCAAGCTGCTGAAAACGTGCATTTTGTTGTTCTATCACTTTTAACACAAAGACGGAAGCTCTTAAGTGCCAGTTTACTCATCCCAGAGCTGGAATTGCTTCATTTCCTCTTTTGCCAAATTATTCTGGAGCAGTTTGTGATTCTGATATTTTTTCCCCCTCAGTCACATCACAGAGCCTGTGTATCACTGCTAAACAACAGGACTCAAATACTTTAAAGCAATTAAAACAATGCCAACAGAGGACAAAGTCAGAATTTCTTCACTGGCCTTGAGTTTGCCAGGCACCTGGCCCAGAAGGGGCTGGGGCAATACCTACAGATGGGGCAGGGCCCTTTAAGTTTCAAGGATTTGTTTATATGTGATTTTTATAGATGATATGCATTTCAGAGGTTATCTGCAGTACAAACTAAAAAAATTCTTAAATTAACAGTAGTCTAGCTGTATGTCTCATTTTGGACAGCGTTGCCACATGTTTTGATCAATGGCCCAGCTTGACTCTTCGGCCACAAGTTGAACAAATTGAGGGACGTGCTGGGGAGAGGAGCACCAAAAGTTGGCAGAGGGTGCCTTCAAAGCCTCTCCTCCCATAGTAGGTTTGTCTTTAATATTAGAGGACTCTCTCTGCAGAATAATTACAAAGGAGAGAAGTCAGTTGACAGAAAAGACAACCTATATTTTACAAATCGTTTCCACATTTTTTTCCTCATGCATTCCATCCCTCATACATTTGCTAACATAAAACCTCTGGTTTAGCTCTGCCTTCACTACTATACATGTCACATAGTGTCTTGCCTCATGGGACCTGTGTGGAACTAATTACTGCCCTATAAAAATAAGAAGAGTTTAGTCAGGTCTCTTAAGATATGCATTTAGAAATAAAGTGTTATCCAATTCCTACTGTACAACCGTTAAATTTGCACTGTTATCAGAAATACTTTGTTTTGGGGACCTTTTATTTCATTACAATTATTTTATGTAAATTTGGCAAGTCTCTTGTCAATATTGATTCATAAACCAATGCTTAAACTGTTAATTCTTCACCACAAGTACTTTTAACTACATAATCTGCCGACTAACAATTTCACATCTATTGCCTGAACAAAAGGGCGGAGAAAACAGCAGTTAAACAATAAACCATGCCTACAAAAACTCTGATACTTTATTTCCTGATACTTCACAATCAGCCAAATATAAAGCATAAGCCCAGCTTGTTCACTAATGTAAAAAACATCCTGCAACTTCAGCTTCCATTAAAAAGCTAAGGAAGAAAAGAGTCAAAATTTTCCAAATGCAAAACCATAAAATCACCAGAGGGGCAAAAAGTTGTAATTTCAAGCTTTTGAAAGGATACAGTGAAGTAATTTTCTAGAATGCTCAGCTTGTAAAAGCTTCAATTACTTGTTGAGTCAGTGGCATTTGTTTTAATTTTCCCCCTTTGAGGACTCATTGTTAGCCCTACTGCAATCACTAACAGCACTGCTAATGACCTCAGTGAGTAAGGGTTCAGAGCTGAACTGCAATTATAGTCAGAAAATAATGCCTAATGTAGAAGCACATTAAATTACATTATCAAGTTTATGTTTATTACCTCTTGACAAATTTCATATCACATTTTCTGTTTACAACTCAACTATCCTTCTCACAGCTAGCTACAGGAGAAATAAAAGGCAAGACTTAAAAAAATGATGCCACTCTTGAAATATAATCATCCAAATTTAAAAAAACCAAGATTGCAATCAGCCCTTGCAGACAGTCATGTGCATCAAAGCAACACACAGGCACACCTGCCCTACTAGGACACCTGCTGCATGAGCAGTGTGCAGTCAGTAGGATTCCTAACCACGTAAGCAGAGTTGTCTGCGTGTCAATCTTTGCCCACAGAGGCTCGACCCACAAGACCAAGAGTACTAAAGAATCCAACAGCAGACAGGGCACAAAAGGAGGTCACTTCACGTAGTTGCCTTTTTGGTATAATCAAACTTTTAATGTCATTTCAGTTAGTTTCACATTCAAAGCACTGTTTCCCAACCACCATATTTAATTTTTGTTTAAAAGCTAGACTGTCTGCAAATAGCACACTGTGCTGCATAGAGGCAAATCTTCACCAGAATGAAATCTCAGCAATGTCACATAGTTCCTTCCAGTCCAGTTTGTGAACAAAGCACGTGCTGTGGAAATACGTTGCTAGGAAAATAAGTAAATATTAAGTACATTCCATTAATAAGTATTTAGATAAATAGATAATTAAATTGATCTTATGAATTCTTTCCTCCTTCACTTGCAATGTAACTGCACATATAAGAACTCTGAAAAACTCTGAAGCTTTAAGCCAATGTAGGAAATCTCTCTATCATATCTTTATTTATTTATTATCTTTATTTAATGAGTGGATACCAATATGCTGTATCCGTTAAAAGCCAATACAAAGCTTTTCTACTGCATTCTATGTTATCTATATGGATAAGCACTCAGCTCTGTGGGAAGCAAAGTACCTACCCAGAAAGCCATTGCAAGATGTGACTTCTGACATTTTTATTGAGAAAAGGTTAACAGGAGTATTCAATTCTCAGGTCACAAAATCCATTTAGAAATGTCCCATCTAGCTTATGGCTAAATAATTCAAAATACACCAAGACTGTATGACTGGTACGCTCTATTGTCTCAGCTTTTGCCACTAGTCTTGAGCCCAAATTCACCAGAATTTGGTTGTATTTAGCAACAAAGCTGTTTCAGTGAACACTTGAGTCTGTGTGTTTGGACTATACATTATTACTATATTATTCACGTCATGCAATTGCTTCTTTAGAAGATTTTGTTTCCCCTTGGCCAAAAAAAAATTATTTCTACAGAGTATTGGTATAGTATATAATATTTTATATATTATATAACAACTACTCCATAACTTCATTTTCATGACCATTGTAGCAAAGTTTAGCTTTTTAAAATTTTCTAAGGGAGGAAAGGTAACTGGCACTACAAAACATGGACAATGAGAGATATACGAGTAGCTGGGGAATACTGGCTACAATCCTGTGAGGTGATGAGCATGTTCAAATCCTTTTAATTGAGAGCCCTGAATGACTATAAAGTGTACAGATTTACACAGATTATTTTTTTTTAAACTCCTTTCCAGCCTTAAATTAACACAAACACACTGTATACTCAAAAGTATCATCCTTGAGCAGCTACTAGAATACTATCTCAGAGTCCAAGTAATAAGGTCGGGCAACAGAAAGTCACAACTCTTAATTCTATTATCATGGAAGAGGAAAACCAACTTTGCTAAATGTAAAAATGAACAGTATTTTCCCACATTTAAGAAAGGCAAGGTTGCCAGAAAAACACACTAGTTATTCTTTATTGCAAAAGCCCAAACCCAAAATAAAATAATCCTGTTGCATAAAAAAAAAAGGGGGGGGGGGGGGGATGGACAACGACACCTTAGAGACATAAATACAAATACCTTTTGGGCTGTTTTTATTCTTCAGCACTTCATTTCCTAACACTTTAGGATGTAATGAGAGTGTTTCTAATGCTTCACTTCTTTTTTCACTTCTTTTTTCACTTTGCAGTGAAACAATTCCCAGTCTAATGCTTGTGTATGATAGCAGTAAGCATAGTAAATTATGATTTTTCACTCATAAAGAAAGCTTACATAATTTCTGTGCTGGCCTTCATCTCAGGGTAGGCATTCTGGAAAGCTGAACAGTAAACTTTTCTCTAACATTTTAAAGTAATTGAGAAGAAGATCCAGTTAGTCATTCACAGGCAGGAGGTCAGTCCTTCTGTCCTCCTCCTCCTCCCTACGGGTGTCCCCACACATACAGTGTGAGGAAGTGAGCCTCAAGTCAGCCCATATGCTGACCCTGCCCTGGCTCTAGACACAAATATGGGACTAAGACCCCAGGAGAGAGGTGACACAGGCAGCTGCAGAACAGAAACTGCATAAAGAGGGGTCAAGCTAGGACACAGATACAGGTTCAGCACATTAGTGTTACTTGAACAGCTTCTGCTTAGCTGTCTTTCTGAGTCCTCTTTGACAGACCTGGGGCTAAAAGTCTGCCTCCCTGCACTGTGTTCCTGCCTATTCCAGATGGGCTGTGGAGCGCTCAGGGGGAGATGGAAGGAATAAAGTACTAATAGTCACAGCTATTCTGGTACAATACAGGGAGCCAAACTGCAGTCAAACTTTAATGGGAAAATGGCAAAGACTATATTTTCCTCTGCCCATACTGGGGAAAGCTGAACTGTTCCTTCAAAGTCTGTATTAAACCCAAACCAACCAAAGCAAAAAGTTCTGCTCTTTTAGAATAACTGTCTGAAACTAATGTGGGCTGATTAGCTCCACTTTTGCCACAGCAACCCTCCTACCCCACTGGCAGGACAGGGCTGCGGAAGCTCTGCCTTGCGGGATGCACTTATCGCTTCTCTCTTGCCCACCTCTAATGCTATGCAGGAGCACCAGCGTCTGGCTGCTCCCTCTTGAAGCCATGCTTAGCAACCATATGTATACGTGGTCAAATCCTGTATATGCCAGACAGAAAAAGGAGAATTCCTTACAACAATTTTTTTTAGCACACAAACTAACACAAATACATTTTTAACATCACGTTTGGGACTCTTTTGCAGAAGATGGTATCTCTTTGCCCCCAGACTTCCAATGTGGATTAAGCTTTCTCATGAACTCCTCCTCAGTAGCACAATTAGCAACAACAGAAAATCTTAACAGAATATGAGAAATGGAAAAAAGGAAGGTTTTGTTGATTATGTTGATAAACATAAATGAGCTTGTTGTGACATTTTATATCTGGCCACCATGATAGAACAAGAAAAAGCAATGAAGTGTATTTTCTGGTTCCACCAGGGAGACTCTGAAATAGACTTTCACTGCAGTTATTTGCACAAGTGCCCACAAGTGCTTCATCCAATTAGAACAAAATCCAAACAACCCCACATGCCTTGTCTGGCAAGCAGGTATTTGCAGTCAGTCTCTAGATTGTGCGCACACACACACACACACAGAGGTGCTTCACACATAGTCGGTCTGGTAATCAAATACTGTTTTTATACAATAAATTTGACTAACAGGCACTGGAGACTTGATGGTTTTGTTGATGATGCTACTACTAGCCAAATCTTATTAGCAAAGAAAAGCTAAGGTTGCTTTTCTTCCATTTCAGTAATTTATGATAATGGTGGCATTAGAATCCTTGTTCTGAGCATACTCTTTTTAAGCCGTGTGTGCATACACTTTCATGAATACAATCAGGCTTGTCAAATCTACTATTCCAAGCATCTCTTTCTTCTTTCTCAGCTGAATTATTTATGCAGCCAATATTAAGTAAAGTATGCTTTACATATAAATGTTTCATATCAACTTAATAAAAAGTTCCCAGTTCTCAGTCACGAAGTACTGGGCCAGGTAACTTGCCTAATTTCTGTCTTCAGAGGTTTCTTTTATGAGTAATCTAACCACACTGAACCTGTTATAAATGAACAGTTTATTGAAGTAATACGTGATTTCCCCCCTCTCCCCTCCCCAATTGCATTTTGGTGACTGAACTGTGAATCTTCATCGTAGGCTGGATGAAATGAGGCTCTTGTTGCAAGAGGCAAGTAGTGTTTCTTCCATGAAAGGCAAGTTAATGAAGTGGGGAAATAAGAGACCTGTGCCAAAGCCTCCACTTCGAATGGAACTTCTTCCATGCTATTAGCTGATGTAAACTCTCAGCCCACATCGAGCAGCAGGATATGTTGTCAAGGAAAGGATTTTGATTAGTTAAGGTTTGTGAATAAAGTGTGGGTGGGTGATTTTTTTTTAATACATTCCAAAACCTGGCAAGAGGGCTCTTCTTTCTTCCAGTGGTGAAGAAACTGAAACTGGCATGTTGAAAACACATTGCGTTTATCAGTTTAAGATGGCATTTTAGATAAACTCAGCACTATTATGCTGTTCAGTGGATACGCCATCTGAGCACTACTGTTAATTCTTTTTTGAAGATAATGATACAAGGGTACGATATAGCAGCATCCTAAACTTCTATTTAGAACAATGAAATGTCAGTGGAATTAATTGTCAAAGGCTATAAATAAAGGGGATTCCAATTTTGTGATGGTACCCATGTCAGGTGTTTGGTAGTAAGCAAAACTATTGTTGAACCAAGAAAGAGTCACCTATTCATATATGCAAGAGTCTATTACTAAATTTGAAAGTTTCATTAACAGAGTAGAGCTGTTTTCCACCTCTAGTCCATTTTTTTCCAGTAAACTGAGTCTGAAATCCATACAAGTAATTTTAAGACAAGTAACTATATATTAATAAAGTAATAGCTAAAACACTATTTTGCTTTTTTCCAGAAACTTATTAATTGTGCCCCTAAAACTGTTTAACTTATTTATGCATTTCTTTGAGCCAATAGCCATTGCATGTTTCTTTTCAGACTTTACTGCTGGCCTCTTTAAATATTCTGCCTGATATTTCTAAGCAAAATCTGTGCTTCATCTTGAAGTTACTATCTGACATCTTTGGGGGAATATTAACGCATACCTTACTTTAAGCATAGATTGCAGAGGGACTATTCTAGTGTTTTAAGAACTTTTAGAATAGCTTTCTCTCATTTATATTGTCTATATGGCCAAAGCTTCAAGACCCATTATCTACCTCCTACTGTAGATTGAATTGTACCTTGCTTATTACTATATGTGAATATATACTCAGTGGATTTAATCCTGCCTTGCATATCTCCAGTAGTACTCTGCCTGCACATTATTTATATGGCAGATTGCCAACTGGCTATATGTCCTGGTTTCAGCTGGGAGAGAGTCAATTGTCTTCCTTGTAGCTGGTACAGTGCTGGGTTTTGAGTTCAGTATGTGAAGAATGTTGATAACACCGATGTTTTCAGTTGTTGCTAAGTAGTGTTTAGTCTAAAGTTAAGGATTTTTCAGCTTCTCATGCCCAGCCAGCGAGAAAGCTGTAGGGGCACAAGAAGTTGGCACAGGACACAGCCAGGGCACCTGACCCAAACTGGCTAAAGGGGTATTCCATACCATGGGACGTCACAGGAACTGGGGGGAGTGGGGGCAGGGGGATCGCCTCTGAGGGACTAACTGGGTGTCGATTGGCGGGTGGTGAGCAATTGGAATGTGCATCATTCTACATTCCAATCCTTTTATTATTACTGCTGTCATTTTATTAGTGTTATCATTATCATTATTAGTTTCTTCTTTTCTGTTCTATTATACCGTTCTTATCTCAACCCACGAGTTTTACTTCTTTTCCCTTTTTTCTCCCCTATCCCACTTGGGGGGGGGGGGGGGGTAGTGAACGGCTGTGTGGTGCTTAGTTGCTGGCTGGGTTAAACCACGACACTATAGCTAAGTACATTCTGTATTGCATTGCAAAGGGAGAGAAAAATTAAGGAGGGAACTCACCTGCACAGGTTTTCTCATATTTGGGGGTGGGGGTGGGGGAATTAATTATAGCCAAGAAAGCAACTCATAAATGTATCTACTCAATTTTAGTTCCTTTTTCTTTCTCCTCTCCAATATTTGAAAGTAGATTGCGTATTTCATAAATACTCATCTTATTTAAATGTCACCAATGAAGGCAAGATTTCTAAAGACAAAAAGGAGGAAAAGAGCCAAAGATGTATTTAATGAAAAATACCCTAGTGAGCATCCACCCTTTGCTACTAAAGCTAGCCCATAGGATACAGAAGGAAGAAATGCAATTCCTTGTAAAACATCCTTCTCTAGTTGTGCACAGTGAAGCAAAAGCAACAGAGAGTTGGAAGGAAGAAGCAGTTAGTCTCTGTGCAGCCAGAGACTGCAAAAATCAATGGCATTCACTCATGCAGATGCTTCTTGCCTCAATCTGAGCATCACCCCCACACTTACCTATAATTGATCAGCTGATAGACAATTTACAGGAAGAGATATGAAACTAATAGCTATTGGAAGTGGTGCCAACTTTAATGAGGAAAAAGTAACCAGGGATACAGGAAACAGTGGGCTGGGAGAAGGAAAGATACAAGTAACTAACTTCAGATACAAAACAGGGTGAGAATCACCAAGTAAATAAAACATTTACTGACACACCTCTGGAAGAACAGCATGTGTTACTTTCCTGTTGAAATAACTTCTTTTCCTCTCAACAGTTATTTTGAAAATAGTACCTTTACAATCTCAAATTCTAACTGGAAGTTTAAAACCATTTCAATATTAGTGTGATATTTGCTTTGAAAATTCTAACTACAATAAGTTTAAAATTATCAGGGAAAAACTTTGGTAGTTAACAGAAGCAAGAGGAGATTTCTTACTATATACTAGTGCTTTAAAATTTTTATGTCCTCTACATCCAATACAATGAAAAGGCCCAGTTTCTTAAAACAAAACAAAACAAACCCCAGAAACCACAAAAACCAACCAAACAAAACCAAAACTGAAAAACAAAACAACACCACAAAACACCAAAAACCAAACCCCCCCCCCCCCAACACTCCCTCCTCAACCAGACACCAAACAAACGCAATAGAAAAACCCACCAAAACCAAAAATCATCCAAGTCACTAGAAGTAATTTGACTTACTACATAATGGAAGTAACAGATATGTTCTGAATGAAGGATAAGAATGAAATTACGTCAGTTCGATGGGCATATCCAAGGAAGAAATACATACAACATACCCACTAGTACATACAACATACTTACTAGAAGTGTTTTCTTAAACATAGCATAAGATTTTTTTTATTTTTTTTTAAATGGAACACAAGCTGAAAACACTCAAGAAAAAATGGATAACACCTGACTTTCCACCACCTGGAGAGGATGGAACTATTTGTTCTCTTTCTAATAGAAGAAGTAGGGTACATCAAAAAAGTTAGTAGGAACAAGCTAGTAGGAACCAGCTTCAAAACAAGCAAAAGGAGTGATTCTTTACTGAGCGGATAGTTGATATCCTTAAGAAAATAGAAAGCATGACAAATTGAAGAAAATACAAAAAAAGCAAAAACTCTGAAAGCTGAGTGAAACTATCAAGGCCAACCAGAGATTTTAAAGAAACAACTTGCTAAAAGCATAAAAATCAGGACTCATGCTAGATAGTGCTTGAAGCGCAGAAAAAATATTCAATGGAGGTAATACCACAGCATAAAATCTCTATGATATCTATGTGTTGATGTTCACAATGCAGGAATAGCTGAGGGGGCCTTCTCACACCGGAGCATTTCTTCTCAGGAACACATCTAAGGATCTATTAAAATCTGCAGTGTCTGTAGAAATCTTTTACTTATTGAAATCAATTAAATGAATAAGAGCCAAATCATCACCTGAACATACCAGATAGTATTCAGCCAAGAGTTTAAAAGAATTCGTTCAGGAAATTGCCTATCTACTAGCTACATTATAAAGCCCTATTGCTTAAATTGGCCTCCATATCAGATGAATGAATGGTGGCAAGGCTGATCCATGCAACTACAAACCTAGAAAAGAGCTTTTGACTTGGGTAGACAGGTTGCAAGTAAAATAAATAAATAAATTTACTAGGTACTTTGACAAATATCATGGAATGAAAAGTGAGTCAATTTTTCTCCTTTTTCAATAAAAGTCAAATCTCAAATTTATTAAGTTTTTGATGCTGCAAATAAGCTAGTATAGTCCAGCCACAGAGGCTTCTAGATTTTTTGAAAGAAATTAATTTAGAACAGTCCCTCAATAGCCTTTAAGGAAAATAAGCTACCATTGGATAAGAAGGAACATCCTCTGGCAGTTTAATAATTTGCTAAAGGATAGGAGACAAATGATAAGAAGAAATAATTCTCTTGTTGATCTTAAATTATTCAAGGTAATAAAGACCACAACAAACCCAGAAGCATTCCAGAAAGACCTGACAATGCTGAATGAGTAATTAAAGGGCAGATAAAATTCATCATCAATAAATGAAAAGATGTGCATGGGGAAAGCATAAGTACAAAATGATGTGCTTCAAATTATCTGTTCCTACTCAAAAAGTAATCTAGCATCTCTGATATTGCTCAAAAATAACAGTTACTTTGATAAAAATTTCATTTCAGTGCTCAGTGGTCTAAATGTAAATAAGATGCTAGAAATTGTTAGGAGAAGAACAGAGAACAAAACATGGAACATCATTATGCTTTTATATAAATACTTCGGGTGCCCACGTTTTGAATCAAGTGCAATTTCAGTAACCTCACCTCATAACACACATAGCAGAAAAGAGCAACAAAGGATGATTAGAAGTATAAAATTATTTTCTGAAGATAGAGATTAAATAGAAAAGGACTCTTCAGAGTTGAAAACTAACAATAAAAATGGAATATGCTTATTCTATGCATCTCTATCAATGTGGAGAACATGAACAGAAGTGATTATTGACTGTTTCTCAGAACACCACGATTACTCAAGTCATGTTATTTAGTGCTACTCTTAAAAGCATAGAAGAATAAATATTTTTCACATACTTCATTGATAATTTTGCCACAGCACACTGGGGTGATCAGAAACATAAACAAGTTCAAAAAGGAATTAAACAACTTGATGGACAATAAGTCTGTTGATGGACATAACACAATTCATGCAGTCTTCAGCTTGGTAATGCTTTGGCTGCAGACTTCCATAGGGTAAGGGAGTGGATTACTCTACACTTGTCCTGCTTTTACATCTATTCACTGTTTCCATAGTTGAAGACAAAAGACTAAACAGACCTTTGGTCTGACACAGTAAATTTGGTCCTGTAGTTTTCTTTAATTTTCTTGAAGTACTATTACATTCTGAAAAAAATAACCCCTTCCTGGGAAAGGGGGAAGATAATAATATTGATGTTTTCCTGGGGTGAAATGTTTCTTGCTTGCAGTGGAGCCTTACAGGCAGTGGCTTTCAATTAGGCAACACCATAACCTTTTAGGTCATATGCTGTCCATTTTTAAGATTAAATTACCCTGTTGTGTGTCCCAACACACTAAGGGGAACTGGCAAATTTGCCAGTAAGATGGGATTCACAACTTAGACTATACCAGTGGAAGCTGATGCCACCCTTTTGTTAAACTAACTCCCCAACTCTGAATAGTAACATAGAATTGCAGTCATATCATTATTACTACTAAGCATATGGCTGAAACATAATATTCACATGCTAGGGAGCCCTGCCAGCCAAACCTGTATCCTGCCAAACCCATCTCCCACCAAACCCTTACTGATAACTTTTGTCCACTGACTGCTATTTATCACATGGAAAATAAATGTTAATTCCTAATCAGCATTTCCTCTCTACTTGAACACACACCGATTTTCATATAATTTCTCTTTTCACATTACAAAAGCCAGTGCAAAACCTTTCTATCAGAACACTCTAGAAAACACTGACTCCAAAGGACTCATTCATTTTGTCTAGACATGTACCAGAGCAGAGGCAGCCATGACAGGTAGCCAGGCAGCCCCCTCTCCCAGACACCTCTGCTATCTCCCGTCATCTACCTACATATGGGCTCATCACGTCCGCATAGGGAACTAAAAGCAAAATGAACAATTTGCATTTAGTTCTTCCTCACATAATATCTTTAAGCCTTAGCAGGAATTCCTCCCTATCCCTCCTCTCCCAAGATCCAGAGTGGCAGTTTTCCTGAAGAGTAACAGCAAACTTCCATTTGGTTTCCCCCTCCCTGCCCCCATCAGGTTTAATTAAGATACTAATTTTTGAATGGGTATACTGGATTTATGTGGGAGAAATGTAGATAACCAGAAGTATTCCAGAACTCTGGTCACTTATTTTAGCTAAGCCACTTATTTTAGTTGCATTGATATGTTTTAATGAATTTAAGTAAAGGTTTGAAAACACTGGCTCAAATTCTTCCTTTTAATATACATATTGCTTCTCAGTTCAACTCCAGTTAGAGCACTGTAAAGAAAGATATAGCCCCACATCAACATTTTACTACATTCATTGCCCTTTAGAGTGCAGTAGAAAAAAAAAAAAAGTAGTGTCACACCTAGAAACTGAGTTGCTTGATTTATTCATCCTTTCTATTTTCTCAGGTTTTGGATTTATGTCCTCGTCATTTTACATTTGTTCTTACTAATGATGTGCTCTCAAGCTATTTCCCATTACATACTTACTCCCAATATTTTTTTCAATATTGATCTATAGTGACTTAATTCCACCCACACTACACAATTTCTCCAAGGCCCCATCTTTGTTATGACCAAAACTACCAGTATATACTAGGTTTTAGCTCTAGGAAGTTAGTATTTTACAAACTATGAACAAATTAAAGAGTAAGGAAGATATTAAGACATTATGCAAGTTCTTTGGGGAAAAGAAAAAATGCCCTTTGGAGAAAAGAAAAATACCAATTACCACTGTGGTTCATACTCCTGAATAGGAAAGTGCAGAAGTTTTCAATTGCTTCTTTACACAGCTGATAAGCACCAGTCCCCTTCTCATCCCATATCAGAGCCTCTAATGTATATTGTTTGTAAAGACCCTAAAAAGTTGCTGCAAGCCAGCAATGACTGCCTCCTTACGAAGGGATACAGAGATGGAAGAGATGTACAACCCAGCCACGCTGACTCTGCACCACCCCAGGGCCCTCTTATGCCCATGGAATTCACCACCATCACAACACCAGGGTAGCATAAAAAGGCTAGCACCTAGGAGAGCCTCTGGTAACTCTTTCAAAGTGATTTATTCCTTTTAAATATAGAGCTCTTACAAGAGAAGCATTCATGGTTATTGTGTCTGAGCAGTACCTCTTATGACAGCAGCTATCATTGGGTCAATGCCAAGAAAACATTTAAAACAGGAAAGGAAGAAACAACATGCAACAAGATAATTCAGCATATTCCACTACCGGCCAAACCATTTCCTCTCCAAAACATTTTTTTTTCCCAATCATTCATACTCAGAGAAGGATTTGTGACCTACTTAATTTTCTGAAGTATGCCTCTGAAGATAGAGACAGTACTGGTGAACTTACCCTCTAAATCAAAGCATCTCAAACACCTGGCAATGTCCTAGGTCCAGCTCATGAAGATACTTTGTAACAGACCTTGCTAAGGTCACAAACATGTGACCAAACCCTGCACGTCAAAGACCTGCTGCTAGGGTTCATACCAAACAAACCAGTTTCCTGGGGCGCTGCCATATCCTTTCCCCTCCTGTCAGACAGGTATTGAGAAAGAGCTTTGCAGTGGCAGAGCTATGCAGGACACACACACAGCTCCTCCCACACCGCTTCCAGCTGAGCAGCATTGATGCCACATGGACCTCTGACTGTGGTGGCATCTGACCAACCAGTCTTGATATATAGAGAGCACAGAGGGGAAGCAGAAGAAGGCAGAGAGAACAAGTGAATTCTCCTAAGGGTGCTTGGACTGCTCAGGATCCAACTAACAAAGGGTGGACCCTCAGCCCTGTGTTAACAGCCTACCTCTTGGGCTTATTTATTTCTATTTTCTTCCTCAAAACTGTTAACCTGCTTCTTCACAAGTCCTTTCAATAGTTCTCTCCAGTGACATATTCTGGATATGTTTCAGTGTAAGTGAGAATAGAATTTTCACTTTACTCCCAGTTTGGTGGTCGGTTTTTTGTTGTTTTGGTTTTTTTAATTATTAAGATTTAGGGCACTGTGCAAGTCACCTTGATTTCAGAGTCATGTATAGTATAGACCAGAGAAAAGCCTGCTGAGAATAAATGATGTAAACCCAATTACACCTGAAATGACAACACACTGTTTTAAATGACATGGCTGCTGTACAGAACATAGTGTAGAACTTTAAAAGTCTAGAAGCTGGAGAGAATTGACTCTGTGCATCTAACAATACAGATTGCTGTGGTTGCTTCATTTATTTGGGTTTAAAAACCAAGAATGAAACAACATCGATGCCACAGTTATACATAGTTTTATAACCAGCATAGGTGAGCCATTTACAAGGTATGCAGAGAGATATTGCATTTTAACTTCAGAGAAAGGTATGTTTAAAAAAACAGAAACATCTTTGTTGGGTCAGGCTGCTATGGTTTACACCAAGTACTGAATCACATAAAGTGAATATCAAAACTCTCAACAGCAGTTTTTCTTCTGAATTCAATCCAAATTAATAAATTTACTATGGCTCTGCTTTCTCTGTTCACTTTGGCTGTTATCTAAATGACAAGTCTTGCCCGTGTACCACGGGTAAGTATAGCATAGTGTCAGGGAAATGACAGGAGCATCCTAAGTTCTGCCAGACAAATCACAGTAGATGGGACATTATTTTTCTTCGGTTATTTGACAGTGCCATCTGTAACTCCTGACAATTTTCATGCATTACTCAGAGAAATTGCTTTCCTTTTGTTGAGAAGAAAAGAAGGGTGTGAAAGAGCTAGCTGTCACAAAGTTAACAATTAGGACATCCATTTTTGTGCAACTTTTAAAACATTCCTACCTGCAACATGGAAGAGAGACAAAATGCAAAACAAAATCCATGAGGCAGTCAACAGACTGACAATCATAAATGCAAATTCAGAAAAAGACTTGTGCTCAATGTTATGCAATTCAGGGAAGCATACATGACCTGTTTTGTTCTTAAGGGCTAGAAGGGGCACTTGATTGGAACATAAGTATAGGAAACACCAGGCTCATATGGCTGGATGCACATGATCTAGTACAGAAACAGACTGTTGTGTTACCAGTGACTGAAGCCATGCCTCCCTTTGAGGAAAAAATAACACTCCAACTTCCTCCATGCCATCTGCCCCACATTGAGGAACAAGGCTACTGCAGACCAGTAAACTGGAGAAACTTATAATAGCAAAGACATAGATATGTACACCTTCATACTGATCATTGCAGAGAGGCTACCTGAGCAGTTCAAGTTCCTCAACTATTGCAGGAAAAGGGAAGAAGGAATCTTCTATAACAATAGCATTGTCAAGGTATAAAAGGTAGTCTTCTCTACTAATATTACAAGTGCCAAAAGGTGGACTTGGTCTCAGAATTATTATATACATTAATATGGTTTATGTTATACGTGCAAGATCATTATAGGAGGGTCTGAAGCATTAAAGTGTTCCAGGCCTATGTAGTCGCGTGCAGCATTTCTACCTGACTTTTCCTGTGATACTGATTAAATCAAAACAGCCATTTGTTTACAAATATCTCCCACAGTTTGGCTTAGATTCCTGCATGCCAGTGCCTTTTTCAACTTTTCTACCTTCCTCTACTCAAATAAGGTATTAGCCCTCAATATAACATTTTGCAAATAGATCAGAGCAGCAGTACTCTTTGTTCATCTCAACGGTGGTAAAACATGACACAGGGAACACTGGCTCGGCAACTGGCTTTCTGCACAAATTGGACTACATTTTGCAAACTGAATGCTTAAATCAGGTAGATATGTATCTTGAACTACTGTTAGCTGCATATGCTTAACAACTCTAAGAGAAAGAAGGGACTTCGGGACCTAAAAGCTGTTTAGTCCTGCCTTCCAAGGACATCCACAGGAGATTGGATACTTTCAAAAAAATAAAACTGAAGAACCACAGTCTAAATTTGAGAGTGTATTTACGTTTAAGCATGCATGTTTGAACCACTTAATTCTTTTTTTCTGCAAGCTTTTTTTGGACTAGTCAAAGTAAAAAAGCTTAAATCTTTGTCATGCAAGCTATGACAGATGGTATCCCTTTGGATTCCCTTTGGATTCTCTCTTTCTCCACTGCAAAGAAAGATTCAGAAAGAGTATCACTCTGCTGCAGAAATTCACCACAAAAAGTCAGGTGCCTTCATAGAAAAGGTGTGCTTTTTTAGCATTCTTACAAATTAAAAATTACACTTAAAGTAAAAGAATAAGTTCCTAGGTGATCTTACAGAGCTTGTTATAGTCCTTCTTGAGCTGGGAATAACAGACAAAATACTGCAGAAAATCTAACCCATCACTTTCTGTCCTAATGCCAAAGATGTAATCACTCTTGTCAGAAATGTTATTGTGTCATACAGTAAAATTTGAGAACATTAAAATACTGGAGCAGAGATTTGATGTTAAAGACATTGCTCATGAAACTAATTGCTACACATTGACAAAATCTGGAAGCCCTGTGGGCTTGTTCCTTTAAAATGATACATCTGACTCTGACAGAAAGAAGTTTAAAAGAAATTATGTACAGACTAATTTCCAAGTAATAGCAGAAACACGAGTCATGCTCAAAAACAAAAATCCAAGTACTATAGCCTTTGAGGTTTATATTGAACATGCTGAATAATGAAGTGTTAGTAGGTGAAATTCCCTGTATGAAAAAATAAATACAAGTATTACAGAAGTGACAGCGAATTCTGCACAGGCAACTCTCTAGTGCATTAATATTTTCATTTAAATCAACTTGTAGCATCTTGTTTCTTTGAAGCTGTAATAAGAACCATATAAATTTTCCTGAAGCCATTAGGCACAGAAAGATACTAAGATGCACCTGTAAGTGCAGTTAAACCAGAAGTCAATGCATAAATTAAATCAACTAAATTAGGAAAAAAATAGAACTTTTGATATGGAGAAGGAAGTGATTCTTAATGATGACTCAACAGCAGCTATGGGCTAAACATATCACTTCCTTTTTGATGCAGTTCTTAAAAAAAAAAAAAAAAAGAGGATAGCATAGCAAGCTGGGAGAAGCTTAGCAGGTCACCTCCCTCTGCACTGCATTCTTAGAGTGAAAGATTGGAATAGAAAGATTGAGAGAAGCATCGTAAAACAGAGGTCCTCCTCCTCAAGTCACACAAGCAGCTTCCATATCAGGAACTTACATCTGCTTCTAGAGAAGAAGCATTAAACATACCCTCTTAGTCTCCTCTTATCACACTACAACTCTGAAGAAAAGAGGCACATGTTTGAATTAATCTCTCCAAGCCTGCTTGTCAGATCCTTTAAAAGACTTTCTCCATGTAGTGTCAGAGTGCTCTTTATGCACCTAGCAGCCTTTCTGACAAAGGACCAAGTTGACCACATCTGTTCAAAGAAGAAAAATATAGGATGCCTGACTGCCATAAGAGTTCTGCACCCAGATTTCTTCCCATCCTGCCAGGATGGCCCAAGACCATGGCTTCAGCCTGTCGGTAAGAGAACTTTTTCCCCAGTCCTCTTTATCTGCTCTTCGAATAGGACTTCTCCTTGAATATATGAAAAACTTTTTAGACCAATAAAGTATGAAAAGTTGGGCTAATTTTTTTGACCTACCTTTCTTTTTGGTGCAGGTAATCCCATTTCTCTAATGCATGCCAAAATCCCTATCATGCTTCCGATTTCCTCAAACCATAGCTGTCCAACCTCTGATAAAAAAACACAGTGGTTTTTTTGCTGGATGAACCTTGTATTAGTGACATGTCCCACACTTTGATCCATCACTAGGGGCTCTGCTAAAGCAGTTCCTTGCTAAAGAACATAAGTAATCTTCAGTCTATCTGACCTCCACTCCACTTGCTTGTTGAAGATCATCCTGCATACCTAACAAGTGCGTGATCAGAACTGAATACACAAGTGTGACAAACATTGTCTGAGATGCTGCCCCCAAATAAGTAACAAACTGGAAGAAATACATTTAGGTAATTGTGGAATATAATTAGCTTGTTTCGTGAAAAGCTTGGGCTGCATCAAAATAAAGAAATTGTGTTTTTATCTAGACAGAGTTTAAAGGATAAGTGTACTTAGAGCAGCTGACTGGGAACATTTCAGCTGAGATGTACTCTGAACACAGACAGGTCTATCATTTACAGTAATGAAAAGTCATAAATGTCTCTATTAAAGAGTTATTTCCTGCATAACAAGGAATAAGGGACTAGGGGGTCTCATAGGTGATTGCAGAAGGAGTACATAAGCTATTTTTCCATAAAATAGTTCCAGACCAAACACTAAACAAGAAGTCAGGTCTGAAATCCCTAACTGACATTGATGCAGATGCTAGCTTGAGGCCATGCTTTGGATAAGTGTAGTATCGCTCTCTGTATGGAACACAACTGATTCAACTACCACAGCAACAGCAACAAAACTGAATTAAAAACAAATTAAAGGCTGTCTATTGAGCTCTTTTGAGGTGGTAGAATCATGTAAACTTTGTGCCAAAACCTCCCATAAAAAAAAAAAGGAACTATTTTGTCTTTAATATTATTTCCTCTGATAAGACTCCAACACATTTAAGAACAGTATCCTAAAGGGAGACAATATTTTATACATCTAAAAAAATCAACATTCTACAGAAGCACTTGCCACAAGCACCAAGATTGGTGGCTGATGGGCCTGAGGGACATTTTAGAGCATGACCCCTACCAGGTAACTTCTGCCTCTACATCTGAGACTTCCAGTAAGTATATTCACTGATGAGGGACCAATATGAGAGATAAAAGTCTCCCTTAAACTTTAAGGGAATGGAGTCTACAACATTTTTGGATCATGGTCAGAGTTAGCTTTAAGTCATCAGCTCATTATTGCCACCTGCCAGGAGATATTTATGGATCTCTGAGGTCTTCAGAAGTCGAAAAGCAGAATTTTTACCTCATGGCGATATTGGTAATCTACCTTCCCAGCCCTTGAAATTACCTGAGAGAAGTTTTATACAAGCTGCAGTCATTGGCTGGTGTTCTTTACTCTGGGCCATAGTTTACAGCTTTAAGTCCTTTAGCCGTGTGGCATGACGTTATCCCTTTTGTTGGCTTTGCAGTCACATTCACTGCTGAGAAGCTCATCACAGCTGCTTCCTTGCTAGTACATAACTGCCCACTATTTGCAACCTTTATACAGCAAAGGACAAAAGCAAAGAATTAATATTTCCTTAACGAAAGCCATTTTAATGCCCCTTCTGTCATTACATTCAGCCATGTTCCTCCAGTTGCATTAAAATCCCACAGATTTTAAGCATTTTCTGATAACGTTATGTTACATACTTTTGCTTGATTGTTTACAAAAGAAACATGCATGGCTTTTCCCTTTGTAATTAAGGGAGGGAATGATTTATTCATCTCAATAATGCCTTTCACCCACACACCAAACCTGTTTGTGACTCAGGGAAAGCATGTTTCCTCCCAGGTTTCCAGTGAAATGTAGTAGGCAACTCTAGGTTGGATTTCTAAAAGAAATATAATTTTTTGAAAGAAATCAAGCAGGGACTCACTTCTAGGTAAGAGAAAGGCTTTGACATTCTAGAAATAACTATAAATTAGGAGGATTTATGAGACACAACCTCAGGGACCCCCAGCAAGGGGTGTCCTCAGACCTCAGGCCCAAGGCAGCACTTGTGAGGAACTGAGGGCCATGGCCAGAGCAGGCATCCCACCCGCCAGCACCCAGGCCAGGTCACCACAGAGCCAGGGCCAGGCAGGCTGGGGGCCAGGTCACCACAGAGGAGCCCCCGAGCCTGGTAGGGGGTCAAGCCATTTGTTGGCACTGTGAAACAGGCAGCCGGACTGAGGGGGGGGCCACTCAGGAGGCCGAGGGCAGGCGGGGTGGGGAGATGGGCCCCGGGCGGTCACAGAGGCGGCTGAGGGCAGGCCGGGCCGGTCCTGTCCTGTGGGGGTGGCAGTGCCGTGAAGCCCCTGGGCCCAGCAGTCGCTGCTGTCATATCTTAACCATCATTTGCCCAATACAGTCTCTGCACAACCTGTTTTCTGCTGCCACAGGTCCAAGGACACAGAAGGGAAACTCTTCTATAACAGCTGTATTTTTGCCCAACACGTTTTGAATATCAGACAAGTGTTGGCCTCAAAACATTCAGTAAAGATTTAAACTGGTAACACATCCATTTCCCATGTCTCTTCTGCATGTTTTTTTTATAGATTAATTTTGATTATGAACCTATAAACCGTTGGGAATTGGCTTGATGAGAAAGGACATGGGTCTATAGAAAAGTTGTGCGAGCAGAGTTGTGTGTGAAGGAATGTCAGTTTGAGCAGCAAGATTAGGCCTTGGCTGAAAATAGCTGGCTTTACTGATAGCAGGAGAAAAACAGCAGCTGGTCTTGCCGTTATCAGGAGAAAAATAAAAACGGTGTGACCTTGGCATAACTTCATAAGTAACTTTTGAAGAAGTTCCCATGAGAAAGTTACGGAACACGCATAGCTGCAAATCACAAGTGGGTGTGTTTTAGTAATGAATAAACATTAGCAATGTACCAATCATATTAGGACTAGTAGGCATAATTATCGCAAACTGTATAAATATGAGCTATCCGTGCAAATAAAGTTGAATCACTTCTATCACTCATATTGGGTCGACTTATGTGCATTCCTCCGCCGCTCCAACAATAAACAAACTCTGTCATCACTATGGTATATTCTGATGAAGGTGCTCCTTCCAGCCTGGACAATCACAGATTATTTTTTCTTCTTCAAAGGAGAACACAGTCCTTTAGTCTTGCACACTATACATACTCAAAGGGATCACACACACCCCTTTTTATATGCTGGGGTGGACAGGGCCCCAAAGTGAAGGGGAAGCTGCTGGGAACTCAAAGACTGTCCCCAAGGAATTGGGAATATGTGATCCCTTTTCAGATCCCTGAAGCAAAGGCATGGGACAAAGCAGGGGATGTGCAATTTACAGCCCCACCACTGGGAAGGGGACTGATGGTTCTGTAAATTAACTTGACACCTGCTATGTACATGTACTTACAAAAACATACACTATTGTGTGTCATGACTCTTTACTCACGAGGGTATGACCTTTTAGGAGGAGGGTGTGCAGCATGGAGGGAAAGGATATGCAAATATTTTAAAGCTCTGTTTTATGGCTCTGCTCTCATGAAAATAAGTGATTTGGAAAAAAAAAAAAACCACCACAATTTACATGAGAACTGGATTAGATGTATTTTAAACAGTTATTCCTACTAGAAATTGCTGAGAAAATAAACCAAGATATACATAGTTCTGCAAAAATTCTAAATAGGACAGTTTAGGTTTTCCTTGTTAGTAAGCACACTGTACCTTATGTCTATTTTAGAAGATATTTAACATAACACAGATGAGATCAATCACTGACTGCAAACCATGGGTTTCTTCCACTGGATCCAAAAGCTCTTATAGTAATTAGTCCATCTTTAGCACTACAGAGCTCCAGCTGGCAGGAGGCTCTGAAACAAATAATTTTAATTAAATCCCTGTTTAAAATGCCTTTTATAGTTCATCCATGCCAGGAAAACACTTCACAGTAGGGTTGCCATCAGACTGCTGTGCAAGTAAGGTCAACACCCTAAGAATGTTTCAGACACCTTAATATTGGGGAACGGTGGAAGGGGGGGAGGGAGGAAAAAAAAAAGTATTTTTGTTTACCAAAATGAGGCCTTAATTCTTGCAATAATGCCACATCTCAACTCTAAGACATAACCAGGGAAGCAGTAAGGGGAGGTTAGCGCCGAAGTTGAGATGAACAGCAGTAGAGATTCTGATGCTGTAGGTGATGTGAACCCAGATCGAGCTTTGCACAGGTGACTCATTTGCCTGCATGCACTTGATCATTCTGAAAAGCACCCCACTACAATGACAGCTAAGAACTGAACACTGACAGGGTCATCTTAAAGTGTTTGTTAATTTGGGTGCCACAGTAGCATAAAAAAAATAAAAAAATAAATTACAACATACATGCTAGCACTGCAGAATCAGTTAGCTTCAAGAGTCTTCAGCAAACAAAACCTACCTGTAGTTTCCATCCTGCTCCCTCTACTACCTCATTGGTTGCATAGGCCAGCTTGCTATAGCTGAGACTCACTCATCTCTCAGGCTTTCATTATCTTAGGTAAAAAAAAAACAACTAAAAAATCATATTATTCACTTTACTATTTTGTTTTGAAGAGATATGTAGCTGTTTTCAGTCTGGCTATTTATAAGGAACTTATTCTTGGCTATAGCAGACACTGGTTCTGATTCTGTAAGTTTAAACACCCAAGAAGACTGTGAAAAGCTCAGTTAAGTCTAGAACTCAGAACAGGGTCACAGAAGAAATATATAAATGTCTAGAAGTACCAAGTTAATTTATGACCAGGCACTGAGACAAACCAATGCTTACTGGGGTGCAAGCAACTGAGACATGAAAACTATTAATTTCAACATTTCCTCTGGAAAGGTTCCATAAAGCTGGAAGAGGCTGAGCTCAGCCTGACAGGATTTGGATCTTTGTAAAACCAATGTAAATAGCAAAATAAGTACATGAGGGCTATATATGTGTGCAAATACACTCATGAGGGTAATCTGAGGAGGAGGCCAGTTCTTTAAAGATAAAGCTTTGAATTTGAATTGTCATTTGATAGAATAGAATTCTGCACTTATAGAGGCAAGCCTCAATTGGAGGGAACACAGGAAAAAGGGACCTTTGTTTGCTAAAAAGATCTTCGTTTCCTTTAGATCTGATCTTGCAATCCTGCATTCATACTCCAGGCATTTAATAGGAGCAAGATTGTTCTACTTCTATGAAAGGTAAACAACACATACAGCTGAACTGCTAAAAAAATGAGGTCTTAAACACTAGCAGTAATTCAGGAGCATAGAGCAAGGCTAGAAGCATGATATTGATGGAGTTATTTAATAAACACTTCTGTGCAATGTCAAGACAGCATTGCTTATTCTCTGTTCTGCTTCAAGTTTTGTGCTATTTGGTTTGTTTCTGAAAGGCTCAGCTCTGACGTGAGACATTAATTGAGAACCTTAGCTTTCATTAAAAACAAAACCCACTAATATTCATGACAGAGAAAAAGTAAACTTCAAAGACTAAAAAAAACTAGAGATGAATATAAGAAAGACACTTTTGTTTTTTTGTAATCTGGTTGTTTACACATTCTTGTATAGCTGGGGTTTTATTTTTAATCCTTGAAGTATCTGGTACTGAAATTTTTACTTGGCAGTTTTATTGCAGATCCTTTCCAACAGAACCAGTATGAATACAATCCAGTTCACTTAGTGTGGATGACCATATCTCAAAAATCGGAGAGATCACTTCCACTTCAAGGGTTTTGTTATTTTGCATGGCTCTTCATGTTACAAATACAGCAAACTCCAACTGTTACCCAAAGGAAGGTTCATAGAATAGTTTAACTCGCCAAAAACAACAGCTTGCCACTAAAAACAAACAAAGCAAGACTCTACATGCAGTCACATATTGGTTATTTTTATCTTGTTGGTCATGAGAATGTTAGCAAACAAACCTTAATTTCTTCCAACAAATAGTTTGGTATACAGTCATATGTACAGAGAAATCCATGTCCTTAACCCCCCCCCCCAAAAGATGGAACATAACTGTATTCACTTTCTAATGCCAAAATCCACAATTATAAGCAAATCAGTAAATAGCAGTAAGCAAATAATTCCTAATAAGCATCCATTTAATTTATCCTAAGGTCTTATTTATGGTACTGTATCACACAATGTTCTCAAGCAATGCTCAGACCTATGCAGCAAACTGCAAAGTCATAGAGATTCCCATCAGTAGAGACAATTTCAACAGGAAAAAACAGGGCAGCCTGGGAACAGGTGAAACAGGAGCTATTCATGCAGCTGAAAAAACTTCAGGAAAGCCCATGAGCTAAATCATAACAGAGAGTTGGAGATTAAAATAATAATCAGAGCAAGCAATGCTGCCTACAGGTAACATTATACTGTCTAGTATTATAATGTATAACTGTTATAATGAAAGTATCAGGCAATTTTAGAACTTTGTCATATTTCAAGAAATGGAGCTGAAGATTTCCCACATTAACCCCCCCCCTTGCCTTTTTTTTTTTTTTTTTTTTTTTTTTTTTTTTTTTTTACTGGGGCTTTTTCTGGAACATTGTATCAGAAGTACTTCAGTCACTTATAAAAATTAGCATTAATAGAAACTTCTCTTTTGCCCCTATTAACAAAATTCACTACAGAGCTATTTTCTTAAGCAGCTTGCTTTTTATGAGCGTTCCTTGTCATCAAGAACTTATTTTTCACCATTTCTGTGAAAAATACTACTTAGCTGTTCCCATGCAGTTCATGAATGCTTAGTCTCCTGGCACTGAGTAACTCCAGCCTAGGCTGCTGAGGCAAGAGGCACAGAAATGCAAGCAGAAAAGCTCTCTCGCTTCTGGGTTTCAATGCTTCTGCTCCTCTCACCCAGGCAATATGGTGAGGAAAGCAGACTGGTAGGTGGGACAAGAGCCAGGATGAGACGGTGGAAGGAAGCACAGACTGAAACAAGGAAGCTGCAGGTGGAAGACTAAAAGCACAAAGTAACTTGATTATTTTTTTTGTTTCTACTGTGTTTGCTGAACTTTCTAACCTTACTGTCCTCCTACATAGCTTTTGTGTTATGAAGTCAAAAGTTTTACTAGGTTTCTTTTCTTGATCTATATTTATCTGTGCATTGTCTGACTTAAAGGACAAGATGACTGTTTAAATAATCATGTCTTCATTTGCTGCTGTGAACATGCCCAAAACTCCACATATGCAGGAATCTGCATCTGCAGCATTCTCAGTAAAAAAAATAAAATAAAAAAAAAATTCAGGTTTGTGTCCATACTCAATACAACTTTTCAATATAGAGTAACAACATATAAACAATGCTAGTTCAAGAGGAGAACTAGGTATTTCTAATAGTACTTCTTTTTAGATGTAAACATCTTTTATGGAATTGCTGTGAACTTAACAAATATGCAATGGCTTCCTGTTATTTGGGACAAGAGCTCATATGGGCATATGAGGAATGAAAAATGAAATGGTGCTTCTGCACCAAAATCCCTTTTAGACCTTGGTATCACTAACCCATTGGAAATGCACATGCACCCCAGATATCTACTTGACTAACACAACTGACATTCATGATGTTAAAGCAGCAGATTGTTAACCCCAGCTATAACTAGATTTTGCCTACAATATAAACCCATTTTTCCTTCTGCTCACAGGACTAGCTTTAAAGTGGCCCGTGCCAACATGAGTAACTATGATGTAAATATTATGTAGAATTGGTTTTAGCACAGCTCCTCGACTCATTTCTCCCAAGACCAGTGAACTCTGCAGAGCCACTCTTCACTACATCTCACTCACTGTAACTTCTTTTTGGGTGCCACATCATGTGCCTTGATCATTTCCATCTTCATGCATTTGGAAGGAAAACTCGGTGCATCAAAAACAGTGAGTCAATGCAATTATATAAATGACTAACAGCACTATATATACATACTTGATACATCATCCTGTCCCCTCAACCCCCCAAAAATGAGAAACCAAAAAGCCCCCACACACATACTTTGTTCTTGACTAGGATTTGCTATCTTTCACGTCATTCATCCTTCCCTTTGGGTTTGATATTGGCCTAAATAAAAGGATAATGACCCTGGATATGAAAATCCAGTACTTTCTTGCTGTTACACAAATAATTATCCAACAAATCCTCTGTATACTCAAATTTTCCTTCTGACATCTCTATTTACACTAGCAGCAGTAGCTCTTTCTTTCTCTGAGCCACATCATCCTCACAGGTACCAGGCCATCTTTAAGTGCCTAGGAACTGCTGTTAAGGACTTGCCTGGTACTGTTGCACATCACCTACTGCTTCTAAGAAGCAGCCCTTTTTCATTAACCCTTAGCACTCCTGTTTTCAAAATCACAGGGTCATGGTTCCTTTACAAGTTTATACTTGCATTTCTGCAGCTTGTATAGCTACTGTGGTCTAATAAATGACTGTTCAAATTCATAGGCTTTAGCCTGGGAAGTCAGTGGAGTAAAATTAGGAGGGAAACCTGTAGTTATTTAATCACTTAGATCCCAGCTCTGCACAAACGCGTGCATTCCAAACAGTGGTTGTACTGACTTCAATGAAGTTGGCAGAGCTTTGACAGAGCTAATTAGCACCAAAACGTGCCCAGTCAGGGCCTCTGCTACATCACCTGCAAAGGTCTGATCGACAGAGCAGTTAAAATGCCTGTAGCCATCTTATGCTAAAACTAGTCATGTGAACACAATAGCTGCTGCATGCTTTGTGTTGCAATTATGTTACAATTAGGACAGCAGCTACACATCTGTCAAGTATTAGGTATTTTTCACATAGACCCTCTGCAGAAAGATCACTAGATAAAAACCTCTGGGAGATGCCTGTTCACTCTAATCGCAGGATAAAACAAGATATGTGAGTATAACTGAACTGTGAAGTCACTGTGCTCATCTCTCAAGCCTATCACCGAGAGATGTGAACAGGCAGTTTGCCTGCCTGAAGCAATGCCGCAGTCCTACAAGAACAGTCTCCGCAGCTTTGGTCCTTTCAGTCCTATGGACACTGCAGGCATCTGACCATTCTAGGTCATCTCTTCCTGAATGAAATGTTAATACACTTAAAAAGCTGATTAGCTGAACTGACCCATCTTTTTTGTGAGCTCTTGGGTCTGGCTTCAGAAATCCCATAAGAGGATTTACTCTTCTGCAGCAGTTTGCATAGGAGCCCTGTAAATTCGGTCCAAAGGGCTTTTACTACAGGAAAATAAGCTGGTATATCATTTCACTGCAGTATACTTCAGATACAGCAAAAGCACTAAGAGTATCCAGGTTCAGCATTGATTTACATGAGGTCATATGAACATGATTATTATTCCTACAGAAAGCACATGTGTTGTAGCAAATGCAAACTGCATTGCAGGAACATGATGAAAGATGGAGAGCGAGCATAGGAACTCTCTCACCAGCTCCCTTACCCACTGAACAAAAAAAGACAGCAGCCAAGAAGTTAGACGAAGTAAGCAGGAAGCCTATATTTGGCAGCTCATCTCTACATGCTGCTCCATTTCAGAGCAGCAAACGAAGCACCTCTGGTAGCGCATTTCAATCCACAATCTTTATTCAGCTATGCAGAAATTTTCTAGACTCTGCACATGGCTGAAATTTTCTGTTTTCTATTTCAACCATTCTTGAGGTTTTTCCCAAGATGAAACGTGTAATAGCTATTAAAAAAAACCCCAAACAACAACAACAGTACATACACATCCCACCCCAAAACAATCCTGGTGACCTTTACTTTGCCAATGTTCAATGCTCCCAGGCTTTAGAACAGGAACCTGAAATTTGGAAGAATAGCATGTTTGTGCATATGCTCTGTGCTGTCCTAAATTTGCACAAATACATGACATTTTCCAAAGGTTTAGTAACTGAATCCTGAAACTTGTTGAACAGGGTAAAGGGGAGAGGGGGGCAGTGGAAGTACCTTGGACAGTTCTGATGTCCTTTCAAAAAGCAGGGCTAGACAAAATTCAGAGAGGACACGAGGTTGTTTAAAAGATAGGGAAATGCCTGTCATAGATGTCGAAGACTTTGAAATCTGGAAAAACAAACAACAGACATATGAGGTAGATCTTCAGAATTATGAACAGCATAGAGATAGTTCGGTGAGATAGCCCACTCACCATCTCTTTCAGTGCAAGAACCAAGTGGGCTCAAATGAAGCTAGCAAGAACCAAACCCCAAAAAACCCAAAAAGGGTTGGTTTTTTTCATACAAAAGTAGTAGAGCTGTGGATCTCCTTGCCATATGAAAGCAAAAGCTTATATGGATTAAAGAGAAACTGGACAAATTCATGGAAGAGATATCCGTCAGCAATTTCTGACTACATAAACACTGTCCCACACAACATCCTTGTCTCTAAATTGAAGACACATGGATTTGATGGATGGGACACTCTGTGGATAAGGAATTGGCTGGATGGTCACACTCAAAGAGTTTCGGTCAACAGCTCGATGTCCAAGTGGAAAGCACTGAGAAGTGGCATTCCTCAGGGGTCAGTATTGGGACTGGTGCTGTTTAACATCTTTGTTGGTGACATGGACAGTGGGATTAAGTGCACCTTAAGTAAGTTTGCTGACAACACCAAGCTCTGTGGCGTGGTCAATGCGCTGGAGGGGAGGGATGCCATCCAGAGGGACCTTGACAGGCAGACCCATACAAACTTCATGAAGTTCAACAAGGCCAAGTGCAAGGTCCTGTGCATGGGTCGGGGCAAGCCCAAGCACAAATAGGCTTGGATGATGAGTGGACTCAGAGCAGCCCTGCAGGACAGACTTGGGGCTGTTGGTTGACAAGAAGCTCAACATGACCTGGCAATGTGCGTTTGCAGTCCAGAAAGCCAACTGTATCCTGGGCTGCATCAAAAGAAGCGTGACCAGCAGGCCGAGGGAGGTGATTCTCCCCCTCTACCCCACTCCCATGAGACCCCACCTGGAGTACTGCGTTCAGCTCCAGGGCCCCCAACATCACAAGGACATGGACCTGTTGCAGCGAGTCCAGAGGAGGGCCACAAAGATGGTTAGAGGGCTGGAGCATCTCTCCTATGAATACGGGCTGACAGAGTTGGGGTTGTTCAGCCTGGAGAAGAGGAGGCTCTGGGAAGACCTTATAGCAGCCTTCCAGTACCTAAAGGGGGCCTACAAGAAAGCTGGAGAGGGACATTTTACAAGGGCATGTAGTGATAGGACAAGGGGTAATGGCTTTAAACTGAAAGAGGGTAGATTTAGATGAGATGTAAGGAAGAAGTTCTTGACTGTGAGGATAGTGAGGCACTGGAACAGGTTGCCCAGAGAGTCTGTGGATGCCCCATCCCTGGAACTGTTCAAGGCCAGGTGGGATGATGATTTGAGCAACCTGGTCTAGTGGAAGCTGTCCCTGCCCATGGCAGGGGGCTTGGAGCTAGATGATCTTTAAGGCCCCTTCCAACCCAAACCATTCTATGATTCTATGACATTACCTCAGGATGTTTCTGTATTAAAAATACTTGGCACTGGGGAAAGGGCTAGAGGATGTTGCTCAGACATATTTGTCCTGTTCTCATCCTCTATCCTAGACATTTACTTTTGAATTCTATTTGAGGCAGGACCTTGGGCTATAGTTTTTATTATTTAAAAAAAAAGCTTTCAGAAAAATCTCTTTATGCAGTTATTTCCATGCTGTTTTCTCTTAACTGATTGTAAGCTGTAAAGGACAAGCAGTATGTCTATTTGTGAAGTCCCAGAGATTTAAAGAAGGCCCGAAGTAGACAGGTCCCAGAGGACATCTAATGGAGTCCTCGTATGTATTATATTTTTTTTTATTCTTCCCAAAGGTTGGTCTGTCCTGACTTTGCTCCTTGCATATGTACCCTTGTCCCAAGAACAATAAGGAGGAAAGGAGAAGCATGGCATGGAGTTTGTCAGCTTACATCAAGAGGGGCCACATTATATCACGGGGGAAAGTCACTCTGCCTAACTTTCAACTATTATGTAAAGGAGGCAACTTGCCCAATAAAACAAGGAAAAAGAAGCTTCAGTAGGCTCTCCCAGACAGTGATTCAGAGTTCAACACCTACTCAAAAATCCTCTGAAGGTGTTTCCATCTCTCCTAGGCAGACCAAGAGACAAGCTGGAAAACACAGAAATCCAAGCAAAATGGCTAAATTTAGGCAGATAAATACCCCTTCTTGTGCAGATTGCAAATAAAGACAGAGCCTAAAGAGAGAACTATCAAATAAAGTGATAGCGATTACTTTTAGACTGTCCAGGAGTGATGGTATTTTATCATGTCATCACATCTAATAAACAGAAAACACAATTGAGTCACTCCGTGGGCAATTTGATTTGATTTTTCATTTCTCTGATGCTTATAATTCCATCTTATGTTAGCAACAGAGAGGGTTGGGCTGTGACAGTGATAACAGATAATCTAGTAGTGCATATTTTTGCCTACAACATGAAAGTAGCAAGTCATGATAACCCCTATCAGCAACAAGGACTAAAGATGAGACTTGCACACAGAGGCTTTTGCCAGCATTACTGACATCATTACACTGCCACTCTGTAGAAATCAGATGGCATTTTTCAGTGTAATAGAGCAACCTTCCTTCAGCAAAATGCTGGTGTTAGCTGAACTACTCTGCAGCTCTGGAAAGCTTGGAGGGGCTCATTTACACAGGTGTCAGTGGACTGAATTCTGCACTTGTATTCCCAAAATCCTCCATGAAGATATTCTCCTAGTTTTACTATCACTCAGCAACCTTTGCCTTCTGTCCTTCTGACTAAATATAAATTGTACGGATTAGCTGTTTTCACAGCTATACAAACTACTTCAGCTAATGGTTACCTACCTTTCACAAGCATAACAGCACTCATATCACAATCCAGGCAAATACTTCACACAATTCCACTCTATTCCTCTTCTAAATGTCCTTGAATTAATGTAGGTTCATAATTATCTGAGTATACACTTAATTGTTTTCAGATCAGTCCTTTTATTATGACTTTTTTTTTCCAGTTTCCCTTCAGTTAGGGTCAATTTAAATGTTTCCAGCTGAAACATCCTAAAATAAATAATCCTGTGACTACTATCACAATAGACAGTTCAAAGCACAGCATAAGTGTAGCAGAATTTACCTGTTGGGAACACAAAAGTAAGATAGTATCTTGAACTTGATAGTTAGATAAATTAAGTTATGCCTACTTGTCTCCTGCTGTTTTAATTCAGTGAGTACTCTGTGCTCCTGAATTGTGGTACAAAGGCATCTTAAACTGCTACAATGCTTAAGTGCATTGCCTAACCAGTGCTCTAAAGCACAGGAATAGACTACCTGCAGTGGTTATGGAAATGTTTAGCAGTGAGACTTTTAAAGAATACACTGAACAAACTGCTTCTGACAGTTGTTTAAGTATAGTTGGCATTACTTTCAGAGAGGGGGATTATCTTTCATGGTTTTTCCCCAGACCTATCTTGTAGAGTTTCATGGCATAGCCACATTTAAACCACAGTACAAATTTATAAAACAGCAGCAGTTCAGATACTTTGGGATTTGATGTGACTATATGGCCTTCTGAAGTTCCTTCCAGCCTGAATTATCCTCTGGATCTCTGTACAGAGTGCTATGTATCAAACTGTTCCCCTCTGTACACCACTGTGATTTTGGAAGTCAACGCACCAAATATGGAGAACTACAGAGGAGACTGGTAATATACATGCCTGCATATAAACATGGTTCTTCTACTGTACATTTCATACCCTTAATCTTGGTGTGTATATACATCCCCCATCTGTTTCTCTCTCTATTGTGGTCTGTTATACACACACACACACACACACACACACACCATTTCTTTCATCTTTTCCTCTGGGAAGATGGACCATGTTCTCTTTTCCTCTGAGAAGCACCACATTCTAAGAATTTCAATGGATGCTTTATGTGCTTAGAATTTGTCCAAAATGTTTATCATTCTGAAAGATCTTCACATCTAACTGAACTGTACTTACAGGTGAACATTCAGGACAATGAAAAAGTATTTGTCTGAATCTTAATTTGCAGTAAAAGTAACAACTTGGCTGCTACAGCAATAAACTTTTATGTAACTAACTTTGTGAGGCAGTAAACACTTTTCCCTATATATAATGGATTATGAGTATGTAATACATTGAGTTGGCTCTAAGATCTCAACACAGAAATAAAGAAAAATCCCAAAGAAATTATCACTTTAAAAAAAATGCAACATTCTTGAGTTCAATCTTCAGTGTAAATAGCTTCCTAATCTGACTAGTATAAATGAGCTTTTGATAAATGGTGTAATTTACATGTACTTACAAGATGTTATAAACCCACACAATAATTTTTTTTTCTTTCTCTAGAATTTGCTTCTTAGCAAGTGTTTTCTAACAAGAAAAACAGCTTCATGACTCCCTAAGAACAAGAACATTGGGAGATTGCTTCTGGTGACAGAAAAAACGTAGCTATGCCCAAAGAACCAGCAAAACTATAAAGCTAGTCTATTTTTTTTTCCCTAAAACTTCAGGATTACATAGCTGATACCCCAAAGACAAATTAAAGTTGATTTTATTCTTTCCTCATTATTATTATTTCTGGTTTTCTACTCCTTAGGTTAAGAAGGATTTGGAGATGCTGAGAACTGAATTGAGACGTGAAAACCATGTAACATTGTACTTCATACAAAACAGAACTCAGTCAAGTTTAAGAGGTTCATGTGACCTGCCCTGTTCATACAAGCCTGGGAGGAGAGGAGGAGTTCCCTCTAAATCATATGGCATTAATAGCCTTTGTTTTCCAATCTCAAAGCAACCAATTCTGAACAATATAAACCTTACTTCAGTCTAATGTTTATTCCCTGCTGTTTTTCTTTAATTCAACCAGAAATTAAGAACAAAAGCAGAGCTTGCATTTATATTTGTTAAATAAAAAATTTTAAAAAACCCAACCAACCAAAAAATACCATCCCCCCAAAAAAATGAAAATAAACACAACCAAACACTACACACCCCAGAGAAACCAAACTTACAAGGCAAAATTCCAGTACTGCACACATAGCTGAGCCCTCAGCTGAGCCTGCTGGCTTGTATGACACGTATGTCAACACTACTTTATTGTTCGCTGAAAGCAGGATCTAGGCACCCATGTAGTTGTGTGGTGTTCCATGCATTGAAATTATTCAAAACTGAAACCAAAGTTACTGAATGAAAGAATTTTTAATGCAAAAGCTCTGCTATTGCTATTTTCCTGTATATTATGATTTTAAAGAAATATGCCAAAACAATTATTTTGTGAGTCCACCTACAAGAATTAATAAAAGCCAATTGATAAATACTTTAAAGACTTCTAATGTGAGTGTCTTGACAAGCTTTACATGACTTTATTAAGGCAGAACAGCACAGTTTTTCAGAGTTATTTCATAAAAGGAAACAAATTCTTAGTTTAAACTCATGGCCACATTTTAAAGGAAAAAGAACTGAATTTTTAGGTGAAAAGAACAAAAAGAATTTTTAAGAACCAACTGAATTAGAAACACAAACCATGAAACAGCTGGTTCCACTGCTTTAATAAGTGACTTAGAGGTTTGCATCCATTCCTGGATAATTCCACATGGAGGGATATACTAATCCTTCAGAAAACCTTTCCTGCCACCAAGATAACCATACTAAGCAGGCTTGCAGACATCCTTCCCAAATGCTAGTCACTGGGAAAGTCAATCTAACCCGACAGAACTGAGAATTATGACTATATCACTTGAGTCTTTAAAAGCCTTTTTAGAACATACTGAAAGAATAAAAATTAGGGTTGTTCTTAGAGAACCATAATTAAGTATAAATGTTCATTTCCACCATGAAGAACATGGTTTAAAAACTATATTATGATAGTACCATTCCTGATGAAACACTGAATAAAGCCATTGACTTACACCTAGAATATAAGGGGGATGTTTTCCCCCCCTGTAGTTGTCCTTTTGATGAAAGAAACCAAACATGTTGTGGCCAATATCTCATTCTTTAACATAATAGCAAACGCGAAGATCAAGCCTTGTGTGCATAAATATGTAGTGAGAGCCCCTCATCTGTCATGAAACGGAGAAATGCACCACCACATCGTCACAAGGTTTTCCAAACTTTTGATACCTAACATCTGACACAGAAGAGTTTAGGCAACACACAAAACATTTTGATGTTCCACTGAGAAACAAGACCAATAAACTACAACCAAACTGAAAATATTTGCTCCAACAAACATGATAAAGTCATTGCATAAATGTTGGATTTGAAGATAATTATACAAGATATCAGACAGTATATATATATACAGGTATATTTTCAAATATTTATATTTTATCCAGGAACTTACATATATACTAATATGTGACTTTCAGATAAGGCACCACATATAAATGTGCATTTCTAATGGTGTTTTAAGGAACTGGAATGATGCCTATTTCCCATTCCCCCCTCCCCCCCCCCCCAAGGTGTTTAAATGCAGCCTCGAGTATAAATAGTATGGTTGTCCTAAGGATTTTATAAAGCAGTCTCATACATCCAAGTAGGCAGTATTTACTTATAAGACTCAGATTGTGCTAGGGAAATTCAAAAGTTCTGCCACTGATGTTGGAGAGAGCAAGACTGGACATTAAAGTGGATTCATCAACAGAAAAATAATCTAATGAGCACAGGGTCCAATAACATTACCTAGTGTTCAGCTTTGTAAAAAGAGTAGGGGAGTGGTTGCACGGATTTTGTTTTGGAAGACTGACAATAAAGAAATTTGAGCATGTACTATGGAGCAGTGTGTAAATGCATACTCCTGAGGTCTACTCCAAATATTTTATAGTATGTATATATAAAGTATATATAGTATGTATATATAAAGATATCTATTCAGTGTGACATAAAATATGAAAGTAAATCATTCAGAGAAGCAAGACACAATATAGTTACCATTAGCTTAGCCTTTCCCTAAGGTTTAAGAACCTGTATTTGAGAGCCATGGGAAAAAACCACGAAAGTAGGTCTAATTTTATCAAGCTTTAATTAAACACTGAACTAACTCAGTATAAAAAAAATGGTTTTGTATGGCTCTACTGTTATTCCATTTTGATTTTTTCTGTAATAAAAGTGAAATGCAAGGCCTAAATTCAGGAAATTATTTAAACATACCTTAGTTGTAACAGTGGACTACCCTTAATGAGATCTATACATGCTTTATACTATCTTGCTAAAGGCTGATTGAATAGATGCTTAAAAAATAAAAAGAATTTTTAAGAGAAAAAAAAAAAAAAAAGGCACAAATCTGAAACTTGAAGCCCAAATACTGAGCCTACTCCCACTTGGGCAATCACACAAAGAGCTCCACTGCTGCTGGGCTAGAGTTTTGAGCTCCTTAGTGGATATTCAGGTATTTTGAATTGCATCCAAAAATATGCTGAGCTATTAACATGGCAGATGTCAGAGAGTTGCATGACTGGAACCTCTGGTGTGTTTGGCAGAAAATTTTAAGTTTAAAATTTGCTATAAATTCTAGGAATCTGAAAGCAAATGGTACACTCCAATTTGAACAGAAACTGAAGAAACTGCCATTGACTTTAGTGAGAGGATGAGAGGACTTTCAGTCTGAGAAATCAGGGATCTGAGTAGGCTCAGCCTTCTAGCTAGCATTCTGATCACTAGTCACACTGCATTTATTACAATCTTGTCTAGGCTTCTTTCATTTCCTTCTCTAATCAGTAATCAATATTGAATTGAAATTTGGGTCCCTGGAAAGCTGCAGTGAAACAGTTCACTCATTTCTGAAGTATAAATGTTTTGGCAAGCCAAAAAGCTGCAAAAGTCAAATAGAAGCTCTGTCCTATTGTGTATTCCAGCTCTCTGGCATGAGTTATGAATGGCACTAAAAATCAGAAAAAAGGAACAGGCATTGTCTTAGTGCTCTGTCCCTACTCAGCCACCCCCAGCAACAGTTGCATTTGGAAAATGTACAGTTGCCTCCGAGAGCTGGAAGTTGAGATGTTAGTGCAAAATTTTCAGACACCACCACCACCACAATTTAAAACTCAGAAATTATACATGATAATTAATGTCAGGAGCTATACAAGGAACCCTGACCAAAATATCCCCAGCAGGTGGCATGGTCACTAAGCACAAAAAGTCCAAAACCAGTGTTAGCGCATCTAGGTACACACACCCAAACCCAGAACATAGCTGCTATATGGATGGGTTTAAAGTGCAATGAGAAGTCAATGCAAAAGGAGTCTGCTATCTGTTCTCTTTTTTGAGGATGCCGTGGTTTAACCGCAGCCAGCAACTAAGCACCACGCAGCTGCTCACTCACTCCCCCCCCCAACAGTGGGATGGGGGAGAAAATCGGGGAAAAAAGAGAAGTAAAACTCCTGGGTTGAGATAAGAACGGTTTAATAGAACAGAAAAGAAGAAACTAATAATGATAATGATAACACTAATAAAATGACAGCAGTAGTAATAAAAGGATTGGAATGTACAAATGATGCGCAGGGCAATTGCTCACCACCCGCCGAGCGGCGATTCCCCACCCCCACTTCCCAGTTCCTATACTAGATGGGACATCCCATGGTATGGAATACACCGTTGGCCAGTTTGGGTCAGGTCCCTTGGTTGTGTCCTCTGCCAACTTCTTGTGCCCTGGCTGGGCATGAGAAGCTGAAAAATCCTTGACTATAGTCTAAACACTACTGAACACCAACTGACAACATCAGTGTTATCAACATTCTTCGCATACTGAGCTCAAAACATAGCACCGTACCAGCTACTAGGAAGACAGTTAACTCTATCCCAGCTGAAACCAGGACAGAGGACATCTCAAAAGCACTCAGGGAGAAAAATGTAGACTGGACTAATTACATTGGTAACATCTGCCTCCTCCAAAAAAACCAAACCCTCTTTCCTAGGGTAAATGCAGAGTGCAAAAGGATTTGCTGGCAAGCAGGTGTAACAGAGTACATAAGGAATAAATTCAAAATTTGGAAAGAGTTACATTTCTCATGCATGCACTGTACTCTTGTACAGAAACAGAGCATGTACACATACACAGAGCAGTTTTATGGTGCAGGAGATGCAATCAGAGAGAGAAGAGGTACAATTCATGAAGAAGAAAAATGTCAGTCCTGCAGAGGACTGAAATTAGTCTGCTGTGCCTATGAAATGGCTTGCATAGACTGAAGCATTTTTCAGATTCCAAACAAATAGGTAATTCCAGTTCCCAAGGTTTTAATTAAAAGTCCAGCTTCACTCTGCAAAAAGTGGTGGACCTGGCATAGTATTTTTCATGCTTTTAGGTGATCAAGAGAGCAAATATGACAGAACGGCAAAGAAATCTATGGAGAAAGAGAAAGATGAGACAGTTTTTAAGATTATTGAATTATCAATTACTGACTGACAGCTGAACTAAAAATCCCACTGGGACAGTATGACAGTCACTATGGAGAGTTTGGATAATGCTGACTGCTTTTGAAAAACCTTGCCAGTGAAAATGTAATACAAGAAATGCAGGAAAAGTCATCAGGCATGCCCGTAAAAGCCAAAGCTACATGCGATAAATATGCAGTGCAAAATGTGAGCATGGTAGAATTATGTGGTTTTGTATAGGATCTTCACACCACACTTCTTAGCCATTAAAATTTAAACAACCTGGACCTTTGCAGTGGTTTTTAAATTCTAAATTGTCATCATTTTCAAATGAATTATGCCGTAACATTGCAAACTTCAGTAAGTAACAATAATGCAACATTGTAAGTATAAACTAATTCTTAAAGAATAACAAAACCTTCTTCCTGATTTTAATAGACTTAAAATGGGATGTGCATGACAGATATTTTTACAAACTTAGTCTATTATAATTTGTGGTCTTGATTTCTGTTCATTTTGCAAAATACTTTACATACAATATTTTCATTTCAAAACCAAATACCTACTAATTAATGTTGTCTTTTTTTTTTTAAGCAATCTAACGCTAGTCCTTCCTATTTCAAAATAAAACAAATAACTAGCCATTGCTTATCCACTTGAAAATAAATACATTTCAGCTTTGGAAAATTAAAAGGTTAGTGACAGGCACCATAAAATCTAATCCTTGTCAGAAGTCTTTATCAATGTAATAAAACATTTCCACTTTTGTCAGACCCTTTGCCATATTGGTATGTATTTTCACCATCAGAACATCAACATGCAAGATTAAACTTCTTAATAATAATCTTCATATTATATGTAGCTCCTTAAACAGAGCCAGTCTACCATTTTTCCAGACTGAACCTTAACACACCTCTTTATTGTCACTGAATTACTGTGGCCTGTTTAAAGTTTAATGGCTGCTCTGGTGATGAGTCCCTAGAGACTATCACTTACTGACAGACCCATCTAAGTTTCAAGACAACAGAAGTGCTAAAAGTATATAAAAGCAGTAGCTGTACAGTGGCAAATTAGCAGCACTGCCTCCTCTAAAGACATACAGTACAGCAATTGCAGTTTGACCCTGTGATGTTATTCACACACTGCTCAGTAAGCTGCTGGCCCCAGAGTGCTCTAAAAAAACCCAAACAAACCAACCCCAAGCAAACAAACAAAAAAATCAAACCACAAAACACCACCAAAAAAACACCAACCCAAACCAAAATCCCATCACCTAGTGAAGTTAGCTTAAAAATTACACAGATTTTGATTATCAATAGCTAGAATTTCTTGAGAGGGCTTCCAAGAGCTTTGTCTTTCAGAGCTCCATTTCATCAATTTGAATAGCTGCTTTCTCACATAACCAATATCAACTGTACTACAGAAATCTCCAACGTGCAGTAAAAACCCCCAACATTTACAACAGCTTTCTCCAATATTGGCCTTACTGTGTTTGCTCACGTTAAAGCAAACTAGTGACAACCTACCTTCTCCAAAACTGTGACAGATCCCCTTCTACAGCAACTGAAAACACTAACTAGGATGTGCTAAAGCAGACTCACCAATTTTTTACATTTGCATCAGAGAGAATAACAATTGTATTAGCATTACTGTATTCTTAAAACACTAGAAAAGAAAGTGGATTCTTGAATATACATGTAAATTAGTCATCTAAATTATTAGCTTATAAATACGAGTTAAACCTCAGAAATTAATTTTCTATTGGAGGTCTTTGATATTAAATATTATGTTCATTTTCAAAGGATTATTCATTCTAGCCTAAAGATGAAAATTCATTCTGGACAACAACCAAAAGCATTAGCTCTTGCAAAAAAAAATTTCATACAAAGCATATTTTCTCACTGCTAACTAACAGTAATTTTGAAATTCTGAAATAGTTTCTTCATTGTTAGGGCCAAAGATGCTATTACCTGCTCAGAGCACTTTAGAAATGCATCGGTGCAACAGTGAGCAGAATCTAATCCAATGTATTAAGATAGTTTTAGAGAAGCTTCTAAGATGCAACAATTACTTTGCATGGACAACTAATAAGCAGGTAATAGTAGTCAGTGAATAATTGGTAACAATATCTTCAGCAATTATAAAGACTTTATCCATAAGCCAAAGGATGTAATCTGGTGGTTTTGTTGGTTTTGGGGGGGGTTTGGTGTTTGGTTTTTTTTAACATTAACACTTCACTTAAAAAACAAAAATAAGGCCAAATATTGGCCGTAAATCCTGCAATTGTAATTTCTGAAGTAGGAGGGCCTCCATTAATGTGTCCTCTCTTGGTAACCTGTGGGAGCTGAGGGCTAGAAGAGGCTTGTCATGCTTCCAACTAGAATTTCTTGGTGCAGGCAGTAGAAATGCAACCCTTCTGGAAAGCAGCAGACATACCATGCACGTGCCACATGCATAGTCTGGGCATACACTGTAAATCTGACATTGTCACACATTAAACATACTCTGCATGTAGTGATCAACTGTGTAGTATATTTCTGATAAACTAAACATTTCTGCACACTGTGCAGTTTCTTAGCATGTGTACTATAGGAATACCTGGGGTTTCCAGCAGGCAGCAGCCCAGAGGAAGCTCAGTACGACGGTTCTTGTTAGACTGCCTAGCATACAGAAATATTAGACAAATGATGAATCCTCCCAGACCAAAATCAGCAGCCTGGGGAGAGTCCAAGGCAAAAATCAACGTGCATACCTCTAGAAGCAAGACTGAAAGCCCTGACAATTCTCTGAGGGAATCGCCCTTTAGACTAGTTTCACGTTCACCTCCCGCCCTGATCTATTTATGCACTTTTCATGCCTCTCTGTCAAAGGACTTAGAAGAAGCTGTTCACTCAGCTACATAACTAGTGGATGAAGCTCATCAAATGAGTGTGACCCTTATATGTATTATAGCCTGCTCATTAGAACAATAATCCAAAAATGAAAGACCTGGGTCTAATATCCTTCAGAAGGTTCATAGCCATATAAGCAATCTGTCAGGGGGACACTCTAGTGATCCCAAACAGCCCAAGATGGCAAAAAACATCTTCCCTGCTGAAACTATGCCATTGTATGAAAAAGATTTTGAGATTCAGTGGGGTACAAAAATACCAGAAAAAGAGCAAAACTCACCTGGGAAGGTACAGCCTTGACTCCATTCCATACTCCCAAGCTAATTATGCATTTTATTCAGAAAACGTCTTTATTTGAATGTTGTCTCTTTGAGCCTACAGTCATGAGCCTATAAGGCCAAGTAATTAATTTTCAATTCAATTTCATTTCATTTCACATTTCAAGATATAAATAGTTGAGTGCTACAAAAATATACACACCCCAAAGCCAAAACCACCTGTAAATGCTTTAGAGCTTTGCAAAGTAGTTTTCTGTATCAAATTGTATACCTTGCAGATGACACTTTACTAAACCACAAAAAGGTCAACTATAGTTTACAGCAGAAAATGCTAATTTACTCCCATCTTTTGAGTTTCACATCAGAATATCATAATCTTACATTATAAAATAGTCTCAGTATTATATTTGTATAATTTAATAGTTTGTTAGCACAAATCTTTTTGCCAGAATAAAAATTTAATGACATTACATATATGGACCAATTTTTAATATAACACCTACATGGTAATGGCCTGATCATTCCTTCATGTTAGTTTACCACATATTAACTCAATGTCAGAGCCATACTCATCATTTATAGCAGCGTGAGAGGACAGTCTTGTAGGAGAGGTCATTAAAGTGTGAGTCCTTCTTTTATTATGCTAATATAGGTAGGGGTTTTTTTCAAACAAGCAAAATCCATTACCAATTTTCTCACTTTTCATATAGAAAATGGGACTGGAAAGAAACTAAAGAAGTTATCCAGTCCATATTGTAACATCAGTGTAATGCCAAACCCATTCCTTACTGATGGCTTCCCAGCCATTCCCAAGAACAACCTGTGATAGAAAAGTCACAGATCCCACAACACTTTATTCCAGTGACTGACTGTCTTTAGACTTCCAGTCCTTCACCTAAACCAAATTTCTTAAGACACTGAGAATCCCTAAGTACTGTCATCTGCCAGGACAGCAGACCTTGGTAATGACTTAACCACAAAGAAAGAAAATTCAGGGGAAAACAAAACAAAAAATAGACCTGAAAAAAAGCCAAACCATCACCAAACTAGGACTCATTATATATTTATTGTGGATTTACTCATTTCTGGGAATGCCTAGCCACACCAGAAATCTGCTGATTTCATCCTGTTGTGCATCTTATTCCTTTGTTCTCCACAAATTCACAACATACATGATCGAGACTTCTGTCAAACAATTACAACTAGTGTTCTAAAAGCAGCGTGAATTGATTGCAAAAAAGGGGGGGGAGGAGGGAAATCAGATGTTTCAAAATTTTTCATGAAAAGACAAATTTATTTCACCCATTCCTCTTCCAATCATAAGCAGTTCATCTAATTCAAGTGAAGTTGTGTTGAGCGTCCACACGAATCACTCACTTATTTCTCAAATATACCATTCCCTATATGAGTCTTCAGTTATATTTCTAAATGAAGCATCTCTCTGGCTCCAACTAATTCTGCATTTAGCACTTAAAAGTCAGATACATAGCAGAAGTATACACCTTGCTTCATTGTTATCAGTTTCCTATATCAAAACGTAAGTAACAAACACCGAAGTACAAATTCACTGACAGAAGCCAAAAAGCATGTATTCAAAAGCAGAGATTTGTGAAATGAAATGCTTGCCTTCACATGCAGTTACAATATCCTAATTCTTATTTTTCCTCATAAAACAAAAAATTATTTCAGGACCCCATCAATCTCTAAACACTTGCCCCTTCGTTCCAAATCTAGATAAACTTTTTCTGTGCTCCTTCACCGCTATAAATGAAATTGCCTTTGCCTTCTTGAAACCTTCCCAAAGTGTGCCTTATTGTTAAAGTTACATATCTGCCTTATTCCTAGGTTGCTTTACAAGCAAATTTTCATTCAAAAGTGTTTAAGCTCTTACAAGTTTAGGCTCTGATGCAATCCTAGTTCTCATGGTTATCTCAAATAGTTATCCCGTAACTGGCAATTTTACAAGCTTCCTGAGAAAATTACAGAGGATTACTGGTGGAGGGACTGTTTTATTTAAACTTCCTCAGAAAAGAGAGTAGGTCTGAACTACATTTAAGGGGCTGCTCAGAGAGGCTTTCATGCCTGTGGCTCAACTGTACCTGTTGCAGTAGAAATATGCATTTCAGTTTAACAACTGGTATTTATGATTCTGGAAATACCATTAGCTACTATGGTGATGCAAATTGATTTAATAGTAATTTTGAAACAAACTTTTAACTCCATAGGATTTTGCACAAGACTGTGGGCATCTATTTACAATCTCCCCTTCTGCAGCTATTTAAACAACTGTACATGGTAATTTAGCAGCATAAAGTACGAAAAAGAAGAAAGGTCAGTGTTTTCATGTTTATTTACATCCTTCTGGCTTGCACAAAGGTTGCTAGCTTTTTGTTATTCTCTTGAGAGTTCAACCAGAGATGTCCAAAATGAGATTGAAGGACAGTGGACAGTCAGATAGAATTTTTTTTTTTTGGTAGTAGCTGCCCTAGCCTTTTCATACACCTGCATTTCATTGTCAGTATATTGTGTCATTTATTCAAATATATTGCATGAGCAATTTCTCACATTGCATCTCATGAATATATAATCCACCCAGAAAATTAACACACAGCAGTTGGCATACGCTTACATGAAAAAATCTACCAAAAAAGGAAACCATTTTCCTTCACATTTTAATTGTATGTTCTTACCACCTATGCAATTTTAATGCCTCAGTAGACATCTTAGAAAGCACAGAACACTATAGCTACAGAAAACCTCTATCAAATCAGACTTTCTGCATTATCATTTGCATTGGTCTTTGAATGTCCTTTTTCAGCCTCTTTTTCTGACCTCTTTCAGGTTTTCTTGTTTTCTGCTTGCCTGTCTAAATGAAGAAAAATGGATAGTACTTATTCATAGCTGCTATGAGGCCTTTTTAGTATGTCTCTTGGCTTGACTTCTTCTTCTACAGATATACAAAATATAATTCCTATTTAAAAAACTAACTGCTCCCAACACTTGAAAATTTCACCCAAGAGAACAGCCAAAAGTATGAAGCCTGTGGGACACACTATGTTGGAGGATCGTAGCTAGAATTAAGATAAAACTTCCAAAAATAGTTTAGTAATGAAAAATGCCGGTGACTTTCGGGAAGACTTAGAATTCCAGATCCCATTTTCAATATTTATTCAGAAGAAATTAAAAAAATCTATATCTATTCTAAATACAAAGCTGACCTACATAGTCACATCTGAACAACCTCTGGAGTTGTAGGAAGGGACAAGAATGAGCACATAGCTCATGCAACATTAAGTTTGAATGCTCAGAGAACAGGGGGAAGCCAAAAGAATTTTTTCCTCTTTATCCAAAAACCCAGGGCAGCATAGATGAACTTAAAGAGTATATTTGTGAATGTGTCTCCTTCTGTCTACTCTATATGCATCATCACCTTTAGATGACTAAAAGATTTCAGTTAATGCTACAGATGATGGCTCATTGCCTACCAGCTGGTTATTATTATCAGCTTCTAGCACAATTCTAATAAAAGTGAGTGCATTAGTTTTGACCTAAGAGGAACTAAATGGCTCACTTTTAGTTTATTGCAAACACCAGCTTCTCTCCCTGTGGAATAATACAGTTGAGATCAGCTGAAACACTCAGTTATAGGAACTCTCTAGTTTACTGGAATGAGACTGACAACAAACCATTCAGAATTTCAAAAAATCTGGGAACAACTTGAATATTCTTAATTTATCTTCCAGAATTTAAATGCAATCTCCTATCCCCTTCTCTTCCCCCACCTTTTCTGGGAATGCAGGTAGCCTGAAAATAGTGTAGGTTTGGGAGTTAGAGACAGACAGACTGACTGAATGAGTAGGTTTAATATTTAAACTTGTACATTAACTAAAAAATTTTGAGGTTATGTTAGAAAAAATTCTTTTTATAGTTACATATATGTATATAGATGAAAAATAAATACATCTACCACCCACATTCTATGGTGATGATCTGGATTTATTAAACGTGGAGCCATGTCATGCAGTCTGGAGCTAAGTGACAAACGAGAGAACTACGCAACCTCATCAATAACCTGATAGCACATGAGGTGATAGATTATGTATGATAGTCAACTACACAGTAATACAGCAAACTGTAATATCCATTTCAGTAAACAAACATCTCATAGACAAACATAAACCATGTTAGATGATCTATATTTTAAAAAACTTTTCAAAATAACTACACAAAAACCATGTAGCACCCCTTTTACATTCATTGCAAAAGGTAAATACTTTAGTTGTAATGGAATAACTACACATCCATCAAGACAGTAATCTATGTGCACAAACCAACAGCACAGCAAACGTGGACAAGGAGGATAAATAGAGGTGCATCAAAAATATTGTTTGATTAACACTAAGAGTGGCTGGAAGGCTACCTGGCAGAAAAAGACCTGGGGGTGCTGGTTGACAGCCAGCTGAATATGAGCCAGCAGTGTGCCCAGGTGGCCAACGGCATCCTGGCCTGTATCAGAAATAGTGTGGCCAGCAGGAGCAGGGAGGTGATTGTTCTCCTGTACCCGGCACTGGTGAGGCCGCACCTCGAGTCCTGTGTTCAGTTTTGGGCCCCTCACTACAGGAAAGACATGGAGGTGCTGGAGCGTGTCCAGAGAAGGGCAATGCAGCTGGTGAGGGGCCTGGAGCACAAGTCTTATGAGGAGCGGCTGAGGGAAGTGGGGTGGTTTAGCGTGGAGAAGAGGAGGCTGAGGGGAGACCTTATCGCTCTCTACAACTACCTGAAAGGGGGTTGTAGTGAGGTGGGTGCTTGTCTCTTCTACCAAGAAACTACTGATAGGATGAGAGGAAAAGGCCTCAAGTTGCACTAGGGGAGGTGCAATAGATTGGATATTGGGAAAAATTTCTTTACTGAAGTGGTTGTCAGACATTGGAACAGGCTGCCCAGGGAAGTGGTTGAGTCACCATCCCTGGAGGTATTAAAAAAGTGTGTAGACAAGGCACTTCAGGACATGGTTTAGTGAGCATCGTTGACGGTTGGACTTGATCTTAAAGGTCTTTTGCAACCTAAATGATTCTATGATTCTAATGCCCAAAGGCTTCTATTAGGATTAGGACCTGGCTATCCTAACTGGATGAAATTTTTTATTATGTAAGAGACATGGTCCCTGTATTGGGGATTTGACAATATCATATTTATTCTGGAAGTATTACACCTCTGTCCAGAAAATGCTAAGACATTGAGAGCTTTTTTGATCCTGCTTTGTAAACATACACCACATGCTAAACTTTCCACCTTTGTATTTCTAATTAGGTGAGTTTTATAAAAAGCAGCTCATAGGACAAGCAAAGGGAAGTGAAAAGCAAAACACTGTTTTCCCCAGTCCCCTACAACATTGATCTATTCCTGAAAATACCATTCAGTTACAGAATCAGTATAGACTGGCTAGATTTCCTGGGCCAAACCAAGCCATGCATAAGCACAGTTTTCAAGGACAGTTTTTTACTGCAGATGAACCAAACTTCAAAGCCACAGAAGCACAGAATTGCTTAGATTAAAAAGGATCTCTTAGGGTCATTTAGCCCACCCCCCCTGCTCAGCAGGGTCAGCCAGAGCAGGTTGTCCAGGACCATTTCCAGAGGGGTTTTGATATCTCCAAGAATGGCCAAATCAAAGTCTTAGTGTAAGTTTGGCTTCCTCTGACTTTTCAGGAATGATTGATGTTTTTTCTCACATGACAGTTAGCTCTGTTTGGGGCTATTGTTTCAGTTTCTGTCAGCTCAAACTAACAATGCTGCAGCAGTTTATTCTGCCAATCTTCCCAACAGAAGGGCCGATTAATTACTTTTAAGTAGCCCCTTGGATTTTTATAAAAGTCTAAACCAGCAAAATCTTAAGGTGAACAAGTAGAATAGTCTACATCCTTAAAATGTAAGAATATTGTATTCTCTGGCTGTGACTTTCTGTTATCCAGTGTCCTAGGCTGACACATAAAAGACAGACAGCTAACTAAAATGCCACAGTATTCTCTTCCTGTTGCCAATTCATATCTAAAAGCTGAGGGAAACATACACTCCCAGTGACAACTCTGAAATAAGTCAATGTGTGACAGTAATCGGGTCTCTTCTGTCAAGTCGAGTTCCAGGAAAAAGAGTAGGTTTTTTAAGCTATATGCCAACATTGTCAAGGAATAAGAACAATGGCACAAAGTAGTACTTGGCTATTTCCCTCAGAAATAAAGACTATGGGCTTTCAGCAAAGAGGAGAGCCAGCTACCTGAAACGAGAAAGTTTCTGGTAGATCTTGAAGAAATCAGGTCACAATGGCTGGCTCAAAGAGGGGATCTGAAATGGTGAGAAGCAGCAGTAGAAGAATCCGTGTCTGTACAAGACAGGTTTGTGGAGTTTTTGCAGGATGATGGAGCCGGACAGTAAAGAGTTACTAATGCAAAAAAGAGAGAACGAATCAAATTACAAGGTAAGAATCAGAGGGCTTCACAACAACTCTTGAGGATGTGATAAAAATCAAAGCAAACTATCTGCTGGAGTAAGAGACAGGTGAGTGGCAGTGTCTATAATGGAAAAATGATGGTTCAGAGCCATATCACGTCAGGGAACAAAGACCAAATGTAAAGGCGAGACTGAGCAACAAATATCCCCACCTCTAATGAAGGAAAAACCTCTCCTCTCTTTTTCTGTCACAGACCTCTTCCCCCTGACAACTCACAAAAGCAGACAATCTGAAATTAGAGAGTGGAACTGGAGTGCAAACATCACTGACATAACACGGTCATTTCCTTTCTCTGAACTGTCCCTAGCTGAAGGTCTCTGTCTTTTTCCTCCACAACAGAAGCAAAGCATCTCAACAGTACTGACAAAACTGTTCTGAAACCCAGAAACAGCAATGTGAAAACCGTATCTATAAAGTTAAAGGACTTAGAGCAGAATAGTTGAGAGAGCAAAAGTAAAGGGAGTAAAAAAGAAAAAAAGGAGTAAAATAAAAGAAGGGTGAAAACAGAAAAGATACAGAGAGAAAAGAATTGCATGCTGCTAGGGAAAAGGAGGGTAACAGGAGAGTTAAGGATGAGAGATGGTGTAAGACAGTCAAACAGAACATCTGTAGGCAAGTAACATCTGAGCCCCTTCTCCAAAATCTGTGAAGGTAAGTAAAATATAATATCACAGGGATAAGTTAATGTTAACAACCTTACCCTTGGTGGTGACAAGGTTTAAGTAACTAGAGTACATAAAACCAAACAAGGGACACACAGAATGGAGAGAGGCTACGATGCTCAGAATGTGTCCAAGGGAAGGCATCTGAGAGGTTAGATAAGAAATTTGAGCGTATTAATAACTGAAATAGACAGCCATGTTACGTGACTGGTAGTGTCTGTGTATGCTGTGTCTATGTGTGTCAACAGAGTCAGGCACAGCCCTATGATCAGTTGTACTCTTTAATTGTTAGTGTTTTCTGTTCAGAAAAAAAAAAGAAAACAACACAACCAGTCTGGATGAGGTCACACTGCTTTAAAAACTAAAGGAGTTTAGACATGAGCTGTGCCCTACTCCGTGCCCATGAGACCAGTGAACAGGCCTTGACCAGCTTTAATTAGTAGCCTAAATGCAACCTAAGAGACACCTAGGTAGAGTCACATGTGGACTCAGCCTGAGGTAACAGTAAATATATGGGGCAGAAGAAATTCTTGAACAGTGACAGAAAAAGGATAAGATCATGACAGTGAAGGAGGAGCAGACAAGCTACTGAACAAGGAAGAATGTGTGAAAGATTAGAAGCTCAGTGGCAACAGGATTGAATTTATCAGAAAGGGAATGCCGTGACAAGGAAGAGAAAATAGGACACTTAAAGTGCAAACCTGGAAATCTGATGTAAAGTCATGTAAAAATGACTTAGATGAAATTATAGTAACTGATCAAGTGGAAGCTGATAGAAAATATTAAGCACTGCATGGGTAGGGCAATGGTGTCTATTAGAGAAGAGCTGATGAGAAACAGAGTCAACAGGGTTGAGGGACACAACAGACCTGGGAGTCTGAGTGACCCCAAAACATGGAATGTACATGGTGAGGACTGAGGAGGAAGAAAGGGCATTAGAGCCTGTTTCCAGGAATGAAGCAGTGCAAGAGCATTGGAAGAGTGTGAAAAAGGTATGGCATGGTGCTGAGGGAGTCAAGTCAGTGAGGCTGACATGCAGGTATTAAACAGAGTGGGTTATGTTTCATGCAGACAAGCAGTTTCAACAACAACCTGGGCTTGCATTTCAGCAGGTAAAGTCTCCTGTTTGTCTGGCTCTGGATGTCAGGAATTTCCACTCACTCAGAGAAAGATTCCTCAGGTCTCCATGCTGTTACATGGGCTGGCTTTAGGTCAGCATATTTGAAGTGCTCCGCTAAGAGGCTGCTGTTTTCTCAGCTTCTCCACTTTCCATTTAAAACCCAACACTTCCCATTGCTTTGATTCCCATTTACCCTTACCCACCACAATGTAGCTATCAGCCTTGCCATCTCTCATTTGTTGCTTCACAAGTTGACAGATGACTGCTACAACAGCAGGGATAATCCATATCCTTAGCGCAAAGCCTTAAGAGGTATTTAAAAATTAACATGAAACTTTCTACTCTCGGTTATGCAAAAGTCACCAAGAACAAATCCTTCAGGTAGCCTTTCTTAACAATGAAAATTGTTGGTTCAATAGTTAAATGATACCATGCCTCTAACTGCAAAGTTGGTTTAAGAAATTTCCGCGCTGTAAATTGGAACAGAGAACAAAACCTGATTTAATATATAAAATAATTCCTTCCACATGCCCCAGGCCGTTCCAAAACTCACTAAACTTCATGATTTCATAATGTTGTGCCAACAAAAGGAAATAGCAAGGTGTAGAAAAGACACAGGAATGACATATTTAAAGGAGAGAAACACAGTATCTTTATTGCAGAAGGAAAAGATGTTTGTCAAAGCGTGGATTCAGCTGCCCTTGCTACCTGCCCTTCCTCTTTGTCTTTGAATTCGCTCCGCAAATCTCTGAACACAGCACTGACTAAAGAGCAGGGCTCACCATACCTCAGTCAAGTTTCCAGCAGTATTTGTGGACATGTATTAAGCTCTTACCATGGTTTCACTGCTGCATTCATCTGTTGAGCACAGTGTTTGCTCCATAACTGACAGAAGTAAAATACTCATCACCTAACTGGACAGAGCAGTTGGGCTCTGACATACATCATGAATGTATCGAAAACAAATCTCAGCAAAAGGGAGCTCTTGCCAGCATCTACAAGGTGATGACAGTTGTCTCCAGCCCTACAAGTTTCACATCTGAGCCAAAGGACTCCTACCGAACCCGGGAGGCTCTGAGTACACTCTAGCTCAGGGTTCACAAATAACCTGTGTTCGCACAATGCATCACCTGCGACTCAGATGCTTTTAATCTCACTTCTCCAGGACTAGAGATCAATTCTAATAATTTGTACTGCACAGATTCTCAGACGTGGGTGCACAAACATGACAAAGTCAAGCTACGAGACATTTAGTATTTTCTTGAAAAGAAAAAAAAAACCACCCCAAACCTGCTGCAAGTAACCGAATAAAATAGTCTAAAGGAGCGCAACGCAAGACATAAGTTGTAGCTAACTACGTAGGCTCCTTGTCTGAATTCTCGAGTCTCTCACCAAAGGCAATAAGACAGAAACCCGCGTCATTCAAATCGCATGGTTTACGGGGCTGGGGCCCTAAGTACATCACGACGCTCATAACGAGGAGTCAGCAACGACTGCCGGTTCACCCAACACCTCGTTGTCACGTCCCAGTTCCCACACCGCCAACAGAGCGCAACACCAGCAACTTCTTCAGGCGTCCTGCCCTCGGCGCCGCCCGCTACATCGCTTCAGCGAAACCGCAATAACCCCGAGCAGCTGCCTCCTGCCTCCCCTCATGTTCCGGCTTGGCACCCGCTGCCAGACGGCGCTTTGCAGGTGTGAAGAGTCCCGGGGACGGCGCTGCCGAGGGTGACCGCCGCTCGCCCGGGCAACCCCTGCCTGAGGTGCCGCTTTCGGCCCCGCCCCGGGCGGGGAGCCGCGCTGACCGCCGCCCCGGGGAGCGCAAGCCCCCGGCCCGCCGCCACCGCGGGGCCCGGCCGTGAGGGAGGGACGAGGGAGGCGGCCGGGGCGGGTAGGGGAGGAGTGAGGCAGAGGGCAGGGCCGGGAGGCGCCGCGCCGCAGCGCGCCGGGGCCGCGCTATTGCTGCTCCGACACCGCCGGAGCGGACGGTCCCACCGCCGCCGCCGCCGCCGCCTCCGCGCCCGCCATGGCCGGCCGCCCCCGGCCCGCCGCCGAGCCCGGCCGACCCCCGCCCGCCGCGCCCAGGTAGGGCCCGCGCCCCCGCCCCTCCCCGCGCGCCGCCGCCGCCCGCGCGCGTGGGGCTGCGCCGCGTCGCGCGAGGGGCTGCCGCCGCCCGCGGTGAGTAACGGCTCCGGGAGCCAACCCCTCCCCGCCCCGCCCGGTGAGGAGCGGCGCTGGGCGCCCGCGGGTCCCCGCCGCCTGCCCGGTGAGTAACGGCTGCGGGCGCCCGCCGGGTGTCCTCCCGGTGAGGAGCCGCGCTGGGCGCCCGCCGCCCCGGTGCCGAGGACCCCCCCCCCCTCCGCCTGGGCTCACTCACGGCGCGGCAGTCGGGAGCCCGCAGGGAAGGGGGTCGCCCCCCGCCCGAGGGCGGTCACGGAGGAGCGGGGACACGGCGGCCGGGCTTCGCTTCTGCGGTACCCGCGGGGAAGGCGGGTGGCGGCCGGCCGTGCGGAGCCGCGGCCGGCCGGGGCCTGGGAGCGGAGGGAGCGGCCGACACGGGCACGGCAAATTCCTCCGCGGCTGCGGAGGGGCTGGGGATGCGCCGCTACCTGCCGGGTGGTGGTCAGCCGCCCTGGCTCTGCTCTTACACGAAAAGCAGGAATTAAAGGGCTTTTCTTAAAATCGACCCCCCTCCCCCCATGGATTTTTGTCATCTAATTTTGCTGTAACAGCTGGGTTTCATACCATAGCGTCTTGAGAGTCGTCCAGTTAGTTAGTGCTTAATAAGATACCTTTAGGATATCGTGCTTAAATCCTCCGACGCATGTACGCTACCTAGTAAATCAGATTCTTTCACAATGAAGGAAGAACCTAAAAATCACTTTTATTATCCTAGCTCCACCGAACATGTGTTTATAGCTTTTATGAACAACAGATTAGGGCAAAAACTTCCTTCAAGACAGAAACTGATGCACAGGTAGGAGTAGCCTACTGGAGATGCGGTTAAGCATAATTTTCAACAATCACAAGTAAATTGCATTTTGATGATAGCAGGCGGAGAAAAGTATTATAGAAATTGTACCATTTAAGTATGATACGGACTATGGGAGATAAAAGGCATGTGTTGCAAATTATTACAATTTGTTTTGTTGTAGTTGCTTCCAGTGCAGCATCCCGATGAGGGGTAAAAATGATAGAAATAAAGTTCGGAGAAAACACAGCCTTGAAGGGAAGGCAGTGAAACGATATATAACTACCTGAATACTCGAGATACACTGGTTGGGGAAGGGAGGGACAACCACACTCAAGTTGGTGATAATTACTTGCAGGAGAAATTGCTTTTATTTACTTGAAGGAAACAAAAGGCTTTAAAGCAACCCCTCAAAGAGAGTTGACTAAATAGCATTTCATATCAGTAGACTTTTACTGACAAAAGGTTGATGTTTTCACACTTTGATCCGAATTGCCTGATCTAGAAATAGCCCTTCCCGATTTTTCCCTTGGCATTTCAGGGTGAAAGGAGCAAGATTTAGCTTTTTATTTTGTTAATCATGGCTAGTAATTTTGTATACAACTTTTACAACTAAATACCAAGGTGATTATACAAACTTTAGTATTTTATGGGAAGCCACAACCTGAAAGTGGGAGGGACTCAGAGTTTAAAGCCAGAGAGACTTTTAGGTTATCTGATGTGACATCCTATATTTCACGGTCTACAAGAAAAATTGGGTAGAATGCAATATTGACCCCAGTAGCCTGCGTCAGGATAAAATAGGTATTCCAAAGAGACATCCTTAAATATGCTAGGAATTAGACAAGCTGCTGCTTTCCTTGCTTATGATCTTGCTTTCATTGTTACACATTTACCTCCTCATAGGCATACAACCACCTTCCAGCTCCACACAATTGTTGCTAGGCTTTTCATCACTGCATAAAACTGAGGAAACCAGTCCTACTCCACTCCAGAGCTCTGCCATATGGTCATCTATTCAACCTGGCTAGGCCTGTTGCCCAGAAAACATTCTCTATTTCTGTAACAAAGCCAAGGCTTACCTTGCTCCTGTGTGCAACATACCTCTTTCTTCCTCCTGAAGTGTGATAGATTTTCTTCCTGTAGCTTAAACAAGTCAGAATTCCACACACCAAGAACTACAGCTCTCTTTTTCATCTCTTATCTCCTGCAGCTGGTATGTTGACAGGGGCATGTTAGTTGTTAATCAAGGTAACCCTTTCTTTGCTGAACAACCATGTAAACGTCATCCTTTCTGTCTGTGAATAAGGGTCAGAGGACTCCAGGAAAGAAGGTAACCAGAACAGTGAGTAATTTATTCAGGGCATTCCTGTCTTCACCAGGAAACCTTAGGAAAAAAGCACACCTAGGAAGCCATGGGACAGAAAACTTGTCCTCATACACCTTTAGCTCATCATGCCCACCATACAACATTTGGGCAACTTTAATTGGGGGCTAGTTAAAACAGCTGTCGAGAAATATGAACAATGAATGTTGGCATTTACCAGTTAGCTTTACAGGCCTTACCAAAGAAAGGTTTCACTGTCGAACTGTTATAAATCAGATAGTATTTTGCTTCTTCCCTACAGAATCATTTCAGGCATTGGCCTGTTTCTGTGGCTATTCATGCCTGATCTTACTCACCTACACCTAACTTCCTAAACCAAGGCCGCGGCTCTGCCCACCTTGCTGACTTCCTATCACACACTACAATCACTGCCTGAGTTCAGGATAAACTCAGGGTGCATGTTAATTCCTGTTCAATACCTTCCCTTGCTTTGTCTTCTGTATCTGAAGGCAGAAACATAAGCCATGGGTCTGGATGCCTGCAGCCACTGTGGAGCGGAGCAGAGCAGGGTAGTGGCCTTTGGGCATCCACCGATAAATTAACAATTCTGGCAGTAGCTTCTTGCAGTGAACGCTTACCCCGGGGATCAGTTGAGCAGCTGCAGAGAACTGCATGGAACTGGTAGCTGTCACTTTTTCTTCAAGCAGCTAAAAGGCATTTTTATTGCAGATCACAGTTGGGAAGCTGGAACTGTGATTATAACGATTTATTGTTTTGTAATGGTGGAAAAACAAAACTGCATTAAGACCTTAAACGTACCAGCTTGCCTCTTCAGGTGAGAGGCAAGAAGAAAATTACTTGAATTTTTTACAAATGAGCCAGGAACTTCTGTGCTTCTGTCCCCTGTGTAAGCCAGTGACTATTTGGGATGCTGTTGCACAGCTGCCTAGGGAGATACAACCACCCCTTTTGGACTATTTGGGATGCTGTTGCACAGCTGCCTAGGGAGATACAACCACCCCTTTTGGTAAAACTGCAGTTTCTCTGCTCAAGTTTATAAAACTAGACCTATACACATACGCAATTTTTGGCCAACCTTGTATATCTGTCTTAGCTGACAAATAAGAGTCTTCAGACACGTCTTTGAACTGGCACATGCTTTCAACACGCCTTTTGTGCGAATAGTAGAAAGAAAAGGAGGGGTAATAAGTGTTCTTCAATTCAGAATTAGAAGCAGCACTGGGGCTTAGAAGCAACATTAGACTTAACAGTAATTCAAAAGAATTAAAATGGATATCCACCCAACAGAGATGAGAAGTAGCAGATTTTATATTTTAAACAGTGAAAAGACAAGCCCAAAGAATATCTGGCTATTTCTGAAAAACTTACTCTCCATGTAGTACAAAAAGTTTTGTATCACCAACACGAAATTAAATATCTTTGCTACATCTTAATAATACCTGGCATAGTAGGAAACTTAGGCACATAGAGCACAGAGAATGGCTAAGAAAAACCTTTCTGATTTGTAGGGTCTTGTTGGAAACCAAACATTTTTTACATTTTATGAATATGCTAGGGCTGACCACAGATGCAAAGAGGTAGGTTAAGATATTCAAAGCTAAGAAGAGATCCAAAAAGCTGCAGCTGTATCAGACCTTTATTACAACTAGTAGGCATGTGGCACGCACTCATTGCCATTGGTAACTTATACAGTAACACTAATGTCACAGATTTCAGCTGACAGCTGCTCCTATGGCCCAGCAAAGCAGCCCAGCTCTTGTGTAACAGAGAAAATAGATTTTGTGGCTTTGTACTAAGATGCTTTTAGGAATGAGTGAAATAAAACTTTGATCCTTTAAGGAGACAAAATTGCAGGCAAAGACTCAAATTAGGAAGTTCAACAGTCATGGGACTAAGCTAGAGATAACAGTTTCTTTGAAGAAATCATTAAAAAATAATAATAATAAAAACTAAAAAAAAACCCAAACAAACAAACAAACAAACCAGAACAGCAGCACATAAGCCAACAGGAATTAGTACTAAGAATTTATTTTGAACAATTGTCAGTGATGAGTGGAATGAAATAAGCAAAGCCAACTACTCGGGGGGTGATGGGGTGGTATTTGGTGAGACTGACCACATAGCTCACAGATTTGTTCTCCGTATTTTTCTACCTCTGTGAGTAAAAGAGAAACAAATGTATTACAAGTCTTATTTAAATAGAAGAGGGCAAATGAAGAAATCCCCTGAACAAGAGTGTAATGTCAGAACTTTCATTATCAAGACAACTGCATGCATTAGAACAGTAGCTGGTGTCACATATGAGGATGAAATTTGTTTTTCTGCACTCGTGCAGAACCAGTACTGTAGCCCAACCAGAGAAATCTGTTTAATACTTGCTGGGTATGCTTTTCATTTGCAAATTAGCAGATGAATTTACCAGATGCTTTGAGTGGAGTGGCCAGAAAATTTGTCTAATGTGATGTGATCATATTGGATATTCACTACCTTCTTACAATGTCAGTTTGATTGTCAGTGGTGGGAATTCTTGAAATTACGTGCTGCATCCTGTTTTCATGGAGAATTACTTTAAACAGTTCATTATCCTGGCTAACCTATGTTGTCAAACACAGGCAACAATTCGCAGAGATGTGTTCCTTCAGTGAGGTAAGGGGAGAAAAAATTCAGCTAAAACCATAAGGAACTTAAATTGTCGAAGGTCATAAGCCTGTGGATGAGGAATCTGATCCCTTGAGGAATAGGACTGCGGGTGGCAGGAGGAGGAGGACTTGCAGAAGTAGTGAAGAAATTAACTATATAATTTCCATGCTTTGTTTCACTAACCCAGTATGCACTATAGTGACAAAAACCTATTGCTTATTTCGAGACTTGCATCTCCACTTCTTCCTTTATTTTACCAATCTCATCTGTTTTGAATTCTTTAATCCAGGTTACGCTAGCCTCCCATATGAACTTCACACTTCTTTTCCTGAAAACATCCATTAATCTGCTCCTTCAGTTCCTGCTCTGCTCCCGTACATCACTTCTCCCCTTTCTGACTGCAGTGCCTCTAATAGTGTCGGTCACTCTGTTCACAGTTCTGCCTATGTGTACCAACTCTTCTTCTTCATCACTCAGTCCTCTCTTTCTTCAAATGTCCTTCCCCTAGCACTGACTTGAGAAACCCTAACAAGTATCAGTGGTGGTTTGTTATGTCCAGAATTCGTTGCTATGCTGTTCGTTTTGTATATGATTTAGGCTATGACCTCCTTCCAGTAATCATTGTAAGCACAATTATTAGGTTAGCACGGTTTTGCCATCTCCTTCCTCAGCCCTATGTTAATTACTTTACTATTTCTTGTAACATGTAGTTTGTTAGGCTACACCCTGAGTAGGAGAGAGGGAGGCATGTTTAGGCTGGTGGGAGCCTTTATCTGGACTGTGCATAATGAACCCTAGCGCTAAAACCTGCTTCAGGTCGCTCCCTCACGCAGCTGTCATTCCCTAATGACCTGGGTCTACAAACATTGTAAATTAGAGCACCCTCTAAAGAACAGTATTTTAAGCCATGATTGGCACCTGAACAGCCAGAGGTCAGAACAGTAAGTCCCATATTCATACAGGAGCGTCTTGTGTGCTAGAGCTGCTGAGGAGCAGGAACACGCAGATGGGAGAGAGAGACTGAGAGAGCTCACTCCAGTGAGGATACCAACCAGCCTGGGATCACAGCGATGCTGGCAGTGGTCACTCCAGGGGTCCCTTCAAGAACACTGCTCTGTATTACATTCATTCAAGCTCGTCTGGAATGCCGCAGCTGTCTCTCAGGGACAGTATTTAATTATTTAACAATGGGGAAAGAGTTTCAGTATGAATGACCAGGAACGCAAGTGCTAATAGCCAAGTAGTTTTGAGCATTCACCGAGAAGTGGAAAAGGCAGTTTTAGTTTTCTATCAGAAGAAGAAAAATGAGTTAAACTTCTACATCAAAACAATAGCTTCAATTACCAACCCACTGGACAAAATGCAGCAGCAGCTCCCCCTCTCCTTGCATGTTGTGCAGGGTCCTGGTGGTGCTGGCTGTGATCTCTGGGGAAGAGCAGGAAGGGAAAGCCTGCGTGGCACCAGTAGAGACAACGCACTTTGAAACACTTTACACGTACCAGGAGCTCAGTGTCAGAAACTTGTGGGGATTGTTTCCTAAATTTTTAACCACCTCTTTGCTTATCAATGGATTAGATAGTGCTTCAGACTGCATGTACAGTACACCTTCCCTTTCTCCTGCTTCACTGAAAACAGAGGGAAAACTTATACTGGATATTTCTGTTTTTCTGTTAATAACAAGTACAAATTTAGTAGGTGCAGATTAATACTACAATTGCTAGGATTTGTTTGGTGCCTAGTGTGAATTTTAAACCTCCTTTTTTAGTCTTGTCAACCTTGGATTATTTTCATTAATCTCTTTAGTTTCCCTCATTAATTTTCTTCACTTCAAGACTTGCTTGATTATTATTAAATATCTGGCTGCTGCCAATGCCTGTGACACATAATAGGTAGTCAGTGGGGTTTTTTACCAAAGCTATGTTTTTTCTTGGTTGTGGCATCACAATTTGTTATATATCTAATTATTCTTGACCACGACTTAAGAAAGTTTCCTTTCTAAATCTTGATTAAATGTAATTTATAGCTGAAAGAAAAAGGACTTTTTTAAAAATTCTAACACAGAACCTGATGTGGCAGTGCACATTTCCCAGCTATTCATAACTGGTCAACAAGCCCTGTATAACCCTAAGTGGTCACTTTTAAGACTAGGATCTATCTTCTACAGTCTATTCTGAGCTGGCTCCATGCACTTGCAGTAACCAGCTTCTGAGTATTACAGGAGTTTTTTGTTTTCTGGAAAAATTTTGATTTATTATATGAACTGCTGAAAAACTGGAATTCATTGAACTAAGACATATTTGTGTTACAGTTAAAATTTTTTAAACAGAAAGATGCACTGAGTTTAGGAGGCCTAGACTTGGAGAATAGTTTAACTTCCATGACTGGCTTTCCCAAACACACACCAGACACCCATGTGGTGGGACATTGTATAGAATTAGTTACCTAGTGGCAGCTATGTAACCGGTTAGATTTGTAGATTATTTTTTTCTTGCATGGAGGTAAATGTTCTTGCTGAAGTGGCCTCACAGGGTGTATGGACTAGATAAGTCCAGAAAGCTTGAGTGTAACCGTTCAGCCCACAGACAGAACTGTTGTAAAAGTACAAGTGTTCAGCAGGACAGGGGGGCTGCCGTGCTTGTCTGTGCAGTAATCCTAAATTACTTGGGTACAGTAGTTTCACTTCAGCAAAGGCTCAGTTTACTTAGAACGTCCCATAAGACTGGACTTGTATTTTCTTTCAGCAATGAAAAACTTAGGTGGTCCTCATGTAGTCCTTGTGAGACTGCATAGTTATCAGAATTTCATATACCAGGCATAGTGCTTCTGCACCAGCGGTGGAGCTGATCATTACATGCAGTGGATCTTCAGAATAATAAACGGAGAAAGAAAAGATGTCTCTTAGTTTTCAGAAATGTGTTTAAATTAGGTCCAAATCCTTTTCCCCTGAGATTAATTTATAACTATCTATGCTATTTCAATTTGAAAAGGGAAGAGATCAAATCAGCAGGGTAACAGTTCAACAATGTGCTTATAGATTGTTCCTCTAATATGTTGTCAAGGCAGTATCTTCCTTCTCAGTGAAAAAATGTGTATTACCATTGTAGACACCGAATAAAAATGAACAGCTGATTTATTTTTAAACGGAAAAGATTTGCATGCTGTGATATTGAAATGAAAAACCCATCATCCTCACACAAATTCTGGAATAAGACCCTCCCCTCAGAAAAAAATAATTGTTTCTTGAATATGTGAAAATACAGAAGTGATAGCACGGCTATTAAGGAGCTTAGTTAAATGGTCACATTGTACCTGCCAATAAAGTCAATGCTAAGCATAATATATGCCATAATTTAGTGAAATCCCGTTATTCACATGCTTAAAAGTAAGTAGCATATATGAACTGTATCAGTGGTTTCCATGATGTAATTTAAATGTTAATGTAGTTACCAAATACAAAGTTTTGATACTTTAAAAAGTACAGCCATATTTCTAAGATTACAGAAATCAATACCGTACGTTATGGAACAGTGCATCAGAGTGTAAGAGAGAGGTGTCTTTGGGTACTACCATTAGCAGCAGATTTTTATTTAATATGAGGAAAATTAATTCATAGGTAAGCACATATTTGCTGCATGCAACAGGTGATTTTCTGATTAAGAAGGCACGGCTTTTAAGGTATCAGGTATTAGAAAAATAATTGAGTAACTACTCAAAAACCAGAGATGGACAATAAACAAATGATACAAATAGGAATAATAATCCAAATCCAGTAATTAAAAACATAAAAAAGAGGCCATAGGACCAGGTTTCCTTTGGCATGGATTACTTTTGGATACACAGAACTAGACCTCTCTTTCAAACTTTCTCCACCAGGTGAAGTTGCTACAGTGATTCCCCACTAATAAAACTAGTAATTTTGCAAACCTGGATTTAAGTGCATACATCTTTTTTGTTCCTTTGAATCAAAAGAACTTAAACCTTGCAGTGCTGATCAGGGTAAAACTTAAACACACCCAAGACATGAAACAAGAGGCAATCTCTACAATGAAGTTAATAGGAAGACCATGGCTGCTGCTAGGCTCTGCTGAAGCAGGGCAATATCCCTGCCCCAGAGACAATGAACACCTTCGGCATCATTTGTTCTGTGAGTTATGGTCATTTGGCAGTTTTGGATGCATTACAAAATACAAAAATTTCATGCTGGCATATTATTTTTTCAAAAGAAGCCTGGACAAGCTAATGGTTGTGATACAGATGGTTAATTTAGACACCTTTTTTGTTCATCATGTATGATCCAACTACATGGTCAGCTTCACTTAAGTTATTGTAGGATCATTCCTAGACTGTGGTGCAAGTGAACTTGTCTGTATCTGAACTAACAACTAATAGAAACGCTTCTATCTGCAAGGACCAAGCATGAAAAAGAGCAAGCGGCATCAATTTAACCTTTCTTAGATTCTCTGCAACCAAATCTCCTCTTGATTTCTGAGCGGATAACTGAAAATCCATGTCTACACATAGTCTGGTCTATATTTTCGCATTACATATAAATGCAAGAATACTAATTTAGCAAGTACTCACATAATCACACTGTGGGTAATGATAAGGTTATATGAGAGTTTAGCAAGCTCAGTCAGTGGTGCAGATAGTCCTGCTGGACCTTGTGCATCCCAGCGAGAACAAATTAAGCATTTCAAGCCCAGTTATCACAATAGTTTCATAGTTACTCTGCAGTTCATTGCAAAGCAGTGGCTGAAGATCATCTGTGGTTTATCTACATCATGCCACCAAAGAAAAAATTTAGATTAAATTAATAACGCATTGATATGATTCACCTTTTGACTCCCAGAGATAATGTCCTATGTTCCTTATAGATCGTTAGTAAGGCAGTAGATTTTAGGGCGTAGAAAGAAGAAGGATTCATCTTGCTAAAAAAACCAAACCTCAATCACAATTTCTTGGACTGAAATGTCATGCTTTCCTTATGCTGGTATAAGCTAGGAAAAAATTGAGAATGTTGCCTTTATAGCTACCACTCAATGCTGTTAAACACATTACAGTCCATGGAAAAAAGTTTCACAAATTCAAGCAAGCTAAACCAAAGACAATGCTTGTAGTTTCTTGACAGAATTATACAAAAGAATGTTTTATCATATTAGAAGCCATGATAATTAGAGGCAGCTTCATTTTTTCACATCTCTGACAATGTTATTATGCTTTTTAAAGAAAACAAGTGGGTTTTGAGGCCTTGCTTTCTGTAAGTTATCACAGATTGCTATTTATTATTAAATTAGCATCAAAGTTGATAAGATCTGTGTTCCTTTGGGATATCAGTAGCAAATCAGAATTGTTCAGGAATATTTCAGGCATGTAAATTATGTTAAAATGTGTTGTGAATAAGCAATGACAGAATGTATTCTTTAGCATTAAAATAACTTCAGAATGTACCCTGACATTTTAACTAGGTAGTTTATGAATGTAACTGCAGGTGGTCATAGAAACAATACTGGATTAAGGAGAACAGGAAATTTCTGTGAATATTTTAGGTGAAGACACTTATTTTTAGACTATTGTTTTACTTTTCTGGTATCATTAGTTAACATAAAACCGTATTGGTTTCTGAACACTATTATAATCCTAAAGAACATTTCGAAAGATTTAGCAGGTATCTAAACCAATTTGGCTTTCTTTCAAATAAAAAGGGTTGGAAACCAGAATAAGAGTTGAAGAAATAATACATAGGCAGGTACTTTTGAAAGTACTTTAGGTGCTGTTAAAGTAAAATATTTACCATAATCAAACTGAGTTTAGTAGGGACCAACATCACAACTCCATAGAGTAGTTTTGACCAATTTTTTGATATATAAATATGTTGGTGAAGCTTCCTGTCCAAGGAAATGAATGACAGTGGACTATGATTTGCCTTCATTTTTACAGCTGTAGAAATGATTTTACAATTGGTTAACTTTATTTCTGAGAACTGAGGAAGAAGGGTAGACTCTCCATGGAAGAATATCAAAGCTTCCATCTTTGCTCACAGCAGCAAAGTCTTGGTTCTCTCAGGGGCAGGCGGAAGGGAGTAATTCAAGCAGGTGGCTTCAAAATACCTGCTTAGATCTTCTGTTCTGCCAAACAGAAGATCAAAATGTCTTTTGTTGCTTGCCAAAATATCTGCAAGCCACCATTATGTTGGGGATGAGGGTAATCTGACCATTCAATTTAACACACTGCCTCCTTTATGAATTAGAACAACCACACAGGCTAGCATGGTTATTTGGTGCTAGGAGAGATCATTCTGCAGTAGCACTGTTGCTGTGTTATAAAAAGCTTGTCATAACACCAGTTCAGCTACTTGTATGCCACACGGATTCCTGATAATAGGTTCACCTCACTCTATTCTTTCTCCCTCTACTCTGTTTGACAGGTATCTCAGAAATGCCCCCCAAAAAGAAAAAAAAAAAAAAAAAAAAAAGAAAAGAAAAAGGAGGTTCTTACGCTTTACTGATTAGTTCTGTGGCTTACTGGTGGCTGAAGAGTCTTCAGGCTTTTGGAATAAATATTTTATTATAATTTCCTTTAGTATTCAGAAACATTAACTTCTGTGATATGGAAAACTGCTTCTTCAACTACACTATGCTGAAGTCAATTCTACGATCTCATAATTTGTAATAAAGAACACTACAGCATGATATTATGGCCTCTTGGCTGGTCATACACATACTTTTTTTTCCAAGACCCCAAGCTGTTCCATAATTCAGATTCTGTGTTTAAAAAGTTGGTTTTCCAGTTTCACCAGTTCCTTTTCATTAACAGCTTTGCCCTTTACCTTTTTTTAAGTAGCTGAAAGCGATTCTGTGACGCTAGGAAATTCCCAAGCTTCTCCCTTAAATATCTGGGGACAAGTCAGCCCCTTCTTAATCTCAGATTTCCAAAGCCAGATTTATTATTTGATTTATTATTTCTGAGGAGACCTGGTACAAAGAATTCCAGAAATTCTGTCGAACATTAGAAATATGCCATTCAAAATATGAAAGCAATGTTCACCTTCCTATCACGCACATAGTCCTGAGTGCCTACCACATTTCAATTACACCTTTTCAGTCTATTTGATTTGTAATCAATCTAAAAAGGAAAACACTGGAACAGCTAGCAAGTTTTGATTAGCTACATGCATTTTCTATTCAAATAAAATCATGACATACGCATTTACTTTTAAGTTACAAGCATCTTTGTCACATTTCTCTTCCTTTCAGAAATACTTAGTATCTGTCTTGAATTTAATTAATGAAAAGCTTTTATAGAGTAGATTTGAGATCTTTAAAAAGTAACCTTTAAGAAAAGTTGTCAGACAGTGAAATACTTGATTGCACGTGTTACACTTTGAGGCCTGTTTTGTCAGTATTTGATTCTTGTTGCTCTAATACTGGGAATCAAAAACACACTGCATGGGTCGATGACAAAAGCTGATTGAGAAGCTTGACTGTGAAGTTTGGCTATATAATATAAACAAGATGCCAAAAATTACTTAACAATCTAGTTAAGCCAAGATTAATATCCTCCACATGAAGTCACTGGTTTCTTGCTACGTCATGTTCCACTGGTTCTCCTGAAATGCCCACTTGACAGTGTGCATAGCAAGAGGATGAGGAGCAGTCAGAGAACACAACTTGTTTGTTAGATAAAAGAAACGTTTAAATCAGACTTTTAAAAGTTACCCAGTGGCTTATGGCATGAAAGCCTAATTTACAACATATTTTACTTCATCTTGAAAAATGCTGAGAATTTCCATTTCTAGTTGAAATCTGTGGGAGCTGCTTGCACGTTTGTTATGTATTTAACTTGGACCATATTTCAGCAGATTCCAACTGTGTCACAATGTTTTTTCCATTATCTTTAAAAGAAGTAAGATCAGATAACATCACACACTTGGAATATTATTCTGTACTGCACCAACAACATTAAATCAAGAATAGGCATTGCCATCAAAAGTGCAGTAATAATATAAGTTCCTTAATAAATACAGTCATGAACATTCTTGTTTGAGAGGAAAAACAAGTGTTTCCTCTTAGGTCCTCCTTTCTATGGCAGGAGAACAAGTGCTATTGTACAGTACACCTACATATGCTAAGTGAATAAGGAATTTTTTGTGGAACATCTTTTTTAGAATATTTCTGATTTTTTATTGCTTCTTGCTGACTTAGTAGGCTTAAATAGTAGCAAGTCTATCGCTTTGATGTAGAGAAAATTAAACTGGCTTATTCTGTTGTTTCTGTAATACCTGTGCCTGGATATAGTGAATTCAGTCTGTATATCTCTAAAATCATCTTACTGATCAGCACTACCACTAAGTCATGTACATACAGACTAATTAGTTTGAAGAATCCTTCCTTTAACAAGATTTCTTATCTTTCCTGCAGTCAAATCCTCAACAGTGTCTTAGTTTCCCACCTAGCTAGGACTCCAGAGCTGAGTATAGACTCCTTGCTTTTAGGGCAGAAAAGCAGTCTTGCCTATCTTTCAGTCCATCTCCATAAGGTGCAGTCCTTTAGCCCTCCTCAAGTTTAAGGGTCTATTCCTTAATCTTTCCCAGGTTCAGTCATTCTTCCTCATAGACCTTGTCTGGTCCCTAGTTGTTGATCCAGGGCTTCTTTTCATACCTTCTAAAAATCCTCCAAATCAGGAACTCTTCAAAAATGATTGTTACCAATACTGCATCCTACGTATCATTCTAGGTATTTTCTTTCATTGCTTAATGCACCCTACCAGGAGGAGATCTCATGGTTCCTCATGTGCCTTTTCTGTAGTCTCTTCTGGCCAAGGTCCAAAGCCTCTCCTTTCTAAGCAGGTTTCCTTAGTAAGCAGCCATTCTACCAGCATAACAAAGGTCCACCTGGAATTGTCCTAAAGGCATTTCAAATCCAGGGATAGGTGGGAAAAAGGCAGGATGCCTATCAGCAATATGTAGAAGCCCAGTTTATATTGGGTTGGCTGTCTGTCAGTAAACTACCGAAATATAGTTAACCATCATCTGTCATTTAGCTCCTGATTGCCACCTCTTTGATTTGATTGTCAACTTTTTCATCTGAGTATATCCTGCCGTAACTATTGAATGTGGAGAAGTTTGTCAGACTTGTACATAAAACCTTGTTATTTTTCCTTTAAGAATTCAATCAGTAAATAAAGGAAGGAATACTTCTAAGTAGATCGTGTAAAATTTAGTTAGTTTGGTTTACATTTATTCTTCAGTAAAACTTGTCTGTTCTTTTATAATATTTTTGAAATATGATTTGAAAGAAGGCTGATCATTGCTAATGCTTGCAGAGGCTTCCAGATTTGTTTGGTTTTTTTTGAATTTGGACCAGAATAAAGGGCATTCAGGACTCTGTGAAAACAGAAGGAAAAGGCTTTTTTATTGTGTGGTGTACCATAGTATGGGTTGTCTCTGCTCCTGTTTTTTATTAGCACATAGCTAAAGACATGGCCTTTTTGCAGCTGTATCACTGATAAAAATGAAACATAAATCAAGAGTACCCAATAGACATTATGAAATGAGCAATCTGAATATAAAGCACTTAAATTTCTATTCTTTTTAGTGCACTGATCTGTAAAACTAGCAACCCAGTCCTGTACCTTTTAGACTGTACAGAAACTCAGGTCTGACAATGACAGGAAGTATTCAGTATTTTCAGTTCCCAGTCAACAGCAGCCAAGGGAGACTGAAACAAGTCTATGAATACCTTACAAGATCAGACCCTGATATTGCCAGTGATTATACTCTGCCCATGGGTTCCAAATCCATAGCAAAATCAGAAAGACATTTGTTTGAGGTATTTATAGAGCGTCTGTTTGACTAACCATCTGTGCTCTGATTGAAGTATACACATGGTCCAGACTGAATAAAACCCAATTCTATGGATTAAAATAGTAACTTTGACACTGTTACATCTAAAGATTTTACTGCTAGTGACTTTGTTGACCTGTTTACATGTAAAGGTAAATTTTAAAACTGTAAAATCTGACACGTAGCATGAGGAAAGAGTGTGACTAGTTTGTCCACTTCAAAAAGGCTTTGAAATTAAGGGATGCTGTTTGAGTGCTGCATGCCTTTCGAAACTGCTGCTTTCTTAGGGTCTGGATTAAGCTAGCTGCCTTCCTCAGTTTCTGAGTAGCTTTTGGGGTTATTCTTGAGTGTAAAGGTAAGAAAATGCTAAAGTATTTGCCATGCTTTCACTTGTCTCATATTTCTATTTCAAAATGAGATTAATTCCTTTTTTTGTTTTTTATGGTGTTCAGTACAGTATTAGCAAAACATTAGAAATGTAGTTTACTATAGCTTGGAGTTAATTGTACTGAGAAACCTCACTGTGTTCGTTCAGTTTGCTTCCTTCATCAAGATTATCTTTTTCATGGATCAGTATGTTTTGTATGTTCAAAATGCTGAGATTAGGAATCATAATGAAAAGATGAAAAGCACTAATCTGTAATAGGATTGGTTCAAAATAGATATATAATGGTCACTTATTATTTATTGAAATTGCTCCTTAGGAACGATTATCGAACAGCAAGTTTTTGGAAGCTGGTTATGCTTGTTCAAAATGGTAGGAAATTGAAGTTTCTGATATAGTTTCACAAGATTAGTTTTCTTTAGTGATAACCTGGGGAATTCTTTAAATTACCTTTTCTTAGTTGATGCAGCACCATCTGCCACATCTGCAAAGATGATAATTATTTTTAGGAGCAGCTGTGTTTTTTGATTAAGTCTCGAGTCATCAAGGTAAGTATTTTTGAATTATTCAGTGTCAGAAAATAGAAGCAATTGTTTTGCATTATGGTCAATAAGAAAGGATGTATTTTTATTACAGTTAGTGCCATAAACTTCATAGCTATTTACTACAGTCCTCTAATTTCCAAGAAATTCGAGAGCATTTAGTCTTGTAGGAGAAAAAGTATCAGTCATAATTCATGAATCAGTAAGACAGCAGCTGGTGGCAAATAAGTGAATGTGGAGACTCTTCTGTTAAGGAAATATTAAAGTGAAAATGGTATACTTCTTAACACTGGGTCATAGGTCCAGGTTCCCAGTTTCAAATGCTGAATTGTAAATTAGGATCTCTCACACCAAAGGAAAAATCCCCAAATGAGCCATCCTTTAACAGAGATTCCTTATTATGCCTGTGGCCTTCCATGATAGCTCTAAATTCAGATAAGCATTCTCCATCACATAATAAACAAGGGGAGCCAAGCAAAGGTGAGAATCAGGACCTGAAACCTTCAACAGCTTCTTTTACCTTGTAGCAAAAAGGCTCTGATCTGTGCCAGATGCCTGGAAAGACTAGTGCTTTGTGTGAACTCCTAATGTGAAGTAACGAGTATAGTACGTGAATGCAGAGCTATCATTTGATGATGAGATGGCTACATCTCTGCAGCAGTTTCTTTCAGCTTCCTGCTGTTGAGGAACTAATGAGAGCAGGCAGCTTCTCAAAGATAGAATAGTTTTTCCCTGGGGACTTAATGAAAAGTAGGTTTATCTTACTGGCTTTGCTACAGAGCAAAGGTGGCAGAACTGCATGGCCCAAGGAGGGTCTCTTAAGACATCACATACACGTTAAAAATTAAAGCTTAGAAAGGGTGCCCACAGGATAAAGAAAGAGAAGGTGAAACTTTGATCTGAGGTGAGATAGTTGAAAAAGAGATGTTGAAAAGCCAAACCTGTGTTCCATGTTGAAAGACAGACCTGTGAATCTGAAGGTATCTAGACAGAACCTCATACACTGCACCTCCTTGACTTGCGGAAGACTCAGGCTTGTGACCTGGATGCCCAACCTGAAGAAGCTCAGCTAGGTGCTCATTTTTTCCATCAGTTAGTATGTACTACCACATATCTACTTTACTTGATACTTAGAGGTGTTCATGTAGCTGACCATCAATGGTGGCCAAGGTGTGTGAGTATGTGTTTCTCCATATTTCTTTTAGAAATTGTGTACCCATAAACTCACTGAGGAAGATGCTGTGGAGTCTAAGACTGTTTCCAAATGTAGCGCTCATAACTTAGCATTTCTTTGTTAAAATTATTCCGCTTTTCAATGACTGTGAACCCTGACTGCATAAATCTGTTTGCAAACAGTGGGAGCCTGGAGTTCGTATCACTAGCTCAACATTAGAGTTGAGCTGCAATGCAGCATGAGAATAAGGGTTCTGCTCTACAGTTATAGCACAGGAAATATGAACCCTAAGATAAAAAAGAAGCTCTGAAAGTGTTACAGATACTCATAAATGCATTGTCCCTTGTTCTATGAAACACAGTTGCTGATTTTACCTGTGCTCTGAATAATTGACTGGACGTGAAATACAGATCTGAGGACTGTGATAGCTGATGAGAATTTAGGTTTACCAGATTTCAGTAACACCAAAGGCAGTTGCTGCCTGTCTGACCTTAAGTCTGAGATGGAGCCTTTTCTTGTTCAAAACATTTAGTGGCATTCTACATTTACTTCACTCATCACTTACTTTTAACAAGCTTTTCTATATTTACAAATGAGGGTTTGTTTTGGAAAGAACACATATTTTAAAGAATTAAGAAGATTTTGCAAATCTTTGTGCCTTCCATATGACTAGGAAGACAACTTTACTTCTGTATGGAACGTGTAATATGCTACCCCTTACTGGAATATCACCCAGAGGTAGCACAAATTTGTTAATACTCCAGAATATGACTCTTAAACTACATTTTCCAGCTAGGCTTTAATGTACTATTCTATTTGTACTGTTTAATTAAGGTCCAAAAAGGCCTTCAGATAGTGGCCACACTATCATCTTTGTTGCTTTTAGACTCAGCAACACTTTATACACTGGAAGTTCAGTTCCCTGCACACAGAGAGCAAATAGTCATTATCAGCATATCAACTCCCTGTAGGGCAAAGCAGTGGCAAAGCCACTCAGTCTTCCTCTCAGTGAAGAGCAGGAGAAAACAATGGGCCTTGTACTTGAACCTGCAGGTCAGATTTGATTTGTAATTTACTATTAGATTGCAGAAGTGATGCATGTTATAAAACAAGGCAGTGCACAGCTTCTGCTAGGAGTACTGAGTTGTACCTAGTACAGAAGTTGCATTTAAATGTGGACTTAATCAAGGATGGTACTTAATTTAGACAATATTTGACCCTCTGAATATGAGGTTCTTATTTTTAATGAAGATATAAAACCAGAATGACTTCATATGTTTAGTGTCCTTCATTCTCTTAAAAGAACTCGGTATGAGGCCTATAAAAAGCTATTTTCTTTGTCAAATGCCACAGAAATTACTGCCCAGAAATATTGCCCTTTATCTATATAATCTGAGCAATGGAATAGAATTTTGTAAACAGACAAAAGTCGCCCTTCTACATACAAATGATGCTGATATCTTAGAAAGTATTAAGTGGTGTCACACTTTTCAAGTGAAGTCAGTTAACCTGCTGGTCTCACTTGTGCATATTTATTCAATCCTCCTGTGCAATTCATGAAGCTCGCCCCCAATTAGCAATTAATAAATGCTAAGTTAGTTTTATATTTTTCATTCACTCTTCTAATTCCAGCACATACACTTTTTTTAATAATCATGGAACAGCACCACACACATCAGCAAAATTCATATTGACAAAGTTACTTATCAATGGGAGTGGATATATTCATAATTGGTCCTAATTAGTAGTAGGACTACTACTACTAATAGTAGTAGTACTACTAATAGTAGTATCAAGTGAAATATACATATATGAATCTTTGAGAGAAAGGTAGCCTTACTGATGTTTCACTGTGGATTTGCGCAAAATGTGAAAGTAGCCTCCACTTAACATATTGGCTTAAGCTCCAGTGAAAGTGACTTATAAAAATGCATTTTAGTTTTTAATTGAGCATACTCGGAAATTGCACATGGTCTGTTATCTCATTGTAACTGATGAAAGATTATTAGTTAAGCCATGGTAACCTGGTCATTTGTTACGGTCTATCACAATGTGTTCCACATCTTCTCATAGATGATTTGCAATAAAGCACTCTAGAGACCCAATTTGAGAAGCAGAACTTGATCATGTAGGATACTCTTTCCCTAGTACATTTCTGGAGGAATATCCCTTTAGCACTGTATGGTCTTTAACTAAGATTACATCATGTCCAGAGAGAGAAGATTTAGTGAGCTTGCGACAATTTGATTATATGGAGGGAGATCTTACAAGACTGGCCTGAACTATTCCAAAAGAAAAGTGTGAGGGGTGGTACCAGCTGTGCATGCAAATAACTTGGCTGGGGGAACTTGGTTTTATGGTTTTGTATTTCACATCTGCACAGTCCCAAAGTAAACACAGTTCTGTTGTGTACAACTGACTCCCAAGAGTATGTGCATGACTTACCTTTGCTCTAAACCTACAACGTATCAAGCTATTCCATCTAGATTATGGAATTCAACTACTCCTGTTGTGTTTTTTAAATTTTAGTCAGTACCCCTTTACTTCTATCCAGGCAGGTAGAAATTCAGCAAACGTTTCTTTTGTCTACCAAGCTGAAATAATGCAGCAAGTATTTCATTCGCTGCTCCAAGCTGCCTGCTTAGGAAAACAAGCTACTACCACTTTTTATAGTGTCATTCAAGACAGGTGGATATGATTATAGGCACCTATATGCTATCCTCTAGTCTTCAAAAGACATTGGTCTGCTATTTTATATCCAAAGTATGTAGCTCAGGAGAGTTCCCAAAATTTTCCCAAAAAGGGAAAATTAAGGTAATAATAGACCAGTAATATCAGCAAAAGGAGAGTATAGACAGCTTCTTGTAATCTAAGTTACATCTCTTTACTGAACTGTATTTTGGTATCATTTGAGTTATCTATGTAGCTGAGTCGCTGGAAAGGTTTTTGGGGGTTTGTTTCTTTTTTGTTCTTCAGCAACTTTGAATCTCCACTGATGCGTGAAGTCCCAGAGCACCAAGGCAGCAGCACAAACAGTTCGGCAAGCAGTTTGGGAAGCTCTGTCACAGCATGTAAGAAGGTAACTTCTAAGTTTATGTTATATTCAAAGGCAGATATATCCCAGGTTATAGCTTTGCTTTTTAGCTTTTGTCTTTATTGTGGAATAAAGAAATTCAGCTGATACCTAAAAAAGAAAAGGTCTGATACAGAAAAATAAATTCTGCGTGCTGTGATGGTATCTTGCAATTTTGTCTGCCTGGTCTATACCTGTCTGGTCCCAAAGTATATTATACATATATGGGAAATAAAATCCCCCTGAACATTTCTATTTTTCTTCATTATCTGACAATATGAAATAAAAGCAGTCCGTAGTGTGAATACCTTAGGACTGCTCTTCAATAGGTGGCAAGTTTCCGGGACCCAGCCTGAAGGTCCAGAGCTTTGCTTCTCTCAGGTCAATACAATGGAGGGTCCTTCATGAAACAGCTTTTCTGCCTTCCCTAGTATCTGACTGGAAGGTTTTCAGCAACCCAGGATGTAGTATAGATTTGACTGTTGCTGATTTTGTTGCCTCAAAATGGGTTTATATGTAGTTATTTAATTTAGAGGATGCGGGGGTGGCGGGAAAGTGGTGCCGGTGTGTGTATGTATGTATGTCATTAGGAGAAGTCATATATCACAGATTATTTTACGTATGTAGGTGATTTCAGTACAACTGAGAATACACCAGTGAAGACCACGGATGCTTCCTTTTATTCCTCCTCCCCAGGGCCAGGTTATGGCAGTACAGTCCAAGGGAAGGGGGTACTTTGCAATAACCCTCAGAGCTCTACTGTCTCCTACAGGCATAATTCTAGAGCTGACAAGAAAACATTTGTTCTAATACAGAAATGTTATAAAACTTCACAGTTCATTCAGTTTTCCCATAATTCTTACTTTTTTTCCTTTTCCTTTCACTAGCAATAATAATGCTTTCCTTTTGTTCTTTTTTTTTTTCAAAATTAAAACAGTATGTATTTATATATGCAAGCAGAGAGAGAGAAAGATAAAACATGTAGAAGATAAAGATTTATTTTCCTTACCCTGAAAACCACACTGTGGGTGTGTGGGGTGAGTACTGTCTGTCTACAGAAATTTTGTTCAATGTAAAATCATTGGCATAAAAAAGAACTCAATAGACTGATGCATATGCTGAGACTGGGCTTCTCTAGCAACATGGCTAAAAGACAGCGTCAATATTTCATTTGATCAAAGGGTTTGTTTATTTGCAAAAGAATACCTGATTTTTTAAAAATGCTACTGAATGCAATTGGAATCTTCATATAAGCAGAAATAGGCAGAAAATCCATTGTGTGGGAGAACATCTTAAATTTTCATTTAATCTCAGAGTTGTATATTTTATGTAAGACTGAAGGACAGTGGCACAGCACTGAGAAGTGCCACCATTGTGTTTACAAATGGTCCCAGCTTGGTCACCTTCAGAAGCACTGCTCTCTTTTAAAGGCCAGCCTTTACCACATGATTTAGAGATACTTCACCTGTCTGATCACTTATATTTGAACTTTTCATTGTAACAGGAGTTGATTTTATGATCGTTGGCACACTGAAAGTGACTCACTTCTGCCAACACTTCTGACAAACAGCAGGATGTTTTGGGCTTCTTGACAGCATTGTTACAAAATGTGTTACCATTCTTTTATTGTGTGAAAAAGGATAAAGTTACCAAAGTAGGCCATTACCTTCTCTTTTAGCCTCTGTTAGTTACACTGATTTTTAAGTTAGATGTGTAATTGGTGGTGGAGTGAAACATTATGGGTTCCTGTTGCAAGGGAACAGTTTAAACAGTTAACTTGCAGTTTTGAGTAATTGTATTTGGCATGAATGGCTCCTGGCAGGAACCATATGAGATGTGGCCTGTTACTACACACACAAATCCGAATAAATGCAGAAGAGGTGCCCCTTGATATCTCATCTTATTCTGTATGTCCCACTTTCATATCTTTTTTGATGAATAGTAATTAACCAAAGCAATTAAGATGATCAGCCTCGAAGACGCAGATGTTTCATTTGTGGAGCAGAGCCTTTTTAATGTTGTCTCAGTTATGGATATTTACTGTATTTTAATGTCTTATGATCTAAATCAGGGAGCAGGAAGCTGTTACACTAAACTCGTATGCAATATTTTCCTCTGGGAAAGAGTGACTTTTCCAATCCACACTCTGCTAGAGGCTGATTTAGTTCATTGATTCAGAACACACTGAGTAATGCTGACGGCTGAGTCTCTAGATGAGAGTGGAAAAATTTATTTTTTTTAGAACCATGAATTACTGCTGATTTTACATTTAGTGCATGATGCAAATTCATCCTGAATTATTTTCTGAGTGTGATGATCCTGCTCTGAACCAGATATACAGCAGTGTGTGCAGCTGTTACATGTAAGTATGGTCAATGAATCAAGTTCTGCTTTCAATTGTACCAATGCAAATCAAAGGCAACCTCGCTGAATTCAGCAAAATTTCTAACAGTGTATGTCAGTGGGATTGGCCCAGAACTTGTTTCAATTAGATAAGAATGAAGTACAAGATTGGAGGGGGACATTTGGGCAAGTGATACTGTTTGCCTTAAAAGTGCAGGCTATATAAAAGAAGGATGCTGACTGACAGCTGAAGTATAGGTTTAGGTTTCTTATCCGTTGGTACAGACCAGCTTAGTATATTTTGAAAATATGCTTAAATGCAAAAATAACAATCAGAATGTACTGGTAGACTTACATCTCTGCAGAATACCAGTTCTCACATTGCATTTGATTAATTAATTAGCCTTGTTAATTTAGGACAGCTCCTTCAAGCTTATACACTTTTGATCATCACAGTCATACGTTATTTTACTATAAGGAATTCAGTATATTCCTTTAAAAGCATGACTATCCCAGCAAGTTTTAATACATATGCAAACTCCCACTTTATATAAACACATGCACCTAGTTAACAGGGAGAATTGCCTTACAATAGCAAGATGCTGTAAGAGGTATTACATTCACTCTTACAGTATGTTTGTCTTTGAATGTGATAATATTGCTGTCTGTTACGAAAGAAATATGCCCAAAAGTTCACATGGCTTCTATATATGCATTTTTGCATAGCAGGTGTGTGTAACTCTACTGTGATCAGCATTGCGGGGTGGCCCAAATTACCCTTCGTCCAAAGAAATATTAACGGGAAGGCTCTGAGCAATAGTATGTCTGTAATGGTCCTAATGCAGAAACTTGCATTTCATAAGGTAGAGTTTAAACTCATTCAAAGTTTACCCCTCATTCCTGCCACTGCTTACTCAAATGTCACCTTCCGTCTCCTGAACACCATTCAGATATGTGTTAAACCAGACCCTATGCAAGGAGGCCTCCCCCATGTATTCCTGCATGCCTCCGTTTCCCACAGCACTGTCTTTTCAGAGTAATTTCCAGAGGCTTATCAGATGATTTTGGGCCAAACTGTATTCCTTGGATTGCTGACCTCCGCCAGCTTCTGCTGCATGGACTCGAGTATACCTGGTTTTGTTTTTCTTACCTGTCTTCTTCAGATCCAAATCGCTGCAAATTATTTTCTCCGGCCTCCAGTAGTAAAAGTGTTACGCCTATTGCACCCTTCTTCACATTTCTGGCTGCATTCTCAAGTGCATGTGCAGAACTACTTATGCACACATGAGACCAAAATCTGGCCCAGGGAAAACATCATCCTACTAATGTTGTTCATCTCCTTGAGGTTACTTAAAAATCCCATGCTGTCCAAAACTTTCCTGTAATAATTTCTACCTTTGACTTCAAAGTCTATTATGAAAAGCTGCATACAAAAAATTATATGTACCATAAAGCCTTGCAAGTTATAAACCATCCTGGAGTGACCCAAGCTTGGCAACTATGACTTGACCGAACTGAAACATTTGTTCAGGAGAGTTATTGCTTCTGTTGGTGCTTCACCAATATTTGCTTCCTGATAAAAACATCCTCTGAAAGAAAGGTAGAGCTATCAAGGGTCATTTAACATCCCACAGGAGGAAAACTAGGTGAAGCTTGGACTACCCAGCTCTTCTCATGGGTTTATCATCTACAATTATACATCTGCTATGACCTAGCTGTTCTGAAATGTTGGGTGTGCACAGCAAGTCCTTACGACAAAGAGTAGTACCAAGGATTTCTGAAGTTTGTTTCTACATGATCATTTCTGCCTATTCCAGTTTCTCAGAAACTGTCTGATATTTGGGAAAGCAAGCTCTAAAGTGATTAAGGCTAAAGACAAATTTACTGTGATTTTTAAGGAAATGAAACAAGACTGCTTGTTACAGCAAAAGCTATTTGAGCTAAAGAGAATTGTTTGCTGTCAATGTTATGTCTTAACAGGTAATTAGAACTTCAACCCTTTAGAATGAGAAGATCTAGAATCAGATGAAATCTGAAGTCATATATGTGTGTGTGTGTGTGCGTGCTTGCATGTTTATATATGTTCAATTCTTTATGTCTTCATAAAAGCCTCAGAGGATGGTAATTTTTGGAAGAGAGTTAAAAAAAAAAAGCTTGATCCTAGATTTTACCAACCAGCTTATAATGGCTCAGTATTCCCACATTTGAAAATATTTCTAAAAAAAAGAAGAAGAAAAAAAAAGAATCATTTATAACACTGATAGGAAATTGTTTCTTTGGGAAATGAAATATATTATTTTCCCCATCTAGTCTCAGATTTAGTTATGGTGGCAGGAATCTTTTTGCACTGAGACAGGAGGTTATAAAATTTATTGAGCCCAGAGTCATTCAACTGGTAAACAAGATTAGCTAGCAGCCCCCAAGAAGAGACTGGTGTTCATGTGAAGCATTCATGAGCCTTTGTCATTCTCAGAAAAAATCATTTGGGCACAGTGCTTTTTCTGAGTATTCTGTGAACCCTAAATTTGTATTCAGCAGCTCTTTGGAAGAAATCCCGTAGCAGGGCTGGAGCACTGAGAAACAACTGCCACAAAGGTGCAAAGCCTTTGTGGAGGGCACCAAAGAAGGGCACTGAAGCAGCCCAAACTTAATGGACCGTGGTGTTCCCCATTGCCTCCTCATCCATCTTCTGCTGACTTTTATTCAGAAATCCATATAGAATAATACAGGGAGTGCAGTATTAACCATCTCACTGGCTTTCTGCCAGAAAGATAAAAATTAGAGTGGGTAGTAGTCTGTGGGTGGTAATAAGCTTATTTCTGGATTGCCCCGAGTGTTAGAAAATTGTGTCAACTGGCCAGATCAGCTTTCCACAGTCATTCATCTTCCCTGAGAAACGAAGAGGCCTTGCAAGTTCTTCCCACTTCTCTTCCTAAGAAAGGGATCTAGGCTTACAGATCAAGTGTTCCTGAAGTAGGACAAAGGTGTGTCAATGCAAAACATGCAGTAGCGTCAAGTACTGTGGATAGATTTTTTTTCCAGGTAGAGCAACAAATGTATATTTTAAAATATCATTATTCAAATAAAAGGCTAGAGAGCTAGAGTACAGACTGTTTCCATGTAATGCAAGAATTGTGAGAAGTACAAATAAAATATACATCCATTTCACAAACATACTTGTTAATATTGCTGCCCGAGGAAGACAATAAGCCATATAAAATGTTCTATAAGTAGCATAATTGTTGCAGCTATTCTTTTCCTGTTGTTACCTAGTTGTTTTAAAAATACTAAGGGTCCTTTTTTCATGGAAGACTATTAGGACAGAGACAGCAAGTAAGGAATTCAGTTCAATATAAGCATCAGACTTGCAAAACTGGCTTTGCCTCTTTATGGACTACAGATATCTGCAGCCCCATTTTGCTTTTGTTTGAGCAAAGCTTGTGGCATAAGCTGTAGGACTTAGTCAACACAGAGATTAAACGCAAAATTTTGGTCTTAGGGTACTGACTGAGCTCAGTACTCATTACAGCAGGTCTTAAGTACTTAGCTTCTCAAAAAGCAGAAATATGTGTTTAAGAAAGAGTTTGCAGCCTATCTAAGAAGGTGCTGGCAGAGTGAATAGTACTGATCTATTGTGGAGAAAGATACAGTATATCATAAAGGCTGCAACTTTGTGCACTCTGGTATAATTAAATAATTCGTTTTTCCAACATCTATGTTTATCACTTTAACACAGAACAAAACTCCTAGCAGTATTTTCCAACAAAAATGTTGGGTTTAGGCATCTCCTTCAAGTATCTCTAAGGACTTTCAGTTCTGAATGAATATAAGCTAATACTTTAGAGGATATATAAATCACTTGATCTAAGGCACATTAATGGACAGGTCCAAAAGGAACAGGGGTCCCAGTCTTGCCTCCCAAAGTTTTGTAGGCAAGATTACCTTTGAGTTACAACAATAGAGTTCAGGCCCCCAAAGCACAGTAGGACTGAGTAAATTTTTTAATTATTTTAACTATTTTTAACTATTTTAACAGATTCTCTGCAGTAACAGTCTGCTAGAATCAACAGACTACTGGCTGCAGAATCAGAGGACACCATGCCAAATTGGCTTTCTGGAAGACAAGTCAGAAAGCAACTGTGCCTCAGTAAGTACTCACTGTAATTTCCTCTGGGGAAAAGTCCACTGAGAGTTATTTGGGTAGGATGTGGGGCCAACCACAGTACATGTTAAATTAAAAAAAGTCAATGACTAACTGACACTGAAATTATAGCAATCTAGTTTCTGTAATTTCTAGCTTTCTGTTGAAAGCAAACATACAAAGCAAAAATGAATACAGATTTCTACATAAAGCACATTAATAAAGATTACTGCAGAGGTTCCCCCACATTTGGTTTTCAGACTTTGTGGCCCTCCATATTTTTTTATGTTCATAATCTGCAACTTACAACAGAGGAAAATAAGCCAAACAGAAAATTATTCCAAACCACAACTTGGTAAGTGGCAGGTTTAAAAGAGCAGATGTTTAAAAGGCTGCTCAATGTTCCTGAAGGCATAGAGATACAATTAAAGAGAAAACTCTTTTTATAGCAGATGAGGAGAAGCTGCTAAAGAACTCAAACAGAATTATTTTACATTTGAAATGAAATTTAAATCTCACTATTGTGGGTTATAATGCAATTAAGAACAGCTTTTGGTTAAGAGGGTACATGAAGAAATAGGAGTTATGTTGTTGCTTTACACACTAGCTACATGAAACTGGATGGAGGTACATTGCTATGATTGTAACAGTTTTTTATTTGATGAAGGACTCAAGAGAGCAGATCCTTACTTGGAATCCTGTTTGATTGCTACTCCTTGGCCTCAGTGAGCCAACAAAGGCTTTAGAAAGAGCAGTTTTGTCTCAGGTGAAAGGTTTCCAGCACTGCTTGTGCTGCACACAACCTAAAGACCAGCGGAGGACTCTCATGGACTCTGCTGGGATTCCCTCAAGGACATGGACATTTCAGCTCTAGCTGATGAACCCAGATGCCTGCTGTCAAGAAACTGAATCGGCATCCCATGGTGGTGATGACTGGAGGCTTTGTGTCTTGCCTGGGGGTGATGCTGCATGCTTGAGAACAGCAGCAGTGATACAACAGTGTAAGTGCAGCAGTTAAAGGTTAGGAATATGGTCAAAGGTTATAGGGCTCAATTCACTGTCATGCTGTCCACTGGACTATCAGTTTCCACAAGATAGAGTGAGCAAAAGACACAAGCTAATCAGAGTGTGCTAGTAAGCAACAATACAAGGTATAAGGTGAGAAACTAAAAAGACTCCTGTGTCTATTTTAGATGATGCTGGGTGAAAAAAAATGAAGGGGATATTAAGGAGTAGTGTTTAGTGGTACTAATTTCCTAGACTCCCCAAACTAGACAGACGGCAGTTCCCTGTTTTTTGAGCATTCTGCATGAATTTCCCAAGCAAAAGGGTCACAGTATTAGGAAGTACAAACATTGCTCAATTGCAGCTGAAATGCTGTCACTTGGAACAGTTTCCTGAGTACATTCTTAACCAGAATGGCATCATCAGGCAGGTAATCAATGGTATCCTTGTTTGATACACGAAAGGATTGCTTTTAATGCAGAAATCATTGACCACAGTCACTTGGTTTTACTATTTAGTACTTCATATCCTAAAAAAAGGCTTATTTTCTCAGAGGAAATGATTACTCCAAATAATAATATAAAAATGAATTATGACTTGCTTTTTGATGTGTTGAGCTTTGACTTTTTTCTTCATATTTCTTTGAATCTTATAGGAAATTATATCTATCTCTGATAGGATGGGGCTACTGAGAAAAGATAGCCTGTTAAAGTAAGACTATGCTCAGATTTGATTTAAAAATACCCAATATAGCTGCTTGATACACACTTTTCCTCTTGAAAGCACAGATCAGCTTTTATCTAGCCCTGGTCAGTCATCTTGTAGAAAAAATAAGCATTACTCCCACCATTTTGCAGATATGAGAGAAGAGGCAGAAGTACTGAAATGACTTTTCATTACAATCCCAAAAGGAGATTCTGAGATAAAGGGTTTCAGCAAGTCAAAGACCCAAATCTCACATGTGCTGAATGCCAACAATTTTCCCTGGTAAAGTAATGCAAGTTGTTAATTTTCTTTTAATCCCCTCTTTGTCAAAGAAAAGACAAAAAAGACAAAGGTCCTTCCTAAGAAAACAGCTTATGTTACTATAGTGTAATGGTGTAGTTCCTGCTTGCAGGCAGAGAGTGGGCACAGGTGCTCCATGAGGCTTTCAGGATACAGAACTGCCCCACAGTTCCTAATGCCATCCTAAACTACAAGACCCGGACTGACCCCTTTCTTAGATGGGAGGAATATTAGGATATGCTTTAAAACAAGGTCTGCCAAGCCATCTTGTCCCATTGCCTACTCCTTGTGTAGTGCACATACAGGACAGCCAGCTTTCCCTGTATGGCTTTCTGAACACAGTGCCAACTATACACACACAAAAAATTTCACAGTTTTCAAAGCTAAATTTATACCTAGTTGATTCTGCAATTTACAGTTATCACGATAGAAGAAAAGAGATTACATTGAAAGAATTTTATATTAATGAGGTTGAAGTAGAATGTACAATAATATATTGAGTGAAATTAAAATATCATATATAGAGAGCATTGATTTAGAAGCTAAGAAGCTATATATTATTTTGGAGCATTGCTGTTTACATCAAGAGAAAAGGTATTTGGTAGCCTGGAAGCATAGTTCTTGATCTGTCCCTGAAAGTTATGCTTTTGAGTTACTGTTGAATTGGTACTCATAAACTGTTACGAGCAGAACTGAAGTTTTGTTCATATTCCTGGTTAATTTATTCTGAGTGATAGTACAGTACAGAATTTAAATTTGGGTGCCTAAAAAGTTGCACAACTAATGTAAATACAAGCAGTAAACTAGAAAACTGAAATTAATCATCAAACTTGATATGTGAATCAGAGTGTAAACACTTTTTTTTTTTTTTTTTTTTTTCCCACGAATTGCTCTCCCCACTTTAGATATGTGGGTGGTTCATTTTGCTGTGCACAGTACATGAGCAAGCCAGGGAACAGGGAATACTTAACCACTGTGCAAGGATTAGGCATTAGTTCAGTACCATACTCGGAACCTGCAAAGCATTTCATTGTGAGTCCTTTCAAACAAGCAGAAGCTGCAGGAATGAGGGAGGAAGAAGGATATGAACATGGAATAGTTTCCCTAGCTTCTCAATTAGCAAGCAAACCAGACTGCCCTTAGCAGAAAATATGTTCTATCTTCTCTTTCATATGGAAGATTTTATAAATTGCTGTTGCCAATGGTGCCAGAGATGTTTTAATCAAACTGCCTCTGAAAGTTGTCATTATGTTTGCAGAAGGAAAAAAAGAAATCTCAAATGTAGTATATCATTAATGGTTGCTTTTCCCAAAGATAGCTCATGATACATTTAGCTATAGTGTTCAGTTTTCATTTGGAAGAGTTCATGTTTAGTTATAAGGGGTCTAATCTTACTGTAACTATAAATGCAACAAGATCATATGAGCATAGCTTTCATAAATGTTATATTCATTATTTTCCATTACAGATTAGCACAGTTAGTACAAGTAAAAATAGACTCATGGCTGTCCTACAACTATACTAACATTGATTTATTAAAACACTAAATATTTAACTCAGTTATAGAAGACTACTTTTTCAGAGAGAATTTTTTTTAAGCAGAACCGGCATTTTGGTACATGTAATAGTCCATCCATTTCCAAACTGGTTAATGAGAATGTAGCCATTATGATATGAAAATAATAAATTGTGTTAGAGGAACCGTATTTCATATTTGCTTAAGTTGGAAATCTTCTCAAGAGCTCTGAAAATTGTTATTTCAAATTCTGCCACCTTACAATAATAGAAGAAATGCTAGTCTGTCCATATTTAATCCAATGTTTCTGGTCATGTGCAAGGATGAACAATAGAAATCATAGGGAGAAATAATAGGGAGATGTGGTGTCTGTTCTCCATTTTTACGCCAATTTAGCAGTATGTGGTGATTTGTCTATGAAAAGAAGTGTTATATGTATAATGAGTATGATATGAACAGAGTTTGAAAGATTGTCTTGTCCTAACTTTCCTTTTCTACTTTCTGTACATAAAATTTTTGTCCAATTCTCTGTGTTTACATTTAGGAAATCAGATTAGATACACTGGGATTGAGTCCAGGGGGACAGGACTGACTGGCTTATGTTATTAGGGCTTTCTAGGGAGACTTCGCACAGAGGCTAGTCAGGAAGGAGCACCTGAAAAAGATTTTTCTGTGCTTGAAGTGAAGGCACAGTGGGAGAGAGTAAAGGCAAATCCTAGGTAGTAGTGCTGTTTGTTTTCATTTCTGTATTGGAATAAAACATTCTACCAGCTCTCTTTAAACGTCCCGTGGGTTGAAGTGTGCTACCCCCCTTATTTCAGATGACTCTATCTGATTTTGCCATGCTGTCTGCTTAAAAAGGTTAAACTCCCTCAAAGAAATTCTTCTTCTACATCAATGTTACGAGTGTTGTTTCCTCTTCAGAGAATATTTGAGTAATTGCTAAACACTAAACTAAACTTAGTTCAACTAACAATGATACTGTTTAGCAGCAGTTTACTGCTACAGATTAGAATATGTAGTTTCATACTAATATCATAATTAGATAGTATAAATTTTAAACATAGTTTAATTATGGAAGTCTTGTTTTGTTTGTTTCCACTGAATGAGAACTTAATCAAAATTCACCTAATAGAATAAAATACATGGATTCATGAGACATTCATGAATCATTCATAAGCTGCACTTAGTGACTTATATATGTAATTAAAGTATCTGTAATGTGACATTCTTATTACCCCATGGAGAGACTTCATAAAATAAATGTAGTTCCACATAAATATATATACCTTTGTCCACTCCATTATTGCCATCTTTCTCAGGACCTACATCAAATGCTTTGGACATGCTTTTAAGCAAACCTTATTTGAAAAGAAAAAACTGATAGATACTTTGTCCCTACTTTCCCTCCAAAGATCTGGGTTATATAATTACTAGTGCTGAACATTTGTAGTTGGCTTATTTTAGTACAAGTTAAGAAATTGAAATTCTTCCTTAATTAGATGATTTATAGTTTCTTCTAGCATTGGACTCTCCTAAAGTACAAAGTCTTAATCTTGCACACAGAAAAGTCATTTATGATTCTTCTTAGCACTTCCTAAGATTTGACATTTTTCTTTTCAATGCCTGTGCAGTAAGCATCAGCATGAGTAAGGTGGTATTGCCATGCTTCTAAAGATGTATCTTAATTGTCTTTTAGGAATTCTTAATGAAGAGTTATTTAGAAAAAAGTAAGATTTAAAAAAAAAAAAAAGTATTATAGTCCTGCAACAAATTTGGCATTCATTTACCTCAAGATGCTTAAATCATAGCAGTGATTTTTCCAGAAATTCTCAGGACTTTCATACTCTAGAGCAGCAACAGATATAAAAGCCATTAGAAATTATATTTGCACTGAAAAAAGATTTTCTCTCAAAATGGACCCAGACTCCAATAATCTCCCCACAAAATGTGATATCATGCCCTCTCTCTCTTCACATGACCATCTTGTCCCAACACAGAAGGCCTGGGAAGCAGGCCTTCCCGCTCCACACAGCCTAACAAAGCCCTTGAGAACCACTGATCTAGGAAAATACACCCTTCCCTTCCCAAGCAGTGTGCCTCCCAATGAGAGATAATGGGATTTCCAGACTTTGGCGGAAATACTGCAAACATTTTGTCAAATATCCTGGAGAAGTAGAAACACAAACTTTACACCCTTGAACAGCAGTGATAGATATGGAAGGTAGGAAATCTCTGCTTTTCAATTAGAACAAAGCAATTAAAAACAGTGCTTATTTCTTACTTTAGCATAACAAGATACCACTTTTTAAAGAATCAGGATGTGTCAAGGGCTCTAAAGCTCATTTTAAAATAATTTTATGTCTCCTTATAGCTGAAAGAAAGATCTGGCTTTGCAGGAGAGAACGGTTTCAATAAAGGGTTTAAAGATTTGAAACAGTCTTGAAATAGTCCAGCAACTTTTCCACTTGCAAGTACTCCTACTCTGTAATAACTTAAATACTCCATACAAGTATGCGTGTAATGTAGGCTATATGCATAGACATACGCAGCTGTATATTGGTTAGATCCAGCCCAAGGTAGCAGTGGAAGCACATGGCCAGAGTAGAGGGAAAAGGGAAGGACAGCAGCCCAAATTTCAGTCAAATTCAGTCTTGTTAAAGTACCCTCTCATTTAATTGTTGGCTGCTTTTGTCTGACCCCGTGCCATCTCCACTTTTTCTCCAAGTGGTCTGATGAGTGCTGGTGGTAGCACAAAGGAGAGTAGAGGACAACATGACTAGGGAAGTGGGGAGGGTGGAGACAGTAACCAGCAACTGGGTGGGCTTATGCCACATGGAAGAACCTCAATCCATCCACAGTACAGGAGAAGGAAGAATTGCAGATTGGCGTTGTTAGCTGCTTAGTTGAGTACAGAAGAACATAACCAGTCTAGAAGACAGACATTAGCATCTCAAGGAAAGGAAGCAATGCTTATATTAGTGAAGGGCGGCAAGGCTGTTGCCTTGGTGAGAAATAAAACAGATTGCTAAGAACGCAAACAGGTGATGTAATTATGGATCACGTTGTCTATGATCTCTCTGTTTACTGAGATAATGAAGAATGTAATTTTGCCATCATAGCAGCTAGATTTAAAGTACTAGCTGCTTAACTTGCTACTGTATAACTTCACTCTCCTAAGCAGGTATCTAAGCATTGCCAATTTCATTGCAGTTTAGCCATCAAGCTTTTAAACAGATTCAGGAGGAGGTTAAGGATGCCTTTATGCACTAATTTGAGCTGGTCAAATCAGGGCTTCTGTGGTCTCACCTCCTCCTCTAGCCCCTGCTTCATCTTTTTTACTACCCTGCATTTGTACAAATGTGTAGTAAGTCGGTTCAGACAGAAGAGAACCTATGAGAATAAGAAATTAGTTCTCCTGGCCAGTTCTTCCTTGAATCATCTCACTGTATTGTCAGACAAATGCCAGTGCTCACTCAAGTGATGGAACAAAAACATCAAGGAAACAGCTCCCACAAATTAATTCAAGTGGAATGATAACATATGCAGAAAGGGAAAATCTTTGGCAAGGTGTATTTTGAGGGAAAAAAAAGAAAGCAGCTTTTGGTTGAATTAAAGTAGATTATGAGTGGTTTTCATTCATTTCTTCAGCCAAGTCTTTTTAAAGATTTGACACGACATATCTTTGGATGTTTAGGTGCAAATATACAGAGTTATATTTTACAGCAGTCTTTGATACCAGAATTACTTCCAGGTAACTTGCTAACAGTAGTGTGGACACTGGGTCAGGGTGCTGAAATCTAAGCACTGGAACATTGAAAGCACTTACTTTCCCATACTGAAGGGTGGAGATCTAGTCTTACAGGAGTTCAGAAAGGAGGATGTTTCTTCCCAGGATTGGTAGCAGTCACCAGGGCTCTATATACAGCCAAGTATGGAAGTGCAATCTTGAATCCCAAAGGAGGGGTTTTTTTGTTTGTTGTTTTTTTTTAAATCAAAACCATATGTGTGTTCCTAAGTAGTGACCATACATAGCTAAAACAACTGTTTTGTTTTATTGTGTTTGAATGAAGATTTGCATTTCCTAGTAAACATAGCAAAGCTCTATTTGTCTGCATAAAATAGATAGACCTACATACTAAGATGTTTGCCCTCCCTCATGAGGCTGCATGCACACTCCCAGCAGTATGTCATATAGACAGGGGATTACAAGAGTGTTTATTTTACCTTTCACTCAGTAATTACTCAGCCATCTTCAAGAACAGCATTGTCTCTTTCAGAAATCAAAATCCATCCATTGCTTTCCAGATCTAAGCCGTAATTACTAGAGGTATTTTTAGTTTTAAGTCCCATCTTCCTATTCAGCCTGACGATACCTTAATTATATCCTGACAAGGAGCAGGAATCAACAGCTGCAGGCTAAATTGTGGCATTGAGTCTTAGTCATTTCTCAGGCTTGTGTGGGTGTTCATGCTGCTGTGGTAAGGAATTGTACCTTCCAGAGAGCCCCTCTCTCACTTGCACAGAGAAATAAGAAACCCTCCTCTTCACCAATTACTCTCTGCCTTATGGATCCCAGTGCAGGCCGAAACACTAGTTTAAACAACCACTGAAAGAATTACTTGTATAATCTGTAAAATATGTTTCTCATGTTGGTCTTGTTCATACTTGGCTCTGAAAAATATATCTTCACATATGAGCTAATGTTAAGGCAGAAATTAAATATGCCCTTAAAGGGTTGTATTTCCATATTTTCAGCACCATGCATGTATTTTATACAGCAGCCAAAAGCTGCCTCCTTAATTTTGGGGTGGGTAAAATTGACAACAGATTTTCTTCTCTTTTCTTCTAACTTCAGACTTGGACACACTTTAATCTTCTGTCTAGATCTGCCATCTTCTTTCCTGTCCCTCTGTGATACTTTCACACAGCAGTGTTTTCCTGTCTGTATTTAAGCAAACTGGATGCTTAGCCTTACTCTGGCAAAGCTATAAATAAACACCAGGAGGATCAAGTGTGGTGTCGCAGCTGTATCCCCTTCAGCATTTCACACTGGCATATCTTCAGTGCCTCCATGGTCTACCTTATCAAGAAATGGGATTCTTGTGCTACCTCCAGAGTGGACATCTGTAACTGCTTGCTGCTGTTATAACCACAGGTTCCCTCTAACATGAATTGCAGTGTGAGGCTTATAGAAATTTGTTAAACATAAGTATACAGGGCACTGGAGAAAGCAGATGGTGCATGTGGAATAAATATTTATTGGCATATTTTCTTTAAGTCATAAGTGACAATTAATTACATCAAACCCAAAGGAATAAGCCTTAATGGGAAGAATATGTTCACAGCTGGTTTTGAAGAAACAGATTATAAAGAGATGACTTGGGGTGATTCATTAATGCAGTCCAGCCACTAAAATAGGGATAGTCTCTAAAATATCAAGACACATAAATCAACCAAGTCATTTGAGATAGGCACCTTCTGAAGAGTAATTGGGACTAAATTTCAGGTATGTTACTGCTAAAAATGCTGGAGGGAGAACAGTATAAGACATCCTTCTGACAACATACAACATGCACCTAAAAAAGAATTGTGGCTGGGCTGGGGAGACACAGGAAAGTCACATCGGGACCTTATTTAGATGAACTTGAGTGACTCACAGAAGATAGTATATACTAGGTTGTCTGCTTTTAGAAATGCTTCATCAGGGCTTGCAAGAAGAGCAGTTGGAAACCTCATCTGCATGTTAGATAGCAGTTGTGCGGCTCACGGGGGAGATTTTTACATAGAAACTGAAAGTAGTAATGTGGGGTTTGTAGCTGTCCTAATGAAAATACAGAGCAAGAAGGGGAAAAATACTTTCTCCACTCACAGCTAGAGAGGGAAACTGTTACTCTCTAATCATGCGAAGGACCGTACAACAGAAGGAAGGCCCATACTTGGCTTCAAGTTGATGTTTCCCCAACCTGTCCTGCATCCTGTTGAAGTTCTAGGCAGAGAAGGTGTCAGTAGACTGCCATGGTCCTACTTTGACAAGGGTGGATTTTTTGATGGTTTGCAGTAGCCTGATTGCACTTTGGTGGGTCAGGAAGGTTACCACTGTATAGCTGAGGGATACCTGTCATGAAGCCTTTTGAGTTATTTAGACTACAGTGCAGAAGGGTGCCTGAGCTGCTTCATACTCTGGGGTTATCACTTGTAAATTCTCCCACCTGTGTAATACTGCTGCCTCACATTTGTGTACATCCTTTTGCAAGCAGCTACGTGGCATATCTAGAACTTCCAAACTAATATTTTTATTTCCACATCTCACAGCTGGTTCCTCTGCCAGAATCATTTTGGCAAGCATGGAAATTAATGCGAGACAAACATTGCATCCAAATGTTAATGGATAATTAGCTCTGTCTTCCAGAAGATGCTTTTTTATTCTGAGTCACTATCAGGCTATTTCAAACACCTCATGTAAGACATATTCCAATTCAAGATCCTCTTTAACCATTTAAATATAACGGATCAAATTCTACCGTGTGTGGAGGAGAGAGCTACATCTCTTATACCGTTCCCAGTCTCCTATCTAGCAAAAAGTTGAGCTATGTATATTAGTTATAACTGTTAATGATTCCAAAAAGAAGTTATGAGAGCCAATGGCAGGGAAAATAAGTCACTAAGATTTAGTCAGTGGGGCAAAGGAAACTGTAATCTAAACCCAAATAATTGCAACATAAAAGCAACAACTGGTAATTTTCAGTTTCCTTATTTCTTATGAAATATCTCGAATTTCCACAAAAAAAGTGATGTCAATCCTTATAACACATCCTTCTTCAGTAGGCATTTATCTCTATGCTCAGGGGAGGGAAATACTTGGAAATTACCCGATTACATTCTTCCATCCCATGACAGCACACCAATTCAATAGCAAGGCAGGAACCAAAATCCTGCCTGCTTCCCGAAGTTACTCGGAGGCTATTAGGAGCTAATAGCCTCCAAAGTTATTAGGAGGCTAAATAATAGTAATGGCAAAAAAAAAAAAGCGGGGGTGGGGGGGGTGGGGGTGGGGGTGGTGGAGAACACTATAGAATATTACCTGACACTCAACAAATTTCAGCTAGCAGTTAGTGAACAGTTGGGATCTCTCTCTCCCTCAGAAACCATAGGAAAGTGTCTTTTCCCTTACATGCTTTAAAACGTAGGTGTCACAAGCCTCACTGCTCTGCATGAAGGCATTTTAAAGAAGCACAGTATAAAACCAGAAGGAACCTGAATGAAGATCACACGTTAGGCATAATGAAACTGTACACACAAGAAAGCCACACGCACACACTCCTACTTCAGATGATGCTAATTTCCTCTTCATTAGGGTGGGTGTGACTGCATAGTTATATCTTTAAATAGCTGAGAAATTTGTGAGTGGGCCTGAGTGAATGCAGAGACCGTCTGCCCCCCAGGCAGCTTGTCTAATTGCCTCTGTTCCAGTTCAGTCTGCTGCTGGCTGCAGCAGTAGAGCTTCTGTTAAGTAAAATGAGCAGTTGCTTATTACACAGATAAACACCCATTCCCAGTGACACTGTGAGAACTTGAAGAAAGTACTAAGTTTGGAAATTCTTCTGTGTAGCTTTGTGCTCTTAGCATTCAGAGCATGAAATCTAACTTCCACCGTAAGTTGCACCTAACTGCAGTCGAATGTTTTGCCATAGGTGTTTTCTTCTCCAGAACTCAGGACCTTGTATAGACAAAGTGTAAGTTCATGTGCCCTCTGAACTGAAAGATCCTCTACAGCTGTCCATACAACATCCATTTTACCATCATAGTGTTAGCATACAGCTTTTTTTTTCCTAGCTACACTAAGAAAAAGTTACCAGGGGTAAGCAAAAGCAGGGATAGGAGTTTCTGTTTTGTAGACATGTTTACCTTCTCAAAGTATCAGCATAAGTAGGAGAACAATCAGGAACCACTCTACATAGTGTTACTGAAATTACCTAAAACACCACTCCTGATAATAGTGCAGGAAACTGGCTCAGGCTGAGGTTTCTAGCTCCTTTTCCAAAAAGGTCAATCCAATCCTCAACTGGATGCCAGAAATTTCTCATCTCTGCTTGTCTGCAAAGAAACTGGGAGCTACAAAAGCTGTGACTTTAATCATCACTGTAGGAGCTTCCAGGCCCCTTTCTGTAATATGAGCCCAATGTAGGGATGATGCCACATAAAGCATGTCAGGGAGCCTCACAGTCCCATTTGCACCACTGCTTTGGACCTACAGGTTTAAGAAGGCCATGAAGAAAGCAGATGTTGCCTTGGTAGAAACTTGTCTAGGGGAAGAAGAAAGTTCAGACCAGAAAATCTTTTTAATTTCCAGTTTCGTCATTTCAGATATGAGAAATTGAAAGCTAGGAGATTCTTGCTTTAAGGGGTTTGTTCTAAACCCATTAAAAGTGTTGTTCAGATATTTCTTCTCCAACCACATATACAAATAAATATGTGGAATGAACAACTCATTTTTTTAAGCTGCAGAGCTTAAAAATGGTAATGATAAAGCTAATAATCCAACTGACTCATGGATAGAAAAGATCTTTATTTCTGTCTGCTGCTGTTTAACTTGGTAGAAAAACAACCATGATTTCAGCAGCTGTGTGGTCTGGCTCTGGGAACACAGAGCTTGCGAGAATGGGTGAGTGTGCGGAAGTACAGGTACTTCTGCCTACTCTCTGCGTGGGATTAGGGATGGTTTCGATAATTCTGATGCAGTAGCCACCTCCTGCAGATTCCAGCAGATGTTTAACTGAGATATTCCATGCTCTTTTTAACTGGTGGTATGCAAATGTGGGTAGCATCATATTTTTCTAAGTAATTTTTCTAAGCATTTGGGAAGAATCAGTATCAAATCCATCAAAATGAGGTTTCCCAGTTAAAATCATTTTACGTATTATGAACAGTTTAAAGAATTTCCCAGCTTGCTTCTTAAACAGTGTATTTGGGTAAGATAAGTCCTTCCAGATACACACCTCTCCCCCCCCCCCCCCCTTCCCCCCCTCCTGAAATGTGCTTAAAGAACTGTGTGAGAGGAAATTATTTATCTTCACTCTCTCATACTGGATTCTGGAAATAGATCAGTATTTAATAGACAAATCAATAGATCAGACTTCAGCTGGGGCAAGACCTAAATCTGTCAAAACCTACATGTATTGGGCAAAACATTGTCCCAAAGCAGCTGTGGATTTGTGTGCATAAAAATAGTTTGACAAAGTAGTTTAATTAGATTCAAATTAGTTTGATTAAATATTTTTTTAAGAACCAAGAGAATACCTAGGATTACAGCCTCAGTAAAGAAGCATAATTATGGTTTCTGGTTGCCTGTTTACCAACAGAAATAATTTCAGGCTCAACTGAGAGCAATGAAAGAGCAAATTCAAGTTGAGGAGAGAGCAAATAAAGGAGAATTGTGGAAAAAGGAAATTTCAAAGTTCAGTTAAGGCTTTCTTTCTAATTATGCAGTGGCATTTAGGGTTTTGAGAGCATATATTTAAGATGTCAAATTAACTGACTTGAAGAATCTTTTTAATGTGACTGAACAACAGATTCTGCAAGCATGGTAAGCATGGTGATTCATGATTTCATTTCCAAAAAATTTGTGAGATCCGAGATGGTGGTATCATAGAAGACACTTTTTTTTTTAATGGATGCTAACACAAAGCAGTTCTCTAAAAATAGGCAGAGAAAAAGAGAGGGCAGCATCAAAGTAAACCCCTACTTATGCAAAAGCAGGCAGACCTACAGGCCCACTCCTTTTAGGGACACATTTGGCAACAGAGCGTCCCCCGATGGCTCCGAGAGGCTTAAATAGAAAGACAGAGGAGTCTGGTGTCTTGACAGAGCCATGTCAAATAACCTCCCACAGCAACAGGCTCCATCAGCAGAAGTTGAGCATTGGGCTTCAGCTTTTTTCAAGCCAAATTTTAAGCCCTTATGGTCTGTGGGAGGCAGGTGAGAAGAACAAAGAAGGCTGGAGGGTGGGTAGCTTTGATAAGGAGACAGACTGTGTCTCCACCAGTGCTGACAGTGGGAGAAGGAGGAACTGGTGCTTCTGCCCCACCAGTGTTCCTCTTGTGACTCCTCTGCAGTTTGCAGGATCTGGTGTCTGATGTGCTTGACTTGCCACACAAAGCTACCATTCTGCATGCTGGAGATTAGATCTTCATTTCCAGTCAAGACATACCTTACGACTCCATGTGGGTCAAGGCCTCCATGTGACAATCTGTAGTCACTTTCAAACTTGCTGGGTCGTATCTGTCTAATCTGACAATAGGCCAGAGGTCCCGGAGGTAAAACTTCCTACAGGTTTCACAAACAGATTGAACTGGGAGATTGTATAGTGCACCAGCTAAGCGTGAACTCAAACCTTGCTTATACAACAGCGAAATGAGACAAAGCCACTCCTTCAGAAACACTCTACTGACGGGAAAGTGGCAGTCAGATCTTGCACCTCAAGGTGCTGAAAAGTTAACGTAGAAATGTTAATATATAGGTAAGCAGGCTTTTCTAATCCCAACGCTCACGTAGCCAATCAGAAAATCAGCTGTTTTCCAGACCACTTCCTAAGCACAAGAATGTGTAATATTTCTTCTTTTTCAAGTAATCTTGCTGCTTCAGAGCTCTACCTATTTATAACCTGTCTAACAGCTGGAGCGGAGCTGCCCTGGAATTTGTAAAGCATGCGTGAGCAGAGAGATGCTATGCAAGTCTCCTTCAGCAGAAACAGAGGTCAGTCCCTAAAGGTTTAGTTTAAAATGACTGAAGCCGCTGGCAACCATATGTTATCTTTCTTATAGAACTTTAGTCAAAAATGATGAAAAGAGAGATTGGTGAGCCACAGCAGGAGCAAAGCCCACAGTGAAAGACTGAGCCGGTGAAGTTGGGCAATTAGCTTTTTGTTTGAAGCATACTGTTAAGAGGGCACACAAAGCAGAGGGCATCGCTGCTGTTCTGGGCTGCTCCTCGACTCTGACAAGCCTGGCAGTGACATTTTTGTTTTTTCTTCTTTCATATTACTGTTTTGCTGGTAGTTAGTGTCTTATCTTTATTGGCCTTTGTGTAACTGAACTAATGTAGGTTAGTAGATTTGAGGCTGTATTTAGAGTCTATGAGTTGCTGAATTTAGAGGCTATGCCTTATGTTGTGAACTCAGTGTTTAGAACAGGGTATGTTTTCTTCTGAATTGCAGTGGAAACCACTAGCTAGTTGCTAAGAGTTTGTTTTGTGTGGAAGAGGTCTCTAAAGAACAAACTGGTTCAGTCACAGAATAAGTGGATTTTTTTGTTTGTACTTTAACTTAATCTAGACATTTCTACAGGGTGACTCTGTTAGACATTGACAATAAAGTGCATGGAGCTAAGAAGGCTGTCATCAAACCATATCCATTATAAAGCTGTAACTCCTGTTGTTTGTAATATTGGTCAGCTGTAGCTGGATCTTTTGTGTGCTGAATGCAAATGCTGTTAAGGGAAGGATGAAACATTCCTTTTCAGAGGGGAAAAAACATGGTGGTATTGGTTTAAAAATTGGTTTAAAAATCTTAGGACCCAGGAAGCAAGAAGAGGCACTGAGACCAGGATGGGTTTGGTGGGGGGAAAGAAGAGTTTAGGGCATTATCCTGATCAGTTAGATTTTACAAACCTGATTTTTATTCTTAATGTGTATATTGATACATATTTATCATACAGCTGAGCTCAGTCAAAACCCATCGTCAGACCTGCATGTGTCCTTCCTTAGTTCCCACCTCACTTTCTCAAAAGCAGAGAGAACTTACAGAATGGTGTGCTTTTACTGCAGAAGGATCTCACTAACCAGTGGAGCAAAGGGGCCTGCTTTTAATCTAGAGACAATAGTTTCTGATCCACTGGATCCAGTCCTGAAGCCCTTTCCACAGAAGACTTTGAGTAGAGATTTATCAGGAGACATGTTTCAGGAGGTATGACAACCATGAAGCTGCTGATTTTGTCTGCTGCCCTGCAAAGTACCACCTCCCCATTTCTTCTTCCCCCACTGTAATCCAGAAAGAAGGCGTCTAAGCCCAGGAGACAGCAATACATCGCAGACCTGCCCACTGCGTGAAAGACAGTGTGAAAATGAGAAACATGGTCTAAACTATTATGCATACTAACATTATACTACAAAAGGGGGAAAACCACCTATATTGGGTATCATAATAAAGTGATAAGCATTACTGAGTAGTTGAGGCAAGTAAGAAAAAAATAGCTCAGTTTAAAAAAAATACCACACAAATACACTTTTCCAGACATTGCTGCTCTACCTTCTGATCTAACAGCTTATATGTAATTGTATAAAGCGCATTTTGCTCTTTCTATCCAGCTGATAGATATACTTAAGCTTTGGTAATACCTGCTCATTCATGCACCCCAGAAACCTGGAGCAGGCGGAACTTGAGTCTGATCATTCTCTCATAGTCACTGCTATGGAATATTTTCAATTTACATCTTTCTTCAGCACAATAATTTTCATTTTTAAATTAGGCTTAGCAGCATTTACTTCCTCATCTTTCTCAAGTACTGAAAATGCCTGTAGAGCACCATAGAACTGTTATGACATGCACAGATAAGCAGAATGGATTTAAGTACTTATAACTTTTTAATCTCCTTTTTTTACTTCTACATGACATATAAATGTCTGTCATGGTTTAACCCCAGCCAGCAACTAAGCACCACACAGCCGCTCACTCACTCCCCCCCATCCAGTGGGATGGGGGAGAAAATTGGGGAAAAAAGAGAAGTAAAACTCCTGGGTTGAGATAAGAACGGTTTAATAGAACAGAAAAGAAGAAACTAATAATGATAATGATAACACTAATAAAATGACAACAGTAGTAATAAAAGGATTGGAATGTACAAATGATGCGCAGGGCAATTGCTCACCACCCACCGACCGACACCCAGCCAGTCCCCGAGCGGCAATTCCCCCGCCCCCCTCCCCAGTTCCTATACTAGATGGGACGTCCCACGGTATGGAATACACCGTTGGCCAGTTTGGGTCAGGTCCCTTGGTTGTGTCCTGTGCCAACTTCTTGTGCCCTGGCTGGGCATGAGAAGCTGAAAAATCCTTGACTATAGTCTAAACACTACTGAGCAACAACTGAAAACATCAGTGTTATCAACATTCTTCACATACTGAACTCAAAAGACAGCACTGTACCAGCTACTAGGAAGACAGTTAACTCTATCCCACCTGAAACCAGGACAATGTCTTCAGGAAAAATATTTTATAGCAGTTTAGAGCAACATTGTACCAAATGAAACTATCTAGGTGTGTTAAAAAAATAGTAGGCAAATACTCACCTGCCCCAGAAATCTGAACATTCAATTTAGTAATGCACCATCAATGTTGTCTTCACCATATATCCAACATCATAATAATTCCCTGCTTCAGTTGCTTCTAAGATTTGAGAATGCATCTATTTGGCTTTGTAGACTACAGGCAGTTACATTTCTTGGCTTACCAAGACTGGCCTGGGCAGAGACTGCCAAGACAATCGGAATTTAGGGCTGCAGGGAGTCAGTCTTTCACCTCGGTTTCATTGTTAAATACCTCATTTTTCCAAGCCATTAAGTATTTTCTATTTTTTGGTGCAGTTATTTAGCAGAGTCTGGTCTATAGTTAACCACAACAGTTAAAACTTCCTAGCATTTTGACAACTGAAAGTTTCAACAATTTCTATGAAATCTTTTCCCTTGAAGTGTCTAAAATTTGGAAGTACTGTTTTATAAAGTTTTATCTTTGTCTTTCTGGAGCAGCCTGGTCACTGACATATTGTTCCAGACTCTGCTGATATTTGGGTAGCAGGCATCGGCCTGCCCTGCTAAGCAGGAGATCAAAGGATGCAGGAAAATGGGAGGGAGCAGGACTGGCTTCTGTGCAACCCAAAAAATGGTCTCAGGTTCATACGTATTATTTTGCTTAGGAACAAATCCTCCTTGAAAATAACATCCCCTGCAAGTTTGATGGAACCATAATTTTTCCATACCAACAATCTTCAGCTACAGGAAATGGAAAAGATTAACTTGAACAAAGCTAAAAGATGGTATCAATTACAGTTTATTGGTTTATATTTATCATTGTTTAATTTGGACTGGCCTTGAAATCAGATTTCTCGGCTTTGTTAACTGTCACAATTATAGTATCTAATCCTCTGAGATTCTACTTGACATTTAAATGGTACAGAAAGAAAGAAAATAAATGTAAGACCCAGCAAAAACGTAATTTAAGATGACTAATGCAGGCACATAAAGTTTTACGGAAATTTATCTTAATTTTGTAGTCCTGCACGAGCAGTAATACTTTCTATTAATTCTGCAGCAAGAACTACTGTTGACCCCAGTCTGTAAATTGAAATGGTGACAGAGAAACATAAACTTTTTAATGGTAATGAGAGACATGCAAAGGGTAGAAATATTGGGCTAGATATTGCTTTTGGCCTTCATGGGTGCAGAGTCATTTCTGTGAAGTTTTACATCCAACATGTGCATATTCATTGGGGCAGTCACTGAGTCGTTGATAACAAGATTCCCATCAAACACAATGAATTTGCCCAAGACCTCAAATTTCTGGAGCTGCGGTGTAGGGAGACTTCTAGTCTCCAAAGCCTGAGTCACAGTGAAAACCTGATAGCAGCTTTTCAGCACATGAATGAGAATTATATTGTACGAATTGTACTCAGAGGTGCAGACATTGGCCTCAGATGTCAGTTATGAAAGTTTTCTTTTAGTAAATAATTGTGGTGAAATGATCAAAGCCACAAGCTTCCCCAAAAAATCACACAAGCAGCCTCCTTTTACACAAGTCCTACCAAACCTAGGTGCTAAAAAAATTCCTAGGATCTCCAAAATTAGGAGGTAGTTTGTTTAATTATTAGCTAAAGGGTAATCTCATGTGACATTTTAGAGCATTTACTTTCAAATCATCATTTTACAGCTATTTTGTCTTAAAAAAAAAAAGTACTTAAAACTCTATTGGGATTACAAGACTCAAGAAGCTGCAAGTTTAAAGAACAGAGATATCAATAATTAGGGGTCCTTATAGACAGGCTATATATATATATGCACACACACATATATATATCACAAGAAGTGCAAGAGTTTTTATTTAGCCTTCACATTAGCATAAATAATTCAAGTGAAAATAAATGCAGGGTTCTTTTGGGGAGCTTTGCAGATCAGCATTTTGATAACCATCAAAACAAATGATCTTGTCATACAGACAGCAAAAACAGATGGCTGCATTACTAGAATCTGCTGGAAAAGGCATTTTATGCCATCTTAATACAAGTCAAAAATATGTGAATGTTACTGGTCATTTTCAAAGAGACAAAGCTTACAGAAAATTTCTGGACAGAATATGGCACATAGACAGTCCTTTGATATTTTCTGTGGGTTACAGTTTGATTTGTTTCAGATGCATGGAATAAACCAATATTTTTCCTTAGGGCTTTCGCTGACTTCAGCTCCTAAGGAAACACAACATGCAGCTATATGTTCTATGAAATAGACACTTACCATTCCAGTGAGGGATGCCTTGGAGTAGCTATATTTGGTTATTGTGCTGTGGGGAAATTATGGTGATCTAAACTATCTTTCTACAGCCAGGAGACTTTGACTTTGGTCTAATAAAAGTTTAAAGCTACTGTATTGTTTTTCTACTTTTGCACAGATTAAATTAGGATGAGAATATGGCTCAGAATCCAAAACTGCCATCCCATCACAGAGTTACTGCTGAGAGAAGAAATGAATGAGGTCAGACACTCCATTAAATCCTTAAAGACAACTGTCATAGCGATCGTGGTTGCTGTAAAATTTCACAACCCTCTTCACAAACTGTATCTTCACAGTTCTACATTTTAAAAAAGGGATAATGTGTTCAATAGCATAATAGCATATAAGAAACAATACACATCCTGAGAACAAACAATACCTGCCTAAAATATAAAGGGGAAACAACTTGGAAAAAACCACCAAGCCTTTAATTTCTCAAAGGATAATGTTAAATAATCAGTATATGACTGCATTAATGTAAGATGCACGTTACTCACACTGGGCACAGGGAGCAAGGGAAGATACAAACAAGCACAGTCAGATACATGTTAATTTAAAAGTCACATTGTGAGAGTTTCATACCTGCATCACCCAAACCAGGACAGAGAGGAGACAGCCGACTGCCCTGACATACGGCTACCTTCCCGCTCCCACCGCTGGACTCCTGTCAGCAACAGATGCTAACATTTAAAGTGAACAAAATAACTACTGAGTGTCATTGGGGAAAGCTTAAAGTGCAAGGAACGGCACAGTTTGAACTTGCCTTTCCTTCTGTGGAGATACGGTCACTGCTTCAGTTCTTTGCCCTTGAGGACTGCATTCTCATCAGTGCTTCAGCTGGTTTTATATACAAAACAACTATCAGGCTTTGGCTCAGCAGTCACTCAGCCTTCCTAGGCCACACCATTGTATCCTGCACATCCACTGGCTTAGGCATTTAAACTATATTTTTCCTTTGCACCCAGGAACTGCCTGCTCAGAATTATCATCTCCTGCTATCTCTCCTGGGGCTAATTATCTTTTTAACTTCTGTTTGTAGGAAATTAAACATGAGTTTTATGGACAGATTGCAGTGCAGTCCCAAACCAGTTATTTCCTCTAACTCTCTCCTGGGCTGTCTGAATTGGCACCTTGCATATCTAAGTAGACTTGGTGTTGTGACAGAAGACAGGAGAGAGGATGGAGAAAGCAGAGCAGCACAGACCTGGGACATAAAGACCCTATAAGTTCAGCTTCCAGACAGGATTTACATACTGATATACCAACCAGGAGGGCACAGAACACGGTGAGTTCTGCACAAATTACCCTGCAAATCCAAATACATACAGAGACGTTTAGCCTATGCTGAGGTACATGACACCTAGGCCAAAGCTGATGAGGGTCAACTGTATGGATACAGGGGCAGAGTGACAGGCATGAAGTGGTTTGTGCCACCTGAATGTTGTCCTGCCACCATTTTGGCATTTTGATACTGTCTTTAACTGCATAGTCGTAATTAACCAACTGACGTAGATTAGAATGAAGAAACCATGTTTAAGAGTGTCCTTTAGGTTACAAAGTCATAAACTCAAGTGTTAGAAAATGGCAGATACACAGTTCTCTGCTTCTTCATAATTCTGCACCTTTTTGCAGTCTTCCTGTTCATTGAATCAGGCGGAGATCCTGCGCTGCATAAAGGTGGGCATACGAGGTAGAATTAAGGTTGCACAAGCCATCTGTATATAGTTTTAATTTTCAAGTCCTGTCTCTTGTTTTGTCCTGGTTTCAGTTGTGATAGAATTCATTTTCTTCTTAGTAGATGGTACAGTGTGTTTTGCATTTAATGTGAGAATCACGCTGATAACACACTGATGTTCTAGTTGTTGCTAAGTAGCACTTATCCTAAATTAAGGATTTTTCAGTTTCCCATGCTCTGCCAGCGAGCAGGTGTACCAGAAGCTGGGAGGGAGCATGGGCAGGACAGCTGACCTGAACCAGCCAAAGGGATATTCCATACCATAGGACGTCATGCTCAGTATATAAACTGGGGGGAGTTGGCTGGGAGGCACGGATGGCCGCTCAGGCATCTGTCACTGGGTGGTGAGCATTGTGCATAACTTGTCTTTTGGTTTTTGTTGTTTGTTGTTTTAATTATATTCCTTTTCATTACAATTATTATTACTATTATATTCTAATATTGTTGTTAGTTTTGCATTTTATTTTACTTTAGTTATTAAATCGTTCTTATCTCAATCCACAAGTTTTGCCTTTTTTTCGATTCTCCTGCCCATCCCACTGGGGCAGGGGGAGTGAGCAAGCGGCTGTGTGGTTGTTGGCTGGGCTTAAACCAAGACAGGTTTAAATTCCTTTCTTTTAAAATAGATATTGAAATTTATTTGAGAGAATTATATAGAATGTATATGTATTTGGACTGGGGGGGGACACCACCTCTTGCAGCCCTTTAAACAAGTGTTAATCACAGTTCTTTACAGCGCAGAACACAAGAACTATGGCTCTCACTTCACTTACCAGAGTAACTGTATCAGTTAGGTGCAAGGGACAGCTATTATCCCAGTGAGAGGGAAGAATATAATGGATTTGCAGTTCAACCTCTTCCCTAAGAAGAAGCTGGAAGAACTCAAGCTTCATGGGGGAAAAGGGACCAAGCACCTCAAAGCTGTTTCTCTTCTCAAAAGCTGCTAGCAGCTCTTAGCTATTACAGCACTGTGCAAGAAGTTACTATTATCATGGCAGGATAAGCCCAGCCTTCAAACATCTCTGCCGAGTTAGTATTGTGACAGAGAGGAAGACTGGAAAACAAACAGATTTTCTTCTTAAGTAAAAAAAAGATATTAGTTTAATAAAAGCCCACAAGCTAGGGCTTGTTTTAGTCTCACCAAAAGCTCTAAGATATTTCATAGGACAAAGAAAAAGCCTTTCCTTACTGTCAGGTATTGGTACAGACAATAGAAGGAGGCATTACACTTCCTAAAACAAACAGAAAGAAATTAGTTTGGCAGTCTTTTATCTGGGGAAAAAAGTATAGAACTGAAATAGACTTCACCGTAGAACAGACACTTAAGAAAAATACACAGGTTTTTAAAAAAATTACTGTTGTTAGTATTATACCTCTGAGACATTGTTTCTTTTTACCATCAGTGTGCTTTTTTTTTATCTAGGGAATATTAAAATGCTAGTAGTACCAACCTTGGTTAATACAAGCTGAAATGAAAGCAATAAGGAAAATACAATAATATATTTCTTTGCTTGTCATTCAGCTGTTTGTCAGCATCACTACTCTGGAAAACAAGTGAAATTGCTTTACCCTTCCAAAGTGAGAGAACAGTGTTACACTTTTAATGATTCCCTGAGGCTATCTGTCAATGAGTAAATATATTAAGGATATAAGGTACTATACACACAAGTGCTTTATAAACAATTTTTTTTCTTAACATGTAGTTCTTTTAAGAAGCAATAGTCTTAATTTGCAGACAGTAGACACTGAGGCATCTGCATAGTGTCTACACCAACACAAGAGTAGATTTCAGGACTTGAAATTGTTGATATGGAGAATTTACTGCATACATCTCTTACCAGTCAGAGATTATAATGCAAAATAGTGAAGAAAAGAAAAAAAAAAAAAAAAAAGTTTCTCTATTTGCTTTTTATATGATCCTGGAAAGTAAAGGCTTCTTCAGGATCAAAGCTCAGAAATTTAGTGATGATAATCTCCCTGGTACTGTCCTATTAGAAATGTTTGGAGACTTTTATGAAGAGGAGGCCTGGGAGTCAGACCCCAATTTGTGTTATTCGTGTACAAGGATCTGCATAGGGGTTGCTATTTACAATGTGATTGTGTATCAAATGGTCTCTGGATATGTAGCATACTGCTTTCTGCCAGTACTGGGACTCTAGATTTGAGTGCAGTGGTACATGTTCACCAAAAGAAAAGCGTTGTTCTCACTTCAGCAAACAGGATTTCTGCACTGGATACACTACTGAACCAAAAGTAGGTATTAGCATCTAACAGGGAAGTTGTGGGTGACTATCTCACTATGTAAAGCCAGAATTTGGGTGGTGGTTTTTTTTTCCTTTTTGTATTATGTAACACCATTTAATTTTTGTTGTTTTCTCCCCTCAAAATAGATATTTCCTAAGCCAGAATAAAAGGCACTATCTTGATGTTTCTGCATGGTTTCCAGACAGTAGCTCAGTATGAGTGGAGAGCAGACACATTTTGGAAGTGAAAAGATGTTTGTGGGAAGACAAGGATGTGAGGTGTAAAGGAGAAGCGTATGGGAAAGGATAGACATTCAAAGATACTGTGATTAGGGCAAGGTTAGGTTCTAGTTAAACTAAGCTAAAATACATTAACTTGCATCTGATCCAAAGGAAAAAAAGTCAGAATTAAATTGAGGTTAACAAATGCTGATTTAATCTTGGCTCTTTCTTCATAATCTATGCAATATTTTCTTCCTACAGATTATGAATTATTCTGTAGTGTTGTTTTGCCTTGTTTTGATGGAGGAGTCTCTGATAGTTACTAGAAGTTCATCAAGCAACACAAGCTAGTGAGAGCTTAAATTTTGTATTACGTAAGCAGAAAACAGTGAGAGATTTTTCAGATGGATCTTTTTCTCTTTGAGCACCTCTAGTGAAGTATCTCCAAGAAAAATATCCTCACAGTGAACTTCCTAGAAGGTAGCAGTAGTGCAGAGCCTGCCAGGATGGAGCTGTAGAGTTAATTTATGATTACAGCAGTCACGTAGTCCCACCTCCTGCTCAAAGCAGGGCTAATCTCAAAGCACACAGCAGAACAGAAAAAGTAAATGAGTTCTTCAGTGTCTTTCACCAGTGCAAAACTATTTTTGTTTAAAAATTGCCTATAATTAAAACTGCAAAATCCACAGAACAGGAAAATGCTAAGAGACCGCATTGTGTCAACGGAATTTGACAAGTGTATTTAGAAACTGGATTCAGTACTGCCGTAGGTTTTATAATAGAAGTTCATTTTAAGTTCTGAAGAAAAAAAAAAAGACGAAAGATAATATCACTTTAAATAATAGATATTCCTGCTTATACCATTCTTTCTTCTACTGAGGCATTAGCAAGTTGTATACCATCCACACCACATGAAATAGAGGTGATAATTTTTTTTGGCTGCTTGAAAAGGACATACCTCTAGGATGGTAGTTGGTGTCACTGGTAGGAGTGCTAGTGTATAATACAGCAGACATGTACCATTGTGCCAGCATGTAGGTAGCAAATGACAAAACAAGGTTTACCAGAGTGTCGAGTGTTTGGCTGGAATGTATGTGCAGACACGACCGCTCCTACGCAGCTTTTTCAGAAAGCTTTCACACTGAATGGCAGTACAGAACCAGACCTTACCATTCTGGCATGGGGGTTTGGAAACAAAGCTCCTAAGTAACAGCCCTACCTTCAGGATGGTAGCGAACATGCTTGAGAGGACTACAAACTGGGCCCATACCTTCCAGCACTCCTACCATGGTTGCCAAATTAACGGTCGTCTAAGAAAACGCACCTCCATGCACCTGCGGACTCATAACCACATGTCACGGCGGGCATGGGACAGGTGCACATGCAAATCAAAGAGTGTAATTTTCTAATGCTCTGTAATAGCTACCCATTTCTGATATGCAGAATGCCTATGTATAAAATCCCAGTGGAAAGTAAGACAAATTTTTTCCTGTATAATTAACTGTAACATGTTTAGGACATTATGTAACTACCACATTATGTTGCTAGAGGGCATTTTAAATACTTTATAGCTTAGAAAATTTTATAACTATTTCTTAAAAGTTAGCCAGCCATAAAATGCAGATGACAGTGGCATAGCCTGATTGTTGATATTTTCAGAGAAATATTATTCCTAAAACTGTAAAAATGTTGGAAAATACATTTTTAAGTTCATCTAGAGATGCCATTAAACTATTTAAAAAGGCAAAGAGCTTTCTTTTTCAGTGAGGTTTTTTTTGGTTTACAATGGGAGGTCTGGCTGGATCTTTCCATCTGCTGTGCTGGCTGTTACTGCAGATGGTCCTAATCTGTACATATGGTATGTGCATATATAAACTGAAATCGGTGTTATCTTGGGGTAAAAGCAGGCACACAACAGGAGCTTGGATGCCTAACACAAGAATATTGCTGAAGGGGATTATTTAGAGATTTTCTTTTTCTAGGGAAAATTTACATAGAATTAGGGAAAGAAGCACTTAGTGTTTGCTGGAAAAGAAAAAAGAAAAGAAAAAAAAAAGAAATCACTCACCTTTTATAAGGTAAATTCTTGATCTGCAATTTGTTTGGCATCAGATGTTGGCTTCAGCTCAGCCCTGAATCTGTGCCAGGTTTTGGTTTAAATCATGACAACACCAAACTCTCATAAACTTCTAAAGGGTTACCTCCAGCGTTCATAAGTAGGACAGCCCGCCTAGCTTTGGAGTCCCTACTTCTAACTCAGAAATAAAGCTGAAGAGATTTTCTGTTTTCTGAAAATTAGAAAATGGCCTTCCAGTCATGTAAAAAACCCGAAAGTGTCAGAAATGAAATGGTCCTCAGATCTGAAGTTTCTGTTTAAGTCAATCTCACTACCATTAAATGGTTTCTGAAACTCATGATGATCAAGGAAAGAGCAAAAGACCTTGTTAAAAGTAGTACTTGCCAGTGAATCACATGTAAACTTGCTAAATAGTAAGCTGTTCTGCCACCTATTGCAGTGCCCAGTTAGCACTGCTGAAAACTTCTCCTTGCATATTGGCTCATGAATCAGTTAAAAATTATTTCCATAAAGTCTTAAACTTCTACTTAGGAAGTTTGGACAGTTAGGAAAAACACTACTATATTTATGTGATGTGGAGAAAACTCTAAAAGCAACTCACAATTGCACTTATGAAACATTTAGCAACAAGTGCCTGAAAAGGAGAAATCATTGGAAAAGCAAGACTTGAAGAGTTTATCTGATATATAATCAAATGCATTTTTAACATTTCCTCTATCTTTTCTAATATCCTCGGTATTACAGTTTATTGGCAACATTAGCTCATTCACCAGACAAACTAATTGTTACAGCAGATAAAGTCATGACTCTTGATCCTTCTTTCTTCTTTCTTAATATCTACTCTGGTATTCTCTTCACTAACTTTTCAACCTTTCTTGTACTAGGGAAAGGCTTCACGTATTCAGCTGCAAGGCTAGGAAAGGAACATATATTGACTTTAAAAGGATTGCTGCCATTCTAACATGACTTTATAAGCTACTGTTTCTTTTTCTCCCTTATTACAGGTTTGTTTTGTGAATTTAGATGCAAACAGAGATGACTGCAGCGATGAGCAAGTGAAACAGGTAACAGTCTAGGTCTCAATAACATGCACCGGGAATCTGAAATTATCTCAACATCAGGCCATATTTTATAGCTTTTCTTATTCTCAGTCCAGAAATATCTAATGGATTGTTGCAGCCTGCAAATTCACAGCAGTTATCATGTGATTGAACCTCTTGTTCAGCTTTGGATTTATCAGAGAAGTGAACATGGATATGTCATACATTCAATTTTTTAATTTGACATAATACTACAAAAAAACAATTTCTGATAACTCTCTCTTCTACTGCCAAAACCCCTTTGAGAATCTTCTGCTCATTTTGGTCTTGTTCAGCTGACCAGCCTTAGTCAGACTTCAGATACTTTGATTATGTGGTCTTCGGGAAGGTTCTAGATAAACAGAACTAAAAAGTACATTTTACCATTTAACTGAGAGTTTGGAGGGTAGAAAAATGGGATTTTAAAAAAAGAGAGAGAGAGAGACAAAAGCTTGGTTATTTTACAAACACTAAGACAACCTACATCATGATATACTATTTAGAATACATACCATTTGAAAAAAACCCTCAAATCTGAGAAAGTCGCATTTTGAAGATATGGCCTGGTGTCAGTTTTGAGTTTACATCTTCCTTTATCAGTTCCTTTTCATCATCCTGGCTTGGTGCCCACGATCGACGCGCAATACAGCGGCAATATGTGGTAAGTGAACAAAGGTAGGATCTCCTGACAATACGCAGGGAGCTCCTCAGTAAAGCAGTATGGTTAGTTTGCTGAAACCACTTTTAGCTCATGGGAGGAAAAGCAATGCTGGGACCTTGTTGCATCCTACAAGTCATTCATTAGCAGGCACTGCTTTTCTGTGCTGTTTTCTGCATCCTGGATCTGTGAAAATTCAGATGTCAAAAATAAATACGGTTTCTTGCAGCAACATGATTTTTCTGTTGAATCAGCAGGTAAACTGTGCAGAACAGCTCAAGAGGTTTAACTTTGCCACTGGTTGTTTTCTAATAAGCAATGGTTTTATTGTTGTTTACAATGTTTATTTAGGAACAAAAGCTGCAGCAAGTCACAAGGAAACACCAAAAGCTTCTCTCTCAATCTTAGAACTAGGTATCTGTAAAAGCCAGCTGAAACTGGCTTCATGCAGCTATCCTTTACAGTGCCTGGAGATGAGATTACTCCCTCACAAGCACAAATCACCTTTCAAAGCAGCTGCACGATTTTTACCTATCAGCCCTACCGCAGCGGTGCATTCACCGCCTGTGCGCTTCGCGTGGCCCTAAGCTCTTCCTTCGCAGCAGAGCCCGGTCGGCTCCCCAAAGTGCTGCACCCCAACATGCCCACAGCTGGCACTCCCCACCCGGCGCGTGGCGGGGACTGGTAACAGAGAGACCGCAATACCTGGCTGCATTTTAGAAAGGTAGTTTCTGGTGCAGAATCACCACATTTATTAGCCATGACTGGAAAATGATTCTTTTCTTTTAGTTTTCAGTGTACATACTAAAAATTCACTACTAGCACAGGTACTGTGTATTCTTCTCTAAGAGGAAACACCCTCGTCACAATTTTTGTGTATAATATGCCGTTTGTGTTACATAATGTGCAGTTTGTGTAAATTAGCTTTGAGCAGGGTGGATTTTTTATACAACACTGATGTGGTGGAAGCATTTCATAGAAGAATTTTAAAGACGCTAGCATAGCTGTTGTTTATATGAAATACATAACTATTTACTAATAGGCACTGTTAGGATTTTGCATTACCCATTTAACCTTGGAATGGGTTAAATCGGGGTTTTTTGGTGTAAAATAATCATCTTTCCAGATTTTTCCTTCCTTTTTTATTCTGAACAAAAGGTAAGGAACCGAAGTAAAAGGTATACAAAAAGCCATGGTTTCCTAGCCAAGAGATCTGATAAAATGTGGCAATTTAGGCAGTAGAAAAATAGAGATACGTAGAGAAATGTGTGTGATAACAGAAAGGCTATAATTTGAAAAAAGAAAGGGATGAGAATTTTTTTTGTACTATACTGAAACGTCAAACCGAATTGAAGCACTGAATTTAGTTATGTCAAATACAAATACTTAGCCTCATCTGAAGATCAGTCTACTGAAAAGTGAATTGTTCCCCAAAACTGAATTAGATTTGCTAAGCCAGAAAGTTTTATTTTACCTAATTTACTCTGAGGAAAAATAACAGTACTGCGAGCTTATGATGAAAAGGAAAAAGTGAAGTATCATTGAATTGCATAATAACTGAAGCATACAGCTGGGTGCCCGAGATCTGCATTCCCTTAATGGCTTTGCCGTTTGATGGGCTGTGTTAGTGCATAAAATGGAAGTGGTATTTACTTCCTCTGCAAGGAGTCATCCTCGATTCCCTGTTCATAAAGGAAGCACACCGAGATCCCTGGCAGAAAAGAACTGCAAGCGCTCTTAGAGTAGGTATTGGCCTTTTGGTCTGGCCTTTGTACACAAAGGAGCACAGATATCTCCTGCACACGCCGGGGACGCCTAGCAGTGTTGTAATACAAATCTATGTTACATAGCATTGTTCATGTTGTGACTATTACCACTTTTGGCTCTAGCAAATACGTAACAGGTAGAAAAAGATTGTATCATTTCAAATGAAAGGTCTTGAAGGTGTCCAGCGGAACAGCAAAGAAATGCATATTTCATCTGTGTATTAAATGCTCCTGTTATTCCAGGTTTAGCATTGCATCAATTTGATCAGCAATTTCCAGCTACCTTTCCCTTTGGTTTCTTGCTTGTCATATGCCTGGAGGAAAACTGGAAGATTTGGCCTGTTCTCATTACCATACTCACAGAATCTTTTCTGGTTTAGACAATAACAGACACAGTGTGTTCTCAGTCTCTCAGGAACTCACTCGTGGTAGGAAGGACAAGCATGTAGATGCACAAATACAAGCAAGCCGTTTAGCACATGACAATGTAAGGGATGACAGATTGTCCTGCTGGACAGTGGTGCAGAAGTTCATACTGTCACCGTTGTCTTGCCTGATAGCTCAAAAGAAAGAGTGTGCATTTTAACGCTGCCAGTTTTATTTTTAATCCACTCAAAGCAGTAAGTTCAAGTAAGCTTTCTAAAGGGACACCTATAAGTGGTATTTCGTTTTGATATTTATGAATATAACTGTGCAACTCAGACTTCATTACGTGAGAGCAAAAATCTATCTTTCATACTACAGAGGTTGATCAGCGTCTCTCCAAATCTCCCCAAACTCATCAGTTCGATGAATGTACAGCCACCAAAGGAAAATGAAATAGTCCTGCTGAGTGGATTAGCATCAGGAAACCTTCAGGCTGATTATGAAGTTCCCCAGGTAGGAATCAAACTCATCTTTAAGATCACATCACACCTGTGAAGGATAGAATTTGAAAAATGGAAGAAAGGAAGCTGAAAGCAAAGACCTTGCACCAGTTCGAGAGATGGGCGGGAGTTTGCAAACATAAAAAATAAATCTAACAAAAGCCTGTTAAGTGTGCATGGCGGCGGGGGAGTGACGCAAAGATAGGAGAGAGATTCTGCTATTCCCTCTAGATCCTGTGGATGTCTGGGTTGCAGCTGATAATGCTTTAAGCCATATTAGTGGCTGATCCTTCAGGGAAGGCAGGCATTGGTGACAGAGATGATTCATAAGCCCAGATTTCAAGAGTAGCAGGAGTCAGAAGGGTGGCACAGAGGGGGGGAAAGGAAAGATGTAACACTTTTTCTGTGCACATAGCTAGATTGGGCCACAGATCCTACAGACTCCCTTTCAGGTGAAGTCTTGCTACTTCCCACTTTTGTTCCCAGTCCATCTTCTCCCATGCATGCACCTCAGAAAAGAGCTGACGATAGGACTTGAAGATCCTAGAGGCTATTGTAAACCTGAATGTGACAATGGAAAATACCAAGCTACACTAACCATATCAGAGCTGATACCTCATTTAACTTCTGTCAACTTAAAAAGTAATTAATGCATTAATTAAAACTTAACATTTGAAGAAGCCAAAAGCAAAGTTCTCATGCTAACTCCTTTACTCCCATTATTGTTCCCCATCTGTGATCTGGAGGCCAAGAATTCCTCTTAATGACACCACATAGAGAAAGCAAGCAAATGGTAACATTTGCTTAAAGGCATTTTAATGCACAAGTTCCAGAAGCTTAACTCCTTATTGTAATAAAAGTCTTTTTCCTCCTTTCCATTTTTATCATTCGTTATGCCTGTTCATGTCTGTGTAAAGAAAAAGAATGAAAAATACTTCAGTATTTTTCAGCCTGATTCTGATCTCATTTGGCCAAGCATGAATTGGGAACAGCTTCATTAAAACTGCAGAGTTATCTTGGACTACAAAACTATCTCAGCAAACTTAAAACATGAGCAGGTGTCTTGTTTTATCTGCTGCAGAAAAAGAAAGCAGAAAACTTTTTTTCACTGAAATTAAATTGTGTACAGAAGTCTTCATGTAGCAGGCCCTGGAACAGCTGTATTGCAAAGATCATTGAATTTTATGTTATACCAATACGCTGATCTTTAAAGAGAGAAATTGCCTGGTTATTGATCTTTCTTGCCACTTGTGACTAATGGCTGAATTTAGAAAGATTTAAATAAAAAAATAAAGAAATAAGAGCACAAGCCCACGGTGAGAGCAGTGGAGCTCCAAACCCCACTTCCCTGGAGGGAAGCTGCTGCAGTAGATACAAGGTTGTTCTGAGGCCTGAATAAGATGACTCAAGTACCCAAGTCATCCCCATCTCTGAAAGAGTGCAGCCGTTGAGAATGGCAGCCTTCTCGGTGAGAGTGCAGGCAAGAGACAAATGAGAACTAACCTAAATTTCCACCCCATAAGATGAGTAAAGCTTTGCATTGAGGCTGGGTGACATTTATTGGCCAGATAAGCACATGCTATGTTCATCGTTACATTTGTTTGGCTTTCCAGAGAATTTAATTTGTAAGGAGACTCGCATAGTTTTCATACAAGGATTTTTATTCTGCCCCCTCAGCCCTTTTCACAAGTACAACCCTGCAAACTGTGGACTGGAGAAACAGCAGGGGAAGGCTGCATCTGTTTTTAATAACATTTTTCACAATATAGTATACGCTCAAGTCTGATTCAGCAACAATTTCTTAGCAGCTAGTTAAAAAAAAAAATCTGTATTTTCTCTATTAAACACATTAATTTATCTGGTTTTCTCTTCAAATACATTTTTTAGGTGGAAAGGAAGAGCAGGCTAATAAAGCATGCTATTCCAACATAATAGTCATCCCACTCCCTTTATTACTAGATATTTGCTTTGAATTCACACTCAAAGACAAAAGATCTAGGTTGGGGTTACATTATGCTAGATACTGTGCAAATGCACAGGGGGTCCAGGGCATCTTTTGCACAGCTTAAAATCTACCTCCTCGATCCAGAGCTGGCTCCACTCAAGCTGGCTCCTTCCTGGGGTCTGAAGTTAAAGCACAAGATCACAAGCTGCAAAAGCTTGGCTTTGCTTCAGAGTACATCCACACCGCAAACGTAGTCCCATGCAGAGATATCAACTTAGCTTTGTGGTTGTATAAATATCCAACGGTTTTAATATCAATAAAATGAGGATAACAAGGGTTCCTTCCTCTCGGTTTCTGTCCAGCTTTCAACTTAATTGTACAGCTTCTTTGGGTAAGACAGTTTTATATAAAGGCTCAGCACAGTACACAGTGTAATAATGGGGCTTTGGGCAAATAAGGAAATGAGAGGAAGAAGAGCAAAGAAACAAAATAAAACACTGTTTTAAAACAGTCTGTAGGAACATCTGAACGTGACCTGCTCTTAATCTCGCCAGCCAGTATTTACAGGACTGCCTTCGAACAAGTGTTGCAACAGAAATTATCCCAAAAAGGAATTCATGCCCACAAACGAGTCCCTCAAGAGGCAGGTAATACCGGGTGGTATGAGACCATTAATAACATTATGTCAGATGGCTAACTCTGACATGGCTAAAAGCAAGTAAGTCTCTGTCATTAAAACAAGAAGTTGATTGAAAACAAACCACTTGGTAATTTCAACAAAATAAAGATGCCCCTGTGGTACAGCTGGGTTCTCTACTAAAACTCCTGTATAACAAAAGTTGTCAGTCCAAGCAGTCTTATTTTGGCATATATGTAACTGCACACTGCATTACAAACATCTAAATGACAAATTGTATTGCCTTTTTGCAACAACATTCCCAAGATATTTACAGAGAGGGAAGATTAAAATAAGTTTTCTTTTTTAATTAAGTAACTGAGATTCTTTTCCCCTCTAGTGTCCTTGGCTGGCAGATGTCTGCTTGGTTCAATGTGCAAGGGGGGACAGGAAAAACAGCACAAGCTGCATCATTTTTGAAATAAACAAGTTTCTGATTGGACTTGAGCTCGTTCAGGAAAGGCAGCTGCAGATAGAAGCACATGTCTTAAAGCCTGAGGATGACACAAACTGCTCAGTGTCTTCAATAGAAGAAGATTTCCTCACAGCATCTGAGCACCTTGAGGATGACAACGAGGGTGATGAATATAAAACTGGTAAAAGCAATGGGACTGAGCATAATACTGCTGTTGTTCATACTGCAAAACAGCCATGGCAATGCTCACGGAAATTGCACTTGATGTTAATTCATGCATATATTTATCTGTAATTTAGAAAGCGGACAGCCATTCATATTTTTAAATTGTTGTTCAAAGACATGGATACGTGGCTGTGCCGTAGTTTCACAGAGCAGTAATGCATTACACAGTTGTGCAGCTGTTTTCTTTTTAAAGTTACAGGGTATTCTGAAAAAACTAATTTCTTATTTTTTCTTTTAATAGGTCATGAAAAAGTAAGTGTTTCAGAAGCATCTTCAGATGTCAAAAAAAATAAAGGAAAGGGATTTGAAAATCTCCACTATAGAAAAGCCAGGTTGCCACTCATTCTTGAAGGGAACTGCATTAATAAGGATAATGCAGCTACTAGAGTCTCTGAAGCTGTGAATGTTGTGGCTGAAGATGGCATCTTGCAACCTGAAGATAAGTCAGACCAGGAAATACTCTGGCAGAAGGAATTAGCTCGAAGAGCTACTTCATCCTTTAGTACTACTAATTTGACTGGCGAGGTTGAAATTTCCTGCTCAGCACACATGTTAGAAGATGTACCTTTAACCAAAATGGCTAAAGAGGAGCTGGGGCCTCTGTATGACCCAACAGCAAAACACAGCAGTAAGACAGATGGAGAGGACTGTGCAAGTATCAGGAAAACTGATCCTCCCTCGGAAAATGAGCAGGCGACTACAGGTCAGTATGCCACAAATTTAGCAGAATCTGTTCTGCAAGATGCGTTCATTAGACTATCACAGTCTCAACCCACTTTTAGTGAGGAGGCTGCAGTCAGCATCTCCGTAGGAAGCTCCTGTAAGTCAGAAGACGTATCTGCTTACCGATCGTGGAATGAACTTCCAAAGATCGTCATAGTGCAAAGTCCAGACAGTTCTGAGAATATATCTGACTGGCCAGGGTCTGCGTTCCCCAACCTGTGCCACTGGACTGAATCAGGAAGTTCTGCTGAAGTTTCGGATTACTTTGAGGAAGAACATTCAAACGGACACGGCCAGAGCGCGCTGGAAGTTGCCCTGGCTTGTGCAGCCACTGTTATTGGAACCATTTCCAGTCCCCAGGCTGCAGAAAAATTCAGAGGGGATCAAGAAGCCACAGACTCTAAAAGCGGAGCGGTTGATAGTGAGGACCTACACACAGCATCTTCACAGCTACTTGATGACTGTGCTAGCACAGAATATTCATTTCCATCTGCACTGTGTGGCATGACTCAAGTAGCAAGTGCTGTAGCTGTCTGTGGTCTGGGGGAAACAAAGGAAGAGAAGTACCCTGCAACTTCGAGCGGACTTCTGTCTGCTGCTCAGACTTCTGCAGCCATTACTCTTCATTGTAGCATAGCTATAGGAAGCAGCATGGAGAAGCTAAATGACAGCATTGCAGAAGCACTTCTCAAAGAGGCATCAATAGTTTTGACAAAACCCAACACATACAAAAACGTAGGGCATTTTATGGAAACCATAAATGGAAAAATTATTGAAACAGCAGCAAGGCCACGGATTCCACACACTGATGAAGTAATCAGGGATGAACTTGCACAAAACTTATCCAATATTATTCTACGACATTCTATTGAAGAGGTTAAGAAGAAGAGACAACTACACCCCTGTTCAGAAAACAGCTCAAGTACACAAGACATTTTCATGAACTCTGCAAACGAGTTGCTTTATAACATAATGTATTTCACTTTCAAGAAGATGAATGACATAAGACAAGTTGAAGAGTGTTCTCCCCTCTTTCCTGAGGGCACAAAAGTAGAGAAAGTAACAAGAGCAGAAGGATGGTCAACACAGGCAACTGCACGTGAAACTTCACACAGCCCCGTTGATCACTCTGCTGTTCAGCCATTTGGTACATCCTACAGCACTAGGGCTAGCAAAGATCTTGGAAAGGTCACAAACACTAGGAAAAGTAATGTGAAAGATGTAAATAGCAAGGAAAGTGCCACACTGAATTCAGAACCAACAAGTAGAGCTACAGGGCATAACACACTTGTTGCAAAAACATCTCCCAAGAAAAGATACCTGAAAAGAACCACACGAGACTGTTACAAATCCCCAAATCAGAGTAACAATCATCATCAGAAGAAAGACTACAGATCATTTTCAGACAGAGAAAATACCTTTGCAAACAATGAATGCAGGCATGGTGTTCAAGAACAGCTGTCTTCCAGTGCCACCATAAACGCAGAAAACCAGGCCAAGCATAAGTGTGATGCTGTGCTAAATAATGATGTTCAGGTTAGCTTGTCTTTATTAGGAAATCATGTCTTGCTTCCTTCTCAGCCTGTGCTACAGGTGAAACATTCAAGGGACAAATATTGTATAACAGATTTTGCAGAAGAATTGGCAGAAACAGTCGTCTCCATGGCAACAGAAATAGCGGCCATTTGTCTTGAAAATTCAGATGGAAAGCAACCCTGGTTCTGTGCGTGGAAGAGAGGCAATGAGTATCTGGTGACCCAGAGCTTATCATGCAGAACCATGAAAAGGAAAAAGGAAACCCATGCTAATGGTTCAGTTGTTCGGAAGCACAGGGCACCTAGACTTAGTGAGATAAAAAGAAAAACAGATGAGCACCCTGAGCTAAAGGAAAGGTTGATGAATCGAGTAGTAGATGAATCCATAAACCTTGAGGACACACCAGATTCAGTCAGTATCTTTGCAAATGAAGTGGCTGCCAAGATCATGAACCTCACCGAACTCTCCATGGTTGATAGCATCTGGCAAGGTCCAAACCACCCCAGGAATAGGCTGCACTGTGAAAGATGGAGCCGAGCCAAGGCCTCAAGCTGTGAGAGCATACCAGAGGAGGACTTGGATTCGAAAGCCTCTTTCAGCACCCTAGGCCTAATGAACACCTTTGGTCAGCCTGTGAGCCAGACAAGTTCTGTCTCAAAGCAGTCTAGTTGTGAAAGCATTACAGATGAATTTTCAAGATTTATGGTGAACCAGATGGAAAATGAAGGAAGAGGTTTTGATTTATTACTGGATTACTATGCAGGAAAAAATGCAAGCAACATCTTAACTTCTGCTTTGGAACAGGTAGCCAAGAAAAATGGTCACCTTAATGTAAGACCAAGTTGCCCATCCAAACAGTCCAGCACAGAAAGTATAACAGAAGAATTTTATAGGTATATGCTAAGAGAAATAGAAAAGGAAAATAAAGATAACATATCTTCACCTCAGAATTCAAAGGACTGGTGTGGCAATTTGCTGCCACCCTCTCTACGATCACCTTTTTGCTTTAGGCAATCGTCAATGCCTGACAGCAGATCATCAGGCTCTAGGCTAACAGTTAATGTCCCAGTTAAGGCAAATTCATTAGATGGATTTGCCCACCATCACCAAGATTCCTTAAGTGTACAGCCAGTCAGTACTGTGGCTTCTTCAGGTCTTTGCAAGTCTGACTCATGCCTGTACCAAAGATGCAAGACTGACCAGATAACAGATATGTTGATTCATGAGACGTGGGCAAGTTCTATTGAATCTCTAATGCGCAAGAACAAAATCATAGCAGATGAGGCAGAGGCTGCAGAGGCAGACCAATTTCACAGTGATTCCCCACCACAGGTGGAACAATATGCAAACAGACTGGCTGCAAATATTGTCGAAAGTGGTAAAAATTTAACTGTTGTCCAGCAGGATTCCTTTGATTATACAAGCCAAGCTCTTGTGCTGGAAAGCAAACACCCCCAAAGGGCAACTCGGATTAAATCAAAACCCAAAAGGGATGGAGTAAATTTGGATGAGAAAAAAGAGCATACAAAGAGCCCTGGATGCCTCCCTGCAGGTCAGCACAGGGAAGTGCCTTTAATTCAGATAGAAACCGATCAACGAGATGAGACAGGTAAAGACCTGGAGTCCTCAACTTCATGTGGCCCTTCTGAAAAGGAGCATCAAAGCAAAGAGAAGCCTCCAGAAGCTTTTGGTGGGAAACACATGGTTTCCAGTTCCCTGCAAAATAGGTAAGTGACGAAACAGCAAATCAGCACATCGCTTTGGTGTTTGTTGTAATTTCTCAGTAAAAATTATTTTGATAAAGAAAGAAGATAAGAAGAGAAGCACTTTTAAAGAAATAAACAGGCTAAGTTCTGACTACAGGTTTCTAATAGCATAAAATCACCCAATCATGTATCAACAGTGCCAATTTCTGGAGCAAACTTACATTGAATATGACCATGCTGTTTCCGAGATTCAAATCTAATACTACACAGACAAGTAAGTTTTCTCTCTACAGATATTTAAGTCTTCCATAGTCAAGACAGGAAAGACAGACAAAGTTTGAAATTTCATTTAGCGCTGGCTGATATCTCAATTTAAAAAAAAAAAATAATAAAAAAAATCAGTGTTGGTGTAAAACAGAAGATAGCAGAATTTGACCTGTAGTTCCCTGCTGTGCCTGTTCATATAACTAATGCTTTGTGTACCTGGAAACAAGACCAGACTTCCAAGAGCTTGAAGTTCAGCTCTGTGTTTACAGTCTGGAGCAACAAGTAATAAAAATTCTTTAGTGAAGGAAATAAAATAGTAATTAAAAGCACACCTTGCCTCCTTTGGTTCAAGACATCTCTGGTAGAATTTAGATAGAGAAAATAATAACAATTCATTTTATTTTAATTTAATTTCACAAAGTTTATACCACAGCTTACGACCCTCTCCTTGCAGTTGTACTCCTTTTGTTGGGGAATCTGCAACTTGCTTTGGTTAAGGCAAAGTGTAAGCCCAGTATGAGAGTGCAGTACAAATGCAGAGGATTGTTGTGGATGCTGTGAGGTTAAGATCAAGGCTCTTTCTCAAGGCATTACCTTTTTTAACTACATTTCTTCATCGTATCTGTTACTTCAATGGTATCTAAACTGCCAATCACTTGGAGCACTGCAGCACCCTATTATCTCAGAGTGCTAGAAAGAGCGCAGGTGCTAGTGTAGAAACCATTTTGTAGCTCATTTTATTCTAGGCAGTGCTCTGTTTTGACGTTTGACAAAGCTCTGCTTGAAGTGAGAAAGCAGGTACTTTACTCAGTATGGTAGCAGTTAGGTGGATAATTATAACGTCACTATTCTTTCATATTGACTCTCCCCCACTAACCTTCCTCTTCCTTGAAAGGCGACCTACTTTTAATAAGATACATTTAGAAATCTACCTGTTTGGAGTCTTGCCTCTTTGAAAATGAAGTTGGTTTTGCACAGTTTGTGAGTCCTTTAATAACAACTTTTCCTCTGCCTTTGATGCAGAGTTCCCAAAGTGGCTATAGGAAGCTTAAAGCAATAGGATTGGCAGGGCAGTTTTAGTAACCAGAGGCTACACCTACATGAGCATTTTGGTTCAGTGCAGTTCTGAATCATCTTGTCTCCATGTCCATGCTTCGGGTCTGTTTGCAGCGTGCAACACAGATTTCTTTTAAAGGAGTCTCAACTAGAAGCTGCACAAGTGTGTACCAGATGTGCTCGTACCCCTACTGGGAAGGCAAAGCTTCCAGTGGTTCTTCACATGGATTTGAATCACTTGTGGCATGGCTGTCTGGACCAAGACTAGACTGAAGTAAAAACCTAAAAAAAAATACATACATGTAAATATAAAAGCATCAGCACCAATTGCTTTGATCCACTCCTACTGCATGAAATTATTTGCTAGTGTAGGTACAGGCACATAGGACTTCAGGCAAAACATCAAGCAGATGTAGAGTCAATTAGAAGAAAAAAAAATAATTTAAAAAAGCCATGCAGGCCTGGGAAAAAGATCTTCAGCAAGGAAAATAGTTGTTTCTTGTATGTAGGCAGTGCAACAGACCCAGTCCTATCACGGTTACACAGAAACCGTTCCAACCGACTGTTCAGAAGCTGGGAACTGTCAGTTCAAAGCATCGCTAGTCTGAGATGTAATTGCGTAATGAATCAAATAAAACTCCAAAAGCCAAGTAACAACACCCACAAAAATCTCTCATGTTTTGGACCAAGTATTAGGTGCTACCTGCCCTGTATTAAAAATCTGAATAACACCACTACCCTGTGACCTGGCTGCTCAGTGCCTTCATGTTACTACAGATGACAAGTTTTGTACCTGAGGGGTCAGGGAGGACAGGCGTAGGTATTTGACAGATGTTGACTGCCTGATAGAGCAGAGGCCCTCAGGCAAACAAGTCCCTTTCTCCCTGTACAGGAGGCTGCCTCTCTCCAGCATCCAGCATTCATGCAGCTACTTCTCAGTTGTCCTGAGAATGAGAGCATGGCAAAAGGAGATATCCACAATATTAATGTCTCGGTATATTCTTAATCATGTTAATTACTTGGGAGCAATAGAATTTTGGGGGTGATCTCTTGCTCTAACTGAAAACAGGGCACCTCAGCCATAACTATAGATAAAAGTCTGGAGGCAAGAACTTCTCTAGAGGGATCTTGCAAATGCAGACCACCCAGTATATATAACAAAACTAGTTTTGTTTTAATTGTTATTCTGGTGCTGCAGCAATACAATTAATTCTTTCTTATGATCTAAAAAAAGGGGGGGGGGGGGGAGAGGGTGGATTATTACATACTTTTCTGCCTGCATATCAAAAGTTCCATGTTAAGTCTCACAAAGTTCACTTTTGCTCTGAAAAGTTACCGTAAATATAGGTTTTATTTTTTTGTTTGTGTTTGCATTTGTGGGAGAGTGTGTAAATATATAAAAATGTGTCATATAAATATGTGTGTGTGTGACATATGTCAAGTGTGCAGAATTATAAAGCATTTTTCCCTTAACCCTGTATTTTCTAAACTCAGTCTGGGCTCTATATTCAATCTGGTTTCTGACTACCTGCTGTACACCTACCTAGAAAAAGAATACTTTGTCCTTCCCCAACCTAAGCGGCAAAGATCTTAAAAAACAAAGGTGGCTAAGATTCATTAGTGATTCACAACCCACAATACTTTCCTACTTTTACTTCTAGACCTCTTTTGGATCTACAATGCTAACAAAGTAGAAAACCCTGGCAAGAAACTTATTCACCCATTAGTAGGACTGAGATTTAATGCCAACATATATTTCCAAGAAATGCTGACATTCTGCACTAACATATACCACATATTTCAACCACTGATTGACTGAAGCGCATTAAGCAATAGGCCTATGCAGCGAGCAGTTTTTTTGTACATGTAAAATCTTTTTGTACAAGTTAAACCTTTTCTATGCATAGTTCAGTATAAGGCTTACTTTGGTTTGTGTTTCTTTATAGCAGCCACAAGAAGATCCTTTTTAAAAAGCATCTCAGACCATATGTCCAGCTGGACTTTGTGTATAAATTATAAACTTGCCCAAACTCTTGCATCTGTATAATTTTGCAGCTTGGTTGACTTTAATGAGCAGCATTGCTTGAAGATTGGTGACATCAGTTTGTTTGCCTATATTACAATATCAATGTGCCTTCCTTATCTCCCTACCAGCAACAGTCCCCAGAGCAGACCAGATGCTGAAATCATAGGAGAGACAAAAACAGCTGAAGAATTTCCAAACCATCTCAGCAGCAGTGAAGAAAGCACTGGCAGCTGGTCCCAGCTAGCTAACGATGAGGACAATCCTGATGACACGAGTAGCTACTTACAACTCAGCGAGCGATCCCTGAGGTACCCATATTGTCTGTTCTCAGTATACAATATGGTCTAATCAACCAAGCCAATGATTCAACTACCATGCATCAAGAATGAGGGTTAACAGCTCGAGATTTATTCAAAATACTGTAAAAAAAAACAAAAACAAAAAACAAAAAAAAAAAAACCCAAAACAAACACAAACACCTAACAACAGTTCATCTCTCTACTTTTAAAAAAGGGGAAAAAAATAGCCACATTCTGGTTCTCAGCCAGGTCTTTTTATTGTTGGTGAGCAGCTAGATTCAGACAAAGAAAAAGCTTCCCAGCGCCACTCATGTGCCTCAGTCCTACAGTGAAAGGGCCATTGGACAAGCTAATTGCAACGGTCTTTCCTTTGATTTATTTGCTACTATTTGCATAATGTTTATTTTGGCATCTCCTTAGCTGAGATTGATGAGACTGCTATTCCCACCAGGTATCTGTGCACTGAGAGCAGAGGCAGAGCCCTGATCTGCTTAGACTGGCACAGGGGAGCAGATCAACAGAGGATGATGGAGTTCCCCCTGAGCAGGCATAAGTTCCAGAGCTCCCATTGCAATGTGCTGCTCTTTCTTCCTATTCAAGTCAGGACATGTGTTTAGAAATGTTACCTAGTCCTTACAGTTTAAAGTAAGTGATGTTAGTTTGACTTCAGCCCTTTCACAACTTCAAATTGAGCAAGACTTTTTCTTCACATGCTCTTAGATTAGGTCTTAAAATATTGTCAAGTAATTACATCTTTCTCTTGGGTTTAAGATGGCAGGGAGGGAAGACAGTATGGTAATGAAGCGGGGAAGAGAAAGAGTCTCTGTCAGAGAGCACTGTTGGCTAGCTGAAAAAATACTGAACAAACCTTGCCTGTCAGTGTGGGTGAACATTCATCCCATTAATGTAGTATCAACATTTAACAAAGTCCTTGGTCTGAGAGAGATAATGTATTATGCCTTTTGGCTCTGCATTGAAACAGAAATTGCTACAGCAAGTTGGAATGCATGGCATGCTGACACTGACTCAGAAAAACCTGATGGGGAAAGGAACTGTCTAATCAATCCTTCCAATGTAAGGAAAAATACTATTAGTTGCTTTTCCAGTAAAAATTATGTGGTTCAAGTTGACTCGCCATCAGCTTGTTTGTGCTAATTGACTTGCAGCCAGAAAATTCACAACCTGTTCATGAGACTATTACCATATCTGCATAAACATTCATTGTCAAATTTATAATGATGTTATAAAGTGAACTGGTACTATTTTTTCCAAATATTCCCAGATGTTTGGCTTCTTCATAAGAATGAAGTACAAGAGAGTATTTCTGTCTATTACTGGTCCCAATGAGCACTGGCTTTAATGAAAATCTCAGTCTTTCAAGGTAGTCAGAAACATAAGGGGCCATCAGTGTACCTGTGGGTTTTGTCAAATCCCTGGTAGTATTGGGGGTATGATGTAATACACTGAAACTGCTGCTGGTTACAGGCATGGACTCACCCAACAGGTAAGTAGTATGATGGGCAACTAAACACCTTCCTATAACTCACCACGTTCAGAGGTATCTGAATCTCTGTACCTGATAATCCTTCTTTTCAAGGACTCATTCAAACTGGTTTTTTGTTCGAGGCCAAATATTCATTGCATAAGCCATTCACAAGATAGTCCACTTTTTTCTCCAGTTTATAGCACTACTTGATACATGCTCCATCTAGAACTATTTTAATAAAAGCCTCATTATTTTGAGCAGATTAGTGTGCTTCATTCTGCAAACCACTTGCTGAGCCAATTGATTTTGTGGAACTCTACATAACAGGGGGCAGCCTACTCACTTCGCTTTGTACATAAATAAATTAAAGATGTATGGAGACATGTTCAGTGCAGCTTGGCACTAATATTTAAACTTTTGCTTTGTCAGCAATGGCAACAGCAGTACAACTAGCAGTCTTGGCATTATGGACCTGGAAATTTATCAGGAGAACGTGCCATCTTCTCCTATGATTAAGTAAGTAGTCACTGAAGTGAGACTTGATGTTTAGTCTAATTTTAACTGCAAATCATTTACGCCATCTAAAATGTGCCAAGCCCTGCTTTGCACCTGCTGCTGAGCCTGCTGTTAGTTTCAGAAAAAAAGCACATGCAGGTATCTGTGCAGAGTGGTAGCACTAGGCAGTGAAAGATTACAGAAAACCCACCCAGGTGACTCTCTCAAGAGAATATGGATCCACCAATCACTTTGCCTAAAAGACAGTTTTCTGCTGTATTGGTTTCCCATTATGCGAACTTTCTTCTCTGAATAACTTAAAATATTATCAAAACTCTGCTGTAATAGCAAGTCGGGTCAAGAAAATAAGGATCAATTAAAGTCAAAGAAAAAAATATGATAGCATTCTTTCCAAGAATAATAATAATTTGGCCCAAAGTACATCTTACCTGTTGTTTCTGGGCATGTTTCTACTGAGCATGCAATTAAATTATCACGAGGTGTGCAAGTACCTGCCTAAAGATTCTGGTACCCTGAAACCTGGTATAACTTGCCAGCTGGTGAATGTCACGATGCAGTCAGGGCATGGCCACTGTAGAAGTGTATAAACTGAACATCACTCGTTGAACGTGGGAACTTTGTGAAGTTGGTGACGTCAGAAAATCTTCACAGCTCATTACCAGACTATACTACAACTGTCCTGCTTTGAAGATGCTCTTTTTTTGTAAGAAATCTGGGCATTCATGTTTCTATAGAGTTACATGCATTCTCTCTCAGCTGCTGATTTGGAAACTAACCTTGTTAAAAAATTCCCATCTTTGTAGTAGGCAGTGATACCTCCTACACACCTTCCTAAAGATGACCCCTCTCCCTTATATTTCTGAGGACCAAAGGGATAAATTTTTTACTCCCCTTGTTAGGTTTCAGGGCTATTCTCAGGTGTTAGACAATAGGTGCGAGAAGTTTGTACTTCCACAAATCAAAGTCAAGGCACAGAATACATCTGCTGTTCAAACAGAGAACCGGAACAAAATCTGACGGGAAGGAAGTTATTCAGCACCTATGATTCTATGTCATGACAAACCATACATTGGATGCTGCTATTTTATTCTTTCCTCTCACATCTTACAGTAACCAGTACACAAGTATATATAATCTTGATTCTTTGAAGCCTTGGGGGAGATTCTGAAATCCTGTGAACGAGGGCAGTGAAGAGTAGCGTCCTCCCTTCCATACTAGAAGCAAAATCTTACACTTGCAGCATTCTCTCTGATTGAAGGCAGAATGAGACAGTGGAAATGTGTATTGTAAGTGCTGTCCCTCCAGGAGTGATGAAATGAATGCAATAGCCATGACATCAATAATGAATTTGCAGTCTCCTGCCACATGTACATGAGCATGGATATTGTGTTCAGAAATGGAAGCTGAAGCAGTGACCACATGCCTGGAGTTTTTTTCCTGCAGTTTAAGAAAGCAATAGTACATAAGAAATGAAGATCTTTGGAAATTTTTGCAAGGTGTAAACAGAATTTGTTTATCCAAACAGTTAATATATTTAAAACCAGCAGTAGCTGAAGTCATTAATAGTTATGATCGTATTTAACTATGAAAGATAGAACTAGAAAGCAAGACTGGAAAAGGTTCACCCAAAGAGTATAGCACTGCATAACGCAGGCATTGGAAGTTCAGTATTTCCGCCCAGGGTATGAGACTTGCTCTGTCTTACCATAATGTCATTTGCTTGTCATTATGTAAACTGTAAAGATACACAGATGCTGGTGAAACGCAATACACAGTGCAACCAGTATAAGTACTTCATCCTATTACAGGAATAATGCTGCAATTCCCATAGCTTTTCCTGATTTACAGATTAAATAAATGAAATATATTCAGCATTTTATTATTTCATCATCCGTAACTTTTTTCTTGCAGTTTTCTATGTCTTACATTGAGGGAGAAGTTTATCCATCATGAAGCAATGTTGTAGACTGTTCCTAAATATCACTAATAAGCTTTGTTGTTGTTTGTTTCTAAGTGAATTAGTAGAAGAAAAGGTTTTCCTTAAAGAACAGACAGAAAATACAGAGGGTAAGTTGAACCGTATCAATTAAAGCATACAATTTGAAGTTAAAACAAGTAATTGCACAGTAACTGTCGGGATTATTTTTCCAGAAAGTACTTCTGGGCTTTCAGTGGGAACAACTAATTGTCAAAAGGACCTGCTGGTGATAAACTTTGATCTGGAACCAGAGTGCCCCGATGCGGAGCTGCGAGCCACCCTGCAGTGGATAGCCGCTTCTGAACTTGGAATTCCGACCATCTATTTTAAGAAATCTCAGGAAAACAGAATTGAAAAGGTAGTATTTACAGAATTGGGCATGCTATGTTATGTTTTATTGAAGTTACTGAACTTAAAAGCAGATGCAAAACCATCATCAATCATTACAGCAAGATAGCAAAAACTACAGTTTATTACAGAAAGGGAGGAGAGGATTAAATGTATTATTTAAGGTACATGAAATATTTAGTAGATTGTCCATGGCACAAGAAACAGTATCGCCATGAGACCTTCTACAAAGCCTCTATAACATGCTTTGGTGAATCTGTTCACTTTTTCATATCGGTGCTGTGTTAAGTATCAATGCTCAAGGCAGAATTAACAGAGAGTCCATATGTGGCTGCATTTGAAAGGCTGCAGATGGCTTACATGGAGTTTAAACACGTAGCTTAAAAAATAAAAATCCCTTGCATGTGGGCATCGCACATACTGTCACTGAGGAGCAGAACTTTGTAAGAGCTGACTACAGTGCGAGACATAAGTTGGACTTAAGATTTGCAGCTTTGAAATTCCTTAGTCCTTATGCAGGTTCTGCCTTGCCAACAACACTGATTAGGGCAGCTGCAGGCAGGTCTGACCTTGTGCCTGGCTGTTCAGAAAGTGCTATAGCTGGGAATACAGCAGGGTACTGCAGGGGCCTGACAATTCCTCCTACATTTACATGAGATCTACCAGGGCCAAACACGTTGGCTTTATAGTCACTCTGTGCTGGCAGAAAAGGATTGCTGCTCACCAAGGAATGGGCCTCACTGCCGATACGTACAGAAGATCCTAATGGCAAAATAAAGATAATCCATATTAGCTCAGGTTCACCGACATAACAACACTACAAGGCTTCTGCACCAGAGCTGATGGAAAGTTCAGAAGATAGGCAGGAGGGACCTATCTGTGTAGGCATATCCTTATATTATATTACTACCCCAAGAGACAGTTTTAGCCCAGGCAGTGACCAACCAGCATTTCCAGTAGAACCATATTTGCAACCAGATATCTGTTACTTGGTAAATTAGACTGATTGAAATATTTTGCATCATTGTGTGGAAATTATGAAGCACCTCCCCTGGCCTAGCAATAGAAAAGTGCTATGCGTGCCAGTACTCTTTTGCTCCTCCTCAGGTGTGGCTTAGCCTCTGCCAACCACCATTTTGAAAGCAGAAGTCTATTTCCAGAGGGAGAGGGGCAGACAGACACAGACTACCAGAACTGAGAAACCTTCTGAGGGATTAGTCCAAGCCAGAGCACCAAGAGCAACACTGAAGTCCAAAACGGCCACAAGAAGTGCAGACTGTGTCTATTCCCAAATGATTAGTTAGTGCTCCATTGTAGATAGCCCTCAATGCCACTCAGCGTTTCAGGAATGACCAAAACAGCCCCATTTCTAAGGTCAGCAGGAACAGCTCAAGCCTTAAGGCTTACAAAAAGTATCACAGTATTCAAATCAATTAATGAAAACAGTATTACAAATCAGTATTTTGCTCTTTTATGAGAAGATCATTTTGAGGAGCAGAGATATTGTTTGATTTTCTTGAGTACATGCATTTGGGAATCATAAACATAATTTAAAATGCATTCAGCAGCAACAGTCCAAATTGCATCTAATTAAAGAAACAGCTGTCAGCTTTACCCATGTGCTTTGGCAAACAGTTAATTCAATTGCAAAAATACACTAGAGAATAATGAAGCACATCCTGCCTACAACAGTGCTCTTGGAAATCGCGTGCCTATTAAATATCATTAAAATACATATTAAAAGTTTAGGCTTCAGTATGTAAATAGCAAACAGCTACACTAACTAGAGAGACACAATATTTTCTTGCGCAGTTTAAAACTGGAAATGTAGAAGGAGCAAGCTAATTGGATATTGATTGTGAAATTCAAAGAAATGAAAAGCTTTGATTTTCATTTATGTGCTTCAGAAAAAAACGGGACCAGATGTATGACACTGTGAAGCCATTATTAAATACAAAGTGGACAAAATTCAGGATTTTTTACAGCTGCTTAAGAACATATACTTAACCTCTGGTTTATCTGGAAGTTTAAAAAAAAATAATCAAATATAGATACTTTTTGTGATTCAACCACAATTGTGGCAAATATCTTCATGTGACAGAAGTTTACCCAGGATTCCCTCTCACCAGTACTACATGAATATTTAAAATACTATGGGATGTCTATGTAGAAATACAGAAAGTTAAATATAAATTAAAATATAGCTAATGGTAATGAAGAGGGATTTTTTTTTTCTTTAGAGTGGATAGCCACACTTCCATTATTTTGACAGCAAGTTGTGGATAACAAGGAAAGTTGTGATCCTTTATCAAGCTCACTTTCACTGTTCTTACTTTCATTGCAATAAGTAAGAATTGATGAGAACAACTAACTTAGAAAACGTCATGAGATCGGACCAGTCTCTGGGGATCTATGGAACTTCATTTGTGAAGTTTTATGAATAGAAAGAACCTTTATGTTGCTGTGCAGTGAATCGTGTCCAGTTCCTCATACAGCAGTACATTTACAAAGGATGGTCTTACAGCAGTTTGTGTGTATTCATTTAACAAAACTTTAACCAAATCCTAAGCGTGTTGTGTTGGTTTTTTTATTTAGTTTTTAGATGTTGTGCAATTAGTTCAACGGAAGTCCTGGAAGGTGGGGGATATCTTTCATGCCGTGGTGCAGTACTGCAAGCTCAGTGAGGAAGGCAGAGAAATGACACCAAGTCTGTTTGATTGGCTTCTTGAATTGGGTTAAGAAAGTTCACCTGTCCAGCATTTTTGTTTTATTCCAGTTTAAATAAGCAGTGGTTTGTGTAATGCTCCAATTTCTGAACATCACTGAATAAAATGAGCAACGACATATAAACTCTACAGAAACGGCACATGTCCGTTCCACAACTGAACAAGGAGCAAAGTGAAACCAAGGTGTATTGTATCTTTCTGTATCATGAGGGACTCTTGACGTATTGTGCTATAGGATGTACTGTACTAGGAGGGGATGGATTTTTAGCCTTCTGAATGAGGGGACTACACAGTAAAAGCTTAAATTATCTAATATGTTCCATTTTATTCAGTTTGATTAAATCAATCAGCTAAAATGGGATAGTACACTAACATTCAGCTTTAAAACACCAATATTAGTACAGTTTAACTATTAGAACCAGAGTTTGTTCCAGGATGGCTGGAGACACTCACGTCCCTAGATGAAGAATTGATTTATTTATTTTTTTTTTTTTAAATCCCCATAGTCTGTTTAAGGGGTAAAAAAACAAACAAACAAACAAACAAAAAAAAAAACAAAAAACCCACCCCATACTTTTGAACACTTAACACCTTTGCAGCTAGACAATACAATAAAAAGCTGCTGAAAACACATTTTAGTTTCTTTCCATGCGATTATTTCTCTTCCATAGCTGTTCCTGATTCCTGTCTTCTTCTCAAGGAAATAAAATCTAAACTCTCAGTTACTACCCTTAAAAACTTCATTCCTTTTCACTTGGAGGCAATGCAGTTCAGTCTAGCTACACCTGGCATATCCCTGAACACAGCTCTGCAAGTCAGGGCAGCAGGTTTCTAACCCTGTCCCACCACACACCTGCCATGTGACCTTGGGCGAGTCATTTCACCTCTGTGCCTCAGTGTGCCTACCTGGTAAGAGGGAGTAATGATAATACAATCGTTACGTAAAGTGCTTCTGTTTAAAGCACTATGTGACATGCTACATATCAGTTAAAAGCAGTGAAAAAATGCTATTTTAATTTTAGTTTAATCAAATAAATTGTTAATAAGGTGAAGAAATGCATATCTGAAGAGAGTACCATCTCATCATAAAAATCTTAATTTTCTTAACTGACAAGAAAGCAAAATGATTGTTAAAATTTCAGTAGACATACTTGTTCATTTTGAATATTAGTGTTTGGACTATATGTGATAGTTCACATTACTATAACATTTATATAATGGTTTGATAAGATATACTATGGTATCGTCTTGTTGAGATGATCTGTTAGTATCACGCACTTAATGATACATTCTCTTGACTCTGCCAAAGAGATTGGTTTTGAATTTAAAAGTAAATATAACATAGCACTTCACAGCTCTTCTGCGATCTGTTTCTTTGAAAATATTTATCTTTCGTCTCTCCCTACCCAAATAGCGTAGTAGAAAACCTGCCTGCTTTTCCCAATAAAATATTGAAGAGATGGTTTATTTTCCATATAACAGTATATGCTTCTGTAATATTTCTTGAAAAAAACCCAACCTATCCTTTTGCACTAAATATTTTTGAAAATTTTGAAGTAGTTTTAAATAATTTATGAAAAAGAGCCATATTATCAATTTTGTCTTTAAAACAATTCCTAAACTTGCATGATTGCATCACGCATTTGTTCTGAAATACAAACTGTTAGTGAATCAAAATCTAACATGGAACATTAAACAACATGAGTAATTCTACATCTACTCTGCAGTATATACAAAACAGTGAAGGTCACTTTACTGTCAAGATAAAGGTCGATTTACTGCATACTCTGAATGTAACTGTGCAGTCACTGGGCCTGCTCCTAGGAATTGCTGAACATCCGTAACTCCCACTAACATGAGTGGCAACTCTGAATGCTCAGCATTTCTGAGGCTGAAAGTCAATAAAAAGCACCGAGTATTATAGACTTAAAGTGCTTTGAGTTAATAAATGGGAGTGTATATATTTTTAAACCAAATACAGTTAGTTGTCAGTATACAATTTTTTGCTGTGATAGAATAAATGTTTACTTATCCTACAAAGCACAAATATCATGACAGAGTTGTAACAGTGTGATGCAGTTTCTCTGTACAGTAGTTCTTAATGTTGCAATTTATTCAGAAATAAATTTATGTTATAATGTGCGTCCTCTTTGCCTTCCTAAAAAGTTCATGGATGTGCTATGGTTTTTTTGACCTATTAAATAATATTTGCCTGCCACCCCTGTAGCTTCTCAAAGCTCTGCTTCTGAATGAAAACCATGACCCATGGCCCGGACCAAAACAAGTCAGAGCAAGCTCCAGGTTCTTACCTCAGTACCAAAGCTACAGCTTTACTCAGGTTCCACAACTCATTCAAGTGATACAAGGATAATCATAACATTCTTAGTATCGCAGTATGATAAAAGAGAAATTACATGTTCATTGCTGAGAATTAACCCCAGAATAACTCCCAACATACCGAATCTCTGTTAGTGCTCACTCTAGCTGCTTTCAGCACCTGCAAAAGCGGGCAGGGGGTTGCAGAGACAGAAGTTCAGAATTTTCTTCTGCTTATTTAAGTTTGCACTGATATTTACTGCCCTACTGCCTAGGTGGTATTTCTATGACTAAACAGAAAAAGAAACAAACACTTATCCAAGTAAATTGGAACAGGACATGGCCACCATTTAAAAAGGCTGAAAAATATTAAAAGTCAGCTTTAAATACACATAAATGAGAACTTGATACTGCATACAATTTTAGGTAAAAATCTCAGAGTAAATTATATGCAGTTCAGCCTCTGAGTATACATGAGCATGATGCAGGTTGTTAATATCACAAGGGCATGGAGGGGGTGGCTGCTCACTCTTTCCCAGTACAAACTAAGACCCAACAAATGAAACTCACAAGAGCAAACAAAAAGAGGTGACACATTATGAAATGAGAGCCCAAAACTTGTACATAGATTCAAGTTCCCACTTGGGGAACTGTATAAGTTCTTGAAAGAGATACACCACAATTTACTAAAGAAGACAAACCCTACAAGCCTCAGGAGATGCCCTGGCCATCAGAGACCACCCATGGCAGCAGCAGACAAGTTTGCCTCAGCACCTGCTGCAGAGCTGGTCCCAGTCAGGGCTGTCCCACTCACCTTCCTACGCTGCAAGGCAGCTTCAGGGGAAGTCACCTTCCACCCTGGTGTCGACTCTACCACGCAGCTAATGAAGAGCAGAATTTGGCCTGTAGATACATTAATTCAAATACAGGAGAATTACCTACTAAAAAATATGTATTTAAAAACTTCAGTTTTCATTTTGTTTAGGGTGCTTTTAATTCTGGGATCATTAGAAGTTGAAAAACTATAATCTACCTCAATTTTGTCCTAACACCAAAGATTTTCATAGTGTCTTCAAGTAAATTAACCATTTTATTGTGGTCTATGATAGAAATAGTCACCTGTTTACAGTTATCCTATTAAATTCAGCAGGTAAACTTTCTGGAGAGGCTGATCTTACTGTTTCTCTTGTCTAGTTTCATGCAGAGCTACATGACAGGAGCATAGGAATGTCACCATGAATCCTGCACTCTGATTTTCAAAATCTCCAGGGAAAGAAACCCACCACTCCATTGAAATAAAAAGCCCACATGAGCTACATAAATAATAAAATAAATAATAAAGAATAAAACAAATTCCATCTGAGAAGGAAAGCACATCCATACCAGCGAATTTAAGAATTTTAATTCAAGGCAGAGCCATTCATAAGTATGAGCAAACTCATAATGCCACTTTTTCAAACCCACGCTAAAGCCAGTCATCACAAGGAACAGGCCGTCAGAAAGCAACTTGCAGCTATACAGCATTTAGCAGGACAGACAGTTAAATTAGATAGCTGGACTATCAAACTAATTAAAATAATTTGCAATGAAGACAGGTCTGGCTGATGTGTACTGTGCCCTCCTCCCAGCTTCAGCTGAAAGTTGGACAGTGAAGCACAGCAAACTGGAAAATATAACCAAGCAGGATAAATTTCATATCCTTTCACTAACTACCCAGGAAATGCAAGCGATCACACAGAAGCAGCTAAAAAAGAAAGTCTCAAAAAGTGCCACTTTTAAAACATGAGTGGGTATGAGTATTATTATCCTCACCTATTCAGAAAATAATTTGAATCTCAAGAGATACAAAAAGCATATGTCAAGAGCCCAAGTACACATCGTGTGCTTACATGGTAATTCTTGTCCTTGTCTTGTAAAATGTGCATTCAGCCCTGGGGAAGTTACATGGCACAAGCTAAGGGCTTTTTTCCCAGAAAAACAAACTTGTATATTCACAGATATGTATAGTGGAAGGATTCAGTGGTCTAAAGGACAGAAACAATACAGCAAATATGACTTCCACTATGACAGTCCTTACTAAAGCACACTTCAGGAGTCACCTGAGGTAATCCTTTTCAATAATGTCACAGTGAATCAAGTTTGCCAGCATGGCAGGATAATGTTGAAAGCCACATCCCACTCCAACCACGCAGCGATTAAAGTAACAGCTTGGCCAGCGTAAGGTATGTAGAATCCAAATGTTTTTATAAGATTAAAAAGGCACCAGACAATAGAGTTAGAGCACACACATACATGCTATTTTGGTTGCAGGGACTGAAGTAGAATTAGAGAAAAGGATCAGGCTGCTACCAGAGACACAGAATGGTTTCAGGATGATACATCTATACAACACACTTCTAACATATATCTCTAAAATTTATTAAATCTACACATGGGTAAACCAAGGTGCAGAGAGCCTAAAATCAAAGCATTCATATGATGGTACCTAGAGTACTTTTGAAGTTCTTAGGAGGCGCCAAGTCAGTACGCTTTTCAGCAGTGCTATGAATCACACCAGATGTGTGTTTCACATTTGAGCAGGAAACCTGGATAACTTAGCCCAAAGAGCAATTCTACTCACTCAGTGAATCTAGGAAGAGTCAGAAATAGAGCCCAGATGGCCTCCCAGTCCAATGCTTAGCCTATGAAACCTCAACCCACTCACAATTTTGCATAAAAAATAGGACAAGAGCGCAAAGCCAAAAGCTACTACAGATGTTTGATTCACTGAATCACTAGCATAGTATAAGAGAAAAATCATAAAAGAAAAAGCAAGAGAAAATAACCCAACCTGAAGGGTTAAGCCAAAAAAAAAAAAATTGACTTCCTAATTGCAGTCCCAAAGAATCTTTTTTTACTTTGTGATGGTTACACAGCAAGTCAGATTTCAGTTTTTAACTATGTAGCAGTATTTGTACACATTTCATTACACTAATTTTCCTCCATTTTTGTCAGCGAGAAATCCCCCATGTCACATCTATAAGTACAGGTACAAACTGATCTAGGGACACTGAGCAATTCTAAAGTAACACAGAACTGCATTACCCTTCCCGCCCCTTTCAATTCTGGATTACTGAGATGCACTTTTGATATCATAGATCTTTGCACAAGACAACAGGAAACACCACAAGCATTTCAGTAACATTAATATCAGCCGCTTCACCTACTCGTAAAGGTTTAATTTTAAATGATCTGCAGCACACTGCTTAGTTCTCCCACAACACAACACTACTTGAGACAACCAGGATATTCGCCAACTGATGACAGGCAATTTTGTTTCTTCATTTACACACAAGGATGCTGGCAAGCACTCAGAGACAGTCAAAACACATCAGCATTAGTAACTTCCTATTAAATTTAACAACATTTAGAAGTCAAGTCCATAATCACCCAGAGATATACAATATCAACAAAATACCTTCAAGTTCATTTTCTGCTGCATACTTCCTTTCTTCCTTTTTTCCCCTCAGTCAACATGCATACTTTGTTCAATCCTACCCTCTTTGCCTCTTCATCCTTCTTCCAAGGCTACTGGAAGAGACCAGTTGGCTCTGCTCCTTCTCTACTTCCCGGCAAAAAGCAACTGCAGTTTCAGGTGCTCTGCTAGGAAGTGGGCTGAGCTCTGCATAGGTGAAACCTGTTCGCAATTGCTGGTGAGAGGTAAGTCTGGGCTAGAGCTCACTGTAGGATGGTAAATAACTTGTCGTAGTTCCTCATCCACTTCTCAGTTTATATCACAGTCCTTGGCTCCAACTCTTTGGTGTGTAGAGTTTCTTCATGCTAGCCATAATCTTTGGGCAAGGATTCAGACTTGGAGTCACCACCCATATTATTTTTTTTTTACCTCAGGTGAGAATGGGAGAATAAGGACTGAGCAGAAATTAATGGAATGAATGGAAAGATGTGGGCAAATATGAAAGGGGGGTGAGTGGGAGTTTAACTACAGCATATATGCAATAGTTAATAGCAATGCAATTCACAAATGGTTGCTGGTTTTCTCCAGAAATACCAAGTGGGACATTGTATTACAAGTAGTGAAACTGGCATTTTAACTTAACACTTTATTACACAACAAAAAAATTAATACAAAAGTACTCAGAACAAGTGCATAGCAACACCCCTTTCACACCTGAGAGCATTATAATGCTGTATTTTTTTAAATAAAAGTTAGAAGTTAAGAGTGACACAGAAAGAAATGCGGTCATCCTACTGGATTCATTCACACTAATCATGATTTCTCTCAGGTGACTGAAATAACAGAGCCAGACTCTTCTCAGTGATACCTAGTGAAGAGGTAACATGCACAAACTGAAATATGAGAAAACATTCCATTTAAATATAAGGGGAAAAAAACCCAACTTTTTTTACTGTGAGACTGATCAAACACTACGCAAACGCTATTGCTCAGAGAAACTGTGGAGTCTCCACCCTTGGAGATATTCAAAACCACGTCAGTCCTGGGCAGCCTGCTTGGTTGATAGTGCTTTGAGCAGGGGTGTTGTACTAGACAATCTCCAGAGGTCCCTTCCAACTTCTACTATTCTGTGATTCCATATCTACCAGACATCAGCAAAGTCAAACCTATCAAAATCTAGATAACTTTTCTACTTCAGCAAAGCTGAAGGCGAACAAAGAGGGTAAAAGAAAACAGATCTGAAAGACTGAGTTTATTGACTATGAAACTCACAAAGTAGACATATACCAAACTGGATCTTTCCTTCTCTTCTTTCAGTGCCATATTCTACAGGTGTTATCCTTGCTTCCTAGTAATAAACACACATTATGAAGGAATCATTTAGCTGTATCACATGATTTATCCCTTTTTGTTAACACCTACATCAACAATCTACCCAGAATACTGAGGAGCCAGAGAAATATTTTTCTGTCCATGACTGAGACAGCAGGACTTACAGCAATATTTTTAGCTGAGATCATCCTGCATCCCATATTTTGGTAGTTCAGTCAAAATACCAAAGCAATCACAAATACTCTGTTCATGTCTTTCCCCACTCCCACAACTTTTTGTCTGAAATGAAAGAAACCTCAACAGAGTTCAGTGCCAAATACACAAAAGGTGTGCTCCCATTTAAAAAGCTTTGCTTTTTTGATCATCCAGACCTCCCTCACTGCAATGCATTGTGAGAAAATGGCTTAGTCACTGGTCTGATGCTAGCATATGCTCATAGGAGAGATTGTAGGGTGTGCCCATGCCTTTATACAAATTTGTACATGGACATATTCACTTAAGCCTCAGTTCAAAAGTGAGTTTTTAGCTTTTCTTGACTATATTTTAAGTTACTGCTGGTGCCTGCATTTGGGATATAGCCCCAGGAAACTTTTTAGACTCATTTTTTTTTACCATAAAAAGATTTCAAATGTCTCTCAAAAAAAAAGAAAAAAAAAAAAGGAATATATTAGTTACCTGTGATGATTATATCGCCTTTGTAATTGAAAGCACAAGAGAATATCTCATCAGTATGACCCTCTAATATCTGAAGGCAGTGTCCAGTAGCAGCATCCCAGAGTCGAGCTGTTTTATCAGAGCTGGCTGTTAGTATACGATTGCCTTTAGGGTTGAAACATACCTTTAAAAAAACATAGAAAAGAGTTATATTACTTAGCAAGTCAGTAAGTCAGTATGCCTAGAACAGGAAGCATATCTAGTGATTAAAAGATGAAAACAGAAACCAGCAGCTCTTGCATGCAGCTTTTCATCTGAAATTAAGGATAGTATTCCACTAGAGTCACCCTGGCAAACTTCTGTGGCTGAAAACTTTGTGTATGTAAAAAGGTGTACATACAATGGCCTCACTATAGCATCAAGATTTCAGGACCTTATCCCCCAAACTCACAATTGCTCCACAACTGTACCAACTATATTTAAATGTTATCATTATTCCATTGTAAAATTTATACATATTTTATTGAGTTCTACATTAAATAACATACATCTCTCTAATATCAAAATTTCCACTGGAGGCAGCTCATTTTGTAGTATGTCTTCATATTTGTTAAACATTCATTGCCAAAATTGCATGCATTCCCAGATAATCAGATATATTCTTATAGCACTAACTGGACAATACCAGGTTTATTATATAATGCAAAATTGCTTAATTACTAAGGGCAAAATGCCTGTTCCCCAGAAATCCAATTTCCAAGTAATAACCTTCCCAAGAGATCACAGCTACACAGAACATCTGCAGAAATAGATTGACTTTTCAACATGCTCCCAGATGAGCAGATTCTCACTTCCAGCAAAGAAACCATGCCAGCACTTAGGACCCTGGTGAAGCTGTCCCTAACCCATGCACATGTCAGCATGTATTCAGACTGCATTCCTCACTGCATCTGCACTGAGTGTGAAATATTGCAGTGAGTATATTAAGTAAGGAAAGACTCACTCTTCTGAACTTAATATTCTCTCAGTGGAGTGATTATAATAGCCAAATCAATACAATGAAAGCACATGAGTTTTTTCACTATGAACCACCCTAGTTTCAAAGTATTAATATTTCAATTACAAAATACATCAAACAAAAGCAGCACAGACTTAGCAGACTAGCCTGGAAGGTAGTGAAAACTATCCATTTGAAAGAATAATGAAAAGTTGCAAGCATTAAATAACAAACTTTGAAAAATGCGTACAATTTTAGAAGTAACTAAATGTATTTGGAACTGAACTTTGGCATTCAAAATTGAGCCGGACAAGACTTCTAGCAAAGTTCATGAGCACACTCCTCATGACTAAGTGATTTTTGAAACAGGCTCTATACTTCCAAGTCCCTTATGCACTTTTGAAAATAAGACTCTTCATGTATTTTGCCACAGAAATATGTTTTTTCTGTTCCTTTCCAAAAATTAGGTGTGCAGAGAAATGAAAAAGAGTAAAGAGGAGCAGATCTGGTAGAAGCAAGGAATAAGGGTGATGGCAAAAGCCTCAGGGGCAATAGCCTTAAGATGTCATCAAGAGACTAAAACACTTGTGCTTATTCTTTCAGAGAATCTGGGGACTCCAAGGGTATAATAACACAAGTACAATTAATGGCAGGTCAAACAGAAGCTCCATTAACTATGATCATAGTGAGAGAACATTCAGACAGCATCTCCTTCTCTGGTCCCCTGTTCTCTGCTCAGTGATGCAGAGACCCAACCTATATACTGTTTCAAAAAAAGGAAAGAGGTAAGGAAAAACAATCCTTTCAATGTTAACAAAGCCAGGTATCCATGCCTGGGAGGGACAGACTTCTTAAGTAGCTTGCTAGCTGCCACAATTCTAAGGAATCAAATAGTAAATAGCATGACAATATGGAGAGATGGCTCTTGGTGGAGCCTGTAGGAGTAGCACACCCTTAGTGTGTTATCTTAGGTAAGAATTGGGGAGTTGGAAACAATCATTGACTGATAGCTCTTAGTCAAAAGGAATGTTCTTTTAGTAAAGACAACTTCTTAGCCAGGCCTCTCAATCTTAAATATTAATGATTTTACCACCACATTCCTTAACAGTATTCCTGGTCATGGAATAACTGGCAGATTGGATGTCACATGTAATCAAATAAGAAAAGGTGCAAGCCACAAACAACTTACCTTTGAAATTTCACCTCCATGCCCTTCTAGCTTTGCAATGCACTTTTTTGTTTCTGCATTATAGACTCTTGCTGATCCTGTTGTAGTAGATTAGGAGCCATTTGTGATTGTTACACCTCAGCATGCATTTCAATAAGAACCTTTTAATAAGGCTGGAAAGACCTCATCCTCAGGTTTGATTTCAAAAGAAATAGAAGACAGTCTTAACACAGTTTCCCCAAAGGATAAAGCATGTCAAAAAGGATCTGTAATCTGGTTGGAAAAGGTTGACTTCTTAATGGTTTCTGCTGGAAAACTTCTAAAATGTGAATATAAATGTCCACATAGGCCATGGACTACTGAAGTCTGTAATTTCAGAATGCATGTACTATATATTCAGAAAGCTTTCATTGTGTTTCAGATATTCATTCTATTTAATGAGCTATTAATTATATTTAATAAGATATTGATTACATTTCAGGAAACTTTTTACATTGTCTTATGTCTTAATTTAGCAACTACAGCAAATCAGATCCAAATACTGCCCCCAATCCAGTCTGGTATCCTGTTTCTGGAAGTGCAAATCAAACCACTTAAGTATGTAAAAATAATACAGTATTGTCATTATGCACTATAATGTAACACTGTGCAGGTGAATACAAAAAGCTATTGCAATTCCTAAAAAATAATAAGTATGCAAAACTGCTGCATACCAATAATAAAACAAAATGCTTCTTTCACTACCTCCGTATTTTGTATTCTCTTGCTATGCATTTGGAAAGCCTAGTAGCAAATCCACCATTAAAATTCCAACTACCTTTTTCATTTAAGCCTAAATTTGAGCCACCCAAATCAAACTTCACTCAAAAGCTACTTACCTAAACATTTAAAATGCATTTCCAGACACAAGTGAAATGTTTCCCTGCAAGTTTGAAGTTAAATGGGAAAGACATGTTGAGTTGATTAAAGTGTGAAAAATAAGAAAATTTTCACTGGGGAGAACTTTAATGCTGAACTTTCTATAATGCAACAAACATTGCTTGATCTGTAGTTTCGAGTCGTGACACTCCTCTTTCATCAAGCTACATTCAAAGCAAAACCAAAGGAAATGGACAAAGGTGGTTTATGCTACTATTGCAATTCTTACAGCAGTCCCAGTCGCTTCACTTACCATCAGCAGAGGCAGTTGCAATACGCTGGCCAGCATAATCAAAGCAGACATCCAGTATTTCATCACTGTGACCAGTTAAAGTTGCTATATGTGTCCCAGTCATAGCGTTCCACAGCTGCATAGATAAATAAGGGTTGTGGTTTTTTTCTTTCATTGACTAATTTACTTGATAGATATCTAGTTGTTCCATAAAGCAACATGTATAGGCTGAGACGGGGAGCCAAAGGAACCTTAGTAGATATATGGATGTAGATAAGAACTGTTTAATAATTATCTAGCTTATAATGAAGTTAAAGAAATTTCAATAGAGGTAGTCATGTCCCAAGGGGATGAGAAGTGATGCTTAATGTTTGCATTGTTGAAGCTGGCTGGGGCAGGAGGTAGTCCCTGATGAGAAGCAGCAGCTGACCCCAAAAACCAGCCAAGACCAGCCTTGTGACTTCTTGGAACTAATTTTAATGTGAAGCGGGGATAGATCATGCCTATGTATAGGCGTATTGCAAAACTCTATGTATATGTAACACTTGACTGTATAAATTTGAAGCGAACTGCCGAGTCAGGCACGCACAACTTTGGTGGGACTACCCTTGTGCTGCCCAGCGCTGAATGAACATACCTACTTTACAATCTCACCAATTGTGGAGTCTGTTTTCCACACGTCAGTTTGGCGAGCCAGCCAGGAGGCTCTCTGCTCAGCTGCGGGACCGACTGCGGAGCAGACGCCCCTCGGCGCGCCCCAAGCACTTTCCTCGGAGGAGCCTCCGCTGCCAGCCGCTCACCGCGGGAGTAGACAACAACCTCCTGAAGCCACGGACCAAACAGTGTGTGTCACAAGGGGAGCCTGAAAAAGTACGGGCCGGGGCAGCTGGTAAATTGCGCAGAGACGTCTGGCGTGCAGCGCAGTGCCCGTATGGGAGGAGGGTACCCTGTATTGTGACAAGGGGGGATCTGCTGACCGATAGAGTGGCCGCCAGCGATCTTGGGGGTAGATCGAGCAAATCCGGGGTGACTGCTGCATCCCACTATCGGGAGCCAGGATGGACCTGTCAATGACTGGTATATAAGAGGCAGGAGAGCGTAAGCAGACCCCCTCGCAATTGCGCTTGGTACATTTCTGCAGCTGCTGAAAGGTTGTCAACTGGAGCGATGATTGTATGATGTGAATGTTTGGAAATTTAATGTTAAAGATTTTGTGTATGTGGAAATGTTATGTTGAGATTTAGATGTGTATATATGCTAGTTAATGTGTAAATGTCTAAAACTGTGGATTGAATGTTTGAGTAAAAGAGACGCAGCTCAGCTGCGGAGCGTGTGTGGAGTTCTGATCCGCAGTCTCATAACTCCACAAGGGGTACAGCGGGAGACAAACAAAGTGTGACTCCCTGATGATTTTGAACTTGAATTTATATGTTAGCGTTGTAATTGTAAGTTTGAGTTTGATTATCTTAACCATTTTGTGGTGTTGGTATAAGAAAGTCCCTGTATGGTGCATCACATAAATGTAGGTATTTGAATGGTGTCTTTTACATCCAGGAAATGAGTGCATGCCCTCATATGTCCTGCAATGTGTGTGGTGTAAACAGAGGTTGCAAATAGATTGTGGAGGGGATATTGAATGCCCTGAGTGTCGGGTTTGGACTCCCTGGGATAAGAGGGGACAGGCTACGTATACAGTTGAGATTGTTTGCGGTTGGAAAGGTAGCCGAAATAGTGAAATTGGCGTGTGGAAAGGAAAATTTAATCCCGGAAATTCGGGATGTGTGGGAGGAAAACTGGGAGAAGACTATAAAGAGGTGTAAGAAACGATTTGCATGGAAGCTTATTAAAAGGAGAAGTTATAAAATGGGAAACAATCAAGGGGGAATATTGAGGAAGAGTCCTCTGGGTTGTGTAACTGCCCACTGGAAAGATATTGTTGGGACTGGAGGTAAGGAAAATAAAAAGAACCTTATTAAGTATTGCAATCAATGGTGGCCGTTGTGTAAGTTAGAAGGTGATGCTAAGTGGCCACTTAATGGGTCAATAGATTATAATACTCTATTACAGTTAATGCTGTTTTTAAGGAGAGAAGGAAAATGGGATGAGGTTTCATATGCAGACATGTTTTTCACCCTCCGAAACCATCCGGAGTGGCAAAGGGACTGTGGAATGGTACCCCCACAGGACCCCATGGTGCTCGCAGTTGAGCGAGAAAACAAGGAGCTTAGAGGTAAACTGAGGCGGTGTTGTTTGGCATGTAGTATTGGACAAAGATGTACAAAGACAAATAAAATCCATCAGGCACCAGAAAAAGATCTAACTGATTTGTTTAAGCTTCCCCCTCGACCACAGGAACAGGATGCAGACTCGGATAGAACTCCGACCCCCCCCGGACAACCCTGTATCTTCCTGTACTTAGAAGAAAACTACCTCAACAGCTTTACAAGCACCTCTCCAAGAGGTGGTGAGGCCGGATGGTGGGATGATGTTAATCAAAATACCCTTTTCTACTGCTGACCTAGGGGAATGGAAAAAGGTTGCAAAAGATTATAGGAGTGATCCGGTAAGTGTAACTAAACATTTCCAATTTATTGTAAAACAGCATAACCCTGACTGGAAGGATATACAGCTATTATTGGAATATATGACCGAGACAGAGAAACAGCTGATTTTAAAAACAGCAGGGAACCTAGCTGAAGATCATTATAAGATTACAGGAGGGGACTTTAAGGAATATTTCCCTCTCCAAGACCCAAGTGTGATGTTAATAGATCTGCACATATGGAAAGATTGCAGGGGTATCAGGATTGGATTAAAAAAGGAATGGAGAGGGCAATCCCCAAAACTATAAATTGGTCAGCTTTATATGCAGTCAAACAGAGTCCTTCTGAGTCTCCATCTGAATTCCTGGATCGATGGAGGGATGTAATGCGCCGCAGCACACCACTGGATCCTGGGTCAGAGGTAGGAGTACAACAATTGGTCTCCCTGTTTTTGGATCAATCTACAGGGGATATAAGTCGCAAACTTCAGAAATTCAGAGGGTAGGAATTTAGAAATATTATTGGATGAAGCATGGAGAGTATTTAGTAACAGAGAAGAAGGATATAGGCAAGGGCAAAGGAAATTAATGGCTGTTAACCAGGAAGAAAGAGGAACAGGGCCTAGACGAGACTTGCCCCAACTGGGTAAGGATCAATGTGCTTTGTGTAAGAAATTTGGTCATTGGAAAAAGGAATGCCCAAAGAACAAGAAGGAGGATCAGAAGGCTCAAACAGGAAGAATGGTAGCCCATGTGAAGGGAGATTGACGGGAACCTGGGGAATCTACCCTAGCAGATCCAATGGTTATAATTAAGCTAGGGAAAACACAACAAGAGGTAGAATTTTTGGTAGATACGGGGGCAACATACTTGGTTCTGAACCAAGCTTTGATGCCCCTGGGAGATGATTATGTCATGGTGAAAGGAGCAACTGGCCAAAGTGAAAAGGCGTATTTTTGTAAACCTTTAAAATATAAATTAGGAAAACAGTGGGGCATTCATAAATTTTTATATATGCCCAACTCCCCAAAGGCACTTCTGGGAAGTGATTTGTTGGAACAATTGGGAGCAAAAATTGTATTCTTTCATTAGTACCGTTGTTGTTGTTGTAATTTCTTTGTGTTGTCCCAGCAAACTGCCTTTATCTCAACCCTCGAGGTCCAGTTTCTTTTTCTTTTCTCTCCTCCGTCTCCTCCCCATCCCACCGGAGGGGGGCGGAGGAGTGAGGGAGCGGCTGCGTGGTCCTTTGTTACCGGCCGGGCTGAAACCACGACAGTCCTTTTTGGCGCCCAACGTGGGGCAAGAAGGGTTGAGATAACGACAGATCTGGCCAGAGCATGTTGAAACAAATTTGTCATACGCATTTCTTATACTAGATAAATAGATGTTAGTCACAATGTTGTTTCATTTGTTTACATGGTGGCGTTTTGTAAGCTCTTATATGCTCTATGTATTGCCTGTAGTTGCGTATCTCATCTCTGGGAGAGTGATTGGGATTATCATTTTGCTGTACAGGGCAATGTTGACTTGTGAAATGATTACATCACTGGTCATGAAGTTAAGCTGGTATCTGTATGAGGCAGTGATATCATTTCCATACTTTGGGCACCTTCTGTTGGATTTTATTGGTAATTACACCCAATCCATGGGGAAGTTAGGGGGGGACACCTCCCCCCGTCCGTTTGCCTCCCTTTTCTCCTTCTGACTAATTACAACAGCTTTCGAGAATTTTGAATATCCTTGGTGTAATGAACGAGTTAACTTTGTTCATGAAATCGGGAAGGGAGAAGAGACATATTGAAAGTTAGCAGATGCCTTGTGTAAATAACAAAGCTTGCTTAATTGGTGCGTAAAGGTCACGGGAAGAGGGCAACGGCTATAACTTACTAACTAAGGAGGGAAAAGAACAACAGCTATAATCTACCAGATAAGGGGATGGACTCTGCCAAAACTGTACTTTTTCACATCAAAAGACATTCTACATCAAAAGACACTCGTCCTTAAGAAGATAAACCAAATCTGCTTAGTAACAGACCTGCATGAATGAAGAAAGAAGAAACAAGACAAGACGGAGACTTGCAAGAAAGAGGTGCATGAACTGTATATAAAGAATGTAACTATAACATAAAGTTGTGAGCTTGTGGCGGAGCACTGCCTCCCCGGCCGCCCAGCACTGTTTTGCTCTCCTATCGCTTGCTAATAAATTCGACTTTTTTTATTCACTACAAATTGGCTCCTCCAATTTGTCACGAGCGTCTATAACACTTGGGATGCGCAAGCCAGTGTGCTGTTAGAGCTATGCCTCCTGACAACAGGTACTGTGGCTACCCCAACCCTGACAACAGGCACCGTGGCTGCCCCTACCATGACAACGGGTACCGTGGCTGCCTCTACCCCGGTGACAGATACTGCAGCTAAACCAGAGTATCAGTAAAACAGTGCCAGTATCAGTCGCCCCTGTACAGAAAAAGAAACACACAAAGAAATCAGTTCGCTTAGTGAGAGATGAAGATGAACCAGGGTCATCGTGAGAACAGGAGAAAGAGACAGAACCTGAAATAATTACCCGATCTCTATCCCTGAGTGAGTTGTGTGACATGCAAAAAGATTTTAGCCGCCACCCAGGTGAGCACATTGTTACCTGGCTGCTCCGATGCTGGGATAGTGGGGCTAGGAGTGTGGAATTAGAGGGTAAGGAAGCTAAGCAGTTGGGATCTCTGTCTAGGGAAGAGATGCAACATATAGATGGGCTCAAGATCGAGGGGTGGACTTGACCCTGGACACTATCTCACAGGTCATCCATGAATGTGAAACATGTGCTGCAATTAAGCAAGCCAAGCAGCAAAAACCCTTGTCGCATGGAGGGCGATGGCTGAAATATAAACAGTGGGAGGCCTGGCAGATTGACTATATCACACTCCCACGAACACGCCAAGGCAAGTGTCATGTGGAAGCAACCACTGGATGGCTGGAAACATACCCTGTGTCCCATGCCACTGCCCAGAACGCTATCCTGGGCCTTGAAGAGAAAATTTTATGGCAACACGGCACCCCAGAAAGAATCGAGTTGGACAACGGGACTCACTTCCGAAACAACCTCGTAGACACCTGGGCCAAAGAACATGGCATTGAGTGGGTATATCACATCCCTGATATCACACACTGGCCTCCAGAAAAATCGAACGATACAATGGACTGCTGAAAACTACATTGAGAGTGATGGGGGGGGTGGAAATTTCAAGCATTGGGATACACATTTAACAAAAGCCACCTGGTTACTTAATACTAGAGGATCTGCCAATCAGGCTGGCCCAGCCCAACCAAGACTTCCACATACTGTAGAAGGGGATAAAGTCCCTGTAGTGCGCATGAGGAGCATGTTAGGAAAGACAGTCTGGGTTAGTCCTCCGTCAAACAGAGGCAAACCCATTCAAGGGGTTGTTTTTGCTCAAGGACCTGGGTACACCTGGTGGGTGATGCAGAAGGATGGGGAATTTCGATGTGTACCTCAGGGAGATTTGATTCTGGGAGAAAATAGCCAGTGAATTGGGCTGTATGATATTTAACTGCTAAATAACCTGCCAATGCATGTCATTGTATCTATAGTGTCTATATGCCATATCAAGGGTATTACTGTAAGAATTACCCAAATGACTGCAGGATGGACTTTTGAAACTGAGCCAAGTACAACAGCGATAGAACTTGAACTGGCACCCAGCAATTTCCTCAAGATCAACATCTCTGACCTGCAGACCAAGGGCGTGAGTTGCACCAAATGTACTAGCCACAAGTTCCAGAGGCAGCATACAACAACTCAACATCTCACACCATCTCTCTTATACTGAAGAACTGTAACAACAGATGGAGCCCCAAAAATCGATGGACACATTAGAGGGATAGCCCATAGGCTAAAGGAACACCATTTGCATGTGTGTGTGTGTGCGGGGGCGGGTGGGGGAGTCCATATACTTATATATAAGACAAGGAAAGTGGTAGTGGTTGATTGGAAAATGTAAGATCTGGGCATGATGTAGATGGTATAGAATAAGGGGTGGATAATGTCCTGGGTTCAGCTGGGATAGAGTTAATTTTTACAGGAACCTGGGAGGTAGGGGGCATAGCCGGGGCAGCTGACCTGAACTAGCCAAGGAGCTATTCCATACCATGTGACATCATGCTCAGTATATAAATGGGGAGCGGGCCGGGGGGGAGTCTCTCTCGACTTTCGGTGGGGGGAAGCGTCGGAGCATCAGGTCCCGGGTGGTGAGCAGTTGCACTGTGCATCACTCTTTTTGTATATTCTTTCATTAGTACCGTTGTTGTTGTAATTTCTTCGTGTTGTCCCAGTAAACTGCCTTTAACTCAACCCTCGATGTTCCAGTTTCTTTTTCTTTTCTCTCCTCTCTCTCCCCCATATCCCACTGGAGGGGGGCGGAGGAGTGAGCGAGCGGCTGCATGGTCCTTTGTTACCAGCTGGGCTGAAACCACGACAGAGTGGAACAAGGAGACTGAATGAGCCTTTGAGCTACTGAAAAAGGCTTTGATGCCAGCCCCGGCCTTAGGACTCCCAGATGTCAGTAAGCCATTTCTTCTTTACTCCCACGAGAAGCAGGGCATTGCCCTGGGAATATTAGCACAAAACCTGGGTCCATGTCGACAGGCAGTTGCCTACCTCTCTAAGCAGTTAGACACGACTGAAAAAGATTGGCCTGGATGCCTGCGGGCAGTTGCAGCTGTGATACTGAACATACAGGAAGCCCGAAAGTTTACTCTGGGCCAGAAAATAACTGTTTTGGTGTCTCGTACAGTATCAGCAGTACTGGAAGCAAAGGGTGGACATTGGCTCTCTCCACAAAGATTCCTGAGATATCAAGCTATATTAGTAGAGCAGGATGATGTGGAGATTGTAGTCACTAACATTGTCAACCCAGCTTCTTTTCTCAGTGGGAACACAGGAGAACCGGTACATCATGACTGTTTAGAAAACATCGAAGCAACATACGCAAGCCACCCAGACCTGAAGGACAGCCCCATGGAAAACAGAGAAACTTGGTTTACAGACGGAAGCAGTTACATCCTAAATGGTAATCGACATGTGGGGTATGCCATCTCCACCAGCCAAGAGGTAATAGAATCAGGGACTTTGCCCATGAACACCTCTGCACAGAAGGCAGAAATAATTGCTCTAACCCGTGCCCTGGAATTGGCCCAGCGCAAAGTTGTGAACATTTATACAGACTCAAAATATGCCTTTGGAGTTGTACACGCACATGGAGCAATTTGGAAGAAGAGAGGACTATTGAATTCCCAGGGGAAAAATATCAAGCACACAGAAGAAATTCTGAAGTTACTGGAAGCTGTCCAGCTCCCTGAGAAAGTAGCAATTATGCATATTAAGGCACACCAGGAAGTGAGCTCAGATTTGGAAAAAGGGAATGAACTGGCAGACAGAGAGGCAAAACAAGTGGCCCAAACAAAGGTAAAAATAGAAGGGGCTTTAATTCCTGATAAACAAATCTCCCTAAAAGGTAAACCAGAATATACCAGGGAAGATCAGAAGCTTATTACAGATTTGGAAGGGTCATATAATGAAGAGGGGTGGGCTCATACCCCACAGGGAAAACTAATCATTCCCTCTTGCTTACTGTGGCATTTGATATGGGAAGAGCATAGGAAAAGACATGGGGGGACAGAGGCTCTGTATAAACATTTGATAAGAGAAATTGTGGCTAGAAATTTATATACCATGGTGAGACAGGTGACTCAACAATGTGATCTTTGCCTTCAGACTAATCCTAAGAATACGCCCAAACTAGAAATGGGTCAGATGATTGGGAAAGGCAATGGGCCTGGACAGCAATGGCAAATTGATTTCACAGAACTTCCAAGAAAAGGTGGGTATCAATATTTACTAGTATTAACTGATACCTTTTCAGGTTGGCCTGAAGCATTCCCAACAAGAACGGCTAAAGCACGGGAGGTAACTAAAATATTAGTGCAAGAGATAATACCACGTTTTGGGGTTCCAGCAGCCATGTCCTCTGACAGAGGACCACATTTTGTCTCAAAAATAGTACAACAAATTACCTGCCATTTGGCAACGTCATACTCCATATCACCCCCAGTCGAGTGGTCAAGTGGAAAAAATGAACCACTTAAACAGCAAATTGCAAAATTGGGACAAGAAGCAAATCTGACATGGCCTCAGTCTCTCCCTCTAGCCCTTTTGCATATACAAACAAAAACAAGGGCGAGGGAAGGACTGAGCCCCTTTGAAATTTTGTATGGACGACCCTATGAAATACAGAATGGGGTGTCTGTGCAAGCTGGGGATGAAATTGTGACCTCTTACACGGTAGCATTGAGTAAGCAGCTCAATAAAACCAGGAAGCATGTGGCTGGGACTCGAGGAAGAGGTTTGGATGGACCTGTACATAATATACAACCTGGAGATTATGTATATGTAAAGTCTCTTACAGAAAAAACCCTGGAGCCACAGTGGGAAGGACCATTCCAAGTACTACTCAGCTCCTTTACTGCAATCAGAATCAAGGAACAGAACGCTTGGATTCATCACACCAGAGTGAAAAAGACACCCAAAACTCCATGAAAAGTCACCACGAAACCCGATGGACATTTAGTTTTTACGCAGTAATATGAGGAGTTGTGGGGACTCTGTGTAACACATGGGATGAAAACCTGTTTGTCAGCGATGCAGGTTATAGTGTTTCCAAAACACAGGGGATTCCTACAGCGAATGGAAAAAAATCGGTTGCGACGAAAACTCGAGTCCAACAAATATTTTGAGAGAATGCTAGATAGGGAAACAATGCATTATAAGTACTAGAGTTGGATATAGTAAAAGAATTTAGCATTTTCTAGAAAAGGGGGGACTGAGACGGGGAGCCAAAGGAACTTTAGTAGATATATGGATGTAGATAAGAACTGTTTAATAATTATCTAGCTTATAATGAAGTTAAAGAAATTTCAATAGACGTAGACATGGCCCAAGGGGATGAGAAGTGGTGCTTAACGTTTGCATTGTTGAAGCTGGCTGGGGCAGGAGGTAGTCCCTGATGAGAAGCAGCAGCTGACCCCAAAAACCAGCCAAGACCAGCCTTGTGACTTCTTGGAACTAATTTTAATGTGAAGCGGGGATAGATCATGCCTATGTATAGGCGTATTGCAAAACTCTATGTATATGTAACACTTGACTGTAAAAATTTGAAGCAAACTGCTGAGTCAGGCACGCACGACTTTGGTACTACCCCCATGCTGCCCACCGCTGAATGAACATACCTACTTTACAATCTCACTGATTGTGGAGTCTGTTTTCTGCATATCATAAGCCCTTTCTGATATCTGACAATGTATTAACATGAAGCTTGGATATAAAACAATGAAGAGTAACTGTTTAATCAGTTTAATGAAGAAGTCCTATATTTTTTATTTCAGTGTATTGATTAAATGAGCCTTAAAATATATATTGTTATTTAACTGGACTTCACTAAAATGAATAAGCTTATAGGTTTTGCATTTAGTTGTAAATTCTTTAATGAATTGCATATTAGTTTAAAATAATGCTCTTCCATTTACAAAATATATATTTTATATCAAGTAGCTGTATTCAATACAAACTCAACTTTCTTACCATGCATGTTTTGTCCATTGATCCAGTGACAATGAGAGAACAGTCCCAGTTGAACTGTGCACTGCTAATCTCTCCTCGGTGACCTATTAAAGTATGTAACATCCTACCAAAAAGAGAATTTACATTTTTAGTGTGTATTTTGATATATGCATATAAATTATAAGTAAAGTTTATAAAATAGTATAGTTAAGGTGTCAAGTCTTCACCATTTTATCCATTAAAGCAATTAAATGGAGTGGTACAGCTCATTTAGGATTCTAGTACTACATCAATTCTATTTTTTATCTTTGAGACAGAGAGGCAGTAAGGAATAAAATGCCAAAGTTCTTCGTTCTGTTTCAGAAATATTGCAGTGAATATATTTCCAGTGAAATGTGATGACTTTCCAGTGCCAGAGACAGATTTCTTGTATTCATCTACATACAAAGCACATACAGCAAGTTTTTTCACACTACTCTCCCATTATCCTACTTCAATGAACTGTAAAAAGTACATCTTTAAAACTCCATATAATCTAAACCTTTTTATAAAATCCACTTAAGATCAATGGAACTTAATCAGGTACTTAATGTGAGCATATTCCTAAGTAACAGGCAAATGAAAGCCAAACTGAAATATGATTTCTAATCCTCATTAATTCTAAACTTCTTGCTGCAAAAGACTGGCAATACTAGTTCCATTAAATTCTTCAGCTTTAGCTGAACAGAGAGGATACAATTGGCCACTATGGCTTCCTATGAATTACTGGCCTATAAGGCAACGAACCCTAAAAAAGATTAGTTGATATACACATATTGAAGGATTAGTAAATTAGGTTATTATCACAATGCTAATATCACTGTATCATTAATAGAAAACTGTTTTAACTAATGGATAAACTAATGACTAGAAAAACAACTAAATGAGTTTAAGTGACTGAAATGTTTTTATTCATTGCACAGGATATATAAGGGTAGCTAAATGAGTATATATGTTAAATGAACAGCAAAGCAAATCTCCTGAGCCATTGAATTTTCTATTTGTTTATGATAACAAAATCTTGATTATACTCATGTCATTTTACAGAATTACTCCTTCTACTTTCTAACAATGTGAGGCCTGCACTATTATAATTGTGTAGACCTTTATACAGTAAAACCAAAAATCAACAAGCAGAAAACAACAGTAGAAAACTTCTTCTGTGAACATATTATTTGGCCATCAAGACTGCTGTTATTGTAATACCCAATACCCCAAATACCTAATAATAAAAAAAGTTTTAATTTAAAAATTAAAAGCTTTAATTTCCAAATTTCAAAAAGGCAGTCCAGGCTTCACACTTCAATGTAAATATCTGATCAATAAGCAGAATAAATAGCAATGTGTGGAACATCTCACAGAAACCACTGTCTATCAGATACACAATTAGATAGAAGCCAGAAAACAGGCTTGTGAAATGCCATAAAAATTTTGCATTTAAATTATTTTAAAAAAAAGAATCCACTTCAGTCATAATACTTCTTTAGCCTTCAGTTCCAGTGAAATTTAATATGTGGATGTTCTAATATTTGCACCATAATTGCAAAATTGCAAATAAGAAGGAACTGTCTCTCTCTCAGCATCCTGGTGTCCAGCATCCTGACCCCAGTTACAGGCTATTGATTTGTCAAAGGAACCTCTGAAGACACCTTCAACTGAACTATAGCTGACTGTATCTACCATGGAGAAATTATTGAAATATTGACCTATATTACAAAGGCATGTTTTTCCCTTGCCCCCCTTTTTTAAAAAATTTTAACATTTTATGAAGAAAATCTTGAACCTTCTTGAAATTTCTTGTCCCTACATCAACTTCCCTCAGGACAATTCTAGATACCTACCCAGAATAAAACTGAGGAACCCAGACACTCATCAGGCAGCCAGCAAGATTAACAGAAACTTCAGGTTCAAACTCAAATTTGGAAAGCAGTGTTTCTCATGTATTTCATATGGTGAATGATGGGCACACAAAACCTCACCTACAAGTTTTTTGCAAATCTACATGAACCTGTATACAGCAAAGTATGATTTGTTCACAGTCTTTCTGCCTGCAACTTTTCATTATTACTAAATCTATACATGCTCAGATGCCATCTAAAAGGCTGAATGCTGGCCCTGGCACAATTATATTACCTACTAGGTAACTACTAGAGCTGCCAGTGTTTAAAAAGGAAATTTTTCCTTCATATTCCATTTCCTGGTATTGACCATGATTTAAAGTCCACATTCATTTCTTAGGAAAAAAAAAAAGAATGCAACAGGAAAATCTCAAGACTTTGACTTTACTGCAGGCTCAGACGAGAAGCTGGAAGAAGCAGCTGTTTTTAAACAAAAATATTTGCAAGAACACCAGGCTGAATGAAGTTGAATCCAAAGGCCCAATTTGCTCAGGGAGTGCCTCCTAAGTATTTGCATACCAAACATTAAACTGCTGGTGTTGAATAAGCTCAAAGCTTACAAGATCAAGCCTTACATGATTTACTATGTGTACATTATTTTTTAAATCACATGATTACTCTCATTTTGAAGCAATACACATTGTTTATTACCCCAAGTTATCACTATATACACATTTTCTTTTTATATATAAATTTCAAAGATATTCCCCCTGCTCTCACAAAAAAGAAAAAAGGCATGACATCTGAAAATGTAATAGAACTGTTCTCTTCATAAATTACTTTGTCAGTAATCAGGGCAATCATTTTACTATTCTATTTATCCTGAGTTTCCAGTTGAAAAAGCAAGTGGATTTGTCAGGATAATACAACAAGTTCATATTTAGCTACTACATTATTATTTGTTGGCATCATAATCAAGACATTTTGTTCTCTGGAGTCGGAAGGGCCCAATTTTCTCCTCTTTATAAATTTATACTGACATAAAGGATTGTGAGAAGAAAAACTGACCCTCTATAGTTTTTAAAGAAAATGTGACCAGAATAATTTTCTATGGCATAAAATATACTTTCTTTCTACTTAAACAGTCTATTCCACCTAGAAATTCTAGACACCTTCCAAACCACGGGTTTCCATGTTGATATTTTCCTGTTTGGAGAATTTATCAGCAACAAACACGGGATCTGCCCAGTTTGTGTGCTTCCTCAGTGCTCATAAGATGGAAATTTAGAACAAAAAACATATACAGAAGCATTTCATGAGCAGCATTCCTCTTCAGAAGAACAAAGGGAACAGGAGCAACAAATGATAAGATGAAGGAACGCATACTCTAAATAAAGCAAAAATACAAGGTCTGTAATTCGTAGCTCAACATTGTCTCTTTCATTTGTCATTAAGCCATGCAATGTAAAATTATATTTTTTAGTACTTTAGTACCTGCCAGTGCCAACATCCCACACTGCTACTGTATGGTCAAAGGATCCAGTGATAATCCTATCTCCAGTGGTGTTGAAAGACAATGCAATAATTTCTGCTGAATGTCCCTGAGAGAATTTTAAAAAAAGGGAGCATGAGAAAGCAAATTATAACTTTTCCATTAATGTAGTTTAATATGTAGCTTTTTTCAGCAGCATAATCCTCCTATAACCCTTCAATATGTTATTTACTGTCTTGACCAGTATATATATATATATATACACATATATATTGAGCACACCCTCAGTAAGTTTGTGGATGACACCACGTTGGGAGGGAGGGTTGACCTGCTCGAGGGTAGGAAGGCTCTACAGAGGGATCTGGACAGGCTGGATCAATGGGCTGAGGCCAATTGTATGAGGTTCAACAAGGCCAAGTGCCGGGTCCTGCACATCAGTCACAACCACCCAATGCAGCCCTACAGGCTTGGGGAAGAGTGGCTGGAAAGCTGCCAGGCAGAAAAAGACCTGGGGGTGCTGGTTGACAGCCAGCTGAATATGAGCCAGCAGTGTGCCCAGGTGGCCAAGGTGGCCAACAGCATCCTGGCCTGTATCAGAAATAGTGTGGCCAGCAGGAGCAGGGAGGTGGTCGTTCCCCTGTACTCGGCACTGTTGAGGCCTCACCTCGAGTCCTGTGTTCAGTTTTGGGCCCCTCACTACAGGAAAGACATGGAGGTGCTGGAGTGTGTCCAGAGAAGGGCAACAAAGCTGGTGAGGGGCCTGGAGCACAAGTCTTATCAGGAGCAGCTGAGGGAAGTGGGGTGGTTTAGTCTGGAGAAGAGGAGGCTGAGGGGAGACCTTATCGCTCTCTACAACTACCTGAAAGGAGGTTGTAGTGAGGTGGGTGCTTGTCTCTTCTACCAAGAAACTAGAGATAGGATGAGAGGAAATGGCCTCAAGTTGCACCAGGGGAGGTTTAGACTGGATATTGGGAAAAATTTCTTTGCTGAAAGGGTTGCCAGGCATTGGAACAGGCTGCTCAGGGAAGTGGTGGTGTCACCATCCCTGGAGGTATTCAAAAAACGCATACAAGGCACTTCAGGACATGGTTTAGAGGGCATGGTTGATGGCTGGACTTGATGACCTTAAAGGTCTTTTACAACCAAAAAGATTCTATGATTCTATGATCACAATTTCGACAGAAATATCTACTGGACTGTGGAATATTCAGTATCATAACAACTGCAAAAAATCAGGCACATCACTTAAGCAGTGAGCAATTGTCCAGTGATGTCATCGGTGCATATTTTCCATATTTGATTTAAACAGAATCGCATTTGTTCACCAATACACACTGAAATCAGATGATTCATTTACAGTAAACTACAGTACAGTTTGTCATTGGTGTTGGTGGAGAGTGTTGGAAAAATGAATGTAAGCACACTTATAAGCTAAAGTTTCACACATTCCACTGCTCTTTGCTCTGCTCAGGGCTCTGAGAAAGCCAAGGAGGAGAAAATGCCTTCCTCACTCTGTAGGCCACGTACACCAAAGGAAGCTTATGCACTACCTGTTATTTAGTATTTACATGAGAGAAATACATTGAAACAGCACAGGCCAATCTGAACCTGTGGAATCCCCGCAAGTCACGTAGAGCAGAGACATCACAACCTAGAGGTAATTGGATGGTTGTCCTCTGCTGATGTTTACAGGAAGAAGATCCATACAGATATCGTGTCTGACATTAATGTTCTCAGAGTTAATGCAGAGGAGGTCATAATTTACAGTATAGCAACATGTTTTAATGAGCAATGGAAGGCATTCTAGTCTATAGCAGTACTGTCACTGAAATGAGAAAATTTGTCTTTTGATATATAGAACTTCTCATAAAATACCATAGCTTTAACATTGCCTTCAAGTTTTCTTAATCTGTTTCATAACTGCAGTCACTCTGGGGCTACCTAGTAAAAGAAACTCTGCAAGTTTTGAAACTGTTGTAATGGTTATACTATTATTTATCTCAGCTAGAAAACTAAGAAAGCAAGGAACACCTTTAGAAACATAAGGAAGGCAAACATACACTTAAAGTGACTATTTCTTCTCCTTTCTCTATATTCCATAGTTTGGCAGTGGTATCCATGCTTCCAGTTGCCACCAACGTACTCTGAAGATTAAATGATAAACATACCTGTAGCAAGAAATATTGGATGGAAAAAGTGGGAAAGGAGACTATTTATAAACATTTTCTCAAAAAAAATGGGTCAGGATTAATATTTTTAAACAAGACAAAAGTCTCATTTAAGATTTTATGGTATACAGAAACACTGCAGAGTTCTTCCAACAGCTCACTAGAAGAGCAACAAATCCTTATCACATAGCTCTGGACGACTACTCAAATCAAATAGACTAATTGGCTGCTTTGCAACAGCAATGCATTAAAAAGACTTACTGAAAGATAGCCTGGATTAAAATTCACTATTTAGGTTCTTCATTTTGTGTCACAGGGAGAAATTATTTAGTTCACAAAGTTTTAATGAAAATCAAGACTGAAGCAGTTTGTTAATTTGTTAACAGTGCATAGTTAACTGGCAGAGAACTATGTATTCAGTATCAGTATCTGTAACACAATAAACTTGTGCAATCTTAATAAACAGCTACAAATTTCTAAACCTCCTCCTCTAACTCCAAGAAGTTTTAATTACACGCACACTTTCACACTCTTGCATGTACACTTATCCTCTCACACAGGATGACTGGGTTACAAGTGCACCCCCCTTCCCTAGGAGTATGTGTTCCCCTACTTGCACATACCTTTCCTAGGAGACGTGAGTGCTCTAGCTTTAGTTGAACCCATGCCACTTCCTACAATCTGCTGATCCACATGCCAGAGAGAAGGCATCCAAACTCACATATGCACATCTTATGGGAGGGACAAGGGTGCCTTTTTGTTGAACGCCATACTACCAATCCACTAGCCGGATGCCAACTCCTCATGGTGTCTCCAAAAGGATGGCTATGCTCTCTGGTCTAGGCAGAGACTGTGATGCCCAGCGTGACTTCTGGAAGCACCAGAGCCGGTTTTGACAACTGCTGCCTCCAGACTAATGTCTCCTCCACCCTGTTATAAATGGTCTTCTTTTATCATCTTCTACTTCTTTCTTTTTCTTTATTTCAAAATTCTACTTCTTTATTTCAGAATTGTCTTTGAGGTTCTCCAGTTACTGTTCAATCCAACTGACAGTCCTCCCTAACACTATCATTTGGTAGGCTTCCTCTTTAACTTGATCAGTTTGGGGCAAAGACCCTCCAGACAGTTTTTTGTACCCACAAACACACTCTATACACTCACAACTCTTATCTTAACAGGTGTCATTATCTAGGCCATTTGCCAAGAAATTGAGAGGCCTTTAAATATTTAGCTAACTGATTTGTGGAAGCAAAATCACTGCAGCCTGTCTCAATAAGCAAACACATTCTCCATTGTAAGGGATAACTGTTTCAAAGTATCCAGAGATTTAAAACCCACTGAAACCAACCTCACGTTCCACGAAGGTATACCATCATTTTCTCACACTGGTTACAGGCCTCACAATCGACAAATTAAATTCCAATTGTTTCCAGAAACAATTTCAGGAAATGCTTTATTGAATAATGATTGTATAGCTATTTTTGTTAAAAAATACATTCTGCATTGAAATTAAGAGTTTCAGTGGATTTGCTGTGATCTTTTAACTCGGAATGCTATGTATCAAGATATTTGCTGTTGCTAGTAGGGCTTCTAGTGCACTGGAAAGGAAACCAATCATTTTTAAGCTTAAGCTGTTTTCGTTTCATACACCTTTGATGTTTCACCATCCCACATATTCCCATTTAACACACTTAAAATTTCAGAAATTCATTCTTCTGTGGCTCCAATTGGTCCTGTACGTGAAGTACAGATCTCAGCATGAAAGTGAGCAATACAAGCAATGATGTTCTTGTGTATTCAGGTCTGCAAATATGAAAGGCAATACAAAATATCTAGAAAAAAATGAGATATGTAAACAAACCAAGGAATAAATATGTGCAATAAATTGAGAATTCTGATTGTTATGGTATTTTTCAAAAATGTTTTAACATTTAGCAAAAAAAAGAGAAATTGGAAAAAAGTAAAGGAATAAAAATATCATGTCAAACTGTATACAGTGTTTCATTCTATTTCTTAAGAATTGTCAGACTATCTTTTCTTGCAGTGCAGAAATGTTCACAATATCTGAATATGTGAATAGATGCAGCAGAATACCTGCCCCTTCCAATGTCAGCTCACAGGGACTTGGAATCCACAGCCATCAATGATGGTGTGAGGAAACATAAAAGAATAAGAAAAGTCCATCAGTACTCACTATTTCTGCACTATGTCCTCTGAAAGTATGATAACATTTTCCTGTTTCTGTACTCCACAGTTTGCAGGTTTTATCAAAAGATCCAGTGGCAATCTTGTCACTAAATGGAAAAAATTCTGTCATTATTTTTTTTTTTAGGAAAAAAACTCTGACTTCAAAGACAGTAGAACTCACAGAAACAATACCTAGTCATCAAAGCTTGCATGCATTTTGGTGCATCCTGCCGCACTACAAGATCTTGGAGCAGGATTTCACGAACAGAAGTTATGTTAAGGGTAAAAATTAGCAGACATAATTAGTTTCTAAAAAAGCTACTGTGCCTATCCATTAGCACAGAAGTGTTCATAACTGATGACTAATCTGCATTAGGGATAAGGTTATCTGCTGTAATTCCAGATGTATTTAAAAGTTATGTCATTTAATCAGATAGTGTCTGTTTATCAAGACTTATAAACTCTTATTATAAGCAGTATATCCAAATTTCAGAGGTCAAACTTCACTCCCACTGAAGTCAGTAGAAGTGTTATGACCAACTGCAGTTAAAACAAGACTGAACTGAAGTGAGGTACCCAGAAAATGTAGCAAGAGACACTGTACCAAAACCTAAAGATTAGCAGAAAAAAAAGTTCTTTTTTTACTGAACTTTTAAATTAAAAGTAGCCCAGTGTTGTCATCAGGTTTTTGCTTGCTATATATTGCTTCTCCATTTTTTTGTTACAGTCTAGTTATTGATCTTTGCACAGATTTTTGTCATACATTAGTTTCTTCAAAGTATATAAAAGAATTTTATTAATTGCTTTTTTCAAAGTAAAGAATAGTATCAGAATATAAGACATTGATACAGTGGATTCTAGGTTAGATAAAGGCTTTTCATTTAGAAGGAAATGACAATGCTCCAAATAGCATAACAAGTCTTTAACATTTATTTCCTGATGTTAACTGTGTATTGCTTAACTGATAAATAGGACATCTGACAGTGAAAGAAGTAATGGGATTCAATATAAAAATAAGAATTAATTCCTCTTATTTTGCAGAGAAGAAAAATTATTTACTCATACATGACAGCTTCCTCAGGAAGCACATGACAATGAAACTTCAGTAGCTAACATGTAATTCCCTTCACCTAACAGGCGGCACTTCTAACATAGGGCAAACAGTTATTGCAGAAAACAAGAGGCACAGATTCATATTTGACGTTCACACAGCGGCACCCTGTGGATTTTATAAAAATTACTCAACAGCTGTGACACTTCTAAATCATGTCCTAAATAATAATGAATGTGTAATAGCAAATGGAGAAATCCACTTTTGTTATGATGGAAATGTCCTTTCTCCTTAACTGAAGCAATACAAGCTGTCATAAGTACTTATATCTCACATCATATACAATTACGTGGAGGCAGTAAAGAATGATTAACATTCAGAACACAATCTGTTCATGTAGATATTATTGAAATAAATCTGTGTTTCAGTATATTAAACTGACTTATATATGTATTCTTCAAGACGCTGAATACCTAATGAAATTTATGTTTTGACTTTCTAAATTTCATTTTTAAAAATTATAGCAGAAAACATGCTTGAATGTATCTCTTATACAAATAATATAGTGTCGTCCCATGGTGATTAGCTATAGTTGAACTTTACAAATTCAGAATTTGAACTCTTTCAATTTGAAATAGTCTATTTTATGTTAAAGTTTGAGTAATCGTTCTGTATTTGCAAAATAATATGATTAGCAATTATGATATATCTCAGAGAAAATGTATTTACCCATACGGATTATTGAAAGCTATTGCATAGACAACGTTTCCATGTCCCTCTAGTGTACGTAGCTCTTCTCCTGATGCAGTATCCCATACTTTGCAGGTTCTGTCATAGCTTCCAGTGATAAAGCTAAAGCAAAGAGAAATTAATTTCTGAATACAGTAAATATCTTACCGGTCCTGACACATAGTCAAATGAGTTATTTCCACAGATTTCAGTTAGCACTGTCTCAGACCCTAAATCTCTTTCTGCTTTCAAAAATATAGATTTATGATCATAGAGGTTACTTTTTTTTTTAAACATTACTCATAAAAAAACCCACCCTTGTTTCTAATCTTTAAAGTATTTCATCTAGAAAGCAAGCTGCTGCTTTCAAGACAGGAAGGAAAAAATTATAAGGCATATGCCCACAGTGAAATCAATTAACATGAAATTCCACTACAGTGAAAGTCCCAAATGAATTTATGTCAAAGACTCATTTAGCTTTTAGTAATATTCACTTTATTGCCATAAAGGTGCTTCTTTCTGAAATATGGTAATTGTCAATAAACTATCACCTTGGAAGAAAAAATTACATAAATTGAATGTCACCCGCTACTTTTTTGCATCTCCCATTCGTTCTCCCACAGAGGCCTGAAATCTAATCCCCAATCATGATGGAAGCTGCTTATAAGCAGCAGAGGTCAATTTTTTTTTCAGCAAAAGCCCTGAAATTCCTTTACAATTTAATTTACAAATACAAAACTTCAATTAGTGATTATGTATTTTGACTTTGAAAACAACTTACCGGGAACCAGATTTGTTAAACGCTACATTAGTCAGTGGTAATATGTGTGCTCTAAGTACCTGAAATAGAAGTGGGGGGAGGGAAAAGAAAACAACATTTGATGCAAATAAAAAAAAAAATTGCTCAAAATATTCAATAGGTTAATATTTTCTCCTCCTCCTGTCAGATTAGCAGTTATAGCTGTAATACATTAATCTCTAACTAAAAAATCCCCCATGCCTCAGCAGGTTATCACTGCAGATATTATATAGTATTGATTTCAAATTTATATTTTACTTGAATGAACTGTCTTTTCCCCCATGTTTGCTTTTTCTCCACCTTCTCTGAGACCAGCAAAGTAACCCTAGACCAGAGCTGAAAGGGCAAAAACAAATGAGTGACGAGACCATGCCTGGTGAGATAACTGATGAAAGATATCCCAAATAATATTAAGCCTTATACAGTGACTAAAGAGATCCAGCTGAATTGAGTATTTTGAGTCTTTTAGGTTATGGAATGTTTTTAGCTAGTATATGATTTTGTTTTAAAAAACAGGAAGAACAGAAATAAGCTACTGCTACGTCCCAAGAGGTTGTGACAAAAAAAGGCATGCAGAACCATAACAAAGACACTTATCAAGACAAAATTCAAAGAGGGAATTTCAAATTTGATGTCTGCCTGTATTGTGTAGGTTATGGAGGTCACTGTTTTTCTAACATTGCTTCTAAGGTCCTTTAATCAGACAGTATATATGTTTCACTTAAATTATCTCATAACCATAATAATACATATTAAGATTTGTTAAACATAGGTGAAAATGGTTTCAGATACTGCCAATGAAGGTCAGCATACCATGAAACTTTGAAAATGACAAAAAAAAAAAATAAATCTGGTTTGTGTTTGAATAAGCTGGCTACTGTATAACAGGGTTTGCATTTGAACAACTTTCACCTATTACAAGCTGGCTTCTGCTTGATTCTAAAGCATAATAAAAACATAACCTAGGAAATCACAGCAATTGTTGACAGTGAAGTAAAGGGATGTTAAAAATACAGCAGTGGTCCACTTGGTCTTCTCTGTAGGGTAAGAATGAAGAAGAAATTATTTATTTATTATTTATGCCATTTAATCACTGACATATTACCAGAGCTTCAACTTTTTCTTATCTCTAGCTTTCTCAGCTGCCTGTCTCCAAAAGGAAAATGAAAGGAGCTCAGAAGTCTTCTACTCAGAAGAGTAGGGACTGATCAAAATGGAAATAACTATGGTCAAGTGAAGGATTGACAGAGAGAGAAACAGAAAATGTATTTTATGTTAGAGAAACAGCAATTTCTGTTCTCTAGAGAAAGTAAGACAAGTTGTACTTTCAGCTACAGCAGTGGGAATTGGCAATCAAGATGTGGAAAGGACAAAAATATTTTGCTTTTTTTAAAAGAGCCACAGTATACAAATATCAGCATATGAAAATAGATAGTTATGGAAATTTATGGAACTTTGATCCATGACATTTTTAGGGCTCCATGCAGGCATGTCTGAACAGCAAACATATTTAACAATTATGAAAAAGGGAGGAAAACAAGATGGGTTTATGTTCAATTCCAGATCCCTGGAGTAATTCTGTTCTTCTAATACCCAGGGCTGCAGTTGCTTCATCCACAGAACTTTAAGCAAGCAAGAAATGTTTGTGCAAATGATACAATAATCAAACCCTAAGGCAATATTAAAAAAAAGTTCTGCAAAATCTGCTACAGCAGTCCCTAAGACAAAAATCTGCAAATCACTACAGCATACAATTGCTACGTAATAGTTCAAGACGTGAGAAATTGTCACAAAATCTTGTTTTTCTGTGGGGTGCCTAATACAACACTGTCACCACAATTATTGGAAATAAAGAAAAGATGGATTTATACACTCATTTAAGATTATGCTCCAGTGCAACAGGAAAAAATATTAATTTCCAAAAAATGCAAACACATGGAATAGTTTTTGGGGAAGAAAAAAAAATTGTCATTCCCATCTACCTCTTGTATTTTATTAGTATGTCAGAAGCACCTGATATTCATGTTTCATTTACAAGCCTTAAATGGAACTGAAACATAAAACAAGTTATTTTCACACACTTCTAACTACTCTTGAGTGAAGGCAATAAGCCAGCACTGACTGGATTTGCCTGACTCTCATATTTCCAAATACAGAAGCTCAAACGTGGCACTATACCCAATGAAGAACAAATACATTATTTACACTGAAATTTGAACAAGCATTTGATTATTTGTCAGTCTCTGTGATGAACACACAATTTTAAAAGCTTGTGAATAGCAAGGCATTATCTCAGTTGAGATAAACAGAAACTTTTTAAATTTAAGATGCCTTATTACATAGCTCTGTTTTCAAGGTTAAATACACAGACCTTTACAGAATTCACCCAGATGTGTACTGTTGGTCAAAAACCCGCAAGTTTTATCTAGCAATATGTAAGGGCCAAACAAGCCAAACAAGCCAACACAAAAATTCTCCCTTTTCTCTCTAATTTTAAGGTAACCATCAATAACATAGCACTGACCAGCAATTTTTAACAGCTACGTATTGCCATCTGCTGACACAATAAAGATAGCTCACTTAATTATTTCAGATTGCAACACGCAATCTGTGGAAGTGATTTTATTTTTATTTACACAATTAAATACAATTAAACCTATTCTCTTCTGACAGACTGAATCTTGTATGTGAAGCCCTGAAAGGTCTCTCTAATCATTGTTCTTAAAAAGCTTACTCATTTAAAATAAATTTTTAAAGTTCTGCCTGTAAGGTGAAGATCAAACTATCAATATTAAAACATAATATTAATGGCAGAAAGTAATGACAACCAGTATTACTGTATGTAGCAGAATACATAACCCCCCCATAGTTTTCACAAAATTAAGAACAAGTAGGCAAAGGTATGAAAATATTTTGAGCCTTTCCCAAGAGCTAATTTACTTGGGGTCTATTTACAGGTTTTGTTTAAACATAACTATGGGTATTGCTGGTCCACAGAGTCTTATCTGACAAATAAGAGAATTATTTCTTTTAATCCAAAACACACCCTTTTACATAAGTCTGTGTAAACAGTGTCTAGGAACAGTTATACCTCCCAGCCTTTTGGGGGAATTCCTGGAAGACATAAGCAGGCCAGACTCAGTTGCTCTAAACAGTGCAGAGGTGATTGAAAAGAGCCAAGAAATTGGTCATAAAGTCCAAATTTTGTTCTCAGGCACAACACACAGCAGTAAAAACATACTCACAACATCACAACTGAAACCCCCAAAATGCCCAAAATTATATTAAAGATGCCTCTTACCTTAAAAAGACAGAACTTGTGATCCTCTTTTTCCCCTAGCTTCTCTTGCAATCTTCGCACTAAATGAATTACGTGTTCCTTGCATGAAGCTGTGATGAGAGGTTCTCCTTTTTGAATTTCTTCTACTAAGGCGATGGCGTCTGTGCTAATTGGGGGGGGGGGGGGGGGGCGGGGGGGGGGGAGAGAAAACCAAACCACCAGATTTCATCCTCTGGCAATAACTATGAATATAAAACCAAGAATATTATTTACCTGCAGAGAAACTGAAGTAAGCAATTGAATTATATGCATTTATGTTATTCTGTAACAGCTTAAAGGAATATGGATAATCTTTCTTTGTTTCTGTACTTCCCCCCCTCTCTTACTAAAGTGTTTCAGCAAGGTTTGACTTTTACAAATTTTAGCTTGGGAAGAAATTTACCTTTTCAAAGGGTTTCCACAGAGGGTCAGACATCGGAGATGTGTATCCAAAACTGATAGTTTTGGAATAAATATCTAAATTAAAGTGGAATTTCATAAATTCCAAATGAATTGCCCATGAAGTAGAAACAAGATAAATTATACATGGAGAGTGTTAAAATTATCTTTGTCTGTGGCTTCACAAATCTAGGCCTGTTCCTGTAACTCTTAGTTATGATAATAACTTCCAAAACGTGATCCACAGTCTATTGGTGTCCATGGAGCCCCCAGGAAGTGGTTCACAGCTAGTCTGAGGAACTGGATCATCTTTTCATATCATCAGATAAACTGCTGATTCCTGGCCATCTCTGAGAAACTTGAGGTTTGACAATACTGAGCAGTCAAAGCACCAACATACACTTAAAACTAGTCCTAGCAAGAAAGCCTAGCATTTCTGTTAGTATGTAAGTTTTTGCAGTCTAAAGGGGATTTTCTCTATCAGTCCTCTAAATGGGAGCCACTAACATCCCCATAAATTAGTATCCTCTCGGTGTTTATACTCCTGCTAAGTAATACCAGACAACTTATTTCTTTCACAAAGTGACTTGTTCGGTTTTATCCATAGTACTAAACTTGACAGTTCCGGGTAGACAAAAATGAATAATTTTTAAGTATGGATTTTACATCTTGCACCTGCAGCCTACATTATCTACTAGCTTTGGCCCACATGCAAGGACTCTTCCATATCAATGCTGGTATTAAGACAATCATATTACTTCATGCCCTTCTGCCTAATAAACTCTATGGATATTGGCAACTTTATTTAATGGTGGCATTCTTTTATCTTTCTGAAGCTCTTCCTACCAGAGCTGGCTGAGTAGAGCATGTAGGCTGACTACTATGACCAAAACCATGTTAACACCCTCAGATTTCTTTTTTTGGGGGGTTGGTTTTTTTTCTTTTGGGTGCCTAGAGGGAGGCATTAGCTGGAGGAAAGTAGAAGAAATAGTTTGAGAGTTGAATAAAACTTGGCAATCTTTCCATGGTGTTTGATGACAGTCAAAAAGTTCTGTGGAAAAATTCCACTAGATTTGACATGCAAATTCATGAAATGTTCCATACTTTTTATGTGTACAAATAGCTGATGGGAGGGAATAGAGGGAGGCAGACTTTTCTCAGTACTGCCCACTAAGAGGACAAGAGCCAATAAGCACAAATGGAGAAATAAAAACCCCAACCAAACAAACAACCCACACAACCAAACAAACAGGAAATTTAGTCTGAACACAAAAATACACCTTTTTGCTGTGAGGGTGATCAAACACTGGAATAGGTTTCACTGAGAGGTTATAGAGTCTCTATCCAGGAAATATTCAGAACCCAACTACACATGGTCCTGGTCAACCTACTCTAGCTGACCCCGCTTTTGATGGTCTCAACAAGTCCCTTCCAACATAAATGATTCTCTTATTCTGTGACATGACATTATATTCTGTCACTGAATGCACAAAACAGCCAGTCAAATACAGTCTCAAGCACTGGTACATAAATTACACGTAGCTAATTCAGCATAGTTACTTGTTAAGTCAACAATCTCATTACAAAAAATTTGTCCTATTCTTCACAATGAATACATATGACAGTTTCAGATTGGTGTTTTCCAACTGTCTGAAAGCCAGAGGCAGACATGATCGAATGTTGTCGTCCACACAGCAAGTCTCACTTTGCTTCCTCATGAAGTGACCTCTGCCTTCTACCTTACCTAATGATATCCTATCAAACTTAAATCTAAACTTGACTTTGACTTGACATTGTATTTTTTATTCTTCAGTTAGACCAATCCCTGATTTTTAGATATATCAAGCTCCTGCAATTTCTTTCATCATCTGTAGGAGAGTAGAAAATCAGATTATGCACTCTTGCTTGTTCTTTCAAAGAAGCCAACTGCAATTAGGTTCGCAACAAAAGAAACCAGAAAACTTCCATTACTTGCAACAGAAACAGATACTTAGTTTCTCCACACAAACATATGAGAGGGAATCACTTAATTGCCTACCTTATACCACTTTAGCTATGGTTGTTATGAGGATTAATTAATTAACAGGAGAGATCTGAATGGATGTCTAGTTGTTATTTTCAGTCATTTCAACAGAGGTCATTTAACCAATGTAACTGGGGGCTGAGTTTGACCCATTTTTTGAAAACATTCTGAGGATCAGAAACACTATTACAGAACCTAAGAACTAACTGTCATTCATCACAACATTACAACATTAAGCACTGCATATTTCTGCTGGCTTTGTACAGGCATCTTGATAATCATAACTCTATAAGCAGAATAAGGCTTCACCTCTAAACAGAAAAGCATGTCAGTAATAATCAGCTGGAATGCAAGATTCTGTATTTAAAATAGTAGAAGAATGATTTAGCTATGTTATTTTCTTTTCTGTGTGTGTGTTTTAGTGAAAAAAAGACATAGCTGACCTGAATTATGTTTAAAACAATCAAATAGAGTTGTATATGAGCATGCTATAAAACAGCAGAGAGTCCTGTTATCTGAAATAATATCATACTTACTCAGGCCTAAGATCAAGTAGATCTATAGATCTGGTCTTTGGCTCACCACCTTGTACATATTCCAGAATAATTCCTTAAAAAAAAAAAAAAAAAAAAAAGTGATAAAAAGGTCTTGGTTAGATGTCCCGGATTTTATAACATGCACTGTAGACAGCAATGCTTCCACTTTTACTGCTCTACTGACTTCAGCAGACCTAATTCCAGTTCTTGGAACCAGAAGGAAGTTGGCTGTTCTTGCTGAGAGCTAGCAGGGTGATGACCAAATCTGATGTGTTTATATCATAAAAGATATTAAACATTATTATTTATGAGCCATTTTCCATTCTGGAAATGAACAAGCTTTTTTCCCCCAACAACTTTTTGCATTATTTCATCAGCTCTATTTTCAAAGAAGCTGTCCTGAAGATACTTGCTGTAGTTTGGTGTTCCAAGAAGCCTGGAAAACATGTTTTACATAACCTGGTATATTTATTTCATTGATTGCAAAGGCCCGTGTGCAGTATTGTACAGAAAATCATAACACTTTCCACTTCTAGGTATGCTAGGGCACCGCTGCACTTTCTACTGAGCTGAAGGATTAAAATGATTAACCTCATTGCTTCCTGTTTTGAAACAGTTGTTAAAAAAGTTCTGCTGCTCCTTCGTTTTCTGTAGGAAAGGATAATTTAGATGAATTTTTATGTCATTTTGCATTTTACCAATTCCATAGGAGAAGTATTTAATTTGAAATAAAGATCTGTTATCACAATACACTTCCTGAGCTGGCTGTCTCCCTCTTGTTTCACTTCTGAAAATTCATTAAGTCTCCTGACTAGGTTCGTAATAAATGATGAAGACAGCTTAGCAGCATAGCTTTTCAAAGCATGACTCTGGTCAGAAAAATCACAAAACAAAGAAAGAAAAAATAAGAAAGGTAGCAACTTTTTGCTAAACGGGCCTGTTGATAACACATATACATTTTTTGGTGGCAACTACTGTCACTTTTGACTTTTTAAACTCTGTCCTACGGTGCTAATAAGGCTGACTTGATTTTGCAATGATAAGTCATTAATCACAGCCCCGATCAGCAATGAGCTGCTTCCAGCTGGACGTCTCTCAACCAACCCCAGTGCCAAAATACCCGCACCTGAAGTCAATCCAGCTGCAGGGGCGCGATCTACCCGCTTACTCCTGCCCTAGCCCATGACAGAGGTGAGGAAAACCTCCATTACAGGAGGCCCCCCCCGCACCCCGCGCCTCCCTGACAGGGCCGCCCGCCACACGCCCAACGGCAGTCCCCACGCGCTGCCGCTGCCGCGGCCGCGGCCCCGGCCCCGTCGTGCGGGCGCAACGGCTGACAGGGCAGGGAACCGGCCCGGCCTCCCCGCGCCCCTCTCCGCACCCGGCGGGTAGTAGCGCAGCAGCAGCCGCCTCAGCCTCATCCTCCGCCGTCGGCCCCGGGGCTTCGGCCCGCTACCATAGCAACTCCCAAACAGCTCCTGCGCGCATGCGCGCCCCCTCCTCCCCCTCCCCTCCGCCGCCTTCGGGCGGGAAGGGCCGCTAGGCGCCGCGGGTCGGCGGTGTGGCAGTCTCCCGTCACGGCTGAACGCCCGGCGTGCCCTCGGGCCGAGCGGGCTGTGTCAGACATGGCGGTGGCTCTTCAGGCCCCTCGGCCCGGCTCTTGGCATATACACGGCTAGCGCGGCAGGGGGGCCCGGCTGGGCGGCCAAGGCCTGCCGTGAGGGAGCAGGTCGCCCTGAGTTTATATGGCACTGTTTTATCTCCTACTCTAAATTCTTTTCTATGGATTCACAATGTTCAGGGCTTTTTACTGTTAGTTTATTTCATCAGAACTATCCATTATGACTGCAAGATGTTACCAGAGTAGTAATAGCCAACTAGAAGCCCATCGCTATTTGTACAAACTTAGGTTTGCTTTCTCCCAGGTGCGTAGACTTATAATTATCGCGCTGAATTTTATCTACCTTTTATTGTCCTTTCACTTAGTAGTGCAAGGCTTCTCTGCAGTTTTCATTGTCAGCTCATCTTGATGACCCTGAATGCCATCAGCTAGGACTGCTCACACCACATAAGTCATACAAAGCTGCAAGGGCTTCTAATTTATGCCATAGAAAGGCAAGTATCAGATCTTCAAAGGCTACAGTGCGCTAAAAAATGATAAAATTTGGAGTGCCAGAGCCACAGCTAATGGCATAACAAATATATGAAACCTATTTGAAAAGCAAATAGTGACTTAATTACTAAGGAAACCAGGCAAAGATTTAAAAAAAAAAAAAGAAAAAAAGAAAAAAAAACTAGTAATCTTAATTTTTTTAAAGTGAAACTCGGGACAGATACATGAGTACAAAAATACTGTTTCATCAAAGACAGAAGAAAAAATGTATTTGAAAAGAGATAACCGACATGGAATTGTTAGAAGATAATGTATTACTAGAACTAAAAATTTGAGTCAAGCTTTATGCAGAAATGACTGTAGAGCATCAACAGGAGGAAGCAGTGAACACGTTTTCATTTAGCAAATCTCCTCATAGCCCACATTATTGACAATGGGTCAACAGAAGACAGTCCCAGTCAGTGTTTAACAATACGTGACTTTTCCAAAAGCACCCGTATGGCTCCCTACAGCTTCACTTTGAAGACAGTCCTTTGGTTTTTGAAAGCCAGGAAGTAAAACACAATGGCCAGTTCCAGATTTACTTTGGGACATGACTGGGGGAGAAAGTGGTCTCTGGGTTTTTCATTCCCATTTGTTTGTTTAAATCTTTTGTCTTATTTGTATGTTGAAAGTCTTGAGGCAGATAAGAAATATTTTCATTAAAAACAAATAATTTGAACAGCTTTCCAACAGAATTAACTTACTTGGACTAACCGTATTTCAAAAAAACTGTTTGAACAACCCCTAGTCTTGGTGGTCTCCAGTTTCTTAACAGCTTTTTGTATTTGTTTAACATAATATGTATTCACCCAGATTATAATTTCAGAATATAAATATTTTTCTGTTCTTTTAACTTAAGTGATGTGAACAACGAACCGGGCACAGACGCTGCTTCCTATGTTAACACCTTCTTTGTTCTTTGTAAACACACATTCATGCAGCCTTCCCGGTGCCTTCAGGATTAATTAACACCAACTAGAAGTGCTACATTTAATTTTTTTTAGTCAGGTTGAAAGGCTTGATACTTGTCTACAGCATAAATTAGGAGTATCTGCAGTTCAGCTACAACTTACATAGTAAGCATCTCTTCAATTCTGTACTTTAGGGTTGTAATTGCATTGTTGAATCAATTATTGCAATATTCTTGAGCAATCATGTTTTTCAAGGTTTTGCATATCATATGTCAACAAGCTCTTTTTTGTTTGCTTTTCATGAGACACGGAAAGGAAAAATGCAGCCCCAGTCTAAACAGGGGAGAGGGAAGTGGAAAGGCTGCAGAGCTCCATGATGTCAGTACCTGGTGGTTCAGCATGTTCTCTCTTCACTTTCTTGCTGTAAATCTCCATCTGAACATTCATGCCTCACAGTTTGTCATCGCCTGGGATTGAGAGGCAATAATAACACTGGAAGATGCTAAGTCAAATCAGGCCTCAGCTCTGACCTCCTTTCCTTGCTTCTGTAAGAAGAAGATTCAGGAACATTGGAGTCACAACAGAAGTCAATCCTTCTTAGCTCTGTGCCTGCTATCCAGACTGTGCCAAAGAGGCGCTGGCGTAATGGCCTTGTTTGCTCTATTCCTATATAGTAACTAGAAAAAATTGCTGACCGCCTGAGCGGGGAACAAAGAGCTAACACTATGCTGAATTGAAGTTTTTCCCAGAGTGCCACCCAGGACGGGCCTGTCTGCAAAATAAAGGTATAGTAACTAGCAGTATGTTTTCTGACAAAACAGAACCACAGTTGTAGCACAGGTAGGATTACCTAAGGAGACTTTAGACAGCAAAGGTAAAAACTGTAGTGCGGGAATGAAGGGAAGGACTTAAACACAGCTAATTACTTGAGGACTAGTCAAGTAGGGCTTCTGATGGTACAGCAAACTGAGCTGAAGTCCATTCCACTAAATCTTGACCATTAAAAGCAGAAATGGAACTCTTTTTCAAGTTCAGGGAAATGGGCAACTAGCATATACTTTTAGAAGGAGAAGTTTTAGACTGCTGGAGCAAAATTGTTGCCTTGATATTTTTTAGCATCCAAAGAGTTCACATAGCCTCTAAGCCATGAAAGGCCAGCTTCAAAGAATCTGCATACACACCATAGAGAGTTCAAAAATATCTACACTGGAAAGAAAAATTAAATGCTGAGATGTTCATCCAGGATCTGTAGCGATTTTTCTCTCTGGATGAGATAATCAGCTTTTACGTACAGAGATCAAAAGTATTGACGTTATCAGCCTGGAAAGGTGCATCACTTGATCCCTGTGCACTTTTGCTTATGTCAGCAGTTCGCAGGAGTGGCAGAAAGTTAAGATACTATAAACCTCACTATCAATCAATATTCAAAAGCCTTTGAAAGGCTGCAATGTACACTTATCTAGAGTGCTGGAGACAACTGTGTTGGACAGTATGAAGCAAAGTTAATACAGTCACAATGAAGAGCTTCCTTTTATGAACCCCGGGTTTTTCCTGCCAACAGAGGTTCTGAAAATCTCTCTTTTCTTGAGCCAAAGTACTGTCCTGAGAAGGATAACAAGAAGAAAGTGTTTCTGACTCAAACACACTCTCGCTTGCAGAGAAGAGCAGGTTTTAGGCTTCCTGATCTAAAGTTGTATCATGACCCACTTGTTCTGAAGTAGGTCAGTCTGTGGTATGCTGAACTAAATCAGAAAGGCCAGCCCAAGAGTAGTCTGAGTTAAGGGAAAGATGTAGAAAGCCACTTCCTATTTGCTGTGTTAGTAATGGGTGCAGTGCATTTTTACTAAGGGGAGTTTTTGCATGCTGTCCTTTCTTGCATGCTGTCCTTTCTTATAATTGTCAGATCTGTCAGATGCAGAAGGACTGTGCGCTGATATTTCCTTGTTTCTGCTGGGTGAATTAAATGGGTTTAGGTAATTTTTTTCAAGGTTGTTTTATTCTGGCATAGATAACCTGCTTCCTCTTGCCCAAACAGACACCGCTATACACATATACTTCTCTGTGCATTTACAGTTCCTTCTCACTTCTGCTCTGTTATTTCCAATGCTAATCATGACACCACAGCCATGAAAAATGTTAAAACTATATTACTTGTATAAGGAACATGATCCTTTGGGAGTCTGCTATTTGCTAAGTAAGAGCTATTCTGGGAGAAAGAGCTGACTGTGTTATACAACAAAGTGCTCTCTTTCCGAATCTTTGCATGGCTGTATTTATCAATTTAAAATTATCTCAACTTAAAAAAAATAAAATAAAATAAAAAATTCCTAGTTGCTATTTGCCTAGAAAGTGTGTCACCTACAAGTTTCTGTTCACATGAATAGATGTATGTGTTGTTTACCTACAGTGAGATAATAACAAGCACCAGAAAAGAACAGTAGTTCTCTTCTTTGCTCTTTTCTTCCATCTTCCATTTCTGACAAACTGCTTACATATCCCATGCAGTCAGGCAAATTCCATACATTCTTACTTGTTTCAGTCAAATTTTCACTTTGCTGAAAAAAGCTTTTCCTTGCTGTCCACTTTTTAAAGGGAGACCCTCTCCTCTTAACCTTGCCAAGCTGATGGGTAGACCTGACAACAAAAAAATACTCTGCAAAAAACCCAATAAAATATATCTATCTTACCCTGTCTGAGAAGAACTCAGAAATGCCTTTAATCTTTCTTTCCATGATCCAGACTGGGGGGGTGGGGGTGGGGGGGTGGGGTGCTGAAGACCTTTTTGTTAAAGAGAGCTTTGTATCATCCAGTCGAGACAGCAAATCTGACTGTATCAGGTAATTATGCAAGTATTCTGCGGTCAGATTGTCTGAGCTGCAAGATGAAAGCCAGTGAGTTATCTGGATGCACCTAGTGAGGAAAATAAAGGAGCACTTCTCCTACGTATACCTAACACAAAATTGAGTCAAACCACTAAGTCAGGAAGAAGCAAAAATCTTCTGACGAAGAACAGGATTTCTAGTAGGTCTACAATAGAATTGGAAAAAGATAAGTGGTGAAAGCCACTTTGTTTTAGAAAACACAGCTTCATTACAGTGAAAGTATGTTCATCTCACCATTGTTTTTAATTAAAAAGTAAAAATAACTCATTTGGGCTTTTATATTTCATTTTTATATTGCCACAATTCATTAAGCATTTCACATAAACCATCATGTTTTCTACATATCAATATGCCTTCACTAAGTGTTGTAGTCCTATTGCATTATCTCTGTGTTTCTTGTTTTCTGTTTCCTTACTGTCATTTTGATGTACTTCCTATGGATGTGCAAAACAATATATATGTCATCCATTCATTGTAATGAGCAATAATACAGCACTACCCACTTTCAAATTCATAAAACAGTTTTGCCTACTCATACCAATTTGGAGGATGCTATAGAGTGAGCAGATCTCTGAGATTTGCAGTATCTCAGATATCTTTGACATTTGCATTGTCTCTGAAAGACATTTTGACCATTTGTTCCTAGTTGTAACAATATGAAACATTCAGATGCCCACTGGAACACATAACCATATTTTTCAACCAGCTCTAGTAAAATATACGTAAACAAAGAAATCACTGTAGTAAGACATATAGCTAAAATATTATTTTTCAGATATGCATGACAAACTTTTATAGTAATGTTTTGATTTGTATTCCTTAAGTACAGCCATATAACAAAGCTTATTCATACGTGAGATACTGCCACATTTGAGTGAACAGTTGAAGTCAGGACACTGACCACTCTACAGCTCTGATTTATCTGCCACATTACATCTATCATTCTTGAATTCCCATTTGCCTACTTTGTAAGTTTATATTGTTCTCACTAGCTTTGTGCCTGACCAATGATGCTGCAAGGATATTAAATTACCAGTTTAATCTTGACACTGTAATTGACAATTTCACTGCAGATTGGACCACTTGAACCCATCTCCACTGACACAACTCTAATTAGATGGCTTGACCGGTCAGTGCATAGCACCTTGCTATCTGCCCCCCCCCCACCCCCCGCAGGTATGAGTCTGTAGCTTCTTACAGATTTGTAATATTTCTCTGCCCTTGGTACCTAATGATGCTATCTACTGTCACCTCAATATTTGTTATATGAATTCTTGGTACAGAGTTTAACCCCTTGCAAGCCATGTTCCTTCAAGAACAATATGTTTTAATTAAATTTTATCATCCAGAAGATGTAGGAGGAGTCTAGTACAGTTTTGTTGTACTAGACCATCCTACACATAAATTTTTTGCCTACAATTAAATGTTTTGCCTTGGCTTATGGGCACATGGTCAGAAGAGAAGACAGTTACAATTTGCATCACAAAGTACCCTAAAGTTTGACCCAGAAATAAGAAATACTTTGTGCTCTGTTTTGTACACTTTGGTACATTCCTTCACTGATCATGGTACCCAACTGAACTTTCTCAATGTGTCTTGTTTCCTAAGTTGTTTTATCCTGTAGCTGTCTATTAAATGGATCCTATCATTCAGGCTTTCTCACTAGGGAACCCAAGTGCTGGGCCACACTGTTCCCATTTCCAGAAACTGGTTTGTCTCTCTCTCCCTCATTCTTACCATGAGCCTGTCTTACCCAGTGAGGTATTCACAGGCTGAGAAACCCCCAACTAACAGAAAAGCGTATCTGATATCTTATTACAACTATCTATGTGTGCCTTCTCATTCACTGTGGCACAGGAAACAGTTAACGTTAGCCCTTGAGCAAGCTAGGTCTTCTCTGAAGCTTGTGGGCCATTACATCCATCTCCAGCAGCAAAGAAGTACAGGAGAAAAAACACCTATAAACCAAATAGATAGAAAGAAGATACACATCTTTAGCCTCAGCTAGAACAGCAATTTTTTCACTGAAAACGTGGCTCAAGATCATAATTTCTGATAACTGAAAGTAGCATTCACTGTAAGAAACATGGCAATAACCTTCCCTTTAAATGTAATTACTACAGCTGCTACTCAAAAACATGAGTTGGATATCAGAACATCATACAACTAGCTTAGGTGTGAACAGTTGTTGAGATGTTCTTCTTCATCTTTTGTTTTCCAAGGCTTTATTCATAATTTTGAGGACTAGAAAAAAGAATCACTGTGAAGCTTAGATTTTTAGGTCAGTCAGGATACTCCAGGAGATGGAGTATTGTGAAAACCTAGTACACTGGAATGCATTGGATCCAAAAGTCATACAAACAGATTTAACCAAGAGGTTAGTTTTGTAAATTAATACATGTAGGAATTAATGTTATATGTAATGAACCTTAGTGATTGCATCTCACATGTTCCATGGACACCTCTCCAATAATAAGGATATTAACAATTGGGAAGGAACCAAATTTAACAGAGCCTGAGATACAGACTTTTTATCCACAGAATAGATACCCACACAAAGTCAACTCCCACTTACATCAGTCACCTCTTCTGAGAGTCAAGTAGCTCTTTCTCCTTGGATTTTCATATCCCTTTGCTGGCACTGTTAGTCTAGGAATATCTGCTATGTGCAATTCCTCTTTTCCTCACTTTTGTGTGTGCAGCTGTATGCCCATGATGGTAGCTAAAATCCCTCTAGTGTAGGACATGCATTGTAAGTGTGTCCAGCACAAGTCAGTATATGGACACTATATAGAGCATATCAGGTTTTTCAGGGCGTCTCAACCCAGACTATCGATTGTGTCCTTACAAAGAAAGTATATAAAAAAAAAATTAATGGGGTTTTCAATTTAAATTTAGGGAGTAGCAAAATATCGGGAACTTGGAAATATAGATGCAGATGCTTACAAATAAAATTGTTACCTTATTTTGGGGGTATAACTGAAGTCATGTAAGCAAAACTATAGAAATGCTGTTGTAAATTTAATAATAACAATAACACTATTTTAGTGTCTACTTCTCCTGTGACATACTTGCATATTTTAAGCATACAGTATGCTAAATTTCATCTGATTCTTTTACATTAAATATATATTTTGGATTGCATAATCTTTGAATAATGGTATAAATTCAAGGAAGCTGAAAAACTATTAAACAAGTGCCTGGTTTTATTTACAGGAGTAGCTACATGAGCAATACTCTATGCTTAATGTATTATAGCAGCCACAGCACCTGTCCTGGTTTTGGCTGGGATAGAGTTAATTTTCTTTCTAGCAGCTGGTATAGTGTTCTGTTTTGGGTTCAGTGTGAGAAGAATGTTGGTAACACACTGATGGTTTCAGTTGTTGCTAAGTAATGTTTAGACTAGGTCAAGGATTTTTCAGGTTCTGATGCCCAGCCAGCAAGAAGGCTGGAGGGGCACAAGAAGTTGGGAGGGGACACAGCCAGGACAGCTGACCCAAACTGGCCAAAGGGGTATTCCATACCATGTGATGTCGTGCCCAGTATATAAACTGGGGGGAGTTGGCCTGGGGGGATTGCTGCTCAGGAGCTAACTGGGCATTGGTTAGTGAGTGGCAAACAGTTGTATTGTGCATCACTTGTTTTGTATATTCCAATCCTTTTATTAGTATTGTAATTTTATTATTGTTGTTATTATCATTATTAGTTTCTTCCTTTCTGTTCTATTAAACTGTTCTGATCTCAACCCACAAGTTTTACCTTTTTCTTCTGATTCTCTCCCCATCCCACTTGGTAGGGGGGAAAGTGAGTAAGCGGCTGCATAGTGCTTACTTGCTGGCTGGGGTTAAACCACAACACCACCATATCTATTGTATATCGTATTTAAGTGTTCTAATGCCAGCAACTCTTGGTGAGCTTTGACTAGAGGCTAGCTGCAATTGATAGTGCAGAAGAAACAAACACAGCATTTTAAAAACCTTTAACAGAGTTAGGATGACAACACTGGACAGTTAAGGCTGACACCTCCTACAACAGAGCAACTACAAGATCATAGAAACATAGATCATAGTTTTCTATTTATGTACAGTCATACAACTGTAATCACTTAGTAAACTTAGCATACATAATGTACTGGTTTTCATCTGAAGACTAAAAACTTCTTTTACAATTCATATTTTGGCAAAGGATGTTGCCTGTAGCCTGGCATTTGGAATAAGTCTGCCAGGGTGTAACACAGCTGAACTTAGCATGCAGAAGGCTTGGTACAACTGATGATCTGTATTGTTTTGATGTTTATCCAGCTGGGTGTATGCCATTAAAATCAAGTGACGTTGTCATAAGCCTAAGGCCCTTCTTGAATTCCCTGATTCACTTCTCAACAAAATTACAGCTGAACAATGCATTCCAGTTCAGCACGAGTGAAGTTCAGTTACATGCGGGCTCATTGGTATTGGTAATTGAAAATAACTGACCAATTATCAACCCCCCTATGAAAGAGCTAGAAATGTCATTGTTACTGAGCACAGCCAGTAATGCTTGGTTTTCAGATACAGTTGAAAACATGCATACCACAGGCTAAGAAGGGCCTTCACCCATTTGCCTCTTGGATTTGCACATGCTTTACAATCCCCCTTTGTATGGAAGGTGGAAAAAATGAGAGATGAGGTACAAAATACAGTCTTCAGTCCTTCTGATAGTTAGGACCTACTATCAACTGAACAGTAATGCAACAAATAACTTGTTAGTACTTGCCCAGCAGACGAAATGGGGCAGGTTTTGTATTTTAACAGCAAAATTAAATCAGCAGAAGGTTTGCCATTCCTTACAAAAATCACTGTCCATGCACTGCTAAGTTATTTTGTTACTTTGTACTGGAGCGGGAGAAAAAAATATTAAGAAATAAGTAAATCTAATTATGATTCCATATATGACGAGAAAGTTTTCTGTCAAAGATCCCAAGCTAATGAAATGCTGCAATGTCCTGACTGGGAATGGTGTGAGATTGTTTTAGGAAAAAAAAAAAAAAAAAAGGAATTAAAAAAGAAGCAAAAGTAAAAATGTAAAAAAAAAAAATGAACAAAACAAACAAAAGAAAGAATATGCATAAATAGGATTCAATAATAATACTCCAACAGGCACAGGAATCACTGAGGACTGGTCTCAATACAGTGAGAGCAGGGACTTCGGAAATGAAGTATGAAGTTGTCCTGAGAGTTTGAAGGGAAAGCTCTCACACCCATTGTCCAAATTCTATCCAAGCTTTAATAAAAAACCTTGTTGGCATTTGGCAAGAAAAAATAATTTGTTTTTTTTAAAAAATAAACAGAAGGGAAAAAGTCCCCAAATGACCATCTAATACTGCATCTCTAAATTATTCAACAAAATTGCACATGCTGAATTAGGAGTTGAGGGCCAAAGATACAGAGGAAAAAGAAACTTACCTAGACAAATGCAGAACAGCCCTACCAAAGCAATCAGGACTCAGGTTTTCATATAAATGGTCATGATTTTCAGAGCTGTCAGAACTTTTAACTGGCCACTTACGGTTACTTACAAAAATGTGCCTCTGATCTGATGATTTTGGAGATACAGCACTCGCTTATAATACCTATTTGGGTCCTCAGGAATGCATGGAGGTACATGCTATTTTTACATGGAATTTCCTACCAGGAAACAACCTTGTCAATCTATGTTGTTGAGCATAGAAACCAAATTTCAATTTTATTTTTTTCCCTCCAGTGAGGTTGGTTGTAAAAATATATTCAACCGGAATAAGAGGACCTAAATAAAATCCCACGAGTCATAGCTCTGGGGATGAAGCATCTGGGGTTTTGCGGCAACGGAGCCATGGCTGACAAGAGGAAGGATGAGTTACAGAAGCAATACAAAACTTTTAACACGCCCGACCTGGGAGTACAAAAAGCCACCCACAGAATTTCACACATCAGTCTTCACTTTCTTATTTTCCTCCCCTGCTTTGAATTCGCTAGCTTGGACTCTAGGCTTTTGTGTGCCAAGTTCATATACAGCTCTGGTTCCTAACATCTGCACCAGTGCACACCTGTTCCCAAGGTAGGCTTGGGGAACCTCACCTTCTGATGCTTTTAACATGAACCTATCATTGTGTCCATACCATTTTGTTGGTTCCTGATTTAGCCTGTGAACTCTTTGAGTCAAAACAGGAGCCCGTGCTAGTGCTAGCAGGTATGAGGCAGAGCTCTGCAGTTTTGCCCAGAAGTTAGGGAAATCCCAGGGAACATGCTGGGTGATTAATCCTCACTGGGAGGCTGATAGCTCTTTACATAACACCCTTAATATCAGGGACATGGAATCCACCTGCTGGAACTAAAGCCAATTATTCTTGCTCCTTCAGAGCTTCAACCACAGAGAATTGCCAGTTCCCAGATTTGCAGACCCACAAGCAGATTGCTTAAGTTCTAGCAAGTTTTGAAACCAGAAGATGACAGCCTTACACTCATGAACACAATTTTAAAAAACCAATACTTCTCAGCTCCTCTCTCAAGGACACCAAAAATGTTTTACATTTAAATTAAATTAAAATCAGTGCTTCTATCTCAATGACTAAAAGGTATCAAAAGCCAAGGTATAGATTTATCTGCAAGACTCTGGTGCTGACAGTGAGAGGATTACACCTACACAGCCTACTTGGTGACATCCCTGAAGCCTGTGTGGGCCATTTAATAGTACCTAAAAAGCCGAGCAGCCTTCCCCATTCAACCTGCAGCCATGTCCTACGTCCTCCACAAAGTCCCATTATTTTTATCAGGCATCATTTGTACTGCAGTAGTGTCTGCAGACCTCCAACAAGAGATCCTGCATCAGGAAAACCTCATTATGCTAGAAGTCACGGGATACTATAGGAAACGCATAAAGGGGAGGAAAGCACTGCATATATCTCCTCTAGAGATAGCCCTTTAAGTTGAGAGTGGTGTTACCATAATCATAATCGTTCTCAGTGGATGAGCTGGAAGCTTGCCCTGTAACAATATGTGTAAGGTTTCTGCTGAATAAATAGAGAAACTGATAAGAGAAATTCTCTCAAGTCTGATTATAAGATGAAATGAGCTAAGAACAGGTCTTCCTGTTAAGCAAAATCTTCATATATAGCAGCTGGCCGGGTGAGAGGAAGGAATTATATCCTGTGGAGGTCATAGCTACCCACAGAGCAAACAAAGTGAGCAAGGTGGAAATTGGCTTTAACAGGTGTGAATACACTTGTATAATTGTTTCACCTGGAGGCTCATAAGCAAAGGAATTCATTTCAAGGGGAAGCCACCTTTTTCAATTGAAAAAATAAACATATCACACAGAGTGCAGATTTTAACATTTATTTTTTTAAAACTCCAATTTTAATTTTTTCCACAAGCAGGCTTTGTTTAACAATACTTCAAGAAGTATTATAATGCTAACTATGGTTAAAAGGAAACATTTTGGCACAAGAGACTGCCAAAGAAGTAACAGAATAAACAGAATAAATAATCCACTTTACACAGGCTGAACAAAACAAAAATAACATGCAATAAACTTAGTAAAATTAAAACTCTGTACAACAGCTTAAGATAGTCTTCTCTAAATAGTACTCACGTCATATTAGTAACATACACATATTAGTAAAAATAGAAACTTTAACTAAATGCTTAATTCAAGCAAAACAGCGATGCAATATGAATCAACTCAAGAAGTTCAACGGTTCCAAAGAAGCCAGAGATAGAGGTGAGTAAGCACACAACAGTGTACAAGACAACAATCTCAACCGAGAGGTTCAATCTAGTGGTTCTTCAGCCACATCTGCGTGTAGTTCCCTGCTGGAAACCATATCACATTGACATCTTCTTGAGCTTATGGCTGTTAAAAGAATGAGAGAACACACATAAATAATGACCTCAGCCACAGTTCAGTCACAGATTTCTCTCTCTAACACCTCCTGAGAGAATAACTCAGGTAGAAAAAGGGACATGTGACATGACTGTCCTTGAGAAGACTCTGAAAAGGAGCAGCCATGTCTGACACGAGATGGAAAGACAAAGGTGTTCAACCAGAACACTTCCAGAATGCCAGAAGTGGCATTCAGGAGATGTAAGAAACAGACCTTCTTACGTGCTCTGTTTTCATCAGCCTAGTAGTATTTAGATTTTTAGATTCCTACCTCAGGAAAAGAAGATGCTTCTTCACCCAGCCTTCCTTAGGATTTACACAGGCATTCAGCCCACTGTAGGTGTGGAAACTGGAAAAGAAATAATCATAAAGAGATCAGTAAATCATTAGAAATCCCTGCTAGTAAATTCTGTGAAGATGCATTTGGTCAAAAACATGCATCATGGTTACTCTATATAATAAACAATAGCAACTGCTTTTGTAAATGCCAGTTAAATATGGGATGCTCCACAACACCTCCAATACTACATGAACAAAAAGAAACGCCTAATGAAATTTAAATGTAACAGCTGCTTCAATCTCAAGAATTATTTTTTGTGCCGTAAAGTTATGTTCAATTTATTGGAACTATTGAGACAAAGAACTTTGCTGGATGCCAGAAATAATTTGTGAGACTAAGGACAATAGTTGCTGCCAAGCTACAGTGACAGATCAACATTTAGGAGGGCTAAAACCTTGCGGAAAAAAAAAAAATCCAATCTCTGCAAATTAAGAAAAACTCTTGTTGCTTATGTGTCTCTTAACAGGTTTTGGCAAGCAAACACCCTGTGTTGGCTAGAGTGGCCCTCAGCTGGAGAAGAAGCATGTCTTTGTTTGCACAGCTGATTCCTAGACAGATTTAGTATTTACATTGTACGGCTGTCCTATGAGTTAGTAGTCCCTATCAACTAGAGGCTGTGTATTTTGTTTACAGGTATTATGTACAATTTATTCAGTTAAATTAACATTTTGAAAAAGCAAGAAAAATCATGCTTATAATGTTCAAATCATTGTTTCTGCCCACACATCCTAAAGTTAATACATGTCAGAAAAAAACAGGATCTTTTGAAAAGTAGCTTACATGATTGCATGGATATCACAGACTTCACTGGAGAGTTGTTCAGTATAACCCTTCAGGGCCCAACGAGGCAGGCGAACTTTGGTGTAAGACAGGCAGCAATCCTGGTTGCTTTGTGCTGGAATGAAGGAAAACGACAAAGTAAATAAAACCTGTTTAGACCATGCTGCCTAGGGTACTTGCTGTTCAGCCCCCTGACTATTCAGCTCCCCATGGACAGAAGAGGATTTAGGCAGCATACTTTGCTGAAAAGATTCCCTTCCATCTCACCCTCATCCTGCTGCCAGCTGTGAGCATGCACACCCCGGCATGGCTGGCACGCTGCAGAGCAGCACTGAGAACTGCTTCCTGGGACTGACTGCCCAAGCTCACTCACCTTCAGAGGTGCCGCACAGGAGCAGCGCCAGGAGCCCCAACAGGGAAACCAGGACCATGATCTTGCTGCTAAAGCCAGCCATTTCCACTCCACACAGCAGCTGTGCTCAGCTTCTGCTTGCTTGTCCTGCCAGTCTTCCCGTACCTCCACCTGCTTATAAAGGGGTGGCAGGAGCCATGGGAATTCACACGCGGGCGGGTTCCACTGTCATCAGCGGGTTTCCCCACAGCAAATTCCATCGTCCCCGATTTGGCCCCAGCACACCTTCCTGGTGCTATAACAGGAGATAACAGCGTGTTGGGGAATTTTTTTTTTTTTTTTTTTTTAAAGTAGGTTAGAAGATTCAGCCAAAAAGAAAAGGAAATAAAATTCTGTGAGGTAATGGTTCTGTGGGTGAAGCACGTGTATTTTTAGGGGTAGAAGTGTGGGTTGTGAAATGAGGAAAGTCAAATGTAGGTAACTCTCAGTTACCTACAGAAACTGCATATCTGCTGTGCTCTAGTTTAATAAGCCCAGCCTGGGGGAGAGGGAGGTGGGCCTAACCCAGACATTCATTTCAGTATGGCATGCTCACAGGAGCTGGGTAACTACCTGCCATGATACCAAAGCACTACATTATTTACTGGTTGGCCAACACAGTAACATCAGGCTTTCTAGATTACTGCTTTCTGAGCTCTAGATTGTAGTATCGGTGGGGCCATGTGGGCAACATTGAGTATTCATGGAAATAGGTTTCTTTTACCGTATATTCACTGCCATCACTTTCTGCCAGTTTATCACACATCTGAACTATTTCATCTGAAACAGTTAACTTAAAAGCAACTTGAAATAGGATTTTATTTTCTACTGTATCTGTACTATCCAGAATGCATTAATGCTGCTTCATAAACAATAGCTGTATCTTGTTACTTTCCCATGCCAAACTGTACCTAAGTACTGTGCCTTCTGAACGTTCAGCTAAAATGCCTTAAAAATGCCTCCCATGGCTTGGGAGAAACCCCTGGAGAGAGGCTCTGCCATCGCTGCAAGTACACTGAGCTGCTACTGAAGGCTGTTACTTTCCAATACTGTTTACTGACCTGTGTGAAATGAATGGGATGGCTGCAGGCCAAGTCCTGGTCAGCTGGTATACACAGCTCCAGGTGGTTATAGAGTAATCTGAGCTTTAAGTAGCTTCTCTTTAAGGTAAAGCTCAGGGACACGGTCATAGTCAATTCATAATTACATACCTTCTATGCTTCACAGACTGCCAGTACCATTCACAAAGGGTGCATTCCTATTAATTCTTCCTAGAAATATAAAAAATTTGAAGTCTAAACCAAACTGATATTCAGACAAATTAATTTCTCTATACAATAGCCAGAATTTAGGGAAGCTCGTATGGCTGGGATACACACGAGCAGCCTTGCAGCGTGCATGATGTCAGATATGTTAGAGATGCTTCTTCTCAGAGCTACTCGCATTGGCCAAGGGACAAGGCTATAAAGATCCCATGGCCTGATGTATGCTGCTTTTTGTAACTGCTTTATGGATCATGGTGAAATGCCTTTAAAATACATAAAGATCAATGTTCTCACTATGCAGCTATTTCTGAATTGTTTTAAGGACTATCTGTCAGCATTAGGCAGTGCTACAGAGTAGCTATCTAGAATGGTAACACCTGAAAAGATGGAATTTTCACTTGATAGCTTTTTCCTTTCTGTAGGTAGTAGTTAAACATGAATAACTCATATCAGGTATCAAGAAGCATCAGGTTGGCAATAAGCAATTCTCTATCTTCCCCATCAGTACCACTTTTTTTTTTTTTTTTTAAAACTGGCTGTCCAGTAACAACCTGAGATTTTTTATTTACTTATTATTTTTTAAGCAGTTCACACTATCCAGTCTCTATCAAGCAACTGCCTTTAAGATACAAAAATTAGGCATCAGGTTATCAACCTGCATTCCTCCACTTCCACCCTCCCATTTCACTCTAGTGTCGATACTAGGAAAGTCTCCAGCTACTTTAGAAAGAGAACTTTCTAAGATTGTCAAGATAGTAACCGTATCTTCTTATTAATGATTAGTATCAAGAGCATCAAAAGCAGTAAGCAAAGAATAATTTTAAAAATTGCTAACAGAGCCTTCCAAAAAAAGAGATCAGTTTGTCTCCTGTCTTGCTAATGTACTTGTTACTTCTTAAGTTCACCACTCCCCATTAGTTTGGAGACTTGAGACATAAATGATTAGGGTGATTATAAGGTTTATTGATGAGGCAGTACATCTTTTAAAAAAAGCTAATACCTTAACTGGCTAATAAAACCACCGCTATTATTAGCAATATTACCTCACAATTATATCACTTCAAGTAATATTGAGTTACAATTATGTTGCTTACTATTAGTATTGATACAGTGGTTACATTAATATATTGGTTAAATTATTATAAAGAAAACTGAAAAATCACTAGTAAGTGCTATTAAATTGCAATTCTGCTGCGTTGCCTCCTGCACTGAATATTAAGATACAAGACTATCCTTCCTTACAAGTTTATCCCTTCTTACTCCCCTCTCCTGCACTCTTTCAGATGTAGACCTGGTGAAGAGTCTGGTGAGTTGTCCACAGGGGTTGCCCCCAGCATCCCATGAAGCTTGGGCCCAGAGGCTGGCCTCACCACTGCCTGGAGGCAGCCATACTCCTCCTGTCACAAGATCCTCCCATTTCTTGCTCTGCTTCTTCATTTTATACCTTATTCCCCATTTTTTCCTTTTCTTGAACCCACCTTTTCACCACTCCTGCTCTCCTTTCATCTGCCCAAACTCCCCCCAAGTAAACAACTCACCCTAATTCCTTTTCCTCATTGATCCCAAAATTTATTACACCCATACCCAAATTCTTGTTTCTTATGCCATTTCCTAGGCAATTACAGTTTAACATGTAATTACTGATACTGTTATCTAGATGGAGGTGGCCTTGAATCTCAAGCCTCCCTTCTGACTCTACAGCTCTACTTCTTCTCCAATCAGTGCTTTTTGGACAGAATCTTCCCACCTGAGATTTGACACCCCTACCTGCTCCTAATTAACCACAAGTGGTTTGGATACCGGAGCAATGACATCACCCAGTTAGTGCTCACCTCATACTTCTGCCCTCAGTCAGTTTTCATCACACCTCTGGTTCCCACCAGCGGCCAAGGCTCGTGGTGTGCCTCATGTTGCAGTGGAAGTCTTGCTCATGGTACTCATTTTATCTCACAGTTTGTTTGATTTAGGAAATTAGGTTAAGATTTAGAACAAAAGCCATCAGGAGGGCCTTAACTTCAGGATCACTGTCCTTTTATTTGTACTTCCTGTAAACAAAGCACCTTCACCTTATTTGCACGAAGTGGTTTAAAAAAATATATCAAAGTAGGCTTAATGCAAACAGCTGAAGAAAATTGCCTGCTAGGTCCTGATATGACTCATAACCATATCTTATCAGTCTTTACATTTACAGGTCCATAATGCAAACAGAAGGCAAAAATTATAAAAACAGGGAGGTGCCTATGTGTTCGGGGGTACTGATTATTCCCTGTGGATGAGGGGATGGTGACCCCTCTGACCACCCTGACCCAGTGAGACTTTCGGCCAGGTTTCCCTTAGCACCTGCATGGCCAAATGGGGCCGTATGGACTGGCGGCGGAACTGCAACACAGGGTGGGCTGCCGGCCTCCAGGAGTCTGTTCGTGGGCCAGTCGTGGGCGGTCATTGCTGGGCCAATACATTGTGTTTAGTGTCCTAATCCTGATGCAATTAGGAGGTTGCACATGGAGTGGGGGTCAACGAGGGCTTGAGGGAGGCCATTATTTCCCTGAGCTGGGGCCTGTGAGGCTGTGTGGGGAGGGCTGTGCCCAGAGTCTCCTCAGAAGGGCACAGCCAAAGCACAAGAGGCAGCAGCCACAAGTTGTGAAAAGGGAAATTCTCATCAGACATAGTGAAAATCCCTCTTCATAGCAATGGGGGGTGAAGCACTGGGTCAGGTTGCCCAGGAGGAGATGTGAAAGCGTAGTTTGAATACCGTTGGATATACTCAAACCTCAACTGGACGTGGCCCTTCCCTGAGCGTGACCTTACACTTGGGTTCCTTCCCAAGCCGTGGTCAAGCCAACATTATTTTTTCTGGTTTTGTCATGTCTAACTCTCCTTTTCTTGTTTTAGTTTCCTAACTTATTTGTCTCTTTCTGGCTTTCCTTTGCTGTAAATTTCTGAACTTCCCTCCCTCTTGTTTTCCCTCCTCAGATCCCCTCGCAAACCCTGCTTGCCCTCCCTGTTGCTGCACTCACAGTAAGACAAAGCACCAAAACACAGATCAGCCTCTCCTAAACCTCCCCTCCTGTTGTTCCAGGGGCCAGAAGCAACAGGCCAAACCCCTCCTGTATGTATTACAGAAGATGAGGCAAAGACAGCCTAGGTGCCGGTGCTGTAGAGCTGTTCAGTTAGAGATGTGAAAGGAGAGGAAACACATCAGGGAAAACTGAGCCTTTTCCAAGGTAATGGTGGGAAACTATAGTTCTGAGCAGTTTGGGGATGTTAAAGAGGAGAGCTGGGGAATCAGACCACTCTTGGACATCAGCTGCAAAGCTACAGCCTCTCTGTCCCCGCTTTCCCTGGTCACCAGGCTGCTGTCTCCTGGTAGTACACTTCCTCTCTTTTATCCCAAAGGGCTTTTACTCACAGAAGTACCTGCTGAAAGTCTGAAGTTCTGCAGGAATTTAATAGTTCAACCTTGATAAACACCCCTGTACCAGTAGAAAAATGGGCATTATTTCTGGGGGATGGGCTTGCCCCATCACTCTCCCCATTGTGGAGCAGCACAGAAGCAGACTGCCTAGTTTCCAGGTACACCTGGAGTTGGATCAATAAAGCTATGTCTGTTTTCATTTAAAATCTTGCGTACGAGAAGCTGTGTGCACATGTGAAATTCAGATTTGTACATGATTTGGAAAGCAGTTTGAAATGCTTTGAAACTGTAGCCCCAAAATAGCAAGCTATTTGACTATGCAGCTCTGCTCCGAGATCCCAGATGCAAGGCTTAAAACACTCCATTAACTTTTGAAGAGAGACACAGAGAAGAAACTTTATAATCATTAACTATTTGATTGATAGTCTACAGCTTATAGTCACTTCTTTATGGGTATACGTCTAATATCAAACATGAAAGATTTAAAAACGAACATCTCATACCTACCCTGATGTTAGATGCTGTCTATAATATCTTTACCTGTCCCCTACAATAAGATGAGAAACGTATTGACAGTTTTTAATTGGCAGCAATTCACCAAAATTTCCATTTTTATTCACCCTCACAAAGAGGTATTGTTTTATTACCTATTACAGCCCTTATTCAAACTGCTGAAAATAAAGCATTATAGCAATACAGCTGATTAACCAGGAAGGGCAGAACCAAACAGGGGAAATTCCCTTCTGTAATTTCCAATGGTTTGGGACACCTCGGACAGAGCAAAGGGCAGGAGAATGCACTAGTTCAAAGAAACAGGGCCAAATGCGAGGATTTAATCATTGCATAATCCCCAATGAAATACATAATAAAACCCAAGCACAAAAGTTCCACAGGTAACTTGCTCAATACCTCTGGAGCTTTAGAAGCTGTGATGCAATACAGTGATTTCATGCAGATCAATGCTGGCATGACTGATAAAAATCCTTATCTGAAGGAAGAAACCAATTTTCACTAATTATACCTTGCACATCTAGAACAGATCTAGAAATACTATTGAATGGCACTGGTTTGATGCAATTATGGACAAATTATATGCCTGTTGGGAGAAATGAACCTCTATCTATCAAAAGTGCAGGTTAAGAGGAGACTGGTGCATCTGCCGTGACCATCCAAGCATCCATCCTAGGACTGCTGGTAGCTTGCTGCTACATACATACAGGAGCTGAACATCTGGTGTTCTAAGGGCAGATTTCTGTATTTGAAAATTAACCCCACTCTGTCTATAGCACCTTGTGGTAGCCAACCACATTTTCACAGAAATGGACCTCTCAAAGTGGAAGGCAAGGATTAAAAATTAGTCAAAAGAAGAAACAATTAAAAACTTCCTACCAAGCTGAGCTCTAGGTTACATGCTCTATCTCCCTTCCAATCTAAATTCTTATGTGCCTTTAGGCATAGTAAGCACAACAAAAGAAACATTTTGACTAATATATTTCAGACCATTAAAGACGTTGAGAAGTGCCAATTTTCTGCATAACTTCTACAAAGGCGGGGAAGAAGGGAAGGAATCACTTGAGAGGCTACAATACGTATATCCTGCAAGGGACTGAGACCACCAACTGTCATTTGCAGACAAAAAAGAACCTGCTGACAGAAAGAAGTCATTTACTATGATTTAGAATTATTTACTATGGTCTAACATCCTGGAATCTTCACAAAAAAAGCTGTCAGCAACCTTTTAGCACTAGAGTCATCATACAACCCTGCTGCAACTAAGCCTGAAGCTTCTAGTTTTCTATAGCCCCCACCTCACCACCTCTACACGTCAGTCAGTGCTTCTCCACTGCTGTGGTGTGGATGAGAGTTTCCCAGAGATGTACAGATCCCAAAGAAGAGCTGGAAAACGACAGTGGCTGGGGCCAAAATCCACAGCCTGAACACCAATGCACTTTCCAGTACCAACAAATGAGGGTTTGCACTTAAAAAACAATTCAGAAAGAGGAGAAAAAGGTCCTATTCCTTGGCAATTATGAAATAGATATATGTGACATTTTCCAGATTTTAACAATTAGTACACAAGAATAGAGGTGGGCAAAAACTAACACTTAAAAATTTCACTGGAAATGCAGTTTTAGATGGGCTGAAGCTATTCATGAATTCAATTGAGACGTTGAACAGTTTTGTCTAAAAATTAGAAGACAATAATTTAGAAAATGTGAAGCTTTTTTGTCATGTTCCATGTCTGCTGCCTCAAGATGACCTAAAACAAATAAAACAAACCCTAAAAAGAAAAGAGAAGAAAGAACTAAGTGACATGAAGTGGTGAAGTTTTAGGTTGACCAAGAGAACTCATTGACTTAAGGTTTTACTAGTCATACTTGACATATAGAGTACTTGATCACTCTGGACTACTTAGTACATGATTAATGCAGCTGGCATTTTGTCATGTATTACTGGAAGACTAGCTTAAAAATATCCAGAAACACCTGCTTATTTTGGATTATCAAACAAAAAACACACAAGTTGGTTTTTAATAGATATTACTTAACACTATTGAGTGGCTGTGTCACAAATATTGGCAGAGTAGCCATGGACACAGGCCTTCTCAAGGCAAGTGCTGCAATCACTGCAGCTTTTCTGCTCTATGCAGTTACATTATAGGGACTTTCCTGTGGGGAGATTTAAATCATGGTTGTCCAAATCAGCTGACTCTGACTTTCCTCTGTCCAAGAGTCCTGCTCTTTTTCCAACAAAACCACAGCCCTGGGTACTTCCATCCCGCCTCTTACAGGTTCTTTTGCATAACACAACTGAGATACTGCCTTTCTTATTCTCCCCTTGGCTGCTTCAAGCATACCTTGCTTGTCCTCATTTTCAAAGTCTTTCTCACCTTATTGCTGGCCAGGACAACTCTAGTCAGCCCACTGGACAACTGCAGTCAGCCACAGCAGTGCCCTGCTGTTTAGGTCCTTGGCTGGGGCTTTAAGGAAGGTGCTGTTCCCAACAATGCAAGACTGCTTACAAGCTTCAGGGGCTCCTGTGAACAACAAAGTCCTGTTCTGCAAGAACCAGAGCCAGAAAAGCTGCTCAAACACAAGATGTTTTAAGCCAAGCAATCCGGGCTTGGCAGAAATCTGCTCTTCCAAAATGAACTGTGTTTTACAAGAACATTTTTGCCTCGAGTAACTAGACTTAGCCTTCCTCAGAGCAGAGAATGGTCCTTTTTTAATTCATGTTTGTCCACAACCTAGCACACAGAGAGATGTGGGAACCAGGGCCAGAGCTTCAGCATATGACACATACACTGTAACTGCTGCCTTTGGAGGGACTAACAGGAAGATGAAGGCACATGGAGAAAAACTTGGACCACATTAAAGAAATAAATTATTCTTCATGAAAGTGACAAAATCCAACACACTGTTGAGGAAAAAAAAAACCAAACCACCACACAAACCCTCCCCACCACCCTGCAACTCCTCGGTGATTCTAGTATCCAAACTCTTCTGAGCTGGCAAGAAATCAAAGTATTAGAAGAATCCAGGACATTTTGAGTACAAGAATTATTACTTTCAGGCAAACACTAGCAGCATGATGCATTTATTTTAAGTCTGTCTCAAATGTCATTAGAGATTCAGCATTAAATGAAGCACCCAGTTATTCATGTGCACTTGTCAAAATGCGACAAATATTCTTCTAGCAGGACTTTACACTACCGGGGCTGTTGCAATGATTCAGTCTCCCACAGTGTCTATAATGAGATGCACCTGGGGCGGGGGGGGGGGGGGAAGTAGAGCAGAGGTGCTGAGCAGAAACTTCCTACACACAAGTTGTGCAAATGCAAATTTGTGTCTCCGAAATGAGAAGCCCGTCCATGACGACAGGGCAAAATCTGCCACTAGTGGGTGGTTTGTAGGATAAGTGTACAAGGGAACACACCTCAGAAAGTGATCTTTCAACATGGAAAGTTACTTAGAAATCCTTTCAGGTTTTTCCTCTCATCTCTCTTTGGCAATCCACAGTAAGTCACCATTAGTCACTAAAAGTATTAACCAATTTAAATGAGACTTCTTTGACCTATTTATCATTTCCTTTCTGTTACTTAACTGGAGATGAAGAAAGTACGCAATCAAAGAAGGAAAAAAAAAAATCAGTGAGAGTTGGCACAAACTCTATATCCAGAGACTACTTGCCTCATGGACCTTGGCTGGCTCATTGGTCATGTGGAACTCATAGGTGTCATGTAGTTGGCACTGATGAGAAAACAGGCCACAACTCTTAGAGCATTTGGTACTTTATGAAAGCAATTGTTTCATTCTTACATGTAACATATGGCTCATATGAAGGAAGTATTAAGCAAAATGTTCTTATTAGCCATTGAAAACAGATGTGTTTCTCTCAACCACAGCTTGCAGAAGTGAAGAGCTCAAAGCCAACTTGTGAACCACACTGACAATCTTAAAGTGATGGTGAAAGATAGCTTTGCAGTCACAACAAAAAATCAACCACTTCTTTCTCACCAGGATTATTTATCTTCCACTTCATCCAGAAATATCAAACCGGTTTTCCTCCTTTAAACACTGATGGCTTCTATGCTCTTAGAAGAGCTGACCGACATACTGTGGGGTGGGCAGAGGGAAACCAGAGCCCAGTGCACCCACTGACAGTCAGCACTTGCACAAAAGTCAGCTGCAGACCTACAGCAACCACCACATAGAACTTTAAATAAAAGGAAAATCCCCAGAGAATCCCACTGAAAGTAGTAGTTCCTGTCCTCTGCTGATAATCTAGAAGAAAAATGTAAGGGAAACAAAAGGAGGGAAACAAAAAGAACTACTTAAGGTATAACCTGTTTTTCTGTAAGCCTTTCTGCCCTGCTGTAATATTCATTGTATGCAACAGGAAGACTTTCTCCAACTTCTAGTAAACTTTAGATCACGCTGTTTTTAGAATTCAGTTCTCAGTTTTAAAAGTTTCAGGACATGATTTTGCTATTGGTACAATTGCAACAGAAATAAATTTGGCTGTTAGGGCTAAAATATACCCTGATTCAAAGAGGGAGACCATACATAAAATGTCATTTTTCTGCTCAAGCCTGAATGTTTTATCATCTGTTCAACTTACCTGCTTGATATTTTTCTGTTGTTGTTCAAAAGTAGCCTTGAACCATAAAAACCAAGGTTGAAAATTTTAAAATTTAATTTTCTAGCATTCTCAGACCTATAAATCAAAGAGGAAGATTCTGCAAAGCTCACAAACAGCTTCAATTTGAACAATGAATTTTGTAGCAGAGCAGTATCAGCAGATACCTTCACATGCTGGCTCCTCTGGACCACACTGCTTTGTACCCCTAAGCTGGGAGAGCAGAGTGTGTTTTGTGCCAGTTAGAGCAAGAAAGTAAAAAGGGGATCTTGCTCAACTAACATACCTAGTCCTCAGACAATGCGAAATGCCTTTATTCAGAAACCTACCAAAGTCTCTGACAGGTTTTCTCAAAACAGACATGGAGCAAATCAGAGAGCTGCAATGAAGGTCACTGCAATGCAAATAAGGATGACATACATCCCTGTAAAGTCTTGGCGATGCTCCCAAGGGGACAGCCAGCCAGTGTAAATTGGATGCTACTTCCCCGGCCTCTCACAACTATGGAGGTGTTGACCAGTCACCTATATTTAATTCAACAATGACACTGTAACCAAAAGAGGAGAAAATCAAACCAGTGACTTATATTGCAGAAAGCTAAAGATACTGAACTTTTCCTGGCCAATAACAGGAGATTAATAGGGTAAAGCACTCCTTTCAACCCAGCACTGGCCCAAAGTTAGCAGTGTACAAAAGGGGACATAAAGCATAGCTCTGCAAGCAAAGTAGGTTCAACCAGTCTTTATAAACTCATCACAAAACCTCTACGTGCTCCATGCTGTGTTGGTAGCACATTATAGCAAGAGCTCCAGGCCTTACTTATGCAAACATCCAAGCATGCCACGATCAAAATGTTGCCTGTAAGAAAAAAGAATTAATCCCTGCAAATGTCCCAGGATGATGATTAATGACTGATGATTAACAGCTGTTAGTTCCAGATCCTGCACTGCTACCAGCAGCCACTTCCCTGCATGGTGCAAATGGCAATGCGCACTCTAGTGACATGAATAAGAAGAGTGACTGGATAAAAAGGAAGGGCATTAGCCTTACATAAGTAGCAGTGTAGTACAAAAATAACCTTATGTCATTACTTTTTAGTAAGGAAGCACTTGTAAGTCTACATTTAAACTAAGTACCTGAAACTTTAGTTTAGTTGAACGTATTCTCAAACTTACCCCTTGAGTAGTGCACTTAGTACTTTCTAGCTAAATATTCTAAACTAGACTTTTCATAAGCATTTAAGTGTCTCAGATGAAAAGCATTTGAGCCCAGCATGTGAGTGTCTCCCACCTTGGGAACCCCGTGTGCAACTCAGCTGAGAGGTGAGTTATAGAAACCCTCACCCATGCACCGTGGGGTTCAGGCTCAGACTGTAAACAGCAGATCGCTCCCAAAATGAGCATGTAGAGCATAAGAAAAGATAAGGATCTGTTCTTCCATAAATCAGTGAATTTGCCCTGTGAATACTCCTGGGTCTGAAGAATCTAACAAAAACGCAATTTAATCTTCGTAACTGCCATTGCAACCTTTCTGTGCGTGGGCTGTATTTGACCACCAATTGAGAAAAATCTTCGGTATTAGCCACAGTAAATTTTCTTTGCTATTGCTCCTTCTTTAAGGGAGTATAGTACACATTCTTAAAAAAGTATAAGCCTTCAGTTTGATTTGCAAAGTCTCTTCTCCTGAATTAGGCAGGTGTTAAGAAACAGATGTGATTCAAGAGCTGAAAGTCAGTGCCTAAGTCAGCACCCAACTAGACAGTTTGACAGAGGGAGAGGGAGAAAGAGAGAGAGACTACTTCACGCAGGTGAGGTGAGGCTCTCAGTCTTGGTGCCACCCTGTGAAGCACCAGAGACAATACCAGGATTGAGCCCAAGGGGCAGCAGAGGCAGGAGAAAGTACTGGGGTTACAAAGATTTGCACTCTTGTTCTCTTATTGCTTTTCCTTCTTATTCTCTCAGAATTTTCCCGTCTCCTTGATACATTAGAGACCATATTACATTAACTCTTTAGGATACACTATTACTATAAAACTCACCTTTTTTCCAGGTCTTACAGAGCCTTCGCTTTCCCAGCTCAACAGAATTGGTATGCCTAATAAACAGCTATAAACAGATCCCCCAAGCCCACCCTCCAAGCAGAACAAGACTTCTGCTTCTGACCAGACTACATTCAAACCCAGTGTGAAGAGCATGGTCCCTTTCAAACCCAGCAACCAAGCTCTGGTGCAGGCTGCTTAAGACATAGGACTGAAGTTGACCAAAAACTTGCATAAGCCCATCATAGTTTTGCTGCCTTCCACTTGGCATTCAGATGTGAATCAGTGAAAAAGGATGAAATTTTAAATACAAATGAGATGGACTAAAGAGTACAGAAGGAACAGCTAATAGAGGATAAAAGAGGATCTGAAAACAGAAAAAACCAAACATCAATCACTGGAAGTTACTTATATCATTCTTTCTCATTACCGCATTATAGGAAAAAAAGAATTTTAGGTTTTTTTCAGTGCTGAGAAATTTGGGTTGGATTCTTACCTCAGTAAGTCAATGCAAACCCAGAGTAATGCTACTCACTTTGACAGAAGTTCTCTGCATTTTAGCAAGAGCCCTCGAGAATAAAATTGAATGTAGGTATACATAGTCTCCTCTCAGACAGGCTGTCACCTCATATAGCTACAGGTTCAATTATGCAGAACCAAAATAGCTCTGGAATCAGTATCAGATAGTGACTGATGGCTGGGAAAGCACCAAAAGGAATTATTATATCCTTTTCATGCATTAGTTTCACATACATGACAAAGGCTCACACAAGTACACAGCAGTGTTCCAGGCAGGATTAGACAGATTCATAGACAACAGTTCAACAAACAAATGATAAAGGCTATAGGCGGGGATGGCCCTCCTAACGTCACTAATCCCATGACTCCGACTGCTGAGGAGTAGGAAGGAAAAAGGCTGCAAAATATGGCCAAGGCTGAAGGCAAAGGACTAGCCTAGATGGGCAACTCCTCTGACCCAACAGGGAGTTTCATATATTTTTCATATTCATATATATCTCCCTGAATCATAGAATCATTTAGGTTGGAAAAGACCTTTAAGATTGAGTCCAACCATCAACCATGCTCACTAAACCATGTCCTGAAGTGCCTTGTCTACTTGCTTTTTGAATTCCTCCAGGGATGGTGACTCAACCACTTCCCTGGGCAGCCTGTTCCAATGCCTAACCACCCCTTCAGTAAAGAAATTTTTCCTAATATCCAACCTAAACCTCCCCTGGCACAACTTGAGGCCATTTCCTCTCATCCTATCACTGGTTTCCTCGTAGAAGAGACCAGCACCCACCTCACTACAACCTTCTTTCAGGTAGTTGTAGAGAGTGATAACGTCTCCCCTCAGCCTCCTCTTCTCCAGGCTAAACACCCCCAGCTCTCTCAGCCACTCCTCATAAGACTTGTGCTCCAGGCCCCTCACCAACTTGGTTGCCCTTCTCTGGACACGCTCCAGCACCTCCATGTCTTTCCTGTAGTGAGGGGCCCAAAACTGAACACAGGACTCGAGGTGCGGCCTCACCAGGACCAAGTACAGGGGAACAACCACTTCCCTGTTCCTGCTGGCCGCACTATTTCTGATACAGGCCAGGATGCTGTTGGCCACCTTGGCCACCTGGGCACACTGCTGGCTCATATTCAGCTGGCTGTCAACCAGCACCCCCAGGTCTTTTTCTGCTGGGCAGCTTTCCAGCCACTCTTCCCCAAGCCTGTCGCACTGCATGGGGTTGCTGTGACCAAAGTGCAGGACCCAGCACTTGGCCTTGTTGAACCTCATACAATTGGCCTCGGCCCATTGATCCAGCCTGTCCAGATCCCTCTGTAGAGCCTTCCTATCCTCAAGCAGATCAACCCTGCCTCCCCACTTGGTGTCATCTGTGAACTTGCTGAGGGTGCACTCAATCCCCTCATCCAGATCATTGATAAAGATATTAAGCAGAACGAGGCCCAACACTGAGCCCTGGGGAACACCACTTGTGACCTGTCGCAAACTGGATTTAACTCCATTCACCACAACCCTCTGGGCTCATCCATCCATCCAGTTCTTTTACCCAGCAAAGAGTACACTTGTCTAAGTCATGAGCTGCCAGCTTCTCAAGAAGTATGCCACGAGAGACAGTGTCAAAGGCCTTGCTGAAGTCCGGGTAGACAACATCCACAGCCTTTCCCATATCCAGTAGGCAGGTCACCTGGTGACAGAAGGAGATCAGGTTGGTGAAGCAGGATCTGCCTTTCATGAACCCATGCTGGCTGCGCCTGATCACCTGGTTGTCCTGCACATGCCATGCGAGCATACTCAAAATGAACTATTCCATAATCTTCCCCGGTACCGAGGTCAAGCTGACAGGCCTGTAGTTCCCAGGATCCTCCCTCCAACCCTTCTTGTAAATGGGCATCATGCTGGCAAACCTCCAGTCACCTGGGACCTCTCCTGTTGACCAGGATTGCTGATAAACAATGGAGAGTGGCTTGGCAAAGACCTCTGCCAGTTCCCTCAGTACTCTTGGATGGATCCCATCTGGTCCCATAGATTTGTGAGCATCCAGACAGCATGGCAGGTCACTATTTCTTCCTGGATTACAAGGGGTATATTCTGGTCTCCATCCTTGTCTTCCAGCTCGGGATGCAGAGTACCCTGAGGATAACTGGTCTCACTATTAAAGACTGAGGCAAAGGTGGCATTAAGTACCTCAGCCTTTTTGTCATCTCTGGTGGCAATGTTCCCCTCTGTATCTAATAAAGGATAGATATTCTCCTTGGCTCTCTTTCTATTGTTAACATATTCTGTTGTCTCTTACAATAGTGGCCAGAATGAGATCTAGCTGAGCTTTTCCCTTTCTAATTTCCTCTCTGCATGACCTAATGTCCTGGTTTCAGCTGGGATAGAGTTAACTGTCTTCCTAGAAGCTGGTACAGTGCTATGTTTTGAGTTCAGTATGCGAAGAATGTTGATAACACTGATGTTTTCAGTTGGTGCTCAGTAGTGTTTAATCTAAAGTCAAGGATTTTTCAGCTTCTCCTGCCCAGCCAGCCAGAAAGCTGGAGGGGCACAAGAAGTTGGCACAGGACACAGCCAGGGCAGCTGACCCAAACTGGCCAACGGGGTATTCCATACCATGTGACATCCCATCTAGTATAGGAACTGGGAAGTGGGGGCGGGGAATCGCCGCTTGAGGAGTAGCTGGGTGTTGGTCAGTGGGTGGTGAGTAATTGCAATGTGCATCATTTGTACATTCCAATACTTTTATTATTACTGTTGTCATTTTGTTAGTGTTATAATTATTAGTTTCTTCTTTTCTGTTCTATTAAACCGTCCTTATCTCAACTGATGGGTTTTGCTTCTTTTCCCAATTTTCTCCCCCATCCCACTGGGTGGGTGGGGCAAGTGAGCAGCTGCGTGGTGCTTAATTGCTGGCTGGGGTTAAACCACAACACCTAACAAGGTCCCTGTACTCTTCCTGAGTTGCCTGACCTTTCTTCCAGAGATGACACGCTCTCTTTTTTTTTCTTTTTTTTTTTTTTTGAGTCCTAGCAAAAGGTCCCTGTTCAGCCAAGCTGGTTGTCTTCCTCAACAGTTTGTCTTGCATTGCATGGGAATAGCCTGGTCCTGAGCCATTAAGGTTGTCTTCTTGAAGAATGTCCAGCCCTCCTGGACCCCTTTGCCCTTCAGGACTGTCTCCCAAGGGACTCTGTCAACCAGTGTCCTGAACAGGCCAAAGTTTGCCCTCCAGAAGTCCATAGCAGTGGTTTTGCTGACCACCTTCCTTGCCTCACAAAAAATTGAGAATTCTATCATTTCATGGTCACTAAGCCCGAGACAGCCTCCAACCATCACATACTTCCCCCAAGTCCTTCTCTGCTTGTAAACAGTAAGTCTAGTGAGGCTTCTCCCCTGGTTGGCTCACCTACCAGCTTGTGTCAGGAAGTTATCTTCCACACACTCCAGGAACCTCCTAGACTGCTCACTCTCTCTTACTGCTTACTCTAAAGTTACAGTACCATTTTACTACATATAAATTAAGAAGGTGCCTTCCTCTGAAATTATTGGATAATTCACTGTTGTTTACAAATTTATCATTTTCCTACTGGTTGGATTCCTAAGTAATTATTATATCTCTCATTCCAGACCTATATGTTGTAGGACCAGGGTGGGAGTGGATCTAGATTTGCAGGTACATACTTTTTGTGCAAATCTGTACATTTGAGATAGTATCCTTTGCTGTTGTGGGTTCCACGGGATCTTCTGAAGATGACTATAGGGTCATATCCATCTTCAGTAGGACTGCGAGAACCTGCCTAAGAAAAAGGTCTAAGAAATTTGCTAACAAACAACAGTCAATGGGAAGCAAAGCAGAGTGTTTTACTGTTTAAACCTTCCAGAATAGTATGAAACCCCATATATTTAGTGGGGAAACATTTAAATCTTATAACACTGGTATTTGTTCTCCCTCATCGCTACTGCTCCGTCTTTAATATAGACCAGTTTGGGTACAGGTGGGTCCCAAACCACATACCTGTCAAATAGATCCAAAATTCTTTGGGAACAGGATTAGCTCTATTGCTTTTGTGCCAGTCAAGCACCAAACCGTAGTTTGGGTCTCGATTTACTGCTGCCTTTGGGCAAGGACAGGCCAGGATCATCTGGCTGTTCCTTTAAGGGTGCTGAAAGTGGTTGCTGAAAGCAAGCCAGCTGGAAATGTTTTCAAAGGAGGTGTCATCGGAGCAAGCTGAAATACCAGAACAACAGGAAAAGCACAAAAACCAAACAGAGTCCAGTAGCTGCAATACACACAGGACAGCCAGAAGAAGGACTGGAAATACTAAAAGGGAACCTTTCCCTTGGAAGTAAGAAAGGAAGAACTCCAGCAGACAAGGTATGATTATACACGAACTTTGGAAATCAGAAATCCTGCAGTGACAAGGGAAAGAGGGAGGAAAGAAGAGAGCAGTCTGGTGGGGAACTGGGGGGCTGGGTCATGCTGTGTGGGAGAAGAGCTGACAGCTCTGGCACTAACCAAGAATTGATAGGGGAAATGAGAAACAGAGGGTTGTTTTACTGGAGAACAACACCAAGGCATCCTGCCATCTCTCCAAAAGTTAAGAAAAACCTAGATTCATAAAAGACAAACCGACGATAAGGGGTGACTGAGTGGGAACAAGTTGGATTCTTCCCCCTTAAGCACCAGGGTACAGATCTCATTTGTCAGAGGTTTGAGGTTATAAATGCAGAAAGGAACAATTGTACCAGCAGCTGGCAGAGCTGAGCTGGGGCTGCAGCAGAGCCCTTCACCGACCGCAGAGGGCTGGGGTTTGAGGTGAGGGGACACCCTTCTATGGATACAGTGGCACCCACCTTTCACTCCCCAAGGGCAGAGTGGGCTGCCCCTGAAAGCCCTCAGCCCACTGTGTTTTGTGGCTCAGCATCAGTGGCAGGTTTTTCCTGCACAGCTGCTTAAATCAGGTGGAAACTTCTCATCTGACTTATCTGCCAGCCTAAAACAGGTGCCTCAAAGAGTAAACCTACAGAACAGAGGTACATGTCTAGCAGAAACCCCCAAACAGTGCATGTGCTGGGACTGGAGGGATGCAGTGACCACACCTAAAGTTTTTCTTTATGTAGCTCAAAGCAGAAATTACTGCACACAATGGCACAGGCCTGACACAGATGGGCAGCATCAGAGGTACAGCACACAGCACTCTGCAAGCCCTGAGAATACAACAGTTTGCCCCACTGATCTCCCAAAGGGCAGGACATTTTGAAAGGATTAATGAAATCTCCTGCCTTTGTGTCACAGAGCCTGCCAGGGAGAGAGCAAACATGGCAAGGCCTGAAACAGACTGGAGCAGAGAATCTAGGCTGGGAAGAGAAAAATATAACCTGGCTAAGTCACAGAGCTAACTTCTACAAATGTTCTTCATTACAGTGCTAAAGATGCTCTTCATCCCCCCTCTTCTTGATGCCTTTCTCGGAACCTCACATGATGCATTCATGTGGCATTAGGGTGGTGTAATACTTTAATGATTATCATGTGAAAGGAGAGCAAGGGGATGTTGTGGTGACTAAGTACTCACTTAGTACTGCCCTGCCAAAGCCATATTTTGCAGCAGATGCTATTACAACAACTGGGGAGGAAGGAGGGGCAGAAATGCTTCTTTCCTTGAGCACTCTGAATGTGTCTCACATTCCTCCCGTACACGTTTTTCCTTTGCTGGGGTCATCTTGCCATCTAGTGGTTCACACTACGGAGCTGACAGAGGCTAAGTTCATTTCTGCTGTAAATCCTGTAATGTCAGTGGTTTCAGCCGTTATGCATAAAATGAAATAATTCAAATTCCCTTTGATCTGCACCCATTTCTTAGTGCATCAGGCCATTAGTAAAATGTGCTATCATGGTGTGAAGTCAGAAAAGAAGAAGCATAATGCCTGCCCATCCAGTTTGGAGTGGTGTAGTCAACAGGTACATGAATATTTTTGGCTGTTTGGGAAGATATCTTTCTTCAGCTTTTACAAGAAAGTTTGAGGAAAAACACTGGCTGCAGAACACTTCATTTTTAAGACTAAAACTTTTGCCTGAAAAAAAAAAAATTCTCAGGAGGTAAATAGGTAAAAGTCAAAAGCAGAGTGACGGAAGTCCCAGCTAGTAACAAGCACCCTCCAGAGGGCTCCAAAAGATACATTGTACATGTTTAGATTCCTGACACTGCCTACACCAACATGAATATGGAATATAACTTACTGTTTCCTTTGCATGCCCCCCATTACACCCATTTTGATTTCTCATTGGTCTCTGTCTAGTAGAGTTGCAAAGTTTAATTTATTCCATAAGTCTCATCTAGAGACAAGAACTAAAATATCTGCTTCATTTCATTTTAGTGTGAACTATTATCTTCAGTAACCACAAATGGTTTTTATAGATTGAAAATAGGATGTCTGTATCCAAACTGGACTTCTGATGCAGTTAATTCCAGCTGAGGATCTGGTTTGACATCCGTTCTGCATTTATTAGCGACTCTCATCTGCTAGGCTCAAAAGTTGCCAGCTATCCATAACAGGAAAGCCATGCACAGCTAGGAGGCGAAGGAGAAGAAACAGCAATTGTGAACTAGTTGCTTGTTATTCAACAAGGTTGTCGGCTGCGATCGGTCATGGTGTTGTGTGAAATCTCAGTGCTCAGCTATCTTCAGTGACTTTTGTCTAGGTAGGCTTTTCCTGTGGTTAACTTAGCCAGTGCAGGCTGAATGACAGTGTAATTTGTCTCCCAGTTAAAGATCTTCCAAGTCATTCTTTATACACTACCTACAAAGACAGAGAAAGAGCAGACAAATGTAAGGAAAAGCTGTACACTTTAAAGTTACGAAGAAAAATGTTTTCCAACTGCCAGCCTCTAAAGAGCACTCCTTAGCATTAGAAACTACAAAATAAAAATCAATTAGAAGACAACTTTGCACTTGTGTGGGCAGTATCATCCTTCTAACAAACTTCCTCCTCAGCTTTGCTGCAGAGGTGTCCTGGTTTCAGGTGGGATAGAGTTAACTGTCTTCCTAGTAGCTGGTACGGTGCTATGTTTTGAGCTCAGTATGCGAAGAATGTTGATAACACTGATGTTTTCAGTTGTTGCTCAGTAGTGTTTAGACTATAGTCAAGGATTTTTCAGCTTCTCCTGCCCAGCCAGCGAGAAAGCTGGAGGGGCACAAGAAGTTGGGAGGGGACACAGCCAGGGCACCTGACCCAAACTGGCCAACGGGGTATTCCATACCATGGGACGTCCCATCTAGTTTAGGAACTGGGAAGTGGGTGCGGGGAATCGCCGCTCAGGGACTGGCTGGGTGTTGGTCGGCGGGTGGTGAGCAATTGCCCTGCGCATCATTTGTACATTCCAATCCTTTTATTACTACTGTTGTCATTTTATTAGTGTTATCATTATCATTATTAGTTTCTTCTTTTCTGTTCTATTAAACCGTTCTTATCTCAACCCAGGAGTTTTCTTTTTTTTTCCCCTGATTTTCTCCCCCATCCCACTGGATGGGGGGGAGTGAGTGAGCGGCTGTGTGGTGCTTAGTTGCTGGCTGGGGTTAAACCACGACAAGAGGCCATGGGCTGCTGGAAGCAAGAGAAAAGCAACACCTGGACTTTTCCCACCCTGATCCTCTGCCTTTGTGGATTCTTCTACATGATGAAACCATCAGAACCTTTCCTAACACCCTATCTAACAGGACCAGATAAAAACCTCACCATAGATGAGGTATTGCTTTACTCTGCCTTTTCTTTGACATGCATCAGCAAAAATAAAGGAAGTAAAACTTTAAACAAAGTTATTAAACAAAGATAAAAACCAAAAAAAGCACAAATGTAACCAGCTTTGGCAGATTAGAATTTGCAGCAGATGGCATAAATAGAAGATCCATTTAATAGATTAAAGATCCATTTGCCTGCTCAACCGTCACATGCTGCTTCAATGTGGCTATATATTTTATTAATTCCCTCAGAGCAAAACCTTCCCTCTACAAAGCCATTTAAAACTAAATGAACTTCCTTTCCCCAAGAATAACACAGAAATTTCCTCTTCTTTCCTAGGTTACCAACCAGATTTTCCCAGTTTGGACATACTCCTACCTTGCACTCCTTTTCCCAGTCTTCCTGATTACAGACTACGTGCGCTACAAGCCCATCCTCCTCCTCCAGGGCGTCAGCTTCATCGTCACGTGGCTCTTGCTCCTCTTCGCACACGGAGTGGTGGCCATGCAGTTGGTGGAATTCTTCTACGGGATGGTGACAGCCACCGAGGTCGCCTATTACGCCTACATCTACAGCGTCGTCAGCACCGATCACTATCAGAGAGTGACGAGCTATTGCAGAAGTATCACTCTTGTTGCAGCCACCGTTGCGGCCGTGCTGGGACAGCTGCTGGTTTCCTTAGCAGATGTATCCTACTTTCACCTTAATGCCATTACTTTGGCTTCCGTGTCCCTGGCATTTGTTTGTTCCTTTTTTCTCCCAATGCCCCAAAAGAGTATGTTCTTCCACAGGAAAGATGTCACAGAAACTCTCCCAGGACCAGATAAAGTCGTGGCTACAGTCGGCTCCGACAGGCCATCGAGCTGCCAAGAGGACAAGAGCTCTGTATCTGCTGACAGGGGACCAGCACCTGAACCACAGGCTGACAATCCCAAGCCCCAGAATCACATGCTTAGCGTACTGGTGCAGCTGAGCAAGGACCTGAGGGATTGCTACAGCTCTAGGAAACTTCTGTACTGGTCCTTGTGGTGGGCTCTGGCTACAGCGGGCTTTAACCAGGTTCTGAATTATATCCAAGTGCTGTGGGACTTCAGAGCCCCCTCTCACAGCTCTGCAGTGTACAATGGAGCTGTTGAAGCAATAGCAACTTTTCTGAGTAAGTTAGTGTCTAGGCATCGATCACAAACACAGTCTCTAAAGTTTTACTTTAGAACACTTTTAAAGTGCTATTCCCTTGCAGACACTCCAGGAAGCCTGTGTATGCATTGTGCATTCAAGACCTAGTTCTTTGTTGTACCAAACAGTTTAAATGCGAGCTATGTTATTTTTCTTCAGGACTGGGACACCCAACTTTACCCTACCAGTATGTAGAGAGTGTCTACATACTGAGAGTGTACAAGTCATACAGACTTTACATCCAGCTGCTACATCCAGAGGCACCTGTGTTTCTTTGGATGAGGTTGTTGGGGTGGGGTTTTTTTCCCAAACAAGTATCACAGAGTTCCCATAACAATGGTATCAGCTTACACAGATGAGAGAAGTTTTTCATAAATATTTACAGAACAAGAACATAATCCTCTCATTAAGATCTTTTTCTAGTGAAATACTCTCATTCAGCAGGACAGAAGGAAGAATTTTAGTCATGCCAAGATATAGAGATTTGCAGAAAAAGACCTTATTCAATTCATTATACTACTGACGTTAACCATTACGCTTTTGCACTGGAAGCAGATGCCCACACCACATACTCAAAGTAATGTTATCAAAAGGTTACATCAGAGGATACCACCCCGACTTGGCAGCATTTCTCATATTCATGTTGTGCTGCTGTAGAAAACTTGCACAAGACATTGGGGTGTGATCCACCAGGGAAACTAAACATGCCTACATCATACCTGGTCATTCAGGATACACTTATAGTCATTAAGGAGAAACAGATACTTCTAAGGTTAAAAATTACTCTTGTCTTGAGGTAGGCAACTAAACAGACCAATTGAATCTTGAATTGAGAGCACTTAACTCCTGCAGTGTCTACTTCTTGATGAATTCCTCTTTCTCATGGAATTGCCTATTTCTAAACGTAGAGGTGTAGAAGTCTTAAAATTGTATAAGACCCCCAAGATGGATAGTCAGGTGGCTTATCTTCGCAACAGGTGCATCTCTGTAGCAGGCCCAACAAAAGGAAATCGTGCCTATCCTTTCTCATTTCCCTGAATATACTCACTTGATACTTCACAAAACTCCCTTTTTTGACAGCTTAGCCCCTTTATGAGCTGCACAGAGCTAAACTGTTAAGCTATAAGGTTTACTACTTTAGCTATAAAGCAAGCTAGTAGAAGCTGGAAGAATTGTTCTTCCTGAGCTCCAGTGTTCCTAATTCTCTCCCTAGGAGAGACATGCTGGGGTACAGACAGCTAAATAATGAATCCTTCTACATAGCAGTTTATCCTGTGAAGTGAAATAAAACGTTAAGAAAAGAATGGCAGAGATTTGATTTATGCAGTTGTCTAAAAATGACCAGTCATCTGCATGACTTCAGAAGTGGTTAGAGATGCTTTCAAAACACTTCAGAACTACCCTGCTTCATTATTCAGCATTGCCTTTCGGCATGTGAGGGTGGCAAGACTTGGTGATATAGGTTATAGAACAGATACAACATTTACTTTTTTTTTTTCTTTCCTCTTTTTCTAGGCTCGGTAACATCTTTTGTAGTACAATATATGAAAATTAACTGGGACCTTTTTGGAGAACTGGCTTTAGGGATCTTCTCTGCAATAAATGCTGGTTCTTTATTTCTCATGCACTTCACTACCAACATCTGGGCATGTTACGCCAGCTATCTCATTTTCAAAGCATGCTATATGCTCCTTATAACAATAGCAACGTAAGTATAAAACCTTACAGTGCTGCCATTATGCACAGAATACTGACCATACTTTAAGTTTACTTTGGGCATCCCTCCTTTTACTCAGAGATAGCTGATCTAATGCTAGACATAACAGTTTAGGTAAAGACAAGGATACTTAAATGTCTAGTTATGTTGTTTTCGTTCTTCTAAACAAACATAAAAGAAAAATTATCAAAAGGACATTGAACATTTACCTAGGCAGAAATTAAACAAGGTACAAGATGTCTTTGTTACTAAAGGCAATGATAACAGCAAAACATATGAGCTATTTTCCTCCTTCCTGTCATGGAAGATGCAAAATGAGCAATAAGGACAAGCATGCCTTAACAACCATCCTTTAAGATCCCGTTATGTCTAGACCACCTTGCTGATATGCTTTTTAGCAGGCTATGAACCGCATGAATGTAAAAAAAGATTTGGCATAGAGTGTTCCCCAACATACCTTTGAACATAAAATCCTTAATGATATTATGATGTTAAGAAGGAATAAAAGAGAACATTGGACGTATAAACTCAGACAAGATCTCTTAGGAGACCAAGCTATTCTGTTGTCAGAAATAGAAAAACAGAAATAATATAAATAACAAAATTATATATAATCTGTGTTAAATATAAACCATTTTTATTACTCCAGTTATTTTATTGATTTGAATGTCTTTAGACATACCACATTATTTCATTAACAAAAATACCAGATGTATTTTTATGTCAAAACCCAAAATTATTTGGATACCATTTGAAAAAAAAAAAAAGCTAAAACTATAATGCATGACAAGATAATGCCTATCTTGAATGAAACCAAGTGAATCCTCTATTTTCATTTTGGTGGATTGTTAGTACATTATAGTGGATCACACCTGGACTATTTCAACATATTCTACAAAAAAAAAAAAGTAAAACTTGCACAGAAGAACCCTGCTAAAAATAATTGAAGAGAGTACTGCAGGATTAATACCCTTTTGTTCAGATAGAAACTGTGGAGATAAATACTACAAGAAAATATGTTCTGATTATTGCCAAAAAAGATATTGCAAGGAAAATCTACAGGCTTTTGATGGAAATAAACAGTATGCTACCTCCACTGTCAAGCCACAAAGGAAAAAAGTTATTCACATCATCACAGAAAAGTTGGTTAGAAGATACCCATAGTGACCTTCTAGTCTAACCTCCCAGCAAGGACAGAACCCCTGCCAATGCCAGATCAGGTCATGGTTTTGTCTGGCCAGCTCTTTGAAAGCCTCCAACCATGGAGGCCTTACAACCTGTCTGGCACAGTCTGTGAAGGTAGAGAAGGAACAAAGGGGAACGTTAAAGAGATCTGATATTCTACTAGATAAAGCAGATCACCTGATGACATGGTTTGGAAAAGCAACACAGACAAGTACAAAAACATCAAAATACACTATGATAGTCAAGACATTTTTTTAGAGAAAGCAAGGAAGCAAACAAACAAATGAAGCACCATTTACTCCATCCCTGATATATATCATCTGCATGAATCATTTCTCTTCATCAACTAAATGGAGAGCAACAGCTTTCCCCCAGTGTGAAGTCACTGACCTGCCACTCTCGCATTAGGTTCCAGATTGCAGTCAATCTGAGCATGGAACGCTATGCCTTGATGTTTGGATTCAACAACTTCGTTGCACTGGTGATTCAGACCATTCTTACAGTAGTCATCGTGGATTCAAGAGGCCTGGGACTGGGCATAGTGACTCAGGTAAGTGCTATTAACTTACTTCCTATGTACTGTGTAGCCAATTCATCTTCAAGAAAGAAATTGCTATGCCAAAGGACAATTTTAATCCCTCTTTCTTCTGTGGAAATCTAAACATCTTGCTCTTCCCTCATATCAGCCATCATTCTTCCCTTTTGCCTTTTAGTGCAGCATTTAGGATTACAGATGCTGGTCTTTGACATTTTAAAGGCAGATACACCAGAACATAAATAATCAGGCCCTGCTATCTGACCAGCTTTTGCTAATTAACAGGACACTGAATAACACCCTCTCTGCCCAAAAATTCAGGTTGGTTTTCTCAGATGCAGAATCAACATGACCATATGTTGTTAGGGGAGTCAAGACCATGAGACACAGCCTGGATTATTGGAGTTATTTCAGCTCAAGTGAAAAGGACTCCTGCCTTCTAACTCCATCTCAGGAGCAAACCTGGTCTGTATCTCAATGTGAATAATAGAATTTTCTGCCCATAGTTTGGGCACTTAATTTGGGGTTCGATATCCTATCTCACAGTAGTGTCCCGAACTTCAGTCAGATCAGTTCCACTCATGTTGGAGTCAACTGAAATGTACCGATTTCTGCATTTTCTCAGATGGGATCTCAGCTGGGGCAGCTTCCTACTCCCACAGACTGGAAGATGACTAAACCTAATCAGATACTCTGCAGAGAGAAGGCAAAAATTACTTTAAAAGATTAAAGACTGAATTAAACACCAAAAATTGAAACTTTAAAATTAAGGACAGGAATACGTAGGGCTTCAAAAATAGCCTTGCCACTGTTCTTGGAAATACTGATACAAAGTCATGGTATATTTACTGAGGTCAGTGTGGTGACAGTACTGAAATGTGCAAGAGCAAAAAAGGACCAAGTCAGACTCTTCACTTATAATATTAATGACTATGTGGGTAATGAAGCTACTACATTTGCATTAACAGAAAAAAACCCCTGTTCCTATCCCTCCCCCCCTCTGATGTTTATTAAGAGACATAAGGATTGGAAGCAAGGGGCATTTCTTCATTCCTCAAAGATCTGCTGTTTGCTGGAAAAGCTAAGATTTTGCTTACTCACAAAGCAAAAACTTGAGCATAGAGAAACTGTGCCAGAACACAAGTAAACAAAATAATAGAGTGTCTGTCATCTCCAGAAGAAGCAGTGTTTCCCTAATGTGTTTTTCATTAATTCTTCTGCCTTTTTCTCTCCCCCTCCCAGTTTTTAATTTATGGCAGCTACTTTGCATTCATAGCTGGGATTTTCTTGATCAGAAGCATTTGCATGCTTGTCTCAAGCACATGCAAAAGGAAAATAGCAAGATCTTGCAAAGAGCATCTGAACCACGCTGAACATGAATCAAAAGAGCAGATTGTAACTGGCTATACGACATGGCTGTAGGGGTCAGGCAGACAGGCTCACACGGCCAGGCCCTCGTGGGAGAAGAGTTCCTACTGCAGCGTGCAGGGAACAGCAGTGCAAGATGAATCTACCACACAGCCCTGAAAAGCTACGCTGAATCATATAGTACTTCATTACAACATATGCCAACTAAGAGATCACCATAATGGCACTGTGCCAAGAAGAAAAGATAAGCTGCTTTAGATTCTTATTTACTTGCCTATAAATAGCCTAACAGCAGTAATCTATACACAAGAACAGAGCAACCACCTGGGCATCCTACTGTGCATAATGGCAAAGATCAGAGATCACCTTGCCTTGCTTGTTTCAGCTCTTGTATACAGTGTTGGCAAGCTGCTTCCCTGACCATTTGCTCATGCGTGCGGGTGAAGGGTCTATCCCCCCCTTTGCACATACCTTGTTCTGAACCAAGGAAGAAGGGATTGTGTTTCATCATTATATTCTTTCCTACCTAATGTCATGGTTTAACCCCAGCTGGCAACTAAGCACCACACAACCACTCGCTTACTCTCCCTACCCCCACAGTGGGATGGGGGAGAGAAACGGAAAGGTAAAAGTGAGAAAACTCATGCATTGAGATAAAGACAGTTTAACAGGTAAAGCAAAAGCTGCCTGCATAAGCAAAGCAAACCAAGGAATTCATTCCCCACTTCCCATGGGCAGGCAGGTGTTCAGCCATCTCCAGGAAAGCAGGGCTCTGTCACATGTAACAGTTACTTGGGAAGACAAATGCCATCACTCCGAACGTCCCCCCTTTCCTCCTTCCCCCAGCTGTATATGCTGAACATGACGTTGTATGGTCTGGCCTACCCCTTGGGTCAGTTGGGTTCAGCTGTCCCGGCTGTGTCCCCTCCCAACTCCTTGTGCCCCCCCCAGCCTGCTCGCTGGTAGGGTGGGGGGAGACACAGAAAAGGCCTTGGCTCTGTGTGAGCACTGCTCAGCAATAACGAAAACATCCCTGTGTTATCAACGGTGTTTTCAGCACAGCCCCATACTAGCTACTGTGAAGAAAAGTAACTCTATCCCAGCCAAAACCAGCACACTTAACTACAGGCAATTTGTGACAGACTCCTCTGTTCTAATTTAAAACCCCACATCAGAAGCAGGCCTGTTGCAGACAACAGTGCAGAAAAGCAGGGTTTGCACAACCTATCTGAGAAGGTTCACTAAAACATTGCTAAGCCACAGCTGTTGCTGGGCCTGCATTTGAAAGCTGCAACCTAAACACTGTACTTGTATCCCAAGCACAAATACAGGCTGGATGATGAGTGGACTCAGAGCAGCCCTGCAGAGACTGACTTGGGGCTGTTGGTTGACAAGAAGCTCAACATGACCTGGCAATGTGCGTTTGCAGTCCAGAAAGCCAACTGTACCCTGTGCTGCATCAAAAGAAGCGTGACCAGCAGGCCGAGGGAGGTGATTCTCCCCCTCTACCCCACTCCCATGAGACCCCACCTGGAGTACTGCGTTCAGCTCCAGGGCCCCCAACATCACAAGGACATGGACCTGTTGCAGCGAGTCCAGAGGAGGGCCACAAAGATGGTTAGAGGGCTGGAGCATCTCTCCTATGAATACGGGCTGACAGAGTTGGGGTTGTTCAGCCTGGAGAAGAGGAGGCTCTGGGAAGACCTTATAGCAGCCTTCCAGTACCTAAAGGGGGCCTACAAGAAAGCTGGAGAGGGACATTTTACAAGGGCATGTAGTGATAGGACAAGGGGTAATGGCTTTAAACTGAAAGAGGGTAGATTTAGATGAGATGTAAGGAAGAAGTTCTTGACTGTGAGGATGGTGAGGCACTGGAACAGGTTGCCCAGAGAGTCTGTGGATGCCCCATCCCTGGAAGTGTTCAAGGCCAGGTGGGATGATGATTTGAGCAACCTGGTCTAGTGGAAGGTGTCCCTGCCCATGGCAGGGGGCTTGGAGCTAGATGATCTTTCAGGTTCCTTCCAACCCAAACCACTCTATGATTCTATGATTCTACTGAGACCATAGCAACATCAGCCCAGAAGGGAAAAACTTCCGAGTCAAAACAAAATGCAAGGGCCCCACTCTTTTCCTTGTGCTTCCAGTAAAGTTAAATTCAGGACTGAGAGTCTTGCAGTTTCAACAGGAAAAGAAAAAAAAAGTCAAAGGGATTGAGTGGTATGGACTAAAACCAGAGAAGTACATTGTGCAGAAATGTGGCTGGTTCTGCACAGGAAAATTCCCAATTAACACGAATATCCAAGACGACTTATAACTGAAACAGAAAGCTAGCATCATGTCTGCTTTTGAGTGCCAAATGAGGGAGGTCCCCTGGTCTTTGCCAAGGATTTGGCAGGGTCAGCATCTCAGAATTTATCAAGAGGATTCAAGGCCTACAGCTACTTAAGTCCAGCACAAAGGACAGCTAGTGCAGGAGAAGAAAAAAGAGCCTGTGAGTTTGCATAGTGAATCCCCAATTTAATACAAATTATATCCATATGTTAAAGTTATTTCTGTACTGCTGTTTGCTTCTAGCTTTCAATACCTACATCTAACTAATAAAAATAGAAAATGCTTAGCATTTACAGAATAATATTTTTCCTGTAGAGACATAAGCTATCATTTGTACAGACATATGTGCTTTTCATACAGTTGTCATATACTGCAACTAGACAAACTGCCCAGAGGCGAGAGGAGGCAGGAGAGAAGCAATTTGTTTCAAGTCACAAGAAGAATTGGTAATATTTGACCAAATGAACCCAGCTCATTTTCTAGGCCTTTTGTTTACTCTTGTGCACTGTGTGGACATTCTCTATTGTAAACTGGCTCTAAGCAGAACAGCCTAACCAATGCAGTTGTAAAAGTGGGACATGTACATAGTTTGCAGTAAACAGTAAATATCTTTTATTACTGCAGAACTGAGGGCATGATATTCCTGCCTGAAGAAACGGTGACAAAGTCCAGTAGAGCACGGACTATTTTGTTTTACTTTTCCTTGTGAGTAGGAAACTTCTTTTGAGGCATTTAGTTACAGAACTAGGTGCCAGTCCTGGGACTAGAATCTAACTAGAGTTTGTGTTTAAATGAAAAAGAGAAACTTGGTATTTCCAGCTCCACAGTCTCCAACTGCCTTTGGTACAGCAATGTAAAGATTTCTCGCCATGTATCATCAGACAAAAGGAAAGGTATCAGCTACATGTGAAAATTCTTGCTATTATTAAAAAAACATGGCAGTAGTAAGCTGCAGGAAAGGAACTAGAAAAACTAGTAAGAAAGAACCATAAAAATTCTTCTGTTCTGAACTGGTCAGAGATTACAGCCTTCCAGCTATGTGGGATGGCACTAAGGAGCAAAGGAACCAAGCAGAAACACACACACACAAATCTATTCCTATTCTCTTAAATTTCCAAAAGAAAGATTCTGAGTTTGGGAGTTGGGGGGAGCATTTGTGGGGGTGGGGGAGAAATAGGGAAGGAAGAGGGCAGCTCTTACGAGTGTTAGGAAGGACATGGCACATTGGAGGTGGAAACAACAGCAAGAGAAAGGTATGGTTTTATGTTACCATGGGTTTTCAGCTGCAAATCAGTATTAACCCAGTAATCAGTTAGAGAATTCATCCAAAATAGTCACAGGCACACATCTACCTATGTGTTCACGTACGTACACATGCATTTTTTGGAGAGGAGATAGCTGAGGCTTGGCAAGTTATGAGCAAGGCTGGAAACAGGCTGTAGTTCTGCAGGAAAAGGAAACTGAACAAATCCACCTCTCCTTGCAGCTTTTAGTATTAAGTGCTTATCTCTCTCCCAGCATGCTAAAGGATTCCAAGTAAATGTGAACATCCAGAGCTGAGCACATCGCTCCCCATAGCTACAACCCCCTTCAAGTACAACACTAACTACCTTCAAAACTTTACTGCGTTTGGGCACAAGTCTTCCATGAAGACACAGTCCAGCAAGCTGATAAGGCCAGGTCTGGCCAACAACGCAGCGAACAGATTGTATCTTTGTATTCAAAGCAAGCTTGCTTAATAACCAAGCACTCTGTGGGTTACCAGAGAAATGCTAGTCAGCAGCCACTTTTCAGCAGGCCAGTAGACGTACCCAGCAGCATCTTCCCCATGATTCTTCTCCTTTCTTGGAAGCCATTGGTAAAGAAAGAGAATGAAATGCAGAGGCAGGCCTGGCTTCTCCAAACGCTTGCCTGCCTGGCCGCACTACACGCTTGAAGCAGTGCGAGAGCTTTCCATACCTGTAGAACAAGGCCACGCTCCGTCCAGCTCACAAAGCTGCTCTGGGCAGCATGTGGGGCCCCTCCTGTCAGGGCCACAGCGTTTGCTCCCAGCGTCAACACACATCCCGCCAACAGGCTGCAGGGTCAGCTCCATCCTCTGGTGAACCTTGGAAGACGTAGGAAGTCCGGTCTAAAAAAAAAAAAACGGGTAAAGGAAAGCAAAGCAGCAGCATTTCTCTGAAGTAGTTCTGGTTTGATTTTTTTTTAGCTTAAAAAGTCGATTTAGAAGCTCCCTATCTTCTCGTCCATTTGCCCTTAAGTGACAGATTGGTACTTATACAGAAGTAATTCCTGGCCAACTAACGGAATGAAGTATTCTATGCCCTACCTCCCCGCACCCCCAGCAAAGGGACAGTCAGAAGAGACCTGCAAGCCCAGAGGCTGCTGCGCTATGCACAGGGGACGGTCAGTGTCAGCCCAAACTGTAAAATGGGTGCTGTGTCTTATCCATGAATCAGAGACCAGAGCTTTTAAAGGTATTTATTAACACAAAAATGCAATCAAGTGATTGCTTTCTTGCCATGTAAGTTTTTATTAATCATTAGCTACTGTGAGTCTTAAAGCTTTATCTTAAAATTAGAACTCAGTTTGCTGACAGCCTGTAAAGGAGAAAGCTTCCTCTGCAATCTTCATGGACAAGTTTTGCAAGCAAGAAGAGCTGTGATAAGTTGTTATTACTGTAATTTAAATTCTGTTAACATTTCCTCATGTTTAGAAAGAACTTTTAGGAAACAAAAAGACACGAATTTCTTACTACCTCCAGTCCTAAAGGGTGGTTTCTGACTTCTCTTCTACAAGACAGAAGGTCATCCTAGAAGGAAACTGCACATGAATCCACAACAAATGCACCACAGCCACAGCTTTGACAGGTAATTAATTACCTTCAGAGTTATTTGGAAGTGTGCTGGCCACTCAACTGCTCAGTGCGTTTGGAAGTGATGCAAGATTTATGCTGATGTTATTGATCAGTCCAGGGTTTAATATATTTTTATTTTTAAAAGGTAACAGATATCAAAAGATCTCAAAGCAGATCTAGAGTTAAGAATCATACAGGCTATATTTTATATACAATGATTTGTAAGAGAAAGATGATAATCAGAGGCAAACATTTAAAATCAAGTTTCAAGGTTAGGGCTGGGTTTTGTAACATTCCTCTGAAGTCACAGGAATACTGCTTTAATAACATACTATTTATGCTAGGTTTTAATAAATACAATCTCACGGTGCAAGTAGAAGCACTTTTGAAAATGTGCTTACTACAAGATGGAATTCAACAATTTAAAAGAAATAGCTTGTAACAGCTTAATTAAACATCACTCAGTGCTTTGCTTTCATTCTCTTATGTTTCAGAACATTCTTGTTTTACTTGTTTTCTGGGAACAGTGGAACTGACTTTCTAAGGCAAAACAAGTAAAATAAGCTTTAAACCCCCAAATCTCTATACTTCTTTTTGCTGCCAACTACAGTGAAGATACAAGTCTCATTCTTTTCCTTTTGATCATCACTTTCAAAAGTGAAGTCAAGCTTCATCTTTTCTAAGTCTGAGCAGGTACCATGAGCAGATAGTTTCTGCATCTTTCTTTACCCACTCAAATGTCTGGAGTGCAAGAAATACGATTTAAAGCATTTTGAAGACACCGAGCTCACAATGGGTTGTGAGCTGGCTGGTGGCTTTCATTGTCTGCAAAAAGGCTTGCACTTCTATCGTTCCACTTGGCGCTCAGGCTGCAAATCAACAGAAAAAAGCCTCCTTGACCATGCTGAGAACAAGCTTTAATCACACAGTTTGCCCACTCATTTATTCGGAAATGAGACTGTAATGGAACTTTATTCTTCTGCTAAGATACATCCACTCAATTCTAAGTACGTCATTAAGAACAACCTTTGATAGATGAAACAGAGACTGGAGTTTACCAACACCAATGCACCTTGATCCAAGTTGTTCATTTACAAGCTGCATCCGTGATCACTGGCAGGTTTAAGCAAGAGAAACATTAGCTGAAGTAGGGTTAGTTAAAAAGTAAACTTGCAAATGAATTTTTACTAACTATGAAGAGCATCTTTTAAAATTCCTGGTGTTCTCATTTCTTCACTACCTTTTTTTTTTTAGTTAGACTATGGATTGCTGGAAGAGAGCCACAGGCCACAGCTGGATTTATCCCACACTGATCATCTGTGCGAATGGATTTTTCTCCACAATGAGGCCATCAGAACCTTTTCTCACTCCTTATCTAACTGGACCAGAAAAAAACCTAACGATTGAAGAGGTAACTATTCTCTTAAGTAATAATTAATATGCTTAAAGCATTAAGTCCTACAGCAATAACTGAAGGGGAAATGAAATGTTCAATAATACAGGTATATTTATCTAGAGACTCATATTTAAGATGCTTCTGGAAAATAGTAAGGTGTTACCTCTTTTGCAAAAGGTCAAAACTTTAAAGTCTCCACATTCTTAGGACTTTCAAACCACTTTGGTGGCTGTTTAAGAAATTGATATTTTCAGAAAAATCAGGCTAGCTAGCTCCTCTCTCCACCTAGAGCCCCGGAGGAGGGGCAACACTAAGATTTATTTAACCTTATCATGGAATTGATTACACTGACAGTGACATAGGGATTGCAAATCGTAACAAAGCAGACTTCCCCTTATGAGCTGTTAGATTATTACCTACGTTACAGGGCTGTTTTATGCATTCATTAACCTGTGGAGATCAGATTCACATTCGAAAAAGTTCTGGGTTTTGTGGGGTTTTTTTGACAAAAGCACACACTGCAGGTTTCCTTGCTTTGCTCCTCTGTTCAGCACTGGCTGCTTCAGGAGTACGATTCCCAACAAAAGGGGACATAGTTAACAAGTAGCTGAGTCATGGAGCTAATGGTATAATTAGAAAACATAAGCTTGCTACACCCACATACAGCTAATATGAAGAACAGTCATTCCTGATGTGCAGTAGCAAATGTTAAGGCAGAAGCCCGCTAGCATAGTACGAACCCAAGGTTTCTTCTGAAAAAAATGTATTCATGGTTTGGGTTGTTGGGATTTTTTTCCCCCCTTTTCAATTTTTTTTTTTAACCACAAAGGAAAATTTTCTGTCTTACATGAAATTACACAAATAGCATGATAGGATGCCTTAGTTCTGATTCCAGCAAGAATCCTTAACTCAAAAGAAAGTAGAGTATAGATATTGGCTCTTTCAGTCAAACCCACCTCTGGTAAGCTAATTCCATAAGTTTCAGTCAAACACCTAAAAATTCTAATTATAGTTCAGAGAGACAAAAGAAGTCACCCAGAAAGATATAGTGAACCTGCTGCTCATCATGCAACTCACTCCAGTACAAGTTCAGAAGTATAAAGATAACCACTTACTGTTGTTCCTCCAGTATTTGAAACAATTCCTTTCTAATCCAATTGCTTAAGCAGAGAACAAGCGATCATGAACAGATACCCCAGCAGGTCCAGCAATTACTGGATAAGACCTCCCCAAAACAGGCAATTTGTACATCACAGAGTGAACTTTTCCTATGAGTGTATCTGAAAGAAGCTCCCCCTCCAGCTGTAGTCAAGCTGCCTGAGCAAGCACTGAGCTTTAGTGGTGACAGTAAACAGCACCTTCCAACCTGAATAGAGATCAGATATAGAAAAAGAAAAATAATTTCTTTTCAGAGCATCTATGCATTGAAGGCCAACTGAAGCTTACCAAAATACTGTTCCATCAAATACTTGCTTACTTCTTACACATTACATTTGAAGAAAACATAGAAGGTGAGGATAACACAGTAACAGCTACCCACTCACTATGTATAGTTCCAGTATACTTTTTTTTTCTAATTCTGACAAAGGAGAGAGGTGACCAAAGATACACAATGACTCGGATAAAAGTTAAAACTAAATAGGCATTCATTTTCAGCTACTGTGGGGAATAGGATTTGATGCTGGACAGGCTTTCCTCTGACACAAACAGTTACAACTGCTTTAAACAGCTGCACCTCAAAATCTACCTTATTCATAAGCCTTTACGAGAAATATTTTTAAAGCCAATCTACCTCTTTATGTAGTGGAGCCTAGCATCACTGTCTTCACCTTTTCAGGAGTACATTTACAGTTTTGTAATTCAAGGCAGTTAAACTCTGCACAATTCACACAATTCAATGTCTCCTGTAACCACAACTATGTTTCATCAATGCCATCATCACAAAGCTTCAAAGTCAACATTTAAAATGTATTCTTTAAAAAATATTTCTTTTATTATTTCCTAGGTTACCAACCAGATTTTCCCAGTTTGGACATACTCCTACCTTGCACTCCTTTTCCCAGTCTTCCTGATTACAGACTACGTGCGCTACAAGCCCGTCCTCCTCCTCCAGGGCGTCAGCTTCATCGTCACGTGGCTCTTGCTCCTCTTCGCACACGGAGTGGTGGCCATGCAGTTGGTGGAATTCTTCTACGGGATGGTGACAGCCACCGAGGTCGCCTATTACGCCTACATCTACAGCGTCGTCAGCACCGATCACTATCAGAGAGTGACGAGCTATTGCAGAAGTATCACTCTTGTTGCAGCCACCGTTGCGGCCGTGCTGGGACAGCTGCTGGTTTCCTTAGCAGATGTATCCTACTTTCACCTTAATGCCATTACTTTGGCTTCCGTGTCCCTGGCATTTGTTTGTTCCTTTTTTCTCCCAATGCCCCAAAAGAGTATGTTCTTCCACAGGAAAGATGTCACAGAAACTCTCCCAGGACCAGATAAAGTCGTGGCTACAGTCGGCTCCGACAGGCCATCGAGCTGCCAAGAGGACAAGAGCTCTGTATCTGCTGACAGGGGACCAGCACCTGAACCACAGGCTGACAATCCCAAGCCCCAGAATCACATGCTTAGCGTACTGGTGCAGCTGAGCAAGGACCTGAGGGATTGCTACAGCTCTAGGAAACTTCTGTACTGGTCCTTGTGGTGGGCTCTGGCTACAGCGGGCTTTAACCAGGTTCTGAATTATATCCAAGTGCTGTGGGACTTCAGAGCCCCCTCTCACAGCTCTGCAGTGTACAATGGAGCTGTTGAAGCAATAGCAACTATTTTAGGTAAGTAAAAGGTCATTATCAACTACTAACCCATCCAGTACTGATGGCATTCTTCAGCAAAGTCTTTGGTGCCTTTCTGTTCCTCTTCTATGAGGACCAAGGTCCACCACAACAGCCTCCAATATGTAACACTCAAACAGTGTGCAAAGCATGTTTTTACTGTACAATTTTCAATGGGGTCTTCAAAAATCATCTTAAAAAAATACATAGATATAAGCTTTTCCTTCTTAGGGTAGCCTCATTCCACCAAAGTGTTTTAAGGGTTTAAGTTCACAGCTCTGTTTAGACCATGAATTTAACTCCAAGTAAGCAGTTCAAAAAACCCTGTGCAATGACACCTTGCCCATTCCTCCCTCAAATACACCTTAAGCTAGGTGGTTTAAGAATTAAAAAAGCATATTAACAGATACACTGTTCTAGATTGTCTGTTTAGACAGTGGATTTAAAGATGATTTCAGGATGAGTGCTCCTGAACAAATATTCAGTGACTGCATCTGTATCCTGATCAACGAGTTTGCCTCCGGATACAATAAACAAGGAGAGGCTAAGAGCTGCAATTGGTAACACTGAGAAAACAAGGAATCTTATTAACGTGCATAAAGGCTTGAAGGGAAGGAGTAGAGGATGGAGCCAGAGTCTTTGCAGTGGTACCGAGTGACAGGACAAGAGGCAAGGTGCACAAATTTAAATAAAGTTCCACTTAAACATACAAGAACATTTTTATTATAAAGGCGATTTAACACTGGAACAAGTTGGCCAGAGGCGTGTGCTCTCCATCCTTGGAGGTGTTCAAAACCTAGACACCATCCTGAGCAGCTTGCCCTAGTTCACCCTGCAGGGCTAGGCTATCTCCAGAGGTCTTGTCCAACCTCACCCATTCTGATTCTCACTATGTTACTTGGTCCATCCAAATGACATTCCTCTTTGGCCACAAAACAGAAGGCACGTGGGTAAAGTGCAGCTTCATTTGAATAGCTTACAGTACCAATGCAGCCCCATTTTCAAGCTCATATTTACACAGCTGTATCTTCTCCTTCATACCAGGAGCCTTACGGCACATTTCTACAGGGAACTGTGTTTACTCTTCCTCCCTGCAATCAGCATGAAAATGCACTTTACTGAAGGTATTCCAAAACTTCTCAGGCTACTGGTTTGAGCCGTATTCCCAAGGGCTTTCTTACTTCTACACTCTCTGGCACTTGATACTATTTCAGGGTACAGAAAGCACTCACACTACTAGAAACGTCTGGTTATAGCAATGATGGACCAAAGGAGTAGGCCTGCTATGATTTTTTGAATTCTGATGAAGAGCACATACAGCCAGCAAATGAAGTCCAATTTTGCACTAGTGTGCTAGCCTGCCTGAAAACATCTGGGCAACTAGTAGTCTCTGGACTCTGATAACTCACCGCTGTATAACCTGCCTGGACCTGACTTCTCTTTGCATTTGAGCTACTAACCTCAGCATATCATGTTTCAAAGAGCTTTCATAAACCTACAGGAGCCTCTGTGCTAAAGGAGCATAAAAAAATGCCATAGCTGGATAACCTTCTTGAACTAGAAGTATTTCTCCAGAATTGAGATGGGGAGAAAAGTATACCTCATCATTATTGCAGAGATTAAAAAAAAAGAATTAAAAAAAATAAAAATCAAGGCGCTGGAGTTTGTTATACCATATTACAGTCAAGTAAGGGCTTTTACTGCATGTGATTGTTAATAAGGCATTGAGAAATGCAGTTCTTAAGATTTTCACCAGAAACTGAAAAGATGCTTTCATAAAAAAAAAAAAAAAAGAAAGCATGAAAGAGTACAACAGATTTTCACTCCATAAAGATCTTTACATGAAGGAATTAAACTCCATTATGCATATTTTGGCAGAAAATGCTTGGTAGGATTGTTTTTCTCTTTGCTCACAGATGTCAAAAAATGGGAGTAACAACAATAGACTGTACACTGCTGCCTCCAGCCTTAGGCATGAGGCATTTTCTCAGAGTACTTGTCTGCAAAGGCTCTGTAAGCAAGGAGAAAAAAAACCCTAACAGACAGAAGACTCCCACACCACTAACAGAAAATATAAACCACACCATTATCAAAGCCCATTGTGACCATAACAGTCTCAAGAGCTCTTGGCATGATTAATTTACACAGTTATGCAACAGCTCTAAAGGGATGATGATGTTTCAGAGTTTTAATTATTTTTATATTTTTAGGCTCAGCAACTTCCATGGCAGTTGGATACGTCAAAGTAAACTGGGATCTTTTTGGAGAACTGGCTTTGGGAATTTTCTCTGCAATGGATGCCGGTTCTCTATTTCTCATGCACTTTACTGACAACATCTGGGCATGTTATGCTGGTTACCTTGTGTTTAAAGCATGCTATATGCTCCTTATAACAATAGCAACGTAAGTATAATACACAACTGCTCTAATTAAACTGATTTAAATCAGTGTCACATTTTTAAATTTATCAAAATTTTACCAGAAGTTTCCCTAGAAATAAGATTTTTAAATAGGTCATAGCAGCAGCACATATTTCTAGCTTGTATAAAACTATGCTTAAAATTATACGACATAACCATTACAACAGGTTACTCCAAGTCAGAAACTACCTTATTCTGCACTTAGCTGTTCAATGGTCTCTGTACAAGTATTCTCTAAATGATCAAATGAAAATACACAGGTCTTTATTTAGCAAATATACCTTTTACTTATTTGAATGGATAAGTAGGATGCACAGAAGTGCCAAAGCCAAAAAAACAAGGGATTTCTGCCAAAATGAAGCTGTTAAATAGCTGAGATTGAAAAGGCTTTATCCTTTGAAGAAACCTCTGTGCACAATTCCCAAACTTCCTCCCATAAGTAAACTGCAAATGTCCTTGTTCTCCATAGTTTAGTTAACCTGTACATTCATTTTCAGGTTTCAGATTGCTGTCAATCTAAGCATGCAGCGTTATGCTTTGATGTTTGGCTTCAACAACTTTGTTGCACTGGTGATTCAGACAATTTTAACTGTTGTTGTAGTAGACTCAAAAGGCCTGGGACTGGATATCAGCACCCAGGTAAGCTACATTACTCACTCTGCCCTCAGGTCTGAAAGAGGGTCCCACTCCAAGATTAGCCTCTGGGAAGACACTAGGTAATGTGCTAGCTAGCTTAGGACAGTTACTCGCTTGAAAACAAGTTCATTTAAAGTGAACTGGCAGTAGCTACTACAACCTATTTGTCCTCTAGTCCTGCTAATTTTGCATTTCTGCAATAATTTTAGGAATATTTTCATAGAGCAAAAGGGAAAGGCTACCACCTATTACTCAGGGTGGTTTTTTTTTATTTAAAGGCTTACTATTCATAAGTTTATTGTCAGAATATCCTAAACAGAAACAGGAAGCAAGCTGAAAGGCAATCTATGGATCTGTTACTAGGGTAATTCTAAGTTACGCAGTTTCACTGGATGCACCTTTAAGTTACTGTAATTCTGAAAATGAACTGATCTCATGATTCCTCATTAAATTTCTAAATTTAAAGTTTAAACTTATATAGTGAATGAGGTCCAAGTCTCTAGCTTTCATCTTTTCAGAGAAGAGCAAGAAAGTGCAGGGCAGCTGTCCTCCTCCCTTATTGAAGTGGGGAGGGGAAGCACGTAACAGGGTATTCTCTCCCCCTCCTTTCGCAACTGCAGACTTCTATAGTATGAAGTCAAGCAGCCAGACTTCTTGAATCCCTTCAAGATGGCATCATTTTGGGGCACGGCTGACAGGGAAGGGAAGGCAGCAGTGGAGGGACACCCCTTAAGTTACTAACAGGAAAACCAGGTTTTTTACTCTTCCTCCTCCTTCTTCCCACCTCCATTTCCCAGTTTCTCATTTATAGCAGCTACTTCACATTCATAGCTGGAATTTTCCTGATCAGAAGCATATACACCATTATGTCCATCAAATGCAGAAATACTAGCGTGGCTAGTGAAAGCATTGATCATTAACAACGGAGACAAAAAGAATGGTTGCAAGCAACAGTGCAGAAGGCTGAACAATTCATCTGAACAATGAATTAGGAGAAACAACGTTCAATCAAGCAAGACTAGTCAACAGTGAAACAGGCTGTTTATGAGCCTACAGCATAAAGAGCTTTGTCAACAGGATGATGCATTTCGCCCATTTTCTTCATCAGTAGTTTAATACCAAACAATCCTCAATCAATCAAATTTAGTGATCTGACACCAAAACTTCGATTAATGCCACAACAAGCAAGTACATACAGTACCTTGCAACAGAAGAGCTTATAGAACACAACCTCTTATAGAACACAACTTTCACTTCTACCAAGTATTTCAATTAAATCCAATTAAATAAGATGTTCAAACATTCCTAGGGAATCTCAAGAAGCAATTGCCCCATAGCAGCTAGAGGACCTGTTGGAAAGCTTGTCGCAGAAGCGTTTTGAAAACTTAAGACTTCAACTGGAAGTTGTGACATGCATTTTTAAAGCAAGTTAACAAATAGCAATAAACCAGTTTTTTCCAAAAGATGCTACTTCTGTATGTTCAAAGGTAGATTACTACAATGCTGTAGAGCACAGCAATACTACCACTTTAATTTACAAATGGCCAAATGCAGTCATTTTGGATTCCACACAAACAACACACTCCTCAGAAATCTAAAGTTACAGGACCATAAGGAAAACGTCGTTATATAGATAAGCTGCTACTGATGCAGTGACAGCTTTACTGTGAGTTTGTTGGAGATGTACAAATAAAACACACTAACCTTCCCTTTGAGTGTCTGTCTTGATAAGCATATGCATTAATTATGTCTGACAACTGCCGTGCCACACACACACACGCTTATCTTTGGAAGCAAAAAACCTCCTAAACTTCTTATTTTTAAGTCATGAGGAGACACTTCAATTTCTATACAAGGCAGTCTTACTGAAATAACACAACTAAAACTTTAGATATAACTAAAGCCAAGTTCTTTCAACTGTGTTCAATAATGTCCACTTTGGAATCAACTGTATCAGACAGCAGCAAATTCCATTGTATTGCTTTACCACAACTTACAGATTTGCCAGGAGTCCTAAGTAACTGATGTTTCCCCCAACTCAGCTCACAAGAAAGTAAAAAAAAATCACTAATTCCTTTAAAAACATACCTTTAAAAGCTGCTTGAACTTGCCTTTATGCCCCAGTTAAGTTTTCCCTTCAAGAGAGCAGAATACTTCCACCATATTTATAGTTCTCTTTCAGGAATTCCAAGTAAATTTGGTCCTTTTCAAATTAATTTCTTGCCTCAGCATTTGTTTCAACACAGTGCTTGGGATTTTACAGCCATTAAATAACTTTGAGCTGCAGTACCTGGGCATCACATCTGCCTTGTAGAACTCAGGATGTACTTCTTACAGCATCTTCATACACATGTAAGAGCTGACATATTAGGATTAAAAGTATTAATCTAGAAGGTCTCCAAATTAATTTTTGGTATAAGAGAGCTAAAGTTATCATCAAGTGAAGTGCTTTGATGCTAAAGCAGAAGAGGATTTTGAAAAGCTAGTGGAAGTATAGCTTTTTTGGCAACTATGCTAGTCGTGTGAGCAATTGCATGAACAACTGCAGACATTTCTAAGACAAAAACATTTACAATCATAGGTGAAGAATTAATTTTGTAAATATAGCTATTTAAAAATCCAATCAACAAGACAGCTATGGTGTCAGTTTCTGCTCAATGTAAAGGAGACTCAAAACAATACAAGATCTTCAGCTACTTGTCTGGAGTTTGACAAACTTAAAATTAGTGAACATACACTAAACAGATGCAGTTGTGTACAGTATAAGTTGCCAATCTTTAATCTGCATTCAAATTAGTTATGAAAAACAAGGTATTCCACTATTTCTGCAACATAATCTAAAGCTGAATGCCTTGCATACTTAAATGAATTTCAGCATCTCTTAGCAGTAATCAGCTTCACTTGGATCAGAACAATTTCAATAGATTCTGATCTCATTAGCCCTTGTCCTAAGCTTCATTTACATCAATTTAGGTGGAGAGCACAGGATTGTTCCCCTTCCACAATGCTGTTCATCTCCTTGATGAGACATCTGGTTGATTTGGTCCAGCTCCCTGCAATAAGCCTATTTAAGTGTTCCACAATTCCTTCTGAACCCCTGCAGTTCCCCACTCCCTACTGCATTTATGTGTTACTATTCCAAAACAGGTGAAGTCAACAACAGGGAAGAACTCCAGCCATTTATACTATGCTAGAAAACAGTGGTGAGCACAAGGGCATCACTAACATCTTGGAAACCCTCAATTGCTGGGGGTTTGTTTAATGACTTCCCAGAGAATCTCAGGAATTAAACTATACACCATAGTCTATCCAGCAGTCTTCATCAGAAAGAAAAGACAGACTTCAAGTCTGTTTTAACTTTAAATATGCCAACAGGACAAACCCAGACATTTAAGTAGGGAATGCTACTATAAACAGCTTGTATAAGCTGCACGTCCCCTGCTTTGAGACCTCCAAAGCTCCAAAAAAAGAAGGTAAGATACAGAAATTACTACCCTCTTATAGGCAGGCAATGGAAGTCAAAAGCACTGGCATAAGAGGGTTTTTGCAAGCAGTGGTCAAGTCTTTCAGCTCCCCTAGAAATAAGCAGACGTAATTGACTACCTGAGTGTTACAAGTGAAACATCTTACATTCAAGAATTTTCACATTTGTCTCAAAATGGGCTTGCACATCCTTTTCTCAAAAATCAATCTGACATTATTTATTCCTGTTATCTTGAAAACTTTTAGAATTTTATTCTCCAGCTGGTCAGAAATGTTTTTTTAAGGTTGCAGTTTATGTATTCATGATATATTTACATTATCTGCTTATTTCCAGTATTACACTTGAACTTAAACCAAGTTATCTCTGTGTTTAAATCACCATCACCAACTACTGATTCAGAGTTACATTTTTCTTGAACCTTCTTACTGTTACAGACTAGACAAGCCAGATGTTTTTCCCCCGTACAAATTCCATTCTAGTATGGCAGGAAAAATTCCAGTAACTAAAAAAATAATCAGTTATTAATATTCCACAGGAGGTCTAATATATATCAATTTTTAATAAAAAGAGTGCAATTACATCTGTGGTACCTTGGCCTGCTATTACACATGCTGTTCTGATCACAACTAAGTCTTGTTCTAAGACAGTCATTAGCTATCCATAATTACATGTCTTTTGCAGCTAACCATTTCTCAACTAACTACCCTCCTCCATGCTTCCAGTGTCCTTCATTACACAGCTACTCTGCCAAAATAATCCAAGTTCACTTAACATTTTCTTGTTCAATAGATCACTTCACTTGAGCTAGAACAGCAAGCTTAATCACAAGGACATGAAGAAACATATCCAAGTGAGGCACATGAAAATGTTAAGCTTAACTCACCTTTAAGCATATTGCTTCTGATAACTCATCTGTGTATGAGACTTACAAGATGTACATTTTAACCCAATAAAATGTTACTGCACAGAAATAATGCTACACAATTGGTTTCTTTTCTAATATTTATTTTTTTCACCTGCAAACTGTAGCAAAACATGATCAGCTTTATTATGCAGACAGGTATCCCTCTACCATTAGAGATTTAGGCATGTATAAATAGAAGAGCTCTTAGGAAAGGAAAACATTTTGAGAAATGAACAAACCTTCAATTTAACTTCATGACTTCCAATACCAATGGTTAAAATGATGTAGCTCATTCATTCCAAGAGATACAACAGCACCTTAAAGTGGCTGATCTATTTCCCAGTAACATTTTTCACATAACAATGTGTTAAAGTTACAAATACTGATATGCACAAATAGCTATTTTCTAAGAAAAGTATGTACAGTACTGCAGCATAATGAATGTGGTATCTGCAATAACTTATTAGCCAATTTTAATATACATGATACCGCTACTTTTTACCTGCCAGTTCACAGGTTCAAAGATGTTACCACAGCCCTCTGTTTTGCACATTATTATCTGGTGGGGGGTTGATTTTCTTGGGTTTTGTGTATTAATTTTTTTTTTTTAATTTTTTAAAAGGTACACAATGCAGGCTTTTATTTTTACTTCTTTTGTGTTTAAAGCTAATATCAGTGAAACAAGACAACAGTGCAAGAGGCGCAGAGATGTTATGTGACCACATAAGAGTTCTTTTGGGTAAAGTGTCTATAAGGCTATAAGAAAGGATTGGTTGATGAGCTTCCTGTTGGAAATTGTCCTGTTGGTGCACCAGCCTGGGGGAAAACAAAGAAAAATAAGACAAGACTTTTAAGATTTTTTTTTCGCATACTGTAAATCATAAATGCAGGATATATAAAAAAAGAAAACAACCTATTAGGAAATATTTCTGTCTTTATGTTGCAGTCGTCTTTTTTTTTTTCCCTATGGTTCTCTGAAATTACACTACTATAAGAGCATGGTATACAAGTACCCCTGTTTTGATTTGAACAACCTTACAAATGCCATGTCACTGTAATACTGAACTGCATTTAGAAGATTCAGATGCTGCCTTCCCTTATTTGAAGAAAAAAAAATCTTGATGTGTCTCTAAATTGTTACACATTATGCCTCTTCAGACATACAGAAGTTAATATCACGCAAGAACTCACTTACCATAAAAGGGTTACTAGATACTCCAACAGCTGCAACTTGTCCAAAAGGAGTTACTACAGGCTTTGCCTGTCCAAATGCAGCAAAACCTGCTCCTTGGAAAGATAAGTGAAAAATATTAATACTAATCACCAATCTTCGAAGGGTTCTTTGCTGCAGCTCCCACACAAAAATAAGTGGAAGCCTGGACTGCACAGTCAACAGGATTGATCCTACTTAAACACTATCAGGAACATAAGCGTAAAAAAAAAAAATACAGCTCAGCTTTTTGTTTGTTTTCAACTGCTCGGAACCAATCCATTTCCCATTTCTACACATGCACTTTTTTCAATGTTATTTTATCATTTAAATTTATGGGAGAAAGTACTTTTCAACTTTCTTTTGCTTGTGTTCTATGAAGTTAGAGAAAGTGTTATAAATCAGTTGCAGACACTCCAAAAATGAAGACAAAACAATCCTGCTTGCATAAAAACCCTTTAGGCGTGGGAATACTTATAATTTTAGTATCAGATTATGGTAAAATTTCAGTTCTGTCACTGCACACAGCCAAGTCACAAAGCTCAACTACAGAGCCAAAACAGTGTGGGAACCCCTCATCAATATTATTATCAAGTTCATATAGAAATAAACATGCACCCATTATTGCTAACATACACACAGATCATTTTCTCCATGTTTCCAATTTAAACAAGATTATCTAAAATGTAGAGACCTACCATTTGGCTGCTGAGCAAAAGCAGTCTGTTGAGGGAAAGCTGCCTGGGTTGGGAACGTGGGCTGCTGGAAGTTGCCACTAAAACTAGTAGGAAGACTGTAGGAAGCAGGAGTTCCAAATCCTGCAGGCATGCTCATAGATGCAGTACCAAATGTTGCTGCTGGTAGGCAAAAAATAACATTAAATTACTTGTAAGAAATCACTTTTTTCATGAGAGAAATCATTATAATGCCATGTTAAGAAAGGTGTCCTAATGCCTCAGTGACCATACAAAAGCTAGGTTCAACTTCTATAGCCACTGATTTACTAGCTTGGATCACCACCAACTGGGTGCATAATTTACTTTTGCACTTTAAAAATGAATGGAATAATTTTAAATTTACTAGATCCAGCAAATTCAGATATATTTTCTGAAAAGGAAATAATTTTTTTTTTAATGTTCTCTACATTATCATATACTTTCCCCAGAGTTTTCCTGGTCAAAGTCTGTACACATCAGAAGCAAGCACTTTCAGGCAGCATAAGCCCCTCTGTTTTTCTCCTTCTGAGAAAACCATGAAAGGATCTTCCTACTCCAAGCTGCATTACAGGAAATTACAAGTAAAAAAAAAAATCATCATAAGGGATACATGCATCCCCTCTCTCTTCATCCCATCCTTAATATCATTTTAAAGGAAATTCTCACCATGCACATCGTTTGCACACAAAGTTCCTATTGCAAATGCTCTTACTGTTCAGGTAAGACTTAAAACAAACAAACAAAAAACCCCAAAACTTTTCATCTGATTCTCTGCTGAACATTTCAAGAACAGAACACACAGCTCGTGTACTTCCACATGCCTTCAGCAAATAAATGGGAGCACATCAAGTTAAAAAATGTAGTAACAAAACCATTATTCAGTCTTTTGGGAGTTATTCTTGAAAGGAGGAGTGTATAGAAGTTTTTTTGGTACAAATGCAGACACCAGGCATTTTACTCCTGTTAAACATTAGACACAACTTTTCTTTTGAAATGTTCTAAGTTAGGTTTTATGCAAGCTCAACTGTTTAAAAAAATATATTTAATGAATATAGCTTAATTATCAGTTGAAAAATTTACTCCAAAAGTATTCAAGGGCAAGACATTATACACACATGAATTGTTGACAAAGTACACACAAAACTAATGTACTAACACTGTTCTCAAGTTACAGTTAGCAGAGAAGCTATTCAACAGGAAAACTTGCTAAAACAGCAAACAAAAGCACAACAAAATGAGCAGTGACTTGGGATATCCCAAAAGGCATCAAGCTACTGTTGGTAGAAGCTTCAAGAGTCACTCAACTTGCTACCATTATGTTGTGACCATGGAGGATATCAATAATGGTTTTGTTTTAGTTGCTTAATAGGTTGTCTACGTATGCTCTTCTCTCCCTTTGCCCAGTTGCCAAATACCCACACCCACAACCACTCCATTTTAAAAAACAGAAAGTCTTCCGAAATTCTACGTGCAGAGAACCAGATAGCTATCAATAAGCTTTTACAAGCAAGAACAATTAGCCACAAGAAACTTGATACCAAATGTGGCCACCTACCAAAATGAGCCTGAGGAAATATGTGAGAGTGCATTGCTCCTGAGAGGCCTTATGGAAGCCACAAAGAGACCAGACAATGTCAAATCATTTATACACTCTTGAACAGTCATTTCTTAGTTATATATATCTACAGAAATATACACACATATATTTACCAAACAATTCATCCGTAGCATGACCAGCAATAGATTAAGCTAAGAAAACCATTAGAAATAAACGGTACAAAACAGATCTCCCATATAATAAACAGCAAAGTTCATGCAGAAAGAAAGCTTAGCATAAACAGACAAGCTACAAGTTTACACCTTGCACTGAAAGGGGTAGAATATTATCTTTACTTATAGTCATTATCTCTGTCACCTAGTACGTAACATCAGTATAGCTGCCAAAGGGTTGGAATGTCTGCAAGCCAAGGATAGCAGTTTAGAAGGTGGAAGGATAGAGTTGCCATATTCAAATTTATCTAAAGAGGCTACAAGTTCTTAATGATGCAAAACAGCACCGTTAAGAATGAGATTAAAATCAGGAAGATGATATTTTGGGCATTAAAAGCTGAACAAGCTTAACTGCATAATATCTCAAAAGGGACTGAAAACAGAATTCATTTTCGCAAATGACATGAATTTGATCAATTCAGTTTTAACTCAGCCTGATCAGTTTAATTCAACCTACTTAAAACTAGAGGCAAAGCACGACTCAATGTTAAAATGCATACATCAGCAGATTTAAATCTGTGCAAGTCCAGTTAATAGATGTGCCAAAATTTAGCAGTGTCTGGAAAGCAAAATTAGCATAATCCTGCAGTCATCTAAATCCAAGTTCAGTGTTTTGAAGAAAAGTACAAGTTTGCTTTTTTTAAAAAGTGATTAAGTTTTTGTCTATGGAATTAGGATTCTACAGAATCATCCCCCAGAAAATTAATGTAATTCATGAGTGTAAAGACTATATTTAAACATATGCTTTACTGTTACAAAAGAGGAAGAATAAAGGACACCACCAATGTACAGAATAAGTTTACTGGTAAGGAGCTAACAGCCTTGTCTTCCCTGGTTCTAGCTCCAGCTCTTTGGTTTTGAGAGCTTTCATGACTTTGAAAAAAAGAAATTAAAACAGCAAGTGTACTAGCTTAGCAGAAGGGCTTTCAATATCCCCGATTTCAGAGCAACCTCCTGTGAAGCATGCTTCAAAGCCAACGTTACAGTCTTGGAAGGTACCCAACTGGTAATACACAGACTACGAATAGCTTAGGTAGTATTAGAAGATCTTAAACGGATCACTTTGACATTTTTCATGGCCACCATTTGAAATCCTAGGATTGGGCCAGAAACAGGAAATGAATGTCCTCAGCCCAATAAAAAGCATCACTTATCTCAAAAAAAAAAGTTGATTCCTGCAGCCTATTTATAAATATTGTTCTCTACATTGAACAAACACACAACATGTCAAATAGACTAGAGACAGATAATACAGAACATCTTTAAGGGACAAATTACACAGCTATGAAAAAAAGAATCAATGCAAGTCTTGAAAGAAAGTTTCTCAAACACTTGGTGTTTTTTTCCTAACCTGTTGCTCCTCGGCTATTGGTCTGGAATGGATTTGTTGAAGGTGCCACTGGGGCAACAGGGGCAGCTACAAATGGATTTGTGGAAGGTGTTGCTGAAAGATTAAAAACATTTATTAAATAGTCTTTTACAAATAGCCAATCTGACTCACTTTTAAGTTTATACAGAGATACATAAATATCTAAAGTTATGTGAAAAATTAGGAGTTGATAATAAAATGCTTAATTTGAAATGCATCGCAACAACTGTACTTTTTTGGCATCCTTTAGTAACTTCAATATCACTAGTGCTGAAGTATAGCACTATCAACTAAAAATTAGTAAGATGTTTGCTTACAGTCCACAAAAGGTGTTAGTAACACTTACATACCTCCAAATGGAGCAGGCACACTCGAAGATGCAGGCTGTGTCTGTGCAGCAGCAGCCACAGGTACTGTTCCAAAAGCATTGCTGAAAATAATTCATACATTCAGTGAAGTCAAATTGCTCGTTTAACAATTAAATACAACTTACAATTATTGTTAGCATATAAAAGAATAGAAAAGGAATGCTTATGTGCAGTTTGAAAACTGCAATATAATTCACTGATGCCAGGGTCAGGGACTATAATTAGTGCTGAGCAATGAAAAATCATCTCCACCAACAGCAGGAGAAAGAATATTGAACAGAGGCCATCAGCATAAATGTTGCAAAGCAGAAGCTTTAGGGGCACTTGCAATACCAAGCACAGCTGTAACAGGTGTTTGGTATTTCTTACTTCAATGACCTAAAAAGAAGTGATTGGCATCATTTACATAATAAATATCTGCGTAATTTTTTTGCCAGGGATGATGCTGTGATTTTCAGTATACATGCAAATATTCTGTGTAGGGAAGTGTTACCATCTAACAGGTTTAGCATGTAATGAGTAGAAAGGTGCAGGGAACATTCTGCTGACAAAGTATTCTTAATTTTATCTTATAATATACTATCAGACAGTTGCACTATTATTTAAAACAAAGGATGCAGTTTCAGTAGTACCACTAAACTCATTCAACATTTCCCCATTTAGAGAAGAAATAAAACCAGATTTGAGATACAACTATGAGCTACTTCTCTACATATTGCTGAAGTCAATATAGAAAGCCAGCTAATTCTAACAAAGTACCTGCTAACGTTACTGGTTGAAGTATACGCATTACTAGAGGTTGCTGTGGAGCTGAACACGCTGTCTAATTCTGCTAGAGCTGCATACTTGTCTGAAGATACACTTGACTGATTTGGGGTTGACAACGCAGGACCTGCTGATGCTGACACTACTGTACTGAAGCCACTTCCTTGCTCACTGCCACCTAGAAAGAAAAAACCTAGATTAAAAATGACGACAATGGTTTCACTTTCTGCCCTGCCAACACTGAGAACTAAATGAAAGTTAATGGACAGTTTAAGTTTTAGGCATAAAAATTAAATATCCATTAGGGCATACAGGAAAAAAAATAGTTTAACAAGCCATTAGCCATCAGCAAAGTGTCATGCTTCTTCTGTAGGTATCCTGCAGCTCCAAAGAGCCTCTGGTTTCCCTGGAAAATGACAACTCAATACTATCATCACCTTCAGCTAGAGAATTTAACAAAACACATACCCTCAAATAATCCATTTCAGAACACAGCTCTGTATTACAAACCAACACAAGTTTTTATATACCATTTGAGAAGAAATAAAGTTACAGAACAACTAGTTTTTTCTCCTTAACTTAAAATCAACTAAATCCAAGTATCACTGCTACTAGTTTATAAAAAACTAAAGCCAAATCTTTTTGTGGCACAGAGGTAGGAAGCTACTCTGGCAGTTCTCTGTAACAACTGTAGCTCTCCATTCAAGAGCCTTCGCTATAGGCTTTAGCACAAATATAAAATATATACTTATATACTTTCATCATTGCAGTAATAATTATTTAGATATTTCCACTTAGAGTTATTCATCTTGATAGGAAAAATATTCCCAAAAAGCAGTCTTCTGATGACATCCTTTTGGAGTGATGTTCATCTTAAAACTTACATCTTGCACATTAAGGTACACTCATGTGACATGCTACTGGTACCTTAAAGAATGGACATTTTGAAATGCAGTTACTATTTTGACAAGCACAGCCATCCTTGTGGTAAGCATACACATGTGGAATAAGCACATCAAAGAATAAAGTTTAATACCTTGCCCTGCGCTGAAGATATTGTCTAAATTAGCAAGAGCTGCGTATTTGTCAGCTGACTGGAGATTCGGTTTATTCACTGCAGCTTTACTGGCTGCAGTTGCTGTTGTGCTGCTCTGAGAAGCATTGAAGGCTCCAAAATCAGCACTGGAGGATTTGGGGAAGTTATCAAAGTGAGCAAAGTTAGCATTCACTGATCCAGCACTTCCACCTGTAACAAATGAAGTGAAACATCATCAACACTCTGAAGGTAGAGAAAGTTTTTCCAACTGTAACTGACGACAAAATAATCCCACCTCTTTGTAGTTACATGAAGCAACATGTTCCCCCGACCCATCCCACACATTTAAGACCCTTTCTCATTTCCTTCAAAGTTACATCGGGTCATCAGAAAAAATAGTTTTTTATGTTTTTCAGTCTGCAGATCAGGGATGAAAAACCCCCAAACTTCAAGAGCTTAAATCACAATCATAATTTGATCTTGAAAAAACTATATGCTACTTATTAGCTATTAAAGTAAATTCAACAGTAATATTTGTTAGAAAAATAAGTATTTTTCTGAATCTTTAATATTCAAAATACAGAAGCTTCATTTTCCTGTCATGTCTGTCTAATGAATAGCTACTATTTGCATTTACTTAATGGTACAATGTTTAACCATTTCAGATGTCAGTCATCGTTCTAAGCAAAAAACAGTGCCTAGAAGTCCAAAAGTAGTATGATTACATGCCAAGGTTTAGTGAGATAGTTTGGTTCTCTATTCTTGGATTTTTAGACTACATCCAATCAGGAAAGAGGTGAGAAGGAAGACACAACACAGCTCTTTTTATACCAAGCTTCCACTGATGTCAGAGATACATAAATCAATTTTAAAAATCTGACTTGGGCCACACAACTGAACTTCAGTTCAAATATGAAACCATGAGCTTCCATCTCTTCAGTGTCCAGAAAATTTAATCTAAGCAGGTCACATACTTAAATTTAAATGAGTTGTTTCATTAAGTGTATCACATTTTGGAACAGTTGGTTGAGGATTCCACTCCTACTACAGAACACACAACTTTCTAATAGCATAATCAGCAAGTTAAAACATATGCAACAGTAAGAATGAAAATGCTATACTACAATGGCATAAAATGAAGCAAGCTGAGTTTTCCACTGCGTGGAACTTACTGTGTACAGCCTGGAGAGGAAAAGCTGAAGTAAATTCACCAAAACTGCAGCTAGATGAAAGCGTTCTGAACGCTGGACAGCCAGAAATTGTGTGTGGGTTAAAGTTAACATAGGAAGGGAGAAAGAAAATTTGAAAAAAAGTTTAAAACGACACCACACTCAAAAGAAAAAAAAAAAAGGAAAAGAAAGTCAGTCAGCCAAAGATCTAGACAAACAGCAAGTGTAAGCTCAAGCAGAAGTTCTAAAGCATGATCAACTTAAAGGAAAGCAAAATAAATCTTAGCAATAGGCTCTACACATGAAGTCAAACATACTGAAGTGTGTGCATACGTTATACATCCACATAGACACACTTTTTTTTGGTACTGTGATGTGCTTTTGGGTCTACTGAAACACTTCTCTTACAAGATAAAGAGTCAATTCATTATTTATCAAAAGCAGCATGGTTTACTCTTTTCATAGTTATTTCAGGTGTAGAGCTAACAAACACATAGTGCCATAAATCAGACTTCTGAGTAGCATTAGGAAAAAAAATAAAATCAACACCAAACAGAAGGAATTCATTTTGAGTTTCCCCAGAGCTTCAGGTGGCTTGATTGCATTAAAGCAGGCAGATGCAAGAAATAAACTCAACTTAAGTACCTTCCAACATAAAGGTAAGGATTATTTCAATTAAGTATTAATCAAAAGTGCTAGGAGTTCTACCTGTATTTTGGGGCTGAAAAGAAGACTGACTTGCTGTGGGGAAACCTCCAAAATTACTCGAGCCACTAGACTGTCCAAATGCATCAAAGTTTGCAAAACCTGCATTTGCAGAGTTCTGCGCTGTAAATTGCAAAGGAACAAAACATGTTAATGGATATGGGAAATAAACACAAAAACAGATGTATTAACTGAATTCATGGTCATGACAGCCTCCAAGGGTTATGCCCTGCCTTGTAATTTCTTTTTACATGAAAAAATTATACATGATATTCTACAACTGAAAGTTGTCTTTGAACAAGCTTTCACAAATCACCTTCACAGAGCTGTACCAGTTAATGCTACTTCTCTCCTCCTCACACATGCTACTACTCACAACTGCATGACATAATGAAGCCAAGTTCGGCTTAACCCTAGAGTGTTTGCAGTGGTGGCTTGTCAGTGAAAAACAGCCAAGAAGTACAGAATACTAGATGTATACCTGTAGAACCCAAACCAGGTATCATTTTAAGTGCTAGCTTCCAAAACTAGAATTTGTGGACTAACTGAACATTTCTTTGGGAATAAAAGTTAGAAAGTATCCTTGCAACATACAATTCCTCATATACAAAGTGCTTCCTCCTTCGGTGAATTTAGTTTGGCATCAGTTGAATAGTTTTGGCTAGGTTTATAAATTCATTTCACTGGAAAATTCAGTTTTTAAAAAACTAAATCAGAGTACAGAAATATGGAAAATCAATACCAATGTCAAGAAGATAGCATTCATAGAGTGTACCCACAAAATAAAATCCAAGGAAATTTCAAATAGAATTTCAGGTTTCGCCTTCCTTTTGTGCCATACTATAGGAGAAAATAAAAGTTAACACCCTTCTAATTTCAAACAGCTGGACATTCAAGCATCTATAGATTCAAGAGGAATTGTGTGTCTAACTGATAAGGTCCACAGAAAGACTTAAACACTGTTATAAGCAAGGAGTAAGGGAAAAAGTGTTTTAAATCACATGCAAAACAAACCCATATATATAGGTAACTTGAGTTACCATCTAAAGAAAGCCCACAAAACACCTTCTAGAATAACAGATGCAAGACATCGTATTTTTGGGTCAGGATTTGTTTATTCTGGGGGGATTTTGCAGATTAAGTACATACAAAACCAATAAATTATGCTGGTTGTTTAAGTACTGTTACTTAATAGCCAGATAATGCTAATAAAAAGTTGCATTATTTCACTTAAATTCTATTTACAAAGCATCTGTACTACAGATTTATAAACTAAAAGGACATTTTTATACTCACTACTGTATTCCTCAATGCTACTAATATAAATGAAAGTGCAAGTATTCCCTTCACAGGGGATACTGTGAGAGAGGGTGAGGTTTGACTCTACTTGATACCACTTTTTATTAGAAGTGAGCATGCACATTGGGTTTACATGGCATGGTTTCGGTAGCGGGGGGCTGCAGGGGTGGCCCCTGCGAGAAAAGATCAGAAGCTGCCCTCATTTCTGACAGCCAGTTTCAGCTGGCTCCAAAACAGACCTGCTGCTGCCCAAAGCTGAGCCCAGCAGCAATGGCAGTGACACCTCTGTGAAAGCGTATTTAAGAAAGGGTAAAAAGACAATGTGCAGCAGCTGTGAGAGAGAGGAGTGAGAACATGTAAGAGAGACAACCCTGCGGACACCAAGGTCAATGAAGAAGGAGGGGGAGGAGATGCTCCAGGCGCCGGAGCAGAGATTCCCCTGCAGCCCGTGGTGAAGACCCTGGTGAGGCAGGCTGTCCACCTGCAGCCCACGGAGGTCCACGGTGGAGCAGATCTCCACCTGCAGCCCGGGGAGGACCCCACGCCAGAGCAGGCAGAATTGTCCTGAAGGAAGCTGGAGCCTGTGGAAAGCCCGTACTGGAGCAGGCTCCTAGCAGGACCTGTGCCTAATGGAGAGGAGCCCACGCAGGAGCAGTTTTTCTGGGAGGAGCTGTGACCCCACAGGGGACCCACATTGGAACACTCTGTGCCTGGAGGACTGCACCCCATGGAAAGGGCCCATGCTGGAGCAGTTCTTAAAGAACTGTAGCCTACGGGAAGGGCCCACATTGCAGAATTCTGTGAAGGACTGTATCCCATTGAGGGGGAGAGACCCCACAACAGAGCAGGGGAACAGCATGAGGAGGAAGGAATGGCAGAGATTAAGTGTTATGAACTGACTGCAACCCCCATTCCCCATCCCCCTGCACTGCTCAGGGGGAGGAGGGAGAAGAGTCAGGAGCAAAACTGAGCCTGGAAAGAAGGGGTGAAGGTGGGTTTAGTTTTGTTTTTATTTGTCACTATCCTATTCTATTATTAATTGACAATAAATTAAGTTAACCTTCCCTAGTCTGTTTTGCCCATGACAGTAATGGGTGAGTGATCTCCCTGTCCTTTTCTTGACTCACAAGCTTTTTAATCATATTTTCTCCCCCCACCCTGCTGAGAAAGGGCAGCGAGAGAGCAGCTTGGTGGGCACCTGGTGGCCAGCCAAGGTCAATCCACCACAGCATGAGGGTCAACAAGCAAGGGCGGGGCAGAAATCAATGAGAAAGCAAGGTCTTGAGAAAGTTCTGTCCTAAAATTTTCACCTTTAAAGCATGCAAAGAGAAAAAGTTGACACAGAGGAAAAATAGTTTCAATCATTATACCATCGGTATTGGTTCAAACAGCATTCTACAGACTTCAACTCCAAATTCCACAGGTTGGTTGGTTTTGTTTTTAAATCGGTAGCTTTTAAAGAGGAATAGATTAAGAATTCAATTGCACCTTGCTTTAAAATAAAAGTGATGCTTTCATCCTGATGCATCAATTGGATAGGGGCTACTCAGAGACTGATGTTTAGCTGACCAAACAGGATTAAGTACATAAAAGTCACTCCTACAACTGTGACATTTTTTCATTTTAACCACTCACACAGAGTACTATGTCAAGAATCTTAAATGAAATATCTTCTGGGTCTAGATTAAAAACTGGAATGTATTATATTACAGGCCACTTTTAACAGTATTATTGCATCAGCTGACACAGCAAGTATGATTTGCAAGTGGGCCCATGTTAAAACAGTAGAGCTATAGACTCTTCCGCAGAGTATTCAGATGTTAATCTTCCTTTATTTTATGTGGTAAAGTTGAAACCTATGTAAAAGTGGCATGAAGGTAAAGACCAAGTAAGACTTGTACTCTCCTGTGCCTGAACAATATGTAGATCATGTTTTTAAGGATGGACTAGCAATTCCAAAATTCAGTTCTCCACACAGAAACCCAAGAACAACCTTAAGTTACGGAACTGCAGTGAATTGCAGATGGGCATACATTTAACTGCTGTTGTGACTGCAGATCAATGAGGCAGTAGAAAAGCTAGCTGGCTAAAGCTAGCTCAAGTGTGACAGCACCAGTCACAGCAATGCAAGCTGCCCCTACCTAGTGTGGAATAAAGGCATGAAACACTGCAAAACAAACAAAAAAAAACCCACTAAAATAAAGTCTATGTATATTCAATTACAAAATTGAAAATAATTCTCTAGACTACAATAACTATGTCATACTATTTTATTTCTTCTGGGTGAAGTCTCTTCTCCCTTGTTCCAATAGAGTTGTGCTGTGTCACTATGCCTTTTTAAAATCTTTTGTGCAGGTCTTCTGTTCCATTAGTTTATAGAAAGTCTACATGCCAAAATTTTTTAACTTTGTTGCTATTACCAGTCACACAGACAACAGTTATCTACCATCATCTTCAAAATCTCATCATTTTGCAGAAGTTATGGAACTTTGTAAATTAAATACAGACAGTAAATGTAAAGTCAGCATGTTTCCCCTTCAACATGCCACAATGTCCTGAGCCAGCTTAATACATTAGAAAACTCAGAAAAAAAGGAACATATCAAAAGTTGCACTTCCTGCATAATTTTCAAGCATTAAATCTACACTTTACAGATCACAGCACAAGTTTGTTAATATTTTCCTATCAGCTGCTGCACTCAGTTGTGCCTTACACTGCAGAAACAGTAACTTATACTGGAAGACCTCAAATTTGCTCGTGCTTTTCAGTGATTTCTTTAGTTAACCATAGTGTACATGAAGGGAATGAAAAAAGTCCATCCCCTGTAGGTATAACTAAAACCAAGCCCCAAAACAAGAACAATGGAACATAAACTTCAAGAAAGTAATGGTAGACTAAGTGCAAGTTCTTTCACCCTCTGGTGTAGTGTGTGATTACTAACAAGAATTACATGCTTATACACCTCCTTAAATGAGCATTTAAAACTAATTTTTGCCAGAGCTGGCAGACTGATCAATCCTCTTTGTGTTCCAAAGGGAAGAGTCTGTAACATATCATTATTAGTTTCAGTTAACACTACCCTGTGGTTACTGCACACAGAACAAGCCTTAAAAGTGTTTTACCCTAGCAAGTCAGAAAACACCTTCAGATAAACCAGTCTGCAATACATATTCAGCTATTGCATGCTCAGAATTACATTTTTGTCTTTTAGAAACTGATTTACCATCCCTGAAACTCTTTTGGGTTCTGAAACTTATAGGAAGGAGCCATGGAAATGACCATAATGGTTAATTATTGAAACAGAAAACTAGTCAGCACAGGTGAGTATTCCTCTCAATTTTGATCTTCAGCACTTTCTTCAACCAGAAATTAACAGACTCTTTCATAAGATTATATTTATTCTGGAGTGTTCATATTGCTTTTTATCCTTTGAAAAATTACCCAGCAGAGATGCAGTGGAATTTTACCTAGATTTGGAACATGGTATTGAAATATTGCTTTAATGGAATTTTCATCTCCTGAAACCCACAAAGAATAATTAAGTGTACGTAAATGTAGAATCATTCAGCAACAAGTTTGGAAAGAGTAAGATATTAGAAAGAATTAAATATCTGCAGCCTCTTCGGTAACACTGTACAACTTTGTTCAGTCAGCACAAGTTCTCCCAATTAAATATACCTCCAAAAAGATGATTAACATGGAATCTTATGTTAAGGTTTTTACAAAATACACTGCAACGGCAATTCTTATGCCATATTACTGAATGCAGCCAATTATTTCACTTTTTTTTTTAAAGTTAACTTTGAGAAAGCCTTGATACTTTGCTCAGTTCCTCAGGTGTGCCTCAAGTCTCCTCCATCATGCTTCCTCTCAGCTGTTAACAATTTCAGCGCTGATTTGCAAGAAGTATATCTTATTCTTGTTGGCTTAGCAGCATCACAGTTTCTCTCAGAAAAACTAGATGAAAAGCCCATTCAGGCAAGGCAGGCAAAGGTACTTTCCCACAATTACAATGCAAGTTAGGAACAACATACTTCAGTGACCACATAATCAACTTTAGGATAGACTTCTGTGGCTCAAGATCTTTGGCTGAAAATAAACCCCGAGGGCTCAATATATTTTACTGAAGTCATTCTTTAAGAATTCAAGGCCTACCTCCATCCTTAGTCAATACATATGTGCAAAGCTTGTTTATTCTTCCTGAAACTACAGAATATTACCCACACGGGTAGTATCCAGTTTTCAAACAGAAACACACACAAAAGAGGTCATTCTTTAAACTGAGTAAGCCTTTGTTTTTTCTTTTAACAAATTGATAGTTATTGTCAATGCATTTGAACTCCCTTAAAGCCTCTGTATCTGCTTTCTTTCCATGAATGCTCTTCCTAATAACTTTCAGAAAGAAAACTGAAGGTCTAACATCAGCTTCTCTCTACATTCTGTTACTCATCCTCTCACTCTCTCCCCCAAAGAATTTAAAGTTCTAGTAGTAGGCAGAAACAATCATACATATCATAGAAAATAGCTATAGCAACTCCCACTTCAAAAAGCAGGATTATCAGCCTTTACGTCTTCAACGACTCTTTATAAAGATCTAAAGGAAATCTTGAGCGTTCTCAAGGCACAGAAATTACATATACCTCATGATGAAGTTTGGACTAAAGTCATCAAAAATTCAAACTACATTTTATACATTTAAAAGGGACACGCTGCTCAGAATACTTACCTGTATGACTGTTGAAGTGTGCAAAATTAGCAAAATTTGCTGTAGCAGTTGACTGAGGAGGAGCAGCAGCAAAGATATCTGAGCCAAGGTCACTGAGGAGGTCAAATTGTTTCTTTTCTTGTTGCTGCTGTCCTTGAGATCGAACTACAACAGGAGACTACAAACAACATTTCAATTAGCTAATACAAAAAAGCCGATATTTTACCAAATCAACTTTTGCAAAATACTAGAAGGATAGACTAAGCGTATTTCTTTAACAAGCCATTTATTTCTGAAGTTTAAGATGCTGTATACAGCACAGACCATCCTCCTATAGTATGAGGAAGACTATTGATGCCACTATGGTGGCTTTTAAAGGAACTCTGCAGCAGATTTCCATGGATAATAGGGCCTAGAAGAATAAAGTAGCAGTACATAAGCAACTTCAAAATTATGTATTTAAAACTGCAAATACTTTACAAACACAAGCAATAAAACTTAAAATTAAGTTGGAAAATAGTTATTCACTCCATTCTGAAAAAAACTTTAGAATTCAGTATAGGGAGAGAAAAACTGAAGAATTTCATAGCAAGGCTGCAAGCTGCAAACTTCTACTGTTCGAGTCTTAAGAGGTCCATTCAAGGGTTGCCTGCATCCTAAAGGTAAAACAGGTTTTCAAAAAACTGTCTTCCCTCTAAAATCTAAGTACATAGTGTTGTTTGGCTTTACATAACAGCATACAGACACTCTCTGAAAGCCACTTGATAAGACAGTTACAGAATGCATAGCAAGTAATAATGAACATGCATGTTTTTCATCCACATATTCAGTACTAATCTCATGGTTAACAGTATCAGCCATTTTATTGTGTTCACATCCAAAAACAAACATGAAAATATATCACATTAGGTTCAAACTTTAGAGATATTTCAGCAAAAGACAATCATAATTAAATTTGAAAATTAATTAACTGGAAAATTCTCCTTACTGAAAATAACCATAAAAAAATCAATTTTGTCAATAGAAACAAGCTTAATTTAGAACCCAATCTGCAAACACCTATATACTTCAACAGAATACATTAAAAAGTTGTCCTTAGTGGTCATATTATGTAACAGTTGCTATTGCAAGAATTCTTATGCCATTAAAAGAGAAAAAGTACTGCTGAACAGTTCTGTGCTCTTCAGCTTTGTCATTACTCACTTGGCTAGGTGTGCCCTTGTTTAAGTGCAGTGTGGGTGCAGCTTCTCCCAAGAGAGATTTGAGTGGCTTCACCTCAGGTGTGCTGCTTGTACTACTAGCAGAAGACCCCGATATGGATGCATGGACTGATGCCACCACCTTTGCTTGCTCTGGAGGAACATACCTAAATTCAAAAAGAGCAATAGTCTTTACAAGTTTAACATGAAAAGTTCTGCTCAACATTTGTAAGACTCAAGTGTGAGAACTGGTAGATCTCAGCTTTGCTATTTTAACCACTGATCCTGCAACAAATTACATCAGTAGTTTGCAAAATACCCATTATTTACATATGCTAGATATTTTTTTAAAAATGGACTAGAATTCCAAGTCATCAATACTGTACAGCACTTAATACAAACCACACATGTCTTTCACCTCCTAATAAAAGCCTGCAAAACCCTTACTTTACACTGTTGTTGACATTCCCTTAAGCCATTTCTGCTCCATCACTATGAACTACACATTGAGAAACTTCTTTAAATAGTTTGTCTTTGCTTCCTGCAGGAGCTCTGAAAAAAGTCCAGAAATCATTTTGCTTTAGAGCTGTGCGATCTAGTCCAAAGAGCACACAAGAAGGAAAGTACACTTAAGAATGTGAGGATAACAGTCTGTCTCCACTTCTTGTCATAGAGGCAATCTTCATAATTGTAAAGCTATCTTACCATCTTTTCTTTTCGTATTTTTCCTGTAGAAATTCCTTTACTTTCTGTGGATCCCTGAAATCTGGAATTGCTGATGATCTATCATCAAATAGGCCTAGCCAAATCTGTTTGCACACCTTAAAAAAAAAACAAAACAAAACACACCATGGATCAATCAGTGAAAATATCTTAATTCAAAACCTATTTAAGTTTACAACTGTTAATACATCAAACCATTAAAAAGCGTGTGGCTACACATTTTTTGTTCCAGACTGAGCTGCTTTAACAACTGACTTGTGCACCATATACTAGTCTAAATACTTAAAGTTGAAACACCATCTGTCACAGCAGGGCAAGCAAATCCTAGCATCCAATTTCACCATCAAATACTACTTCCACAAAATATCTGTAGTATGTACTCATGAAGGGGCAAAGCACCTGATTTCTACTTGTGATCTTTAAGACTCTTCTTCACCTAATTCTACACATTCCCTTTCCTGTACGTCAGGTTTTAAACTGTTTCAACAGAGTCCATATGCCATAAGCCCCAGACGGTAGCTTTTAAAGGATCTACGGTTTAATATTTATACTTATAATTACTATTTGAGTATAGGAAGTTCTTTTTTTTTTTTAAACAGCCTTTCTTACCATTACGCAGTTTCTACAGTATCATACATATTTAATTTGAGTAAGGGTATAAGAAAAGGGGGAAAAGTACTCTTGCAGTGCTTTAATTCTCAAATTATAGTTAGAAGTGAGCTGGAGTTGAAGCAATTGCAAAATTCTCAGTATGTTCAGCTTCAATTCCTGACCAAAACAAGAGGAAAGCTGACTGTTCTCAAAATTAAACAAGACACAGGATTTGTCAAACTTAAAATGTTTTCTTTAAGCACTTAAGACTACTCTGCAAATAATCTGAATATACACCCAGATGATATACCAAACATTAGCTACCCTTTAAAAACAGACTGCCATTGTAGAACAGGTTTTTTTCCAGAGAAATGGAGTCAAAAAAGCTTTATTTTTATGATGCATAACCTTTTTTCCCCACAGCCTTTCTGAAATAGTCCTGATCATCCCTCTTATATGCCTCCTACAAATACTACTCTCTACTCCTGCAATAGCGTCAGGTTTTCAGCATTGTCCCCATGACCTTCAGAGGAAGCACACGCTCTAACCAGCAAAAGCTGCATAAACCGATTACCCTGAAAGTTGGCAAATCAAGGTAGAAGCTGTGATACTTCCACTACATCATCTTCTCCAGACGTTTTCTTCTTTACCTGGCCACCTAACTTCACCAAAATTGTAGCAACTTAGCATCTTCGGGAGCACTAGCTGTCAAATGTGGTAAATCTTATAGGTCACTTCAAAGATTGCTCAGGATTAAACAAATTAGACAGACAGTGCAAGTATGTATTTCATACTTGATGTCTCAATTTTATATAGCTTGCGTGCATGTCCAACACTCGACAGTCCTTACTGTCATCTACAGGATAGAGACAAAGAACAACAATAGGAAACAGATCTAATGATCAAAGGATAGCTCCAAATTAGTGATATAAATGCTCATCTAAAAATAACAGCAGTAGTTCCTACTTCAAATAAACTCAGCTACTTAGCATTCATTCAGCAATTGTATTGTCAGTCCACCAAAGGGTTAAGTTCAATGCACTGATTTGAGTTTGTAATTTAAACAGTCATTATTTGCAGTATGGTAATAGGTGAAATGAAACTGAAGGTATTTCTTTAATACTTCCCCATACAAAGTTAGAAGATATAAACCTAGTCAAAGAAGTCACAAGTCTTTTCTAAAATAATAGCTTGAAGCACTATTTTTTTAGTAGCAATCTTTCACATAAGCACTACTTTTTGCTGACAAGATTTATAAAGTCAGAACATTTATGGGTATAGCTTTAAACATCTGCAGTAGATAGTCTGATGTGGGCCAGCAGTAGTCTTTCTATATGTAGATTTGTGAGTATAACTGTACCAACTAGTAGTCATATGATTGCTAGGAGAAAGAGAAGTCCTGTTTGTGGCTAGTTACAGAACGCCTCGCAGCAGGAGTTGTTGGTGTCCAAATCTACACAGTCCCCCCGACCCCAACTTCAGTATTGGGAGGAACATCAGGAAACACTGAAGAAAGGAAAAAGTTGTGCCCAATTTCAGACAAGCAGGAAGGCGAGTGTTAGAACAGCCCCTACTTGATCCCACACCTAGTAGAATAACACTCAGGGATGTACCATGATGATCAGTTTGCATCCAATCTAAGATGTGCTAGTGAATGAAAGATGAGGTCCTCTTCCTCACCCATATCAGGCCATTAAATTACTCCCCTTTCTCCTACCATCCAAAACAAGTCAGATCAAAGAAACTCATCACAATTACCATGTCACTAGTACCACTGAAACCTGTACTGAGACCAACACACAGCAACAGTCAAACCACAACCCAGTTTTTCACCTTTCTCCCTCCCAGTTTTCTGCTTCATCTTCACCCCGAAGTGCCTAAGCATTCAGAGTGAGGGGAAAAGAAGAACAAACAAACCAATTCTGTGTCAAATAGTCTCAAGCCTTCCTGACCGCTACAGACGATTTATAAGAGAAATTAGAAAACAAGGTCCTGTGTAGTCACAGATCATTGTGGCAGAAAACCTCTGGGGAAGATGATGTAGTGGAAGTAACACAGTGTCTACCTTGATTTGCCAACTTCAGATTATTTACCAGCTATAGTAGATAACAGTTCTATGAATATGCAAACAGGTACGAAGGAGGACTATGCTGTCCAAACACATTGTTGGTTTAAAATGATGCAAGCTCCTTAAAGGTGTCAGTTCTTGCACTGCACTGCAATTTTTGCAAACCTTCAGAAAACAGGCTTCCAAAAGTGTTTCCTGGAGCAAATAATTTCTTCTAAATACCTAAACACAAAAACAGTAACAACTGAAATATACCTTAAGTCACTACTGTAATTTATTTAATTAAACCTGCCAGGCACTCTTATTTGTTTGCTGTTACTGGTAGCAGAAAGAGCAGTATTACTAATGGGCAACACACAACACCACACAGCCACCAAGCAACAGAACCTAGACTTAATCACACATGCTTCAGCAAGAAGTTCTCATTTTAACAGAATTTGACAGCAGTAGCTATACAAACACAGGTTAAAACTTTACCACACCAGAGATACAAATTAAGTTTCATGTTAGTTTCTTTACCCAAAGGGTTCTCAGAGAAAGTACAATTTCTTAGAAGTCTTAAATACAGGCAAGTCCTTTAGAAAGTCAAATTTTATAAAGCTTTAGTATCACACACGGTTCTATTAAAAGGCACAATACTTTGAACATCAGCAGCCGTTCCAAGCAAGCATTCAGAACACAATAAAAGGCCCATTGTCTTTCCTTGTTTGCTGGTGACCTGTATGCTCTTTCTAGCTATACTTTTGTTACTATCATCTGACTTGACAGGGGTCCACAATACTGCATTGATTATGCTTCAAGCAAGCCATAATACACAATTTTCAGCTATCTACAAAAAAGCAAGTGGCAGTGTGCTGCGCAATACCACAGGATGAAATCAAAATTGGAAATTAAAAAAAAAGTGTCAGGAACAGAACTCACATCATCATACAACTGTTGTTTGCCGAAATAGTTATTTTCCCATAGTCTTAAAATAAGTCAACTAAGAGTACTGAATCTTGTGCAAAGAAAACTTTGCTGTGAGAAATGTGAATATTTTTACTGATCAGGCCATCAAATTTTTTTTTCAAAGCTATTTAAAAGTTACTCTTATGATAAAGATCAAGGAAATTATGCCATATAGCTTGCTGTTGAGTTATGGTGGGGAATGATCACTCAGCATTTACAACTTTGGTACCCTGACTACTCCCCACTAATCACAGCTTTTAAATCCACTATCTGAATTTGACAGCACTTGACATACTAAAAGATTAATTGTAACAAAAGAAAAATAATTAGTGGAAATGTAGAAAAATCAGACTGACAACTTTAGTTGCCAATACTTCAACATGAGCTTCAGTTCTGCGTTCTGTCTGGCCTGACAGCTGCCTAGGCAGGACACCTGAACAAATTAACACATGGTTATTTACAGTATGTGCTGATTCTTGCACAGCCATTACTTGCAGGACATGGGGAAAAAAGTGTAAAAAGGCAGTAAAGGGCATATAAATCTCTACAAAACCAAGCTTTAAGCAACAAGTCACTCTACTAAACATGAAGTTTTCTTCTTACTTTTCTAATACAAACTTAACATTTGAGAAAAAAAACTCAAGGCAGTAGTTTTCAAAAGAAGCAAAAATTCAGAATATATGCTTTGAGAAATTTGAATTTGATATCCCAAAGAGCATGTATTTCAAAACACCTCTACTCTAGCTACTCCATACATAAATCAGACATGCAGAGCTGATTCGGAAAATGCTACTGCCCGAGTTTCGTAATACATCTTAAGCTCCATTTTAACAGAATTAGTCATTCCTTTGCTTTTACAGATAATACATGAAGAAGCATCCCAACTCACCACAAAATTACACAACATTACTATTAAGGTACCAGGCCTAAAAATTCTGTGGCTTTCTGAAGTCCTTCTACATTGCACCATCTTCTTGGTGATACTCTGGTTCAGCCATTTAATATTAATATTGTTCTTTTTGCAAAAGCAGCACAAATAAGCCTCTGCTCAAAAGCTCTGTTCATTCACCAAAAGCCTTGCTATACTCCTCCTTTTGATAACCAAAACTATTAAACAAAATGTTCTGCTTAGAGAAGAAGAGTCTGGCAAGCTAGAGCCAAGAGTAAACATTCAAGTTATGTGGAAGCCCCTAGAAACAGTGGAACATATCCAACAATCCATAATCATTGTCCACTGTCCCTGAAAAGTATAATTAGTCCATGTCCCACTGGTTCACCAATGCAGCAAGAAAAAAACAAACAAAAAAAGACAGCATTGAAGTCAGAGTGATCAAGCGTATGCAGTATTTGAAAGTCTACTTTTATTGAAGGGTTGACAGAAGCAAGACTTTGAAGTTTTGTCTGCCTCTATTACATTGTGGGAGCTGCGAAGTACCAAGACAAAGCAAAGTTTTATCTTGCCAGGTAACAATAAGTAGAAAACAAGATTCAGCAGTTAACTTCATGAAATTTAAAAGTTCATGAGAATCCTTTTACAAGGGGTTTGGGAAAAACAGCACCTGTTCTCTGCCAACAAGCTCCAGTCCTGTGAGGGATGTCATTAGACATTTGGCAACTGGATACCGGGAAGTTGCAGAATTAGATCAGTAAATACAGCATGAAGCAAAGAGGGAAAGAGAATCACAACCAGCTTCAACCTACTCACCCTGACCTAGATGAAAACCCAGGAGGTAGCAAGGCAGAAACTGTGAGTTGCCATAACTTAAATATATCACTGAAAGGAGAAATTGGGCCAAGTGCATGTTCTATGTTATAATAAAGTCTTTACCTATATTTCTCTTCATACCATTGGTTTCCCTGAATCTGCACTCAACAGCTATTCGAGGGAGAAATGTTTTTTCCTAGAATAATACATTTACCTATCTTGTTTTCCATACTCTATTTACATTTGTAGTCCTACAGTTTGAGTAATTACCCTTGTTTTCAGCTTTGACAGAAAGGAACAAAGAACTCATCCCATTCATTGCACGTCTGGTACTCCACAAAATAAAGTTGACCAGAAAGGCTTCTGGTTTAAAACCCAGCCTCCTAGAAATATTTCATGATTTCAGGAGCTCCAAGCAGGGCTCAAAGGCTAAGAAGAACATAACATACCTGTTTTCCACAAATGTTTAGCTTTTGGTTTTGCTTCTAGGTTTGTTGTCATGTTTGGGGTTTTTTTTGTGTGTGTTTTTATGGAGTTGGGGAAGGACAGGCACATGAAAAAAAACTTCTAATAAAAGAAGTCAGTCAGCAGTATCCATCAAATTTTGCAGAAAGCCTGAGACAACCCGAGATGTCAGTGATTTCTATTCCAGTGCTACATATTTAAACTACCAAACAACACTTTACCATGTCATAACTATTTCACTGATACAGATCTCCAGTGTGTGTGGGAAGGCGGATATGGGAGAGACAAAGGCCTTCTGCTTACACAACACATTGAGCCACCACCACACTTTGGAAACTCCTGTTAGCATAGCTGTGCTAGTTAGGAATAATAAAAATTCAGTTAGGCCAGCAAAATTAAGGTTTTCCTCATGAAGCCACCTTCTCTTGTATGCAGTGAAGGCAGCATGGCAAGGAAAAGCTGTAGTGGGACAAGTACTTCTGCTGGTGAAGCTGCACTTCACCTAGGGAAAAGCACACTACTAGGCCTACAGCACTTCTTGTTTAGACCCAGACATACCACTGCACAGGAAGACTACACATGCCGGTCTAGTTTAAAAAGCTCTAATGAGATATTCCCTTTCAGGAGTGTGGTAAATGCCAAATTAGATTTCTTCTCCTCCTCCTCCTCCCCAATAAAATATCCTCAGTTATGCACCAAATGTAATGCTGACAGTGCAAAGAACTACAGATTACCACACAACAAAACTATGTTCCAAAACATAACACTCACCACAGGAAGAAAGATTTGGAAACAGTTCCCTTATGTAAGCAAGTTATAGTTTTGTTTAGTAATTCAGCACTTCTGATGTCAATATTATTCATTAATCTCTATAGCTTAAAAGAATTTTATACTGCCAGTATACTGATTTCAAAGCCAGTTTGGGTCCAGAAGATATAGCTGCTTTCATAACCACAGAGTCCAAGCTAGTAAATCCTGCTAACAAAGACATTGTTCTATACACAATCAGCTCATGTATCTCTGTATCGTATTAGCAGAACCAGGGATGTACTACAAGGACACCTGATTGCACAGCTCATGCTGTCAGGACTCATCAGCTCCTGCTTAGTACTGCTCTTTTCCCTCCAGGGTTTCTAGGCCACATTCCACAGTAAAGGAGATTCTAGGAAAGCATTTTGGTCAGGCCAAACACCAGCTCTGAACCAGCCCCACACTGCTACTAGTTCTGCAAGGGTACAGGAAACTGGTACTTGTACAGGTGCTATCAAGAGTCAGAAAGACTGGCACTAAAACAAAATTAAGCACTGTTAAACTAATCCCAAGCAGTTGAGCATACCCGCACAGCATTCTACTCATTAGCTCAGGTAAACACAGTCTTTGCTGCTGGAGGAACACGGATTTTTCCAAATACAAGACCATCCAAATCATCATCTTCCACCATACGCGTATTAGAATAGGCTGTTCAGAAAGGTTGTAAAATATCTGGCACTTTTCAGAATTAACTGTGTAACTGGTTTGCCTCATAATACTATTCTTCAGCTTCAGGGGAAAGCTTCTGAAAAAAATATTCACAGCTATAATGGCAACATGAGAGTAGTACCACCTCCACTTTCTGCAAACAGTGAGTTCAGTTTCTACTACCATTGCAATACTGAATCAGAGGCCTAATCAATGTTAGCATCATTTGATTATGAGTATTCAACAGAACCATCTCCATACCACTCTCTCCTCATTATTCTTGACATGAAAATACTGCGTGAAAATACCTCACACTGCTCTTCATGAAGAGAACAAGGAGGGGAAAAATCCTACCCAGTGAGTCAGAATTGCCTTTATCCTTCAAAATGACTTCAAAAGGCACTTGAGCAACACCAAAGTAAGGTGTCTTCTGATACAGTAAAAAGATTTAAATCTGTATTTGAAGCAGTAAAAACTCATCCAAGAAAAGTTCAAGTTACCTGTGCCAGAAATACATTCTTTGGAGGTGTATATACAGGGAAGAAGATGGTGTCTCACACCTGAAGAGAAGCTGCTCTGAATAATCTCTTCCCAAAGCAGTTGCTTTGTGGAAGCCTTTTAATAACTGAATATTTTACCCACGTGTGCCACAAAGATGGCAATTTGTGACAACTGGGGAAAAGTTACTATTTCAGAGATGAGGAATATTTTTTTTTTGTAAGAGAACTTCAACCTCTTGTAATACATTGACCTTATAAATACTCTTTGAAGGAGAGTGGAAAACTAATTCCTCTAGGAACAACTCACCACCTTAATAACCACCTTATCTCAGGGAAACTTTCTTGCTATTTTCCTTTCTATTCAGAACAAGTTCCCTGTTGTACACCATGATCTACTCCCCTGGAAGCAAGAAGGCTTACCACAGAGGCCTCGGCCATGTTGAAGAACGACTGGGAGGACAAAGTGGGAATGAAAGTATTTTAAAAGGCACAGAAAAATGGAAGTTAAATATACTAGATTGCAAAAAGTTGAGCTTTTTTTTTTATACATATAGCTGCAGAACTAAAAAACCTGAATGTTACAACATCTAAACCATTCAGTGACCATATTTTGTTTCAGATGTCCATGTTCTAAAATATTGGACAGTTCCATGTTTGAACAAGTTTATCCTAGAAAATTTCATTTCTTAATATATACACAAGATCCACCTATGCTGAAGAGCATGCTAACCAAAGAAGGTTTTTTTGAGGTTAGATGAAGTTCATCTGCCCAATACTTTATCTTATCTGCAGGTCAGTATTCCAAAGTCCAACACTAACAAGAAAAAGCAAAATGCTTATTTAACTACTGCAACATACAGCATGACAAAGTGAAAACATGTTTAATTAGATTTTAAACTTCTAACAGTGTTTAAACAGTATCATTTCTGTTCAGTATTTGAGCACCTGTTAAATCTACCATCTGCAATTACAAATACCTATTCAGTACTACTTAGAATTAAGGCAATGCACTGCTATCCAACAACACAAAACTAAACTCAGGAGGACATCTTCGTTTATGAGGTAGCTCATTTAAATCATTGCAATACTTTAATTAGAGGAGTAAGTAGTACAAACACAGAGACCCCTTCTTTTGAAACACAGTACAGCATTGCAGAGATCTGTGAACTTTTTTATGTCAATAATAATTTACATGTCAACTAAATCATGATTGGCAGACTAGTCAGGTCTATAATGAGAAGGACAACTACACTAACCAACTGAGTAGGGATCACTTAAGGATCCAGATCAGTGAAAAATGAAACTGGTAGCATTCTCTAGCTGTTGCAGATTCAGTGAAAAACTGAAACTAAAACAGATGCAGGGAGGGAGGTACACACACACGTTTTCCTTTACACTTGTGAGCTTAAAGGAAAGCTAGAGTTTACAATCTAATCTTATGGAAAGAGACTCCCATACACTGTATCTGAACCCACGAAAGATTCTTTATTATCTCCCTACGCAAAAAGTCAGCAATATGCTATATATACATGCACACACATATATGTATATACATATATATGCAGTGTTATGCAGCTTTAACATGCCAAAACAATTCCAAAGAAACCTAGTCAAAGCCATTAAGAGTATTTTATAACATGTGGAAGAGTTTAGACCTTGCCCCCGCTCTGTCTAGAGGAATCATCCACTAACAGTTATTTCAACAAATAATGCATATTTACCAGGACAGAAAAAAAATTTGCTACTTCTGTTTTCATTCTTCAACCTGACAGTTATGAATGGGACAAATTTAAGAAAGTTAAGTATCAGCATTTTAGCTAATGATGGGATTTACCCCCACAAAGCTTCACAAGAACATGCTGATAAGACACCATACAGCCTACAATCAATAGTTCTACTAAAACAGAATACACATCCAATCAAAGTGAAATAGAAGTTTTTCTGATTCAGAACAGAAGCAAAAGCTGCCTCTAAAATCATCAATGCTATAGTATGGTATTAAAAGACAAACTTCATTCTCAAACTGAAGACAGCAGTAGCCACATCCAGGGTTTACAGGCTCCATGTGTCCCCAAAGAGCCAACCCAGCATTCACCTCAGATTTAGTTTTCATCTATTAAAAAGAACAAAAAGGCAGTACACTAGAACTTTGTCTTCAAAGCTGCCCCAAGTCACTCTAAACGTGTTGACACTTATTGGGTAACAATCCGAAGAGGGAAAAAATTCTCCCTTTCATTCCTCTCTTCAAGAACCTTCAACATTGACATACTTTCATTAAAGAAAGATGCTATTGAAACTACTAGAAGACTTTTGACAACTACTCTGAAGAAATACAGCTACAAGCAACAGATTTATTTTTGTCACGGTACACTCCTTCAGGAAACACTGCTGCAGTCAGTCTCAAGGTCTGGGCTTGCAGAAAAAAAAAGAGACAGATGCATATTTCCTCATGCAAAAGCAAAAGAAAACCCAATTCAGAAATACTGATCACGTGAATCTAGACTGTCTGGGTTGGGCAATAACACGTAACATTATGATGATCAGCCAGCTAAGTGAAACAAGCTCTTCAGAAGCACCACTTAAAGGAAAACTTTATTATTTCATTTGAAGTAGTGTTTTAAAGTTTAATATTAAAGTGCCAAAACCACTCGACATTCTTCAAATAATACTTACTTCATTTCCATGTTTCTGCAGAAATTCTATTTCCTGTTGTGTGAAAGTAGTCATTGAAATTGACTTCACTCTGTGGGGTGGATTCAAGCCCCGTCTAAAAGAAGAAGCAAGAAGTATTTAGTCAGTATTCAGGAAATCTGTCACCATACAATCACTTTTAACATTATAACCAGAAGTCAGTCAGTTTTAAACTCAGGAGCCATCTCTGTAAAACGCACTCATTTTGGTACTGCCATACAACTTACAGCTGTGTAAGCTCATCTCAAAATAACATTCAGCATGCAGAGTCAAATAATTGAGCTTTAGCTGAGACTAATGTTTATAACCGCACACACAAACTCAGACACTTTCTTCGCAAGTTTACGAAAACATAATTAGACCTTTTTTTTTAAAAAAATCCTAATCTGCATCCCCAAACTTGTTCACCCTTGCGTCTACCCTTCATCTCTCAGTCCTGGGCCCCTCTTTTGTAGTTTTCTTTCCCTCCAACTCCTCCCCTCACTTCAACCCGTTCTTACTACAACTTCTACCCAATGACTAGATTTCTTCAAGCCAAACTTCCCAGCTCAGATTCTCTTTCTTTAATTATATTTCCTGTTTCCTCCCAGCATCTTTTTTCTAGTTTACTTTTTGCCCCTCCATCCACAGGTCTGTCCTCTTCCTCCTCCTGAACACTACACAAGTAACAGCAACAAAAGCAAAAAGACATGTGCTCTCAAATGAGAGATACCATTACTAATGAAAGAGCTGAAAACTTCAGCAGCTCTGCCTTAAACAGAGATTGACACCATTCTCACATCCATGCTATAGACTGCTGCAGCAGTGATAACAGAAACTTAACTCATTTGTGCCACCAAACCCTAACATTGTCAAACCCAGTTCAGTCAAAACCCACAAGCATAGAGAAAAATCCTGCTGAGCAACAGTGCCAGTATAAGAAAAACCTTTCTTTCTTTTTAAGCTCTTTCTTTAAATACATGCTAACTACTGCTTTTGCCCACAAATACTTAGAATTAAAATCAAGCTGTGTTTTGCTCAATGAAACAAGAACATTACATCCCACATACGCCAAACAGTGGAGACACTAACTCAGGCAATACAATGGGGTTAGTTTAACACTCAAGTAAATTAATCATGCCTGGATTTTTGCGATACCATCTTAAAAAAAAAGAAAACAACATTAACTATTAGATATCAAAGAACACAAAATTCTGTGGTGACGTACATGAGAAGAAAGTTTCCAGAAAGGAAGTTGGGGGAAACTTTCCAGGGATGTAATACAGGGCTAATAAATTGCTAACAAATCGACTGATAAGAGTTAGCTTTATTGCTTATATTTCTTACTACACTCTAGTTATACATTTGGTTCAGATTGTTTTTAGGAATAATAAAAAAAAATCACTGACATCCAATTTAAGACTAGTAGTATTCTTAGAATAATCATGGAATTTAAAGAAAACTAACTATAAATTAAATTGTTATCCATCAAAATAGTGTACGACAAAAATAGGTTGTTCCAAATATTAACACTTTATACTCAACTTTCACAGAAATTTTTTTAGCACTTTTAATTTCTGAATAAGTATAATGGAGAAAAAAAATTGTTGTGCATTTAGCTTGCAAATTCACCCCGACACCTAAGTTCACACTATACCTGTAAGACAACAATTCTGATCCTGTGTTAAAAAAAGCTTCCACATTTTTAATTAAAAGATGAATACTGATTGAAGCACTAAGCAGTAACATTTTAGCCCAAGTTTCATTAAAAAACAGCTTTAAGACACTCAATGTTTGAAACACTTGGATAAAAATAAACAATTAATTGTATTTTGCTAAGAAATGCAATGAACTTAAGGGTACCTCAAAAGCAGAAGACATACAAACCTATTGGCATATGAGAATTAATTTTACAGATTGCTGTTTGCTTAAGCAAACTTTTTAAATCTGAGCATCTAAAATTAGACTCCACGGTTCAACACCTTGACAAGAAGGCAGAAGAAGTTTTATTAAGGTTACTGAGAAAGGTTTCAAGACAGTTTATTCAACTCAAACATCAGCAAATCAATTTCTTGTCTCAAAATGTTTAAATTCCTTGGTAAACTGAAATTAACAATTTAACAGCTTTTATCTAGCTGCAAATCAAATCCACATCTAACATCACAAGTAAACAACACTTATTAAAATACTGTATTATTATCTAAGATTTTTTTTAAGTATTTTCATATGATGCAACCCCCCAAAAAATCTGTAAGAGTTCTATGCAGTTAAAATTCATTGTTTCAGAGCTGGTGCTAGTATTAGGTTTGGTTGTCTGGGTTTTGTTTATTTTTTGGTGTTTGGTTGTTTTTTTGTTTGTTGGGTTTTTTTAAACACACCTTCTTGGTCTGTACATGAGTAATTACATTTCACTAAGTGACTCTGTAGAATCGCATATTAAGTGACAGCATTGAAACAAAGCTGGCATCCACCTGGCATTTCACATAAATATGCTCCATCAAATATTATATAACAATCACTGTCCCTTGCTTTTACACTAAGTATAAAAGTGGATCTGTCTACCTCAGTCTGTTCAATTTACTCTCCTCCTATTACTTAAGAAAGATGCACAGTTAGATAGTTGTAAACTATTTCATGACTATTTTAAAAGCTAGGATTATTCGCTAAGACATTGACATGTTTTTCAGCACAGGTAGTACATCTAAACTTTCACACTAGCTTCTGCTGAAAATTAATTTTTACAATAAGTATATTTTAAGTGCTATATTGTACCTGTGTTTCCAACTTCAAGGCACTGCACAAGTTATTTAAGCAGTACCTACTCTACACTGATCTACTAGGGCTCTTTAAAGCATTTACATCAACAAACATGTATGTTCTGTTAAACAGCAACACTAAATGCACTTAAAACATAGACAAGATTTTGTTTAGCCTAACTAGAGGCTTCCTACATGCCTCTCTCTCCAGTGAGGACTGCTCTAGAGTTTTATGGTTCAGGTTATAAAGTTCTCCGATTTACACATTATATCCATGATGTGAGAAGATGAATTCTCATTTCTTTTACACCCTCCTGCTAAAGGAGGAAGACATGCCCCACTCTAAGTGCCAGATCACAACACAGAAGTATCAGACGTCTTTGCCTGATGAAAGAAAGCACGTTGCCACATAGGTGGTGCAGGAAGATTGGAAATCATCAACATAACTTTAATAGCCATAAATGCAAAGTTAACTATCAAACTGCAGTACTATACATTCAAGTATTTTTTCTGTTTATTTAACACGGCAAGGGGTGGGAGGAAGCCTATGAAAAGCCTCCTCTTACACTAAAGCAATGTAAGAAGTCAGACTGGAACAAGGAATTCAAGACACAAGGCTCCATTATACAGCATGCAAACACAACCCAAAACATGTACTGTCTTCCTTAGATAAGTTACTTTGATTCTATCATTAGAACAGCTAAACCCCTATTTTTTCTTATGATTTCTAACAAGCATGAGCCACTTTCAATAACATTATACCCATAAACTGACTAGAACCTCCTTAAAACAGAGCAGTTGTGGGATTTATGAAGCAGAACTCGAGAACCAAGCTTAAGTACTAAAGCTACTCTTACTTCAAAATCCTAAGATATTTTATACCCTTCCTTACCTAGAGATTACTTAATGACCCAAACAATTCACAAGCAACTCATGTACATATGGGGGAAGCTTACTGGTAGACAGCCAAGTACAATTATCCCCTGTGAGGAATAAACAATCCTCCTCTTTTATAGAAGTGTATCTACCACTTGCTTTGTTTCTTTCCGTGTATTTGACATGTGTTTTGCACAGTTCTAATGCTTTACAGTATTCCCTATTTAACAGGGGACAAAATGGATTATAGTCCCTTAGTCCAAATTAGTAATGCCTAAATTTAAATTGAACCTGAACAAATCTTTGCAACCTGTACCCATGCACTGGTACCAGTTACTCCTTTCTCTACTACAGAGTCCCTGAGGAAGACAGCAACCAAAACACTACCACAGCACTTAATCCAAATCGTAGCTATCTCCTAAGAGGCTCTTGCAAAAGATGACCAAGTAAGACTATTCTGCCATCTGCACTTACCTGGCACACTACAGCTAGAACATCCCACACGTGGATCCCACTCATCACTGCCAACGTCTTCATGCCCAGCAATGGTTACTTCTGTGGAATAGCACTGTGACCCGAACTTCCAGCTATGAGACTATCCTCCACTGACCCTCCACTGAATCAGTCCGAGCTTCTAGTGACACAGCCTGTCATGGGGACAGCTACAGCGAACATGAGCAGAACATGAGATCTCTGCTCTTCAGAGACCATTGTTAAAACTGGTGCTCTCACAAACAAAGGAAGCTTTAAGGCCACAGACACAAGATTCTGAAGTCTGGCAATTGAAATATTAAACATTCAAAACACTGTCAACTGAGCATTTGTTGCTAACATAATTTAGTAGCAAATTATGGTTGAACTTGTAATTGTTGGCAGAGCACGCACTCCTGCATTCACCTCAAACACATGTCAGCAAAGTTGTCTGCAAAGGCCAGAGCTGGGAAAGGAAAAAAATTTAAAGAGTGGGCTCTGTTGGAATATAGAGGGTCACTTCTGTGGGAGGAACGGTGGGCACACAGCTACTCAACACTGCTAAAGTTTCCCTGTATCAGATTCTAACATGATCTCAAGTCTAAGCCAGCAAAATCTGATCCCCTAAGAAGCAGGAAGTTAATGAGGCAAGTCAAATGCCAAGCCATCATAGAGCACCTGACATCTCCAGGTGTTTGGAAAATGATCTTTAGAAAACCCTATGTCACAGCTTTCGTTATTATTTCTATGCTATTGTTATTAGCAAAAGAGAATATAAGCAGTACTGGCCATTCCTGATACTTGTAGACTTCCCTGGAGACCCTCCATCATCTCACAGGTTCATTTATTTTTAACAGCAAAAGGCTCACACACACATTTAGAAGCATAGTCAAGGTTAATTTAACTTTTTTCTTAATAAAAAAAAAAATAAAATTCCTTTCCGAACAGCATAGTATTCACTGTGGTATAGACATTTCCTTTGCTCTCCAGCCATGACACTGAAACAAGTAATATACGAAATACCCTTAAAAAAAATAATATATACATATAAGACACAGAGCCATTTTCCAAACATGCTCCAAAGGAAAAAAAGGACTGGAAAGTCATGCCAACACAACCAGAATCACCTTCACTCTAACACTGTTTATTTAGACCATTTGGGGAAGGGACAATAATTCACCACCACTGCACAAAGATTTATTTTTTAGTTTGTTACTAGTATCTGCCATTAAATATTTCAATCTGGCTGATACAGAAGTCCCTTTCCCAGGAAAATCTTAAATGTAACATTTCAACTAGGAATATTATAAGCAGCCAAAAGAAGGCCACATGATCCAATAACTGTAAGAAGTAGCATAAAAGAGCTTTAGCATTCCCCACGGTAACCATATGTTCCAAACATTCTTTGTTGCTCCTTCCTGACACAAGCCAGAAGTGCAAACATCTGAACAAGAGACTTCCTCAGTAAGTTGGAAGGGAGGGAGTAAAGAGGGTGGCAGCAGGAAAAATGGTAGGAATGTCCTAATTATCACACTAAAGATAGGTAAAGCAGATATTAAAAAAAAAAAGGCATTATTAAATTTAAAAATTTCTATAGTACCAAACTTGTGGAAGTGGACGCTTAGTCAAACAGGAATATTTTCCATTCAAGAATTTAAAAAGGTGTTCTTTTTATGAAAGTTAGGAGCTGGCTGACCAGAAGCGGTACAGAAGTGCTTGAAAGCAAAGATATGCACAGACAGCTGAGAAGCAAGGCAAAAAGGCATTGGATAAGACAAAGGGAAGGATGTCACTGTCAGCAGGACACATGGTAGCATCCAGAAACACAACAGACATAGCTACCAACATAATTCCTTGAACCAAAGGACTTCTGTCAAACCAAAAGAATCCCTCTGCCAACATTTCCCCGAGACACAGTTTTGCTATAAGAAAGAGAAGTCTTCCAGTTTTGTATTACCATAATCCTTGACCTGACAAGACTGCTCCTCTAGAGCATCTCCTCCCACTCTCAGGGAAGAAATGATTGTGTGTATATTTCTACATATCCTATATTCTTGTCCAATACCAAAAAGTTGAAGTAGGCACAGCTTGTGTGATGCTAGCATCCTTTTTTTTCCACATGAAGAGAATTTAAACACAGGGAACAAGCAGAGGTATTTTAAGAGGAAGCCACTACCCAAACCACTATCCATGAATGGTGCATTTCTCCTGCATGCACCATTTTGCACAGCAAAACTTGTGCTCTGGTAAACCCAATCTGATGAGAAAACTTAAACCCTAGGTATTACAGATAAGGACCTCCTCTGTGTTATTCATACTTTTAACTTGCCGAGACTCACCCGCAACATTAAAGTCAGAAACAGATCTTTTTAGCAAAGTCACCAGTTCTCTCATCATTTTTAGCAGTACTTGAACAAGCCTGACATACTATTTTTGGAAATAGTTAAGAAAATGGTAGTTTTTTTAAATCTAAATCTAGTAATAAATAGTGTTGCTCTCTTTCTACACATAGTATCCTTAGTGGAAATTAAGGATGGCTCCAGAATGAAGGTTTTGGGTTTGAATAGACTGTCCTTGCCAGGACAATGAATAAACACTTCAGAAAACTTGCAAAGTTGGACTTTCTAAGTTAGACTTCAGATTTAAAAAGCTTAAAGTTACCTGTATCTAGAACAACATGCCTAAGATTATATGGAATTTAGCAACTACTTTTAGTTAATTGAGAAACCTTTCTGAAGGAGACTTCTTAATGTACTAGCATTTTAATCTTGCATTGGGCACCTCACACTTGAAAAAACTGGTCTACTTGACTCCAAGAATACTTCCTGCACCAGATCAGAAAAAATTGATTAACCCAAAAAGCAATACAAGTCATTCACATGGCATACAAACAAGATGAAGTAATGAGATTATTAAAGCCTTACAGTAAAGCAAGTATTATGAGGCAGAAAGCAAGCAGCCATTAGGAACTACAGAAGCAGCAGTACTTTTATACTTATTTGCCATTATGTCGTTTCTTCCCAAGTCATTTCCCTCCACTGTGGAATTCTAAATAAACAAGTTGTATGAAGTACTATTCTGATATAAGTGTTAAAATTAACAGTTCCTAGTTATGGAACCATGGAACAGACATGACCTACCTCTACGCTAAGTCTCACTGCTAACGAAAGTAACACCTTAGAACCTAGCCAGTGGGATAACCAATGCATATGATCTTGCACACACAATTTATGAAAGCATTTCCAAGTGATTAAAGAATGAACCCACCCAAATTCATTTCAGAAGAAAGCTTCAAGCCCTCTTAACAGTCCTTTACTCCAGCTTTAAGTGTAGGTGCTACTAGCTGTAACAACTAAAAGTGTTGTTTGTAGTTTTTTATAGCAACACAAAAACACTGCATATTTAGAATGAAAGAGCTATTTGCATTTCATTAGAATACCAATACATTAACAACTTTTCTTCAGAAAAAGTCTTCCTCCTTTAAGCATGGTAACATCCAAATGATGGCCAACTTCACAGCAAGTGACAGCTGTGCCCTGCTTACTAGCCGTTTCACTGCATGTACATCCTTTTGGTTACTGTAAATTGGACTATGCACTTTAGTAGTCCATACCTCCCAGCCAACAGATAAAAAGGAACACATCTTACTGAACCCATGCTAAACATCTCAGCAGCACTCATGATATATCTGTCTATTAAGGTCAAGAAGCCTGAAAAATAAAGGGAAATATTCTCATGAAACAGTTTTATCATGCTGTCAGTTTAACCAGTAGGAACATGTGCAACCATGAAATAAGCTCTGTGCAGGAGCTTAAAATAGTTTCACATGCCAGCACAAATAACACTTTGCTAACAGAGCAAACAATAGCCAGAGCTGGCTGATTAAGTAGCATGTACATGTCAAAAACTAGAGTCTCTTTTCAGTTCCATACCCTGAATGTATTTTCTGTATTTGTGTCAAGCCTGTTCAAAGGCCTACACAAAGTAGAAGTAAGAAGGGGAAAAAACAAACCCAAGACTAATTAGCTGTCTAGTAGTATAAAAGGCAGTTTGTTCCATGTAAATTCAGCACAGAACTAACATGTTTGCTTTGTTTTGCACCTCAATATAATTACCAACTTTGTTCTAAAACACCAGACCGTACTTGGAAGGCTTGTGTGGGGTACTTAGTCCTTCTTAGTAAGGGGACAGAAACTAGTTCAGGCTCCTGAATGCCTTCTATGAACTCAAACCCTTACCAACACAAGCCTGTATCCTTTGACATACTGTTTGTTACTTACTTTGGCCACTCTTTGATTCTGCTCCGTTCCATAAGCACAATGCCACAGAAACATAAAACAAGCAAACAGACTTAGCTACGGAAGCAGTTAATACTGAAGACAGTAGGGTTCTCCCCCCGCCCCCAAAGTTATATGTAACTGAAATTCAGATCTCAACTCTTAGTTCCATACACACTAGCTCAGAGGAGGAAGGGTGGGAAAGGAAGGAGGAGTAGCGGAGAGGCCCATGCAGGAATGAGGAACAGGAAAAATGCAATCCACTTTATCAGTGCCAACCCCCTTCCAAGGCTTATATAGATAGTTTGTAGGAAGCAATAGATGTAAGAAAAAAACCCGTCTACTACTTTTCTGGTCAAGTATATTAAACTATTAAGACTCGAGTCTACCCTCTCAGCTAGAGCTTAGAGAGTTGTCTCACAAGCTATCAAGCGTAATTCGAGATGCAAAGGGCTAGGCTGGTGATCTAACTTAGCATTAAAGTCAGCTTCTTCAACCGTTAAACTTGGCATTCACCAGGGGTTTAGCCTCCCCACGGCCTCACAAGGCTGTCATGGAAGTGACCTGTCCAGCCACGCGCCTGCCCCCTGCCCCTTCCAGAAGCACTCCCACAGCACTTGCTCAACTAACCGCACCTTCGACGAGTTACTTCCAGGGTGCCGGCGGCGGCGGCGCCCCCCCCGCGCCGTACCGCGCCGTGGGTCAAGCGCTTACACTCCCTACGTGCCGGGGAACACCTCCCCAGGAGCGGCGACGGGATCAACTGCGGGCTGCCGCCGCCCGCCGGCCCCGCGCACGCACACCCGGCTACCAACCGCCATCTCCCGCCCCGGCGGCTCCGGCCGGGATTCTGAGCCGACACCCCCGCGAAAGCCTCCCGGCTGCCGTCCCCTCCCCGGAAAGCCCCCCCCTCCCCCCTCCCCCCCGCCGGCTCCCCTCCGACGTGGCTGACCCAGGAGGGAAGGGGAAACCCACGGCGGGGGGGAAACGGCCGGCGCAGCGAAACTCAAAGGCGAGGCGCTACACCCCGCGTAGCGGCTCGCTCCGGCCGCCGCCGCCGCCGCCCCGGCGGCCGGCCTGGGGCGGAGGTCGCCCCGCCGGCACCGGGGCCGCCCTCCCCCCTCCCGGGCCGGCCGGAGGGATGGGGCCGAAGGCCGCCCCCCGCCCGCACTCACAGGATGCCGGAGCAGGAGGTGCACACGAAGCTGCCCACCGTCATGTCGGTGTAGGTGGGGCCGCGCTGGTCGCAGTCGAAGCACTTGCGGTTGGGCGGGAGGCTGCTCATCTCCCGCAGCAGCTTCAGGTGCTTCTCCTCCTGCTTCCGCTTGGCGCTCGCGGCCATGGCCCCGCCGGCGAGGGGACCGCACGGCACCACGGCACGGCACGGCGCGGCGCCGGACCCCGCTCACACCCCGGCGGCGGCGGCGCTCCGGGGCCCGGCCGGCGGGAGAGGGGGCCGGGGCGGGGGAGGAGGAGGGGGGGGGGGGGGGAAGAAGGGGAGGAAGGGGCGGGGAGGGCAACCGGCGCCCGCCGCTGAGCCGGGGGCGGGAGGGCGGCCGCCGCTTGCGCCGGCCGGCGGCACGGCGAGGAAGGGAGGGCGGGAGGGGAGAGGGGCGGGCCGAGGGCCGCGGCGCGGAGGAGGCCGGCGGCGGCGCCAAGGCCCCGGGCGGCTGAATGACGAGCCCGGGCGGAACCTGCGCGACACCTTTATGAGATCAGGGAAGGAGATGGCGGCGGCGGAGCGGCAGAGCCGAAGGCGCCCGCCGGCGGCAGCGCCCCCTCTCGCGCGGGAGGACGCGCTCCCCCGGCCCGGGGGAGGCGCCGCCGGCGGGGCCGTGTCACCCGGCGTGACCCGGCGGGGCGGGGGGCTTGCTCCCAGGAGCGGGGAGAGACGCGACCCCGGAGGGAACGCCGGGGGGCAGTCCTGTGGAGAATCCTAAGGGGAAAATCGCAGTAAAGCGCACGGTTCGCCTTTCCTCGGGGAGGCGGGGGTCGCCCCCTCCCCGCGGTGCGCTCGGGGCGGGCTGCTCCGCGGCGCCCCCGGGGGCGCCCTCTCCCCCGCCCGGGGTGAGCGCCAGGCGCGGCCGTTGAGGAGGGGGCGGCCGTCTTTGGGGGGGGTGGGGGGGGAAGGGCGTCGGCGCGGCCGCCGTTCTCCACACGCCCCTCGGCCCCAGGCGGTGCGGGCGGGCTCAGGCCGGCTGGGCAGAGGGGTCTGTTCCATCAGATGGCCGGCGCCGACCTCGCCCCCCGCCCCAGCGCTCGCCGTGGCCCGCTAGGTCTCCCAGAAGTCTGAAAACTCCGTCGCGGAGGCTCGTGAGAGCAGGGGCTGAGGCGAGGGCGGCCCTGTAGGAGGCTCGACAAAGCCTCGCCGAGCCTCCCGAGCTGGAAGCGTTGTCGGCAGAGGGCTGCCGGGGGGGGTCCCTGCCGCCTGCCGTGTGACTGCCAGGGGCCGGGCCGGGCGGGGGGCTGCGGTGCTTCACAAGGGCTCGGTGAGGATCGTCGGTGCCGTTTTCAAAGGCAGCGGGATTCGTGCGGAGAACGTCGTTACGCGTCCCTGTGTTTTGTTTTTTTTTTTGTTACGGAGATGAAAAGTGCACGGTTTCCCCTTGGGAATCTGGCCGTCGGTGCCCGACTGGACGCTTCCCTCATCGAAGGAAAGAAAACGGAGCCAGCAGTCACGTATATCTGCTGATATCCTTGAGGAAGCCGTGGCTCTGGCTCGAACTCAGAATTGCCGCTGGTCTACAAAGTACGTGTTTGTTCCTTGCAAGCGTGCCTAAAGCAGTATTTTTCAACAGTGCGCAAAATCAATGTGAAAAAAAAAAAAAAATATGGATGTGCTTTGTAATTTGGTGATTTAATTTGCAAAACTGCACGGCAACACGATGCGTGATTAAAATCTTTTAAGGTTTAATGATTCCCAATGCAATGCATTTAGGGTCAAGTTTTGCACCTCTGACGCATGTTCGCTTTAGCTTTTGTAGGAGCAAGATCTGATCCACGGTATTTTCCTCATAGTTTTGGTTAAAAAATCTAGGACTAGGTGTTCAGCATCAGTAAATTGGCATTCCTCCTCTTGATTTCTCTGGACGTGCTGATTTACATGAGCTGATTAACAAGTCCCAAGTTTTAAACCCAGCACCAATCTCAATTTTTTCTAATATGGATGGCAGGAGCTTAAATAGCATTCTTAAGAGTAAACACAAATATTTCCAGTCTTACAAGGACCAAATGCTCACTGCTTCCTCTAATTTTTTCACTTCTCTCTGAAATGCTGATGTTCTTGTTATTCAGAAGGTTTCCTATTTTTTTGCCTTCTACAAAACATGCTAACATTGGAGATTTGCCAATGACCTAAATGACCTAAAGTAGATGACCTAGATTTAGCAAAAAACGTTTAAATGTTAAAAAACATGGGTTTTTTCCTGGACAATACTTTGAAGAGCGATGATCAGCCACAACAGCTGCTGTAGTGGAGAGTTGCTACATACATTTGCGTTTTGTTTCAATGGGAGTCAAAGGTGCTTTGTAACTGAAGCGAGAATGTCCACCTTCAACTGCTTGTGTCACGAATGTACTTACATGAATATTACGTAGGAATGGTTGTTAATAAAAACGATACCATTGTCACTGAAGCTGTCATTGGCATTAAAATGTGGAACTGAGCTCCCAGGGAAAATCCTAGTACTATTTAAGTCAATCACAAAGGAGTCTTATGGATTTCATATTACACTTAGAACGGGCTCTAATTTATTTCATGAGGAAACAGTTCTGACATTATTCATGGTCGGCACCAAGACAGGCTTATGCTAGTAAATAAATGATGCTTATTAACATTAATTTGCTTTAGAAATCACTTTTTAAAAATACCAAGCCTCTCCATTCTGTATCTCACAAAGCCAATTTACCCCAGGAAACTACATGATGTGACTTCAGAGGGTTGTGAGGATACACCCTTTTAGAAATATCCATAAACTCTGTGGGATTTGGGTTCTTCTAGAGACTGTGATCACATCTGCTCCGAATCTTGGGTTCCTACCATCAAGCATCTAAATCTTACCAACTTGTTTCCCATAGGAACCTGCCTTGAGAAATACAACTACCAATGTATAAATGTGTTACACTGTTGACAGACATAGGTCTGAAAACTGGCTACCTTAACTTCCAGCCCTGCTTCACCTCCCCACAAGCAATAATGTAACTGGTGCTGCTCTTCCACTCCCTCCTTTTCCTTTTATTTTGTTGGTTTTGGTTGTGTTTTTTTTTCTGCTGACAGCTAGCATTAATTTCCTCAAAGCAGATGCCTTGTGTTTTCTCTAAATTACTAATGGAAAAAATCCACAAATAATACACATGAATAAAAACCTCTACTCTTCAGTTTTCTTTTTCCTGATATATTTTTCTGTTTCTCTACCCTAGGACCTGAATTCCCTTTCCTACAGCTTCTCTGTCTAAATTTGTTCTTCATTCTCTCCTCCTAATGACCAGACTCTTGTGGTTGGAAATATACTGGCCAGCTGTTTATTCCAAAAGTGCTTAATCCCTGCTGCACCTGCTACAGCTTTTAGCATTAAAATTAATTTTTTTAACAAGAGGTAAAACAAAGATTTCTTATGCTTGCAACATTTCTCTTTGCATAAAAACCAGAATTTAAAAGTTAGCCCAGTCATGGGTAATAATATCTGAAAGATGTTGCTGCAGCAAGCCCTTAAATATGGGCTCATAGGGTATAAATTATAATATACAAGCGCATAATCTAGGGGACTTATTGTCAGGACCAAAAGAAACAAGAGTCTAAGAATGTACGTTTGGGAGATGAATAAGACATTCTCCGTTTGTCACTAGGATTGAGGTCAATAATATCCATTTTAAAGCAATTAACCCAGCAGGCTAGATGACATGAAAATTATCATGCTGAAGGACTAATGGGCTATTAAATCCATCTTGCTTCACTACTGATGGGCATACAAAATTAATCCTGGGATTAGGTATATCGGATCTGTGGTAAACTGCTACTGCAATATTTGTATACGAAGGGTTTTCTGAAAATCCTAAGAAAGAACACGGCAAGTATATCTGGCAAGAATGTTCACTGATATGCTCTGTTAAAGATTCAGTCAACTGAGCATAAATTAGTGTGTCTGTGCCTGGCATTATTTAACCAGTAGCTTTTTGTTAATGAATAGATACATTTTAGTACAAGATCAAAACAAGAGAAAGTCATACTAATGTTTATATAAACCATTATTGATTGTTGACAGTTATTTAAATCTAAAAAATTTAACTGCAGGAAATGGTTAAGTATGATTGAATTATAAAATTATTTTTATTTCAAATGCCATTTCCCTTTGACACTTCCCACCCACTGCTATGACATTAACATAGTAGAAAAGGTAAATGATCGATCGCCCTGCCTTTACCCGTAACAGCTGTTCATAGGAAACAGACCTCACAATAAAGAGAAAGGCACAGTCGCACCAGCTTTTTTTTTTTTGGGGGAAATGCACAAGTTACTGGTCTTTGATTTATTATTTTTTTGAAATGTCATGTTTTATTAGTGTGACATACATGTAATTAATTTTGAGTTATGTAAGGTAGGAAGTGATTTTCAGCCACCACAGCAATGAAAGTCTGAGATTCAAAGCAGAAGTGCTGGCTCTAAGGATGACATGGAGGTGGTTGAAGGTATGAGGTGAGAGCCACAAAACCAAGAGCTAGCAGAAGAGTGGGAAGTATCAAAAAGATCAAAAAATATAGACTGAAAAAGCAATTCTTCTTTAGACTCCTTCCTCAACAGTTTATGACCTATCTACTATACCCTTCTTGATAGAACAGCTTTTGCAGTTTCCAAGTGAGATAGATTGAAGCTGTGTAGAGCCAGGTATCAGGCATAAATAGCAAAACACATACTCACCTTGATGCAAAGTAAATTAGAGTTTTCTTATTAATCTGAACAAACCAGATGGGTTTTAAGAAGAGGACCATAAAGGTATAGAATGCCTTTTCAAAGTTAACACAACAGATCAATATCAGAGGTGGTTAAAAAGCCTTAAGTATCTTTCCTCTTAGCTTGATGTTTTGCTCTTGGTGATAATTGCTAAGAATGAAGGTTCCATTGTAAATGATAATTTAGATTAGCTTCTTGCAGCCCTTAATTTTTCTGAATTGTTTGAGTGGAAAATTTGAATTGAAATGAATCGAATTGGTGACATCCTAAAGTTATTGTTGTTAAAAATATAGTTCCTTTTGTCTGAATTAAATCCATTACTCTGTACTTCAGTTGAATCTGCTTGAAGTTTTTCAATAGGAAGGACTGAGATTTCTTGGATGGACTCACATATAGCACTAGTTATCCCATACACCTAGCTCTCTTCAATTTTTCAAGTTAACTAAATAAACTATTAACATCTCTCTCATGGAAATACTCTCCTTAGGCTTTCTTCAACTTCTACTTTTGCTTTATTCTCAAAAAAATAAATAGATAAAAGTATATCCCTTGATAAGATAAAAAATAAATGGTTACTGAATTTTAGCTGTTTAGAAAGTTGTTCAGAAGAGTGAGCAGCTTCTGTGTTACTCAAATTGTGCTTACGGTTGTTAACTGAACACTCTGCTCTCCTGGCTAGACTGGAACTACTAGGGGACCTTGTGAGCCTGTCTTGCCTAAGATTACAGTTGTTTTACTGCCTTAAGGTTTACAAATTCCTTCAGGCACCGTGCTCAGTGAAGAAGAGATTTATTTTTTATTTTTTTTCAGTGGGGGACTTTTGAGTGCAGGATTGTCCCAGCTCACAGTCTAATCCAGTCTGGTTCAACAGGAGTTTTTCATATCCAGGGATGACATTTCAGCAGATTGACTTGTTCCAAAGTTACAGGAATTTTTCATTTTTTTAATCTTGGTGAGAAATTTTGATAGCTGAGGAGGCGTTATTCTCTTCCTGCTTTCTAGCTTGGCCAGTGATGTTGAAATGTTATCAATATTTCAACCTTGCCCCTTTATTTGACACAGTTCTTGAATTTCCATCGTGTCTTAAGTGTATGGGATCATATTCCAGTTTGTAATCACAGACTAGGTAGTGGAAAGAACATGCCTATATACAGATGCAGTGAAGGCAAAACATCTGCCATAGGAATATCTTGCACACGAGGTGAGTGGGTTTTAAGTTCATCTTTACAGTACCTTTATTTTTAGGGTATGTGCCAATGTTTCTGATACTGATTTTGATTTGTATTGTTTTATCATTATTCTAAAAGATCCTGTAGTTGAATGATGCTTCATAAACTGTACCACCAATCACAGGATTTTTTGTAAAATGACTGTTTCGTGCATCCTTTCAGAAGAACGTGCTAGAGGACAGTGGAACCTTTTAAACTGAAAAGGGAGTATATTCATATTTGATCCTATAAACAGCAACGAAAAAATAATGGTAAGCCATATCACCTTTTACATTTGCTGGAACTGCCCATGGGAATGCTAGCAATACACAAGGCAGCATAGAACCTATATAGGTAGAAAAGAGAGGTTGGGGAACCAACACAGGTAAAGCGAGAAGGAAGGAAACAAGTTACCTTAGGAGACAAAGAACTGAAGGACAGACCTTGATGCGTGGACTGACAGTTTAACTCTGCCTAACTTTTGGTTCTAAATTAGAAGAGTGCGAGACAGAATCTAAACAGATATCTAAACCACCACCAATTTCTGTAGTATTTGGCTACAAAAAGTACTAAACCAGGAAATGCTCTCCCAGCTCTCTGAACAGGAACAACTTAATTTTCACATTAAAGTTTATATAACATAACTTATTTCTTGATGTATGAGTGAGATTTGTATTTAAAGCTGTGTATTTTCAAGTTCAACTCTTCAGTACCTTTTCGACTTGATGACGAGCATTTCCTGCCTATTTTCTGTAAAACTCCCATGGGAATGAAGAGAAGCCTTTGTTCCTTTCCACTAATGAATCTAAATTATTGATTAGTCATCTAATTTGTGGAAACTACTGTCAGTTAGTGCTGTCTTACAACTGCCTTAGATTTGGCAAAAAGAATTACAGGTAATTTGACAAGCATCTTCAGTGAGGGAAACACAATATTAAAATAGACAGAAGTAGAATTTTCAACCAGTGTCCTTTTATTTGCCCATGCTTTACAGAAATTGCATATTGTCCTTCAGACTTCCCTAAAATTTTAATTCTTTTAATAAATATCACTTGAGGGCTGATTTGGGGAACACTAGAGTAGAATTAACAGTTCTGAGCAGGCATCCTTCAGTGCTCTTGGTAATCCTGAAGCAGTGTTTACAACTGGAATCTACACACAGAAAACGGGTCCAAAACTTTCTAATTTTCTAAGTCAGCATGAACACACAAAGAACAAAAAAGGTCAAAAAGGAAGGAAAAACTGGGCTAAGCCTATGATGCCAAGACAAGCCACAAAATACCTATCATGCACCCCATTATCTGAGACACTGTGATGGTAAGTCAGTGACTCCAAGACAGTAGTGTTTGAATCTTGCCTGATAAACAAAGAGTTTTGTACACTGCACTGAACAAATCAATGAATGTAACAAGTATCAGAATAACTAAAAATCATGGAAACATCCATTCAGATTTGAAGTGGGATGAAAAAGAACAGTATCTTAGAGTAAAGCAATGGAGATGGACATAAACTGGGGAAATTTGGGAAATAGAGCTTTCAGATGTCAGACATTCAAATGGAAGAATAAAGAAAATAAGCTATATAATCTGAATATGGGAAAGTTCTTCAGTCACTCCATTTCTGAAAGACAATATTTTAGAAGTGGACTACAAAAGGAAACCTGATCCTTCAAATTTAGTGTAACATTTCTCATTACTGTAATTTTAAAATCTGAAATACAGCCACCAAGGTGTTTTCCATGAATCCCTGAGAATTTGTCTTGTCCAAACTGCAGAGAGAAGGGCTTTATGACTAGTATTATTTATAGGTCAAAAGTAAGAGCACTAACAAGATGCACAACAAACAAAAAATCACCCAGAGAATGTAGCACAGGCTACTGCAGTTGCAGTGAATAGATATGGGTAATCCCTGGTAGCTGCAAATATCCTTTTAAGGGAGGTTTCTTGCAAGAGAAACCTAATCTCAATCCACACATGGGAAGAATACTGCTAAAACTAGTAGCATTTCAGCACTTTCTCTCCATGTCATTTAGTTTAGAAGAACAAACCCTTAAACTGTTGTTTAGAATAATTAATTTAACAAGAAAAGTGAATCCCCTGACATTAAGGCCTCTGATACATTCTGCTGTACAGCAAGAGCACCTGCAGTTTCTTGCCTTGAAGTGACTGTTTTCAACATTGCAAGCCACAGTTGTAGATACAAACCGCTTAAAAAAATTTAAGATTTCTTTCAAGAACTCATTCTTTGGTTAAGTGGCAATGACGGGCATGTGTCTTTGAAACAATGTGTGTGAATTTCAATTGAGAATAGAGATTTTGAAAGTATTTGCCAATTATAAAAGTTCTTTCTTAACCAAGAGGAAAACCAAAAAACCCAGAAACAAATAAACAATTAAGGCATGGTGGGCATAGTAATATTCCACATACTGTGTTTTGGCAACTGGAGACAAATAAGTGTTCAGAATATTATTGCAGCCTGGCTGGAACAAAACCTTGTTTTGGTTTGTTTTTTTCAGTTTGTTTTGTGGACAAGGGAGTTAATGGAAGACAATGAATAAATACTCCGGAACAGCACAGTGAATGAAAAATTTGGGATAATGTTTGCTCCTCGTTATTAAAGAGCAGCATCTTACTGACATAAACACAGGAATCTGAGAAATACAGCCCCCCGTGTGCAAGAGATTTTTAAACAAATGAAGAAAACTAAACCAAGTTCCTCCAGACTACCACAGATGAGGAAAATTGACAGGGAAAAGGAACCTGGCAGCTAATAAATCATCACAATATGGAAACAAAAGTATTACAGAAGCTATTAGGTAAGCAGAGTATTTCTTACAACTTAGGACTTTTAATCAAGTTTCTTGTAACTGTTAGAATTTCTGGCACTTAGTATAATTTCCTTAGAGCTCTCTACGTTTACCCTGACTTCCCTAAATTATCAAGAACCACTTTACGAATACATAGGGGGTTTTGCGTCCTGCTCCTCTTTGTGTGGGGTTGTTTCAGACCTCGGTACTTTACCACTTAAGGTCCAGCTTTCCAATTTTTCAGGCTCAATGTGTTCATAGCCAGCTTAGAAATATTGCTCTGATGCCAGAACTACCCTTCAGCTTATTTTGCCCTCCCTGCGTGTACCTTTGTGCACACAGATAACTGCCCAACTGAAATGTCAACACGTGCAGGCAAGAGATACAGGAGGTGTGTGCCCGGCTGTGCTGATTAGCTACCCGCTGCCGTTCAGTGCTGCGCAGTGGGCTCTGGGTCCAGGCCACAGCTTTGGCAATTCAGAGTTAGGATGATGAGTGTAATAATTCAAAAATAAAACAATTTAAGCAAAGTAATGATTAACAGTGAAAGGTTTCATAGTAAATTCATTAAGAGTTTTGTTGTTACTGACCTAGACATTTGCCACGGTACGCTCTTGTTTTACACTCCTACTCTTTCCATCATTGACAGAGATCACTACACAAACCCACCTGTCAAAGGGGTTCATCCTTTCTGTTTCATCTTCCTTACAAACTGAGTTCCTAACAGTCAATGGATTTTCAGAGTATTGTCCACAATCTCAGCTTTGCTCTGAAGTACCATGTGTTTTCTTTCTTTGCTAGAGCCTCTTAGCACTGCCAGGCAATGGCCACAATTGCCCTCGGTCCTCTCTACAGCCAGTTTCATCCCCTTGGATAATGAAATCCAAATAACCATTTGTCAATGTGAACTCATTGGAATGACATCTTCATGATAAAAGGATGTATTGTTATCCTTCAAAAATTGAAATGATGCTGAAGTATGAAAAGCATTCATTGCAGCTTTCAAAAAGAATCTGCTAAGAGTCAGATAATTCAGCAGTGGATACAGTCATTAGCACAAAATCCCTTCTGCAATAGGGGGAATTTTTGTCTAGCGGAAAACTTTGAAGCTTATTCCGAATTTTATCTTTGTTGTTGTTGTTGTTGTTGTTGTTGTTGTTTTGTTTTTGTCTAGTGCCTGATGTTTTGGTTACCAGGAAATGATTAGTACTCCAGCCAAGAAAAAATGTTCAAACTTGCTATTTTTGAATTGCCTGGGTTTATCTCTTATGAGGTAATGAGATAAACAAAATTCAATCTGATCCGTGATCATCTCTTAAACACTTGATCTTACAGCCAAGCTTGCAGTAGGCAGTTGAAATAACAAATGAAGAACTGACAAGTTCAACAAGAATCTTTCAAAGAAATAAACCATGAAATAAAAACCATGAAACAAGCACAGCTGGCACAGATGGGCAGAAACATTACCCTTGTTACACAAAAATAGAAAGGGATAACATTTACCTTCTCCTTTGAGCTACCCTTTTCCCAAAGAAGACCAGCCCCAGTTTTTAGGTGCACCATGAAGAGCTGTATTGCAGTATGCCCCGTGATTTAAAGAATCACCGACAGCCTTCAATGCTCTGTCATGCAGATCAACTGTGTTTCCACTATGCAACTTTGCACTGTGACAGTGGCTATTTACTGACCAACTGGTGACCATTTTATCTTCCTAATTTACCAACAATTTCTTAGATGAGCTGAAATGGTAAACACACAAACCTAGTGCCATTAGATTAGTGGAATCAAATTGAAAAAAGACAAAAACAATCCATCCTTAGATATTTGCTTCTCTACACTAAATGCATCCCTTAATATTAAACTTTGAAGCTCAGATGTAAGAGAAACCAAATAGTTTAGAGCCTGTTTAAAGTTTACCACAGCACTCGGTAAAGGACAAGGAAAAAGTAGGGCTCTTCTAATGTTTCTGTACTGCACCATCCCTCTCCCCCTGTCCTGCAAAAAAGAATGACAACACATCTTTTGATGTTTTGAATTCTTCATGGCTTTTTATAGCAACATAACACCAGAGCCGCTTATTTATATTTTTGATTTATCATAAAACCCAAAAGAGTTTGGTATAAGCCATTTCAATAAAAGCTTTAACTTTTCACCAGCAATTTCAAACTCCGAATTAACATTGTGAAGTGATTTTATTTTAACCTCCTGCCTTTAAGTCACAGCAACAGTTAACACAAGAATTATCCCTGGACTTTTTTTCTTTTTTTTAAGAGAAAAATTACAGCAAAATATCTGGCTATTGTAACCAGAAGAACTTGCAGTTGAAAACAGGCAGATAATACAGAGTGTTCAGTCATATTACTGAACAGCTCGAGACACAGGAGCAAAAGCACATGCTGAGAACAGAATTAACTCTTAATAAAACTGCATGAAAGCATATTAGGAAGTTTTTCTCCAGTTACTTAGCAGGAACCAATACAGTAGAACTTCTCTTACCTTTCTCAAAATAAAATCACTTTTAAAACACTTTCAAGAAAAAGACAAAGGGAGTAATCGAAGACTATTCACACATCGAGTTTAACATTTGGAGTAAACCCAAGTCTAGACCAAAATCAATTGCAAAACTGTCATTGCTTTTAATGGATTAATGACTAGTAGCCCATTTAGTGCTCAGGGAGGCTGTGGCTGCCCCATCCCTGGAAGTGTTCAAGGCCAGGCTGGATGGGGCTTTGAGCAGCCTGGTCTAGTGGAAGGTGTCCCTGCCCACGGCAGGGGGGTTGGAGCTAGATGATCTTTCAGGTCCCTTCCAACCCAAACCACTCTATGATTTATCTCATAATTTGACTTATACCTATGTCTAAGCATATTGGCATACTTATGTGAATTAATACAAAGATCAAGAAGGAAAAAGCAAGCTAAAAAAAAGGGTTAGCATATAGTACTATATTTTTGTCAAAACTTAGCTGTTAGTCCACACATGACATCGTATTTTAACTTAGTGTAGAAATAGTTGTTTGTGTTCTGGTTTACCAACTATAATTTTCACTTAACAAAAATATCTTGATTATGAGATAAGGTTTGAATGAGTTAAAGGAAGGATAAATGCAAATACCAGGACAGAAATATCTGCATCTGCAGATAAGGTTAAAAAGTAGCATATGGAAAAGCATAATCAAAGTTGACTCTTGAGATTATGTTAACCTATTCCAAAATTCCATAAATGCTAAAGAACATATCCTTTTCTACTGTTTACAAATATAATATTCATAACAATAATTGATGAGTTGTTCAATGGGCTGCAAGAATAAACTGTCCTAATTCCTTTCTGTCAGTCAATTATTGACACACTGCTTAATCTTTTGTCTTCTCTGAAAGACAAATAAAATGCAATTTAAGAAAGGAACAACCACTGGGAGATGTAAATGCACTTGTATGCAGCATCTGGGTCTGCTGTTTTCACCAGACTTTGTAGATACTGATTTCTGTAACTCTAACCAATCTTTTAATGCCACTTAAATATTGTTTATGGCTACCGACTCAGGGGAAAAAAAGAAAGAAAGAAAGAAAGAAAGAAGTTATTGATCTGAATATGTAAATGATCCCACTACTACAACTGTAAATCCTTAAATATATGCTTGAGTGCCAGAAATTAAAGAACAAGATACCATATAAAATGCTTTTCTGATCTTTGGAAGCTTGAAAATAGGACATGTTTTCTTATAAAAACTCCTTTTTCACTCACACCTCTATAAAAACCTAGTCTTTTCTTTCCACGTCCCCAAACTGTCTTTCTGTTTTCCTTCAAGACATTCCATATATGTACTACACAATAAATTGATTTATCTTGCATCACTCAATTTTTTTCCAGCACACTATTCAGTAGTCCACTTCTCCTAGGACTTATGGCCATATTCCAAACTGTAAAGCCACAGTAAGCAGATCTTAAATATTCTACAGCAAACTGCCAGGAAATTACTTTTTTTTCTCTCTCTCAAAATACACGTATGTGTATATAAAAAATAGTAGGTAGATCAAACTTTGGATGCAAAAAAATCCCACCTTCAGTATTGTCCTTTTAAAATAGGTAAAGGTAAGAGAAATACCTCATCTGGAAACTAAAAATAGCATAAGCAATTTCTATCCTCTTTTCAGATTTTGCTATTATTCCCCTGGAGTATAGTGACCTTATTGGCTTTGCTTATATAAGTGATAATAGATTACCTAGCTGGAATTTTTAACACAAGCAATTTTATGCACATTTTATGCTAGACTGATCTTTCTGCTCTCCTTTTCATATTCAAGCTTTCACACACGTCATCTCCTATGCCAGCATGCAGAAGAAAAGTTTTGCTGCTATCCAGCCACATAAGCGTTTTATACCCGCTTAAGATGCAGGTCACACCAAATACTGAAGACACACATGAATTGCAGACAACCAGTTCTTTTGCTTGAATACACCAATAAATCTGTTTCCATCGAGTAGACCAGAGTCAGAACTCGCTCTCACACGAGGGGCAGCAGAGAACGTGCCACCCGCGCTGTGCCACAGATCTGCTTAGCTGCCACGACTGCAGCCCGCGACCTTTCGCTGCTAGGTGTCCTTCACATAAATCCATCCTGGGGGCCGAAAGCAATGGATCTATGTTGTTACGGACCATAACATCAAACCTGCCCGAATGGCCACCTGCATAGTTTTTTTTCCCTAATTAGTGGAGGCACATTCACCTGTTGTCTTTTCTTAGAACAAGTGCTCACAATTGGATGAGGCAGGAAACACTACTTTCACCACTGTCCTACATTCAGCTTCTTCCTTTCTTCCTTTGAGGGCTCAGTCGCAGTTTGTAATAGATTCTCACTCAACTTTAAAGGAAATTATTCCAAAAGAGTCATGGTCCTCATGCATCTGTTGTCTTCTGGTAAACATACTGAGTTTCTATGACATTTAATAGGAACATCACACAGGTACCCGAGTTATTCCTAAGTGACTCTCCCTTTACTGGGAGTTACATTAGAACAGCTACGGATGGTGCGAACAAAACACAGATTTCACTGAATCGAATTCTTCAGTCACGTGACCGCTGAAATTAAGTGGTCAGAAGACAGGAGAAAAATGAAGTACCGGGACTAAACAGGAAAATTACCAAAAAGAGAAAAAAACAGGAAAAAAAGAAGAGAAGGCTGTAGCTTATCTAACAGCCTATCATTAAATCATGTTCTCTGGTTTCTTTGGGTTCAGGCCTTCATGATCCTTATTTTCACTTATTTCCAGTTTTGCAATAGAGAAATTTTTATAAATTCTAAAATTAAAAATACACCCTCTTTCAGAGCATGCTCCAGCAATAGAAACCAATGTGTATGGCAAATAAAAATCTGTATGCAAGCAGCAAGACCTCAGAAGTGCCATTTGCACTTTTTTTTTTTTAAATTGGATCACCAACAGCATCAGTATCATCAACATTACATTTGATGTTTTCACAGGGTGAAGGACAAACGAACCCAAATGCAATCCAAAGACTGATGTTGCACATGTAATTCAACTCACCTTATTAGCAATACCCTCAAAACAATCCCCAAGGAAGCATTGATGAAACCTTTTTCTATACAGTGAGATTTTGTCACACGTTATGGTCTCCTGTGATGTACAGAAACTTCTCAGCCAAAAGGCAAAAATCAGAGTAAGGGTACTTTTGTTATATTTAGGAAAATGAGTAAATATTAAACATTGTGCAAAAAGAAAAGACTTTATTTATTTTAATAACATATTTGATTTGAAAGTTTCCAGCACTGAAGATCAGAAAACAAAACTGGATTTTGCTTTCCTAAATAAATCTATATTCAGCATGGAAGCCATTAATTCTTAAGAGAAACCAGAAAAGTCTTTTATCATCTAGTTACTGCCGACAGCCTTTTCAGCTGCCAATCCCTGTTTGGGTTTTGAGTAATCCCAAGGTCTCCTGTTTTCTGTATACCCATACAGCTTCCGCAGTGCCACACGGGCAGCTTCTTCCTCTGCAGCAAGCAGTGTTTCACCAGGACCTTCAGCTATAATCTTCTTATCGCTTGGGGGGGAAAAAAAAAAATTAAAAGCATTTTCATCATGAAATCCTGAGCACTACTGTGTATCATGAATAAGGGCCACTAGATTATTTTTTTCTGCAATGTCTGTGAACACTGAAGGTAATTTCTACATACACACAAATGTAAACATTTCCGTTGGTCTTTCCTGCAAAGATAAGTGACTGTATATTCAACAATGGAAACTCAAATCAGGAATGTGTCCATTTCCTGGAAGAGCACTACTCTGTTCATTTAGATTCCTAACACATCAATGATTCTTTAAAGTGTTCATTTTGTTAGCCCTGTTAAAAACATGCAAATACATTACTCTGGTTAGCTTAAACAAAGAAGTAAAATGCTTCTGTCTTTTCTCCTCGCCTGGTAAGAAAGCATTTTAAAACTTCTTCAAAAGGATCCACAGAGAAGTTCTCTATGTTATGAAGTACGTACTCAGCTCTGTTTAACAAACACCTATGGACACTGAATAGGAAGAGTTTGTGAAGGGACACCAGGGATTCCAGAAGAAAAATAATCAAAGTTCCTTTCTTTTATACAAGATAATAAATCCTAGAAGGCACGTAAACCAAAGCATGATAAATCAGAACAAGTTAAGGCAATTTTCCCATGTGTTTATCTGCAGCTCATTTAGCAAGCAACAATGATGTGGGTTTTGGGTGGTAGAAGGTCCTGTCCTGCTCCAGAGAAGTGATGTTACCCCCGGGCAAGAGACCAGGACAAGCACTGACCACCCCTGAGACAAGCTCACCAGGGATAATTGGCACTTCCTAAGTGTTGTCTCGATACAGACAGTCTTCTTGCCTAGTTTACAGTGCCCATGATTTGAAAACTAAAAAGCTTCTCTGGAATATAAAATAAGTCTCTCTTCAATCCCACCTCCCTTGATGTTTAAGTCTATTTACCCTTCCCTAAGGCCTGGGTGCAGTTGTGGTCCCTCCAAAGCCATTCAGTTATGTTATTTGCAATGTTCCTATGTCAGGTCACCTAGAACATACACCCAGACTCTTTCGTACACCCAATTTAGATTCTCAAGCCCTTTAGTCAGAGACTGTCTTTTTATGCATCATTATAGCAAGCTATGGCCAACGCTTAAACGGCTGATTTTATATGGAAGTCACTATAAGGTTTCTTTTCTGTAATAATTTGACCAAAAAGCACAAGTAGAAAAGGAAAAGACCATCTTCCCTCCTCCCCCCTCCCCCAGCTTAAATCCATTTCACTTTAAATTAGTATTTTACTAACCAGTACAACCCAACAAAGTACAATGGCAGAACCGTGCTGACTCCCAGCTGCCTGGTAATTCTTGGTTCCGGAGAAGAGATATTCCTCTTGGTCAGTTCTTCCACTAGTAAGCCCATAGGATTTACAACTTCCCAGATCTCAAACAGGTCTTTTCCAATCAGCTGGGGAATAAAAAAATCCTAAACAAAAATATTTAGAAGTTACAATTAATGGGAAATGTAATGAAGGCTCTAGCTTTTGGTGTCCCCTAATAAAAATACAGTATGAAGAGGCATTAATACAGTTGACAATAAATTGCTGAAATGAATGATGAAACTGCCTCAGTGCTCCATCACATCTAAGAACAGCTAACCTGTGTTGCTACGCTCGGCAGCTCTGGTTCCGATTTAGCTACTGACAGGGTGCACACTTTGGGCAAAGTCAAGCGCCCGGACCTAAAGAAGGAACAGCACCAGCCTGAGAAAGGAGTTATAACAACACTTATGCACAGCTCTGAGCATGAGGTATGCAACTCAGTGCTGCTTCTGTGCAAGAAGTTGTACATCAGAAGAGTTCTGCAAAGATTGAAGGGAACGAGCAAACCCACGAGACTTTCACCTGTTCGGATCAATCTCTTGCCTGTTAACTGGTACTTGCTCTTACAGAGACCTCTCAATGGTCTTGTATTAGAAATAAGATTTTAACAAATATTTCTCTGTTGCAAAACCAGAAATAAGTGAAAAGGAGGACTGAAAGGACAGTAGCTGCTAAAACTACTTTGTTACACTGCATTTTAGTTAAACATTTTTGTATGAAACATCTTCAGGTGCTTGCACTCCTACATGCAAAACCTGTGAACTCAGCCCCTGCTTTATATAATTTTTTTTTTAAAATTGAAGATATATGTGGCCTTACATTGAATAATTTCATTATCTGATAGTATAGTGCGTGGAATATAATGCTTTCCCTTAGCAAGCGTCAGCAAATACTAATATATCACCATTTTAAACCAGAAATACATGATTTTATGTACTTGACCAGCCTGTGCTCCCTAAAGAAAAAGAAAAACCAAACCAACCAAAAAACCCACAACCCCAAACCCCCGATCACCACCGCCACCCAACAAATCTTATTGTTAAATTGTCTTGTTACAGGTATTGTCCAACTTCTGCCAATCTCCTTGGATCTCTGGCCATCAAGGTACAAGACAATATTTATTTTTTTTGCCTTTTTTTCCTCCTGTAACTTCTGAGACCCTTAGACGTTACTGTTGTCAGTACAAAAATATATGTTAAGTAATGACTTACCCTAACAAAGAGCCCCGTTTTCTCAGGCCCACTGCTATTGAGCAAGGCTCCTATGACAGCAAAGAACGTCCTCTGTAGCACATTTGGTGGGACAGGAAACTCTTTGCAAAGTGTCAGGTCCTGTATAGAGAGGTTTTGAGCCACATAAGAAACAAGTTCCTGACTGGTAAGAAAATCAACAAGTGCTCCTATCCCCTTTGCAGGTAAATCTGGGTAGGCGCCTTCAAAGCTCTGCGTCAGGTAAGAACGTGAAAAAGACATCCCTTGTTCAGCAAGTTTACTATTATCTTGTAGATTAAGAGCAGCCGTTTCTTTGTCTAGCCCAAGTTCTCGGCGTCTCGCCTCTTCGCTTTGAATATAAGAAGAATTAACAAATGCAGTCTTGAGGAGATCCAAAGAAAAATTTTCATGCAGCCGGTGGCTGAAAGCTTGTATCTCTGCATGGTAATCCCAGTTGGGCTTCTCTGATCTACCGACACAGAAAAGAACACACATTCAGAAACAGAACAAGAAGTTACCCATACCGCGAGCATTACGTCTTTCAGGCGACCGAAAGGAGATGAAAACCTGAATTGGTTTTGAAGATCGAACCCTGTGTTTAAAACCCCCATCGCCAAACGCGGTCGGTTCGCCCATCGCCACCGGCCCGCCACAGGACGGGCCCCCGGCCGCCTTCAAAACCGGGCCTACGCTGACCCGCCGAGCTCAAAACATTCTGCCCCAAAGCGTGCCGAGGAGGTGCCTGAACGCTTCGGCTTCACCCGTTTCTCAGCCTGCTGCGCTCCCGAGCCCCGCCGCCCGCCCTCTCCCGACGGCCGGGCCTGCTCTCACCGCCGCTGGGGAGGGGCCTCCAGCCGCTGCTGCTCCAGGTAGGCGCGGAGCCACCGCTTCTTCTCGCGGCGCGGCGCAGTGCTGAGCGCCACCCGCCCGGCCCCGGCCCCGGCCCCGGCCCCGGCCCCGGCCCCGGCCCCGGCCCGGGCCCCGGCGCCGGCCAGCAGCCGCCGCGACGCCCGCAAGAGGAGCCTGGCGGCCATGGCGGCGGGTGCAAGGGGAGGGAAGATCCGTCCCCCGTCCCCTCCGGGAAACGCCGCCCCTCCCCGCTAGTTCCGGGCAGACGCGTTCCTGGCCGGGAGCGCACCGCGCGGACCACCGGCGGCGGAAACGACCCTGGCGACTACAGCTCCCGGCGGGCCGTGCGCCGCGCTGCACGCCGGGAGCGGCCGCCGCGGCGTCGCCGCCCTGAGGCGGGAAGCGGCCACCGTCCCTGCCGCCGCCGCCAGAGCCCCGCGGCCCCGGCCGGGATCGGTGACGGGAGCGGGGCAGCTGCAGCCCTGGGGCTCCGCGTCCCGGGTCGGGCCCGTCGGGGCATTTCGGGCAGGGAGCGGCGAGGGGCGGCTCCAGTCCGCGACCATCAGGCCGGGCTCGGGGACCCCGGGAAGCCTGGAGCAAAGCCGCGTTTTGATTTACGAGCTCGCAGCTCCTGCAGGCGCGGCGAGTCGCAGAGCTGCGTCACCCGCTGACGGGGCGCAATGCCGGCGCTGTCCGGCCTCCCCCTGCCCGGCGACGGCGAGCGGTGGAAGTTTTACCTGCCGCGGTGGGACCTGCCCCGGCCGGGCCTCCGCCCCCCGCCGCCGCCGCCGCCGCCGCCAGGAACGCGTCCCGCCGATGGGCACACGGAGAACGCGCTCATCCTCCTGGCTGAGGAGAAACTGGCAGCCCCCGCCACGCACAGCGCGAGACGTTGTTAAAATCTGCTCTTCTTCGGGTTTCACTTCCACTTGCAAGAGAAAGTCTGGGTTTGCTCCCTTAAAGGAAGCTTCTTTTTTTCCTATTACCTCTGCTCCTCTTCGTAAAATCTCCAGGAGCTCTAACCCTCCTTTGCATCATCAGAGTTCACACAGTACACCTTTAAAGATTGTCTTATAAATTCGTGAGAACACATAAAATGTGCAAAGCAGGCCCTTCCCTTCATGCTGCCTTTCACTAAAAGACAAAGGCACACACGCTTCCAACGATGATGGTAAGAAAATACGCGTGGCAAACGCCCTGAATAGCCAATGGAGTCAGGCAGTGAACAAAACCTAAAACCAATATACGCAACAGCCAAATGCAGAATAGCACGAGGAAGCAGGCGCGGCAGCCTATACAGTAGTGCAAAAGCCACGCAACGCCGGCTACAATGCCCTATTTAACTTGATAGAATGCGAAATGTACGAGAGGAACGTTCCTTAACCAGGCCCTCGCAGCATGTGTGTCCAGATCCTCAGGGCTTCTCCTGCTGGTGCATCCTGAACAATCTGTCCTCACCAGGGCACTGCCCACCGCTGCCGCCAAACCGGAGCACGCAGCCAGCAGCTGCTCAGGAGTGCCAGTGACCACCGACCTTCTTCGACCTTCCCAGCTGGTGGGCGTCTCTCTGCACAAAGGTAGCCCTGCCCTGGTACTGTTCCGCAGCCTTTGCTGCTGCAGGGCGAGCCAAGGACACTGCTGAAAGAGGCCCCACGTCCTTCTCTGCTGCAGCTGTTGGCTACCATCATCTCTTCACCCAGTCTGCGTACTTCTCGAGCCCAAAATGGCCCTGCACAGTGGTCTAGGTCTAGCTGTTCTAGGAAATGACCCCTTTGAAGCACTGTTTTGGCATCGTTGCGTGTTCTCTCACACGCTGACACTATTAGTTGTTTCATACACCCCCAGGGGAGGGGGTTGTGACTGCTACAGCACTGCACCTGAGTGGAAGCGGCAGCTGCAGCCATACAGGGGCAGGAAGCCACTAACACACAAGGAGGCCGAGTTGCCCCCAGCAGTACCCTGCGTGGCTCACCGCTCCCCCAGACCGTATCAACCAAAACAGGTGGTGGATCATGGGGCTGAACGGGATGTTTAAACTGACCACGGTATGTGGGGACACCAGGCTAACTTCCCGTACCTGCGCACTCACCACACACACTGAGAACAACTCCACAAGATGCAGGGGATGGTAGCATGCAGCAGGCTAGCAGCAGCCCACCTGCTGCTTTTGAGTTGTTCAGTCCATCACTACTACTTACTTCAAAGACTGATAGTTTAGATGAACCCTGAAATAAATTTTCTTAAAATAATATTAAACAATGATTTGGCAGTTTTTTTGAGAGAGTTTTATTAAATATACTACATCAGTATCTTATACTCCATAATCTTTTGATCACTCACAGACTGACTTGCTTAAAAATGTATTTTATAGAAAAACATCTGCAAAATTAAAGCTAAAAAAAAACCCCCAAAACATATTACACCTCTGGACAATCTGCATGTTAGCAAAGAATTCCTTTTATTATTTGACCTGAACATGTGCTTAAACAAGGGACATACTCATGAAACAGGGCACACTCCTTGAATATGGCACACCTCAAACTACTCAGACTAAAGGAAAACGAAGTGCAATCATGTTTAATTGCATCTAACAACAGAACAATAAAAACTACTTTTTATTCCTTTGTTTTTATATTTTTTTCCAAACCCATTCCATTTGTTCACTTCCCACCACAACAAAACATCCAGTGGTTACTCCTGTAGGTCACTGTCCTTACATTGCATGAAGCAAACTTCATATTGGCTGATCCATATTTACATTGAAGCATGCAAAGGAGGATACTGAAAGTATTTGCAATGCAAATCTATTAAATACATTGTAACTGAACAACAAGGTGTCCCATTAACACTGCAATTCTATAGCCTTTATCTGTGGTGGAAGTTTCCAGTGTATGAATTATAAAACTGCATACAATTCAGAAACAGGAACAAAGAATTTTGCAAATTGTATTTTCAACTGTTGTATTTTCAACTACTAAATCTTTCCGAGAGCTGTGTCTAGCGCCGAAACCAAAGCCAGCTATTGAGTAGCCAGAAAGCTACAGTAATTGAATACATGATCATTTCCCTTTTAGCGCGCTCTTTGTTTTCTTCTTCCAGAAGTTGTAGACGGCGATTAAGTTTGATTATCTAAAAAACAAATAAAGGCTTTTAATACTTCATTAAAAGTTGCCAGACTTTCTAGAAGCTTCTGAATAGCCATGTAAAATTAGTTTCTTGGACAGATGGATTTTAAACACTTGATAATTTCACTTTCTATCTTCAATCACTAGTAATCAGATCTTCCTGTCCCTAGTAATAATTAGGAACAGAAATGGTGTTGGACTCTCCAGATTCCCAGAACAATATGGGATACAAGAGGGCAGTCCAGCAGAGGTACAGAGGGGATCCCTCACCACATCTGTTATGGATACCTTTGCAGCCACACAGAACACATGTTCCCCCATTTTACCACTACAGCTTTTTCTTAATATTACCAACTACTATGGTTTACATACCTGTCTTCTTAAGGAAGCAGCATCTACAACTGTCATGTCATCTGGTGTTCCCTCAAGCGTAGTATCCAAGTTGGAAAGACCGTATCTATAAGTAAGGGAGATAGCTTAGCTGTCTCATCCATGCAAAGATTAGCAAGTATCATATTTTATCAACATTCTAGTCGAAGTTTTTTTTTTGGTGGTGAGGAAGAGAAGAATTATAAAACCTTTTTCCAGCTTTTACAGAGTTGTCTATTTCAATAGGATCCTAACTGAATAAAGCAAACACATATGAAGTGGGTAAGTACTTGACTGAATCTGGGTTTATTGCTCTCCACATTCAAATATTTGTGAAGATTCTCCACACAGACAGACTTCTTGTTGTCATGTGGTCTCTCAAAAGACAGTTTCCAGTTATTTAACTGATTAATGAAGCCTGAAAACTGCCTGAGCTAAAATGCCAAAGTTGCAAGAGGCCTGGCAACAGATCAGAAATAACCAAATGAAGACCTGGAAAGAACTGCATGTCTTACGCTCGGTACCTACTTAAATATCCCAAGTGGACACCTACTGAGACTAATGATCTCAGTCACATTCATCTCAGTATTTCAGGCAGAGAACCTTGCAAATAAAGAGTCTAGTGCAGAGTCACTGAACTTTGTGTGCATTAGCAAGGTTGCTCCCAGAGCAACCTCAGTTGCTCAATGTAGCGATGCAGAGAAAGCATTAGTCTAACTCCAGGGCAAGTTAATTAAATCCGGCACATTTGTTATCAGTTGGGAACTAGCAGAAAGTCTACACAAAGTATGTGTTTTGATCATCCAAATGCTACCTCTTAACCAGATTCTTTTCCAACAACTAACAAGTAAAAGTAGTTCCCGATGCTGCACCTACCACTGAGTTTCTCACTTCCTATCTTAAAACCTCAGTTTCCCCTATTAGTCCCCTGTGACTTGCTTTCTCGTTAGGACATACGAACAACTGCTGCAAACAGCTTAGGAGATAGAACAAAATAATGTCAAGGCTGCCAAATTCACAACAAAATACACCTAAAAATGTTTAGCATTTAATGACAGTTAATGGTCAACTTCAACTGACATGAATACGAGTAGAATTCCTGAAGCTTGCAGAATGCACTTAAGTGCAGATACTACTTTTGCACTGCACGTTCTTTCATCACTTTCAGCAAACTTCTATAAAATGCCCTCAGCTCAGGCAAGATTTCCCTCCCTGTCCCTGCCAACTTGTCAAAAGTTTTCCTGTATTATTGTTCATTAATATATTGTTTCTAAATAAGAACTGCTGTTTCTAGATGAGAGTTGCATTAGTCTGGACTTAAGTAACAATGAGAACCTTGAGCAACACTGTATAAAACATAGGAAGTTAATTATGTTTTGATCCATGTTTTTGGGGGTTGAAGGGTATACAGGAATAGGGAAACCTTCTCCAGGTTTTATCCTGGGTTTAGGATAAAAACAGCTTTTAGTAAGGGAATAGTCAAATAAGCAATTGTCTGTCAACAGACTCATAGCTGTTTTAAAAACAGTACGAGACAAAAAAAAGTTTTGGCAACTCCTTTTGTTAGAAGAAGATTTTCTCATTAAGACTATTATTAATTTTTTTTATTCTAAGGAGACTTCAAACATTCACTTAACTATAGTTTATGCTATTTACTACTTGTAGTTGTTTCAGTTTGGGCAATATTAAAAAGACTGAAACTGTTGTAGTTTGGTTGGTTTTGGTTTGTTTGTTTGTTTTTTATTTCCTCAGTGCTGTAAAGCTCACATTGCTAATTCAGCAACGTTGTTTTAAAATAAACCTAAGTGAATTATAAAACAATTTGAACATTTCTACTGTTAAAAGAAAGTCTGAAGCTTTGCACAAACAAAAAACTAAATCAAATTTTCCTTACTACTACAGGTCCTCTGAAAGCCAAAGATATTTCCAAGGAGCGTGTTTTTGCAGCCATTGTTTTATTTGTAGCAGATGGTAAAAAAATTAGAAAAGTCTACCAGATCCACAGTATAGTTGTCCCTCACCATCTCTTGGGAAAAGCAGAGAGGCTCATCATTTCAGTGAGATGGGCAGACCTCCCTCCCAGGTCAGATAAATGTAATATAAAGTCACAGTATAACACTGCTGCTCTACCAACTTCCAAACTGTTCCAGGTATTAAATCAAGAGGGTTACCAGCAAGAAATCCCTTGAGGTAATCTCTTGGACCGTTACAAAAACTGAATTCCTGAGTTAGAGAAGAATCACCTGCTTGAATCCAGTGTCTACTTAAGCACAAATGTAATCTCCATTTGGATGAAAACACAGAAGTATAGTGGCAAATGGGAACAACAGATGCAGAAGGGACTATTTTTTTTTCCTTCATTCTGACCATGAGATTATGTGTCAATCTTATATCCAGTTCCACTGAAATTATGTCAGTCTGCCAAGATAATGGCAGTGAAGAGGCATCCAGCTACAACTAACAATCACAGGCTTGTTACTGAGAACACCTGGAAAAAGTAAGTTGATGCAAGGCCAAATTTTCTAGGAATAAAAATATGAAACTCACTGCTAAATAGGAAATACCTGAAGATTACTGGTAATGTAATTTAACAGCCTCCCCTTGCACATTACTTTGAGTCAGAATTCTGGAGCACATTATATCTATTAGACAAGTGAGGTCTTTGCAGGTGACTTGGATGGGTAAGGAATAAAGGCCTGAAATATCTCAAGAGTTGAGAGGGAGGATAGCAGTAAGCATTGTGTTTTAAAATAAGGACACTAGAAACAGGGAACCGGAAGTCTGAATTTTAGACTCTAAATTAGTGGATCATGACTAACAAAAAAACACTCTTTACCTGGTGTTGTCATGATGAGGGTTAGAAGAAGTGGTAGCAGCTGACCCACCACGTAACACTGGCCTACAGCAGGTTTTTGTAGATAGAAAGCACAAGACAGAAACAGGAAATGACAAACAGAGATAAGAGGTAAAACACACAGAACAAAGGAACATCAAAATACTTCCACTTATATCGTATAATGTTTCAATACAATATAATATCTATTTACTTTGTTGTAAATTGCACTTTCACATTTCTCTCATTCAGATTTAATCAACGCTGAATGTTTATGCAGCTAAGACATGTAGGCAAATTTTGGTTGATACAGCTTCATTCATGGAGGACAAATGCTGGAATAGAGGTTTGGGTGGAGGTTATCAGCCTTATAAAACAACCACGGGAAACTTCAGGTTTGAAAAAAAAATCCACCCAAACCCCCACCCAACAACAAGGGGGGGGGGGGGGGGGGCGGGGCAAGTATCTACACACACTTATAAAAGCCTTTTTAGTCATTCTTTCCTCCCTCTAGGGAAAGGGGAGATTTGTCTTTTCTTCATTCATCTGTGCTAGATGTAATTCAGAAAGCCTGGGCTAGCAGCCTAAGGACCACATGTAGTTTGAAGAGAGGTAGATCTCTCCAGGAAGAAGTGACTAAAAGCTTGGAGTAGATGGTATGAACATCCTTGTAAGTGTTGCTCTTTCTGTTCCTTTTCTTTCTAGGCAGAGAGGAATAAAAGGTACAGCTGTTTAAGTTGCTGCAACTATGTAATATACACTAACTTTGCAATAAGAAGTTACTGTGTCCCAGTTTATAGAAGATGTCAATACCAGCAGTACTGTCTGACAAAAGCGGTACTGTGTGTTTTCAGTACCTCTGGTAACGAGGCATTAGCATTCCACATCTATGATGTGTAACAAACTGTTCAAGAGCCTGAAATCTTTTTTCAGTTTCTTCCGTTTTCCCAATGCCAACAGGAGGCACTTGTACAATGCATTTAAACCATATATACTCCAGGCTATAAAATTAAAGACAAAGACAATCTAGCTATGAAGATCTTTACGGCAAGTACATGTAGGAGGCAGAGGCTTGGTGCTGAGGTGGCTGGGAGAACACTGTGGCCTGGCCTGAAAACAAGCAAGAACCATGCAAAAACATCACAACCACTGGTTTAATTTAATAGGAGCAGGATCTGGGAGCATTAGCAAACTCTGCTACCCGATCCAATACTTACTGGGACTAGTCCTACTCTAATCAGCACCATAAGTGCAGACCACAATGTTTTTCCATCTAGCACATAAGACAAGCCAGCATGATGTGTTTTACAAAACAGAAACCCCCATTCCCAATACGTACAATAAAAGAATATTCTTACCTAAATGCATGAGGTCTTGCAGAAAGTTATCAAAAAAGGTATTCCTATTTTTTAATCAGAGAAATAATTCGGCTAGTCTAAAGTCTTGTCTGACATGCTAGAACTAAATACTTCGAGAAAGCATAAGAAACTCAGCAAACAGCAGCTACAGAAAAGGTCTGTGAACATAAGTCACCTGTAATTAATTGGTAGATATGTGAACATCAGCTTGTCAGCATCCAGCAGGCATTTCCCACATCATCTGACATAGGACAACAACATTCGGATTTTGTGTAATGAAAACGATAGGTCTCAAATGTTCTCTAAACTCTTGGACTCTGTGGTATTTCATGGCAAAGTTTTACAGCTGTTGTAGAACTAATCAATACTAACTAATTCACACTACACTTCCCAAGGAAAGCCACAGGCTTGGAGGTAGCTGAGGGCTACAGCAAGGAACAAAACTAGAGCACTCTGGGATCTGTACAAATCAGGAACTTAATCTAAGCTAAAGACAAGTCTTTAATCCCACTTTTCAACACAGCCAGGCTGTTAAGAAGCTGCACATGATTTCTTCCTTTTCTTTGCAGTTCACCTTTTATTTCTTTACGGGTGGACCCCAAAGGATCACCAGAATATTCCCCTGACTCTCCCACACTTTTTACTTGCTTGGTTTTATAGATCAACAAAAAAATTCATTATATAGATCACAGCGGCCTCATAACTGAGATCACTTTACCCCTAAATCAGCACCAAGTTTTTTGGTAAATACAGAATGCACAAGTATAATATAGTCAAGCTGTTCAATACATGGCCTTCTGTAAAAAACTGAGTAAAAGTACATTAAAACTTCAAATTTTCTGGCTACTTCTGTCAATTCCATCCTAAGCATTAACACATGATCAGAAGAAGCCATAACTCTGAGGCCATGCATACTCAACACTTAACCATTTCACTGCAAATACAGCAGCAGCCTGAAACATGAAGGGAATGCACAGTAATACAATTTAACAGTGGGAAAACAGGCAGTAAGGCAATGACCAAATGAATCTTGTCTGCCTTCTGCTGCTTAGAGCTAAGCATGCAATGGAAATACCACAGTAACGATGCAATCATAAACACAAGGCATGGACAATCTAGGCACCTGTGCCCAACTTCCATTATTTCTGTGCATGTGCACAGGGGACTGAGGCCAGCACGTTTGCTTTGTTCAGCAGAGGTAGCAGCTATGTTCACCTATCACTGTACTTTAAAAAACCTCTGGAAATCTCAGAAAAGCTATAAGAATGGGCAAGAATGGGCCATAAGTTCCAGATGTGAACTGGGTAAGGAGTTCACCTTCTGAAGTACCAAAATTATTGGTGCACTGAAGAATCAGTGACTGGATGAAACTGCTCTCCTCACTTGTCTTGCTGCTTCAATAAAGCAATAGGCTACGGCTATTCCCAGGCTTCTTCGCATTTGCAGACCCATTTGATTTTCTTCTGCACTATATTACCCCAATCCAAAGTCATGTGTAGCCCTCTTCAATTGTCTTAACTCACATTGCATTTTATTTCTACCATGAAAAATATCATTAACTTGCTCAATACAAAAAGCGATCTCGTAACACCTCAGGATATACTTATGTGGGTGAAGTTTGGCATTGAAGAAGGATAGTGGCTTTTTAGAATGGGCTATCCTGAAGAAAAAAAAAAAAAAAGTAATAAATTTCCATAGTTTTTTCTCCTAAATAAAAAGGTATTGACCCAACAGATGAAGAATAGTTCAGATAAAGTACAGATTTCAACACAACTCTATTCAGATATGAAATCGCCTTTTCTCCTGCATTTAAGACATCACTAAAATCTCCTTAAATGCAGGGCTGGGGTTTTTTTGTTGCCTAGAGCATAAAAGATCAGTCTTTAAAAGACACTAGGTATAGGCCCTACAGTCATTTGACAGAAACTGAAACAGAAAAATGGTTAGAACTAGAAAACAAAACTGACCTATTGTCCTTGTCCAAGCTGAAGGAAATGCAAGAGTAAACAGTGTAAACAGTGATCATTAAATTGCTGCCCATTTAAATAACCTATTATGCGAGCAGTGTTGGCTAAACTAGGCATAATGAATTATCTGCAGCAGTATAATCAGCACCTACCGTTAGCAGTTTTAGTAGATTGGAAAATATTTTGAAAAAACCAAGCCATGAAACAACTTAAAAATATTTCCAGTGAGTAACTCATAGTCAGATCTTGTTCATTTTAAAAGATCTCTTGTAGTATTAAGCATAAAATGTTAAAATAGATAAGGTTTTGAGATAGAAAGCACGTTACACAGAGCAAAAGAACAGAGTGCAGGGTTGGAGCAATTTAAAATGAACAATATTTTGCAACCATGCAAGTGGATCATCCAAATTTCACATTCCTACGCCAGCTGAAGAGTAATGGTGGGTATCTAAACACCCAACCACAAAGAATACACTTTCACCCCATTGGAAAGTTCATTATTTTGGCACCTATTTTTTCATAGGTGACTAGAAACAGGTTTCCCATTTCTTCTAGGAAGGTTAGTAAGAACACTTCAAAAATTAACCCAAACCAGGAAAAGTAATGCAGCTTTTGAAGTATTCAGAACCCCAGAAATTTTCTGATAATTGAAGTAAGTTGAAAGTGTATGTGTGAATATGTGTATGTTTTCCAGAATCGAAGAAAACATGGGCAAGAACATGCCTAACTGAAGCCAGGAATAAAACCTGTCAGCTTCATTGCAGACTGGGCAAAGGGCTAGAATTTCTTTCTATATTTTAACAAGGACTTGGCACAGTATCCGTAAGGGCTGTTATTCACAGACAGTAGAATTCCTCCTTATCTGGGAGCTTTAATTTTGTAAAACAAAACAAACTTGTAATTCCATCTAATGTTTAATTTGACAAGGAAAAAAGGTGTTGCTATCCAACTGTTGACAGGCATCAAAATTTTAACAGCTCCAGCCTAAAATTTCATAGGATTAAGTCAGGGTTAAGCACCCAACTCACAGAATTTCAAGGGGAACTACACAGCTAATTTATTTTTGGGGTTTTTTTGTTTGTTTTTTTTAAGTCCCAGATTAAGAACATAAAGCCCAGCAAGACTGGAGTTCTCTACAATTCAGGAATGTTAACATGGGCGTTTACATCAGGTCAGCGAGCACAGTGAGCTACAGGAGGTGCCAGTTTGGAAAGTGACTGCAAACACACAGACATTCACAATAAGATTGGCTTGATAGTCACATTTTATTACCAAAACAACTAGAGAGCAAATCATTTTACTTCAGACTACAAAATATTAAGAGTGCTGCTGGGATATTAGCAATCAGAGGCAGATGGCAAATTCCAAAGAACTTCCTAGCACAGGCCACACTGAAGGGCTGCAGGAGGAATGAGCAGTTCCTCCCAATGTTTTTGCCAACTATCTCCTCTAATTCAACCTCTTGGAAAGCCCTAGAGGTCTCAGCTAGAGACTAACTGTGCAATTTTTACCTGAACCTCTGTGCTAGCACACTGTTGAAATGAAAATTGCTTTTGGTAAATTGACCTTTCCATTATTAGTCTTTATAAATGTTTCTATAGTGTTAAACATGCCATTCTTGTAACGCTTAGAAGTGCCAAATCAAAACAGTCCAAGGATACAACAAGTGGGCAAAACTTCACTGAAGAGAATGGAAATGCAGTGATTGCCATGAGGCTTGGGTTTGGCTCATTACCTCTCAAAGTATCATCTTATCCATAAAACAGAGACAGCATTAAACAGAGGAGCAACCAGCTTCTCGGTATGCATTGCCTTTCTTGCTCTCAGCATCCAGCAAAGTGGTCACCGTCAGTCATGTATCAACCAGAGATAACTAATTCCCAATATAAACAGAAACAGCCTAAAGTCTTGACACATTATCAAAAGCAGTGTCTACAAGTGCTTTGCATAATATTCTACCCTGTTCTACCCTCAAATTTCTGCACATTTGTTTCAATGCTTTATGACAACATCAACCCAATCTTATTGATTTGCACCACTGCTCACCAACAGAAAAGCAGAAGACAAGGCTAATAAATTTGCAAGCTCAGGGTCAAGTATTAATTGCAGAAAACACTGACAATCTGGGAACAGGAAAATCCCTTTCAGTCACAGACTAACACTTCCTATTTTGATTTTTATTTGGAAGAAAACCAAAACAATGCTATATTTGACTGAAACAGAAGCATTTTGAAATGTGAATTTTGGACAATTAAATTGCTTATGAATAGTGAAAGCAAAGGAAAGCAAAAGCAAATAATTTCATCTCATTATTTTGTAAACAGAAACCAAACTCCACTAAAAAGGAGAAAAGAAAAAAGAAAAGCAGTAAAAGCTGGCAGAATCAGTGACAACCAATCACCTGCGGTTTTCATCCAGCACATCCAAGACCTGCTGGTAAGCCCTACGAGTGGAAGACTGGATAAACGACAAAATGCCACGAGCAGAGTAAAGATTAGTTCCATCTTCAGGTAACATATTGGGAGGACAGACACGAGCCTGTTGCAGTGATGGTGTCACACTGTTCGTACAAGCATAGTAAATGAAGAGAGAAATACTATAGTCAGATTTTAAATTAAAAAAGCTTTTCAGATAGACCCCATTCCAAAATGCTTATTGCTTGCTTTTGGTTTACCCTTCTCCCACCACTATAAGGTAACACTCCCAAGTTCTAGTAGCGTAGGGATCATGAGCTACATTTATCTATGTTTTTCAGAAACAAACACAAGTAAAAATCCAAGGACACAGTTTTGATCTGTTACACAAGTTAGTTTTAGAAAGTCCTTGTCCAGCTAAATCTGTACCTGTTGAAGTCAGTATTCAAGTTGTCACTGACATCAGTGAGAAAAGTGTTTTTACAAGCATTGGCATTTTAAGAAAATTCTACACATAATCTCTTTTCAAAACACAAGCCTTTTTCAAATAAGGAGAATCTCACACAGAGACTCTTCAATAATAATTTTTCTTCAAGCTGTGACTAAAGATCAAGATAGTATTTTGATTTGCACATGAACCAAGTTTAAAGGCAACTGCAAGAAATTAAAAAAAAAGCACAGAATTCATATCCCAGTGAAAACAAATTACATGATCTTTTTGACTGTGATGCAAAAATAATATTTAAAATACACAGGATTGAAATTCAAACATGACCATTTGGATTGTGCAAACCTCACCTCCATCAGACAGAAATTAGTTTTGATAAACTGCCTTTGATTTGCTCATGTTTCTTTACCTTCAGCCTGACTTTATCCACATTTTCCTTCACACATCAAGACAATTTTATTATTTATTTATTTTTATTCAGGAAACTTCAATTAAAGGTGAGATGCTTTTTTAATAAGAAGTAATTCATGTGAACTTAATTGTAAATATTACCACAAATGCAAACCAAGTGCAAGCCACTGTACCCTTTAAATCTTGGGATAGTTTTTATTCCAAGATTAGCATCCATAATTCAACACATTTCCTTTGACCTTGTCACTTGGGCTTTGCTCCAACAGTTTTTGGATTTAGAATGCCAATTTTCCCACTTTTGCCACTTTTAAGAAATTAAGCAAAGCATTAGTGGCTGTGTGCTTAGAAGCTGGTTTGATATCTGGGTAATCTCTGGATGGGTCATAATTCTATGGATACTCTGATTTTGAATAGAGTTGCTCTGCAACTGGCTAGCACAAAGATCACAAAATTGAGTAAGAAAGAAAATTCAATTGAAAAGACAGATTCAAAGCATGTTACACAGATGTCACTTCACCCACAGAGGAGTTCAGCCATCCCATGCTTCGAGAGACATGCAAAGACAGCAGTGGCTGATGCTTGACTGATACCAGTCATTATTTATTACCTAAACTGCAGATATCTTTTCATGCTGCTGTAGAGTACATTTGGACAAGAGAAAGTAAAAAGGATGAGATATCAATAAACATCTATGTTGCTTCTTTACAGCTTTTATGGTTCTCCAAGACTTACGGAATCCATCTTTCTCTTCTACTTCTGATGACTTCTACTTTGCAATCAATGGTAGTGGTCACACCCACTCATTTTACTCTTGAATTGCACTGGAAATGACAATATTCACTAGAAAAATATCTAGATTTTTTCATATATCCAGATCTTTTTCAAATATCTAGATCTTTTTTCACTAGAAAAAAGCAGCAGGGGCAAGTATGGAAATATCACCACTAAAGTGAATTTATGAGAATTTCTACTCCTTCGTGGATTTGCTGGTTTGAGGGAAATGAGGTAAGAGCTGAAGGTTTCAACTTAGAGCATGTTATACATTAAAAGTAATTTTTCCTGTTCATCACTTCAGAGATTTACAGAATAGGCTGAAAGACAGCTTAAAAAGAGTTAACAAACAGGTTTTAGACATATTGCAAATTAGAAGTTATTGTGGAATTCCTGTTGTTCCGAATGGTATGAAATACCACAGTAATATTATTTGCATATAGTCTTCTGTAGATACTGAAAAAAAATATTCCCCAAAACTATTTAACTAAAACTGCACAAAATTCCCTAGAAGAAAGTTACATGTGCTGATTAAATGGAAAGCACATATAATAAGGAAAAATCAAGGCAGACTTCAGAACTAGATAATTCCTAACCACATGGTCTAGTCCCTGGACTGACTACTTTATGCTTGTTGTTTTATAGGTGGCTTGTAAGAAAAGGCAGTTCCAAGAGATTACTTCATTCATTTTAAGGTATTACTTAACTCTTACTTAAGAGAATGTTTAGTTTCTTAAATGATTTAATTATTTAAAAGATTATTTGCTCCTGAATATGAGCTAAACTGTACAGCTACATGAAATTACTCAAATTTTCTCCATAAAGGCTGTTGCCAATTTTAATATGCTTCTAAAGTCCATAGTTTGAGACTGACCTCTCTCTCCCTTTCTGTCTGAAAGTGAGAATAACTCTGTGAAGGACTCAAATGTCAGAATTAAGGAACATGGGGGGACAAAGAAAAAAAAAACCAAAACAAATAAGCCAAATATTTCTTCTACCTTCCCTTTTCAAGATTTAAAATTATTATCTTGTAAACACATGGTAGTCCTTTGGACTATGTCAGAGACCATGGAGAAGAAATATTATGAAGGACATATCCGATATACAAATCAGCCAAGATGACATGAGAAAAAAGTCTCTAAAATAAGGAAAATTCGCTACGTTTAGTACAACTACTTATCATTAGACATTGTGGCTATCCCCCTTTTCTCCTCCATTTCTAGTTAAATGGTCTTAGTCCTAGGTATAATATTGTTTTGAATTTCTGAGAAGAATTCTTATATACAGCTCCAGCCACTTGTTTTAGCACTCCCTGGTTACAAACACACGTCAATTCCAGAGTTTGGAACCAAAACAAACAACACAGAATTACAGAAATTACTATGGAAGAGTACAGTAACATTCTGCTATATGCAGAGTTTTTAGTTTAGGAGTAATCTCCCCTAAACCTTCTCAAAACATTTGTGATATACACAGGGTTTATTTCAGATATTTCTCTGAGTTACAGTTCTGAATTATCAAATGAGAGGTAAGCAGATTTAACGAATTAAGGTTACTTTAAATTCAGCCACATAGACTGTACTCTCATTAAAGACATGCACACCATCACCTTTCCCTCCACAACTTGCATGAAGAACAGAATTTCTCAAACTGTGAAACTGAACTCTCTAGAGGGATGTGTTTTTCTAAGGGAAAGGCTGGAGCAGAAAAAAAATAATTAAATGCCATCCCCTTTTCCATGCAGTCTTGGTGGTTTGTTGACTTCCAATGCAGAAGTGGAATCCTTGCATTCAACATTGGCTGGCAACGGCCAACAAAAAGCTTTGTTTCTCCAGCTATTCAAAAACAGCCAAAGAACAAAGAATCAAAATATAAAGCTATTTTGAAATTTAATTTTTCTTTACGAATCGGTTCTTAGTTGAAGCTGTCCCTTTCATTTGCCATCAGGTATTTTTCCCTGTTCTTTACACAGGGAAACTATTTGGTGAAGTTTGAGAAACCCTGAAGCAAAATTAGAAACCATACATTCAGTGTAGAAAAGGCTGTTTCAAATTTTATATTCTAAACTACAGGTACTTAGTCAGAAAATTAGTACTGCAGAGAGCTACATAATTAAACACACTCTTGATTTTCATATACCAGGTAACATTTAGGCTTACGTGCAATCCTTAGTCGAAAGAGGTGACTGGAACCGTGGCATTTTATTTCTTGGGACAGTATCTGATCTGTGCCACCTTGAATAATAATTGTAATCTCTTAAGTAAGCATCCTTATAAATAGAGGGATTGTAATTTAGAGAGCTGTCATTGCTACGCAAGATAGATAGTTATTGTACAAGCAGGTGCCAACTTGTTAGTCTCATTTTTTCAAAAGCATTTGAGAATTACTGTCTTTAGTGAAGCCCAGCTCCCAAAAAACTCTCAGAACTGTCTCTGCATGCAACTGCATGACATGAAGAAAAAAAACAATAGAAAAGAAACAACTATCTGTACCATGTAGAGAACACTGTGATAGGGAACCCAGCCAACTCTTTCAGTTCAATCTGACAATCTATTCCAGAATGTTTGATTTTTTTTCACTTTGTAGGGCAAGCACTAGAATTTTGTGCAGTACATCTGAACATTTTGTCCAAGAACAACAGTGTCCTAGATTAAAACTTGAGTATTATCGTCCTATTTAGAACACAAAGGTTTTAAAAGGCAGTGCTCCTTGTGCCTTTTCAATGGAGTCCTAATCACAGCATCCAAGTAGACTATATAATATCAAGAAGCTGACTCAAAGATCTAAGAGAAACAAGCATTTAAAAAAAAATTTTTTTTTCAGATAGGAATTAAATATTTTAAGTAAAACGTGGACTCTCTTTCCTATCTGAAGATGTGAACCAGACTCACACAAGCACAGGAATAAAGAGCTGATCTTTGTCAAATCAGAGTACCACAGTATTTGTTACTGCAGAAGTAAAGTATTTAGACATGATTTGAACTTAAAAGTCAAGCCAGTTTTGATGAAGCAGTAACGCATCATTACAGTAATTAGAACAAAGATTATTCTTTTTCAGCCAACAACACTGGAAATACGAACTTTAGGAGCAGCTGGTTTCTTGTGGCTTTGTACCACTGTAAAAAAATGCTATTTCTAGACAGTAAAGAAATTTCAGCATGATATAAATGAGGTAACAGCTGTACAATTACATTTTCTGTAGTGCAAAGAATAAATCTGTAGTAGAATTTATCTAATTAAATGATCTAATTTATCAACCAGGAAGATAAACTTAGAAGACATGCATCATATTTACTATGAACCTCTAATAGAAATAGTAGCCTATAAGCTAGGTGATAGCCAGTACCATCTGATGTAGCATAATTTATATCAAGCGGGTTGGTTTGCTTGTATTGCCTACTTTGAGCCATACAATAACACTTCCACATGGATAGCTTCTCTAAGTAGCTACCACAGCGAAAACAGAATGCTACCTTATCAATTTTGTTTGTAGAATTGCTACTTCTTATTTTATTTACACAAAACTTGCAAATTTTATTGTACTTTGCAGTGTATTTCCTGTGGGCCTAAATTGTGAGGAAACAAGAGCCAAGAGATACCTTTTTCACCAAGTACAAAAGGCTTGGCTTTCCTGCATTTGTGTGAGCCATAGAAGTTCCACCATGAACGTAAGTGTTTTCGTAATCTGAATTCACAGAACATTCTCCTGAGAGTTAGCCAGGTACACAGTCACATTCTCCACTTGGAGATTGACAAAGCCTGGATGAGGGAGAAATGCCAGACTCAGCATCACTGAGAGTGCCGCAGCATGTTCAAAGTGATCTCTTTTTTTTGATCATACCGAGTCAGAAGAAGCAATGATGACAGAAAAAGAAGCAATTTCTAGGAACCTCAATGGTTTCAAAACAGATGAGCTACACAATAGGCACAGCATAACGTCTTGTGTCATAAGAAAACAAGTTACTTGGGCAGATGAGAGACAAATGGAGTTCTACTAAAATACGTTATCTGCAGGTCAGCAAATGTGGAATGCTGCAGTGAAGAAAGATAGCTTCTTCCACATGAGCAGCAGAGCGCACAGATAAAGCAAGCTTAATATTAGCTAGCTGTTATTTTTCATACGAACAAAAGAGAACAGATCGTGCATCAATCTAAAGTTTATATAATTTTCCTAAAAGACATTAATGATGGAAACCGCTTGGCATCAGAAGTTTGATTTATTTGACAGACATTATGCAGGCGCTAGCATGGGCATCAAGAGAGGAAAACTAATCTCCAATCTCTAAGCCTCTGAAGGACTGCTAGTAGATTAATAAACTGTGACAGCAAATAATATTCAGACCATTTAAAACCAGTAATTCTATACATAGCTACTGAGCAACAGCAAAGCACAGAGGTGAGTTTTACAGATTTAGGATTTTTGGATTCAAGAAGTCCAAACCTACATGAGAAATCTGACACCAACTGGATATATCCAGTCAGAGCTTATCTTGCCAGTTTCTCAGATGGCTGGCTGGGCACACACAGCCCATGACTTTCAGAAGACTAAACTAACCTGGGGAGCAAGGATAAAGTGATTTCAAGAAATCGCAAGAATTCATATGCCATCTGCTTTTCCTTTAAGTGCAATACATCAAAGACTGGCAAAGCAGAGCTGGTAACATCAAAGGGGTAAACTTTCACAAGCAGCTTCCATCACATGAAGACCATCTATTCCAGCATGCATTATGTGCAAACTATCAGAGAAACAAGTGAAGGCCATTCCTGCAGTGAAATTCTAGTATGTCCAGTTCAACAGGACATGACTGATGACTGATAACACAGGCAACTTGGGCACTTAATAGGCTGAAAGAACATTTGGAGACTGAGCTGATGAGGAGCTCAAGAATGTGAACCTAGGTTTGCCAGCTCAGTGAATATATATGACTCAGTGGACTTGAGTACCTAGACATGTGCAATCTATAAGACTGTATGAACCAAAAGTCTGATTAAGTAAGAAGAGAAGATATGCAACAATATTTTCATGAAGATCTGGAGGAAGAGAAGAATTATAACATGTCTGGAACATGCATCAGAGTACAGTTCACCAGTTTTAGACTAACTAACAGGTAGACAGATACATAGTACATGTAGTAACGCCTAGTGTCCCTGCTGTAAATAGAAGAAAACAGACATTTCTAGGACATAACTCACTTGATCTATTTTAGACTAAAAATAGGTAGACCCAAAGTAGGTCATGCACTTATTTCCCTCAAATTACTGAAAATGAAGTTTATGGTGACTTAGCTATAGTGTTATACAGTCTATACTGGGACAGACGAATCCCATCTTTTAGGTCTTAAATCTAAGATCCTTTCAACAGGGGAAAGTATTCTTTACAGTAGCTGTATTAGGAATCTTATTATGTATGAGTTTTAAGTGTTACATTGCAAAAACAGTTATTGCCAGGTGGAAAGATGCTGTCACTCAGAATAAACTGTGATTAATCAAAGACTATCATATCTAATAAAAATATACAGACTTGTATGTCTTCAGAAAACACCATAAGAATTGCTACCTCAGATGGTAACAATAGATGAAGATTCCAATTCTAAATGCTACTTTCCATTTTGGTCTCAAAGGATTAAGGTATATACTCACAGATTCCAATACATTAAGTACATTGACACCAAGGATAAATTACTTATTCTAATATTCATGAGGAAATACACGTATTCCTTCTTCTATGAATGAAACCCATTATAATATCAACAGTGAGAGAACTGGGAACATTTTGATGTACAAAGAACTCAATTTCCTGAAAATTCAGAGGGGCTGTGGCGGGGTGGGAATTATACCAGGTCAGAAACCGAAAAATCTGAAGTAACGATTCATGGTAACTGGTGAAACCAACTTGAGCCCACAAACACTTCCACCCATCCACTGCAAGAAAATACTTCACAAATGAGTCACCTCTCTAAACAAAAAGCATAGAAATGAAGAAAAATGCTGGCCTTATAATACTTAAAATTATGTACTTGCCATAACATATGAAATATTAGTTGGAAAAAAACAAATAACAAGGAGATAAGGAACAAAGGAAATATGTAACAAAGCTGTGGCTGTGTCCTTGCACCCTGTTGCTCTACTCACATGGAATCATTTCGGGCCAGCTGGCCATTCTGTCGAGTGGCGTTTTCACTCATGGAACGTTCTCTCTTCAGCCTTCCCACTGATCGAACCTGTGTAAAAGGGGAGAAAGAGGGAGATAAAAGACAGGGAATTCCAGGAGACACTTAATAATTTGCATTGAAGATTGTAAGTTAGACCTGCCCTTAGGTACAAAGGCATGTTTTCACGGGTTTTGCAGTGATTAGGAAGAAAACAACTGATGACAGAGTCTAATGCTGGTACATGTAAAACCAAGGTCCAAACTTATTGCAATCCTGTTACCTATCCACATGATCTGATGCCAACAGTATGAACAAACAGAATTTTGAATATGTAAGAAAGCAATATTATATTTAATATTACTTCCTATCACCAGAGATATGCAGCTTCATAAATATTTTTCAGTTTTTAAGATGTCAATTACCATCATCCACCCGGATGCCAATGTAATACCATTCTTTGAAGTCAGTTTTCAGTTTTGTTAAAACTCACTCACTCTATGTGATGGTGTATCATCTGGCCATGAATTCCAAAGGTTAACTATACATGTTAAAAGAATCTTAGTTTGTTTTCTGATAACCCGCAAATTAAAAAAATCTTGCAGCTTTCCCTTCAATCAAAAGGATTTTTTTGTTAAAAGTATTTTTAGTTCTAATTATGACTTTATTTTTGTAAGTACTGTGTAAATTTACTGAACATGGCAACCTCTAGCCACCTGCCAAGTTAAATATGGAACTTCAAAGTCATACTTAGAACTACTACAGCGCTAATAAAAATATTTTTCTATTTTCCCAACTTATGTGAGCACCAAGTAGGTCTGCACCACAGTAGAGAAATCAACGGTCATTTCGCTTTCTTTAACAGAATGCTTCTCAACTAAGGAAAAAGCAAGATAAGTACTAGCCTCTTCATTTTGAGGTGTCTGCTGTGGAGGTTTTTCTAGGTCCAAGAAATCTAGCGGTCGATCACTAAGAGAAATAACACGAGGAGGAGTTTTCAATGCCAGTGGTTTGAATGGAGTAGACTGAAGAAGGTCAAGGTCTGGTGGTCTGGAAAATGGAATGTCTTCACTATTACCTGCAAGAACATCAGTTGTCAATAGAAAGCAAGCTATTCTGAAGCCTGAGGGCTAATGTTAAAGTTCAAAAAGACATCACATCAGTTACTTCCCCTGACTATGCCAAATAATTAAGTGTACCTTTCTTTAACAGGGCTTGTATGTTAAAAACTATGGTCAAAGCTCTCATAAAGACCCCATTAATTGACACTTACTTGAGCAGTTTCTCCGAGAACAATGATCCTGAGTAATCCTGAGCAATATCAACTGTTATTTCAAGTGAGGGCACTTTTAATTTCAAGACGTAGTCCTATAAAGGTGTATTTGTTTAGAAATACAGTGACTGGGGATGTGAAGATGTGTCTCTCTCAAAGCACAAAATATATGCATGTTACACTGTCATGGTTTAACCCCAGCCAGCAACTAAGCACCACACAGCCGCTCACTCACCACCCCCCCCACCCCAAGTGGGATGGTTTGCAAATTGTAAGGCCTTCAGCAGTTCCAGGTCTGTCACTGTAAAGCCCATGACAATAAATACTAAAGTAGTATTGATAGAGTCCACCCAATAATAGACAGATCCTTAATGTAATTAGCATTCTGATTATAATCAAACACATTTTGCATGACTAATATATAGTACAGCCCCCAAACTTATCATAGTTACTTTAGCTTAGAGTTAATAAAGAAATCAGGTGTAAATCAATAAACATTATATATTTTTGCTCCAGAAACGATTTAGTAAGATTAAAAGTCAGCAATTAAACTTTCTGTTCATAATTCATTCCTTAATTGTCTCCACTACAAGCTATACCAAAACTATTCATGGAACATTTTCAGAGTTTAAGAAACTTCCTAAGTCAAAGTTGATGAGCAGTAACTGTTTGAAAACCAGAAAGCATTTTACAGGTTTTTCTTTTAAAAATATATCAGTATATGTTTTTGTCCATCCAGAAATTTGGGGGATTTATTTAAATTTTTGCCTATTTTTCTTTTATTGAGATGCAGACATACCTGCCACTACAATCCGCTCTGGAACCTGCATAGTTACACTGGCATTTGGAAATCCTTCTTGGACGCCCTTCTCAAGGTCAGCATTTTGAGGAGCTACTTTGAGTTTTTCTGGGACCCTCATGCGCTGACTAATTCCTTCGGTGTATTCCATTTCATACTGAAGGCGGTTAATTTCTGCCATCTCAGCAGCTGGAGATGGGAATGCAGCCCCACTCATTCTGGCAAAAGAAAACCAAAAGCTATAATAGCAATACAGGAAATCAGCAGAAAGCGTGTAAAAGAAACTCTTTGTTATGATTACTAAGCAAGTGGTAGATCATCCTAACTGAACAGACTCATATAGAGAAACAAATTATACAATAAAATTCATCTTAAGTGTCATCACAAGGAGTTGAGAGTTGTAGACAATGACAGAAGAACAAATTGATGCTGTAGGCAATGCTCAAAGCTGCACTGAAGGTCCTCAAATTAAGTTGTGACAAAACACAGAAATTCTGCATGCAACGTACTATTCCTGCACTGGCTAGCAAAAAAAAAAAAAAAAATACAAACAAACCAACAAACCAAAAAGAATTGGTAGGATTGGTAGGAAATCTATTCAGGATTGGAAAGAAATCTGAAATATTGATCTGTATTTACACAGATCCAGTGTATTGGCATTTGAGAAAATGGATTAAGTCTTACAAAACCGCATGTTGAAGTAAGGGAACAAAAGAAAAGGCTCGGCTTGGGGAGCAGCCTTCTACTCACTGTCAGTCACCCAGATCTCACTCCATCTTACAAGGACAAAGTTCCATATCAAAAGCCTGTCAAATCAGTTTGAAAACCTAGCATATTCATAACCCATTCCCAATCACAAGCAATTCTGTAAACTTCTCACTTCTGAATTTTTCTGTAAATGAAAATCTTACTTCTGCAGAACAGATACAAGATGGGCAGAGAGCGAACAAGACTTTAAACTGAAAAGGGTTTGCCAATATTTTATATACACATCTTCCTAGAAAAGGAGGGGGACTTCATATGAAGCAGTAGGGGAATTTCCTAGAAACTGGGCTGTGAGAAACTTACTAATACAGTAATTGCTGGGAGCCGTATGGAAGACAAACACCAAGATAACTGGGGGTTTGTTAGGTTAGGTTTTAAGATGGAAAGAAAAAGAAATCCTAGAGCTGGACTTGGAGGTGGGCTGGAAGGGGGCTGCTGATGGAAACTGTGGGCTGGAAAGGGAACTCGGATAGCTGGGAGAAGTTGTTCACCTGGACAGTGACTAGTGGACTTGCTGATGGCTCAGACCAAGATTATGATTATGGGCTTGGTTAAGACAGAAACATCCTGGAGCTGCAGTTAGAGTGGGGCTGGAAAGGGGCTCCCAAAGGAAATTGTGAGCTGCAAGGAATACTTGGTTGTGAGAAACTTTTCATCCAGGCAATGGCTGGGGGCCCTTGTCAACAGCTCAGACTGAGATAATGGTTATTTTGGGGGTTAGGATTGAGAGAAATATGTATTTCTATACATATATGTACACACACAATATATAAATACAGTTTTCCTGGCAAATCTGCCTATTGGAAGCATAGCTTACTCTAGCAAGAAATCTTGTAGTGGTATTGCTTGAAGTCGTTCCCTAAATGAAATAATCTATCCTGGCAAAAAGGCAGGTTTTGCCACTATAATTGCAACTACATTCTTTTACTATTTTTGGCAGCAAGGCTATGTCTGTTGCTGCGTGTGTGCTTTGATAAGCTGAATGTGCAGAACTTTGCAAACAAAATGCCTCAGTGCAGACCATCTATGTGGCAGGTAAGAGGGACCACAAGCCATTTCTCCCACCATCACAGAGAAGCAATACTTTCTGTATTTATCAATAAAACCTCAAACTAATCGTAACCTTCAGACCACAGAAAGAAGCACACAGAAGGATCTGGATTGTGTAACACTATATTAAATGCACAGATTTAGTACAATCTAGATGCGATCCACTTGGCAATCCACCCTGGGATCCTCAGTGTTATTTTCAGGACTTCCTATCACCACAAATCAAATGAAAGAACCTCATTCATCTCAAAGTCTCACTGCAGCACAGTAGGAGAACTGGGGATCAGGGAGAAGGGAAGGTCATTGTTCTATGTAAATTAAAAAAAAAAAAAAAAGTTATAAGGGAAATAACTGAAGTGATGCAGATTTAATACATCTGTATTCTTACTGTTTGTATGTATCATGTGAAAGGAACTGGAACAACCAATTTGATTAGAAATAAACACTTTATAGGAGTTCAAGAGGTGCTTAAGCAGCTGTGTCACTTCCAAGTTCTTAAGATTTCACTTTGGGGTTTTTTTTGTCCCTGCCCTTTGGTATTGCAAGCTAGATTTGTCCCTCTTGCAAGACATTGGCTAGATCAGCCAGTGACGTGAACAAAGTACAGAGTCTTCCGACATTTCCACATTCCAAAAGGTGCTTTTCATTTCAAAACATGGTCTATGATTGGTAAAGCATTTCCAGATTGACAGGAGTAAAAATCATGATGTCAATAAAGAGACTGAATTTTAAGAAGAACTTAAAAGTAGCCAGAGCATCTACTGGCAGCAGCTTAAAGAACAGTTATTGCTCACAAGATTTGACAAAAGGTGTTTCACTGCTTGTTCACTTTCTCATTTTGAAATACCTGTATGGCTCTAATTTTTGCAATCAAGTATCACTATACTGCAGCAGTAGCAGTGTTTACACCACAGCTTCCCCAAAGTTTAGCATTGCTTTCGTACATAAGTCTGCATGACAACTGCTTTCCAGCTGTAAGGTAAAACACACACAAAAAAGGACAGCATTAGAACAGTGGGTTTGTTTATAAACTATCTATAAACTAAATAGCAGTGTGTGGGTTTAGCTGTACTTGCTGAGGACCTATAGATACAATATCTGAATGTCTTCCTACTCTTGCCTACTTCTCATCTACTGCATCATTGAGAATCGTGTTTGCTATCAAAGTGATTTCAACTTTTACCCCTTTTTACAAGAGAACAGCAAAACAAGGAACAGATTTCAGCAACAGCAAACTTAAAATATTTCAACAGAACCTGTTAACAAAACCCCAACCATTTAAAGAGAACAGAAATCAAATTTATGTTTTCTATAACGTTCTTGTTACACAAAGCATTTTACAGAAGACATTAATAATAAATCAGGGAGAAGGAGGATTGATATTTACAGAATTACGTAGCTCTAGAGGCATGAGAGTAGACAATAAGTCCAAGAATGATAAGATAATAAAAATACAATCACAAATACAGGATAAAGGCCAGAGAGCAGCTGAAGCACAAATGAGCATCAGTGGCATTTAATGAAAGACAGAAAGGAAAGAGAAAATCCATAGGAGGATAAGGGAAGAGAGAGCAAGAGAACTTATACAAGGTGAATTTTATGTGTTCAGAAAGACACAGGGGTACCACCTCCTCCCTCTCCTAAACAAGAACGTCAACAGAAGAGATGGGGAGGCAGCAATGCATACAAAGCTGAAGGATGACTTTTTGTCAGCATTCTGGCAATAATCAGACATTGGCCATATCTGTGCCGCAACTGGGAATGTTATGCACAGAGTGGAAGTCAGAGTATATCTGAGATGTATGAAGACGAGTACTGGTAACAGTACAGCTGTGCCAGCACTGAGATCAGAGCAGGTTTTACAACCTACACAGACCCAATTGTAACTTCTCCGGCTACATTACTGTCTGTTCCTGATGTGGCTACTTTACAGCTAATCTGTTCAGGTGCACAGAAGCTACAGAGTGCTCCTTTGGCAAGGGTCTAGATATCCTTTGACAAGTAAAAGGGGAAGAGGAGGACTTAAAGCAAAGTTAAGGACATGTATTATAGGACCCAGAGGGCCCTATTATGGGACCCTAAAACTGTCAGAACATATATCACAGAGGCATTTGGGATCAGAGGCTATGAAATAACAAAGCACTAATGGAACAATTTGAGGGGAAGGAGAGCTAGGCGTAGGCTAAATGCCGAAAGCTGTTCTGCACAGCAGTTACGTGTGTCGAACTTTTAACAATACATTACCCTCTCTCCTTAGCACAAGGATGACGTGAACAAAAAAAGACGAACAAGGCTATGTTACAGACGAACAAGGCTATGGGATCACAAAAACACTAAAGGCTGCTTTCTTTCAAGTTTGCTTTACTCCAGCTGAAGGTTTTAACGCAAATACCTTTTCTTTTTTTTTTCCTCAATAGAAAAAAAAAAAACCAACCCCACTGGAAGCGTTAGAAGGAAACAAATCGCCACAGTCTGACAACCATTTCTCTGAAACACCCAAACACTCGTTGCGTCGTGACAGCGTTAAGAGCATGTGGCAACAGACCCCGCCAGCTAATAACGTGAGAAGGTAAACGGGGCGCTCCGGAGGGCACGGGCGCCCTCGGCGTGCTCAGGCGCTCGCTCCCCGCCGCCCGCGGCGTCCCGTCGGTGTCCGCGCTGACGGGGGCTCCCCTTGAGGGCCGAGCCTGCGAAGGACGCGTCCGGGGCCGCTGCCAGCCTCCAGCTGCGCAAGGCGGCTGCAAGCGGCGCCCGGTCCCGCTACCGAAGCGTTTCCAGAACAGGCCGGGAGCCCCGGGCGTGCGAGGGCGGGCAGCGGCACCCGGCACCGCAGGGAAGGGACGGCCGCCAACGGGGCGACGGGCAGAAGCGCCCGGGGAGCCGAAGGGGTGCCCCGCGGTGGGGCGGGGAAGCGGGGGCGCTGGCAGCGGCGGGCCGAGGCAGGCGGGGAGGCAGGGGGCGAAGAGCGGAGCTGGGGCAGGAGGGGCCCTGAGCCGCGGCGGCCGCGGCGGGGGGCAACGGGGCTGAGGGAAAACGGTAGCGGGGGCGGCTCAGGCTGAGGGGACGGACGGCTGGGAGGGCGGGGGAAGGGCAGGCCCGCGCCCCGCAGGCAGGGGCGCCCCGCGGCCAGGCCGAGCCGCGCCCCGCCCCCGGCACAGCCTGGAGACGCTGCCGCCAGGCCCCGGCAGCCCGTACTCACCCAGAGCGGCGGGAAGGCGGCCGGCGAGCCCAGCCCTGCCCGCCCCGGCCGCGCTGCGGACACTCGCGCTGCCTCCCGCGGGCGGGCGGGCGGACACGGAGGGGAAGGGGGCGTTAAGCGGCGCGACGCGCTCCCACCCCACTCCTCAGGTAAGACGCAAAAACCGGCCCGCTTGTCCCCATCGGGCTCCCGTAAGGGCTGCCGGGCCGGGGACCGCGCGTCACGTGACCGAAAGAGGGCGGAAGCGGCTCCCGCTGGCGCCTCACGTGCGAGGGGGCCGGAGGGCATCCGTTTTTAGTGAGGGAAGGCGGGCGCCGCCGCGCAGGCGCGCCGGGCGGCGTACCCAGGCAGGCCGCGGGGCAAGGTCGCCCGCGGGGTCGGCGGCGGAGCGTGGCCGGGGGCTGCCCTGCGGGCGAGGGGGTCGGAAGGGGCGCTTGCAGCCGGCGTGGGGCCCGGGGCAAGCGGCGCCGCCGTCTCGGCGACGCGCGGGCCGGAGGGAGCGGTTCGGTGGCCGGCCCCGCCTCCCGCCCGAGCGCGAGGGGTGGCAGTGGGCGGCACGGGTCTCTGCCCGCAGGGACCGCGTTTCACTCGTCGCTGAAGCTTCTGACGGCCTTCTGCCCGCCTGCACGAAGGGCAAGCCGCTCGCCTCGGTTAGTTGGTTGGCGTGGTGCCGCCCTGGAGCCGGGAGCGTTGGTGCCTCCGCGGCTCCTCGGCTGAGCCTCGCGGTAGCCGGTGGTGCCCGAGGGGAAGGAACTTTGGGGCAGCGCTGACCGCAGGTGCCGGCAGAGCCAGGACCCTCCGCTCCAGCGCCTGGACCGCTCCGGCTGCCCGCTGCCGCCTACGGCTCGCCCCTGCTGAAACCACGCCATCTCTTCCATGTTGACTCTCGAGCGGCAGAGCCTCGTGTGGGGCACGCGCACTCTCTGCTGATAACCTGTGTGCCGTGGTGGGTGAACGTGCCGTTGCGACGTAGAAGCGTGAAGATCCAATTAGTATTAAGTGGGTAGAAAATCTGGCTCGGTGTGTGACAAATGTGGCGTACCACCCTCACGTGCGAGGGCAAACGGTCGCTTCGGGGCACGTTTTCGAAAGACGGGTAGTTGCCTAACTACCGCTCCAAAGCAACCGCACGCTTCAAAAAAACCCAGCCGCTCGTAAACATCGCAAAGGCCGTCCTTGTCCTTTTCTATGTCAATCACCACCCCACTAGCATTACGTAAAATTTGTCTGCAAAAACAGTTGACAGAGCCACCCAGTTCCTCTCCTGCTTAAACCCAGCTTGCACATCAATTCTGACTAGCAGAGGACCATCTCCTTATGTCGGTAAACCGCTTCTACCAATTTGCTAAAATGGAGCAAGGCGCAGTAGCGATGGGACCAGAACTGACTTCAGCATGCAACAATCCAATGTTACACACCATCCTCCTCCTGCACCCAGGGTCACCCATCCACCGCACTGCACCGAAACCCAGTCCTGCTCTGCTGACTGAGCGGACTTCATGTATTCCCTCCTGCTCAGAAAGACTGGTATGACGGAGCCCAAAGACGGGCACTGAATGAACTCAACGAACATTTTATAGAGATGGCCCACAGACTAAGGGAATGATACACACACAGATTATATATATATTTATATCTCAAAGGACAGGAAAGGTAATGGTGAGGTGATTAATTGGGATGTAAAGCATGGGACCTGAGCATGACGTAAATGGTATAAAATAAGGGGTGGATAGTGTCCTGGTTTCAGCTGGGATAGTTAATTTTCTTTCTAGTAGCTGGTATAGTGTTCTGTTTTGGATTCAGTATGAGAACACTGATAACACACTGATGTTTTCAGTTGTTGCTAAGTATGTTTATTAAAGTCAAGGATTTTTCAGCTTCTCATGTCTAGCCAGCAAGAAGGCTGGAGGGGCACAAGAAGTTGGGAAGGGACACAGACAGGGTAGCTGACCCAAAGTGGCCAAAGGGATATTCCATACTATGACATCATGCCCAGTATATAAACTGAGGGGAGTTGGCCTGGGGGGGGGGGGCGGAAATCACTGCTCGGGAACTAACTGGCCATCGGTCAGCGAGCGGTGAGCAACTGCGTTATACATTACTTGTATATTCCAGTCCTTTTATTATTATTATTGTTATTTTCTTCATTTCTGCCCTATTAAACTGTTCTTATCTCAGCCCATGAGTTTTACTTTTTTCCCCCCAATTCTCTCCCCCAACCCACTGCAGGGCAGGGAGTGAGCAAGCAGCTACGTGGTGCTTAGCTGCTGGCTGGGGTTAAACCACAAAAGGCCACCATTAGGTGACCCTTCCTGAAACTGGCTCCCCCTCACAGCATAGGCTGCCTAAAAGCAGCTCTTCCCTTGGGATGTGCATAACTATTGATTTTCCAATTCCATACAGAAAAATAAAATGAAAAATGCTATTATATATAGCAGATAATTTTTTAAAGAGAGGAAAGTATGCTCTGAACTTTCTCTATATTTTGATTTATGGTCACAATAATGTTTTGGAGGTTAAAATGAGTAGCAATGCCAGAAATATTGAAGCATATATTGATCCAAGGCCCACAACTTGCTAATTCAGTTCTTTACAAACACCAACAGCACTGTTTTAGAGGCAAGTGGTCTGAAATACAATCTCTTCCTAGACAAAAATAAAAGTTGTATAACATTGAGAATTACACATTCTTTGCCTTTAGATATATGTTACATTTGGCCTCCTTGAAACACAAATTGTTGGCCTGAGCACATCTTACCACGCAATCCCTATAATTTTGTACAAGAGTCTTCCTCAGTTTTACCAGTTCTCCAGGCTCTAAGATTTACAAACTATCAATAGGGATTTAGTCTTTAAAAAAAATAATAATCTGTAAAAAGTCTAAAACCTGGTTCTTGAAGCACACTAGAAATATGGTCCATCTTCCATGACTCCCCCCATATAATCTTATGCTGAGATCAATTATGTAACTATTTTTATTCCATTGAATACATGACTGTTGTTCATAAACTGAGTTGTCGCACAGTAAAAGTGGCCATAGACTAGTCCCTTGAGTTCTAATCTACAGGAAATTCTCCAGAAAAGCCCTGGTGGTGATTTCTAGTGTAGTATCATGTTATGAATTACCATTAGTATATCATGACTATGTCAGCCTGTCCAGGCCCCATGTAGTGTGTCAAATCTCAAAAAGAATTGCATCAGGCTGTACCCTAGCTACCCTCATCCCCTTCAGGATGCTCTTTCCAGTTTTTTATTGTGTAGAAGTCCTAGCACAAATAATTTTGACAGTTTTCAGATCTCTCTGCAGATATCCTTGATTTTCTTGTTCCATGATTTAAAAGACCATCCTTAAGAATGTTACATACAACACTGTTCTGTCAATTTGATTTTCAGATATGTCTTTCTTATTTTCACACTGAACTCTTGGTAGTAATGTTAGGTGAGCCCCTTCCTTTATGCTGCACACAATCTGCTTGTGCGCACTTACAGAATACCTCTGGGTACTGTCTTCTGTCTGAGGAAACACTATTGTAGGGTTCAATTATATGGAACTTAGTTACTGGGCCTGAAAGTAGCTCATGGTCGCAAGAGCGTTCCAGATGCCTTTAGAAGGCCTTGAACAGAATAAACAAGAAGATAGAAAAAAGAAAGATCCCAGTTAGAAAAACACAGGTGCACATTCCACGATAAAGGGAACTTGGCACAAACAACCTCAATTCAGGGGCTTATCTCGGCCAATTGGACTGAGACAAGTTTCGCATGCTCTAGTTAATATAGCCAATTACGTCCTGTGTTTATGCGCATGTACAGAGTGAGTATAACTAACTGTATCTTATGTTTATATGCGTGGACAGTATCAATATAACCAATCACATTTTATGTTTGTGCACGTGGACACCAAATGCTTGCATGCAGCAGCCAATCGGAGCTTCTAAACAACTTAAGAGAATTGTGTAAGAATGATCAGCTAGGCTCAATAAACGGGCGACTTTAATCATCATAGTGGTGTTCTATCATCTGGGCCCCGCATGGAATAACCCTAAACCCTACACACTATCAAGTCCTACTTTTTTCTAGTTTTTACAGGTTTTGGCTTCGTTGGTGGCCAGTCTTTTACTCTCTTTAACCTGGAGTTACAGTGGTTCCCTAGGCAAGTTGTGGGTGGTTGTCAGCAAGCTGCAAGAGTGGCTTCCTTCCATGGAGGAAGAAAACCCCAGCCTAGGCAGGGCAGTGATCTCTGCAACAAGGGCACGGTCCCACCATACTGGGCACAGCAACACAGAGCTGGGCTGGCAACATTAAAAGGTTCTGTTCACTGTCCAGCAACCAGGCAAATGCAAGGTGACAAGTCAGATCCCAGGTCAAAGACAAGTGAAGAAGTGGGAGCGGCAGGGGAGAGGGCTGGGCAGAAGCATACCTACAAAAGAGCTCAGGCAAGGCCCGGGATGGAGCTTGGATGCAGTGCCTGGACCTGTTATGAGAGTGCAAAAAGGCACGGCACTCGAGGGCTCCTGGTGTGCTTGGGGCCCCATCAGCCAGCCTTCCTCATCTTCCTAGTTTTTCCTCAGTGTAATCACAACCCTTTTTCTCATACTATTTCTGTCAACAGCAACTTGCCACCCATCTGAATCCAGCAGAAAGTATGAATGAATGCAGTAGAAGAAAACATGGCTGAGTTGTTCCAGATTGAAACCACTGTCTGTCACCAGCCCATCACTGTATCCTATGTAGAAATATATCTAGGAAGAAGAAAGATAGCATGCAGACATCCAGCTTGGGTATCTACACTGAAGTGCTAGACTTCTAGTGTAGTCCAAGTAGGAGAGAGGGTCTTTCTGAGGGCAAACTCCACTTACTATCTTTTAATCAAATGACACTTTTGTTTGTTTTTTTTAAATAACATTATGCATAGGTAGTGGAAAAGATCATTAGCACTGGGAAGAACAAAAAAAACCAAGTGAAATGGGTCTTTTATTTAGTCAAAATATTTTTATTTGGCTGCATTTAGCAGAAGGTTTGCTTTCCTCTCCCCCCCCCCCCCGCCCCCCATTGTTTGCTTATTATTTCTGATTTTCAGGCTTCCATTCTTTCAGTACAATATGTTAACACTTTGCACCTCGTCAGCACTTTCCAGTTAAGGCTCTCAAAGCATTTACAGACATGAGTTAACTAATCCTCACAACACTCATTAGCAGTAAGGAAGTAAAATGATCTGCATCTGCAGAGAGAAGTTAAGATCAACTTTTTTCAAGTTTTTCTTTGATTTTCAGTATCCAGCTTATATTATGCTGGGCTTGATGAACATATATGTCCCTGCAGTTGTGTTTCATACTTTTGAAAGAAAGACTGAGTTTGAGCACTCAAAATCTAAAGCTATTTATGAAAATCTTTCTTTAGTAACTTGTTGAAGGCCACACAAAAAGTGAGCAGTGGAATCCAAAACTGGGAACAAGGCATAACTCTCAGTTATGTGCTACTCTATGAGACATAACTCTTTGTAACTTACCTTTGGACTTTAAAAACCACAATCCATTCCGTTCTCCTTACACATTATCCTCTACTGACCATTTCCAGCAGACTTCAGCCTCAGGTACTTACATTCTGCATTTTGCTAGCAAGTTTTACATAAGAGTCTTCACAGTCATCAATTGTATACTGTATACAGTACCTTTGGGTGACTGTAATGAGCCTTAGTGAAAAAAAACCCCACCAAAACCCCAACAACCTAACAAGCAATGGGTGTGGGTTTTATCTTTGAGTATTTAAAGCAAACTTCAGAGTTTATGGAAAAATCTAATATGTGATTGTTTTATGGAAAACACCCTCAACCCCAAACCTGGTTCAAATGGAAGACTAAATATTAACTTGACATTAATACCTTCTTATCAGTAGTGCATCTGCATAGAGATTCTTCATAAAACCCTGCAAATTCACAATTATACCTTGCAAACAGAAGTATTATGACTGTTCAAGCAAACAATAATTTTAAAATATCCATTCAGTTCATCTAAATGGTGTCTTCACGTTAGCTCCATCAGAAGATACTGGCACGAAACAGATGGAACTTTTTCTTAGTTAGGTTAACACTGAAAATTCAACAGTCAGACAAACACAATGCAAGTATTTTAACAGAAACAATATAAAATTTCACTGGCTTAAAAAACATCTAAATGAGAAATCTTGGTTATTTCAATGAATTGCTAGACCCTACATTTAAAATGATGCATTTACAGAACTATTCAGATGAATTAGGCTTCTTCTATAACACTAAATACTGGAATTCTGATACATTGTGCAAGTATTAAAAAATATTAACATTTTAAATGTTAACATTACAACTTTAAATAGCCTTGCAAGTGCAATGTTATAAATATTAAAAAAACCAAACCTCAGAGCTACAATTTTTTATAAGTTATATGAGTAAATGAAAGTGCTTTTCAAGTATTTATGTTCATTTACAGTTGGATTCTCTTGTGTAAGTCAGTGCTTAGATGGTCCAATTTAAATATCAGACTTTTTAAAATTTTGGATGCATACATTGTACTGGATGGAATAAATGGTTTCATTTGCAGAAATGTGTGATAAATATTTAAATACAGAATATAATTTGTGATAAATATTTAAATATGGAATATTACAAAATGTGAATATTATAATTTTTGTTATATATTAAAAATAAAATAGAAAGACATCACATCCTGATGGGTGTGTGATAACCTGATAATGCCATGGGAGCCCTTAAGCTCTACAGTAATTGTCAATTCCATCAAAATCCCAAATTATGATATGGTGAATAGTTGTTCTTTGGTAGAGACAAAAGCATGTGTTCATAAGAGGCTCAATACTGTTAACTTTTGAAGAATTTAAAGAACTCATGATCTGTGTCAAAAGCCATGGAATCTAATGAAAACTTTCCAACACTTTACATTAGTCAGCCCTTAGCCATAGTCACTCTGGAGAACACAGCTAGTGCATGTCACCACTGTACTGTCTGCCCAGTGCATGGTACAGCTCCCTTTCTGGCTAGCCAAGAACCATTATTACTGCAGTGATACAAAAAAGATTGTATTCCTGTTGCCAGCCACAGGAAGGGTGAGGTAAGTCGGGAGATACTTGTTTATTAGACAAGAAAACCAAAACAAAACAACCCTAAATGAATCATCATATATTTAAAAAGTGCACTGAAAATATTTCCTATTGAACCCTATCTCTCATAAATGCCAGATTTTCATCTTAAATTATATCCACTTTGAACACTGAACATATGTAAGCTGATATTAGAGCATTTAGTTTGTCTTGCGGTTTGAAAAGCACATGACACAAGGCAGCATTAACATCTTTCATTAAAGATCTGGCAATGCCATAGTTTTATCGTGAAGATGCAGCTTAGAAATGACATAGCTCAGCAGAAGCCCCTGCAGACTGCCATTACAAGCTTTCTCCAACAAAGTGCTTTGTCATTTGCCAAAGACAAAAGTCAAACTGTTGCCCTACCTCACCACAGTGCTGCACTGGCAATTTATAATTTTCTTTCCAGATGCAGTTGAACTTTAATAAATTATAGCTCTTCAGAGTTAGGCAATTCTTTGTAATAAAAGCAGAGTTTCATGTTCCATCAAGAGTGGCCACTGTTTAGACTGGTCTCTTCATGCAGACCTGACAACGGCTGATGATATTTTCTAGTTCTCCTGCTTTCAAAGTCTGTGGAAGAGGTTTCCTAAAAGAAAGAAAACAAACATTTACTTTTTTCTTTGAAAAACAGGGAGAGACGATGAAACTTTGGATAAGGAATTATTGACAACAACACTGAAATCCTGGACTCATTTAAGGCATCTTTGTGCTGCAGAATGACCCTGAACCTAACAAAGGGGGATGCCTAAACTGAGGGGAATTACTAGGAGAGCCCCCGTGTTATGCAGGCAGTTATTGTCTCCTTGGACACTTGCAGCATGGATGCAACGTGTATGGATGCAGGGAAGTACAGTTTACCTGAACATTCTTCTTGGATTTAACGATGCCAACCAGAAACTATAGGAATTTGTGTAGTAGTTGCATGTCCCTCTGCCATGGCACTCTATGAATGGGATGGCTCGAAATTCTTCCAAACAAGATCCAGGAGATGCCAATGCTTGGCCAGAAGCTTCTGAGCCGGCACTTGTATACTGTAACCACCAATACATTTTTTATGAGAACTCGTCCATCAACTTTTAGTAAACTGCAGACAAAAAAAAAAATCTCTTTCTAAAACATACCATATGTTCTGTAGTATATCTTGGACAAAACAAAATGAACATAGATTAGTTTTATCAAACTTACAAGGAAGCACAAAAACCTTATGAAAATTCAAGCACAGTTATGGAATTTCTTAAGTCCCTGCAAAGGCCTTTTTCTGCTCAATGAGAAGGCATGAAACTGTAACCAGTACAAAGACTAAAAGTAGCTGGCTTCTGTCCAGTTCAGGACTACAGTAACTGAATTACAAATAAGCCAAATCCCCTATTTTGTGTGTGTTCATATTTTTTGTGGCATTGATTGCTTCTCCAAACACAAAAAGCAAAGAAAGCATTTTCCTTCTCTGACGTTGGCAGATGCTTACAGAAATAGCTCTGAAATAATTTATGACAGTAGAAAATCAGCTAGAAAATACCATTTAAATTTGCTGATGTTAGAAACAAGTAAATTATTTTAACCAGATGCTGCAAAAATTCTCTTGTTCTTTTCCCAGATGATTATTATTATTATTACTACTACTACTACTTGGGGCCAAATCCCAGGAGAGAAAACAAATTTCACATTAGACCTAAAAGGACTTTACATCATGCAAGAAAGAGGGGGGTTTAATTCTGTCTTTCGCCCTCATTTGCTGGCATCCCTATGATATCCCGAAGGCATGGATAACAAAGATGAAGTGCTACGTCCCCTAGTATAGATACAGCCTTATTCCCATAACCAGCTCTCAACCTGCAGTCACATTATGAACTTTCTTCATTCATATCTTGTTATGTCATCAAAATCACTGTGGCAGTCTTTTGTAGACAGTGTTCTGCATTTGTTTTGATTTTAGCTTTCTGTGGAGTTCAGCCCCAAGATCTGATTTATAAAAGAACTGTCTGGCATAGAAGTGGGTCAGTTATTTCTGTGTATTTGTGTTCAGGACCGGTTTAACCACTCCATTCCCCAAACCTGTTTCTGAGATCTTAGCATGATACTACAAAATGAGAGCAGGCAGTTATTTTTGTCAGACCAAAATCCTTTAATCTTTTCCCCTTTTCCTCCTGCCATCCATTTTTGAAGACAGATCAGAATAGTTTTATCCAATGCCAGAAGCATAGGAATGAGTTAATTGAATTATTGCCTACTTCTTGGCAAAGGAAAAAAAAAGAATTAACAATTGTTAAGAAACAAATGAGCTATAAGCAGATGAAAATGCCAATGAAAGTGAGAGAACATAAAATTAATAATTCAAGTCTTTATATCCTTACCATAACAAAAGAAAAACCCTTCCAGAGAGATATCCAGCCTTCTGGACATGCAGGAACTACAGTTGTTTGGCTGTGAACTGCTATTACCATTGCAGCTCCTTCACAGACAACACACCTGTAAGAGAAATGCACATGCATTCAGTGCAGATGAGGGAAAACATGGAAGCAGACAAAAATTGTATCTTCTGGGATAGTAGCTACCTAATAGCAGAGCTTACTATAAATGTTACAACTCACAGAGATTTTCTCTGTTTAATGAGGAGATAAGTAAATTGAAGGTAACCCAAATACCTTGCTTTGCAATCTCTACCAGTAACAGCAGACAAAAATTGGTATAAGATGGAAGTTAGTCCCAGAACATTTAAGCTTCCCAATTTTGCCTTTACTGAAGTAACAAGCTAAATGTTACCTTCTTCATGTGCTCAGTACTTTATGTTGTTATGGTTTAGATCAGAGTTCTGTACTTTTATTTGCTAAGATTAGAAAAAGTAATCTTTATATCCTAAATGAAGAAACTATGAAGCTGAGCTACTAGATTGCAACAACTGGGTAGGGCAGGCTAGAAGACAAAGTGCAAAGCTTGCCTTCCCATCTTTGATTTTGCTACTCTTGGTCATTCACGCTTTTAGAGCTTTTCCTCTTTTAAGATGCTCTTCAACCTTCTCAGCTGTTCTAAAGCAACTAGAAAGGGCCACATTTGCACAAGGGTATTTCATAGCAGAAAACCTTCAGCACCAGCTTAAAATGTTCTTCAGCAACTACAGTAAATGTATCACACATAATTGAAAGCAGAACTTCATTTTTACTGTATTTCAAATAATGAAGCTATCTTTATTTCATTTTAGTCTGCCTCTGATAGACACAACAATAGTTTTTTAAAAAAATAACACTGCTATCAGTAGGATTGTGTGCCATCTTCTCATGTCAGCTATGCAGATTAAGACCTGTGGTGGTACCCTAGCTTTAATCTAACTTTTGTTAGAGTATCACTGGGTATCTGGCATATTCAGGTGAGTAATCAAAAATCAGGTGGTTAAAAACAGTGCTTGTACTGGCTCAGATGGGCAAGTCTTTGCCTAAGATTTGCCGTTCAAAACAATTTATGGTGTCTGTGGTTCCAGGCCAGAAGAGCTAAAATTCTTATACTCTTACCTGCTTATATGGGGCTCTAGAGCCCTGCCAGAAATCGGTGCCATGTCTACTGGCATTACTGATGCAGTTGACAGCCAGTATGAATAGTCATTGCGAGAAGCAAAACTACAAACATCATTGGTGTTACAGAATAAGAATGGCATGGTGGTAAATCTCTGCAAGCAGCTACCAGCTGTTCCTAAAAGATAAAAGAGGAGAGGTTTGTGACAGATAGGAGATTACATTTAGTGCAGCAAACAGAAGAGACACACATAATGGCATCCAATCTGCTATAGTGAGAATTTAAAAGTTGGTAACTATAAAAAGAGAAGTGTCTATACAGTGGAATTATCTGAAAGCAAAATGCCTGTGGTATAAAGGTATTTATATAAAAATAAGGGCTAAACAAAATCTGTTAAAATAATAATATCCTCTTGAATGGTATCCTTGACACAGTAGCAGGGATTCAGCTGCTTAAACAAAAGCTTCTGGTGCCATTTTTTACACCCTAAAGCATCCCATTTGGTCTCCAAAAAAAGCAAGATTCTCTCTCAGATCCTGCGTTATTACTGTCAGCCCTGTGCAGATGCTGTGAACATTTATACTAGATATCTATCCATAAGTAACTGAATTCCTCCTCAAAAATGACTAGGGATAGCAAAAAGGGAATTTAGGAGGTGCGGGAGAGAAAGGTGTCTTTCAAGCTGCAATTCCTGACTTGACTCAAAGCAGCAGACCACTCTGGAGGCTGATGGTTGAAATCAATGTTCGTCTTGGATACTCACTGTGAGTTTGATTTCATGACAACTTAGCATTACTGGACTCTAAAGAAAACTATCTGAAAATTTTTACCAATACAGTACCAAGATCTTGTCCATGTGCCCGTTCATTTCCTTGTACAAAAAGCAGCGAATAGCCAACATAAATCTGTGATGTCCCATGTGGGCATGAAGGAATCTTTGTTGACTGACTATGCCGGGTAAACATAAAACCTCTTCTTGTTGGACCAGCAGTGATAGTACCTGGTGATCCAGGTAACCCCTGTAGACCTGGAAAGCCAATCAGTCCAGGTTGTCCTGTGGAGGGGAAAGAAGTATGACTAGAAATATTATAATTTTGTTTGAATTTTTACTTCATTTAAATTAGTGGAACCACTTGAAAACTAACAAAAAAATTATCAGTAAGAAGATACAACTTGAAAATTGGTAGTATTTGTTGCTAGATGTATTAACTCCTTCAGACCTAGCTCAGGTAGCTTTACATTGCATAGTTTCATGGAATAGTGAGGTATTTGAAAGAACCATGGCCATTTTTACCAAAAAAGTTGTAAAGTAAAAACTTTTTATGGTGACTAAATAGAAATATTTAGTTCTATTTGATGTCATAAGAAGGTACACCTAGGGATTTCAAGAGGATAAATAAATGTAATTAGTAACAGAGGAGCACAGTTAAGGCATATCTTTGTAGCTTTTATTTCAGTTGTGAACATGTATCTGTTAAAAGCTAAGAATGTGCTTGCATGTGCTTGTGGCCCTAAAGCTACTGTAACTATTACAGAATCTCAATACATGCAAGAGGAAGGATTTACAGAAATCAGAAATACAGTTGAACTGTAAATTCAGTAGTAGCAGTCAAACAGAGATGTCCGCTTTCCTGTACCTCTTTGTCCTGGAAATCCTCTGTCTCCTTTTGGACCAGGCAGTCCTGGATGACCTGGATGACCAAAACTTCCTGGTAGACCTTTTACTCCTTTAGGTCCTAAATTATAATCAAGAAAAAAACAGAATTATATAACAGTAGTTATTCTAGATTTTAATACTGTCCCCACGTAAATGTAGCTGTGTTAGAATAAAAACATCAGCATGAATTCACGAAGTTTTGAGACTGTCTGTGGTGTAACTGTCACTGTACTTCCTATCAGGAAGATTACAAGGAAATATCGAGTGTATTGCAGAAAAATATTATTCTTATAAGAAATGTTTACAGAAACCAAAGCAAGTACCTTTTTCTTTTAGCATATGACATACAATAGAAATATTACAAAACTCTAGTAACAGGCCAAAAACATCTTGGTCATGGTTTGTAATTCTTTGTAAAGAATTTTTAAAACAACTTTAAGGAAAGTGTAAAAGAACAATTCTTTAGTGCCTTTGTTATGCTGGAGACAACTGTCATTCCTGAGTGGGGCATGCCTTCTGGCAAGCCTGTCCCCCTGAGGAGCTCCCTTCCTCCAGTGGAAAGCTGTGGTATTGAGAAGGGTGGCCAAGTACCCACTGCACATCCACCTCATCCTACCTTCTCCTTGCTTCCACATTCCTCACAGCAGTGGCAGGCTTCACTTCTAGTGCCAATGGAGAAGTAGCCAGCCTCTCCTTTCCTTTCCCACCCCCAGGCTATGACAGGCAATCACTTCGTAGCACATCTAGAGTACTTCTATTGTGTGTGGTAATTTCCAGCCCCAAAAATGACAAACATCCTGAGCATGGTTCTGGCTGTATGAAAATGGTGAATGTTTTGATCCAAGTTTACTTTTTATTCCATTATGTTGCTTAGGCTTATGTTGGGGGAGAAACTTACTCATTGACTGTGCGGGTGGAGGGCAGATGGAATGGGACAGGTTATAAATACAAGGTTGCTAACAAGGTACAAAGAGCTATTTTAAAATATGAAGAGGTATTATTAAAGACACGTCAGTTTTCTATGCAGAAGCATGTTTTGCCGCTGAACCAAAATGTTCCACTAAGCACCACACACAAACATGTATAGAGATAAAAATATAAACCACCTTGTAGTCCAGGAATCCCTTGAATTCCTTGATCACCTGGTGTTCCTGGGATTCCTGGCAGTCCAGGAGGACCCTTGCTTCCTGGGACAGAGAATATTCTCCCAGGGACTCCAGGTGGACCTAGCAGCAAAAATATAATGAAGAGCTATTGCTTTATATTAAAAGAAAGCAAAAAACTACAAAACAAAACAAACAAATCAACCTAAGTCAGCTGGTATTAGAATGAGAAGGGTTGGTTACCACGCTGGCCCTTTGGTCCCCTTGGCCCTTCTGCACCTTGTGGTCCAGGGGGTCCTTGATTACCCTTTTCTCCTAGGAAAGAAGATTGAAGATATATCTGTCTGGTTTAAAATGTCAAAACAACTGTCAAAGTTTCAGTGGCTTATTTAAGAGTCCTGCATGATCCATGCAACCTTCCCAAAGAGTAACACAGCCTGTAGACTCATATGAAATGTGAAACTGGACTTCTACATCTCTGCTGTTACTGTATAATTTATAGGCCAAGTGCACTCAGTTTGTAAGAAGTTGTTTCCATGCCTATCTTCATATAATGGCTGGTCCCATAAACCTAGCTTAAAATTTCAACTTTAGACTATGTCCTTTTTATCTCATGTGTTTTTGTCACTGAGTATACAGGTCAAGTGCTGCCTTCAGCAATGCTGTGCAGCTCAACTGCCTTTAAACCCTATTGTCAGTTATGCTAATGGCTGCTAGGAGGGTTGTATAGTTTTTTAAGTGTTTGAAACTTCATAAGCAATTCTTTTCACTGCACAAAATATGAGGTTACATTCAGATTACTCTCCACAGCTCTGCTGGAAATAAAAAAAAAAAAAAAAAAGTCAACTGTATTTTATCATCAGGTCAGGAGATTTGACTGACTGCCATGAAATGAGAGCTTTTTGCTTAAGAAAGTCTACTTACTGCCTGTACAGTGACGTTTCAAATTAGAACAAATTTAAAATACACAATAATTAGTATGGAACACAAACCAGTAGGTTAAACAGATAATGACAATTCTGTGTCACTGTATATCATGCAATTGAAAAATGAGAATATTGGAGTAATGCAGACCTATATCAGATTTAAAGCACTAGAAAAATGTCTAAATTAAAAGGATTTTTAGCTAGCTACTGATCTGACTAACTCTCATGAATATGAAATTAGTGAAGTTAATACATTTAACAGTTTGTCTGCTGATAAACTGGTGAATTAGATTATAATTGGGACTATTCTTATGGCAAACAGATGACGCAGTGCTCTGTGTTGTAATTATAATTAAATGTTCAAGTTCTATATCTAAAAGGTTGCCAGAAAGTCTCATCTTGTAGCAGTGGTGTGGCATTTCTAATTAGCAGACTCAGTCCCAAAGTCCTTATGCATTATTAATCACTAAGGACAAACTTGTTTTGCATTTGCCTGAGGTGAAGGCCATTGACGTTTCAGGCCTTCTTCACTTCAACATCAGTTTGGACATACCCATAGCTCTCTTGGTGATCACTTGCATTTATAGCTGACTTACCCCCTGCTCTTGATTGAAAAACCTCAAAACCACAAATACTATTACAATGCAACATGTAAATGACTGTATTAGGCACAGAGAAGTGTATGTAATAAATACATGAATACCTTTTACACCTGGGAATCCAAGAAATCCAGGGTCCCCTCTAGCACCAGGATAACCTGATCGACCTTCTATTCCCTGCAAATCAGGTAACAGCAATAATAAACAGGAAGCAGCATCTGCACACTATGAAGTACACTTTCTTTTTGTTTAGAATATTCAGAGCATTATGTTCACAGAATATGCTACAACTAGAATTATCTGCTCCATTTGTAAGCATGTTACATGTTAGAAATAGTCATATCATTGTTAATGTTATTCTGCAATACAGAACAGCCAAGGAAATGACGTGCCAGAAATTCACAGTAATTTTTTTTTTAGCCACTTAAGTCCATAAAAGTTACTTTTCATATCCATTTTAATATTTTCCCTCTATTAAATGAGGTTTTGGGGACGATGTGGGGTTTTTCTGTTTTGTTGTTGTTGGGTTTTTTTTAATTGTCCTGGGTGTTATTTTCATGGCAAGAGCAAATTAACAATGGAGTAGGAAACAAGCAATATTCCTTTCACTGACTTTTGGACCGGGAGGACCAATGTCACCGTCTGGGCCTGTTGACCCTGGTATGCCATCTGCCCCTCTAACACCTTTGCTTCCTTTCATGCTGGGAGTGGGAAGACCAGGAGGCCCTGGAAAACCTGGAGCACCTGTACAGAAACACCAGAGTAAGTAAAGTCTACTGCCAATGAAATTTCACATACATTACATACAATGTAGTACAACATTGAGTAACTCTATAATGGTACTCATGTTTATCACCTCAGTGATTCCCAAGTAAATATACTCATTTTAAAAAAAAAAAAAAATCAACTCATTTTTCCTAGCCAGCTAATTTAATCTGAGATCATAGCTGAGTTCTTGCAGTACTCTGTAGCACTACAGTTTCTTGAATATCCTCCAGTTGTAGTTATGCCTGTAATCATAGAATCATTTAGGTTGGAAAAGACCTTCAAGATCATTAAGTCCAGCTGTAAACCTAACACTGCCAAGTCCACCACTAAACCATGCCCCTAAGTCCCACATCTACCCGCTCATGCTACCTCACTTCTTTAAAGTTGGATCTCAGCTGCCCTACAGACCACATGGGAAGAAAGCAAAATCATGCAATTGAGTGGACTGCAAAGCTTAGCATTATTTTAGTTAACATCACACTGCATAGACCATCACAGTGTTTGCAACAGTAACATTGCATTAACTGGTAAAGGAACTACCTGCTTAATTATGAAGCTGTCTTGGGGGAAGACCTCTTTCAACCTTGAGTTCTGGACAGGCTGAATTCTGCTTTCAATAATCAGTATATCATTTCAGATAAATAAGGAGTAATAACAACACACCTGGTCTCCCATCTGCACCAGCAATACCTCTATTCCCCTTTTGGCCAGTAATTGCCATGCCTGTTGCGCCTTGAAATCCAGGTAACCCCACTAAGCCAGGAGGTCCAATGGGTCCTTGATCACCCTGATGACCTTTCATACCTGGTGGCCCAGGAAAACCAGGCAGGCCCATGTCCCCTTTGATTCCTGCAAAGTATAAGTATTACATTTGGGGAGAGCTGTAAAGATGGTAAGATGATGTGACTACACAGAGTATATGCATTTACTACACTGCAAACATAGAATTCAACCTTTGTCTTTAGTATGGAGGAGTCCCCAAAGCCACCTTGCTAATGTAAAGCAAAATACTTGTGAGAAGACAGGATTCACTGCAAGGTAGTGTACACACACCACTCTTTTTTCTTTTCTCTTTTTTTTTTTTTTTAAATTTAAAAAAAAACTCCACTTCAGAAATTGCTTATACAAAGGAATAAACTTGAGAAGAGGGTAGAAAGACCAGAGCAGGGAATATTTCTTGATGGATTAAGTAGAAGAAATGTTACTTTGAACATCAGAACTGGCAAATAATTTTAAACTAAATTCCAGCTAAAAGCATCAATAGGAGTACCACAAAGTAAGAGACTACTCCCAAAGGATATTGTTCTAAGGTTGATCTTCGAGTGCATGATCTCTATATGGAGGATATGAAGACAGAATTTTTATTTATTTATTTGTTTATTTTTAAGTAAAGCAAATCAATGGATTTCTACCAGTACTAGAAATACAATGCAACAAAATAAAAAATGGGAAAAGTCCCCTCAGTCAACTGCTCACTAAAAGAGGAGATGAACAAGATTAAAATGCAATCACTGCAGCTTTCTTACAGTATGCTTAGTATTCAGCATCATCAGTTTTCATTAGAATATACTCCGTTAATCAAATTATGCATCAAAATAAAATTTCAAAAGCTCTAGAATGTGTATATCACCTTCACAAAACCATAGAAGTTAGCTTCTTTATTTCCCTTTTACAATAGCCTTAACTTTACAAGCAAGAACTCTTGACATTTAACATATAGCACCAAATCATTGATCAAAAGCACAGAATCACTCTTGATTTCCTTTGACACTCTTAGTGCCATTTCAAGCATCCAAAAGCAGGAGGTGACTTGAAGATGATGATTCTGGTATTTAAAAGTTAAGCTTTTGCTTTCTGAAAGGACAACTCACCTCTACGACCAGGAATACCTCGAAGGCCAGGGATTCCTCTCCCTGGTGCTCCTATAAAATATTAGGTCATGTTCAAGTCCTGAGTAATTATTAGAAAACATCATAGTTGCCTAATATTTCATACATTTCTTCAGAATTCACTGAATCAAAATGTAGATTTTAGTTATATGTAAAATATAATGTATCAATTATTTCCATTTCTTCTATCCAGAAGTACAAAATAAATTTGTGTAGGAACTCTTATTGAAAAATCATATTTAAGGTACATTCTACAATAAGCTTTGTCTTTTTTCAGAGGAAAAAAAAACAGAAGAAAAAATCTGCATTTAAGTTAGTTACTAAGAAAAATAGAAGAAATGTAAATACCTAAAAAAGAAAATGTTAACAGTGATTACTTCAAATTTAATTTGAAAAAACTTCCTAAATACTATGAACGCCTTCTCAGTATCCTCTTTATACTAATATGTAAAGAAACATTTTCACTGTAGAATATGAAAACACTTTCTGTCAGAATTCAGTGGAAGACTAAATCTATCTGAGGATGTTGATGACATCAGAAGTGACATTTAAATGAAAGGTTTTACAACCAAAGGAGCAGGTCATAGAAACCTTCACTATTCATGTAAACACTGTGATTCCTTTCATCTTATTTCCACGCAAGAGAGGAGACCTCTTTAAAGGATTTTTGTTCTTTTCATCTCTTTGAGATTAAACACGTAAGAACTGTTAACAGCAATACTTGGCTCTTGCAGACATTAACATTTTTAGGCAACATTATGACAAACCACATGTATAATAGAGTGGTGACAGATGCATTTGGGTTGTTGACAGCATGTACAACAATTACAAAGAAAAGCCTGTGAAGTGAAAAACCTTCTACTTATAAATTTATCTTTGGCTCCACAGAAGCTCCTTATTAATCCTTCCCAAACAATCCTTGTCAGTTTAACTAGGGCAAAAAAACAATTGTAAAACTGAATGAAAATATTTCACTGGTGTTACCTGGTTCTCCCTTTACTCCTGGGCGACCAGGCATACCATCCTGACCATGATTACCTCTTTCACCAACAAGCCCATTTTTTCCAGGGTGTCCAACAGCACCTGTGAATTATAATGGACCACAATATCATTTTCACTTCTATTATTCTGCATTTCAAAAGGATAACAAATGAGTCCCTTTTATTAAAATTTAATTAGTTCAGCTACTTCAAAGATAGATGTAAGTGTAGCGGTACATAAACATTTCTAAAGAGCAACATATACTTTTTATTGAGCTCAGCAGCCTTTAATGGCTTTAACACCCCCCACTATTTTCACAGGCAATAACTTCCTGTCTTTCAAATACATTTTAGAACCCTGCCTTTGATTTAACCCATGCTGGTGGGAATCCATACAGGCAGTGTGGTCTCTCTCCCTGGCTTTATTACAAACTGAAGGTTTCTCTAAACAGGGAGTAGATTCTGATCTTTCCTAACTCTGCTGATAAGTCAGTGCAAGTTCACTAACGTCAACAAAACCACAACATCATAATTTTGATGAAGGTCTCTCAATATTTTGAAGACAATGACTGGCACGCCTTTATTAAAGTCTGCATTGCATACCTCTCTGTCACTGCATACTTACACATTCCCCCTTAGGTATATTTTGAATGGTTTGATCTTTTCTGTTGCTTTAACAAGAAACTACAACTGTGCCCCCTCTTTCAACTCTAATTACTTTTCTTCTCCTCCTTATCTACTACATCTTAGTTTATTATTCTATTTTAGGAGGTAGAACAAGCCTTTCTTACAATTGTGTGGATATCATATCTTTAGACCTCTAGAGGGGAGAAAAAAAAAAGGGCAAAAAGCTTTACAACGGTGAAACAAAATTAAAACACCTTGCCTCAGCTGAACCGGTAACATTGAAAACACACTGTTGAAGTCCTTAGCTGCAACCACAGAAGGTAAACTAAACAAACCCCCTAACTAACATAAACAGAGACTGCAACTGCATCAGTTAAATTCTAAAAAGCTCAAAAGAATAAGAACACCAACTGCCTCATTACAAAGAAACTAACAAACCAGGGGGCAGTGATCTGGGAGAGATGCTATATGCCATACCAGGAGGGCCTGTAATGCCCTGTTGTCCTGGGCGGCCCTGCAGTCCTTTAACACCAGTATCTCCAGGAGGTCCAAGCTTCCCTGTAAGAAAAAAGAGTGTGGGAGAGGAGAAAGGGCATTATCACTAGATCCAGATTCAGTCTGAGAACTTTGCTATCATTTCTGCTTTGGGCGGCTGCGAAAGATCTCTAGCTGACATAAGCTAGCCTGGCTGCATGGACTACAAAGGAGCTATTTAGGTTTACAGCAGTTGAATATAAATGTGCCACCCCAAAGGCACCCTGTGTAGTTTACTGAGAAATTATCTTCTTCTGGAAGCATGTCAACATCTCATCACCCCTCCAAAACAAAACATACCTGGGATTCCTGCACTTCCAGTTTCACCTCTGATCCCATGTGGTCCTGGTACTCCTTTATGTCCTGGATGACCTTGGGATCCTTTTTCTCCTTTGCTGCCCAAAACTCCTGGGGGGCCTGGATCTCCCTGAGAAATAGAAGTTGCACACGAAAAGGTAAAGAATCACCTTACATTAAATACATTACATTCCATATTTGAACAACAGAAAAATCATACATAATTTTAAAGGTTAAGTAAGTGTAATCACAGTTCACTATGATTTTCAGACAAAAAAATCAAAGTAGACTGATACGAAGTCTTCTCATAATACCACTGATCCTTTAGACATAGCTAAGAAAAAAAATATCTTTCTTTAATCTATACACACCAACTTCATCTTCAGATGTTTTCACCAACACATAGACTTTCCTTCAATTTTATTCCAACAGCTCCTCTTTTGATCCAAACAAACATTCCTTACATAATATGCAGCTATAAAAAAAATACTGAAATGCATATTTTTCCTTGAATTCCTACTGACTTTCATGACAGTAATCTCATTGTGGCTACCCAGCTAACACAGAAAAGAAACATACAATTTAGACAGATTACAGGAGTTATAGTACCATTTACAGCCTCAACCACGTACAATCTCATATGTAAAAAGACTCCCAGTTGTTCAACAACCAGAGTATGTGGAGTAAAATTGTATCCAATTGACCTAACATAAAAGATACTGTTTTTTTCTTAGCAATATATATTACTGAACATAATATATACTGAATGTAATACATATGACTAAGAAAAAAAACCCAATTCATGTTGTGTAATATTACTAGACTGACAAAAAACAACAGTACAATTTTAGCTTATGAAACTTTTGTGTTTGCTAAGATTATGTTTTTATGTACTTTTTAATGTGCAAGTATTCCTACTGCTAACTTTTTAAGTGCAAGTCCTTGCTCTTAATGGATTAGCAACTTTTACAGAAACAAAGTTATTTCCAAGATGTTCCATCTTTACAAATAAGAAATTCTTGCACCAAGAGAAAAATGAAATATAATTAACTCAAAAATTTCTCCTTAGTAATGACACAATAGAATCTTCATACTTTTTATCACTAACAAATCATCTACTTCTGCAAACTCTGCAGCTCTCGCTTACATGCTGTTCTGTTTCTATAGTCAAAGGCTCTGCTTATTGCCTAATATGACAATGTTTCCAATGCCTTTATACCTTTGGACCAGGCTCTCCTGGAGGCCCAGCAGATGGGTACCCAGGATCTCCTTTGTCACCTGGAAAGCCACCATAGCCCTGTGGACCAGGGTCACCTGATGGTCCTGGAAAGCCCGGAGATCCTTTCTGTCCTTTTGGACCTGGAAAAATACAGATACTGATACCATTCTTAAAAGAATCATAATTGTATACTACACCTTGTGTTTTGTGAGCTACTGCTTGTATATTCAGATATTCATTCTTCATTAAAGTAATTTACACAGCCAGTGATTTTATTTCTAAACCCATCAAAAAGAGGTTCTTATATGTAACAATATATAAATTAAATAAGTTATATTTCATTTAGAGAGAGGGAGAACTGTATTCTGCAAGTCAAGCAAATGCTGGCGTGGTGAGAAGTCTATAGGTACCACAAAGAATAAATCCCAGTCTAAGTATTGTATAGTACGCTTACAGTAACTGCTCAGATCTGTGCAAATGCTTCTATAAAGGTCTATGAATTTGTAATATGGCTTGACAGAAAATGACCTGGAATTCCCATGTCCCCTTTGTTTCCTGGTGCACCTGGGAATCCTTGTCCTCCAGGAATCCCTGGAAGACCCATAAATCCTTTGACACCTGCAAGATGAAGAAATAAGTGTCATCTTCACATTTTTGCTTTAGACACTGGCTGGCTGGTAGAGCTGTCATGAATACAGAATCCTCTACCACACACCTTGACATGGTATCTTATTATTTTATAAATCAACATGCAGCCTCTTGCCCCAGACACAAATAAAATTATCATTATTGTTGTCAGAAAGCCAAGGAAATAACAAGCATCTTATGTATCAACATTAAAATCAAGGTTTGTGACCACAGCACTTAGGGGCAGCAACTGAAATATACTTTTGCAAATTTTTATCAAGATCATGAATTTATATTTACACGCTGGACTCTCCTTTCATTGTCCCTCTGAGTTCTGGGCATGTCACAATCACATAATTACTTACTCATTATGCACTTCTCATGCACGACCAGTACACTCAAGAGCTTTTTCTTATATGGTTTAGGCACTTTTTTCCTCTACTCCATTATCTTTAGCTTAATTTAGCTAAATTAGCATTCAGTTTAATGACTGCAAGATCTAGTTGCATCTAGAATGTTCCCATGTCTAAATTCCAGGGTACTGGCAATGCCTGAACATTTAGGCAGGTGAGGTCTTATTTTCTTCCATAAAAAGTTAGGGAGTAGTGGAGCATTTGCAGTTTTTCCTGTGATGGCTACACTGCAATGACTACAAAGGATGTTAATGACAGAGTATAGCAGTGATGCTATAATAGCAGGTAGCATGGATAACTGCCATCATGAGAAGAGCCATTTTGATTCCAAGTTTAAAATTATTTCTAATTGTCACCATTTTTATGTACCTAATTATAGTGTCATATGGTTTTCTAGAAAGAAGTTATCTCAAAGAATCAAAACCATAGAATACAGAGAAGTAGAGATGTTTTATTAGCATCAATTTAAAAAAAAAACAGATGAATTGTCTCACTCAAGGGTCAACATGTATCATTATGTATGAGGTTATGGAAATGGTAGAGCAAACGTTGTGAAATAGCTTAGGTAGGTTTATGATTTATGCAGGTTCTTTTGAAGTCTGCTTTTCACTGCAGATATGGTAACTTAAAATTTAAGCCAAATATGCAGGCTTTGAAATGGGAAATAAAAGCAATCTGAAATAAAAAAGCTTCTGAAATATTTTTGTGCACAATTCTAATGTTCATATTTTAGAAGTCTTACTTTTTTTTTTTATATAATATTAGGAATTCAAACTTCTTATAAATACCAGTTTTTATTTATTGGCCTCATCACCCTTTAGATTTTAAAGTTATTATTATTCAGGATTTAATATTATATTCTATTTATCACCCCAAACAATGGACTATATTCGGAAGGAAACAATCATTTGGTGGTAGCTGCTATGACTTTCAAATAGCAGCTTTGGAAATTGCTCAGCTTCAGAATTGTCAGAAAAGCTTCAGAATTAATACAGAGAATGTAGTGCTGCTGCTGGCACCAAGTTTATGTGCTAGCATTGAGCTAATATTATCTCTACTCTCTACATGATACGGTAATTTTCAATATACGTATTCCATACCTGGTAGACCAGGTATTCCTTCAAACCCATCAAGACCTGGGGGACCTTGCACACCAGCATCACCTTTTTCTCCTCTTAGACCCATTCTTCCTTGAACTCCTAAAACAAAGTTTCATTTTAAAAGATATTACAAAACAACACCTTAGAATGTGTTTTATGTAAAGTTCTATAACTCTTTAAGCTCATGAAGCATAAGTGGAGCATAGGATTTTCACTCTGTGAACACACATAAGCAAGACACAAGCTCACAGTTAAAGCTTTCTTTATGGAAACACGTCTGTAGGAAAATGTCTACATAAAAAGCCAGACAGCATTAGTTAAGCATGTACAACTCATATACAGAGTCTGTATTAATATTGCAAACAAAGGAATTCTTCTGACAGTCAAATACTTCTAAGCAGACTCAACTTCTTTGCAATCCAGCATCTAGTTGGTAAGCACACCCATTTCTATGCTCATGGGCTACTAAATGTATAAAAATGTGAATGTATAGCATGTATGTATGTATATAAGCCTCCTAGTACTACTGACACATTACTACTAGTTTAACATTACAATAAGAGGTTTTTATAAGGAATACAGACTTGCTAAAATGGAAATAAATATTCAGTGTAATATCCAACTATCCCATTAACAAAAAGGCAGTTACAGTGTTCAGCAATAATTATTTCAAAGCCACGTGAATACTCTCAGTAATACAGTCCGCTTCTTCCACGTTTTAGAGTCCACTGGAACTGCAACACAGATGACAACCCTGACTAGTTTTGAATGACAGAACAATGAATGTGTACCTTTTAAGCCTTGCTCTCCTTTATTCCCAATGCCAACCAAGGTCTCAGATGGTCCAGGAAAACCTTTATCACCTGGTTCGCCTTTTGCTCCAAGAAACCCTTTTCTTCCCTTTAGTCCTGGGAAGCCAGAAGAACCTGCAAGAAAATATAATGAAATCTTCTGAAGAAACCTGACTAGATGATAGCATAAACGAAGCAATGAAACTCTTGTCTTCAAGTGCAACTATGCATATAAATACACATTCCAAATCATAACCTAAACTAGCTTCTTAATTACTCCAATAATCAATAAAACATCTACGAGCACAGATTATGGCAAGATACTGTAACTATTTCTTATACTAAACATATGTAAAATCTTGTATCTATTGAATATATTTAATAGCTGTATTTGGAACATGAAAGGTATGGCAAAAAAACTGAGCAAAAAGGCTCTCTGCTCTTTATTTAGCAAACCACCAGCCACTTTTAAAAATACCAATGAAATAAAAAGGTGGCAATTCAAAACTGCTAAAAAAAAAAATATAATGTTGTCATTCAGTCTGTAGACTGCACATACACAGAAGCCAAAGATTTACCAAGACTCAAAGAAATTCTGGCATGACGTGTACTCAGGAGTGATAACATACATCAAGATGGATCATAAGACTACTTCAGCATGGAAGTTCCATTATTCTAAGTAATAATGAAGGCAGAAACAACAGCCACTTGCCTCTGCTACCCGGGTTGCCTGGTCTTCCAATCATGCCAGGGTGTCCAGGAATTCCTAACAGGCCTATTATACCTGGCTCTCCCCTTGAGCCTGTGGAATTGAAGCAATAGAAACATATTTGTTAGTATTTGATCACTGAAACAGAACATTGTGTCAGAAAACGACACATATGCCTGTCATTTAAGTGTTTAATTGCTTGTTTATTTTTTCTCCATTTCTGTAACATACTGTCCAAGCCTGTTTTCCAGTCTTTAACCACATGAACAGCACTTACACACACACAGTAACCCCCAAACTACCTAGACTAGTAGCTGCAACAGCTTCTATCAAAGAATGAAATAACTGACAGTGAGGATAATGTATCTGACATATCCACACAGGGATGGGAGACCTGTCATAGGAAGTATGGGAGAGACATTCCTTTCTGGCTCAGGAGTTGAAGGCCAGCTGCGACATGACAACTCCCTTCAAATGACACCAGAAGTCTAAGTTTGCATAACTGAGTCAAGTGCTACATGTTTATCATTAGTTTTATAAGTTGTATGTATAAAAAGGTATGTACCATCTCCTTCCCACAGAATAATGAAGGATTTGATAGTAATGAAAAATCTTTATTAAAGATAAGAAGCATTACATAACTGATTTCTTTTAGTCTATGAATCAAATTTGAACACACTTCTGAAAAAAAAAAATCCCTCACAGGAATTACCTACCTTACTTAAAGTTAGCTCTGGTTAATGTGACAGAGTTTGATCTGACTCAACTCTGCCAGACTCAAGATCTCAACTTGCTTTTTAAGAAAAAAGATAGCATTAACAAGCTACCTGTTTGAAAAAGGATGCTGAGTAAGAACTAAACACTTTACAGTTCCATTATGCTGGGGAGTTGCTTTGCATGTTAACTATTTCTTGTCCTCCTGCAAGGACATTACTGTACAAAAAATAATGTAAGGTAGCTCTCTGTTCTCAGAAGACTGTTACTTTAGTACTGTGTCATGACAGCTTAAAGATATGCTCATCATTTAGGGAATGATGATTTATTTGTTTTCCATATAGATCTCAATGATATATGAAAGCTGTTGATTGAAAAATATTTCAGTATCCTCAGTTCGGAAAAGCATGACTAACATCTTTTTGCAGAGACTAACTTAATTTCTACGTCTAAACAAGTATTTGGGGAATCCTTACCTGGCACGCCAGAGATTCCTGGCCGTCCAGACTGTCCCTTGGCGCCAGGTAATCCCGTATTTCCCTGAAGACCTATTAATCCAGGTTCCCCAGGCTCTCCATAGATTCCTGGGATACTCAAGCCAGGAGGACCTAGCTTTCCTTTTGAACCTCGTGAACCTCTTTCTCCTATGAAAAATGCATGACAATCAAGTATGGTACATGTGTCTGGAAAATAAACCTTCATCTCTATCTTGCTTTCATGAGCATGAAACTCTTCTGGAACTCTGCCTGTTTGAGGGCTCAACATTAGATCTGTAAGACAACATACACATTCAGGAAATCTCAAAAGAGTTGTGGGTTGTTGTTTTTTTAAAGGGAAAAAAAAAAAAAAAGATGAGACTGGAGAATTCTATTTTTTCCTCAGCAAAAGAAGAAAAACCCAAACATGAAAAACCCACCAATTCTGCATTCATTCTCAAAAAAAAAAAAAAAAAAAAAAAAAAAAAAAAAAAAAAAAAAAAATTCCTTTTGAGATCATATACAGGAGAATGACTGTACTGGGTACCTGACTGTGTTTATTTTGGAATGAAATTCATACACAGTATATGCAGGTACTTTTGAGACCCTAAACTGGTTTTCTACCTAGCTGAGCTCTTCCTCTGTTTTGTTTATTTATCAATCACATTGCACCAAGAAATCTTAAGTTCAGCCCCATATAGAATATGTGACTGAAATATCCTTTTTCCTGTGGAATTTGGGCCAGTTTGTGATTAGTCTTTGTACTATACAATGGAATCTGAATCTTAATCCATCTTAATCAGTGCATATGTTTTCTCCCATCTGCAGAAAGTGCATATTTTAAATGGGCTCGCATTGTCTTGCATACTATCCTATAACCAATATCCATAAACAACTTCAGTGCCCTCAGGACATTGGAAGGCAGAAACAAAACCCAGACCCACCCAGCCAAATGGCACATTTGATTCAGAAGGTCCTACCTGGTGGGCCAGTAGCTCCCTGGCCACCTGGCAAACCTGGCAGGCCAGCAAGACATTCAGCAGGTTTCCCTGGAAAACCTGGATCTCCAGGAACTCCAGGTGAGCCACGATCTCCTAAAAGAAAGGAGACTGGATTCACAATGATTTCAGTAGAAGTTTCAGGCTTTGAGTTAGCATTGTTTGACTTGGCTTCCCTTTCCTTAAAATAACTTGCTGTGCTCCTTGAGCTTGTTTGACAACAGTACCTCTTAGGCCATCATCACCATCATGTCCAGCACGCCCTGGTAGGCCTTGAAGTCCTGGAAATCCAGTATCACCTTTTGAGCCAGGAATGCCATGACCTCCTGGTGAACCCAGTCTACCTGGCTCACCAGGAATAACCATGCCTGGATCACCCTGTAACACGGAAAGAAATGTAAATAATCCACTATGTTTTGCAAATCTGCCAAAATATTTTCTCCACTGTGTGATCAATTAATTAACTTCTTTTATTAGGGTAATGTTCTCCATTCCCTGGGGATCTTTCACATTATAATTTTTAATGGCTCCCATTGGCTGGGTGTTCCTTAGTGATCAGCTGCAGGTTCCATACCAGTGGAGTAATTTGTCTAGACAGCTTTTGAATTCTGCCTCCTAACTAAGAATTTGCTACTGAGCAATGCAAGACACTTCCCTCCATTTGGCCTTTACTGCATTGTGATGCTTGCTGTAGCCGTGAAAAGCTCTGGACCTGTATCTGAAAAATCTGGTTGAAGTTTGTCCAAATACAACTTTTCCTTTATTTTTATATGACAGTCATACTTTTATGAAAATATTTATTTAAATAATCAAGGTCAGCACTCAGATATGTCTCAGAAAACCCAAAGTCAGTTATTAGTTTTTTTTAAATCATTCTTCTGAACATTGTTTTCCATGAAGACTGGTTTTATCACAGATGTCCCATCGAGTCTATTCCCTGAATGGAAAATTTTAATTAGTTGTTTTGTTTTTTTTTTTGCTGACTGAACTGCTGGTTGTTTTGAGTACTAGCTTTGAGTACCAGCAAATGAATATGTTCATAAAGCAGGTCAGTAGAGCTGAGTTTATACCAGTCACTGTTGATATACTTGAACCACAAAGGCCACTCCACATCCAGCTGTTCTGTGGCATCAAACACAGACTAAATAATAATTAAAAAAAAAAAATAAAAAAATCCACAGCCTCAAACCCCACACTTTGTCATGTCAACAAGCACACAAAAGAATGATATATGAGCACACAAAAAAGAAATGCCACTTCTGCAAAACATTTAGGTGTCATTATTTTGTTCAAATTTTAATCCTGATTACAGAGTAGTCAAGAATCCTACATTTATATATGCCATCAGTAGATTAGCTTCTGTTAATCAGCAAGAGTGGCTGCAGTATTACCTTCAACATACTTCCTTTATGCTTCAACAGAGCACTTGCTTAAAATAAATTCATTCTTACTTGTCACTGACCTCTATCAAATATGTGCTTAATTGCGATTTCTAAATAGCCATCTTTTCAGAAGCTGTGGCCTTAATTTTTTTGCTGTAAGCAATTCAATATCTTCCTTGTGCTCTGAAAACTTAAAATACCAAAACATCCCAAACACTTGGAGTTCTGGAATCCTGTATCTTAATTTAAAATTTTGGCTTGAGCCCCTTTATATAAAAAGAATTTAATTTCATAGTTTGTGCATCACTGGTCAAGAAATATAGGAACTCCTATATTCCTTACACTTCTTAACTTATTTGCTCACTGTCACACTTAACGAATGAGACCCACGGAAAAGCTAGTGCTGTATTTCTAACCAAACCTTTTCTCCTGGTTGTCCTAGGTTTCCAGCTCGGCCTGGATTTCCAATCTTTCCTTCACAACCTGGTGACCCTTTGCCTCCTGCAAGTCCTTTATCTCCTGCAAAATGAATTAAATGGCAGTAGAGATGCTATGGTTATCACCTTATTTTACAAACGGCTATTTGTATGGATGCAGTTATGAGCCTCTGACACTAAGTACCTTACCTGAGTTGAAGACAGCAACTTGATTCCAGAGTGGATGTGACACACTGCATCTTGTTCCATACATATTCACTCAACATTGATTGTAACACTGCTTGGTTACTTGCTTCAAATCATTTAAACATGGGATTTTTTTTTTAAAGTGAAGCTATTCTGATGTCAGTTCCCTACTGTTTTCTTTAACAAGCAGCTTGATAGTAGTTGGAGTATCAAAGCTTGCTTCCCCCCACCCCCTCCCCGCCCCCGTCCTGACAGGATTATAAGAATTTCTTAATATTTCTAGTGTTCAAAAGTGGGGTATGACTTTGCATGAGGAATGGCGAATTCACAGTATTCAAAATGCTTTCTATTACCTGCACACTAGTGCAGGTATTGCAGTGCACATAATCAAAACTGATTAAAGTATTGATACTATACAGCTCTGTCTCTGTAACACATATCCAGGTAAAGAGAAACCATCTGAAGTGTGGCACTCAGATGAACTGCACCTGCTTGGGCAGTATTCCATGAAGCATCAGTGTCTTTTAAAATATTGTCTTACTGCCAGCTTTGATGTTTGATTCTCTGAAATACTTTAAAAATATTTCAAACTTGCAATTTGTAAGCCTTAAGGCAGTAAATTACAAGAGTGCTAAAAACATTTGCCTGTCTGAATAATGTTCATTGATTTATATTTTTTTTAAACTCAGTTGTTTTTAATGTAGACCAAAAAAAATAGTAAATTTTTTTTAGTTTTGCTTTTTTTGAAGAAGATGATCAAAAAGAGTATTTTACCTTTTAGACCTGGGTTTCCAGGAAACCCAAGCCCTGGAAAGCCTGTGTCACCTGTTGGTCCTAGATGTCCTGAATCACCTGGCTGACCTCTTGCTCCAACCCTACCTGTACAAAGAAAATAAGTAAACTGTATCGTACCACAGAACATCAACTTGTAAGGTTAGGCATTTTATAGCTTGTCATTATTAATTAGGACACCACCGTAGATTATATTAGAACTTAGACACTATTTCTCCTCCACAGTTTTTCACAGTTAAAATGCTAATTGTGTTCACAGTATCAAAGTAGGCATGAGTCTGTGAGTTAAGTTTTTATGCAATCTCCCCAGATTCCAGACTTCTAGGAACAACTACGTGCAGATACAAATCTTCCACTTGCTGAGAAGATACAAATGCTCATTATAGGGGTGAAGCTTGGAACAGAACAACTGTAAGAACAGAAGCTACCATAGAGCTGCCAAGAAATTTTCCTATGCTATCCAGGGCAGCTTTAAGGACTATTGTTCTACAAGACCAAAGCAAAGATGCCTTACAGTTAGTCTGAATGTCACGTACTGTTCTTCAGTGAATTCAAAAATTCTGCAAAATTTAAAACACCAGTAACCAAAAAAAAATCCAACCTAGAACCCAAGCCCAAAACCCACCCAAAATAGGAACCTCAGATTCTTAATATCTTAGAACCATGATTAGTAACAGTCATGTCAAAAAGGAACCAGGAAACTTAGTAATACAGTTACTTTTTTGACTATGCCCCTGCAAAGCATAAGAAGAGCTAAGGGCTTCACGAAGATTAAGAATGCTTCAACCTAATTTTGTTCCTTCTGTTTTGAAGGTTGCAGCAGTCCCAGCATAATTTACGATATGCTTTTGTCAAAATTATGCCAGAGGCGCCTTCCTGGTTATACAAGCTGTGGCACATGCACCAGATGTTTCTGGTTCTTGGAGGAACCAAGTGATAGCATAAGACTGCTTGGAATCTCTGCCATTCTAGCACCATGGACATAGCCCTGTGTGCCCTCCCTATTCACATCTACTTCCTCTAGTCTTCTTGAAAGGGAATGTTACAGCTAATTCCACAGTTTCCGTACCACTGAAATCCTTTTTACAGTTATTTCAAAGTAATCCAACAGTTTTGTTTGGCCAGAGCTGGGAGAGAAATCCCAATCAGATTCTCTATGATTTTTACTGTATTTAGTGCAGATGTACTCACCAGGCACTCCTGGGGGTCCAGGTAAACCATCTGGTCCTTGAGGTCCTGGCGATGCAGGTAATGGAGTTATCCTAGTGGTCTCTCCTTTCAGACCTTCAGCAAATACATAACCAAAGATTACAAAGACTTATAGTTTGGCAATATGTAATCTTAAGCATTTATAAACATTCGTGATCAAGCTACTCTGCTAAAAATGCAGTCTTCTACAGTTTCCATATTTCTGAAACTCCAGCAGACTTTGAAAAGCCTTTGGATCCTATAAAGCAAAAGAATTTTATTGACACCAAGCCTACCTGTAGTCTCGTGGCAACACAGAAAAGGAAGCACAAAGTCAGCAGGACAATGACGCAATTGAGAAATGCTTAATCTGCAACTCCATTTCATAAAGATTTAATGGGTATTCTCTTTAAGAAACCTTGACTATATCTGCTGTCCAACTTTGAATTCTTCCAGATTATGCTTACCTATAAATACATATGCCGGTCTGTTTTCAGTACTCAAAAATGATTAAGTCATTTGTATTTTCCCCTGATGACTTTGGCCACACTAATGATGGTGACTGGATACATAATTAAAGATTTATTTTATTTTTTTCCATGATGAGGACAGTCAAGCACTGGAACAGGCTGCCCAAAGATGATGTGTTATCTTTGTCCTTAGAGGTTTTTAAGGCCCAACTGGATAATGCCTTGAGTAACTTGGTCTGACCTCATAGCTGACCCTGCTCTGAGCAGGAATTTGGACTAAAGACCTTATAGGGTCCCTTCCAACCTCAATTATGGCCCTAAGACTTTTGCTATTATCTCCAGTGGGACCAAAGCTGGAACAACACTGTTGAAATCTCATTGCAAGAAAAACTTCCCGTGTTTCATAAATTATGTCTTTGACTTCAATGTATCTCTGCGATTTCAACTAAGTACTCTTTAACATAGGTAAAACATGGTAAAATAGGATGTTACAAACCAGCTTCTCCAGGTAATCCAGGTGGACCAGGTACTCCTTTAGAGCCTTTGAAACCTCTTATTCCTTGTGGTCCATATCCTGGCAGTCCAGGAAGCCCCATCTCTCCAGGAAGACCAAGACTGCCAGGCAATCCAGGTAGTCCTCTGTCTCCTTTTGAACCAGCCAATCCCTATTAATGATTACACATGTGTGTATACCAAGCATTACTTGCTTTCCACACCAGCCTTCAAAACAAAACACCTGATTCTCTGCCTCACTATAGTTGTGCATTACTTTAGTAACAGGGTAGCTCTGCTAATTTAAGAGGAATATTTCCTCTGATTTACTTGTGATTAAAAGAATGTAAGTTTTATTATCAATGGTTACAAATAAAAGGTTATGAAGAGTGAAATCATACAAATAAATACAACAGCTTGTTTTTTCAATTGCTCTGGCATTAGACTGTACACTTTTTTTCTTTTTAAAACGGATTTGATAATGAAAAAAAAACACCTCAGCTCTGATTCTCCTTGAATATCGTGGAGTCAGGTTTAGAGATAGTTATATCTGAATTATTTCAACAGTTTCTCAGCCAACACAACACAACAATAATTGTTACTTTTTGCTTCTGCTGAACAAAGAGCTCTGCCCTAATGATTCTAGTTTTATGGTCAGTCCTCCCAGCTTTTGTGGTTTCTCTCAGCCCTGATTGAAGATTAACTCCTAAAGACTGAACAGGAACCGTTTTGATTATTATCTCCTTTTAAGCATTATAAGTAGTCAGGAAAACTGTCTTTTTTAAAAAAATCTCATTCATCATAGGAATCCAAGATAATGCTCCAGTACAAATATCCAAACTAATACCAAAATACACTGCATAGGTTTTTCAGCAACATGTACCTACACTAGCCTCATCTCCCTCTAGTATTACATAAGAGTATTTACTCTCATTCTTCCATGCATATTGGTTGCGATAGTTGAGCACACTACCCATAAGTCAGGTAGAGGATATTCAGTTAAAGTATCTGAATAGATAAAACAGACTGTTGTACAAGACATCAATACTGACTTAGGTTATCATGAATTCTATATTAATTGCGAACAGTGCATACCCACCTCTTCACCTTTAGAGCCCTTGCATCCTTTAGAGCCAGGTCTTCCCAGAAATCCACTTGAACCTTTTCTTCCTTTATCTCCTCTGGCCCCTGGATCTCCTCGCTCACCCTTTGGCCCTTCTGGATATACGTATCCTGGCTCACCTTTTGATCCTTTACGTCCTTGATCTCCTCGAAAACCTGGAGGTCCCTGGAACAGAGCAATCAAAAGAACTTCAGTGCTGACATATGTCAACTGTTTTCAAGCTTTCTTTTTTTTAAATTAAATACCTGAGTGATTCTCTTTATTCTCATCTTTATTCACTGTAACAGAACACTTCAATCAACAGGGTTTTGGGGTTTTCCTTTTTCTCCTGCCTTTACTCCTGATTATCATTTAATCTACGCTACTAAAAGCAGGAACAATGCAGGATCATTTAATGGATCAGACTATCAGCTACCTGGTTGTGCTTTGGTAGCATAAAAAGAAAGCCAAGTACCTTAATCTAATTAGAGATTTCTCCTCCACATGGGAATATCTCCCCAGGGACACTGTAACTGCCACCGTTGGCTCTGTTTGTAGTTAACTTCTCCTCTCCCTTCTCTCCCCCTCAGGGTACAAACTAGGTACTCCATCCCAGCCAAAACCAGTACAAGCTGAAAGCACACTGGGCTCTAGTGATCTTGGTCTCATGAACTCCGGGGAGCTTTCTGGAAAAGCCTGTTACAACACTCATTCTGTACCTGTATGGCAACCAAAATGAATACTTGTGCATGACATTTTCTTATTGGACAGCAACAACTGTAATTTCCCATAAATAATTACTACTACAGGCACAAATTAGAAAAACCAAATGGTATGTCTGTGGCAGCAGGTGTCAGCCTTCCCTCTTCATAATGTTTCCCAAGAGGGAATGTTCTTTGCACTACTGAAGAGAGTATTACAAGAAGCAAGTTTCTCTGCAAGGCTGGGGCTTTAGCAAGTCCTGAGTATGCTGGAAACAAGAGAAGTAAGAAGTCTGACAAAGATCAAAGCATATAAAACTCTATATATGCTTTACAGTGACTGCCATGGTTATAGAATCACAGTGATGAACAGAAGTTAACTGTAAACTACCCATACCAAGCAGAAATAGTCTAGCCATCATGAAATGCAGCACAGGTTAATCACACAGGTTTACCTGCCTCACTGCCTGGACTGAACTTCCTGCTGCACTGAGCAAAACAGGCTCATGTAAAGCTAGGTCAGCCATACTTTACAGTTTCTGCCTAGGCTTCCCATGCAGACACATTCATTACTGCAGAAAGAAAACTGTTGAGGTCACCCAGTATGACACTGCATGTAACACCAGCCATGAGGTTTCTCTGAAATAATTCTTGTGGGGATCTGAAAAACCAAAGTCTTACTTGAGCTCCTGGAAACCCCAGTGCTCCTGGAGAACCTGGAGAACCTTTTGGACCTCTTGTTCCTTCTCTACCTGCAAAAGAAACAGCATATTTTTTAATGAAAACAAGGACATGGATTTTGACAAGCTCCAACAATCATACCGAGCATTGAATGTTTCTGCTTGTTACACTGACTGCATCATCACAGACTGACCTGGCTTCACGCTGCACCTAAGCCTACTAGAATTCTGACTTCACCTCTTTTAGGGCTTGTGCTCCCATCAGTTGGATGGAGCTGCATCAGGCTCTTACACTCATCCCAACCTCAGGGCTAGTTCAAGGACTGCATGCTGCAGACATGCCAAAACCTGATTCTAATGCTAAAAGCAAAATTATTGGCATTTTCTATCGTCCTGTTAAGAGCAACAAGATAATTTACCAGGCATGCCATCCTGGCCTTGTGGCCCAGGAGAACCAGGAAGACCAGGTATTCCCGGAATATAGCTGCAATCAGTACACACGTAAGCTTCATCACCTAGAATGAAAATAATTCATTAGTTGTTCCACAGCAAGTCATTCCCAAGCTTAACTGATGTGTTACATTGTTATAGAGGATGGCTAACACTTTTTAGCCAGAGAGTGGTAGAATCACAGCCTTTATTTTATTGGAAGATAGCTTCCAACACAGTACAAAATTATCTGTGGTCAGACAGTGAATCAGAACTGATAACATTTAACTGAAAATGCAGGGACATTCAGTTTAGATCTCTTTATTTTTTCAAGTCTAGTTTTAGTAAACCATTTGGATATAGTCACTCTACTGATAAGCCAAATTCTCTGAAAAGATGAAAGGGACATAGGCTTCAAAGTAACATGGCTCCATACTAACATGGCTCCGTTAACAGCCTGGGTGACTTTAATGGCTAGCAAGTGGCAAAGAGATTCAGCATCTCCTGTGGTGAGATTTGCAGGAGACTTCTCTCAGAGAACAACTGTTAGTGCTGAACATGAGAATATGAAAACCCTACCAATCTGTAATAATTGTTCCAATGAAGATTTATACCCTGATGCAGTGCTGTACAACTGGTGTGCAGCACTGGCACATGCACTGCCCTTCTAACTGCTGTTTACTGTAAGGGGAGGAAGACATCTTGCTATCCCTAATGAATTCTCTTAAATCTCTGAACTCATCAAATGGCTTAAGAGATAAATTAAATTCAAAATCTTATGAGGATCCATAAAGATTACTGGATTGTACCGTCTATTTCTGAGTGGTAGTTTTCTGAAACTGACCTTTAATGCCCATATCCCCTGGAGGTCCCGGAGGTCCTGTATACCCTGGCTCTCCAGGAAGTCCTGGTAAGCCTGTTCTAAATGTCACTCTACCTGTTAATGAAACGAGCATGGCACCATTACATCAGCAGATTATTCAGACAATTCTCTAGCTGCTGAAAGAAAAAGTTGCAGGGATGAGCTGGAGACAGTATTCTGATCCTTATGGCTCCCTTTCAACTTGAGATATTCTATCACTCTGTGATTCATTTAAAAGAGGGAACTACCTGGACAAATCCAAAACATCTGTAACTGGAAGTACTTGAGGATAAATATGGTAATGCCAAAGTAAATCTCAGCAGAATAACTGAAATCTGTCTAGCCTTTAAAAAGCATAGTCCCTTCTAGGAAAGTATTTCCATTCATGGTAGGGAAACTTTTTTTTTAATCCTGAATTATTAATGCTGTTCATGTATCTTCAACAGAATTATTCTGCTGTATTTACTAGTACTTTGGAAAAACAGAACATGCATCGAGCTCTTCCTAAGGTAATATATTCGGGGCATAGATACATTTTTCGAAGAGAGAGAAAAGAGGAGCAGTACATTGGTACTGGTTCAGAAAAGCTTGGTTTGGCCATACCACATAAAAAAGAAACATGATGCTGTTGGGACTCCTAGTTAAAGAGGTATTCCAAGTTAATACATTTTCCTAGAAGTATTATAAACCGCTACTACTTTATTTTCATGCTGCCAGAAGTTCAAACCTGCTCTAAGGCCCACTAAGACCTCTGGAGGCATGCAAGTGATTTCTCTACCTTTCATATTAGCCCCTTCTGAATTTAGTTTTACAGATTTACTACAACTTTTGGAAAAATTAGGGTTTTTTTTAAGAACAGATTTTCTCTCATTAGTCTTTCCTGGTTTTATGTAGCAGATTTTTAGAGTCACAGTTATACAAAAAGGTGAGAAATCTTTGGGAAGTCATTGTATCTACCCCACAGAATCTCATTAGCAATGGAGCACAGACCTTCACTACATATGTGTTTTCATGAATATCCTAAAACAGAATTTCCAAAGAGAAATTATTCAACCATATTACTCGAAATATACTCTGTAAGTAATTAATTTATATAATCTCATACATTAGGTATTGAGATGACTCTGGATTTGTTCTTGTTCATTGTACATACAATACTGAAACGTCACCTGGTTCTCCTGGAGGACCTGGTAATCCAACAGAACCAGGTCTGCCAGTAATACCAGGTAGGCCTGGAGGGCCTACAATACACAAGCCAGTTTGTCCTTTCTCTCCTTTTGTTCCTTTTGGCCCAGGAAATCCTGGGGGACCTCTCAGACCTGGTCTTGACACACCTAACCAAACAGGAAAAAATACAAAAAATGAAGTTAAAGAAGAAATGGAATTTCAAAGCAAAGGAAGTACTCAATAGGATGCATGAGACACAAACATACTGAGTTCATCCTACAAATCTTTTTTATCTTGTAATATATTAAATAATCACAATGAGAAAGTAAAGACATTGTAAAATTACCTTTAACCTCTTTTTAAAATGCTTGGCCCATCAAAGCTTTTGGGTGACATTTTTTTACCACTTAGAGATATGTTTTAAGTAATCTGAAATTAAGATTCCACCAAGCTTATTCAGTGTAATGGGCAGGAAGAACAATGTATTTTATTGTTGGTACTGGATCATTACACATACCTGGTCTACCAGCACCTCCGGGAGGACCCTGTGGCCCTGCAAAAGCAATGCATTTAGAACTTGAGTTAAACCACTGTATGCTCTGCAAAGTCATTACTGAATAACATTGACTGCAAACTTTGGGCTTCTGCATTTTAAGCTTATTTTATCTTTTAAGAATTTGGTTTTGACTGAGTAGGCATCTATTACTTACGCAACTGTTGCATACTGACTATTCTCCCTGAAATCTGGCAAGTTATGGATGTTTACAAGAGGTAGGAATAGGATCCACCACATTTATCTTAGATGGGGATGCACTCAATTACTTGAGAACAACTTACAGGCCTCCAAACTTGCTTCTTTTTGCCACTATTATTTGCTCTAGTAAATATACCACCTCTTAGCAATGCATTAATATCTTTGCAAGGCTCAACTTTCCTGTTGCCATCCCTTCCAAGTATGTAAGTAGATTTATAACAACAAAGTGTATTCACTGAATGCAACACAATAACTTGGATACATAAATATTCATAAAACTAGAACATCAAAACATAGAAGGCAAGGACTCACTGGACGAGTACAAGATATAACCTCCAAGATGCCTCAGAGTTCAGCCCACAAGTCCTTGTTACATTGTGATACAGCTCAAATAATAAATCAGTACATTTTAATTTTACAGCATGGCCAAAATAAACAAAATAAAACCTTGCAGATCATTATTATTTTGGAATGACAAGCAATAAAAATGGCATAAGACAAACTACGAAAGCTATAAAAAAAGAAAAAAGAGAAAAGAGAAAAAAGCACATGACCTTTAACAGGAGACTTAGAGCCCTGATTGTTTGTCTACGGCATATACAAATGATGTGCTGATACAGTAGTCCACTAAGGTCATGAGACAGGATGTCAGTGAGCTTAGATGGTCAACTCAATTATCTGTGCAAAGAAATGTGCCAGCTTCATTATTTTTAAGAGGAAATATGGCTATAAATCAAAGTCTCAGGTTACATTTCAGTTCTGCAATTTGATGGGAGTAATTTGGAAATATTCTTGTAAAGGCAGAAGCAGGTTGCTGAGTGCTCAAAAACCTAGCCTGCAACAAACCCTTTGAATGAACAGCTCTTCCTAAAAGATTCTAGTTTTGATGTCCCACTCACCAGGCATGCCACGTTGACCTTTTGGTCCTGGAGGTCCGGGGGGTCCTTCATCTCCTTTTTCACCAACAACACTATCATAATACTCCGTCTTAAGAGAAAGATTGTAAGAAAAGAAAGAATAGTGAGAATGAAGAGGGAAGCACAGTACCTCATATTGAACATTTGGTTAGAACAATGCTATGATCTCATTCATAATTTTGATTCTGTGACACCATGATACCTTTCTAATCACATGGTAATTACAAGCAGCTAGAAATGAAATCATAATTGTTACACACAGATTATACCAGAAGGCCTGTACAAATATATGGGGCTGGGATTTCAGCTCAATTCCTCAACTCCCAGAGAACTCCTCTGCCTACAGATGCAATTATACAGGTAAGGTATAAATTGGAGACCCAGTCACAAATACTATGGTAGCATGAAATCAAAAATATTGTTGAAAGAAACCTCTAGGAATCACTTTGTCTATTCTATTGGCTCAAAGCAGCATCAGCTGTATCTAGACTACTCTTTTAAATAATCACATGAAAACAGACAAAAATCAACTACTTAAATCACATGTGCATTAAAAAGTCATTCCTATAAAAATTAATACTTAATTTATTAAAATTTAGTATTACGATGCTTCAAAGTTTCTACAAAAGACAGGCAAAAACAAAAGGCAATTTGCTGTACCTCTGTTTTTTTATAACTACAAATTTTTGCTCTTTTCTGGAGTATTTTGCATGGGCGCCATTACTGACAAATCAGTATTATAATAATTATTGTGCCTTCATATATAAACATCACACTGAAATTTAAACCGACTACTAATGCACCAGTTTTAAAAGGAATAAAAATCTGCTTAAAATTAAATATCAAAATTTTTACTTTTCTCCTATAGATTTTTTGAAAAGCAGTGGTTTTTTAGTACTCTGTCAATATCACAAATGATTCAGCTTTTTACAAAGTTATTTCTTTTGAACAATTTGGGCAGAAGGTTTCCATTAGGTACACAAGGCCTTTAAGAAAGCCACTAGTGAGACAGCATGACCAGACAGAGAAATTGTTCTCACAGCATCTTTTGCTTTCTTTAAAAAGTCTTAGGATTTTAAAATTAACACAACCTGTTCTGGAACTGATTAATGACTGGTTTAAAAATTAACTCCTGTGAATTTCTGTAACTGTCTTGTGACAGTCCAATCTCCTGCCAAAATTGCTGGAACTGAGTGAGGTCTAACCAGGTCCTCATCATGCATCCCGGCTCCATGTGAAGGACGATGCCATCTCTGTGAGACTCCTAGCAAGTACACCAGTACTTTGAAAAAGCTATGCCTCGGTTAGAGCACCACAGGACATCCATGATTGCCTCATACAGGCAGTTTGGCTTATTCTTATTCTAACAGTTTAGAACAATGATATGATGAAGATAATTTACACTTACTTGACCACAAGCTCCAGGTGGACCAGTGTTTCCTTTCATCCCCTTCATCAGAGGACAAAGATGGGTTTGTTTATTAAAAACAATACATGACATGACATTTGGTACTCACTGTTACTTCAGTACACTGTTCAAAACATTAAAGAACTTCTGCTCCTGACCAGTCCTTCACCACCCCCATCTGTGTTCCTTTCACAACTATTCAGCCACATACACCAAAAACTACAAGAACATATCAGCAGGCATAGATGGACACCAGTTCAAACACACGATCTGTTTCAGCTGATCCATTCCCTATTTCATGATATCATTACTTGTCGTTTGTTAGGTAAGGTAAAACACATTGCATACACAGTGATAAATAATCAAAACCCCAAAACATACCTTATGCTCATCCTCAAAAGCAACAACAAAACCATTAGACAATACCTTAGCTCCTTTCCTGCCAGCCAGTCCTGGTCTGCCCTGTTCACCCTTTTGTCCCTGCAGGTGACAGTACACAATTTTATGAGGATTAATCTTTTAGCACTGACATCACTAAGATGTAAAATGCAAAGCTTTAATCTTTCATGATGATGGCAATGTGAATATGTCTTGCTCACATGAAGAAATCTCAGGGAAAGACTCTGTTTGGGGTACAGTTCCATGTCTGTGGGAAATACAGCAGGTCTCTCATCCAAACCTGCCTTTATAACGGCACACTCCACCAATCCCAAGGTGGAGCTGTCCTGGACAGTGCGAGTGTAGGAGGCTCTGGTTTGTTCTCCCTCTACAAACTACAATTTCTGAAAGGAGAGAAACTGAACACAACGTGAGACTCACATTCAGCTTGGTCAGTCTGCATGATGGTGTTGATCTCAAGAACTGTCAGCAAGACTGGGGGAAAAGAGTGCAGACTGCTGCTAAAGCTTTCTGCAAGTGTATACATGCAAGGAAAAGGGACTTCTGAGAGGCTTATGCAGCTGAATGACAGAAGGTTTTCTTCGTGTTAGGTGAGGCAGCAGAGCTTTGCGGTTTGTCATTCCACATTCTTTGACAGAGTGGAATGTGTTTAGATTGTCTGCAAAGGTCATTTTGGCATGATGAAGATGATGTTTTAGTAAGATATGTGTGAAATGGGCTATTCTGACAATAAGAATTTTTGTAAGGCATTTGTAAGGTCATTGTGACCCTAATGATGTCATTAAAGTGGAAGTGATGTAAATATAAAAGAATTGATATTTCACCGATTGAATACAGTATTCCAAACACATTTGAACAACCTTAGCTTTTAAATTAGTACGCAAATGAGATCATTTTGGTTATAAAATGGCATATTTTAAGAATTATATGATGACAAGATGACAGTTTTAATATCTATCAGTCATCTTGTTTCAGGCCAAGGCAGCTGTGACCTTAACAATAACTTTTCTTTGTAAAAGCATGTCTTTGATTCTAGTGATGACAAATTATTCACTTTGCTTCTTGATTTATGCTGAAGTGAAGGTATAACTCTTTCGTAAAAATTTCAACGTGACTAACCAGAATTAAACTCAGTAGAATTAATTTTGCATAACTTGGACTGTGTCTCAAACTCATTAGATAGTCAGCAACAAGCAACATGTCTTTTTATTTTATACAGAAGAAGAGACAACATCTATGAACTGAGCCCCTCTCTCCTGCATAAATCTATGAGGACATGGCATGTCCCAAAGACAGCTGTGTGAAAGAAAATGTTTCACAGTGTATGCAAATCAACATTTTCAAACACATTCTGCAATGTGAAAAAGTTGTGACAGGAAGATATCACTGTAATAAACAGATGACTATTACTTAGAAAACATTTAGAAGGCTTCCTTCATTACCGGTAAGCCAGGTGGACCTGGGGCACCTTCTTTTCCAGGTTTACCCTACAAAGGAAAAACATAAAATAAAATAAAAAAAACTTAAGATGATCAAGAGAGGGGTCATTGCATTCAAAGAGCATAACAACTAAATGCTGCACATATAAGTGTAGTTTACATCTTTATAAATTTTGAAAAGCCATTAAGCAGGCAGCTAGTTACAAGATAAAAGGGGGGTGGAAGATGAAGAGCTCAGAACAACAGGGGAGAAAGTATGTTTTAGAAATTTGTTTTTCACAGAATAAACCAATGTAACTTAAAATAATTCTGAAAAAGATGACCAGACCATGAATTACGATGCAAGCATGAGAAAAAACAGCAATACTCAAAAGATTGCAGAACATAACCAAGGATGATACTCTGGAAAAGAAGAAGGGGAGTTGGAAAGATGTCACCACAGGCTCAAAACTCACTTGCACAAAATAGTATTTTTTTCTAGAATGTAAAATTCATTGCCATTTGATATTTTGTGCTCACTGATGTAATTTCAATAGTAAAAATTTTGTTTTCATTTCAGAATAGCGAGTCAGTCAATGTCTTAACACAATTTATATTTCCTTAGCATTCTTCAAGGTCAACAGGCAGAAAAGCAAGGCTGCTCTACTACTTCATTCACTAAGGAGGAAGGGGGAGGTCAGTTAAGAGTTATAAAAAATACTGCATGACAGGACAGGGCTTTTGCAAACAGAAGATATAATATGGAAGAAACACAGAAGATAGAGGAAGAATAACACACATTGGGTAGCAAGAACTTTTAGTACTTTAAACCAGTAACTCAAAAATTTTCATAACATATAGGAATAATAAAAATAATAATCAAGTAGCTCTATAGCATCATCATCATTATAGCACCATACAATTGGAGAAAAAGCTACCTACAGGTAGTACTGGTCTTGTCTTGCTACCCTTCCTTGTGGAAGAAAATTTATGGCAACCACAAAAAGTATGGGAAAAGTTTCAAAATATATATGTTTGGACAGAATTAAATATTTCATTTGAAAATTATTTTCTTAATATTGCTTTTAAAAATGTATTTAGAATCAAAATGTTTTGTTCAGAAAATGTCACAAAACATTTTGATTTATTTGGGTATTTTAGGGTTCTCACTTGATTACATATTAGTAAACTGTTACGAATTCATACAGCTTTAGTTACTAAGAACCTGCATCTTTCATTGATTAGTTTTTATCTGAAAGTCTGAAAGCCATTTGAATGCAAAGTGATAACTTCCTATTTAATTCTCTTAAAAATATAGACGTACTCAAGTAAATAATATTTTAATGTGTATGCTTTTTAAAATAAATATATGATTTTTTTCTCATGTTTTCATGTTAATAGAATAACTCTCTTATGACAATTTTCTTCATGTCTCCGCATACCTGCTGGTTGAGCATACCAATTTAAGTCTGCTGGCTTAAGTAAACCCAATGTTTTTAATTCTCTTTTACATGTACACTGGCACTATAAAGCCAGTATGTGTTCAGAAGAGCACTTTTTTTTTTTTTTAACTAAATTTCAACAGTAGAACTTTTACAGCAAAACAAATGGAAGGGCACCCACCATCAACTGACCTTTACTTCATGTACTCATAGTAAATGAGCCTTTAAGAACAGTCATTTGACTTTCAGCTCTCTAGTCTGGTTTACTGGATGAAAAAGCTTTTGAATCTAAGAAAATTTGCTCCAAGGGGCATTGAAGCAAAAACTGGAGAGCAACACTAGTGCAAAACTGCTTTTCAGAAAAGACTAACACGTGTACTCAGTTGTTTGCACATACCTGTGCTCCGGGTTCTCCTTGGTCACCCTTTTCACTTTGAGAATCACCAACAGGCCCCTGTAACAAAACCAGCCTCAAGATACACATACTTGAGACTCACATTTTCTAAATTAAATGTATCTTTTATAATTTATCTTTTTAAAAAAAGTGTAAAAATAAAGTACAGTTAGAATGGGTATTCTAATTCTAATTAATAATATTAATAGGTATTCTACTCATCAAAGGTTGGAATAAGTAGTGTAAATACTGGAATCTAAATAGAGTAGCATTTACTAGGTGATGCTGCCTAAACATCTGGATTTAAGGGATTTACTTCTGGTCACTTACTGTGAACCCCATTGGCCCTGGAAGTCCTCTTGATCCTTTTTCTCCTTTCTCTCCTTTCAAATCCTATTACACAATAAATAAAAATTTAATATGGTCCCTCGGATTTTTCTGTGCTTACCATAACACTCAAGTTCTACAAATAAGAAATCCTTATGTTACCAGCAAGCTTCTTTAAGCAGAGATGGTCCTACTGAGATGACTAAGAAACAGAAACTTGATATCAGCACTCCTGCCTAAGTCTATGATATTTGGAGAAGAAACTGGCTCTGCACCTTATTTCTGAACATAGTGAGTTCAAAACAACCTACCTGTGATTGCATGCAAGGGGACTGGAATAAATATCCCCAGAAATGGCAACACGAAATTGCAAGCAAAAACCAAATAAACCTTAGTTGCTTCACTGGAGCTACAGTTACCTCCAAAACGTAAATGCAGTGGCTACCCATGTGAACCTTCCCTCTGTGGGCTCAATATTAGATTACCCTACTGTGTATTGGGAGACAGCCTAAGGTCATCGTAAAGCCAAAGTTTACAGACTGCCTAAATATTACCTGGTTAGACTTAGGCCCCAAACTATTTAAGTAAGGAGTTTTGAGGGGTTTTTAAACCTTTATGCCCAGTGCCTGTGAAAAATTGCTGTTCCCCATGATAAACTGCCACAGCTGTGACTGCGAAGTGCTCCGGGTGGTCCATATTTGATTTAAACAGGGAAGAGCTGCTGTGCGTAAAAGCTGAACCTTGCTTCTGCAATCTTTCTCTTCCTTAAATACAGTTTTAATGCAAAATTCACAGGAGTTTTGCATCAAGTGCACAGTGATACAAAAATCCAGGGAGTTTTGATGCTCCATGGATTAGATGCAAATTAAATAAGGAAAACAGAGTCAAGAACAGGTGGAAGACTTGTTCTGTTAATATGTGAAGACTTAAAACTGTGTAACAATTGCTGCTGTTTCAGTTCTATGTAAGGACAAAATGCAAAAATTTTAAGTCACAAAGCAATACCTAAAATGAAAGCTGAATCAGAGTATTTCCTTTCTCCAATACTCTTTGTTTTTCCAACACTTTCCATGATTACTCATGTTCCAGTAAAAACAATGAGAAAATAAACTATGAAATCTACATGAACACGTTGTAAGCTTTTGTGAAACTCTGGTAGTTCAGAGCCCTGATATTTTCAGTGACAAGGCCCAGAGGTCAACACAGCTGTGGCTTTGATAGCCATTCAGAAAATCCATGTTGATCTGATAAAGCTAAAAGTGATTTACTTTTCATGTACTTGGAGATCCACAGCAGGTGGATTACTAATAAGCATTTAACATTCCACTGGCATTGTGCAGATGTGCATGTGAATACACACATCTCAGCTGAGCTGGCTGTAGAGACACACTCTTAAGGAGAGCTTAGTATCTAACTGAACAACTCTGAAAAATGTTAGGATGGGTGAAAGAAAATGTTATTGGAACAATGAAGATGAAAATGTCCTCTTAAAGTAAAACCTAGTAAGATGCTTATCTGAATGTGATGTTTAACAATTTTACTACCGTTGTGTTGTCTGGTCCACTTAATGTCACAATAACAGTTCCTGGTGGTCCAGGGGGTCCAGTTAACCCAGTGTCACCCTTTAAACAAAAAAGAAAAATAAAGCAATTATGAACATCATGGTTTTTTTGTTTCAAATTTCTATTGCTATACTTCTGACAACATGAAAATTTTTCTGTCATTAGCCACTTAGCCATTAATACAGTTAACATTTCTCTTTGCTTGCTATTTATCTTCCAATAAAAAATACATATGGAAGACTTAAGACTACTATGACAACCTTCTCCTAGCTGAGAAATATAGAAATGCATATGCTGATTTCTCTTAAAGTATCTAGAAATAGCTAAATTTTGATTACTATTCATTTAAAAGTTATACAACCATTTTAACTCCAAATAAAAATAACTCCTCGATTATAATTTTTCTCTCCATTTGATTAAGTCAATCAATAAAAGACATGAACTGTCTTCAGTGACACCCTCAACACTGCAGTCTGTGTATTACAGGGAGATGATTGTAACATAGTGCTGACAGATGAAATTAGCTTTTGTGTGTCCTTAACCGAAAACATTAATATTACAGTACACTTTTTCATTACGGATGTTTTAGAGCAGGGGAAGTCCTAAATCTTTCCTGTGGAGCTCAACAAAACAACATCCATTAACTTCCAGTGATTTTAAGCTAGTGGAATGCCTTTGCATGCATTTGCAGTGTAATAGCAAAGAATGCGTGACTCTTCCATAAGGAAGCAAGATGCTCCATGGTCACCTGAGCTAATGCTAATGAATAATCAATTCTCTTTACAGAAATTTCCCCAGCAAACTTCTAGCACATTGCTGGTAGTAATTACAAAGTTAAAACCAATCCCACTGCCAGATAGTGCTGTTTCAGTTCACAGCTGAATCTGTGCAGCTCAGTTAGCATAACTGTGAGATGCCCCAAGTTCTTGAAAGGATCCTGTAAGGACATTCAGACTGACTACAGTGGTCCTCCAGCTGAGGTCCTGAGAGGCAATATTTGTATTTGTAGTCATTTCTAGCTTAATATCAATTATATGGGATACAAAGTAAGAACAAGGATGACAAGTTATCCAATTTTTATTCAAAATCTGGGAGGTTTTCTAGCATCATAAAGGCTGACACTTATGTTGGCCATAAGAAGTTGTGAGTCTACAGATGCTATATATTTACCAATGTTTACATGCTTAAATAATCATTTAGGAACAATATGCAAATGATATATAAATGAATTTAATGCTATGTGTTAGTAAATATTAACTACTGGCTCCTCTTAAGCGTCTTCCCTTCTATCAGGAAGTTTATATAATTGACTCTTGCATGAAAACAGTTTTTCCTTAGATATTAATTGCCATGTTTCCATTTTCCAATAAAAGACTTCTATATATATACTGAAAATTTTATTTCACAGTACTTACTTCCCCAAACACTTCACCATAGTATATCAGAAAGCGCAGAAAACAGAAACAAAACTTTAAAAAAATGTTTTACGCTTTTTAGACAATTACCTTGCTTCCTTTGGTTCCTATTACTTTCAGTCCCATAAGACCCTGTAAAAAAAATCCCCAAATGTTAATTTTTAAATTATTTTAAAAACACCTATAAAGTAAGTTAATTGATGTTACACATAATAGGAAGTTTTCATTTTTATTACCAATCTGAGACTACCTTAGGTCCAGGAGGTCCTGCTCTCCCTGGCATGCCCTACAAAAAAGAAAAAAATTAATAATAAAAAATCCTTAATTTAAAAAGTTACAATCTTCAGCACCAATATAGGTCTTTTGAAGTACCCAATTTTCACGTGAGTTATATCACTATTTTTATTTTTTTTCCGACCTTTAAAACTACAATTCATTGTGAGTAGGTGACAATGTCTATACAGTCTAGTTGCAAACTTATACATCTCTTTTACAGTTACACACATTAGTATTTAAAATGAAGAATTATTTGAACATTAAAATTTATGCCTACATGGACAAGGATGCTTCTGAAAACATGAAAATTATCATGCATGAAAATAATCAAAAGAAACTAAAAAAAATATAAAAAAAATCAAGATGCGCGCAGAAGGATGTGGATTTCGCATACACATGTCTCTAGACCTCAAACCACTCTGGGAAAGTCAAGTATTTATATTTGTGTAATTCCATACGTTTCTGGGAAAATTGAAGGTTAAAGACTTAAGTTCATACTCACTGAAGCTCCTGGAGGGCCCTGTGGTCCAAGCTCCCCGGGATATCCTTGAGCACCCTGGGCACCCTGCATATTAAAAATGAAACAGGAATACATCTCCTGGCAAGATTACAAGCAAACCACAAGGCTAAGTTCAATGAACTGAATAACAAATAGAGGAGCAGCCCTGTCTCTGGATAACACAGAAGTATAATTCCTCCTCACTGCTTCATTGGTTGGCCTATGTTTTGAAACATGAAAAAACATAACTGTTCTAAAACTAAACTACTCAAGTGAGGATGTATGTCCTGTTTAACTGTGGACATTCTCATAATCCATATAGTCCCACTGCTAGCCCTAATAAGTGTTTAATCTTTCAAATACTCTATGCAATAAATTCTACACTTTGAAGCTTCATTTTCAAAGAAATGGAAAATTAAAAAATTTTTCTTTTTCTTTTAATTTCATGTCCTCCATTTATTTTAACAGTCAAAAGACATGTCTGCTCTGCCTTCTTCTATTAATCTCCATTTTTAAAATATGAATCATACTGTCCTTTGTTAGTACACCAGAAGTTCAGCTGGTCTAATCTGTTCAATATCACTTCATGGGGAATTTTTGCAGTTAGAGTAGATGGTCATTGTAGGTCCCTCCCAACTGAACTATTTATTCTATTCTATTCTATTGTATTCTAGTCTATTCATAGGGGTAAACCCCTAAATCTATGACCAGTTTTTCTCCATTTCTTAAGTACTGTAGTTTGTCTGCAACCTATCTCACTTCACTATCATCTCACTTCACTAACACATAGTGGACACTATTGGTTCTGATGGCAAAATTAATTACTATTGTCTTGATGTACTCTGTTCTGTAAAGTCAGAAGAAAGACTTTGAATATAGTGTATTAATCAGATTATGTAAAGTTAATGATTTTTAAAAACACAGAATTATTCTGGTTTAGAAATTAGTGAGATAATTGTAAAATTTACTATATCTATATAAAATATATAATAAATTAAAATTATATAAAAATAATTTTAATATATATACACACATATTACGTATAATTTTTTTTTATATATATATATATGTATGTATCTCACAGTCTGAATTAATTCTGAATTACCTGAAGTCCAGGCATTCCTGGCAATCCAGGATCACCTTTTGCACCATACCCTTGGTTATATCCATCTGCAGGGCACCCCTGGACAATTAGATAAAAAGGAAGATAAAAAGTTATGCTGTAGAACTCTGTAGTGGAACAAATCTCCTAATACAGTTTGTAGGGAAATAAAGCAACATCAGAATTGCATAATGATGGCAACTGCCCACCATGGATAGTTCTGCCTTTAAAAAAGATTTTATTAAATAGAATATACCTTTTTCAGGCATTCCAGTTCTCTGTTAGGACAGTCTTCATTTCAGACACACCTACATTACTCACCCACAGTCCTGACCTTCAATGCGGTTTTGGTACTTTTTATCCCTTTAAAATACTCTCTAGTGCATCTGCAGATTTCCATATGAATTCATAAGCTATTTGCTTAGTTCTTTGTGTGCTTGAAAGCATTAAATTCATTACATGCAATAATGGTAGTTAAAGGGGGAAAAAAAATATTAAATACTGTTTTGCAACCTGGGGTGAATGCAACTAGTACAGATGAAGCAACAAAGTTTGTGGTTGCTTCTTTTGGAAAGTAGACCTTCTATTACCCATGAATGGAGACGTTAAGAACTCTTTTCCAGCAGCGAACATACACATAAGTTGTTGATCACCAATATATCATGTAATATGGTGTAAATAACTGACCTTCTCTCCTTTCATACCAGCAATACCCTAGGGAAAAGAACAATCATATTATTAAAACAGAAAGCTAAAAGAGACAATGGTGAAAGGACACATTCTAAATATTCTCCAAGCTCAGTGCTCTTGAAGTGATTCATCTTCATGGACATGGTGTATAGCCAGGTACATGTTTACTGTGCCAGACTTCAAATTAAGAAGGAAGGGGATATTGTTAAAAAATAGTTCAGTTTCACACAACTCTACAAGTGAAGGCAGAACAGTTTTGAAGCCTGACCTTAATAAATAAATAAATAAAATCAGGAGAGCCGGTAAAGTAAAGATCATGTTTAGAAGTTATTAGATGTGAAGCCACTGGAACTTGACAGACAGCATTCCTTTTCCATCTGTTTAGAAGTTTCTGTTAAGAACACATTTCTACAGAGAAAAAAACAAATCCTAGGGTTAAAGCAATGCACCCAGAATAAGAAGTGTTGGGTTTAATTCCTGGTTCTTATCGACTTAATTAAGCCGTATCCTCAAACATATTTAGGCATGAACTGAAACTTCAATGTATTACGTATATATTGGACACCTTTAGAAATGTGAGTGGTAAATTTTCATGAGTATCTCTTGAGACAGTAAAGAGCTAACACAGTCAATGAATTTGCATGCACTCATTAACTAAGAAGTTGAGACCTGACATACAGCTGATAAAGCATTACTTTCAACTTTGGTTTCTTTACCAGACAGTTTTCATATTAATAAAATGGGGATACCTATATATTTCAACTGTTGTCAATACAAGCTAATGTGAGGCTTTACACTCCTTCAGTGAATGGCTTTATGTGGTAGAAATGCACAAAATCATGAATTTCACAGACACCTACTAGAATGCCTGGAGCACCTCTTCTACCTGGAGGACCTGGAAAACCTCGATCACCCTGAAAGTAGTAAGAGTGACTGTTAATGCATATTATTGTTTATTATTTGGTCTGATTTTAACAAATGTGATTTAAAAAGTTTTTTATGTTATCATACTAAAATTGTGAGTTGCATTACCACCATATTTGCTAGAAGGGGCACAGCCACACTGTATGGGTCTTGACTTCTATCCCAGACACCAGGCTTTATTAGCTATGTCAGATCAGTTCTCTGTTTCACTAGAAATGTAAGATTTTCTGCAGTAGGCATTCTTCTGACTCCCTCTTTCAGAATGCTGGAAGTATTTGCTCATAGAGCAAAGGAAAACTAGTAAACCTGTAACTTAACATTAAGCCTTTTCTTTTAATTGTTTTTGGGACTTATGAAATGCCGACTTCCAGCTAGATACTGGTGAAATAAAATTAATTAACTATCTACCTTTTCTATAAGCCATTTCAACAGAAGGACAGGTTGGACAAAACTAATTAGGTCTTCTGGATTTAATGAAAAAAGTTTTATCTGTCAAAATATTCTTAACTTTTTAGCAAAGGCTATTAGCATGTATTATTTATCTATCTTACACAAAAAGGCAGCACTTTTCCTTCCTCTAGACTCATGATTCAAATTTTTCCTAGTTGATAAAAGTTACAAACCAAAACAAATCAAAGTTGTTGTATATTGGGGGAAAAATTCAGAATGTTTTTTGGCCCTTCCTAAGCATAGCCAAACACAATCCCTGTAACATTCTACTTGGTTTGTACCTTTGTGCCATTGCATCCTGGAACACCCGAGCGCCCAGGAGGACCAACAGTTCCCGGTTCACCCTAAAAAGAAGTGCAAAATTGACACAAGCTTTGTTTTTGCACGTTCATATTACCCTACAGCAACACTGAAAGAGTTTATGTTGGAGCAGTGTTTCACAAGACTTGACAGATTACAATGTGTTCTTAAATCATTACAATGAGTAAGGACTGCTGATGCTAAGATTTTTATCTCTAGGCTAACTGACAGAGACAACACTGATGTTGATACTAGAGTGAGCACATCGGGCTGAGGATAATTGTGTACTATAGTAGGAGAGAAATGGTTAAATCAGTTTTGTTTTTACTTACTGGAAGTCCTGGGGGACCTGAAAATCCAGGTATTCCTGGGACTCCCTAATGATATAAAAACAGAGGAATAATAACACAAATATTAAGCAAAAGCTTATGATGTGTTTTTTCTTTTGATCACACTTAGAAGAAGAATGAATTCTTATGAATTCGTATGATTCTATCAAAAGATCATTATTTCCTTAACCCTTCTGACTGTGAATCAAGTATAAAGGTAGCTTATGCACTGTTAACATAGACTGGTTTTGCCCACAGAAAAAACTCCAAAACAATTCTTCAGGCAATTCTAGTCTGAATTTTTCAGAGCACACTCCACTACTAAATACATACAGTATGAACCTTGTACATAAGGTATAGCAAAAAAGGCAAAAGTTCTAAAAAATAGATAAGGGATGTGCATGCTTCATGTCATAAAGTTTAAAAATACTTTAATATCATATGTAATGTTTTGTTCTTATTTTTCACAAATTATTGAACCAAGCTGGCATTTAACATGACATTTAATACATACAAGTTTGTTTAAAATATAAATACTTACTCGTATACCTTTGGGTCCAACTAAGCCCATAAGCCCTGGAGAACCCTAGATCAAAAATGGAAACCAACATATTTCAATATAATTGAGAAAAAGCACACATATGTCAACAGGACATGCAGTATTTTCATTATTTTACCAATATTAACATGTGCACACAAAACTATATAAATAAATAAATGATTTGCCTACTACAGACACTAAAGCAAACAAACACTTAATACAACTTGCATAAATCATGGCATCTTCCCCCCCTTTTCAGTGTTTAGGGGATATATCTCACCACAGGTCAAAAAAATAGCAGTCAGGGTATGTTGAGAAAGCAGTTGCTATGGTTCTGTTCAAACTGTGAGACCTGTGCTTCCCTGTGAGGAAATAGCTGGAAAGCTCCCAGATATGGATGATGTCCATAATGATCAGGTATATGCATGTACCAGCCACTCTCACCTGCACTATTGTGCATGGAAAGGAAAGCCAGGAGCAGGATAAAAGGGGGCTAAGCAGGATGGGAGAGCAAGGCCGAAAGAAGACAGCACAGCATGCCACAGTACAGTCTAGACAGAACCTGCTAGAATTGTTTCAAGACTAAGAAACTTTTATTGCTCCCAGAAAGGAAATGGGGAATGTACAGAACTGCATAGCTCCTAAAATCCTGGGTGACATTTCATTTAAGATAATGTACAGGCATTGAATAGGAAAAGCTAACTGGAATACACTACAATAGATGGCATTCAGGCTAACAGAGATGTTCTTGCTAGATAAATTATCCTTACTTTTTGCCATTCTTGCAGAAGTTATTATCACTTATTAAAAGGGAAATGCTCTACTAAACACTTTTCAATGAGTTCAAACAAATGGCTCATCAACATGTATGAGATCCACCATGAGTATCCATTCCACAAAGTATTGTAAAAACGAGATAGGACAGAATAATGCAACAATACCCAAACAAATTAAAACTATAAAAAAACAATTGTTTAAAGGTATGGGTAAGAGCTGAAGCCACATTAGTGCAGGTCCTAGGCATAATGTGAACGTGTGTGATGGGTTGACCCTGGCTAAACGCCAGGTGCCCACCAAAGCCGTTCTATCACTCCCCCATCCTCAGCTGGACAGGGGAGAGAAAAATATAACAAAAAAAGCTTGCAGGTCGAGATAAGGACAGGAGAGATCATTCACTAATTACCGTCACGGGCAAAACAGACTCAATTTGGGGAAAATTAGCTCAATTTATTACAAATCAACCAGAGCAAGGTAATGAGAAATAAAATGAAATCTCAGAACACCTTCCCTCCACCCCTCCCTTCTTCCCGGGCACAACTTCACTCCCGGATTTCACCACCAAGCCCCCCCAGTGGCACAGGGATGGGGTTTATGGTCATCACATGTTAATTTCTGCCGCTTCACCTCCTCAGGGCGAGGGCTGATCACACTCTTCCCCTGCGCCAGCGTGGGGTCCCACCCATGGGAGACAGTCCTCCATGAACATCTCCAATGTGGGCCATTCCCATGGGCTGCAGTTCTTCACAAACTGCTCTAGCATGGGTCCTTTCCACAGTGTGCAGTCCTTCAGGAGCACACTGCTCCAGCGTGGGTCCCCCATGGGGTCACAAGTCCTGCCAGAAAACCTGCTCCGTGGGCTCCTCTTCTCCACAGATCCGCAGGTCCTGCCAGGAACCTGCTCCAGCGTGGGGTTCCCACGGGGTCACAGCCTCCTTCGGGAATCCACCTGCTCCAGCGTGGGGTCCTCCCCAGGATGCAGGTGGATATCTGCTCCACCATGGACCTCCATGGACTGCAGGGGGACAGCCTGCCTCACCAGGGTCTTCCCCACGGGCTGCAGGGGAATCTTCACCCCGGCGCCTGGAGCACCTCCTCCCCCTCCTTCTTCACTGACCTTGGTGTCCGCAGGGTTGTTTCTCTTACATGTTCTCACTCCTCTCTCCGGTGGCTGTTTCTCACCATCCCAACTTTTTTTTCCTTCTTAAAAATGTTATCACAGAGGCGTTACCACTATCGCTGATTGGCTTGGCCTTGGCCAGCGGCGGGTCTGTCTTAGAGCCGGCTGGTCTGGGCTCGCTCTCTCGAACACAGGGGAAGCTTTCAGCAGCTTCTTACAGAAGCCACCCCTGTAACCTCCCCCCCCCCGCCGCTACCAAAACCTTGCCACACAAAACCAATACAACGTGGCAGTACCTTCCTGATTTATACCATGGCTGAGTTCACACCATATTTAGACACAAATAATTTATTCACCAAAGTAAATTTATCGATGGCAGCAGGAGTGTTCCTCAAGACAAAAATAAATCATGTTTTTTAATGAGTATTTACTTGTTTTTTTCTGCTCATGCAGGAGTCATTGAAAATTCATATTCAGCCTCAGTTTAGGCATACAGGAAAGAAAGAAAGCCCAAATCACCAAAGTAACTCTCTCCATACTGCAGGCAACTAGGCATTTCCTAAACAGACCAAGATTTATCTTAAAAAACATTTTTCCTTTCAAATTTTCTTAAATCAATTTTTCATATTTGTCTCAGTAGTAGCTTGTTTCCTCTCTTTCCAACAGATGTCAGAATGTAATGTTAAGACAAAAGTGAAGTTATGCTGCTAAAATCTATTTAGACCCATGTTACATTGCTGCTGGCAATTCAGTGAAGGTGCTTTAGCACTGGCCAATGGACAACTGACAACAAAAGCCCATGTTCATATCAGCTACTTTGACTCAGTCAAAACTGACCATTGCATCTAGTGACCACACAAAATCCATCACCAAACAGGAGACTCTGAAACAAGTTTCGTTTTCTTTTGGTTTTGTTTTTTAAAAAAGAATTCTCTACCTAGTCATAGCTCACTTTCACAGTCAGAGTAGTTTCTCTGTGTCTCACATATACACCTACCTTTGGTCCCTGTGGCCCTGGAGGCCCTTCTGGACCAGGAAACCCCCTATGACCAGGTGGACCTGGAACACCAGGAAAGCCCTTTTCACCCTGTAAACATTAAGAGAATGACATTCTTAAAATACCCATTAATTCTCCTTTTGATAACTTATTTCTAAGGCATTCATTACTTTCAGTACCTCTTAATTTCTACAGATCTGTCTGCTACTGTGGCAGTTATATTACCCTTGCTCATACTGACCTGTTTTTGTGGTCCTGCTTACGTGCTGTCTAGGCCACATGGTATCACTGAAGTAACATACTCATAAGTATGGTTGAAGATATCAGAAGACAACAATACTCAAGATTTTGCGGAGTACAGAAGAGAGAAGAAGAACTGGCTGCATGAAAAGTTTAAGAAAGTAGCTGATACGTGTTCCTTGTTAGTATTTCTGCATTGTGTTTAGTCCCTACAAGCAACACAAATTCAAATCCATCACAACAGCCCTAATTTGTAGTTGGCAAACTTAATGGCTGCTGCTGTACAGCAAGGTCAGTTCCAAATCATCAATACCTCTCTTCATGTAAGCCAAAGAATCAGTGGGAGTCAAATGCAACAAAACCATTCAGATACAATAAAAGAAGTTTGCTTTAAGCAGCAACTTTGTAAAATTGTTCTGAATCTCAGAGATTAAGACATGAAGTTATTCTTCCTTGTGTTTTTTAAGGTCAAGTTCAAACCATGTAAAGAAAACACAGAAGAGTAAAGCTATACACATAGAATACAGGAGGCTAAGTTACAGTGGAAGGGGCATTTTCAGTTTTTTATTTAAATATAATGAAGAAGCAAGTCTTATCTTGTTTAAAAAAAAGTGCTTCAAACCTAGAAACTGACAGAAAAGATGTTTCAGCTCTTTAGACAGCAGCAATTTAGCATGCTCAATTTTACATCAGTGAATAGCTGCCTATTCAAGACCTTTTACATCACAGCATAACACAGGAGAGTGAGGATGGGGTTATTGATTCTCTCAGAGTCAATTTTCCTATTGCTTTATCAGGGGAGAGTTATACAAAAAAGCATTTGAATTCTGCTGTGCAGAAGTTCTGGTATCATATTATTTTATGTACAAGATAGGATCCAAAAAAAGTCTCAGGGAAGTCAAAATACCTTGGCTTGTCCCTCCACCAATTCTTGTCCCTCAAAATCCCACAAACTCACCAGATTTTAAATAGGTTCTGAATCAAAAAAAACAAAACAGTACTAAAATATAGTGTAATCCCAGAATATTTTAACACAAATCAAAATAACAATTGCATTATGAAGAGTCTGTAAGATCTGTATCATAAACCGGCATAGCTTTTTATAACAAATCATTTATTTCATCCGCCACTGTGCCAAGAAAGGCAAAAAAAGGTTAATGCTATACCAAGACGTGCCACTGGAGGGGGTGTGGTACTAACTCACAGAAAAACGGAAGAAGTCCTTGATCTTCCTTCCCTGAGCTTGCTATGCCCTCACTGCAGCAAGCGATGGGGTACTCTCCAGATACAGAGCAGCACTGCGCTCTCCTGACAGCTTCACTCCCCTCCATGCAGTACAGACAATTTTATTCACACTTTCTTCTTGACAGATCAACAAGATCAGAGGATTCTCAGGTTGGAGAATTTCTTAACGTTGAGTGGTTATCAGAACATATTAATGCAATTGTCCTGACTTGCCGATGCTGGCTGAAGAACTTCAACAGTGTAAACAATGATTAACTCTTACTTCCTAATTGCTCAGTTGCTTTAACATAGAACTGATGAAGACAAATTGTGGGTGTTCATTCTTATTAATATTTCTCTTCTAGTGGACAGCTTATTTTTTTCTAATTTTTCAACTGGTCTCACTTTTACTGGTTAGGACAAAGTCGGGTTAGGCCAACTAAGAACATCTAAAATAAGCACTGAGATTTTACTAAAGACATGAGTATTCTCCTTTCCCACTTATGAAAACATGTTTTAATAATGAACATATTTACTTTGAGAGAACTTTTCTCCACCACTGAAATGAAGCTTCCTAAAGGCAAGACTAGCAGCGTTTACTGTGGTGCAATATAACACTTTTTTCTTGGTAATAAAAGTACAGGAGGAAAGTTGTGAGTAATTGTTTACCAGCTAGATGTGTCGATCAGTGGGACTAATCACAACCCTAAGCCTATAGAGGCATCTGGAACCTACTGATAAGGTTTAGTATAGCAATCACTGTGTCCACAGTTAGCCTGAATTAGAACTATGACCTCTTTAATAATGTCCCTTTCATTTGTGAATCAGTTGTTTTTCCACCTACAAGCAGGAGTTTGAAAGAATTTTTGGCATTTGTATAATTCAGGTTTGTCTAAAAGCCACTCCAAGCCTCTGCCAAGCTACTACTGGCAACAGGCAGAGCCACAGCTCTGTTACTTTTCATGGATTTGATGCTCGTTCCCTAACTGCTGGCAAGTGTTTGTGATAAGGACCCAGAAACTCATTCCCTGTGTCAGTCTGCAGGACATTTATCTGTTTGATGCATGTAGATTTATCTGTTTGATTTCATGTTTGAAAGCATGTAGCTTTGCCTCAGGAACCGGAAAAGGGGGGGAGATGGGCAAGGTCCAAAGGTGGAAAGAGGGAAGCACTGAACATGACACTCTTGATGGCATTATGAAATTTGTAACAGGAGAGCTGCCGCCAGGCTGATTGTATCTGTGGGCATTTGTTAGGAGTTTGTGAAAGGGACCTATTGCTTCAGACAGTTGTTCTTCTCTTGGTGTTCAAACATCATGCAATGCTGAAAACAAACTAATGCCTTTAAGAAAAATAAATTCAAAAGTCTTCTTAGTTAAACAGTGTCCCCAGAGCTATTGTAACAGATTTTTGTAAGGTAATGTATTCCTTTTACAATTCTCTGTAGACTCTGTTGATAGAATACCATCACACAATAAATTCACTCACTATATCAACTCAACTAATGTATTAAAAATTTCCAGGCATAAGCTAATCTTAAAAAAGGAAAAATGTATTTTTTCTTACCTTGCTACCTTTCATGCTATCGCAAAAGCAGGGACTTTTACCTTTGCATACACAGCTCTGAAAAACAAAAAGACAAACTTCACTATAAAATTATTTTTCTCATTGGGTTGTTTGGTGAGGGGCAAATGAGATCTCAGGGGTTTTAGTAAGGTAATTATATCACAAATACAACTTAAAAAAAAAAAAAAGTTCATGAAAAGTGGCAATTCCTAACAGCGGAAAAAGAGCTCATTATTCCTCTGTACTGTCTTCTGAGACAGATAAGGGCACTAGTTTAATTTGGGGTCACTAGTTTACCTTGGGGTAAAGGCCAAGAAGCTGTGCTTAACGCCACCAGGGTTATAATATCAGCATGAGTGTAAAATTCAAGAGTTGGGCACTAAACATTGATGATTCTTTAAACAACTTCCTGTAGAAACAAACACATATACTGATACTGTTTTAGATTACAATGATACTCTTTTTATTTTCACCTACTAACCACTAATTTTCTGACTTTTTGTAGCTGCCTTCACCTCCTGACACTGGCTTATGTACCTAATACAATTACAAAGGACCCTCAACTTTGCTATTTCTTAATTCTGGAGGTTTCCTGAGCCAAGCTGTGTGGCAGTGAGTGCCCTGCCACAGGGATGTTCCCACTCCTGCAGCAAGTCCTGAGCTATAGCTGCTACCAGCATGTCTGTGTCTTCAGGTGAGCCTGGAGTTCAAAGCCCCCTTGGAGGGCTGAGTGTTGCACTGTAGCATCCAAACCTCTCTTTGAGTCTGTGACCTCTACTGCCACAGTATGGCATGGCTATCTAGGGTTAACTACCATTTGGCAAAATTCAATGATTAATCAAGCAGGAAGAGATATTCAGTCTTTTATTGTTTACACTTAAGTGAAACAAACAAAAAACCCAAACAAGGATATTCAGTATGTAACTGGATAGACAGCATGACTAAATTAGCTAGCTCATGTACTAGGTAGTCATGGTAGCAGGGAGCTCAGCAGAGCTGCAAAGCACATCTGAGATCCTGGGTGAATATGAGAACACTTAACCCTTCTGTGCCCTGTTCCTGCTACAGCTATCATGCACTCAGTACCTGAGCTAGCCCAGTCTGGCTAGGATAACTCCGCAAAGGACTCTTCTACACTCATGTAGGCATATCCTACTTCAGTAGAGGGGATCCTTTTTCAACATAAATATTATATATACTAAAATATCACTGAGGTTATTGAAGCCATGTATTTCATAGTTTATTGTCCTTCTTTGTACACTTAAATTCTTTCCTTTGTTTTTGAAGCTCTTGGTGAATGACTTTTTCAATTGTGCCACTGTAGAAAGAGGGTTATTTTTCAGTTCATCCTCCCACTTCAGTATATACGTTTATCATAATGATCATATACTATGTTATAGTTACAGACAATAAGAAAGGGAAAACTATCACATATTGGTTAGGAAGATATTTTTCTAAGTTGCATAAAATTCTGAAAAGAAGGAAAAACTGTATATTTTCTTCCATGATTAAAGCCTTTAAAATGGTATGATACAAAATTTCTATTTACATCTTGAAGACAGAATTAATTAATCCTTACAACTGGTCATAATGTAACAGCAGCGCTGTTCCAAATTTGTAACTCTTCCAGTGGTATTCTCAAAAAACAGAAAACAAAAGTGTTCTCCATTACATTTTAAAATTATAAAGTCAGACTGTCATTAAATTTAAATTTTCCTGTAGCAATCAGTTCAGGTAAAACATTTGAAGAATTGAAAAGCATCTTTTCTTCCCACAAGCTAGAATCAATTTCTTCTGTCTTCATCATCCACAACTAAGGTATGTGGTATCAGCCAGCTGCCTTCATTTCTTAACACATTTCACAGTGTTTGTCTCTTTCCTTTGACTACACAAGGAAACTTGACATCTTGTTTGGAACAACTCATTGAGTCTCTTTGGGTGCCTCTTTTAGGTGCTGCTGGAACTTGCTGTTCTCTATGGACTAGAGAATTACTGACAGCACCTGCCTGTTAGGTGGCTGAAGCTGGGTGAGATGATGCCATCTATTAATTTATAAATAGATGCAGGGGGTATTCCTCAAGTGAAGAGCTATTTAAACATTCATGTACAAAATAAAACAGAAATTAGAATCAGTTGCCCATGAAAAGCAAATCCCCCAAGAAATGGTTGTGCCTGCCTGTGTTCCATAGACAGATCAATAAGTGATTGCTTGTTGTTTCAAGCTAGATTTTTAAAGAGTTGCAAACATTAAATACTTAATTCTTTGGCATATTTAAAGACGACTCTTTCTTCACCTGATCTGACAGCTAGAATTCAAGTGGTAGTGCATCAGAAATTTGGAAAACAAAGGTGTCATGTAAAACAGAAACCATGTGACTATGCTACCTTTACTATTATTTTAATCAATATGATTATATCACCAGAGACACAAGAATAACACTAGTGCAGAATTAACAACAAAAAGTACCCTGATTTCTTCTTAGTGAGGTCTATCAGTTTGGCTCTGGATAATCTAAATTCACCAGGTAAGTTACATGACAGATATCTTAAGCCTTCCAGCATAAATACCAGAGGATAAAGTGACATATATCTCATAATAAATTTGAAACAGTCTATAAGACAACCAATTTTCTTGTTCCCTCTTCAATAATAGTACCTTTCATCCCAAAGTATTGTCGTCAAAATAGGTGACATAGGTTATTGGCACATGTCTGGTAAGCAGTATAAAAACGGTAACTGTTCAGTGTTCAGTATTCCAAGGAAAGATGTAAACACAGTACACAATAAAAGTAGTCTTAAATTGCAGGCACTGCATTTTACTGCTGTACAGGGCTGCTGAGTGACTCAAACTACCACAGCCTTAAGGCTTGCATATGAAAATTGTAAATTAACTTTAAGACCTATGAGACCCATTTACTCAGCAATCTCAACTGCTGAAGCAAAGACTTAGCTTGCAGATTTAGTAGACACATGTCCAGGAAAGGTGCTCTCTACTGAGGAAAAAATGCTTAGAGTATTCCAAATACTCTGAATTTCTTCAGTGTAACTGGGAGCATATCCTGGCTGACCATAGAGAGGTTTCCTAATATATATAGCTACAGCTGGTTTCTAATCTTCCTAGTACCAGTTATTTACTATTATAATTCTATAGACCTTCATGGAGTTGCACCTTATTTCTACCTGTGAAAGTAAAGCTAGAAGCAAATTCTTTACGGTATTTGTATGCAAAGCACAGTTTTCAGGACATGTAGAAAAATCGCCAAATGAAATTACTCTTCTATATAATAGATATGATCTGCAGAACACTTGATATGTACAGATACAGAAGAAACTTTTAACTTACAATCAAAGATAATCCAATGTGAAGTTAAATGCATGAACGTGTAGAAACTTATGATGCTACACAACTAACCAAGTTTATTAAACTATTTAAAGAAAAAGAGCCTTTGCTCTTCAAGAAGTCAGAATGCTTAGAATGTGTTTAATTTGCCATTAGTAAGCTTTCAGATCAATTTAGGTCTTTTTGTGTATGCATATCACTTTAAACTAAACTGAAAAGACCAAAGATGATTTTACATTACACAGTCAGTTAGCTGGATAATACTAAATGTTTTGGCATATGATTTTTACATAAGATTAGATTATGCCTTCTGTAAAGGAGCTTTGAACCAAAAAATCATTGCTCACTTCTACTACTGGATGTTTCCACATCCTTGCAAGATGCCTGCAGCTGCTTTATCAAAGGATCATAACAAAACAATAGTATATTGCCAGGTTATAAGATAAGGAAATTAGATATTAATGGTTTATTCAAAATCCTCACAGTAGCCTCCACGTAAGTAAATGCGTTAACAAAGCCACAGATTTATTGCATGTTTTTCAGTTTTGATTTTTATAATAATAATTTACATTTATTTCAAGTTTTTAGATACGGTAGATGGCACTAGATTTTTGATCTAAAGATCTAGGCCAAAGGATAAAGCCAGATCATTATACGAATAAAAAAATCAAATTAATTCACCAATGAGCCAAAATAAATAAAAAACCCACAACACTTTCTTGGAGTAATTTATAAAGGAGCTCTTTTCAAAGGTATGTTGAATGATAGTAGTAGCATGATATGTTCTTTAAATAGTTACAGTTGTACATGCTGAAGCACATTTACTGCAGCGGTTAATGTTTTGTTCAGTAGGTGGAACCTTACCTATAACACTGAATTGCCCTTCCTACGCTATGGGATTGGATTCTATGGGGCTCTGACCTCTTCCTGTCCCCAGTTCAGAGACTAATTTAAATATCTGCTTAAGAAGTGCTCCAGTACTCTCCACTGAATCCCTCAAAGAAATGACAATGAAAGAAGGAAGAAATAACATACTACAGACTATGCTGTCACCTACACAAAGCTTAATGTAGATTCAGCATGGCACTGCTACTCCTTCCATTGCAGTTGTGGCAACTTAATTTGGAGAATCAGAGAGAATCTTAGAAAGCTCACAACACTTTGCCAATAGAGCTAGTTATATGAAGGATGTCAGAGAATGTATTTAGGTATGTTATCAAACCTGAATGTGTCAAAGGACATCACAAAGCGTTACTGTAAGGAAAAAAGCAACCAATGATAGGCGTTTCTATCTATAGCACAGGCTTTGAGTCCTGTCACTCACATTTGTGGGGCAATACAGTCATACTAGGAATGGCTTAAAGGCAGGAAGATGGGGAACACAGAAAAAGAGCCAGTGAGGGTGATAAGCCAGTATTCCTCCATTGATCTCTTTTTGGAATGACATATATGATGACAGAACAGTCAGAGTATTTGTCTGCTTTTCCAGATCCAGAGAAGATCAGAGTAGGTCAGCTATGATTTTAAAATACATGTTTGTACTAAAAATACTGTACCCAGGACAGAGAGGCAGCAAAGTGTGCTGCTGCAGGCAACAGGCACTGTATACTTTATGTTTCAGATGAAGACTGCATGAAGACCACACAGGTTAAGTAATAAAGACATTTAGATGACAGCTGAAATGAAATTAAATGTATTCTGTTGGAACATAGTAGTGTTCCTGCAGTGGGGCTTAAGTTCACACTTCTGGCCTGATTGGTCTTTCTTTCATGGGTGAACTCCACTGATTCCAGAGGTAAATTCTGGTTAACATAAATGAAAGATGACTGTGCAACATGAGGAATTTTAAGGTGAATTAAAAGCAGTGCAAGTGATATCCATTAATTACTGTGGACAGTAAAAATAGCCCAGGTGTCTTCTCTCAAGTGGGTGATGAAGCTGTCACTTTCCTTCATTGGTGGTTCTAACAGTTGATAGGCTCATTTTTAAAAATGCTAGCCTGATTTCTCATTTAACCTTGATTTTTATTAGCATCTCACCTATCCTTTATCTTCTAACTTCAAGGATCACTAAGTTAGAACTCCATCAAAACATGGAACAAGACTTCTTGGACAAGACCTATTTTTCTGTGATGCAGCTTGTTTGGTTTTTTTATTCCTCTTTTCCATCTTTTTGCTCATTAATGGTATCCTGAACAGCCTACAAATATGCTGGTCATCCATGGTCCTTTCTAAGTGGAAGTAAATTATCAGCCGATTTCCAGTTTTCTGTAATTTCTCTTAAATTCCAATACTTATTAAAAATTACATTATCAGTGAGCCAGCTCCTTTTGGAGTCTTGATTATGAATTTTCCAGGGCTGCAGACAACTGAGATTTCTGGATTCTTCCTCAGCTGTCTCAGTGCAGAGCAATCACTTTACACATTCCAGCTGCATCTATAAACCACAACGGAGCACATAGAATAATATTGCTCATTAGTTGATGTTAACATAGTGCTTAAAACTACAAGGGGCCCATTTCTCTAATGTTCTCTACTACATGTTCTCTATTACATCTAATAAAAGTGGGTGTAAAGCATTATGATTACAGTAAGTGGAAAGTTTTGCTTTAACGTTTATCTACACTCTAGACTTGTGTTGGGGACAAGTGCTGCACAGAGACGTGAAAGGTGGCACTTTCTGAAGGACACTGTGGTGCTAGCTAAAGCTTCTAGCTTAGAGTTACATTTTTGAAAATTTATCCTAACCTGCTCAAGCGGAGGATCTGAGAGCAGAGCTATATAGAAAAAAGCTCCCACTGTGGAAAAGGCTAGATAAGAAAAATCTTTTTTCTGAGTCTGAGCACCTGTGTCAGGATACTTAGCTAGACTAGCACAGTCAGTAATTCTATCTAGACATGGTTAGTAGATACGTGACCCTGGCAGCATATTCCTCATGTTGCACAACTGTAAATCACCATCTAGCATACAAAGTACTGGAGAATGAAGTCCCCTCACTCCAAAACATTGCTATCAAAACAAAATACCAGTCTCACAATTACAATCTGTATACTAAAAGTTTTTCATGCATTCTAAGCATCAAACATGAATTCATTAAAATTATCAAAGACCACGAAGAACTTTGTGTTTTTTTTAGTCATTGATGGACCAGTACAACAAAACCAAATTATTAAGCCTTCAATAAGTATAGACAACATAGAGCAGAAATAGGAGATGATGAGATGAAGGAAAATATGTCAGTTCCCAAACCCTGAAACATTGTGTAGTCACTTGTGAACTGGAAGGCAGCCAGACATTCCTACCTTAGAAGACTGCTGTTAACAGCTATGTATGCTATCAGAATTCACTGCGTTTTGCCTACCAGTTGAATACATAGCACCTCACAAAAATTATTTCATTTTGACTTTCCATTATAAATACACCTGTAAATTTAACTAATGAACAACTTGGTCAATAATGTCTAATGTAGGTAGAACGGATCTCAAAGGACACAGTGGAAGACAACTGTTATGCTACAGACAGTGCAGTTGTTGAATAAGCTCCACTAAACACTTCTAATGGGGACCTTGCTCAGGGAGTAACTGCTGAATCAATAACCTTCCTTGGTGACATAGGGCTTGTATTACTGCTTATGCCCTGCTTTCAGTGTGAGGTGCAGAAGAGAAGTCCTAAGCATTTACAATCATTGGAAAAAACCTTTATAACACTTCACAGAAGCAGGATTTTGTGTTTAACTTAGAGATACACTGTGATTGCACAATGTGAACACACCATGTGTCTATCTGACCTTGGTAAGAATTTCCTTACTTTCTATCATTAGTTTTAAACTGTCAGAAGTTCTTTTGGAAGGGAGTTGGTTTTTTGTGTAATATCAAGATATAGATATATTCATAATAGTATGTGCAAACCAACTATGGTAATTTACCAGTATGCAGAAACAGGAGAAGCTGCTGTAGATGACCGTTTAAACAACTTTGTATTATGTCAAGGGAACATGTATAAAAACGTTTTTTCACTTCAGAGATAGAAACCATTTCGAAAACCTTTAGTTTTTAAGGCAAAAACCTGTTCAGTAAGAACTCTGTATATAAACCAGATGGAAACAAAATTGTCATAGAAATTTTGGTATGTCTTGCCTATGTTTAAATGGAATAAATTATGTCCTTGGGAATAAAAAACCCAACCAAACACTAAAAAAAACCAACCAAAAACTGTAAAACACCCTGCAATTCTTTTTTTTTTTGTAATATACTTACTGTATAGCATATGTTTTTGCTGTGAACGAGCCTTCTGGATGGAAGTTCCAAGAAACTACCATAACATAGTTCTTCATACTATTCTTACGAAAGCACACCATTCTGCCATCTTGCTCATAGTTCCATGTACAAATTCCATGATGCCAACCATATTCTTGTCCAAGCACATACGGTTCAGTTAATTATACGGAGCTTCTCCCTTCTCTCCAACTCACTGACAGTAAAGAATTAGGGAGTGTGAGAATGGTAGGGCTTAGCAACCCTCACTGTGCCTGCATGTTATCATCACTGAGTTAGGATAAAACAGGTAAAATGTTATAATTTAGAAAAAAATAAAACCACCCTGAGTTTTCACAAACTCAAATTGTTTGTGAGCTCTGCAGTGATGACCGCTAAGCCCTGTATTGTAGAAGCTGCCTAAAATTACTCACTATCTATGTATGTAGAGCTGGCATGTTGTTTGCAGTTTTGGAAAACTGTACGTTGAGGCTCTCAATTGAATCTCTGGGTTTGGGGTTTTTTTAAATTGCTTTTGCTCTATAAAGAGAAGATACATAATTACTCCCTCTTTAAACAGAGAGAATGATGGTTTGCTTGCTTCTGCTAAAACACAGAAAATTTTGATACTTATGTTTATAATGACCAATATCTTACTCTACAAATAATCTTACTAGGGTAGAAGTCACTGTGAGGAGGACTATCAGAAACTGGACCAAACTGTTCACAGTATATTCAGACGGGTAAAATGTCCAAAGGCAGACTGATAAACCCCATCTCTGTGGGTTTCTTCTCCTGACCATGAACAGGACATGAGGACAAAAGAAATAAATATTCTTCCTTTCCACAAGGAAAAAAAGATTAGGCAATTCAGGCCACAGAATTTTGTTTTGTGTAGCAAACTCTTAAGGGCGTTTAATCAGCTTATTCATCCGTGCTCTTCCTTCCTAACAGAGGGTCATCTTAAAAGAGCAATCTAATAACAAAGAATACACACCATTTAACTAGTGAATTTTTGCTTACCTACCATAATATGGTCAGCATTACATCACACAATTTGTATTACTTCCCAACTGTTGAGTGTGGGAATAGTATTCACTACAATTGTTGTCTCCTCAGGCCTATATATTTGTATATTCATAAAATTCCTGGTGTGCATGTTCCGTTAATTGGTGCAAATAGCAATGAAAGCAACAGTAGCTTGTTCAGAGAAAGCTTATTGCACATGCCTTGGTTTCTCCTTTTTTGAAAGGCTCTGTGATTTCACAGATTTTTTTAAAAAAAAGGAAAGGTAACTTTTTCTTCCAGCTTCCTCCAAAATGGTCTGTGGAAAAATGCTGCATAAAGTCCTTGTTAAAAAGCCTTCACTGAACCAGGCCAAATGGAAAACCTGTAAAGCTGTGAGACTTTCACCCTGTGACAAAACTGCTAAGTTAAAAAAAAGACAAACAATGAAAACAGAACTATACTAGGTGTGGCAAAAAGGGAACGTTTTCAGTGTGTGCATGACAGACTGGGGCTGTAAACAGTTAAGAAGAAAAAAGCCTTTTTGTATTTCACCTTCCTCCTAGGCTCCTGTAATCCATGCCAGCATATTGAGCCTTCTAGTATTACTTTGCTAGGCGGTAGGGCGAGAATGTGACAGTAAAACAGATGACCGGACATCCCATACTAGTTGCACTTAATAGCAAAGTATTTTGTTTCAAAGACATGTTATGATAAATCAGCTCTAGGTATCGCAGAAAAGATTGCTAGCACAGATCTTGAAATAAAATGCTGTTATAGCTATATGAAATGCAAATCAACAGAGAAAGTACCAGTGTTTGCCTGCCTATTTTGATCATTTTAATGATACTCAGTCAACAAAATAACGTTAACTATAGAGTTATGCTTAAACATGTATTTACCTTGTAGATTTGTTAGAAAAAGGCTATACATCAAGTGATAACAGTTCAGTTTTCGCAGGTGTTTACTAGGATCACCTAAGGAGGTTCATCTTCCTTCAGTTGTATGATGCAGCAAGCATGTAAGCACACTTAACATTTCATCACCATCAGAGCAAGCCTCCATGTGGAATAAGACAGCAGAACTCCATAAATTTTGATGCACAAACATTACGGCAACTCTGCTAATTTATGCTCTCTTGGCCTAGCAGGAAAAGCATAGCTCTACAGTGCTTTGACATTGGCCTCTTTCTCTATGCAGATGATGGCTGAATTACAACTAATTATAGAGGCAATCAGGATCAGAAAAGTCTAGTATAAATTGGGCCCAATTATCAAAGTAACACCCCCGTTGACTTCAGAGCTGGGATCATATTAACCAAATCAAAGAGAGCACTTCACAAAGGACTTGTTTTTCTAACACGCTCAGTGAACTCTCTTTTGTATATTCAGGTGCACATCTTCCCTTCTCAGCTGCCTTGTGCGACAAAGAACCTGGGCACTTCCAAAGGCTGGCAGAGAAGGAAAATTCTCACTGTGACACTTTGTCCCTCCAACATTTTGATTCCTAGTTAAACAAAGCAATTGAGCCTGCATCCCATTCTTACCAGCCTTGGAGATGCTCATGGCTGAGCTAGAACACTGCATTTTCTCCTTCCAGACCCATGTTTTAAGATCTATTTGTGACAGCAACATAGTTTGCATATAATTAGGAAAAAACCTATTGCATGAAGAAGAAAATACTAGTTTATAAGTATTTGCATGCAAATTCTAGCATTTGTAAAAAATGAAATTAATTGGGAAATATGAACACTTGCATCTAGTCACAGACAGTAAGTGTAAGTGAGGAAGGGGATGCAAAAAAGATCTTCTCAAGCCTTACAGTCATGGAGTTTATTACCTCCCCTCCTTTACCAGCAGCACATGATGAAAAAATAGGAAGAGTAATGACTGAGGCAAATACAGAATATAGAGCACTTAACTTTATCCTGTGAACTAATACAATAATGCAAACATATTGCAATGCAAATAAAAAAAATGGTAGTAACAGGAGGTGCAGGTAACTTGCAATCAAGTAATCTTGCTCAAGTAGAAACCCTCTTTTATCCTGTTCTAAACACATGCTAACATGATGCCATCATAAAAATGATCACTGCCACTAAGAAGCAGTATCGATTCAGTACTAATGTACTTGACTTAAGTATTTTTCTTATTAGTGTCATTTGAAACAGCAAATTTTAGGGAACATTTTTAGATTAGTGTTTAATTTCAAGACATACAAGAAGTACATGGATGGTATCAAAAGACAGGACACACTCAGGAGAATTAAGTGGATTGTACATGTGCATCAAGACAGTATCAGCTCCAGGTGCTGTTAAACAAAATGAAACAATGAGAAAGCAAATCAATTTTTTTCTGAGAGGAAAAAAATAGAAGCGGGGAATGAGAAAGATTTTGTTCCCTGAGGAAACATACTGATAATTTTTATTATTCTTCTAAAGCATTTAAACGAACAGTGGGAAAACCCAAAGCATTGTAGCAGCAGTATTTGGAGTGAAGGAATACCTCAAGCAAGCTGAAAAGCCTTTGACATGGGAAGATGCTACTTCTGCTGAGTTTTCAGAAGATATGATTAGAGCATGCCAGTGGCCAAGAATGCAGATAATAATACTCCCTAGCAGGTGCCAGAAAGTTCAGCCTCCTAAGGGCAGGGAAGTCTGGACTCTGTGAAGGGCTGTGAGGACCAAAATTTGTTGTATAAACAGCAGCAGGAACAAATTAATAATTTTCTTTCTTGTCTTTGGGAATAAACTACTTACTGAGTTAGTAGAGACATACACTTAAAACTTTTCTATGTTGAAACATTTTTTAGTTTATGCATACAGCAAAAATATTGCTTGCTGGTCAAATATCAATTTACTTTCATATGGAAAGGGTAGCACGATTTTAAAACACAAACAATATCTATTTCTTTGCAATGGATGGTCCTGCCAAGATGCAATGATTTATTCATCAATCATTTCATGTCAATTAACATTAGCCACTAATATTTCATTAGTTTAGATAAAATTGCTTTTTAAAAAGTTTATTTCCTCCAGCATCTAGAAAATTTTGTTGACTTTCTCTTCTGAAAATATCAGCATTTTCATACAAAAATAGAAATGATGACATTTGAATCTTAAACTGATCTCAGTTATCTGTTGCAAATCTAGTTCAAACTAATATCAGACATATGAGATCCACTGAATTTTCAGAGCACCACTGAATCAATCAATACATTGTGTTCAAACTTCGCTTAAACAGCAAGGTTTCTGTAGAAGAGACTTCTTACCATCTCAAATCCCGTCTTTAAGACCTAAGTGTAAACAAGGATCTAGTAATGACAACGCTCTAGAAAACTGGTATCTCATATTGCTTCATGATCTACCTTAAGCAGAAAGGCTGCTAATGAACTAAGGTACATGAGTCTGCAAAACTGGCAAATACTCTAGGATCCTACTGAGGTTGCTAAAATGTGTTAAAATGCTTTACTGGGCCATATGTGGGGTCTTACTTGTCAATACACCTCCTTTTCCTTTCCTTTGTAGATAAAACCACTGAAGAACAGGATGACAAGATCAACACAGCCAGACTAGAGGCTTAGAAGAAGGGGGGGTGGGAAGGGTGGGAGTGGGGAAGTTCCTGATATACAGGCTTGTTAACAGCCATCCAGCATATACAATGATGTCCACCTCTTAGGAGCAACAAGGGCAATGCAAGGGATGTACCAGCAGACGAAGAGAAGAAAGGAATAAAGAATGGCAAACTGGGTAGATGAGAGAGGCAGGTTTTGAGTTATTCTTCTTGCACATCTTGCTTTAGAGTAAGGATCAAATCCAGGCAGAGCCTGAAACTAGTCTGCAAAAAACATGTACATTGCAAATAGATCTAGTACCTCTGTTCTACATAAGAACTAAGAGCTATTTTAACTCTATTACAAATAAAACAATTAGATCTTTGTTGAATGACTAAACTTGACTGCAAGTTAGTTAGAGTGCCAGGAAAGAAAACGTTTGGCGAGGTGCTTATGCTGTTTCCAGGCAGTACCCAGAATGTGCGAGTGAAAGAGCTGCAATATTTTAGAAGAAACATTGTGACTGATTAGTCTGCTTCAGATAATTACAGCAGAATGTGGCTCTAATTTAGCAACAACAAAGTAGAAAATCAGCTTTTTCCTTATAAAGGTGAACTGCAAAATGTTTTAATAGGCAGTAAAGGATTTTGATGTACTGTGTTAGAGCTTTACTCACACATGCAAGGAGAAATTAATACTGTTGACTATTACAGGAGAAATAGAACTTGAAATTTACTGAAACTGGCAGTTTCCTGTGTTTGATGTTTATCAGAAATCTACTGAAACTGGCAGTTTTCTGTTTGGTAACTGACAGAAATGTTGAGAGCTACACTGACCCATTTACCCTCACAGCTGACTGCTCTTCTCCCAGTTGGTAATGTACAATGTAAATGTTATAACCAGACAGAGGAGAAAGGAACAGCAAAGACTACAACATGATCTGGGAGAGCTTATCGGCCAAACGGTGATGCACACTCATCATTAAACCTGAAAGACAAACTGCAAAGTGAATTCGTAACGAAGGCGGCACAGGTGGTGCAACACGGTAAGTGCTGCTCTGAGAGTGTTTACCTCGGAGACCATCCACACCCTGCTCTGTCCTTGCCCTCCACATCCACCGTCTCCGGCGGATCGACGCCCTGCCCGCGGGACAGGACCCCGCGGCCGCTTTCCAGGCTCCTGGCGGGGCTGAGCCTTCCCCCCCACCCCCCCATCGCCTCACGGCAGCCCCTCAGCCGAAAGCGCGGGAAGCCGCCCTGCGACCCGCCCGGCTGGGCCGTCGACACGCTGTACTGCTTCTTCGCACCTGAAACAAGCGGTGACGAAGTGCCCTGTGCGGGGTCCTCGCTGCCTTTACTTATCCCCGCCTGGCAGCGGCGCAGGGATAGCGGTACCTCACCTCAGCGTGCCCGGGTGCGACGTACCTGACGCGGGTGGGGCGCATCATTTTAAGTACAATAAATCCACCTTTTCTTCCTCACGATTAGCCAACGCCGAAACGCGATGCGGTGGCAGAGGGGGCCGAGGGGCTAAGCCCCGCATCGCCCCAGGTGACGCTCCAGCCGCTGCGGGACCCCACGCCACCCCAGCCCCTCCGTCCCGCGCTCACTCACCTCAGCCGCCGCGGCGGCGCGGCCCGGCCAGAGCAGGGCGAGCACCAGCAGGGGAGCCAGACGGCTGGGGCAGCCCCTGCCGGCCATCCCCGCGCTCGGCGCTGCCTGCGCGGCGTCCCGCGGAGCTCGGCCCAGGGCTCTCGGACTCTGCCCCCCGCCCGCCCGCGGCTTTTGGCCTGGGGGGTGCTGCTTCGCACCCGCCTCGGCGCTCCCGGCGCCCTGGGGTGGGGACAGGGGCCGGGGCTGGCCGGGGCGGGGCCGGCCGGGCCACCCCTCTCCTCCCCTCTCCTCTCCCCCCCGCGTCTCCTGCCTCGGGCACCGCCGGCAGCCGCCGTCCGTCCGTCCGTCCTCAGCGGGCATGGAGTGAGCGAGGAGCCGGGGGCTTTCCCGCCTGGGAGCTGAGGTGAGCGAGCGCCGCGGAGGGGCAGCCCCGGCCGGCGGTACCTGGCGCACGTCGCGGGCCGTCCCGCCTGGCCTCGGCGCCTGCCGGGGCTGGGTGGCTCGCTGAGGGGTCAGCTGCGTCCCGGGACAGCTGGAGGTGTCCCAGGCTACGGGGCTGTCTCCGTCCCCCGGCCGCTTCTCCCGCGGCGCCGCGAGGGCGCAGGTTGGTGGGCGCCGCCCGAACGGCCTCGGGGCTGCGCGGCGGGGACGGGGACGGGGACGGGGACCCGCCCGGGCACCACCCTAGCGAGGACGCGGCTTGGGCCCTCCCGGAGCGGGGTCGCCTGTAGCGCCCCGGCGGGGAGAAGGGGTCGGTTAAACCCGGGCGGGAGGGAGGTGGGAGGCGGCAGCGCTGGGTGCGTGAGTGAGGCGGTAGCGGGGAAGGCCGGCGGCAGCCCGGGCCTTCAGCGCCATCCCGCCGCTGCCCGGGGCGCTCCCGGGCACTGACGGGAGTGCTTTCCTTACAGCAACGTCCTCTCTCTCCCTCAAGTGTTTTCTTAATGAGACAGCGGAGACCGAGGAGTCCCAGAAGGGACAAAGTGCTGCCCACTGCATAAATTTAAATCGGTGAGAAATCTGAGAAATGTTTCTCCCCAGGCTTTCCACATAGCTTATCATGATATAAAAGTTTTTTGAATGGAAGCCTGATTTGTAAAGCGTTGGCCATATGTCAAGTTTATCACATTTATGTTATTGACAGAAGTACTGTATGTTCAACGTGACATCTCACCAAATAAAGTGCTGTTCTGAGATAGTGCAAACTTAGAAAGTATGTTGGCCAGGCCAGCCAGAGTGACCTTACCTTATCTGTACTGTTCGTGAATGCTGTACAGGAAATTCCGTGTTACAGGTTTTATTGAGCACTACAAGTGATACAGAAAAAGCAACAATGTACAATAATATATGTATATCAATATTTAGGACTACTGATGAGGTACAAATCTAAAGCCTTTCATGAGCGTAAAGCTAAACACAGAGCTTTGTAAAACAGCTTCTCTTACAGGTATGAGAGTAGAGCGGGATCTCCATTCAGTAGATGGTACTGTCAACCCTCTATGAAGTCCACTGTGAAAGCTAGTTAGTAGAGGCTACTTTTCCCAAAAGTTTGGCACTAGCAGCAGGAATGCATCTCTGGAAGAGCAGAACAATATGTTTAGTATCAATGATCTTGTACATCATCACAGATGTTATCACCTTGGCTCTAAAATCTCAAGCATCAGTGAAAGCCAGGTATAGAGAGAAAGGGGAAGAAAAATCCCCTGTTTTCAAGCCAGATTGATGGTGACCGTGTAGAGGAAATAGTATCTTAGGATAAAACCACTTAAACTGGTGCATTTTGTCAGATTTCTAAACCTATAGACTGTAACAGTGCTACATTTTTTTTACACAAGAATACTGTAATAAAGACACAAATGGGGTCTACAGTTGTTTGTAAGCCATAAGCACCTATAAATTATAAGTACCTAAATCCACCACTGAAATTTAACATTAGAAGAACTGGTGTTAGACAGAAGGTAGCAGGCAGTCATTTACACGGAAGTGGAGACAAAAGGTGCGAGTATCTTTGAGACAACAAGGTCAGAGCAAGCGAGACTACAATGGAAAAGAGTGGTCAGTCCTCAGAAATGATGCAAATTTAGGTGAGGAATGAACAGTATGACTCTGAGTAAATAAGATAGTACTTATAAGGAGAGCTCTTGAATACTAGGCCAAATAACTTGGAAGAAAGAGAAGAAAGCAGGCAAACCACTGTTAGGAGAAATAAATGAATACATGCAGACTACCTAGTGAATGAAATACTGCTGTAATGAAAAGTTATTTTTTCAGTTTTCAAATGATGAAAACCCTGTGTGGAAATTTCAAAAAAAGATGTCAGCAAGCTCAAAGCAAACATGGGAAATATGCTAACAAGGGAGGTGCAACAGAAAGAGCATTTAAAAAAATAAGTCCTCTTTGAGCCCAGTCTTATCCCAGTACCACATGTTTCACTGACCTTGAGCAGCTGGCTGCTAAGTAGTATGGCCCAGCTGGATGGTAGTTGTGTGTGTCATAGTTAAGAAACAGCAAGTAATTGCATTACGTAAGTTGCATTACGAGATTGTCACATAAAAGCATATGTGCTTTTATGTGAGCTTCTAGGACAGATACATGACTTCAAAGTAGCATTGAGCTGGAACGAATGAAAGATCAGCCACTGATGTTCCTCTCCTGCTTGTTGCTACCATAATTGATGGCATCCATCCAAATAAAGTGTATGAAACCTTGATGTAGACTGTGTTGCTGATACTGTTGTCCATAATATCTTCAGAGAGCTACAAACTCAGGGAGATGGTCTTGTCTGGCCAAACAGCTGGCCAGGCAGGCTTAACATTGGTTGTGTCAAAATGTATACCTGCAGCTGCCTGTAGAGGTACTTTAAAAAAAACCAACCAAACAAAAAAACCAAACCCCAAACAAAAAAACAGTGCATGAACAACAGAGAGGTCAACCTTAATACTAGAAAGCAGTTGAAAGCTGCAACAAATTTAAGTTTGGCTTTTTTCACAGTAATTGATATTTAATGATTTTTGCTTTGATTCTGTTTCCTCAGTTCTCTATGCTAAAACAAGGATAACAGTATTTTCTCTTTTTACAGATAAGGAATATTTCTGTGGGTAACATTACAGTTGTGTGAATTTAGTATAAAGTGCAAAGTTTCATAGGACACTGTAAAATAAAAAAATAGGGCTTAAGGAAAAGGATGAAAAGGGTGTAGAATATATCCATCATGAATGACACAGAAGTCCTATGGAAAACAGCATATATGTTCTTGTACTTATGACCATCCTAATCATGTGCATAAAAGAACTACATTAAAATTGAGCACATAACCCTAATTTTTATTTCCTAATTTCTGAATCCTTGACTTTGCAACTTCAGTGGTCTTGTTACACATGATGTTGGTTTCTTTGGGTGTAATGAGAATATAGTTAGGGCTGCTGTAATTTTTTATATCTCAGTAATAGTAGCTGTGTGTCTGCCTCAAACTATGTCTTATTCCCTATGGTCTTATTTTATCAGAGTCCCTAAGAATGAAATTGTCTTCTTTCTTGGTCTTTGTCTAGAAACTAAACATCTAGGTTATATTATAGTGCCAGCTTTTCCCCCTCTGGCTTTTGAGAATTTTATGAGCTGAGGTTTGGTGGTGCTTGTATAAACCTATTCCTTTGGTGATATTGAGTGTGTTAGCCTGGGGATGTTTTATCTCCTTTTGAATTAGGTAAGTATTCTATTGACGTAACTGTTGTGATTACTACAAAATATAAAACATGAGATCAATTTGATATATCAATTTAAATAACACTTTTTAGTCCTTATTGCATTGGCTGCTGAACACTTCAAACTATAGGAAGCTTGTTCAGAAAGCGTTGGGTTTTAGATAGTCATGGTGAAATAGCAAGCAGAGTGGTTTAAGTCTTCCACTCATGCATTAAGTATGATTTCAGATTGTGTCAATGGGTTGGATCAAAATGGATTTTAATTTAAAATAAAAGGTTCTCTGCTAATACAAAGCAAATGTACAAAATTTCAATTTCTTCTTCATTTTCAGAAGCTGTTTGGATAATTAAATAATGAGATGGATAGTGGGCAACAGGAACAAATTTCTGCAAAGTCTAACACTTTACGGCTGACATCGATTTTCCATTTGAGGCAATCCATCTCTGCAGTACTCTATTGCCTTACAATCTTGCTTATATTATTTATATTACTAATGTAAAAAATTAGTGAATTTTATTGGAATATTATTTTTTTATTAGGAGTGCTGTTATTTTTTGTTTTGGTTTGGTTTTTTTTGTTGTTTTTTTTTTACAGATGGGATACAGGGGCACAGAAAGAGACTAAGAATTTGGCAGATGAATGGAGTACTGTACTGAACATGTAGGATGTGATCTTGCAGCCTGAATTGGCTGCCCTTAGGCTATTTACTCATTAGTCAGTGCACGGTAGTTTATGAAGTCTCTTCATACTGTGGGATATGGAGATACTGTGTATACACATAGGAGTCAATATTATTTATAGATTAGTTCTGGTTAGAAAGATTTTTACACTATCTAAATAATAGAAAGCAAGGCAGTAATGTTTTAGGAACAGTACACTCATTTGTTTTACAAAAAGATAGCTGCTTGTTGAACAGCTATCAGAGAGCAGCCAGTTTGCTGCAGGTTCACGTCCTTACTCCCTTCTCAGTAACTGATTGTCTTTGCTTACTCAGGAGACTTCTCCAAAGGAAGCAAACCCCTGTCAGTTCACTGTATTCAGTGTTTAGTTTCCTCAGAATTAACCTCCCCACATTTGGAAGACTACAGCACTAAAAAACAAAAGCCTGTGATAATCTGTGCTGTCCGAGGAAAAGCCCAGCCTCTTAAGCCCTCAGTTTGAAATAACCAGTGTGAATCATTTCCCAGATGTACCTTATTCCAAAGGATTAAAGCTTTTTTCTTATTTGAGGGATGTAAAAGTTTGCACAGGAGCTGGCCATTTCTCTGGATTTGTGAAACTTGAGCTTATAAAAAGGTTGGTGCAGGACGTTTGCACCTAAAATTGCGTAAGTGCTGTTGGACATAAGTCAGAGGTCACAGATGCACCCATGTAGTTAATTTATGCATGCAAAATTTGACTGGGGCTGTAGAGGCCTCTGGTCAGTCCTGCGCTTAGGGCTTCCAGCTTCCTAAATCCTGGCAAAAGCTGTGGAAAAATGTTCTAAAAATAAAGCTAAAAAAATAACTAGGTAATGTTTCCAATGATTGTCGTCTGTCCATGCATATGGATAGGACTTTTAAGCTGAAAATGCATATGGCTTATTCTGCATTCAGAGTAGTCCTCCTTTGCTCAGATGTACACACAGAGACTGGTCCAGCCCAGTTTGCAGAAGATACTGCTGACTCTGGTCTTGAAACTATAGCCAATGAGTTTTGGGTTTGGGTTTTTTTTGGGTTTTTTTAAGTTCGTTAGGTCTTTACTGTAGACAGGTGTCACATCTTTTTTTTTAAAATGCCTTTAGCTAAAATGGTGGATGTGATAGCTTTTTAAGAAATAATGATGCAAGACGCTTTGTTCACATTTCAAACACTGAGTAAAGACTATCTCTTTTCTAGGCTGAAATCTTGTACCCTTTTTATGTTGATCTGTAATTTCATATATAGTCCCCTTGAAATAATTGGATTTTAATAAAATAAAATGCATTCTGAATAGGAATAATATAATGTAGTACCAACATAAAGCTATGCAGTATGAGATATGTAAATGGTTAAGACATATTTTGGTTGTCCAGTAATTATTCATGATTGTACATCAGTCGTATATTTTAATATAAACAGGTTCAGAGGGGAAAACAACAACATAATGGAACAGTGTTTATAGACCATCCACAAACAGAAGGAAAGAGAAGACCTGCTGTTTTTTAAAAAAAAAAAGAAAAAAAAAGTGCTGCATATACAGATCCTCAATCAGCGTGAATGGCATTAACAAAGGATTCATTTGAACGGATTAAGTGGCTTATCACAGCTGCCTGGTGAGTTTTACAGATCACTAGATTTTTTAACTAGAATCACTGAGATACATTCTTAGCTATCAATTTAACAGTAATAAGAAATCACCAGTTAAATAATTTGTAGCCTGTCATAAATTTGATAAGCCTATATGATAATTTATTGTATTTTACTTTGATTGCTGGTCTATCAGTTTATGCTATTTAAATTTCACGTATTTAAATAGTAGCAAACAGGAACTATAATTCTGAGTCTGTTTTAAGAGGAAAGATATCCTACATTCTAGTGATGAACATACTTGGAGAAGAAAGAGTAATGACTGACTCAAACCTGAATGCCTGTCCCAGAATAATTTTGCAGATGAGGGAGAATTATTAAAAGGCATGAAGAAAATTTTTAGAGACTATGATGGAAATATCTGCTAGCAGCTGTGGCAGGAGTTCTTTTGGGAGGAAAATGATCCTTTGGAGAAGATTAGGGTCACCGTGGCCCGGAATTTTCAGACCGGTGTGTGGGATCAATGATTCCATCTCTAGAATATCTCTAGGAAAAGTCAATCCAGTTTTCCTTCTTTACAAAACTTCATGCACCAGGCTCTTTAAGAATGTGAAATTATGCTTTTCTAGCTGGGAACCTGGCCAAGCAAAGGTACCTTGCTTGAACCTGACACCCTCGCTGCTAGGCAGTCTTCTGTTCTGCTAATGTGCCTGAACTCTCTCCAGTGTCTTTTTCATATTTATTTGGTTTGGGCAAACCCAGGCTGCTTGTTACTCAGGTGTTCCCCAATGTAGCAACCTTCTATCCCAGCCATCTCTCCAACGTAGCTCTTCTTGCCTTTTTTCTGCATTATTTGTGAATGACTTACCTCTAACAGTCTTGTGCTGATTTGAGTGCATAGGCAACGTCTGTCTGGCTTCGGGAGGCATGGATTTTGAAATGACATAGAACAATCTGGCAAACACATGCCTGCCACATATTACTAGAAAAAGGGGAGACTGCAGCAACGTTCATCAAGAACAGCATCATCAGATTTATGTTTCAGTTGTGCAAGGGCTTCATGAGAACTGGGCATTTTCTTAAATGAAAGATAACTCGCACCTGGCCAATGTTGATAGGGAAAAAAATATTTACAGAGACTGTCTGCAAATTCAGAAGGTTAGAAACAAAAATGGCCTTAAATTAGTAACAATCACGGAACAAACCAATGCTATTTTCTGGTACCTGTTTGAAGTGTTTCTGTGAAGTTAACTCCTTTCTACACAAACTTATTTGATGCATTAAAGGATGAACTACTGGGATTCACAAAACTTCTCCACCATTTACTGCTGTAGCTGATCATCTGGCAATCTCACATTGTTTAATCAGTCCTTTGTTTCTCATTTAGCAAGAGACAGTATGAGCTTCTGTCTTCAGTTACCACCAATTATTTTCATAAATATTTTGTTTCTGTAAAATCTGTGTATTTGAAAAAAGTAGCAGGCAACATAGGTATAAAAAAAGTATAGACTAAATGTACGTAAATGGCTAAAATAGGCTTAAATTGGTCACTATTGAATTCATCAATATGTATCAGTGCATATACAGGTTATATAATTTGCAGTTTGAATCTATGAATAATTAATAATCAGGGAGAGTAATCATGGGTTTGCTGGCATAGCTCTCAGTGCTCTGAAGAGTTGACCATGTGAATAACAAAATAAAAATAGAGGTTGATCTCAATAGGACTTTGGGAAATTTAGTAAATGCCTAAATATTTGCAAGGTTGGAGTAATTTTGATACAAGCTTCCCTGTGGCCTGGAAGATAATACACAGTAGTTTATACGTTACAGCTGTATCTAATTTTTATCATTTCATATAATGAGTGAGCACCTTAGTTCTCATTAATAATAATGTTAGTATTAATAATAATTAATAATAATGATTATTTCCTGTGTTGCTGCAGAAATTTTGAGCTAACTTTTTGTTTTACTTTATGCTCTTTTTTTGCATATAGAAATTATAAAAGACATGATTTCAACTTTATAACCCATCACTAGCAATGGCTGGCATGGAGCTGGCCTTCCCCAGCAGCTGCTCTGGAATCGTGGCTCTTTTGAGTGCTGCTTTGCTCCCTGCCTTCTCTTGCGCTCTCTCTGAGCAAAAGAAAATAGCACCAGCTAACTCATTTTGGGACAGATACAGATCACCTCCATCTCTGCTCAGTCTTCACCCCATGGTGTCCGTGGAGGTGCGGAAATCTGTCTGGAATGGTTTCTCTCTGGCCATTCCTAATTGTGGGATTAGAAATAGGTTACAAGGAGGAAGTTACAAGGACTTTTACATAGTCTTATTCATTAATGCCTATCTGTTTGCACTCAGTCTCACAAATCCAAAAAGACAAATATATATAGCATGTGCTGACCATTTCTTGATGGTATGTACCCCTTATAAATATACTCTTTTACTATATAATCACGCCAAACAGGACTTAATCATGTGTATGCACGTCTCACTTTTTTGAGGCTACATTTTGTGAAGATTGGATGTTGAAAGTTTAGTTTTAATTTAGCTTTCTCCTTCTTTTAAATCAGGTGGCTGCTGATTATTTTTTCAGCACAAGAAATTGACGGGGTAAGTGACATTGATATTTACTTTAGACAGGTGATAGGATGGTATAGTTCAAACAAGTAACACTATATACACCAAAATGACCTATAGCTCTGTGGGAAAACTGTCATGTTTCTTTCAGTATTTCTACAGTTCTAACTTTCCTTTCTGTTCCTGTTGCTCAGCTTAACTATTTTGTAATTTTCTCCTTTGGATCCTTCTAAATTTTAACTTTGGCATCTTTAGATGCTTTTAGAAACCTGCATGTAAAAAAACCTCTCTCATGCACTGAGTCTGTCTCCTTCCTCATGAAGTCCTGTCAATGGCTCTACATTATAGCATATAGGAAAGGCTAGCTTTCAAGCCCTTCTCAGTATGTTAGCCTAGATCTTGCACTTGCCTCCCTATACATTCCCATCTCTCTGAAGCCAAAATTTCACATATAATATAGTCTCAATATCGACTTTATTTTCCTCTCTCTACTGTCCTCCATAGTAACCTTATGTTTGCAATGCCCTCACTAAAATTTCTTTCAAGTCAGTCCTCTTTGTTTATTCAAAATATTTAAAAGCTCTTTTTTGTTGTTTTTCTCCCAAAGTCATCCCTTTTTAGTTAAACTGTTGAAAATTGAAGTATTTTTAAAAAATAAATGTGTTCAATTAGAACAAAGGGTAGCAGCTTATGTGTTATTAGAAACTTGCATTCCATTGACATTCCAGTAGAGGAAAGTTTTTAATAACTAGGTGGGAGACTAGTGTGGAGTAGATTAGTAACTTCATGGGAAACCCAGTGTGTGAAAGAGAAGCAGTCTGTGAGAAAGACTATCATACCCTCTTGTTCTGAGGTTTGGGAGTACCAGATATTCTAAAAATATTGTAGATTGAACAGAATTTTTCCTCCTTATCTAATATTTGTCAGTGTTTTCTCCTTGAAAAATTGAAGTATGAACCTATAGTGTTCTGTTGATTTTTGAAACTAGTAATAAGACAATGTTGACCTTGATAAAAATGAAATCCACACTGAGCAAATACTTTCATGTTATCACTGTTTACTTGTTTACCTAAATTATTCTTAAATCCTTTAAGTCCTTGTCATCCTTTTAAAATTACTTTGATCATTTACACAATTTTGCTGAAAAAATAATGTCACCTAGTGGACATTCCAGCCATCTAAGTGAGTTTGTAAATGCATATGCTATGTGTAATCGGTATATGTTTAATCCTACACTTCAGGAAATAGAAAAAAGTAATAAAATAATGTACACTTAACACACAATAGATCTACTGAATTTATAGTTTGTTGTGTTTCAGTTTCTCCTTGAATGTGGGTTTTTTCCTCATTGCAATTTGATGAAAGAAAATAGTCACTTCTTTACTAGTAAGAGGACAATGACAGAAAGTTTTAATACAAGAAATAAGTAAAATAAGTAGGCAATGCATAATTACACCACACATACTTCTTTTTTAATTTAATAGGCAAGAATTAAATACAAGGCTTTATTGCTGTGTGGGCTTGTTGCTCTTCAGCCTGTTTTGCCTTTTATCATTTAATTGTAGTTAAACAATCTCCTAACCTAATGTGAATGGTTACAAATTTCACATTATTACAAATTAAATTCTAATTCTGTTAAAATTTTTTCTAGATGCAGCCTATTTCCTTATTTGTATTTAGCATTACTTAACATAACTTGCAGGTAATGTCTTTCACCTTCTACAGCAACAGTAATAAGCTTTTGATTATTGCTTCTACTTTACCAGCATGTTTATACTGATGAGTGGTCCAAGAAGGTTAGCAGGATTTTAAATGTAGTATTGATGTGTGTATTCTACTAAGCAAGCATTGGAAAAGGTTCATATGTGTCAAGCTGAAGATCTACACAGTATTCCAATGTTTGCTGCTATGCCAAGTTTCTTCAGAATCACATTGCCCTGTGGGCATGCAAGGGTAGCCAAATCTTTTGCCTTAAAAATCATATAATTGGATAATATGTCCAGTTGACACTATTTGATTAAGTGATTGTTGTCTGTTGCATATTGATAAATCCATACATTTTTAATTTTTAGGGAGGATACGCATATATTGAGCCATGTGGGGGACAGGATTGTTCAGTTTGTCGGTGCTTTCCAGAAAAAGGATCAAGAGTAAGTGATGATTAGAACTAATGATAATTACAGTTGTAAATACTGTTCATTTTGTGCACATTGCTGTTCTTTAAAATCAATATGGTTGACATACATAAATCAATATTCAGACATAAATAAGTCTGAATATAGCAAACTAGCATAATTCTCTCACTAGTATGCAGTACAGCTATCATCAAAGAAAGTTAAGATTTTTTTGTAAACAAGTTTGCTTGTAAATCAGGTTTGTAATAATTGTGCCTTTTTTGTGTTAAGGATTCTTTGAGATCAATCTAGTAGTTAGACAAAGGTCATTCTTAATATATTAAATTTAAAAATCTATGCTTGTTTTCTACTAAGAGGTTGGTTAAAAGAGCATGTCTGTGCCATTTACTAGTTTTATGAGAACTTAGATGTTTCTTATTTGGGTTAGGTGATCCTGGAAAAGCTTGCAGACTTCTTATTTTACTAGCTTAAGGCACTAAGTATAAAAAATAAATCTGAATTGTGTTTGCCTTACAAATAATTGTAAAACATTGAATGAAGCCAAGGCATTTTCATATTATACATTAAAATTAGTAACTGTGCATGTTGCTATTTGTTAATTGAAATATGGTCTAGTGATGACTAGTTTATCTTGGCTGTTCTTTCTCAAAATACATATTTATACAGTGATAGCAAACAATTTAAATGTTACATGAGGAAAGGACTTAGATACATGCCCTGATTAGTGAACAACTGAAAAATTGTCAGTTTAGTGACGGAAATTGCTTTCTTTCAAAGTACTGATGTTAAAGTTGAGGGTTAGAAAGCTTGAACATGGTGGATCAGTTTTTGGAAGAGCTGCATGCCCCATATTTTTGTGTACAACCTGAATTGCTACAAAAGCAAGACACACCTTACCCTTCCTCTGCTTCTGCAGTTAGCTGCATGCTTTGCTGTGTCATGATCACTGCTCTGGTGTCCTTGGATCCTATCCTAATCCTCCAGGATTATGTCTATACTGAAGTCCCCCATGCTGTAGGATTTTCATAATAGGGGCCTAGGATGCGTCTATCTCTGTAACACTGTGTTAACAAAAGGGCATCCCAGGAAAAGTATTTTGACTAGCAGCATTGCAGTGTCTCTCAGCTCTACTGAATAGACTGTTTTGGATACCAAAAAGCTGATCTGAAGTGCCATTTAAAAACAACTGACTTTGAAACTATAGGACATTGCCCTGATTCTGGTTCTCTCTCAGTAGCCTGGAAGTTCTGAATTACATGCCAGTGAATAGTATCAGTGAATAAATACTGCAGTCATTATGGCTGTTTCCCAAGCTGTCCTCCCCACCACTGGGAAACTGAACTATGATTTGTGCATTTGCAGTTAGTTTTCTAAATAATTCCAAGGATCTGGACCTAAGTGCCAAATAGAAGTGTAATAAAAATTTCAAAATAAATTCAATGTCATTATGCAAATGTAAGTCTGAGAATTGTACCATTTTCTGAAACAGCTCTGAAATACGTATGCACACTGATGGGTAAAGTCTCTCCAATGTAATATGAATTTATATTTCATGCAATCATTTCTATTAATCAATATGCAAGAAATAGAAGTAGCTATCGGGCCCTACATGAAATATGGCTTAACTAAACACCACTTCGGGTAGATTGTTGCAAATATTTTCTATACCAATGTATGGTGATGAATTATTTTCTATAGGATTACTTAATCTTTTTTTCATCCTGGTGATTTCTAAACCTTGCTGTGTTCTGCCTTTACACTCTGACACACTAACTTTGCTTTCCTAGCTTTTGTGGAGACTACCCATTACAAAATAAAAGATTTGTTTACCTTATTTTAGCTTCCTAGAATGCAAAACATCTGCTTTATCTACTTTTCTGTCTGAATCCTGCTCCCAGGCTGGTTCCTCAGAGTTTTGCGTCTTCCTCAATCCTCTCTTTAAAGTGCAAGAAATAAACGATTATTGAAAGCATCTGGCATTGTACAGTTTGCAAGCCTAAAATTTCAGAAATGTATAGTTATTATTATTTAATAAAATAATCCTTCTCTGTAGAGAAGTTAAGGGCAATAGTATAAATTTGGTTGCCTAGCACCATATTTGTTCCTTTTTCACTAGCTGTCAAAATTAAGGATGAGCTGGCCCCCTCAGCAAACATTTGCTGAAAGCACAAAAAGATTCTAGAAAATTCATGTACTTGCTGGCAAAAGGCAGTCATACAATAATCTCATCCAGCCCAGCTGGAAAGCCAACCTTACAGCAGCCCTCAAAAATAACAAGTCTTTATTCAGCTCTGCTAAACCAACTACAATATCAGGGACTTCTGCAGAGGCTGAATGAGAAAGGCAGCATCTGAGTGAGCTACTTCAGTATATGTATTGAGTTACACTGATATACTTAGACCAGTCCACCTATTTTTTATTTTTATGTTTTAATCTTTTTTACCACAGGGAGTCAGATGTAGGGTATTCCCTTCACGGTCTTCCATTGAACATGGTAATCTAAGATTTACAGGGGAGCAAGGGCAAACTGTCTCATTATTGTACTGCTAAGGCATCATCTCTGTTAGAAACACACAAGGTCAGACCTATTATGAATTGATTAAACATGTTATTGAAAGTCTTCCAAGAACTGCAACCAAATTCTTCATTAGACTAGCTGGAACATGACCATTCGTATGTTATTCTGAATCTTTGTTGTTGGCTGAATACTTCCAAATAGAGTTCCAGTTTCAATGGAATGTTACCTCCCCTAAAAAGTGCACTGGGGGAGAAGCTATTTAGCAAAGTGCATTATTTGTAGTACACCTGGTGGAATGTATAGGAATTATTATCCATAGGAAAGATGCTCATTGTATCATAATGTAGACTTTGTGCTAGATAGATGTCATAGGTCCAACTTGCAAGTGATAGTTTAACATCTGAAGCAGTTTGTTTCACGCATTGCTAATGGTCACTTCCCTACATCTTTCTCCACACACTAGTGGAATGAAGATTTTTAGAGAAGTCAGAATATCGATATCTGCTGATAAAACAGCAGTTGTATAGTTTCAAAGTTAAGGTGTGCCCATCTGATAAGGATTTCACTTTGTCAGCAGACTGTGAGGAAAATATTGTTGCTAGTTTCATTTGAGGGATTTTTGTTTACATGTAAAACACTATGAGAGGTATTTGATGACATTGCTGTTTTACAGATTTTAGAATGTTATCTTCCTTTTTAGACTTTCCGTGGAAGCATTGCCCACTGGACAGTTAGCTACCAAAGTGAACAAATAGGTTATTTCTATGTTTGGAGCAGACTTATAGTCACTCCATAATAAAGTTTTCTACTAAAATTACAGTAGAACAAAAGTCTTAGAGCTGATATAAATCAGCTTTGTTTATTTGTAATTACTAGTGACAAGTGAAGGGTATTCACATTTTGTAAAACTAAAAAACATTGTAAGCTGCATATGACATAACTGTAGCCCTTATCCTTAATGTCTCTCCACTAAAATAGTAAAAAACCTAGGGTAATAAGAGAATAGACACCTAAAATTAAACTCCTAAATGTATTTACATTTATGAGTTAAGTAGAATGGCTGTCAGGAGTGTAGTATACTCTGAAGTTTCCATAGGAAAGTAGGACCTCAAATCTTGCCCTACTGTCTTTGGCATAATGACCTTTCTTTCTATCCACTTTTTTGAATGCAGTCTGATTAGTTAAAGCTGTGGTTACCAGGACAGTGTAAGAAAACTGTGCAGCTGACTGTGAATGCAATGGGAATTAAGACTTTGCCTTCTAGTTGGCCACTTGAAAATCTTTTAAATGTCAACATAGGAAGCCTTCTTCATTGTAAGTGGACAAGATAATTGAGCTTTTAGCTAGAGAAAAGTTGACCATGGGAATAAGAAAAGGGAAACTGCCATGGCCATACTTGAATATATTGAAATTGGGCAAGTTGGAAGAAAAGTAGAAGCAAATAGCTGAACTTTTATTTAATATTTATATAAAACCAGTATACTTTATGCATTGGTTGCTGTATTGGGTTTTACAAGAGCTTGTGTACCTGTCGTTTTTTCTCTCAACCTTAGATAACTCTGTGCTATAAATGGATTTGTGTTACTATTCATTAGCAAGAAATCACTGTCTGAAAAACATTCTAGTCACTATTTCTAGCAGTATATCCCATTCTGATATCATTATAGTTGTCCACATCACAATGAAAGTTTGACTTCTGTTTAATTGGGATTACAGGCTTGTTGGAATTAGTTTTATATTATACTATTTATCTCTTGATCTCATGTCACAACTCAAAAGGATTCTTTCTTCCATAGGACACCCTTAAAATGTGCCATTAAATCTCTGTGCATACTGTGTGCTACTGTACATACTCATTTAAGAACTATAGAACAGATGAGGGGAGAAAGTCATTAGTGAAAGTGTACATGCTAGTAAGCATCCAACATGATTTTTAGTGCCAGTCTGGAACAACTGAGACTTATTCCTGCCTTTTTTATCCCACTCAAGATGTATGGTCTTCTAGTAGGCAATAGCAGTCAATGTTTTTAATCAGAGGCAACGAGCAACTTCATTGTTTCAGATTTTTTTCCCCTCTTCCTCTTTGGTCTCATATAAAGTCCGTGATTTTAATTTTCTCCTGATCTGTCCAATAAACAGTGAAACCTTTCCTCCATTTCCTCCTCTTTCTCTAACTTGGGAAGTTGCTTCCTTGATAACTCTTGCAGTGTTGTATTAGAGGCCTCAAAAAATGCTGGCTGCTCTAACAGAATTTAGATAGTTAAAAAAATGTTTGCAGTTAGCACTGACCAATTGTAAACCTGTCCTGTGCCGACCCCGGAGTTTGATCCCATTCAATTCCTTTGGCTTTGTTTATAGAGTTAAGTAGATTTAGAAAGCAAGCGTCTATTCATGACCCAACCTGATCTAGCTTCTATGAGATCATGTGAAATGCCTGGAGCAAAGTGAACAATAAATATAACTCAGCAAGACCGACGTTCGTTCTTTTGCAGATGAAGCGAGTGGCCTATTTTCATACTAGTGTAGGAGAGACCCTAGCAGACAGAAATCTGAGAGGAAGGTCTCACATTTTCTGACATATATGGTGTAAGGAGTAAGCATTCACAAGAGATGCTAAGACAGTTGGTTGTCACAGGTTAAGTTAGAAAGTCAGCTGATGTATACTTCAGGGCAGTAGGGTAAGAATGGTTAACTCTATAGTAGGTCTGTCTTCTGGCATCACTTCTCTTGTAATATCTCCCTAGTAGATCTTGTGGGTTAACTGAGTCCAATTTACAGCACAGCGTAAACATAGTTAAGATTCACTAACTGGGAGGAAACTGTGCAAATTCTGTTTGGTTTGGGGAGTAAGAGGCATTTATTAAATAACACTTTTTTGCATGTCGGTATGCAATGGCAGTCTGTCATTCACATGGAATATCCAGCACTTGTATTTGAATTTTCAAGCTGCACACTCAGGAAATGAAAACGTAAAATCCATCTATTTGATCTCAAATATATATGCTTGGTTGAATCCACTGTAAAAGGCATATGCACACTAGCATCTGATGAAGCCCAGATCTCTCCCACTATTTGCCTCATACTAGTTGATAATTTTTCACAGTGTATTAGCTATGATACAGTTTTAAAATAGAAGATTCCTGAGACCAGTTATACATGAGACCCCCTAAATCTATATCTGAAGCAGACCACACTTTTTTTTTATAGCTGGGCAGAGCAGTAGGCAGTTCTCTGGCTCTAGAAGTTAGGATTTGTACTGGTAGGGAATGGAGCCTCCTTACTGGAATGTGGAATAGGAACAGGATCACTCCATTCTCCTCACTGTAAGGTCTCTTTGAGGCTGTTCTTCATATACAAGTCCAGCTACAGCATCTGTAAATTAGGATTTCTCATATTAGACATATTTCTAAATTTTTCAAAAGTTTTGATCTTGTTAAATTATTCCTTCTTTTGTTCTTGAGCATCTTTCTTTCCTCAATACTTTTGGTTCCCCTGTCCCACCACACTAAAAATACTGTTTTTCTCAGTTGCTGCAGATTGGCAAGCTTTTCCACATCAGGCAAGACAAAACTCGACAAAATCATTCTTTTTCATATATTTGAATCAACCAAAAATTGCCAAACAGTGACTTGTTTCACTAAAATGAATCAGAGCAAAAGTTAATTTTATTCTATTAGCTAATCTGATGTAATTATTTGTGGTCTAAAATGCTCTATTTGCAGCTCTCTGCTTTCAAGCATTAACAGTGTTTCTTAGAGTTTCAGTGCCAAATTATGTATTGTTCAGTGTTTTAACACAGTAGTGACACCCACTGGCTTAAAGGATACTTTTTCTTTTCTTGGTTCCACAGGGTTAAAACACAAAATAAAGTAAACTGTGAAAAATATTTTCAGCATTTCAGTGGAATTTGTTGTGCTTCACTGAAGTATCACTGTGAATACTAAGCGCCATCATCAGGTACTATGTTCTTGTAGCATATTGGATCATTGAAAAATATCATGAAAGAGCACAGAATTTTCCAGTAGTTTGCAGCATGATCCAGATGCTGAGAAAAGTCAAGCACTAAGAGTTACTATTGCATTTAATTTGGCTCAAAATCTGACTATAAAAAAGAATTTATTTAATACTGAAAAGTAGTTATGCGATCTACTGTTTCTGAACAAACTGAGAATAAAGTCCATGCCATATACTAGTCTGACCCTCACTCACTGCTTAACCCACAGTCACAGGAAAAATTGCTCTATTAAGGACAAGAGAGTGGATTTAATGCCAAGTTGTGTGCTTTCTCAGATTTATCTCATCTTGATAGAGTTAATATTTAGAAGGTTTATTTTGGAGCCTTGACTTACAGTGAAAATGGTTTTGGTCCCAGTCCTACACAGTTACAGTGGAGGAGTGGAAACTTTCCAGAATGGACACCCCTACGAGCCCTGGAACTGTGGCTTTGCTGTGTGATAGACCTGCTCTTCCAAAAGGGGAGAGGACATGGGTGGAGCTTAGAGTAACAGCAGATGCTCCCACCTCACTAAGCAAATTACAAAAGAAAACATCTGTCTGCAAATGCCTTTGTGTGCACTCCTTCCTTGCCCCCAAACTGCTCTACTTTCCTCCCTTTCTCTGTCTTGCTTCTGGTAAAATGAGGACTGGTAACAAGCCAGAGTCTAGTGCAGAATGAAAAAGGACACTATATTATTTGCCTACAGTCTGACTCTGCGGAGTTGCTGGGCATTTTAATTTTTCTTCATGTGAACTGAAGTAAATGCATTTCACGTGTCACTGGTACATCCACATAGCTTGTAACATAGGGTACTGTCCTAATTGAAGGCAATAACTGGACTTCTTTTGACTTTATTGATAATGAGAAGCAAGACAGAATTCACTGTGTTAGCATGGACTAGATTTTTTATTTCCAATTAAGACTCCTTTAAAACATTGTGCTTTCAGACAATTGCATGCTCAGGGCCCTCTAAAAATCAGTGTCTCAGGCAATGAAAAAAAGTAATTCCAAATAACCTTGGCCATTGCCTTTTGCAAACAGTATTAAATGCTTTGCTGCATGATTCTCAAGTATTTGCAGTCTTAGTCTTAGGAAGCATGCTTAATTAAAAAAAATATAGTCTTGTTTTGTCAAAAGTCAGTTTCTTACTGCAGGTCAAGCCTAGGATATGCTAAAATAACAGACCATAGTCTTGGCATGGGTAGTTCCTGACCTAGACAATTAACAAGGCATTGAAATCCTAAAGGAATTTATTGGCATCAGATGGCAGAGCAGGCATAATATTCTGTTCATTTTAACTGAGCTAATTTGTCATTTCCACATGAGCATGACTACCTTCATCCTCTTTATTTGTACAGCTGTCCTGAGACTGTAATGCTGTGGTAGTCACATTGGATGGGCACAAATAATAGATGTGATAATAGATGTTATGACATGGTATCAGTTTGGTCTTAACAAAGCTCCCAGTCATTATCAGTCTTTGAGCTGAAAGAAAGAGAGACAATCCACCAGCTTCACATGGCATGCTAAAGTTGTATCAGCTGTCAAACCTATTGTGAATTCTGGATTCAGTGACTCTGTTTTATGACTTCACTGCCTCCTACTGAAGACATAAACTGTGGAGTCAATTAAATTCACAGGGTAGCAACTAATGAAGACATTTTATCAGCCTAAAGGACTACACGTCCTGGAAGTGTTTATTGGTTAATTATGATGGATATTTACCACAGAATTCATATAGTGTCTTAGCTTTTTTTTTGAGTACTATAAAAATCACGTCTATTCAACTGTCCAAAGGTTATAACATGATTTGAAAATTTTCTCTTTCAACTCATGAATGCAGAGCGTACACACTATGAATTGAAAATATTAAAGTTGCTGCAGAAACTTGTCAACAAAATGCATTGTTAAGACAAAGGCATTGGAGTATTAGTGAGAAACATCTATGCGTTTTTTTTTCCTGCTGATGGTTGTTGCATTTTGCACGGTAACAGCTATTTCAGTGTACTAATAAAACGTACTGCTTCCAGCAGAGTAGATGGTTCAAACAGTTGTATTTTACAATATTGTTAGTCTCATTCATTTCACTTTTCTTATACTCAAAATTATGCTTTAATTAAAATGGTTATTCAGTCTTTTTTTAATCAAGTATTTGAAGGGTGTAGTAGCTGCTTTAAGAGTACTAAATGAATAAATTTGGTTTTGCAACTGAGAACGCGCAAGGCACTGCCAATAGACAGGCTACAATTGTTCATGCAAGCAAATACTCAAACACCCAGAATCCTGGCTGTCCATTCATTGTTAACAAGGATGCAGAATCAGCAGATTTTAAGACTAGTAGCCCTTAATTTGCATAATATTTTACACTGCTCAAATTATGGTATCAAGAAAATTGTAACTCTTGCTGAAGACGACATACTGATTCTGTCCTGGAATTTTTGCCAGTGACTTCACTGGAAGCAGGACCAAGGTTTAAGTGGGAGGGGCCAGTAAAGACAAATGGAACATGAATTGTATGAGGATACTTTTCCAGGTAGTCCTTATTTCTAAGTGTAGGACTTATTTTCCTAGCTTCTGGACTAAATTCCTGATCATAGCTTCAGGCCAGTGATGATCCAGTCCTACCTCCAGTAGAGCATAAGCCTGTAGTATTACCTGTTCCAAGCATGTAGTGAGTTACCTTCTCATTACTCTGTTTCTTCGCTGGTTTGATTGGATGATGCATACTGTACATTTCTTCACTTCATGTCTGACTGTCAAATCACGCTGATTTTACTGACATATTTTAAAAGACAAATAGAGACTAAAAAGAGATTTAGGTCCCTGCTTGCAATGCACAAGATAAGATGTTCTTTGGACAGTTTCAGTCTTTGAAATGTTTACACTGAGAAGCATGCAGTTCAGTTCTTGTTGCTTCAACATAATTTGACTCCTGAAGCTAACCTATCTGCTTAAAATCACCTTTGATTTCTGTCATTTTTTTTTCCTTCAATCCATTCATAGAAATAAACATATGGTCTGTCATTTCTGTGAATGGAGGTTGTACTGAAATATCCTTTGCTGCCCTCAAGTGGTCTTAAAGCCATATGCTTTTCTTGGGAATGCATAGGGCTCCATTTTGCTCTCTTTTTTAATAATGTGGTATAATTGATTTGATGAATTCTGTGAAGAAAGCAAAACACTTCAGATGGGAAGCAAAACAAGTTATAGCTAAACAAAGATAATGATGCAGAATGAAAAAGATTAGTAGGAGAAATAGAGACCTGTAAATACGCAGATTTTGTGGGGTGAAAGTGTAGACAGCTCATGTGTGAAGTCTGATTAGAAAGCTCGCTTTATTCAGCACTTTGAATCTCTGATTTAATAGTTGTTTAGCAGCACAGAACAAAAACTGCAACAAATCCAAAACAACTCCACACCAATGCTACAGACTGAAAAATCAAGTCGGCATAGGTAGTATTTTTACTTCAGAAGAATATATATTACCTTGCAAAAGTTAGTAGAAATCCATGGAGACGGTCTGTATGGCACTGTAGGTACAGATACTCAATTTAGAGCTATATATAGATAAATAGCATTCTGCAACCTCCCAAACCATTGTAACACAATCTGTTAAAATTGATACTTTATGCAAATATGTTGGCTAGTAACTATCATTTTTCTCTGCAGGGAACTTCACAACTTTTAAATAAGGCATTAATATCTAAAAATGGTGATGGAAGATATGTGAGCTAGAAATACTTCAGATAATTAGCATAGTGTGACTTAAAAGAAAGAAACTCTCTTGATTTGTTCTGTGTACAAAGTCCCTTTGTCTAAAATGAGCTATCACTTCTCTGGTGGCAAAAATATGATGCTCAGTGGAGTCTTATGCCTGCAGAACGTACTACTTACATTGGTAGAGCCAGGACGACTTGCAGTTTATCCCAGGCATCTCAGAGAGGTGCTGCTGGTAACCTGATGAAGGTGAAAAGAAATTATTGCCTTGAGCAAGTTGTTAAATTTGAGGGTCGTGTTCCTATAGCATCTAATGTATGGAACAGATCTGCAGGCTGTCAACAAACTGTTTTGAACCATGAGTATGTATACATTGTTAAGCCTTGTTTTATCCATACAGTCATCTCCGAAATGCTACCTGCTGCGAGATTTACAGCAGTAGTCATTCAACTTCTTCGGACTCTTTTCAGGGTCAGCCTGGTGAGCTGGGAGCTCAAGGTCCGATTGGGTCCTTGGGATCTACAGGACCAGCTGGTCTGCCAGGCGAAAAAGGACGGAGAGGTGAGAATGGGCAGCCTGGGCCAGCTGGAGAAAAAGGTGATAAGGTAGGAAACACCATTGACATAGTATGTAATGTTAAGTATTGGTAAGTGAAACAGAACCTGAATGATCAAAAATCATTTGCCAAACTATACTCTTGCTCACACAACCATTCTCACTAAAATTAATTACAGCTTTCTTGAAAAAATGTTTTGGGGGATTTTTGCTGTGGATTGCAAAATGAGAATTGTCAAAAGACATAAAATAAAATCAAATGGACCTCGTCTCTGATTGTTGTATACGATGTCATCCTCCTTAACCTCAAAGAGGGCTGTGGGAGGAATGTGGAACTGGAGGGAGGAGTATGGTGCTTTTAAAAATGCTGTACACTAAACAGAATTTTATTACCACTTAGGGAGTATAAATTGCAGTTCAGGTCCATATCTTTCATAGCTGTACAATCCCTGTGCTTGTTTCTTGGTAATATATATTAGTTTTAATGGTCTAATTCCACTGATCTCAGTGGATGACTGAAATCACTAATATCAGTATCTAGCACACCTGAAACGTAAGCACTGTAAATAGAAATTGTGCTGCTGGTATTATCAAAACAGGAGCAGGGTTGTGAAATTACGTACAGATTTGGTTTGTAAGTTATAGGCAACTTTCCCTTCTCTGTCATTTTGTAATCTTTGGAGTATGAGTGAGTATGAGTTAGACATTTGTCCTGTACTGTACCATTTGTTACATGGGTAGCTATTGGCACTAGCCTCCTGCTAAGCCCATATATCTTTTTCAGATATTTATTTCTGAAAATTACAGCTTTTGATTCATATTTCAAACAAACAAGACTGTTTCTTATTTCTTGCTATATAGTATCACATATTCTTGTTTTTCATTCTTTTTAAGAGTTAATGACCTCAGCAACTTTGTTTTTTTCATGTTACCTGTCTTCAGGGCCCAACTGGAGTCCCAGGATTTCCTGGTTTAGATGGTGTTCCTGTACGTATTGAATGAATATTGCTTTATAAAAATTACAGTTTCTATAAAGTCATAGCAAGTCCTCTAACAGAATAATACACTTGGTAAATTTGTTTGGCTTTGTACCTAATAATACCATATCACCTACAGAATGACATATTTTGCAAAAATTTAAAATAGCCAGGTTAACTTCAACTGTGTTTATTATTGATAAACTCCACAAAATCCCAATGAGGCAAGTACATAATTTTCATGCAAGAGTTGGGCAGTGAAGGTAGAGGCTAGCCCATGTCTGTGTACTATGTGTCAGTCCTAGGATTAAAATAATTGAGTTTATTTTCTCAGGCTCTATAGCAGGCTGTATTCTGCTTGCTACATTCTTAACATCTCTGAAAGTATCTCAAATGATGTACTGTTTTTGGTTCAAACATTCTGATTTTTGCTTGTAATCCTTTTGCAGGAAATAAAAGAAACCACTGTGTCCAATAATTTTAACCTGAATAGGGACTGAAGAAGGAAAGTGGGTCCTAAATATATCTTTATAAGCATGTGATTATAGATTTTTCTGAATGTCTTCTTCAGCATGGAAATGGGTCTGGTGAAAGAAAGATACTATCTCTTAGATACAGTATTTTGAAAAATGCTGTTTATTAGAACTGAATTCCTATGCTGTTATTAGTTTCATATGGATCAAACAAAGTTAAAATGTTGAATTTTGAAAGTGAAAACAGAACCAGAAACTGAGTGGGTGTCTTAGCATCTGCTTGTCAGCTGTCCACACTTGACAATGGGATGATTGCCAGAATGTCTGTATAATGTAGAGGTCACAGGCCAAAATTTAGCACAAAAAAAGAAGTACTCCCAAGAAATGTGTATTCTTTTTATGAAAAAAGTTAATTTAAAAAGTGTCCACGAATTGGGATGAAGAACCTTAAAGACAGGAAGGAGGTAAAATTGACAAAAACATTTCAGCAAACAGCCAGGATACCTTCCTGATGATTTTTCAGACACTCCTCTCCCCCCTCCCCCCCCCCCCAAAAAAAAATTGGGGTCAAAATTACTATTTGTTCCTTAGAAAAAGGTTTAATTCTGTGAAAATAATTTTTCCTCCAATGGAAAGATCATTCCAAAGGCAATCTCACTATTTCTGTTGCTTGGTGTCTAATTTGCGGTAGAACTAACCCCTATCCGGACATTGGTTAGTTCTTGCCAGGTTAGAAAATCTTCCTCAGTTCTTGAATGTACAGTCATAATCTTTGTGATTAGTGTGTGCTTGAGTCAAGCTGTGTCCTGTTTTTCCTTTTTTTATCCTATCAATTAAAAAATGCAAGGCTGCTTGAAGTGACTTTTGTATATTTCTTCAGCTTTTCTTTACAGCCACAAGAAAGATTATAGTTAGAGGGCTAGTCTGCTTTCTCTGAAAAGATAGCACATTACTTTTTGACTCGAGTGAGAGCTTGGTCTGGCCCTCTTAACCAGTGCTGTCCCTGTTATATTTGCTGTGCAAAGAAAAAGATATAAAATAACTTGTGTCATTTGCTATACACGAAAAAATTTCTATTGATCACAATAGAAAACATTTCTAATGGGAAGAGTATGAAGCTGGGATCACTGTGAGATGCCCTCTGTTTCAGATCTGAGATATTTGTTTCTGAACTGTTCTGTTAATTTAAAAAGTAATTCCCTATTTATCATGGTGTATCTCTAATAAATATTAAACTGTCTTTCAGGGATTACCAGGAAGTGAAGGACCCAGGGGCAGGCGTGGTTTAGACGGCTGCAATGGTTCAAGAGGAGATCCAGGATTTCCAGGCGAAAATGGTTATATTGGACCAAGAGGTCCTTATGTATGTGAAAGGCATTCCTACCATCCATGAATACTGTATATGTACATTTCCCACCCAAGCTAACAGCTCTTAAAATGAAAGGAATTTTAGACTATGGCACTAGCTTTACACTGCACAATGAATTTTCAGGCATTCTTCTTACTAAGGTTAATGGGAGTGAAGGACACCTGGTGCCTTAACAGATTAAGTTTAAGCTTGAATGGGAAATAAGTTCCTATATCCTTGAAGTATATATGTCTACCTTGAGAGTTAAATTCTGCTTTGTTTCCCCAGTACGTAACCCCACACCAAAGCTAATACCATTTCATCGCAGTACAACTGAGGAGTAGCTTGAAGCCAGTGTAGCATTTATCAATACTTGAAATTTCTAAAAAGTCTTATTAGGAGGGACATACCTGAGGTGAATTAGCAATAACTGGAAGTTTCAACAAGTTTAAGTCCTGTAACACTTGAAGATTTTTAGTGGTTGATCACACAAGTGTATTTGTAGATCTCTTCCAAAATCATACAGCTTCATGTGCCACTTTTTACATATACCTATTCATGACTGCTCTGTGCTCACCTAATCTTGCCTGGGTGTTTATCTGTATACATAGAAATAATTTAACTTAAAATGTTTAAAATAAGCACTTTAATATCATTTACTTTTGCTGTTAAAATGGAAAGGATTTTAAAATTGTTTAAATAGTTGTGTTAGCAGTGCTCTTCAAATGAAGATAAAACACAGATTCATGTCAGTAAGGGATATAAATTACTGTAGCTCCAAAGAAATTTTGCTGAACAGATCTAGTCCCCAGGCTTTGACTTTCCATAGAAACAAGTTTTAGGTCTGAATGATTAATAGTTGATTAGTTGGTCTAAGAGTGTCCCTGAAATTTTCTAATTAAAACAATAAAAACAACTGCAATTTACATGAAAAGTCAAATGTGTTTGGTAGGAGCTAAATAAGATGCTGATTCAGCCATAGGGAATCAAAAAATGTTCAGTGGGTGCCAGAGTTGAAAGATGTTATAAAAAAAATTACAGCAATTAGAAAAAAACATATAATTTCAGTCTTGGACCTGTAATAAACGCTATGAAATACACAACCTGCTAAAAAACTTGATAATAACCTCATTTGTTATACCTCTTAAAGTAACCTATTAACCCTCCAAATGGTAAGATGACTTCTGCTCAAACTCTAATTTTACCTGTATTTTCTTATTATGGCTTTCAAAATAGAATTTTGCCTTTTATAATTGGCCAAATGACATAAAAGAAAAATGAGACATAGGACAAATTACAGCATAAATCCTCCCAATTCCAGGAGCATGCTCTTTGACAGGCCTAGAAAAGTATTTACAACCTACAAAGAATGGGAGACAAAATAGGCATGTAGCCTTGAATATGCACACTAAAATTCCAGTGCAAATTAATTTAGCTACCCAGAAAAACCAGACATAGTAACCATATTTGCTTGTGTGCAAGAATGCTATTCCAACCTTTCTAATGCACATTGCCTATTTCTAAATGAATTTGTTGCACCAAGTATCAACTTGACTGTATATTACAGCTAACATTTTAATGTTATTCTTATTTATAATGTTGTTCTGTGTAATTTTATTTAACAGTGTACATACTCATCAGCTTTACTTCTGCTACCTTGTAGAATCTGTTTACTTCACCAATAAATTGGAAAAGAAAGTAGTTTCTATTTGTAAGCCTTTACCTAAGTCATGTAGAAGGTAACAAATTGAATCTAATAAAGACGTTTTATCATGCAAGAGAGCACATGTAAAATAACCAAATACAACTTCTGATGTGTTTAATGTGTTCCCTAGCAGCTGCTGTTTGACATGTAATCTGCATCTAGTCTACTGTAGCTATATGCAGCTGCAGACAGCTGTAACTCTTCTTTTTATTCTACCAATTCCAGGGATAAGTACTTTTCTCGTTTCATTCTGACTTCAGGATTTGAGCAGCCAGTGTATAATACCAGGAAAACAGTACAGTTTTAAAGTGGTTAAATTCCATGAAAAGCAGTATCCCATTTTATTGAAATAAATAGTAAGTGGTTAAATGATGTCCAGTACATTTAGATTTCAAGTGAGAAAACTTCAGAAATACTGTCTTAATATATCTATTCTTTAGATATGTACATATCATGCACTTAACAGTCATTTGAGCGTTACAATTAAAATTTGCAAAAGCAATCATCTGTTCCTGCTAAGTCAGGTTGAGATTTTGAGTGTGCTAAGATTGGCAAAGTTTTATAAGGGACTCCACAGCAAGTACCACAGGGACTTAGTTTTTAATAAAACAAGGGCCTTTAGGCATCAGATTATTTTTTTCATAGACTGTGAAACATATTTCCTGATAGATGGAAATGTTGAAGATTACACATGTAACAGTCCATACTTTCAGCTTTTTAACTGTATGCAGAATCACACTAGATTCTTGTAAATCACAGCATGAACTTCTGGAGAAAGCAGAGTGCTAATACTTAAAGCCACTGACTCACTCAAAGAAAAGGTGGGCATATTGATATACTTGATACTAAGGTAAGATTTGTGAAGATTGTAGAATATTGAAGTACCCAAGAGCTAAGGAGCATCTAACAGAGCAGGAGTCCAGCAGCTGTGAGGAGCTGTTTTGCTCAACTGTACAGAAGGCAATTTTACTTTTAAGGGTCCTGTTAGATAAAAGAACTACAAAACGCTCATGCAGTAATAGTGGTTCTAGTGGATTACCTAGGGATGTCTGGGCACCGTAAAAGCACAGCCTGAGAAATTGTCATTCACTCTCCATAGAAATGTTGGATATCAGTGAGTGGATCACATTTAAAAGACTTTTTTTCTTTAAAGGGAAATCCAGGGCAAAAAGGAGAAAAAGGAAATCCAGTGTATGTTTCACATTTTGGAAAAGGACCTCCAGTAAGTATCTGATTGTGAAAAAAAATCATATCTTGTAGGAAAACATGTATGACAAATGTAATTGTTCTCATAACTCCTCACTGTTTAATAAAGCTTTGTGCAAAAAAAGATTAAAAGCAAATATACAAGATAGCTTGTGATCTTACTAGCTATAAAGTTAGAAAATACCAACAACAAAGCTTGTAATGATGATTCATTTGCTAAATCATTGTCATTACAGGGAGACAGAGGTGATCCTGGACCCCCCGGCATGCCTGTAAGTATAGTGAGGGGGTTCTCTGCATGCTTTTTGTCTTGAAGAGCTCTCAAGTTTTCCTTCTTAGTACAATAAAGAAATATTGGGGTTTCTTCCTGCCTGCCTTAAATAGCAAAATTCCTGAATGAGTCTTAACAAACATCGAGTCCCTATAGTCTGCCCCTGTGACCAGTTCATGCTGGCTGAAAAGGAGAAGAAACAGACCATACCCATCTGCATTAGCTGTTCATTGAGCAGTTGTTGCCCTGGTACTCACAGCTTGCAGAATATTTTCTCTGTTAAATTCAAGATGCATAGAGATGTGACACCTTCTTCAACATTATCTGGCGGATCTCCCAAGAACATTTAGCACACTACCATATTTTGGCCATAAAAACGTGAGAAGAAGAAAGTTTAATTTTCTTGCTGACTCACACTCTTGATGACTTTGGGTTCCTCTTATGTCCTTCAAAACAGTATTCACTGATGAACTGTATGAAGCCCCCACACTTGCACAATTACTGACAAAGTGTTCTTTCAATCCATTAATAACATATAACTAACTGTGCATTGTCCAGTATCTGTACAGTAGTATGCAGAAACTGGTGCTGAGCTGCTCTAGTGACAGGTTTCAGACATGGTATAAGCTTCAAGCCATGGGTGGAATGCATTAGCCAGTATACTGAGTCCAAGTGATGCAGGCATTTTGGAGGGACTAGTTTTGTGGAGAAAATGGTAAGCTCTTGGTATTTTCACAAACAGACCTTTTGCCGTCTTTTCCAGGGACCTAGAGGGTCAAGAGGTACAACGGGCCCATCTGGATACCCAGGCCAACCAGGCTTGCCTGTAAGATCACCACAGTTGTTTTCAGGATATACATAAATTTTGGTCTACCAATTTTAGAACTTGCCTTAATGTGAATAGAAATAATTTTTGAGGCAGATGATAAAAAGAGAGAGTTTTGCTTTACTTTACAAGTTTGGAAGTTCAGGTATTGGAGCATATGTTGTTCTTTCCCATGCCTGTGTGAACACGTTTCATTCTGGCAGTCTGTGGTCATGGTGGAATGCTGCTGGTGCGCTCTCCTTCTTCCCTTTCCCCAAGGCCACCTTGTGGGAGACAGGAAAGTGGGAAGTCGGAGTTCAGCTCTCCTGAAAGCAGTGACCAGGTGCAGTAATTGCACTTTGGGATAGGTACATCCCAAGAGGAAATTCTGCCTCTAGGTGCTACTGGGAAGATGAGGTAATTTTCACAGCAAAGCTGCCTCTAAATCAGACATATTAACTTGTCTTTATTCTCTTTTAAAGGGTATTCCAGGTTACCCTGGTTTGCCAGGTGAACAGGTAGGCAATGACTTTTCCTGAAGGTCTTAGTGAAATAATAGAGTAATTCATACAAATATTTGAAATGTTCCTTATGGTTATTTGTTACCAAGTTTTTCAAAGGAGTTACTTGATTAAATTCTAATGTCAGCATTTTCTGCTTATCTTCAAATGGTGTATATTTTTTGTCAATTAGGGAAATCCAGGTATTGGAGTGGATGGACAAAAGGGGGAGCCGGTAAGAAAACACATATTATTAAAGAAAACAAATATTGTTAAACATATTATTGCTGTAGAATTAGAAGTATAATAGACTCTTGTTGGGTTCCTGGAACACATTCATTTGTGGCTGTGAGCTCCCACTAATCATGTTAGAATGGAAGCAGTAATACAAGTTATTGAATCAATTCTGTGCAGAAGCGATTCCTTCAGTGAGCTGCATACAGGAATCAAATGTATTCTGGAGGTTTTGAAAAGCAACAATCAATATGTCAGTTAGAATTTACATAGCATACCTTTTGTACAGACACTGCCTAAATTACCACAACAGTACCCTCCAGTAACAGTGGCTGTACCTGATCAGTCACCGAATCTCATCTCTTGCTATGTCCAGCAACAGATGCCGAGGAAAGAGTGTAAGCAGAGGACAAACACATAATAATAGTTTCTCTCCCAGTCTCCACCTATTAGCATACTCAGTACTTATAGAACCAATGTGGAATATTTGATTTTTCTTCTATAAATTTGTCCAGTCACTTCTTAGAATTTGTGCAAGTTTCTAACATGCACAACTTTCCATGGCAAATCAGTAATTTCATCTTTACATTCACAAAGCCTTGTGCTCAAAGGCTTCAGTCTGGAACACAAGAGACTATATGTACACACAAGAGACTTGACAATCCTGTAACAATCTCCACAGCAGACTCAGAGCAGGAGCCATGAGTATAGAGTTCTCATTCATTTCCTTAGCAATAATGTTATTTTTAATAACTGAGGAGGAGGAGATTAAGATCGTCAACCTTGCTTATCTGGGAAGACAGTAAAGAGGCTTACAGGACTCAGTACAAACCTTTATTTATCTATAGGTATTAGTACAAGTACATCTTCAATGAGTACAAAAATATGTAATGCTGTAGTACAACAGAAAAAGATGCTGAGTCTCACTGAAACACTGTATAGAACAGAACGTCTCTTTGCTGTTCCTTTGGCTTCCACAGGGCGACATTGGACTTCCTGGGCCACCAGGGTCACCACTGTTAGTTGGACCTCCTGGAGCCCAGCTGTTCAAAGGAGAAAAGGTGTTAACTTGTCTTCATATTTAACTGCTCAACTTGGCAAGTACAATCCTAAGATGTAATTTTAGCAAATCATATTTTAGGCATCTCAGGTAAAGTTGGTTACTCTGCTATTGAATCTCTTTTGTGGCTCTTCACTAACACTTTTATTTTTCAGGTCTTTGATAATTATTCTCTTTGAGATTTGTGCAACGTAATGTTTCGAACTATCAACACTACCCCTTCCAGGGTGGTCTTTTAATATGAAAATTTAAGTGTGATTTTGTTGTCTATTTTTAATGCAAGTTCCTGTTACTTACTGTACTTATTCAATATCACACCTACTGTAGCCATAGTTTTGTACCTTAAAATATTAGAATGTTCATTTAAAAAGGAGTTACAAAAATTGCATTACGGAGCCCTATATTGGAGTGTCTACATCCTCAAGTCTGATTTGCTTGAATACACAAAGGAAAAGGTGAATTTGGCATTGCCAGCCCCTGCAGCCTCAACTCAGGGAACCAGATTTCACATATTGGAACTTAGGCTTTCATTATGCAAATGGTTGCTATGTACAGGTGTATCAGGAAGAGGGAAAGGACCAAAACCAAAGCCCTGATTAGCAGGTCCCTGCAAGTGAAAATATGTATCTGTCTCCACAGCCATTATGCTGGTTTGACAGCGTTAACAGAAATAAAAATAAGTACATAATTGTCTGTCTTGTTTTTCTTCTGCCTGGTAAAGCTAGAGGAACAGGCCCAGTACTTAAGAAAATACTATTTAACAGTTGTAATTCAGAACAGGACGTAAAAAAAGTTAAACAGCACACAGGCATGTCCTGGCTATTAATATGCACAACAACTTTCCTTGTATATGTAGGGCCAAAAAGGACTACCTGGGGTAACAGGATACAGAGGGCCACGTGGACCCAAAGTAAGTAATGTGATTATTTTTTTTTCCATGGTACTGGCAAAGTACTTCTGTGTTTATTAAGTTAATCTTTTAAAGCACAAGTTGATGGAAGAAATAACAGCATTTGTGCTGTGAAATTTAATCGCCACCTAAAATCAGTGTGAAAGCAAGAATATTTAAAAACTCTTTGGAAGACCTTTCTGTTGTATACGTACCTGTTGAATGTTGCCTGGTAGCAAAAGGTCAATGTGGTTCCTAGTTGGGCTGTTGACATGTAACAGACTTGGACTACAAAGAAAACAGAAGCACAGATTACTTTTTCTCAAGAAGAGAAATAGAGAAGATCTCTATGTGTTCTTAATGGGGCATAATATATGTTTCCCTAAGTATGTTAGGGAAAGACTTTAACTTCACGTTATGAATATCCTCAAGAGTAGAGAAGGCAGAGCCACCTGTTTGGAGAAAAAGTTGCTCTTTCCTATCTACTCTACATTTTCTTTTCTTTCTGTCAGCATGATTAATTTAAACATTGGTGTAAAGTAAAGGGTTCCTGGATGCTGAGCAGAAGCAGCCACAAAAAAGATTCTGGAGTCTTTATTGCTGATAGATTTGGAGAAGGAAAATCCACAGGCAGGAAGCTACTAGATCTCAGAAAAACAGAAAATAATTAGGACAGAAGAACGAGTCTAGTATATGTTAAAAACTTAGCTTTGTAGGCAGAAGAGAAGAAATGAGAAGCCTGAACATCACATTTCTGAGTTCTAAGTCTAGCACTTTTTCAGAAATTCATTTTCAATCATAAAAGGACCACTGTTACTTAGTGCTGGAAAAGGAGACAAAACCAATCTTTTTATATCTGATTTAATTTGAAAAATATGGGCTTTATATGCTTGCTTCAGTACTAGCTGTCCATGTAGACAGCATTACCCTTGTTAGTTATAAGCAGGAACTGAGAAATTGACTGATGCAGCCCAGAAGGTGCCCAGAGATTTAAAAAAAAATTTAAAAAATTAAACTGCTGAAAGCACATTCAACTTGGACAAGAGACCATAGCAGGTTCTTTGAATAACTGAAGCTACATAGGCACTGCTAGCGGTGCTATATGAAGTAAGCCCCAGTGACTGAGCCTAGCAAGTGAAACAAGATCCATCAACCTAATATATACATAACTTAATAAACATGCACAAAAAAATAAAATTTACGGCACACTTGACTGAGCATCTTGTTTAAACGAAGTATTTTGAATGCTCCAGGGTGTACTTGGGAGAGGAGAAAAGGGTGAAAAAGGCATTCCTGGATTCCCTGGATTGCGGGTAAGGAAGTTGCAGAATAAATTACTTCACAAATTCACTATAATTAGGTTCATAATAGATCTGGCAGTTTAAGTTTGCATTTCCAAGGATGATTTTAAGGATTTTTAAAACTAATCTGTCATACTTCCTGTATATAATATTTGTAAGTCCTGCCCTGGGACTCATCTCACCTGGGTCTCAGACTTAAACATAAGCTCATACAGAGTTTGTGTCCTTGGAAAGTAAGTACATCTGTAGGGTTATCCTCTAAATATTTAGAGCTGCACAAAGCTTCTCTGGAGTAGCACAGTACTAACACAGTAATTTTAACATACTCCATATGTGCCGATGGCAATTTTTTATAGCAGCTTGTGCTTGATTTGCATAACAGTGCTCACATGGAGCAACATGTCCACTGCTGTGCTTGGTCAATACGATTAAAAAAAAAAAAGTGAAGACCTGTCTGATTTACTTTCGTCTGTAGTTCAAATTCATGCACATCTCATATATTTGCAAAAACTTTGTGAAGTTTTGGGGAAATACCCGAAGTAATAATTATCTAAGGAATACTAACTGCTCAGCAATACTGAACAATAATATTACTGGGAAATACCCCAAGTAATAATTATCTAAGGAATGTTAACTGCTCAGCAATTCTGAATAGGTATAATTTTGAATAAGCTTTTACTCTTTTAGCTCACATTCCCCTTGCTTTTATCAGGGTAATCCTGGTTCTTATGGACCTGCAGGTTTTCCTGGAATGAAGGTAAGAAGACAAAGTATAAGCAGCTCCTTGAACACTGGGATCGGTGAGATATGGTTTTCTGTGGATTTGTGGAGATTTGGAATTTCCACATAATTGATAGCTCACGTTGCATTCCTTCCTTTCTTTCCTGCTATCTGTTGCCACAGAAGTTGTATGAACTCTTTGTCTTTGAATTTCTGCCACTCTGAAAGTTGGCTGAAACTGGCTAATGGGATCTGAAGCTGCAAGCAGGAGGAAAAGCCAGTGGGACATGCATATGGCATGATAGAACAGTAATACAGCATGTTAACTTTGTTTGCCCTGGAGACATTGTTTGTGTAATTTGGCATTATATGCAAGTTTTGTTCATCTTTCTGGTTCAAGAAATTCAAGTTTTGCTGTTAAGTCTGCTAAATGTTAGTTACAAACTTACATCTTACTGGAGTAAAGAACAACAGATACAGGTATACAGATCTACACCTTGCCCTTTTTCTGATCTCCTCTCTCCAGCTCATTTTCAAATCTAGTTAAGGTAGTGATCATGCTATTCATAAATCATATTAATGTACAGGTATTTGCATCTAGAGTTATGTTCCAGGCTACTGTTTTATCTGCAAAATTACTTTTTACTTTGTTTTTTATCACTGCCTACCTAAAACATTTGAATACTGCATGGATGAGTATATTAGTAGATCATAAAAAAAGAAGAGGAGCTGATAGGCAGCTGCTTTCCATGCAGTAATAGTTTAAGAGGGCCACTCAGCAGGCAGCAAACCAATTTCAGTTGTATTAAGCAGACAGTCTGTCAGAGTCTGCTGGTATGTATTCCAGCTAGTTCTATGCCCCAGCTACACTGAATCCGCTGACCACTGTCTAAATAACCTGGCAATACATGTCATGGTTTCTTTTAACAGAAGAGATTCTATGAAACATACCATCTCTTACACAAACCCAGTGAATTTTCTGAAACAAACTGCGGATGCTGTTACAACATGACAGTATTGTATGACTGCCTTATTGGGTTTTGTTCAAATAATTATATTAGTATCTTAACAGATTAATCCAATTATATTTATGTGATCCTTTCCAGGGGGAAACAGGATTTGCTGGTTTTCCTGGACAACCTGGCTACCCAGGCATACAGGTAAAAAAACAACACGCATGCAGGCGCGTGCACACACACTCCCCTATATAAATGCTAATGATTCCTCCAAAATGTACCTGCTTATCAGACCATTTCATTTTATGCAGTCATAATTACTTTTAAGATTTAATGTTTTCATGATAGTCACAGTTACTTAACACTGTGGTAGTAAATAACAATATAAGTAAACATTTCCTGCTTGGTGCATAGGAGAGTGGGAATTCCATTTTGTGTACTGTAGAATTGGTTAATCCCAATTGCCAGTAGTTACCTTTAACTATGCTAGTATAGTTATCAAATCCATGAATTGTACTACTCTGCAAGTTATTCATGGTTGAGCTGCATTCCCCAGAGAGGTATGTTAGGTAAAGGAACCTGCTATTTAGGTAACAGTATGATCCTATAAACTTTGATCTATGAACTAGTATGATAACTGGCACCAAATGAGGTGGCAAAATTTGATACAGATGGACTTGTTTGCATGACTTACCAAAATCTCTTTGCATGCGTTCAACCTGTTCACATAAGTAGCTTTTCCAAGATGCTTACCTGAATGGAAATTGGACTCCTTCATGCCAGCTTTGTTTAAATATTTCCTACTTTTGCTCACTTAGACAACACTAGCCATTTTTTTATTTTACAGTACATGCTGCTTTCCATTAGGGATTAGAAGTGTAGGTGTTACATCTGGGGAGCAATAAAATATGAGAATATTAATCTGAAAAGCATGGAAGGGATGCTTAATACAATTTTGGAAGACCCAGGTGCCAGTCTAGTGACATTTCAGGATATAAATTTATGGAATTCTCTTTTGCAGGCTGCAGAACTGATGATGATATTGTAATTCTAACTAACAACAAAAACTTGAATGAAGGGAACTATTATATTTTCTATGGAATCTACAATGCTAAAGCACGTTCAGAATGAAACCCCAGTTCTGGATGCTACTCTAGAAGGAGCAAAGCAGCAGTTGAGTCTAGCCAGATAGGTGGTCTAGGGAGTCACTGGGATAGGGCCCAAGTGGTCAGCAGTATATGAGTAAGAGAAGTGAAATGCTGCATTGAAGAAGGTGGGTGATAGGATCATCAGTAGAGACAGCAAGGTTGAAAAAGCTCGTCAAAGTTATTACGACATTACAGAGGACAAAAGCAATATTGCAGAAATCATGACACTAATGAACTTGGCTCTAAATATTCTGAAATACAAAAGTCAAAAAGTGTTTATTTCCCTCTGAAATAATCTTTTTGGAAAGCTGCATATAAAACAGTAACTTTTCTTGAAGCACAATTAGTTGCACCTGTGAAGTCAGTGGAATGACACTCGAGATTTGACCAAGAATCACCTCCATTACAAACTGAAGGTTAACATTGGAACACAGTCTATGTACTGTGATGACAAAAGGAAGTAAACTGTGGCTGGTCCAAACTTGCTATAAGTACTATACTACTAAAGACACAGTTGAAAGCAGACAAGTAAACCAGATTTTTAAGGAGCAGGTTTACAAATGAGAAATGACAAACACATGGAGTAAATAAGTAAAAGTACAATAAAAACATCTGGTTTAGTCACAGGCTTATTTGTTTCAAAGTTAGGACTGCCAGGAGAATGCTAGATCATTTCCTTCAGCCAAGATTTCATTTATGTAGTCATACTTGGGTGAAACAAAAAAATTGCCCATGGATGTTAATTTTTCTCCAATGTGCCCATTATCAGCTTCACAACAATGTGGGATCATTCAGATACTAATTAGGCAGAAACATTGCATGTCTTATTTAAACAGATAAATCATTACAGTTCATTACTCCTCAAAAGTAGAATCAAACTTTTAAGTCTTGTTAAAAAGTACTTACCCTGATGTGCATATTGTTTTAGTTGGGGGCATCATTAACAAACTTGAGAGAAGACATTGTATAGACAGAACAGTGCATTCTTCAGTCTCCATTGATTAGCCCACAGCCTGAGAAGCTATCAGTTAACACTACAAACAGTAAGCAAAAATTAATTAATTGTTGGTAGATTATGCTAGGGAAAAGTTTGAATACCTGCAGTAATGCTTCAGAAAGATGAAATTACAATTGCTAACGTGTGGAGCAAAAGAAAATGAATCAAGTATAGACACAACTTTAAAAAAAAAAGATCAGGTTAACTCATACAGATACACAAAATTTGGAATGATTGCAGAGATGCTGTACTTTTGCTTGGGAAACAATGGGATAAATCTGATTATTCCTGAAAAGTGCAGATGTACCTAGACTGCATCAACTGTTCCTCTGGCCTTACCAAGTGTTGCTTATGATCTGCTAAAAATCACAAAAACTGGAGGAACAAGAATATGATGAAAAATCCTCCTGAGAATAGCCCATCCTCACGTAGCTTTTCTGAAATAAAAACGTTCAAAGAGAATCTAAGATACATTCAGATTTAAGAGAAAGAGAGAGACTCAGAAAAAAAAACCCAGTTGCACTCAAAGTAGATTTCGTCTTTTAAAAAATGTTAACTGTTGCTTAAAGCAAAGAATGGATTTCAAGGAATCGTTGGCATACCTTTTGATCCCTAAGTCTGGACATTGGCAACATTGTGTGGATTTTGAACATAAGCCAGTAACGTGCCCTTGCTGCAAAGGCAGCTAATGATACCCTGGGCTGCATTAGGAAAAGTACTGCCAGCAGGCTAAGGGAGGTGATCCTTGGCCTCTACTCAGCACTGGTCTCCATGGTCTCCATCCTTGTAGATACTCTAAAGCTATCTGGACATGGTCCTGGCCAACCAGCTCTAGGTGGTCGTGCTTGAGCAGAAGGGTTGGACAAGATGATCTCCAGAGGTCCCTTCTAACCTCAACCATTCCATGATAAATATGAAAAAAACCAGAATCCCTTCTTCAGACAAAATACAAGGGAGGATATGAGTCCTGTTGAAATCACTCCGAGACCATTTGTCTCTGCTACTAATGGAATGAATCTCATTAAAATTACAAATGGTCTTTACAGGCAGTACAAAATGTTCTCGGCCATTGATGTTATAATAAAGCTATAGAAACTTACAGAACAAATACAGTGTTTAATGCTTAATAGGGATTTCAGTAAAACTGGTAAGTGATTATAAGCTTTCATTTTAAGAAGACTCCAGTTCCAGAATACAGTAGAGATATGCTTCTGTTTGTAATTTTTGGCTTTTTTTTTTTTTAAAATAAACTGTTGGCAAGTTGAATCTGCTGAAATTTTTATGGGAAGAGACAACAGTATCAGTCAGCAAAATTATCCAAACATATATATACCACTATGTAGGAGTGTACTAACAATGAAAACGCAGCAAGTACAAAGCTGCCATCCAGAGAGGGTCATAAGACCTAACAGCCTAAAGACAGAGATTTTCAGAGACCACCGCTGGAATTTGTCACTTAGGGAGATAAGAACTGAAATTTTTGACCTTGGCTTATTGACTCTTCAGTTTTCTTGTGGTTTGGTTGTGTCATTTTAAAATCAGCATGAAAGTCATGTAAGATATGGGCCATATCCATCTATTGTACAAATCTTTGATACTTTTATAATCATTAAATTAATTTTAAATTTCAAAATACTTTGTAAGTTTATCAGAAGAGGAGAAATGCTAGGTTTATTTTTTCTTTCCTGCCACACAGAAGACTCTTCTATGTCATTAGGGAAGACAAATTTACATTCTTGTTTAAAATAGCCAGAGATGACACAAAGATGTTATTTCATTCCTCAAGATACAGTCAAAGGAAAAGGGCTAGCCAAAAGGCCAAAGGTCAAGAGGAGGCCAGTCAGTGACAGCTCCAGAACTGTTTAAATATCATAGAGAGATCAGTTTTTAAAAAAAACCCAGAAAGAAGCATGGATGACTTGTTTTTACTTGTGTAAGAATGGGTATCCAGTTTTGCAGTCCCAGTTCTCCTTGTCTGTGTCCTAAAAGGCCCTGAACTCCAGTCCTAGGAATGCAACCTCACTACGCAGTTCCCACATTCACATTCCTGTTTTCTCAGTTCCCATATGCTGCAGAGAGCAGGGTTGATTCCTCATCTACAAAGCAAAAACTCTTAATACAGTTTGCCACATAAAAGAGTTCCCTAAAGTCCACTTCACTTGCAATTCTAAATATCAAAATCCAAGCTAATCAGAAATCCTCCAAGCAGAAGTGATTTTCCTTGCCATTAGTATGCACTTTTATGTTTCCCTGATGCAGATGTTTTAAGCTTCTTATAAGAGTTTTGAGTATCTCTTACCATCGATAATATCTGTCAGACTGTGAAACCTCTTTTCTTAATGCTTATCTGTCATAATAGAAGTAATTTCCAAATTCTGGTATACAATTTTAAGGCAAATAATTACAGCTTGGATGTTAAATCAAAACATCTCAATTAAATGGGTACTGATTGACTGTTTTTGATTTGTCTTTACAATAAGTGAATGAAATCAAATACAGCAGTCACAAGTTCTGAAGAGTCAAATAGATATGTGCAATAGGTAATCACTGGTATCCTGAAAGATAATGATTATTTAAAATCTTTTTTCTGGTTTTAAATGCTATAAAGCGTCAAAATCAAGTTTCCAAGGTCACGTGTGTCACATCCTTACATACCCCACCATTATTGAAATTTTCAGTTACATGCTGTCACATTGCATATTTATCAGTAAAATTTGTTGTTGGACTCTTACAGGGGGATCCAGGAGAAAAAGGACCCCCAGGTCCTCCTGGAGCTGTTGGAACTCTGCTGCTTCCTGTAAAAGGTTATAGCTAGTTTAAACTAGTCTTTCTGCTCTATGAAGTGTGTAGGACCTATTTTGCTAAGGTGTTTGAAAGTGATGACCAGGGATTCAGGGAACAGGATCCTAAAACATTGTCTTCCTAGTGGCAACATTCTGTGTGAGTTTTTGTCTCACTGATCTTACTGGAACTATGTTAAACATAAAAGTTTCAGATTAAATGTTTGCTTGAAAGATCTTTATGCATGCAGGACTATCCCGTTATTGGGCCTAAGCATATATAAGAAAAAGCTATGAAAAATAAGCCCATGCTGGATAATGGATGGCAAATAAGAAAACCAGCTTTCCCATTGTAATTTAGAATTCCTATTTTCAGAATTGCCACTACACACAGATTTTAGACTACAATTAAGCTTCCTATTGCATAGCAGGGGTGAAATCCTGGAACTAGTGCTCCCAGCAGAATACCTGTCAATCTTACTACCTTCCTACCTACATCTCAGGCTGGGTTTGTATGTTCCAGCTCCCTTTATCCCCATCTTTATTACCTAATTGGTGAAAAGGTGTGTGGAGGTTCTTATTTCGTAGCAGGAAGCAGTGGGGAACAGCCAAGCCTGCTGCCCGGAAAGGATTTGCATTGGCATCTTACACTTGGGGAACCTGTATTGCAAGAATATTTTAACAGAGAACTTACAATAAATTGTATTTCTAGTGCAGCAAATGCTGATCGTGAACACGGAAGTAAGTTAGAACACAACCCCAGCTCAGCAGAACCTACCCATTAGATGGGGGCCTCATCCAAAGATCAATTAAATTTGTTTTCCATTGACTTCTGTGTTTTTCCAGCCCATGCAACAAAAGACTTAAGCACATGCTTAACATCTCAAGTAACATTTAATGTTAATCATGTACATGGTGTGTGAGTGGATACATTCTTCAGAGAAAGAGGCCTTTAGCAGAATTGTTTGAGAACAGAACTACTACCAATATTTGTTTTTTTCAATTTAATGAAGCCTTTTATATCTGATTCACATTTTTTTTATCACTATGTAATTGCAATTTTAAAATTTATTCATTATAGCAATTGTGAAAATGTACTTTTTAAAATTTGTATAATTTAAACTAGGATGATCCTGAAATGACCTCCCTGTGGGCACTGCCAAATGTGCATAACATGAGATGCACATTTATTTTAAATGTGACATATTTATTTGGGGCAAACACTTCTCTCAGCATTCTGAAATACGTAGCACAAAGATACTACTATGGAGTGAAGAAGAGTTAAAACGGTGCCCACAAAATGAGCAGGAATCCATAGAAAAGTAACCAAATCCTCCCACCTTAAAATTAAATTGTTACACATTTAAAAATGTTTCATAAAGACAAAAGAAGTTACTGTATTTTTACTTTTGTGTAGTTCCCAAATTATACTTTTGGTTGCAGTTTAATTTCGATTTAAGCTGTCAGTTGCATAACGTGTTCAATTCACATATTTTTATAATTCTGTGTAGGTCCACAAGGAGATCCTGGATTTCCAGGTCCTGCTGGTGATATGGGGTCAGGTGGACCAATTGGACCTGCAGGCCTGCTAGGAAGACCAGGAGATGATGGAACAAGTAAGAAAAGTAGGGAATAAAATATGAACTATATACCAATGGGAGAGAAAGCAGCTAAAAAAATTCCCAACCTGTTCTTTTTTTCTTGCTTGATGGCAAGTCGCCAACAGTAAGGATTTGAGCTCTACCGAGAGTTCACTAAAAATATTAGTTCAGCGCTTGGTGGCCAAAAAAAGAACCAAAATGGTCCAAACAGAAGTTTAGGAATTACTAGAAAAGGAACAGAAGACAAAGCAGAATGCTGCCATGCACTGTAAATCCACAGTATGCCTGTATCTGGAGTGCTGTGCTCAAAAACTCTATTCTCCATCTCAGAAAGATATGAAGGAAGGTGATGAGGATGACTTTGCTCTATATAAGGAACTAGAGTAACTGGGATGTCTGGAAAAGAGATAATGGGGAGGAGGAAAATAAGCATTTGAAGGTCTAAAGCAGGAGCCTCTTTTCCTAGGAATACTGGAAAACCTAAAGATTTAGATTTAAGTCTTTGTGATATAGAAGCTCTTCTTCAGGACAGTTCTGAACAGTCTGTAATTTCCTCCTTGATATCTTGTAGTAATTGATACTATGAAGCTGTACGGGCCATATTCTGTTATTTTCTTTATAGGTCTGCCTGGCCTGCCAGGAGTAAGTGGGGCACCAGGACCTCAAGGTTTTCAAGGTGACCCTGGTTTCCCTGGAACAGGTGAATCAATCCCAGGAAGACCTGGATTTCCTGGACCACCAGGCCTACCAGGACAGCCAGGAAGACAAGGCTTACCTGGACTACCCAGTAGGTTCAGCAGCACTTTATATGGCAAGAATATCATTCTGCATATTAATAGATTCATTGCTTTTGTTAGTCCTACAAAAAACGTAGAGGTGAAAAGTGCATTTTGACAGATAGATCAAACTTTACATGTGATGTAGGAAACATGTTTTTCCAGTTAGTTGTTAATCAGCAAGGTTTCAAGATTTTCATATTTTCCTGGGTGATTTAAATCCACAAAGTAACATGTCTGAAAAACATCCCTAAAAATATATCACCTGAAGTCAAAAACACAGCAAACTGGGGAGGAAATTCAAATCAGCATCCTTTAGTAAAGAAACAAGAGCTGTGAAGTTTACAGTGGAAAAAGGAGGAAGTAGTGGCAGTGAAAAAACAATGTGTCAACATCAGCTCTAGCCAGACTGACTCTTGTAGTATCTTCTATAAGCAACGACTTGAAAGCATTTCATAACATCTCTAGCTTTTCACATGAGGATAACAAGATAAGGGAGAGGATAACACGTGACCTAAGCTGTGGAAACAGTCAACCTGATTTATACTAGCTGTACCATTTGTTTTTTTCAAAGGTATAATCTGTACTGACAGAGGGATCCCTGGAGAACCTGGAGCAAAAGGTCAGATAGGCCTTCCAGGAAGAAAAGGTGAAAAAGGAGAAAAGGGTAAGTACACCTGGATAGCAACAATTTGAATAGGAGACCTTTGCCAGATACGTTAGACCTAAATTTGCAAGAAGTTTATGGTAATTTGGAGGATAAGGCCCATCAAAGTGTGGATTTAAATGGCCTGTTGGCGTTGGGGCTTCTAAGTCAGCAGAGTCATGTCAGTGCAGCAGTTATTCAGCACTGTAAAAAGAGACTGATATGCTTCACTTCTTTGAAGGCCATAATGAGATAAAATGGTCTGTGCACTACTCGCACAGAAAAGAAAAAGGGCAGTGTAATTTTTTGTGTATTAATTTTATAACTGTTTCAATGTAATTTTGACACATTCATGTAGGAGATCAAGGCCTCTGCTCATGTAGTGCTGGTCCCCCTGGTCCCCGTGGTATGCAAGGACCTCCAGGTGCTCAAGGAAAGAAAGGACAAATGGGATACCCTGGAAGACATGGAGAAAAGGGCGACACAGGCTTATCTGGTGCAGTGGGATCACCAGGACTCCCTGTGAGTACTTCTCATGAGCTTCAGTAAATAAATAACGTCAAATTACCAGTTATGCAGGATGCATTTAAGCAGAGTGGTGTAGGAACTGCCCTGGCAAACTATTTAAAAGTTTTTTCTAGTTTTGCTTATTATAGTCTTGTTGGAGGATGCATTTTATTAGCTTCTATCTGATTTCCCTTGTGGCAGTTGGCAGAGTTTTACACTGAGGGACAGAATCCCATCCTGTGTTTGTGGGGTGGTCAGGAGGCTTAAGAAAGCTGGTGAATGTTCATCTTGTTTTGTTTTGACTTGTTTTTCTTTTAGTTTTGAATACCCATTGTTTTTCTTGAAGACATTGTAGATGCACAAATTGCTTCACTGAAGATGATTTTTCAGTTATTTCAAAGGAAAGCATTTCCAGCAAAACCTTATCACGGCAAAGAATTGCATGATGTCAGCAGGTCAAGACAGATTTTGTCAACGTCCACTTGTGGGGGGGGGGAAGGTTCTGAAGAAAAGGAAGCCTTCATTTTATTCAGGCATTTCAAGTCTTTTTTTTTTTTTTATTACTTTTTTAGAAATTAATTGAAAAGCTTAATTTATTTGATGTGCTTAATTTATTTTATGAAGCAGTCTGAAGGTAACGTAGAGTCTTTCACTTCCACAGAGTCTGAAAGGCATTGCTATTTGTTAGTGTTTATCCCTTTACTGTTCCATATTACTTTATAATCTCCCATTTTCAGTCACTACTCACCCAAAGTTTGTTCTCCTCAAGGATCAGCCACTATAGGCAATGCCTTGTCTCTGACATACATATTAGCAATGAAGCTGAATTGGAATAAAAATGTTACCCTTGATTTAATAGTTCTTAGAAGGAAAAATTACTATAACCATCAAAATAAAGACTTTTCATTTGCTTGAATACCTTTCTTGCAAGGTAACAATTTAATTTCAAGTTCCTCAAGACCAAAAACTGAATGAACTTTTTGGTAGTAAAGATTCTGAGTACTGGAATAATTTGACATCAGCATACAATGGTCATTTTTTTTCCCAAGACCAGTTCATTTCTGTTTTAACAAATCTGACATCCAGGTTTTCATGGAGGAACCCTATAAAGATTTTTCATGGCAAGGTGGGGGGAAGAAAATCAGTAAGAAATATCTAAAAGGTACACTGAGGTCAGATGTTTATTTCTACTTCAATATTGGCTGTCAGCAGGATTAACAAACCGAACAAATTTGAGCTCGAGCCCTATATGGGTGATGCTTGTTGCCTAACTCAGTGAAACTAGCTATTACTTTTGGAAACAGACTTATTTTCTTTAATGTGCTTCATATAGCTTATCTTATTCCCCACAGTGAGCAATAATTCAAAACAGCAATTAATCTAACTGCTTTAGGAATACATTACAAGATGATATATTGGACTTGCTGTGATTTTGTTCCACTTGCTCTGGTCTGGCATGTGGACTGTACATCCAGGATGCTGCACACCAAAATGATGCCAAATGGAATTTTTTTTTAATATACTTTCTTGTATGCGAGAGCAATTTCTTTGAAAATATAGGTGGATATGCTTGGCTTTATGACTGTTCCAAATTTTTTTTTTTGTTTGGGTTTTTTGAGGTTTTGTTTTGTTTCAATAGCAGAACTCTTTTTCACATGAGGAATTGCTTAAAAGTTTCCAGAACATTTTCTTTCAAAAGAAAACAAAACAAAACCATTGTGAGACTGAAGGAAGGAGTTGGAGGGGCTCTGTCATTCTAGTTCCAATGGTTTCATTACAAGCTTTGCAATTTTTTTTATTTTTCTTTTCTTAAAATCCTTTTACATGAGTGGATTATGTGAGATTTCAATCTTTTTTTTACTTTTGAAAGTATGCTTTAGCCCTTGTGGTTCTGAAGTAAAGCTTGAAGCCTTGTCCTGAACATTCTGGTGTTCTTGTGTTCTTTAAGTGATAAACAAGGACAAGTACTCAGTTTGGAAAGAAATCATTCACTTTGATACAGAAGTGCTACATATATATTTTTTTGCATTTTTCTGCTCTTTTCTTCCCAACTATCTCATTTTGCTTTTGAAACACTAAGAACTGGTCATTGCCAACTTAAAGATCTAGACATCTTAACAAATAGTCACTGCTAGTTTCAGATACACCACGTTTTTCAGAAGTCTCCTGCCTGTTATACAATTGTCACGATGTACAATCACTTTATAATTTGTATTTTCCCCACCTATTTCTTAATGAAAGATTTTCAATAACAGGAAACTGGCTAAATAATACCCAGTTTTTCAGCCTTAGTGACCTTTTACTTCTGTGTAAATTTCACACGGTGAAATATATTTACCCACATGTACTATTGCAAGATCAGACCCTCACTAATGATAATACACAAACCGCACTCTGCTTGAAGAACTAAGAGCACAAATCAGCATAAAAATATAGAAAAGCACTTCTTTTCCCCTCTAAACCTGTCAAGTCATAGATTCTTCTGACAATACCAGGTACCTAACTAGACATAGATGAAATTTTTTACTAGCAGCTTTGTGGGCTTTCACTCAGCAAAAAAGCATCACTTACCTACTGCCATGTTCACTTCTGGGAGCACAGCCTCATCCAGCAGTCACCACACTCCAGGGATTCCCTTTCTGCTTAGCCTCGGTGGATTGTGGGTTGAAGTCTGCAGTGGGAAGAGTTTGTGAATATTCTAGCATTTACAGCCACAGCTGTATACAGCCATGGACCCAATTCTTCTAGCATTACAATTTCTTATAGTTGTCTATCTGTTCATTTGGCAGTCAGGCTGAAAAGGCCAGGTGCCATTCATGCACCTCTTTATAGACGTCAAAAGAGGTAAGTCTTCCATTTTGGCTTGTTCCTTTAATTGGTCTGGTTTCAGGAAACAATGCAAGAGCAATACATAGATATCTGATTTACCCCTCAATTCCCACATTGATTCCTTGCTGGAGATAACTGACAACCTTTTCTTTTTTTTTTTTTTGCAATGGTAAGGGGACACCTGGTTCTGCTGGACAACATGGTGAAAAAGGAGAGAAGGGTGACCCAGGAAGAGTTAGAATAAAAGGTAAACACACATTTTATCATCTGCCTTTTTGTTTCCTATGCAATGCCTAGGCAACAGTGTGAGAAAACCATATTCATCTGCTCTTTAATAAAGTCACTAGTTTAGTAAGTTACTGAAGCCCAGAGGTCATGTATATCCAAACGCCTTTCTTGGTACCATCTCATTCATCTTCTGCTTGCTAAACACAAGATCAACACCGTGTTTTGTGTTTTTTTACTCTATAGTTGAGCCATAAAACAATTTTAACAGATTGTTATTAATGCTGACAAGTGACTTTTCATGTCATGTGATTGATAATCAGGGTCTCAGAGGTCTGTATAGTAAAGACTAAGCAGAATATGATTATTGTGAAAGCATGAAGAACTACTATTGTACTGAAGCCACCTCCTGAAGTGTCATATGCCAGTATCCCAGCTGTTATCTCAACTTAAACCACCAACATCCTTCTTGGGAAAAACTCAAAGTCTCAAAGGCTACTCAGTTTCCTGCTCCTATTTCTAAAAATTACTCTTGACCAGACATTGAAGAGAAACAATAGGCCACCAGTTGCACAACTGAAATTCTTGTAATTAAATAGATCAAAACCTCTCCACATTTATGGTTATGATTTGCAAAAGCAAAAGCAGCAGAGAACAACAAATTACAGCAATCTGATGGCAAAGCTTAGTTAGAAATGCTAAACTAATTATTCAGGCAAAAGATGCCCATCTTATTGTTTGTGAAAAGTTAGCTTAGCTTTGGATCCCTGTGTTTGTTTACAGATGTTGGAGCAGGGCAAAACATTTGCTGTTTATTTGCAAAGGATTTCTTGAAATAGCAAAATGAATCTTTGGGTTAGAATAGTTTTATCGTACTTTATGCAAACATTACATTTTCATAAATACCAGTGCAAGAGAAATGTAGGGATAAAAAAAGAAAAAACCTTTTGGGAATATTGATATAAATATTCTGCATCATATGGCATTGCTATATCCTGATTTCACTGAAATCAACAATAACACTCTGACTGATTTCAATAGCAAAATACTTTCACTCACTCTGCATATAGCATGAACAAAAGCCACATTTCTTGTGGTACCTGTAAACATGTCTTTTACAGAAAGACCAAATTATTCCATGAGGTGTCCAACTACATACTGCCTTCCTAAGCCTAAAGTACCTCAGTAAGGAAATGTGAATTCAAGAACTGGAAATTATCATACAGATATGACAAACGCTTACCCAGCATTTACCTAAGCGGAAATAAAAAACTCCCAACACTTACTGCAAATATTATACTTCATTTTTTTCAAATTGTTTTAAGGAATAAAAGGTGAAAGAGGTCCTACTGGGGTTCCAGGATTTCCAGGCCAAAGAGGTAATGATGGCAGAGATGGGGAACTAGGATTGCCTGGGGAAAAAGGAGCCAAGGTACATTTGACTTTCTCAGATTTTTTTTCCCATTTCAGTTAACCTATTGTCTTATGAAAAGGCTAGCTATTTAATGAAAACTACCATTTTATTCCAAATCCCTAGTAGATTAATTACTTTTATCATTTCATGTTAGCCTAGATCAAAAATCATAGTTTTTATGCATTGAAAAATTATTTCCTTGGAAGTATTACTGTTTATTTTGATATTCCTGAATATAATTTCTGCATATTCTGTGTGCCAATATTATGGGATCAGGAAGACAAAAAATCCCCACAAAACTCCACCCTTTGTTCCTATTGCCTTTGAATATTTAAAACTACTAATATCATCCATGTAGTCACTTAATTGTAGAAGAATGGTTTCTCCAGATAATTCTCTAATGTGGCTTTTGATAATCAAAGAGAGGAAAGAAATTAGGTCTTAGTATTTCTTATCAACAATTTCTTTCTTTTAGGGTGATTCTGGAGTACCACTGCCAGGTGATAAAGGATTCCCTGGGGTCCCAGGACCTCCTGGGGTAAAAGGACAGATGGGATTACCTGGTTTGGGGTTTCCCGGCCCTCCAGGAGTCAGAGGTAGCCCTGGAGAGTTTGGGGATACTGGTAACATTGGGCTACCTGGTCCAAAGGGCCAGAAAGGTAATTTTGAATGTTTGCATTAAGAACCAAATCACAAAATGCATCTTTGGTAGCATCCATTACAGTTTCACGTGTATTATATACAGTGTTACTCATTTATAGTGAAAATCAATTTTGGCAAGCTCAGTGGTCATGTGAAATATGGACACTGAAAGGTACAATACTGTCACCATTTAGCAGCAGACGCTAGTGAGAATATGAATTGCTAGGGGCCTTAAACCTGCAAAGTGCCACTTGCACACTATCAGAGGAATTATTTTCTGGAGTAAAGAGTATTCCTGACTGTAAGGATTTGCAAGGCAATGCTTTTTTGCTGAAGGAGCAGGAAAATACAACTCATACTTAAGGCTTGGTCTGTTTTTTGGTTATAAAAAAATCCCTACCAAAATAAAAAAATCTACACTCATAGCAATATGTATGAACCAGAAATGTACATAGAATTGAGATGAAAATAGAATTTATTTCTTGCAACAGAGACTATTGTAAAGACAAATTTCTGTCACAAGTAAAAAAAAAATTTTTGTCTTTACAGAATACAACTGTATTACAACAATTTGAATCATTACCAATATTCTATACAAAATAAGTGTCAGGAAAAATATATTTTAAGATTCTCCATCAAACCTTAAGTAATATGGAAATAACAGTGTGCATAAACAGTCCCTTCTCTTTACCTTTGCATATCTAGTTGGTTAGTTCTACAGAAATATTACAGTAAATGTTGAGACTCCATTTTTTCTAAAATCAAATAGGCTAGTTTCTTTCTCCCTCTTGCTTCAGGTGAGACTGTCTGCATTACGTTATCATACCCTGGAAATCCAGGTCCCCCAGGTTTTAAAGGTGTTCAAGGTATGTTTAACAGATGGGAGAATTTTTTGTTTTAATTGAAATGGAGTTTTAAGTTGGTAATTAAAAAAAGAAGCTATCCTAAAAAGATACACTTTTTTAGTTTCTCAACAGATACATGTCTCAAAACGTAAAATGCAAATACACAGGAATATACTCATCTAATAGAATCAAGGGCCAGACAGCTGCAGTTTGCATGATCAAAAGGTGTGCAGGCTGCTTCCATAGAAATGACTAAATGAAGGTAGCATGAAACTCTGCCCTGCCTCAGTTAAAATGCACGAGAGAGTCTGCAAAGTACGCAGATGTCTGGAGTCAGGCAAGACCTAGAATAGGTACATCTGGATACTGGGAGAAAAGGTATGCAAGGCAAAGATATGCTGCAAGACTGTAATTTCTAAAACTATATTGCTCATGGCAAGTTACAATTGAGCCCTAAAATCTGAATAATTATTACCATTACTTCAACTTGTTCAACTTAATTTAAATTCAAAGAACTCATCCATGAACTGGCAAAATGTTGCTTGTGATCACCTCCAGAACATTTGAAATACCCCAGAAAATCCTGATCAGAACAAATGGAGATACTGGATTTTCAAGCTGCTTAATATGGTAATGCACAGCTCCCTGACATCAGTATTGTGGGTGGTAGCTAGAATTTATAAAGAGATGAAAGAACAGGGATTAGCATATTGAGCTCATCTGCACCATTGCAGAAGCAGAGTATAGCACAGGAGAATATAAGAATTTGAGTTTACACCTGTCATTCACTAGGTTAATATTGATATCCTGTAACATTAAAATGTTATAGGAGATACTTTTTTTATTTTTCTAATTTACTCTGGTGATTTGCAGTCTGCTGTTTATGGATTGGGGAACAAGTCCATTTAGAGAAACAGCAACCATGCCGTTGGTTGTGACTTGGGTGGTAGCTCTTGCCCAAAGTGTTAGAAGGAGATGAAATCCACTTGTCTTCAAACTACATGAATTTACATGGGATAAAGATATTGTTTGCTTAGATCACACATTTTAGAGCTCTGTCAGGTTTTTTTACATATTTTCTTTCTATTCCCAGGACCAAAGGGTTTAAAAGGACTTCCCGGTCATCCTGGACCAAATGGCTTTGATGGGCAAAAAGGCCATCGAGGCAGGCCAGGAGCAGGAATCCCTGGGCCAGAAGGTGAATTGTGCTTTTGCTAATCCAGGAGACCTGCTGGTCAAGCTGTAATGCATACATGCAGGGTAAGGTAGCTACGATGGTAGAATAGAATAGGAAGCACATTTCAACGACAGCTAATGGAAGAGGAATCTTTACCGGTTTCACTTTCTTTCCTCCAGCATTACAGGTGCTGCAATAATCTAAAGTTCAGTGTCCAGAGAGGAAATATTTTCAGAAAACTGAGAACAATTAGTATCATTTTAGCAAAGGGATTGAACTGGACAAGAGTGACAGTACACAAGATAGATGCTGCCCCAAAGAAAACCACTGTCACTTCCCACAGGAATAATTACCCCCTTAAGTCCTCATGTATCATTAACTCTAAATGAGAAACCTGAAATTTAACGTATGATGTTATTTTTCTTTGCATAGTGAAAATTTAATTCTGGTTTAATTTGCATTATATTATTCCACAGTTTTGGAAAAAACCCCCTAAACAAACAAAAAAAACCCACTACTTGAAATTATGCCCTTTTTGAATTAAAAAATCATACCAACAGGCTTTCGAGGTGAAGCTGGTGATCCTGGTGAAGAAGGTGAAAGAGGATCTACAGCTGATGGTAAAAATGGCCCTCCAGGTCCACCTGGCGTAGATGGTCAGAAAGGTGTTCCAGGTGATACCACATATGGTCCTCCAGGAATCCCAGGCAACAGGGGACTGCCAGGACCCCCTGGTGCACAAGGAGCAAGGGGTGATCCAGGCATTCCTGGGCTTCAAGGTATGAGCCAGTTCTTTATGAAGCATTTCCATGTGTTCGAAGGAGAAAATCTGAGCAAAGTCGGTCCTGATTCGGATAAAACTTACTCTTACCTGGATCCGTAATGGTGACTGTGAACAGTACATCCTGCTTTTATGTTTACATTTTTACAGTTAAGGTTGATCAGCCACTGAGGAGATCTACACTGCAGAAAAGGGAAGGCGCATTTACCCAGTCCATGGAGCAACAGTGCAGCTTCCTATTCTTACTACTGTTACTTGCTGCCTAGTGGCCATCTGTGCTTAGGGCCTCCTGCTCTGCCACACAGATAGTCCCTGCCTCAGATTGCTTACTCAAATCTGAGAAAACTGGCAAAAGGTGGGAGAACACTCAGGGAGAGAGGGGTGAATTTATTTGCCTATAATTATACAATATTGTCCTCAATATCTTGGGCACTACTCTTCTCATTTCTGCAAGGGAGTTTTGCTGGTTGCTGCAGGTGTCTCCACAGTGCCACTTCATTCCCTCTTCATAGCAAATATTGCTGTTTCCTTTTACAGGTCTTCCTTTTTCCCAACCCTAAGCAGACACCTGCCCCAGCCCTTCTGTGCAGGGAACACCTATAGAACTGACCCCAGTGCTGTGTAGCTGGTGCAGTCCAGTGAGCTCCTCCTGTTCTTCTCCTACACATCAGAAACTAGCTTTTTGTGCCATAAAGTTGTTCTTACCTATAGGTGAGAGTTGAATTCATAATTGTTCCTTAAAGAAAGAAGCTCTCCACAAGAGCCAGTTCTAAATTGCAGAAACGCATCTGTTTTCACAAACTAGAGCATAAGTAAGATATTACAATAACTGAACGTGAATTTCAAAATGGCAATTAGGAATTCTGAAGGATGGCAAGTAATGAAAATAAAACATTTTAAAATGTTTTTTGTTTCCAGGACTGCCTGGTACTCCAGGATTTCCAGGTGCCAAAGGTTTTAGAGGCCCAGAAGGTGATATAGGAGCACCAGGCTGTCCAGGCTTCCCTGGTCCGCCATGTGACACAGGCTTACCAGGGCCACCAGGACTCAGAGGTGTCATGGGCCTGCCAGGACCTCAAGGTACACAACATCCATCAGGTTGCCTCACACCTCTAAGCTTTGCACATCTTTTCTAGCAGATTTAATCATGATTTTTGTGGCTGGCATGACAAATATTTCCATGGGGACTGCTCATTAGTGGGGGTGTACATTATGTTTTGCACATTTCCTTAAACTCAAGGAATGTATAGCATGCATCTCAGAAGTTTGCCAACTTTCCTTCCCTTCCCATACTGTTTCTTAACTGGCCAAATCAGTATGTTCACTGTCAAGTAATAAATGGAAGAGTTAGCTCCTGCTCTCTTGTCCTGAGTAACTTAACTGAGCTCCTATCATTACTGTGATACTTTTATCTTCCTTATTCTTAAGTGGAAGTGTTATTTAGGGAGAGCTAGGAGACATATGTATCAAAAGTATTTACAAATTAGTAGGGATTTTTCACAGGGCACTGCTACGGATTTGTCTCTCACTAAAGAAATACAAGAAAACAAACATTCCAGGTGAAAAATCTAGGCAGAGCCAGGACTCCAGCGTGGTAGCAAAGTTTCCAAGTTACTTTGCCCTGTTTGATGATATTCAAATTTATACCAAAAATCTGTCACTTTCTACTTTTTAGATACAATTGCTGAACCCTTTTCCTGCATTTGCATACATAGATTAAAGCTCTTTTTCTCAGGCTTACCAGGCTTTAAAGGTCAGATCGGAGACAGGGGCCTAGCTGGGCCACCTGGAATCAAAGGTCTCAAAGGCTCTCATGGCTCACGAGGTCCCCCAGGTCCTCCAGGCTCCCGAGGACTTCCAGGACTTCCAGGCAATAAAGGACCCCCTGGTTTCCCAGGACAAACAGGTATGTTAAACATCCTGCAAACTACCTCATCTATAACATCTCTTGTAAAGGGAGCTATTTCTACTTCTGTTAAAGCTAGGAAGTACTTTGCACCCTTCTCCCTTGCCAGCTTCGAGACTAAGACCTTGCAGCATGGTAGAGTCAATAACAATAGCATCCTTTGTTCTTTCTCTTATAATAAAAACAAAGGCATGAAAATAGTTTGATGCATCTTGGTGCATCTTGGTGCATCCTGGTGCTTTAGTTGTTTTACAACACTGACATATTTCCATGTATTATTTCCTGACTATATGTAATAGGTTGTTGTTATAATATGCTATAATAAGAACAATATACTTTTTATTACATCCAGACTATCTCCTTTACTAATGCAGTCTGTGATTGTATGCTGATGAGTATTCAATTCTTGGAGAAGTAAGGAAGGGGGTCAGCAGAACGGCTACCTTGGACTTCCAGGGGGCAGACTGGTTGACAGAGTCACAGAGTCACTTGGGACACAGTCCTGAAGGGCAAAGGAGTCCCAGGAGGCTGGGCATTCTTCAAGAAGGAAATCTTAAAGGCACAGGAGCAGGCCATCCAGTGTGCTGAAAGACAGGCCAGTGGGGAAGAAGACCGGCCTGGCTGAACAGAGAACTTTGTCTGGAACTCAGGGGAAAAAAAAAAGAGCTTATGACCTTTGGAAGAAGGGACAGGCAATTCAGGAGGAACACAAGGATGTTGTGAGGTTACACAGGCAGAAAATTAGAAGGGCCAAAGCCCAACTAGAACTTAATCTGGCTACTGCTGTAAAAGACAATAAAAATATTTTTATAAATACATTAGCAACAAAAGGAGGACTAAGGAGAATCTCCATCCTTTATGGATGCCAGGGGAATCATAGTGACAAAGGCTGAGGTACTTAATACCTTTGTTGCCTCAGTCTTTAATATTAAGACCAGTTGTTCTAAGGTTACCAAGCCCCCTGAGCTGGAAGACAGGGATGGGGAGCAGAATGAAGCCTCCGTAATCCAAGGGGAAATGGTTAGTGACCTGCTACACCACTTAGGCACACACAAGTCTATGGGGATGGATGGGATCCCCCCAAGGGTACTGAGGGAGCTGGTGAAAGTGCTCACCAAGCCACTTTGAAGCATTTGTCAGCAGTCCTGGCTAACTGGGGAGGTCCCAGTTGACTAGAAGTTAGCAGATGTGACGCCCATCTACAAGAAGGGCTGGAAGGAAGATCCAGGGAACTACAAGCCTGTCAGTCTGACCTCAGTGCTAGGGAGGGTTATGGAGCAGATTGTCCTGAGTGTCATCATGCAGAAATGTACAGGACAACCAGGGGATCAGGCCCAGTCAGCATGGGTTTATGAAAGGCGGGTCCTGCTTGACTAACTTGATGTCCTTCTATGACCAGGTGACCTGCTTAGTGGATGAGGGAAAGGCTGTGGATGTTGTCTACCTAGACTTTAGTAAAGCCTTTGACATGGTTTCCCACAGCATTCTCCTGGAGAAACTGGCTGCTCATGGCTTGGATGGGCATACTCTTCGCTGGGTAAAAAACTGGCTGGATGGCCAAGCCTGAAGAGTTGTGGTAAACGGACTTAAATCCAGTTGGCGGGCGGTCACAGGTGGTGTTACCCAGGGCTCAGTACTGGGGACAGTTCTGTTTAATATCTTTATCAATAATCTGGATGAGGGGATCGAGTGCACCCTCAGCAAATTTGCAGACAACACCAAGTTGGGTGGGAGTGTAGATCTGCTCGAGTGTAGGAAGGCTCTACAGAGGGATCTGGACAGTCTGGATAGATGGGCCGAGACCAATTGTATGAGTTTCAACAAGGCCAAGTGCTGGGTCCTGCATGTCGGTCACAACCACCCAATGCAGCGCTACAGGCTTGGGGAAGAGTGGCTGGAAAGCTGCCTGGTGGAAAAGGGCCTGGGAGTATTGGTCAACAGCCAGCTGAATATGAGCCAGCAATGCACCCAAGTGGCCAAGAAGGCCAATAGCATCCTGACTTGTATCTGAAATAGGGGGGGCAGCAGGACTAGGCAAGTGATCGTTCCCTTGTACTTGGCACTGGTGAGGCCACACCTCGAATACTGTCTTCAGTTTTGGACCCCTCACTACAGGAAAGATACTGAGGTGCTGGAGTGTGTCCAAGGAAGGGCAATGAAGGTGGCAAAAGGTCTAGAGCACAAGTCTTCTGAGGAGCAGCTGAGGGAAGTGGGATTGTTTAGCCTGGAGAAGAGGAGGCTGAGGGGAGACCTTATTGCTCTCTACAACTACCTGAAAGGAGGTTGTAGCAAGTTGGGTGTCAGTCTTTTCTCCCAGGTAATGAGATAGGACAAGAGGAAATAGCTTCAGGTTGCATAAGGGGAGGATTAGATTGGATATTAGGAAAAATTTATTTGCTGAAAGGGTTGTCAGGTATTGGAACAAGCTGCCCAGGGAAGTGTTTGAGTCACCATCCCTGGAGGTATTTAAAAAACGTGTGGATGTGGTGCTTAGGACATGGTTTAGTGATGGACTTGGCAGTGCTAGGTCAATGGTTGGACTTGATGATCTTAAAGGTCTTTCCCAACCTAAATAATTCTATTCTATGAGTAGGTGGAGAAATAGCTTCACATTATGTCTAATACTTATAAAAAACATGACCTTGGTCCCAAATCATCACTGGCTAGCGGGCAAAAGTTCTGAGTAACTATAGCAAAATCCTGTTTTCCTCTGTCTGTCATCTGGACAGTACAGTAGGAGTTGTGATTTCCAGTAGCCACATGCAAAATCTGGTGGTGTCTTAGGCTAAGCATTGTGTTTAAGATGTGTGTGGGAGTAACTGTTGTAGTAGTAAGTGTAGCCTAAATGTCCAGGGGGTGGCAGCAGGGAGGGGGAAGATGTTTGCTTCAAGGCAATCTGGATTTCAAGAGAAGTTTGATCTTGACATGAAGCCATGCTCCAACTATTGGTTCTCTAGCTTTGCTGATTTGCTTAAAAAGTCCTTCTAAACTTCCTGCCTTTTGCTTTATACTCTTCCTTAGAATATGACAGCAACAGCGTAGCAGACTGAATATATAAATAAAGCATTTAATATTACCAGGAAGCAAAGGGATTCAAGGACCCCAAGGATTCCCAGGACTCCCAGGAACACAAGGCCCAATGGGAATATCTGGTGTAAAAGGTGAAGAAGGAAAAATGGGTCCACCTGGGCCTACTGGAGAATGTGGGGATATGGGAATAAAAGGTTTGTAAAAATCCACTTCACTCTGTAGTTATGTTACTGTTATGTTTAGTTTGTTACTATTGTGTTAGGAATATATTTACTTTTTCCTGTTGTTATAAGGGTATATTCACTTCTGTTTTCAGAGATACTAAATACTAAATCCAGTTATCTCACTTATGAATGCATAATGAAAAATAACTAAAGAAAAATTAATTCCACTCAGATCAATAGGTGCATTTACCACTAAATCAAACAGAGTAAGATCTCTTATTCAAACAAACCTTGAATTTTGTCCTGTACGTATCTGAAACTTTAGATTTTTCAAGTTTTCTACCATACTTTCTGTGTTCCTCAATCTATGTAAAACATACAGGAAATAATCTCTCTAAACATTAACATAGGAACGACAATAACCATCTCCAAGGTGCAGTCGCAGACAGTACACTGTGGAGTGGACAATACAATTGCCACCTTTCATATTCCAGACAAGCAAGGAATAATTCTGATTTAACATCACCTGGGTTACTACTGAATTAACTAAAAAGCAAGAGAAGGATAATAAATTCTGTTAGCAGTGAGCCTGCTGAAACAACTGAGAACTGCATTAGTATTTGAAGGCTTTCTCTGTTAGGGACGTCTTCACTAAAATTAATTTTCAGGACATGTCACTCATGAGGATTTACTTACATTCCATATGTTTGGTTCAAAGGTGAAAGAGGACCCCCAGGAGACAGTGGCGGTGTTAATATCCGTCTTGAGAAAGGACAAAAGGGGGAACCAGGGTTTCCTGGTGAGAACGGATTTAGAGGTGAAAGAGGTAAGTTCATAAAATAAAGCCCTGCGTACACACCCATTCATCTGATATAAATCACTGGTGTTTTTCACAGGTTTGGACTCGTAGCTGCAGTAACATCCAGCAACCTTATTGTGTTTATAGAGTCTTAAACTAGCAGGCTAGTTTCTTTGGACAATTACTAAGGCAATACACAAAGTGTGAAAGCATAGCCATATTCAAAATAAGTGTCAAATAATGGCTTGACTATATCAGTCATTATCTTGTTCTGCAATTAACTTCAGGTGAAAAAGGTAATACTGGTTTCAGAGGCAACCCAGGATTTCCCGGGAAGAATGGTGTCCCAGGACTGCCAGGTGACCATGGTGACATTGGACTGATGGGGTTTCCAGGATCACGGGGTTTCCCAGGACCAAAGGGCTTTAAAGGAATTACAGGTTTTCAAGGACAACCAGGTGATCAGGTAAACAAAGTAGTAGTGAAATGTCCTGGACTTTGCAGTGATCTCCTGCCTCCAGGAAACGTGATGAAGGGTACTTCTATTGTACTTAGCCATTAGATGATCTGAGAAGAGACTTTCAGTATAATAGGAAGGGTGAATTCCTTAATTTAACACTTCAATGCTTTGATTACATTTTAGCAAGAATTGTAGTCAGAGTCAACAGAGGGCCTCTCCCCGCTCTCCTAGCTGTATGGTTGTGATTTTGTTATATTGCCACTTGATAGAAGTCAAGGCTACACTGCACTAATTAGGAGGGCAAAAAATGGATGCACAATCAAGTCTTTAACATTATTCCTAAGAACAGATTGTCAAATCACTTATTGCAGAAATCATAACATAGCAGCAGCACTAGTATGAAATTAATATATAGCTGCTTCTTCATGTCTATTGGCTTGACTGCTCCATGTAGTAAGATAAGACAAACCAAGTCTTCTGTGCGGATACCGACAACTTATACCAAACAGAGCCCAGGAAAGCAATATGCTTGAGAACAAACATAAAAAACTGCACATATATCACATAAGGATATAAGGTAAAATTCTTTACAGGCTTGTATGCTAAGTAGACAGGCAGTGAGATAACATGAAGCAAAAAGCACAGTTGATTTTTGGTAAAGGGACGTATCTTTGCTTGGCTTGTCTTGTACTATATTTCTTTGAAGAGATAATCTGTGTTTTGCTCCTTATAGGTTTTTATTCAAAAGGAAAAATAGAGAAATCTTTACATTTTTACTGTTGCTTCACAACATATTTCTGGTTAATGTTTATAGTAAATTTTGGGTAACATACAACAATATTAGGTACATTTTTATAGTATGTTTTAAATCAAATTACTCAAGCCATCTGTGGGGAATTTAAGCTGTTCAAGCCAAGAGTTAGCATAAACTATAAAAGCGCAAACTCAAAATGATTAGCAAGTCTAATCTACAGTTTCTTGGAAGTGTTAGTGGTCAGTGTTAGACATGTAACAAAGACAGCATCATTTTCTGTTGAACCCAAGACATAATTTTTCTATTCATAATGATTGCTAGTCTGTTTACCAGTGTAAGAGAACCAAATGCTCTTACAGATCGTTCTTGCCACACATATGTCAAACATTTTCACTTTGTTTTTAAAAAAAAATCAGGGTGACATTGGCTTACCAGGAATCCCTGGAAATCCAGGACTGACTGGCCCAAAAGGATCTAAAGGTAATGAGTTTATATAGACATTCTTTTGTAAAGAGCAATACTGTTAGGATGTATATGCTCTGATAGATGGCAAGTACTCACTAGAAAACGGAAAACAGGACAGAAGTGAAAATAATTGAAACATGAATATCATTAGAAACAAGTCTGGCTTACCTGAAGGCAAAATTTGCATTTCAGTTTATTCTTTAACAGTTTGTTCCTTTTAAAGTAGGTCTTACTAATTTGGAAGATAAATCTGTGTCAAATTTCAGAGTTTAAAAATTCTATCAAACATGTCAAAACCCACTCTTGTGGATCTGTAAAATTTGTCAACTCAAAGAAATGAAAATGCAATCATTTAGGGTATTACAGTATGTTATTATACAGATATGTGGAATTTTTAAAATATTCCAATGTTCGTTATAATCTCTTTTATATAACTTATTTCCCAGTGTTTTCCAGGCTATGATTTTTGAATTCTTGGAACTTCTGAATGTGTAGCATAGCAAATCAGGGAGAGTTCATACCCATGCATGCAAAATTATTCAGCTGAAAAGATGAAGTTTTGCATATTGTTATTTGCATAGGTAGAGATTACTCTGAAAGATTTATCTATAATATTTAGATTTTAAAGTGTTACAAAGAAATACAAAATGGTGTCATCCATCATATTCTCAAATTTCATTGGAGCAGGATGTCATTACTAATAAATAATGAAATTAAATCATTGCCTGGAAAAAAGGATTAAGGGGACAGGAGAAATTGTTTTCTCAGTTATGCTTTCCATTTCTTCAAATATTCAAGACCTTCTCAGCCAGGGAATAGATTCCCACAAAAAAAGTAAAGAATAATACTCAATATAAAGAGAACTTTCATTAAATGTATTGAAAAACTGGAAAAATTATCCTTAAAACTAAAGCAGGAAATAGCCAGTAAAGGTGGGGATTGCTATGGCAGGGGATTTCTAGCAACACTTGAACATGATATTTCCTCTTAACTCTTCACAGCAAAAATCAGACAATGAAGTTGGAGACAGCATGAATAGGTGGGAGAGGTCAGACATTTGTGCAGACAATGTAAGGCAAAATTGCTCAGAATTATTGATTCTGTGATAAACAGGAATTTCAGCACAGACAAAAAGAATAAGATGTGCTGGCTTAAAATCCCCAGGTAGTCCCTAAAAGGTCTTTACTGAGTAAATAGACACATGCTTTATTAATTTTGCACATCCTCACAAACCTATGTAAGGAGTTCTCTTTGTTTAATAAAGTGTAACAGGAAATTTATGCAATATCTTTCATTTTCAATATATGCTGTCAGTATTGGGAAAGTTCCCATAATTTTGGGGTTTAGTTTTGTTTTTTCATTATGGGAAATTTACATACTGCCAAGACTCATACTAAACACAAGCTGAGTTAGTACTTCAAGACAAGCTGAGCTGGCAGATAATTTGCATGTGCCAAAACATTTTTCATTCTGTATTCTCTCAGTCCCTTTTATAGCTGTTAATATCTATGAGTAAAATATCTGATCTTACAAAATGGTCCAGCTTTGGTTTTGTCGATGAAAAGGATACTTGTATGAAATTAAAGTCATTGTACCTCAACAGGCAAGAGAGGTGACCCAACTCCTCTGCTTGGTACACGTGGTCGAAAAGGGCCTCCTGGAGATCCCGGATTACCAGGTACCTCTGACTGAAGAAAACGATTGGACTTAAGAACCTATTTTCTCTGAATTTTGTTAGTGGAGAGGGAACTGTGCTTCCTGTGCACATTGAGCGTTATTTTCTATAGTTATAAACCTAGGGATTGGAGAGGCATCACGGTCTGCAATATGGCTAGCATGAACATAGGAGGTAGAGTCTACTGTTGTCTAGTACAGCACTGATGAACATACCAATATACTTACCAGAATAAAACCTAGCTTGGCTATATCTTGCTCGCCATTTCTGCTCTTTCAGATACTGCCAGAGAGATCAGTATAATTAATTGTTAATAAATAAATACAAGGGTCTGAAGCATTTGAATAAAATTCTTCTTCTAGTCAAGAAACCCCTTACTGAACTTTTATATTTTTAAACTTATCATGAGATGATGAATGGACATCTTTAAACAAATAAATGCTAGATTACTTTTTTTCTTTAAGGACTCTGTGGATTCCCAGGAGAGAAGGGTTCACCAGGTATCCAAGGGCAACCTGGAAGACCAGGATCCAAGGGTGACCCTGGATACCCAGGAATACCTGGATTTCCAGGTAATGCCAAAGTTTTAAAAATAGTTCCATGTAACAGCTCAAAAGAGATATGGAACAGGAAAACGCAGCTGAGGAGGCATCTCTGTGGAGGAGGCTAGAGAAATCAGAGATCAGATGAAGGCATGTATTGAAAGCTATTTCAGTACCTATAGACAGCAGCAATAGTCTGCTCAGTCTCAGAGAGCAAGATTCGTCAATTCTTCATACATTCCCATATGCTTTCAGGTACCTCTTATTAACGCAGCATGCTCCATAGCGTGAAAAAACCCATCAGTTTAATAGATTTGCATATTCACAGATTTTTTTTCCCCACCCTCAGGAGCTACAGGTCCTCAGGGATTGCCAGGAGAACCTGGAGAAAAAGGGAAACATGGAATTTTGGGACCTCCAGGATTGCAAGGATTACCTGGATCCCAAGGCAGAAAAGGTAAACAGTTCACAGTGCAGTTCTACTGGTAATGTAACAGCACCAGACATAAATACCCTTTTAGTAGTGAAAATGGAAAAGGCCTAACTGTGAGCATAATTTTGATTCTGTATTCTCTTAAACTACTAGAAGAATTAAGCCAGTTCCCATCACCTTTGAAAAGTAACATAAATGCTACCTCAGAAAATCAGGCTACAATCTAAAATGAGTAAGGTAGAAACAGATTCTGGCTCAGCTGATGTAACTGATAGCAGAAGTTAAGGAAAGAAAAAGGAGTTTGCAGTAATTCAGATGTTTCACTTCAATTATGCTGTGTTCTACCTTTTCACCATGGAGTGCCACTGTTACGCTACAAAACCAGCAGACTACCAAGGACAGTTTTGTCTTACAAATTTGTTTTAACAAACAGTGATAAGATAACTTGGGTTGGTTTTTGTTGTTAGTTTTGTTGTTTTGGTTTCTCCAGAAACAGATTTTGGTGAATTTAACATAGAAAAGTTTTGTCCGAATCCTAATTTATACTTCTCACAATGATTGTTATGTTTAGATTGAACAGCAGTTCATCTATACAGTTGTTTTTGTTGGAGAACATTATTAACTTTTACTATACTCAGAATGATATATTGAAATTATAAGTTACATTAATATTTCATAAAGAAAGGTAATCAACTATGTACTTTGTATCCTCTCTCTGTTATCGTGTCCTTCATAACCAGTTCCTGGGCAGGAAGAATAATATTAGTGACCCATATACAGAAATCACAGTAAAGTATCACTTGGGGCTATGAGAAAAGGTTAGAGAGGACAATAGATTCACTTTTTCAAATTCAGCCTAAGGAAAAATTTAGGTGGTTTCTTACAAACTACTGAAAATTTAAATAAAAAATGGAAACCATTTATGATTACTTGCAGTAAATAAGTGGTGCTGATTTAAACTGTCATGACAGATTCCTTGCTGGTGCATAATATGCAAGAAAACTGCAGTGACAGGAATGTCTAAATTGAGAGGGGTCAAAAAAAACCAAAAAAGCACTCTTCTGATTAAAACTTCTTAGTAGTAGATGGACTTTTTCCTTCTTGTCATAAGCGGTAAGACACTTCTTTTCTATATTGTACAGAAGTTATCCCAAGTCCTGCGCAGGAAACGCAATAAATTAACACATGTGCTGCAGAGGGAAAAGTTCAGTTCCAAATGGCACTTTGTTAGAGACCAAGTTGCCTGCTAAGCCTTAGGATTCTATATATTGCCAGCATAGTTGAAAACAAGGTTAACACCTTTGAAATTATACCCAGCAACAAAAACTGAATGGAATTTGTATTCCAATTCAGTTGGAGAATATAGGTCTTAATGCTATTTTCAATAATATTGTTGCTAGCATTAGAAGTGAAATGGTTAATTGGCTGTTCATAGCTAAGTACACGGCCTTGTTAGTCTAATTCCTTCTCATTTACATTAAATGTCTTGTGCCTGAAGAACTTTAAGGTTAAAAAAAATTAGTTAAACAGCATCTACCAAAGCATAATCACATTTTCTTTATTACATTAGTTTTGCTAGTTAAGGGTTTAGTCTGGAAAGCCTTACTTGTTTGAGTAATCCTTGATGAAGTTAGTAATATTAAGAACATCAGCAGAATTACTTGTGAGTAGAAGCTGAATTGGGCTGTAAAATACAAAAACAGTGGTTCATACATAGGTCAGCCAATTCAGCTGTACCTAGAAATATGGGACTGTAGCAATCCAAAAATCTAGAATTACGAGAGCTGATATTATAATGGATTGTTGGCAAATGTGTCAGAAATTCCCTGGAAAGCAAGTAAACCAAGCTATCAATCTTAACTGAATGAGCTAAAGATCAAAAGAGTTTTAAATGGTGACCTAGGTGCCAAAAATAGTTAGGAATTCAGAATAATTTTAAAATACCACTGTTAAATTCCCCAAACTGGCATGCAACTCTTACATAAATTTGAAAATGGCAACATGCCCAAAGCACAAGGAAGCTACAGAAAGCATGACTGAAACTTAGAATGTCATGAAAAGTTAAAAAGCAGTTAATTAAGGGCAAAGAAGATATTACAGGTTGGATTACCAGTATCCCATAGTATAAAGGGGATTACATAGAGAGTATATTATCAATGTCTTGCAGGTTTTCAAACAACAGTCTCGATTTAAAATTTTTCCAGACCTGTGTTTGCTACAGGCTGCATTTTTTTTTTTTCCTTTTCATTCCTTTCTTAAATTTTAACTAAAATAATTCAACAGTTTCTAAGAACAAAACTACAGGATTATTATTTTTGGTGTGTCTGTTAGAAAACTCTAGTGCCCTTTTATTTTAACTTTCTCAGATGACCCATCTTTGAACTAAGGACCTTTAAATTTGGCAAGTGAAGCAGCTGATGAAGGGCATTTGCACTGCTGTTCCTACAGCAATTTGTCCTTACCAAATTTGACCAGCTTATAAAATTAAAAAAAAAATACATCCATTCTTATGTGCTTCAATAGAGCAATAAATTCTCCCATGATTTGTGCTCTGGATATACAGCAGATTTGCATACTGCAGGACATGCTGGGATCAAGCACAGGAACTGAAACAGAGAACTTATATCTTCTATGGCAGGAAGTAGCTAGACAGGTAAAAGGAGACAGAAAGATAATTTAGATTTGTGGAAAAAAAGCACTGCAACTGGACTGGGAATCGTACATGGGAGGGAGAGGAACTGGTGGAGAAGGAAATTAGGCAGGGACAAGCAGCAAAGGTGGGCACTTTTTGGACAATATTGTTCAACTTCTTGATGATCAGTGTCCACTCTAATCTATCCCTCTCTGGAGCAAGAAGCATCTCAAGTCTATTCCTCTGTCTGAAACTTCTTTGAAACCTGTTACCAAATGACCCATCACAGTTTTGCCAAATCTGTTCCTATCACCAGGTGATAGGCTGCTGTCTGCATTTAACAACTGTACATCATCCTCACACTTGATAATTTATCTGTACAACTTAGGAAACTATAAAGTGCTAATGTTTTTACCCTCCACTGCAAACAACAAACATGATCTCAGCTTAATTCATCTTTTAAAAATGGATAAAAAAATGCCATCTATGTTTTTACTTACAGTGTTTTAGCAGTTTTTAAAAAGTCACAGATCATAAAGCAAAAGTTATATCTGACTACCATGAACACTCAGCCTGTGATCTGGTCATCTAGTGAACATCACTTGTGACAAGGCTGCTCTATACTGTCACATGTCAGCATAGGTCTCAATTACAGATTTGCTGTCTTCAGAGACTTTGTGCTGTTCAGTTTAAAGAATTTTTGTAATAGTGTAATGCAAAAAAGCATAGTTTTCTGTGTGAAATCTGCAAGGCCAGGGAAAAGAAGCCAGGTAAAAATTTAGCTTCTAAAGACTAATCACATGTAGCAGTAGCAGTCTAGCCATAAACATGAGGTTCACAATAGAGTAAATGAGCCCATACTGAGCTTCCTGCTGCTAGCTGCAGTATAGAAATACCTAAATGATTAAAAGGTATGTTTTTCCGATTGCTTCGATGTGAAACTATATTATTGCTATTTTCAAATTTTTCACATTTTCCTTTCCAAAAGGACTGCACTCAGGTACAATGTGATCTTATCTTCAGTTGCCAATAAGAATCAAATTCAGAAAATACCCTGTCTTGATCCAGAATGTGTTGTCAGAAAAAAAAAAAGGCATAATTTTTAATTGTAACTTTAAGGGATTATTGTGGCATCTAGTCATGCCTGTAATACCTCTCAGGTCTTCCTGGACTACCCGGACTGGATGGCTTGGACGGACTAAAAGGTCAAAAAGGTTCTGCAGGAGCTCCAGGTAAAGAAGGGAAATAGCTATGTGGAACATAAAATCTTCTCTTAAATAACTGAATGTGCAAGGAATTATGCATGTTATTTTGATATTTGCCTTGCCCAGAAGATATCATTAAGGCTCAGACTAAACTTTCAAACAGAATCTAAAGTATACCTAATGACAAACCTGCAGTTATTTGTAGGGAAAACTTTAAAACTTCCATTATTCATACAGTTTTGTTGGATCCTTTCAAGGCTGTTTATAAAACGAAAATTTTCAGTACAGATGATTCAAAGGAGAGCCAAGACTCCAGGTTTTTTATATGTAAACGATAAAACTAACAAATTAAAAGGAGACATATGAAATCCCAGCCCCATTAAAGTCCATGGGAGTTGTGCCACAAAGTTAAGAGAAACCTGGATTTCGCTCATGCCGATCTATTTGCAACTTTTAAAAGGTGCTTTTGAAGCAGTATTAAAAAACAGTGCTCATCATCTATCTGGGGATTACAAATTTATGTTGATAGAAAATTAAATTTAGGACCATGCAATCAGTTTACATTTCAAGTTACGGACAATAATGACACCATATAAAATAAACCCTAAAGAAGAGCATTAAAGCAAAGAGATTACTTTCTTTGAAAGGGATGAACTAGGTCCAGATTCAACAAAACTGTATCCAGCTTCCAAGAGAGAACCAGAAAAACAGCACTAGGCAACCCTTGCAAGGACGAACATCTGCAGCTGGTATTTCTATTCTGCACATCTGTATTTGTACTCAGTGTAAGCTTTATGTACATAATTGTTTTCCTATAAAGGTCAAAGTGAAACAGGGCCCCCAGGATACTCAGGAGAACTTGGACCAAAAGGAGACAGAGGTGAACCTGGATGGCCTGGTATTTCTATTCCAGGCCCTCCTGGAGAAAGGGGATTCCCAGGATTCCCAGGTAAGAAAGGGTGTTCTCCTTAGTGGTGTCCTGCAGAGTTGAAATTAAGCTCATACAGGTTCTTTCCCTGGTGAGTATGAACATTAATACATACCCAGAAGATTCTCTCCCTACAAACATTTCTGTTGCAGTAACATGCTGATGTTTCCTGACTAGATACAGAGACCCCAGTATTTCTTGTTTATTATGTTACAGGAGAGGAAAGAATGAGAATAGAAAATTATGGACTTGGACAGACCTAGGGAACTGCTAGGTGGAGTTGCCTCTTGGGAAGAAATTCCTGAAGAAAAAGAGTGCAGGAGATCTGGTAGTCACAGAAATATAATAAATCTATCAACTATTCTGATGTAAATGCAAGATGGAACTGTATCACAAGATTGCTATGACTATTTAAGAGCCTTGGTGATATAGGAGTTGCATAGAGATAGGAAGAAGCCACTGTTTGAGGAAGGGCCACTAAGAAGGTTAAGAGATTGGAGCATGTCATATGAGGAGAGGCTGAGGGAGTGGGAATTGCTTAGCTTCCAGAAGAGAAGGCTCAGGGAGGATTTTATCAATATGTGCAAGTACCTGATAGGAAGGACATGGAGACAGAGAGAGATGGTATCCAGTGACAGGACAAGAGGCAATGGGCACAAACTGACATACAGGAAATTCTACTTCAATACAAGGAAAAGTTTTAGTTTTCCTGTGAGGGTAATTGAATACAGGCAACAGGTTGCCCAGAGAAGTTATGAAGTATCCATCCTTGGAGATACTCAAAACCCAGCTGGACAGAGCCCTAGGCAACCTGCTCTAGCTGACCCTGCTTTGAGGAGAGGGTTGGACTAGAAAGTCTCCAGAGGCCCATTGAAACCTCAGCAATTCTGTGATTAGAAGTGACATTAGCTTTACTCTACCAAACCTTGCAGCTGTGTCACATAACACAAGAAAAACAGCGGAGGTGAATTCCAGTGAGGTGAATTATTCTAAGATGAAGACAGTCATTTTTCTCAATTCAGTTACTAGTTCATGAACTGGGGGAGTCAACAGAATGGTACTGTTGAAGGGAAAAAAAAGAGAAAAAGTTTAATTCCAAGATGTATTAACACTGCTTGACATAGGATGGGCAAAGCCTCCCATGGCGTACTGTGTTCAGCTTGGACAAATTAGGGAGAACTCACTAGAGAGTAAATGGAAGGATGGGGTCGAAAACAAGACTGAAGAAACTAGATTTTTTTGTAGAAAAGAGAAGGCAACAGAGCACAACACACATGCTAACAAGCTGCGACTATTCAAAAGTGTTATGCAGAGGATAGTAACCTGCAACTCTTCCTGCCTGTCACATGTAAGGGCACTAATGTCTTATTTTGCAAAAATCCAGATTACAAATTAGGAAAAAAATACATTTAAAGCTAGTAAGTTCATCTTGTTCACTGAGGATTTTAGGAAATGGCTGAACTCACTTTTGCTAGGAACAATCTGTGAACACTTATCCTGTCCCAGGCAGAATGATGTCATAGTCCCCACTCATCTTACATTTTTACCATTTCTCCCATTGTTGGAATTCAGGAGAAGGCAGCTATCTGTGACAATATGCCAATGTGTGATGATGCGTTCTTTAGTTTAAGTAGTTTTTATGGAAAGAATTAAAAATTTTAAAAAGATAACAAATATTTTCACTTCTACAAGATTTCTTCATTAGCCTAGTCACTGGTATGTTCAGTATACAAGTGAGAGCATACATTACTTCCACGACTTCATGTCAGTATTCTTTTAGTTAGTAACTCATTTCTGTAATCTAAAAAAACCCTCAGATTTTACTTTGGTTTAGTTGTTGGGGTTTTTTTTAATTGTAAAATGTGATCCCTTAGGTAGAAGAGGACCTGTTGGACCCACTGGACCTATGGGAAGATATCCTGATAGTGCTTCTCCTGGTCCTCCAGGTGATCAAGGACCACCTGGTTTAGATGGCATCAGAGGTATTAAAACCAAAAATACCAGATTTGATCATGTTAAAAACCCCTGAGGCTACTAGGAGTCACTGGGTTGCTGTCTGTTGAAAAACCTATAAAAGTGCATAAGGAACAAAGAAACCAATCAATACCTCAGTGAATACACAGAGAATTGAATACTGGATAAATCACCAGAGCAAGGATAAAATACAGATCTCCAGATTCAGTTTTCTGGCCTGTATGGTAATTCTGTACAAGTCCTGCTGCTACAACATATCTCAATTTCTGCAGAAGCAAATACAAATAAGATTACAGGCCTCTCTTCCTAGCAAGAAGGATAAAACACATTGTCCAGAAGCCTGCCAATGTTGGTAAACCCAGAAAAAGCTTTCCAATCTAAATCAAGCCCTGGGAAAGCTAAAGCTGGCAACTCTTTTGTAAGCGTTTATGTAGACCTCACTTCTTTTACAAGCAGGCGTTGCCAAGGGAGCCAGTCAATTACTATAGATTCTGGTCCTCAAATGGAGCTGTTTCAAGTTGTTCTGACCCCTTACATTAAGTATTATCTGAACCCTTCCTTACCCAGTACAAAGACTTCCTACTGGGAAACAGGGGATGGAGACTGGAAGGGTAAGCAGCACTATAAGTATAGAGAAGCAATGTCTCAATGCATGTAATATTAACTTGCTGCCTTTTACTTGCACAGAATCTATATTGTTTTGGGAGTTATTTCTATTATTGTCTTCCTTACAATGCTTTGGATAAGGCTAATGTTAATATTTCCAAAAACATGCAACGGCTGTCCTACATCCCAGGAAAAAAAACAAAAGCAAAAAAAAAAGGAACATAGCTATTTTTAGATGTTTATACTTTGTGCATACGTTAAGAATAAAGTTCTTTTACCATAGGACAGCCTGGGAATCCCGGTCCTCCTGGAGAGACTATCTTTGTGCGAGGAGATCCAGGTGATACCGGTATTCGAGGGGCACCAGGTAATCCTGGGCAGCGAGGGCAACAAGGAGCCAGAGGTCTTCCAGGGAACCAAGGAAGACGAGGCCCAAATGGTACGATCTGGGATGTTTTTAATAGTGTGTGCACTTATGCCCAACCCTATGCAGCTGAGCCTTGTGCACTGGGGATTGCCATTGGAGACTGAGCCAGACAGAAGGGGTAGGCTAGACATTTCTTAGCTCTGCTCTGTTACCTACAGATAAGATAGGGCTGGGATAGAAGGTCAGAGTAGAGCCAGATTCACATGTACTGTTTCCAACAACTTGTTGGAAGACTCCCCTACCAACCTGAGAATGAGGCAGTAAAACTTTTGAGCCTGCCAGATAAAGCAAGCTCTGATCTGTCTGCAGGGGTCTTGAGAAGCTGTGGAAGATGCAGATGTGTTTGAACTAACACAGTCTTACATCTGTCCCATACCAATAGCTTTGGGCTTTCAACAGATTCTTCAGTTTGAAAACAGGGATCTAGATACTTCTTCCACACACTGTAGAGAAGTCCTATGTACACCAATCCCTTCCAATCTCTACAAAAAAGAAAAGTAAATTTTAATTCAAGACCAGGGAAAGAAGAGGAAAATGTGCATTTCTTTCTGGGAGGCAACAGAGTTGAGCTGTCCCAAGTATTTTTTGTTACTCAAGCAGCCAGACTTCATCTTATTTATATGTTCACCTTCTCGGAATGCAACCACATGTAACTGCACAACTGCTTTCTTTCCAGGTCCTATGGGAATCCATGGCCCACAGGGTCCACCTGGTGCTATAGGACAACCAGGAGACCAAGGTTTTCAAGGAAAACCTGGTCCCAGAGGTCCCACAGGTACTTACAAACCTGTTGCTCATTGTCACTCAATTGTAACCATGATCTTTCTATTAATATATAATCTTACTAACATTTACTTGCATACAGACAATTTAAGCAATCTCAGGAAAAAACCCAACATAACTGATTTCTCATTTGAGTTGTGTAAAAATTTCTGAACTATGGATTTGTTTCTAGTGTCACCTCATGTAAGTTATATTTCAGTTCTCATTCCATTCTTTACTCTCATTTACATGCCTGAAACTTGTTTCCACCTGCACCACAATGGCTGCAATCTGCTTTCCATTTTTCACATCCTTCAGGTTTTATAGGTAAGTTCATGACTATTGATTATTGCTCTTTTCATGTGGGCTTGCTTCTGTATAGATACATTCCATTCTTAGAAGGTGTTCTTGGCTTGGCTGCTAGGAATAGTAGATATTGCTACAACAACATAGTTCTAATAGATTTTTCACATAAATAGCTAGCACTTCCAAGCAGACCAATATCATGATAATGCTACATTGAGACGTCTCATGCTATGATGTCAATTAGACTTGTAAAACAGACTTGTTTCAAATTATCATTTTGGTTTTTGGTTGTCACATAAGATGCTTTCTAACCAAAAACTTAGCAAAATCTTGAATCCTAACACTGAATTACTACAAACACTGAACTCTTAATCTGACTAAATTGATCCGATCATGATTTTGTTCCAAAATGCAAATAGCCAATAAGTCCCAGTAACTTTCAATACATAAAATGTGGCCATTCTTTTTTTTATATTATTATAATTATTTTAAATGGATATTGTGGGTTAGCTTCTTTGGCCTGCTTATTGATGGTATTGCAGCCACAGAGTAAGCAAAGTACTGTAATTCTTCACATGTGCTAAGGTGTTTGCACTGAAGTTGGGTAGACTTAAAGGTTTAACTCAAGTCAGGTTGGGGCACATTAAGCCAGAAACTGTACACCAAATACTTGAAACACATCAGCTAGCATACACTTGCTAACACATACTTGCCATGCTGTTAATGCTGTGCTAAAAGACTAAAATTAAAAACAGTGAGACTCAATAATTCAAGATTTTAAAATACTTAAAATATACACTTGAATACCAAAACCAGCTAACAGTTAAGTTGATTTTTCACATAGGAGCTATTAACCAATCTTCTGTCTAATTTACTTTCCTATTACACATTTCAGGTGACCCTGGTGAACCAGGAAAAATAGATGATTCGTGCCCTACAATCCCAGGGCTTCCCGGCGAAGCAGGGCAAAGAGGAGATGATGGCTCTGTAGGTTTACCAGGGCCACTAGGCCACCCTGGACCCCAAGGTAAGCTTGTGTTTTGAAAGCTTGGATGTCTATTTCAGCCATTTAGACAACGAATTGAAAAGGCTCAGAGTGTCAGTGTTACTCTTCTTTATGTTTTACCCTGTCTCTTCCCCTTAAACACTTACTAACAGTCTCCAGAAACATGTAGTGGGCTGGTTAATGCTGAGGATGATGGATCAGTATAGCTGAACCAGGCTGCTTGAGCCTGCCTGCACTGCATTCCCTTTTCCTAGGCCAGGGAAGGCAAAAGCATCAGGCACTGTTGAGAAAAGGGTTCTTCAAATGGTATTTTTTCTTTTTGCTAACAAATGAAAAAGCAATGCCTCAAATCAGTCCTATGGTTTAGACAGGTTGGAGGATGTTAAAAATATACATGCTTTAAAATTTAGCAATAATGCATCACAAAGCTCTAACCAAAGTCCTGAAAGGACACAGAAGGCAGAGAGGCAGCTACAATAGCACTTTTTATCTGTTAGAATGTGAAGAAGTTACCACAAAAGAAAACTGACCAAAGAGATCTTAACTTAAGAAGTGATGAAAGACTGAAATATTCTTCTGATAGGTAAAAAGAAAACAACGGTGATGCTGGTACTGATGATTCCAACGGAGTGGCCATCTTCATAGAAATACAGCGTAGCATGCCTGTGTAGTGTCTTCAGTTTGGGTTGTGTCTAAATGTGGTGTCTTCAGTTTAGATAGTGGAATCCCTCATGTGGTTTTAGATATTCCCTACTTGGGAAACTGAAGTTTGTTGTCGTGGCTGCACTGGACATCCAATGTGTCCAGAGAGAAAATCCATTATTTTCTCCCAGGAGATTCACTGCAATAGTCATTCCCCTCATGAAAGTAAACACAAAGTGTTTCTGGGGTTGAACTGAGAATGGCTGTGTTGCCATTATATACAGTTTCTGTAAAACCAGATGATACAGTGATACATACCTGCAGTGGTTTTATGAAAGAAACACCTAATAATGCTTTTCCTTTCATTAAGATAGCAGAATTCCAATTTTCTCCTGGCTTGAAAGGCAAACTGGAGGTTTTACTGGCAAAAGCAATGTGTATTACTAAAACTTGAGTGTACTTGAGCTTTGCCAAAATAACTATGCAACTAACATTGAAAAGCTGTTAAATTGTTTTGACTGGTTTAGATTTTCTTAATGACTCTTAATGAATAAAAAGTAACATGGGGAAACTTTGAATGTCGTGAGACAACCTTGAATTACTCAGTCTGCAGGTTAAATAGCAACATTTGCAGGGAATGAAACACACTGTTAATGAGAAACAACTGTGGTGCTAGAGAAGCATACTCATCTGAAAACTGTTTTTTGCCAAAAGAGGAAAAACACTGCTGAGTGCAATAATACCTGACAAGTGTAACTTCGTTCAATTCAGATTATGTTTAAAGTAGCCAATGAACAGAACCATCGCTATCTGTACCCTGCATATGAGACATATCTTTTACTGTCGTGGCCATACCTCATTATCTGCTCAGATATAAAAATGCATGTATATACAAGAAATATAAAAAGGTGAGGCCATCAGGAGCCTAAAAATGTCTTTACCCTTCCTCACTGGATGTAGTCCAATTCTGCAGTCCCTCCCTCTTCTGTAAATACTCTAATACATGCATTACTTCACAGGAAATTCAGTACATGTTTAGAGGCTGCTGAGTTGGGTCCTAAAAGATGAAGGCCTGCCATAGGATGAGTTACAACTCATTACACTGTACAGATACTGATGGTAATTCTGCAAGAGGCTTGTCATGATAATGTCTGTTAGTGCTTTGATTTCAGCTGTAAATCGCACAAGTTCTGTAGAGAGGACATAAAACCTTATCAGCAGTTGCTGTTCCTGAAGTCGTGCCTCTAAGCTACCAGTGTGGTCACAAGGTGAATAAGTTGTAAAGAGAATTCCCATCAGAAAGCTGTTCTGCACCAGTCTGTCCTGAAGTGTCGTTTCTTGGTGTCAGTTCTGCTGACCGGCCCTTTGCATGCTGTGCATGTTTGGACAACATATAACCTTTAAATGGAGCCATGTGAAGGGAAAGTGCATACTTTGTATTTATCTAGGAAGAAAAGGTGAAGAAGGGTCATGTGGCCTGCCCGGTCAAGATGGCTTACCTGGGGCACCTGGACCACCAGGTGACCAAGGGCATATAGGAGAGCAAGGATACACTGGGCCACAAGGTAAGAATGGAACATGACTTCGGGGAGAGATGTGGGGGATGATGTATAGACTTAAGTTTTCTCTCTACTCCCCGCCAGTGCATACATAGGTACATCTACCTCTAGCCTGAGATACCATGAGACTTCCTTCCCCCCCTCTCAATTCAAGCACTGATAGTGACATTTGTGAATGATTTCATAACACATAAAAAGACCTATTGGAAGAAAATTTATCTCTGCATCCATTATTAACCAGAAAGGCAATTAACCACACATGCTTAAACACCATATATCAATAGGTATGCATTTCTGAGTCAGCACTAATGGTGCAACTGTCTGTGAGTAATTAAAATTGTATTTTAGCTGTGACTGCTGTTTAATAAATTAAAGTTTTGATACATATGTGAGGAAAGGGCATCGACTGTTACTGCAGGGATTCAAATTCAGTCCAGACAAATCATCCTAGCGTGTAAGTCTGGGAAATCATTGCCCATCTCAGTTCATTCCTTAATCCATACAGCACAGGACAGAGACACAATAGAAAAGCCAACTGTCAGGCATTCAGTGGCAATCTAGTTCATTTCTCTCCCATAAGAAGGATAACATGTGTCTACTGGTGTCTTTATTGCCCATGACAACCTGTGAAGTTGTATTACCTTCAGTCAGAAACCCCTTACTGAACACTTAAATACAGTAAAAGATAAAAGTTCACAGTAGCTATGTGTTCATACAAGTAAATTTCTTTTACCTTTTCTCCAATGTATAAGGTCCACCTGGCCAGACTGGTATCCCAGGACCACCAGGCCCCCATATTAGATCTGCAAGTGGATTCTTGCTCGTCCTTCACAGTCAGTCAGACAGAGAACCACTCTGTCCACAGGGGATGCCAAAATTATGGACTGGCTATAGTCTGCTATACCTAGAAGGACAAGAGAAAGCTCATAATCAAGATCTTGGTAGGTATTGTCATACATAATTGCTCTCCAGTTAAGGTCTAATATGGTGTGATCTGTACAATGAAAGACAAGTCAAATGGAGCACACTATAGAATCATCGATTACTTATTTTCTACAGACTCAAAACTAAGTTACACTGACTATAATGAACTTGATTATGCTGCCCTATTATGTGACCCATTTAAAATGGCTTTATGCTTGTATGCAGTTGAACGAAAAAAGCATTTCTACCTCTAAGTAATTTTGAATGGAAGTTGGAGAGATGAGTGGTTTATTTCACTCATCCTGGCTAGTCATTTTGGGCTGTCTTTGAACTTACTGGAGACATTTTCCTAGATCAGAAATCTCATTTGGCCACTCTGAAATAACTCCCTGCAGGATCTGCTCCTTTTTACTGTAGAGACAGCTTGGGAAAAAAGATCTAGTTAAGTTCGGTCGTTACAGTTGGGTAATATAAATAAGCTTTACAAATAAAATTATGCATCGTGTATAGCAGAATTGTGTGCTTTAAGAGTCAGAAGCTAATACTTTTTGCAAAAGACAGAGTCAAATTTCTCCCAAGGACAGCTCCTTTTGGTGTCTTGGGTCATTTCTTCTACATTTCTAACTAAAATTAGCTGTCTAAATAAGCTGCCTGACTTGCAGCCTGAGAAACTGATTGGCGGCAGTTTGCACAGAAGAAATTTCCTAAATTCTTGTTGACTTGTTATACAAGAGGCAGAGAAGTCTCCTAGGAGGAAAGATCAAGGACCTAATAAGCTGGACAAAAAAAGAAGTGTTTAAAAGACCAATAAAAAGAGATATTTTTAGTACAGCAGTGTTGTTTTGAAATGTTTTCACTATTGTGTATTTGGCATTCCCCAGGAGAGCCAGTTGGTAACAGAATGGCTTAGAACAACAGTGAAAGTAAGATTCAAAAGAAAATAAAGTCCTTGTTTCCTGTGAGCAGTGTGTTCTTTTTGCAGGCATTTTCCTTACTCAGGCTACTCCAGATTCTTTATTAGTACTGGAACAGCGTATTATCAGTGATAAACAAAACTGGCTTCTGTAGAGAAATGTCACATATCTTGAAAGAAGACATTAGGGTTTGGGGGCATTAGAGAAATATACATCACACACAAAGTTCAAGGCAGAACATACATGCAGTGATTATTATTGTCAACTACATAGGTCATCATGAAACCGTTCCAAATTCAGTTCTGGAAGAACTTCACTTCTGCAGTATGCTGAAGTATGCACTAGTTGCTTCTTAATTCCCACTGATGTCTGCCTGATGAGAATTTTGCAGGATTGGCTCTGCAAAATCCCTCAATCCTTTTATTTCACTTTGAGAGTCTGTGAAACCTTTCTGGAAGGCAGTAGAACAGCTGCTGAGATTTCAGCTTAACGCACTGGTAGCAATGGTTTGTCATACTTAACAAAAATTTTCTATTTATCAGCATTGGCATTTGGTTTCTCACTACTCCTAATGAGTTTGTAAATAGCTAATCTCCTTTTAAATCAGCCGCCACCACTTGCCTAATTTATTTTTCAGCGTTGGCACAGCTAAGAAATTTGTTATCATAACTGCTTCCCATGGTGACAAAATACATCATGTTTAAATACTGGATTGTGATACAATTAAATATTATTGGTCAAAGAAAAATACTTATTGGTAAAAAAAGTTTCTGTTTTCAATATAATTAGCCATTTTGCTAAAGAGCCTGAGAGGTTTAAGATCTGTGAATTACATAACTCCTGTTAAGATATATAGTTTTGCAGCAACATTGCCCAGAACACTATTTTCAACTTACCTAGAAAGAAGTGGAGTAATTTTCATCATTTGTTACTATTTTCAGGTCTGGCAGGATCTTGTCTTCCTGTGTTTAATACCATGCCCTTTGCTTACTGTAATATCAACCAAGTTTGTTACTATGCCAGTCGAAATGATAAGTCTTACTGGTTGTCAAGCGCTGCTCCTTTACCAATGATGCCACTTTCTGAAGAAGAAATACAACCATATATAAGCAGATGTGCTGTATGTGAGGCCCCAGCCCAAGCGGTAGCAGTTCACAGCCAAGATCAGTCAATTCCTCCCTGCCCAATGAACTGGAGGAGTCTTTGGATAGGATATTCTTTTTTGATGGTAAGAGTCTGGGCACATGATCATATATGTAAGTTTCTTTCATACAGCTTTTGTGTTCTAAAGGTTCAAAGATTTTTAGCTCTGAAAAGTAAACTGTCCAATGTCTAGCAAACATTAAAAAGGAAAATTCACAAAAAGAAACAAGATGCGGGTTAGTTCCAAATTGCAGAAGCTGGCTCTAGCTATGTATACTGAAGTCATAGCCTTAAGCTACACATTTCTTAAAATTGCAAAGATTTTGCTTGCTTGTCTTTAATAAACAATGGGATTTTCATGTACAAAGACACACTTCAGAATTAGAGGTCCAGGTCTTTCTAATGCCATCTTCTAAGTTACATTTTCATCAGTTTAGATAACAGCATCATTTAGAATTGACCCGGATAACTCTTTTCTTCAGTTTGATAAATACCAGAAAAGTAAGTGAGCTGGCTCTAGACTTTTGAGATTAACTCATTACAGAGCAAATTAAGATTTTTCTCCAGCAAAGGAAGCATACTCCAACCTAAGATCACCAAAAATAGTACAGTTATAAGCAAATAAAGTCAGAAAAAGACATAGTAATATAATTTACCTATTTTTCATGCACAGTTACCAAGTTCTTTCACTGTTCTTTCCAGCACACTGGATCTGGTGATCAGGGTGGTGGACAATCCCTTATGTCACCTGGAAGTTGCCTAGAAGACTTCAGATCAGCACCATTCATTGAATGCCAGGGTCAGCGGGGAACATGTCAATTTTTTGCTAATGAATACAGTTTCTGGCTAACAACTGTGATGCCTGAATTGCAGTTTGCATCAGCCCCCCTGTCAGGAACTCTTAAAGAAGGACAAGAGCAGAGGAAAAAAATCAGTAGATGCCAGGTATGCCTGAAGCATGGCTAACAAGCCAAACAAAAACGAACAGCTAGAGTGAGACTTGCGTAAGGATGAACGACATGCTAAAGGTTTAAACAGGATTTAATATTTTAATATATTTGAAAGTGTTCAGCACTGTTCTTTTTGTTTGAATGGATATATAAGACTGAAAGATGAAAGATCTGTTAACCCTCATCCACCCATTACACACATCTACAGGTAGAAAAATCTAGTGTAAGTGACCTAATTCAAAAGAATGAAACTCTCACATTGGAGTCCACTGCCATAATACACAGGTAACAAGGTGAGCTTGGAGGGTTGAATCAAGTCGGGAATACCAAGGGAACCATACCTGTTGTGCAAGAGAATGGATTTCCTGTTACAAATGGCATTTACAACAGGAAGAGTATGTGCATTTGTATGGCATATTATAAATATTTTATCCTTATAGATACAGATGTGCAAACATACAAATGTCTTAAAGCCCTGAAGTTGAGTTTTCCAAACCAAAGAAACTTTCACATGCTGTTTCTGAGGGAAGGGGAAAATGTAATTGTTAAACATCATAATAAAAACAATGAAGATCAAAGTCTTTTACCTTTGCAGTACTGAATCAAACTGTGAATGAACTGTTAATTGGGCGTTTGTAAGCAACAAAAAGTTGTAAATCCATTTAACAGCAGATTATGTGAGAAAATAAAATAAGCTGAGACAACGAATCCTTAAAAAGCTGCATTTATATTTGCAATTAATTTCTAAGAGCAGTTAAATTAAATTATTAAGCTCCAAGTAACTGAAGAAACAAAAGAGTTTCTAGTATTACTTGAAAAGAAATAGTAGCATGGTGATAAAATGGGTAAACTTACCTGAGTGATGAATGTAAGAAGCGTTAGGACAATTGCCTAAACTTGAAGCTAATAAATTTTGTTCAATTTTTGCTTCTTTGTTTGTAAATACACCACCAAAAAAAAAGAACCATCACCTTTAAGATCCTTAAGGAATCAGCTCCTTAAAAGCTCTAGAGATGCTTTTTATTTTTTAAAGCATTGATTGTTAAAATGTTTGTAAGCTAAAGCACTCATCACCTTTTGAAAAAGTTAAAACACATTTATACCTCCTTCGTTCAGCTATAAAACCAGAACTATTAAATGCGTATGTGAATCATGGTGAAACGACTGAAAACAGATTGCAAATGGAGAATTCATCATGTGCAGAAGGGCCACAAATGCTACTTGTACCACTTAAATAAGCTACATTTTACTAGAATGGAATAAAATGGGTTTTTTCCAGCACTTTTCATTTCAATTTGTGTTCACTAAGAGAGGTGCCCCCAGCAAAAGGATTTTCAAGGAAACTGAGATCCACATCCAAGAGTCCTAATTCAAAGAAAACTCCTGAAGTATTCCATCACAAGTACAACAGGCTGATCACCCAATTTAAAAATTGGATACACAAACTCAGAGAGCAGGAAAGACAGACATTCCAGTCTCAGCCAGAGGAAAATAACATAGTAAGAGAGTAAGTCCATTCAAGTGTAAATACATCAGACTGTTCAACTTCCTTCTGACAAAACCAGCCAAACGTCTCTGATCTGCTGTGCTTATGTGGTGGTCAACTAACTCGCCTGCTCTTTCACCTGGGAAAGGATCAAGAGCCCTCTTGGGGTACATCCCAGTCCCCATCTGTCTCGGGGCATTTCCCTTTTGGTCCTGGTGGCCCACTGGGACAGGGCACACCTCTTGGTTCACTCTTCAGCGATCCCAGCTGAAGAGATCCTTGAGATCTGGCACGCCACACAGTCTTTTGACGAGGGACTAATCCGTACCGTTGAACTGTATGAAAGAATTTAATCCCCTCCTGCTACAAACAGCATCCCACACACAGGCAAGACTGGCTTTGCAGTTTGAAGTAAAAACCAACGTCTCAACTCTGCAACATGCTGAGTAGCTTTGGAGCTTACTCCTGTGAGAAGAAAGCAGCATGTGAAGAGGAGCACCGTGCTTTAGTCACCTATTCTTTATGGTGTGCAAACTGCATTACCAAAAACGCCACAGCTAAAACCACAATGGGCTAGTAGCTTCAGCTTATGTTCACAGTAGCAGACAAATACCCCACTTCTTCAGGTGATGTCCCCATTTCCTCAGTGGATTTAGATAATTCCACATTAAGGTCTCATTTATGAGCTTTTCCTGACAGTACTCAGCAGCTACTTCGTTACTCACTTGCAGCCTCTTTTCAGGTTAGAAACTCTCTGGAAAAGGGCAGTCGCTTTGCTGGAAATATTTACAGTAGGGCTTTTGGTACTAACTGCACTTAAGTGATCAATAAAGAAAACCTTATATACTATGCTATCACAAACTTTGTCATAATAAGCCAAATTGAAGACAAGTAAGATGGAATAAAATGGGATTTTGGAATTGGATCTGTGTTCAAACTTGAACAAGTACACAGACAAATCTTGGAAATATCCAAGAGAATCATCAATAAAAAAAGACCCAATCATCTAAATAAGCCATTTCATGGCATTCTACTATCTTGCTCTTTTGATTTAAAACCACCATGTAAACCAGTCATGTTTTTCTGTTACTTTGATGCACAGTTTTTGCACCTGTGCCAGTTAGATGTTACTACCTTCTATAAGAACATATTATATAGATGTATTTTTAAGCTACCACTAGGTTAAATATGCAATAGGTGTGTAAATTCCCATTTCATGCATAGCTGACTCCGTAAGGCATTTGTCAGAAATATTGTACTAATTCAAAATGAAATTGCAGATAAATTGGTTAATATTACAAAGCAAATAAGACAGACCAAAGTATAAAGCAGCATATGCTTTAATTCTGCAATCATTTGTCCAGTGACTATAAGCAGAAAAATAATAGGTAAATTATTCATAGGGGACGTAATTATGAAGTTATGTGTGAAAAGGAACAGCTGAAACTGTTCATGAGTAAAAGCACTCCTAAAGACAATGGCCTTGCACTAGTCCTATAGTCCAAACCTTACTGTTGCGTTCAAGAGCTTTGGATCTTGTGTAGGCCCAGTAAAGAAGTGAATTTTATCCTAAACAGCAAGCAGGGTATTAATAGCAACACAGATGATGATGCTGGCTACACTCAGAGGTCACTGGAATTAGAGCCATTTGGGGTGAACCACCCTGGAATTAAATTCAGAACCTCTGACTTAGAACGACACTTGCTCGCCCATTGCCCTAGCAAACCATGGCTAGGAAGCAGGGAAGATGCCTGGCTCTAACTCATGGCAAATCCTCAGGGCGGTTGTCAGATTATTGTCTCTCCTTCACATCCCTCTGCATCAGGATTTCTGGAAGATAACTAGTGGAAGAAAAATACTGCAAAGCCCGAGCCCAGACCTGCTGTTAAGAAATGTGGCCATTTTTGCTTCATCTGCTGTTTTTGTAAGATGAGGAAAGAGATGCACAGGCCTAATATTGAGAATGTCTTTTGAACTGAATTTCATCTGTTGCTGCATACAGAGCACGTCAAAAGGGAGAGAGTAAAGCAAAACTGAAAACAGGTATCACTCATTTTATCACAGTGGTGCTGTATTGTAAAAATTGTATTTTTAAAGCATACTTTAAATTAATTTGTGTACAGTAGAATTTCTAGATCTGAAGTCCACAATTCATGTGCTAAATAAAAACAGGTATCTGAATGAGATAACAGAAAAGATGCCTAAATGCCAGAGAAGGGGTTTAGCTGGCGCCTGCAAGCAGACCCAAACTGGCAACTTCCTGCAAGTGCACCTGCCGTGGGCCAGACGTGCTGCTCCAAGTCCCCAACTTGTCACATGCCATCATATCAGCAACATCCCGTGCCCTGGAGCTGTTGGAACTCCTGTGGTGAGTTGGCCCTGGCTGGCAGCCAAGCACCTACCCAGCTGCCTCCCTTGCCCCAAGCAGGACAGGAGAGAAAACAGGAGGAAAAAGAGCAAGAAAACTCATGGGTCGAAATATAGACAGGGAAATCACTTACCAAGTACTGTTGTGAGCTAAACAGACTTAACTCACAGAATTTAACTTAGCATAAATATTTGATTACTGATACAGGTTTTGGGAAACAAGTTGACAAGCCTTAAAATACCTTTCCTCCCAACTTCCCAGGCTCAGCTTTACTCCAGACTCCCCTCTGCCCCCTTGTTATTGCTGCACGTTATGCTTGGTCCCTTCAATGAGGCAAGAGGTGGCACGAAGCTTGGGGCAGGGGGGGTGGGACATGACTGGGTTCCAGGTACAAAGCGGTTTCTCTGTGCTGCACCTTCCTTCTCACTTTTTTCCCCGTGTTCTGACATCGGTCCTCCATGGGCTGCAGTTCTTTTGAGGGAGCATCTGCTCCGGCATGGGTCCTCCAAGGGCTCCAGTCCCTTTAGGGGTGTGCCTGTTCTGCCATGGAGCACCTCTGCCTCCTCCTGACCTTGGATTTCTCAGATCAGAAAACTGCTTAAAGACTCACTCCCGGAAGTGCATTATTACGTGCAACAAGTTTAAGCAAAACTGTTCCAGGAATTTTTCCTGGGTAAACTCCTAACCAAACAACTCTTTCCTACTTGGGTTGGTTCATAAACATCAGAAAAACAAACAAACAAGTATCAAAACAGTCAAAAACTGTAGAATTCTTACAGTCCATATGTTTTTTGCCTGTGTTAAAGCAGATTAAACAAACCTTTATCCAAAAACCCAAGTTGTTGTTTACTTGTTTGAAAAAGATCCCCCTAAAGTTTTAAAGCTCGCTACTGAGGAAGAACTAAATTTGATCTGCATGATGCCTTCTGCTCCTGGTACACAGCTGAAGATTGCCAGTCTACAATGGTACTGCAGGCTCTCTAGCCCAGCATGCAAGACCACAACATCAGCCCCCATCAATTTTTTAAGTATGACCACGATCCAAATTCAGGAAATAAACCATTTCCATCTGGGGAACAAACTTTCTGTTGTTTCACATGGACCACTGTAAATAACACCACTTTACACTGACATCCCGGGCTGAAGCCTGGCCTTTTCAGGTTTTACAAGCAATCCTTAAATAACTTAATTGAATTCAATTATGCCATACATAGAAAAAGGCTATAAATATGAGAACTGTTCTAATGCTTTACATGTATTAGAAGTGTCTGGGCAAGAAAGAAAAAAATCATTCAGGACCACGTCAGGAAGATGTATAATGGGGAACAGTTGTTTGCAAGAAAAAGGATTGCTCCAAAGCCAGCTGGGAAGAGAAGCAGTCAGGCAAGGACAGAGCTGATCTGCCTGCACTCCGAAATGATATAAAATTTCTGACAGCTCTGGCAAAAACTTTCCAACAGGTGAAGCAATTGCTTCATCAAAATGGGGATCTATTTCATGACTGGATCCTATTTCAGAAATCAGCATTTTAAACCAACCAAACAACAAAAACAGCCGTTGAAATTCTGCCCGCCTTAACCAACTGGAAAACTAGCCAGCCAGGTGGAAGAAAAAACCAACATGAGCATTCAAACAGATACTGCTCCACATTCATACTTCACAGCTTTCTCCTTTTCTAGTCACTTCATCCAGAAGTTCCAGAGGGTACTGGAAGTTCAATTAGAAGTGATACTTCATAAATGTAAAGCAAAAAACAACTCCACATTTATCATTCTAGAATGAACATATTAAACAAACATGGTTCCTCAATATAATGTAGACAGCCTTCAGCATCTAACACCACTTAATAGCAAATCTCTTGTGCTTGACCACACAGTGCTCAACTGCTTCTCAAAAGATGGCAGGCCTGAAGCTTCACAGTGTTTGAAAGTCCACATATTTTATGTTTTCCACTGATTCAGTGAAGCAGAAATGCAAAACACTGAGACAAAATTTTAGCCAATTTCTAAACAAACATATGTAGTAAGGTACCACACTAATGAACAACCACTGTGCATTCATTACCCCGAGTAGTTTATAGAAAGATTTGGAATGAAGCACTCAAGCCCCAAACTGACATCATGTTCAGCTTGGCAAAACAAAGTTTCAGTACTGAGAAAAGCAAGGTCTTTTTCAGAATTTATAGTCTTCCATGCACTGATTACAAAGCATGATGAAGACAGACGTGTTTTCATTTGAGTAGAGATTAAACTTTCTCAGAGGCAGAAAACAATTAATTCTGATGGGAATTGAACAAATCTGTATTAGAAATGGCTACTCTGAGGCAGTTGCAACTGTAGTTGGTTAGATTTTGCATACTGTATTTTAAAAATGCTAAAGCAAATTAGTATTTCCAAATTTTTTAATTTTATTGTGCTTAAACATTTAATATGCATGTAAAGAGTTAAATACATGCAATACATGGTACCAATGTTATAGAATTTGTAGACATAGATAGATAGGTTGTATCTCTGCATATATAATGTAAGCTTCCTGATGATGATGTGTGGAAACTGAAAATCTAAGCATCCTACCTAAAGGGTTTTATCACTACAGTACCTTCCAAATGAAATGCATCCCTGATCGTTTACCCTCTGTCTTACTCATTTCACTTACATAATCCAATTCAAAAATACATTTTTATAAGCTAACTGCTCATTCTGGATTTCAGGTCTGTAGATACATGTAGCAGTGAAAAAGGAACGGATAATGTATTTTTAATACAATCAGAAACCTCAGCTCCGAACAGCAGCAAAACGATTATCTGGATTCCTGCAACAGACACCCTGCAGTAGACACACACCTGTAACATCCCTGGCCCCCCTGTACAGGAAAACATATGTGTTTACATAAGCATATACTTAAGTGCTGTTCTGAACAGCAAAGCTTTCCGGAATCAAGGCCACTCTGACCTAAGCTCTATTTTTTTCAAAATGCCAGACAAAATCAAAGTGGGAGGTTTGACCCTTGCACACCAGATATTTTAAAGCTTTTATCAGAAGTTGCTGAATTCATTTTGTACTAATGTAAATGAAAAATCTTACCAAAACCAGTTGAGTTACATTGTTAATGTTACGGCTGACTTTAGCTCTTTAAGAACATGATACACCTGTCAACTGGGCAAAGGCTACAGAATAGCCTTCTCAGATGCAGAACTGCATACATATATACCTAGTTTAAAACATATTGTTTTAAAATCAGTCAGCAAACAGATCATTCCATACTCATTAATGTTGTACAGATTTAGAAGCCGTTCCTTAACTTGTTACATGGGTAAGGAAAACATGGATTCACAGAAGTGGCCCAACCACCAATAGCTCTTCCCTATCAGGAATAATGTGGTGAAGGACCTAACCTAATCCAATGTTCTCTACTAAGGCAAGAACATTTACTGTGTACCTGCTTAACAGCCCTTTGAAGACATTTGTTTAACCTGCTCCAAAAAGACTATAGAAGGAAATTCTGGAATATCGCTAGCCTGTTAGAAAAGTTCACTATCTACATGTTTAGAAATCCTTTGCTTACATTCATTTTGCTGCAAATTAGGCCATTTTCTTCTTGTCAATGGACAAAAGAGATGAACTTCACACTGTTCTCATGCAGAAGACTGCTATCATATGTATACTCCATCTTCTCTTTTACTAACCCAATTGCTTTACCATTCTGAGCATGTCATATAAACAAAAATACCCAAACCATATTAAATTTCTATGGCAAACTGTCTTTCTCCAGTTTTCACAGATCCTGAAAGAGTAAATGGATATCAGTATTTATGACAAGACTTAGACCCTTTAGAAAACATGATATTCCTTTAGAAACAGTTCTACAACTGAAAGCTGAGAACTGTTAATACTTCCTTGCCCTCTGAAATCTGGTAACAAATCAGAAATTACCAATTCTATTATTTTTTTTGTACATAGGAAACAATTAGTAGCTTATAATAAAACCATAAAATGATTCTGTCCTTCATGCCTGTGCACTCTCTCAAGAAGCCACAGTACATAAACATGAGTATCTGTTAGCCAGCTGTTTTGTTGAAGTGTGATTCACACTTATGCCATTCAGTGCTAAACAAAAATTGTTACAATTCACCAGTCACAGAATCAGAAGTGAAAATGAACTGCAGCAGCCATTCACATCACATCAACAGAAAAGGCAGCTGTACCTAAACTATTTTTCAAGCCGTTCATTGAAGTTTCCCTCTGACTTGCTGTGCAGTCCTCAGACGTTGTACACCTGTGAAATTCCATGGTCTACATACAAGCAGGAGGTTTAACAGTTCAAGTGTTCTTTATTCTTATATTTAGCAGTACATACACTTTGCATATATGGGTATCATAATTAAGGAGAGCAATGGGTAACAAAAGAAAGTTACCTTTGTCCTGCAGGCATTTCCAGTCATGTAATTATTACGTAGGAGAAGCAAGTCATTTTGCCTTCATTTGTTCAGAATAACTATCTTGGACTAGCAATGCTCACAGCTGCTTTGCTCTATCATTGGCAATTAAGCTCCTTAAATATATAAATAAAAACTAAGATGTCTGTCATAAAGACTGCTGATACAAGACTTTACCTCTATTGGGTATGCTCTCTTTCCTCTTTTTTAGCATAAGAGCTATCAAAACTGGGACCTTCTTCAGCTTGATCAAAATTGTCTCCTAGCAAGGTCCATTTTAGTGAAGAATTTCCTTCTCTCCCCAGACGCATCATCATTCCATGGACTTTTATATATATCACTAATTTAATGGACCGGTATTTAGGCTCTTTTCTCCTCATCTGCGTGTATGTGATATGACCAAACTGTATCTAACGGTACGAGTTAAACTCTTCCTTTCAAATAAAACCAAACCAAAAACCCAAAGGCAAAACTTGTTCTCAAGTGGCCGGTCCCTTCACTGTCATCTACTACACCCTTTATACCAATGAGTTCTCAGAGTGATGCTTAAGGGATATGCGAAAATAAACAAGGTGGCATTAGTCAAACTTTTTTAAAAAGTGGACCATGAAAATTCCGATTTTGATTTTCACCAAACAAACAAGCAAACCTTGTTTGAAAGGTAGCCATGGAAAACAAAGCTTCAGGCAGAATGACTTCTCTGAGAAGAGGCTGGTACAGCAGAAGTGAGATGCTCTCCCCAAAATGGTTCCCCTGGCACCAAAATGTCAGTTTAAAGGGGGCAGGACATGGTTTGATCTCACTTACAGCCTGTATTGAGAACAGTATTTCCCCCTACACTCACCTAGCACAATCTGTCCTGCTGTGGTGTGGAACACATATAAATAGTTTTCTCAGTATTTTAAAGGGCATTTTTCCCCCCTTAGGACAAATGGTACTGCCAGGAAAGAAGCAAACATACACAAGATGTATTTTGCCCGTGCTTAAAGACAAGACAGAAAAGGGAAAAGAATTTTAATAGTTAAACACACTGTTCTTTCACCACATCTTACTTCTGGACTGCAAGAAACCCCTATTAGCAGTAATGTTAGGTCATTCAACCATTAAATTTCAAGAATGTGCCTATTAACAAGTCTGCTGATTAGGATTAATTAAGAGGGTGGAATTTCTTACATGGTACCTGATCACACAGTTTAGAGGAAGTATGAAAAATTCACAAGAAATCGCAGCTCCTGCAACAAAGGAATCAAACTTCAGATACTAAAATATTTTATATAAAACTGCTTTTTCTTAAAGAGTCCTTACCTTATGTAGAGTTAGGCAGGCACTAAACAGTGTCAGAAAATACGCAACGTGGAATACTCATCTATATAGCTTGCCCTTAATTTTTGTCCCTGAAGAGACAAAGTGCAACAGAGCATATGTTAGGAATTCATCTGCCACTTACATCTACCATCATCAGCGCTCTGAAACCTAAACTGATGGGGTTTTTTTAATGGTAAAAATCCTACTAAGGAATCGTTCTGTTAATGAACTTTCCAAAATACTTTAAGTACCAGAACTTTCCAGTAATCCGATCCCCAAACTTCCTCTAAATTAAAAAGAAACAAAATTAGTCCAACATAATCAATCTGCCCTCTCAGTATCACAACTCTTTGTTTCTAGTAATATGGTGGCAGCTCTGTAATTTAAAATATACAGCTTATTAATTACTATAATAAAAAAGACAGTTTTAAATGTAAAAAAATATTTATTTCAATTTTATATACAAAAAAGTCACAGCTGAACAATTATTTGTACTGACAGTTTTTGTGAATATTTAATGGCAAGTATTTCTAACCTCGCTTTACAAAAACAAGTGCTTTTAAAACGGTAATCATGTTTTTGATTTTACTTATTCTTTTCAACTGACTAGTGGCTAATCCCATGGTTTTAAATAATTAAAATAACAGAGCTTAACAGCCACAGTAAATTACAATGAAACTTTTGACCAGAGCTTTAAAAGATTAGTCTGAGAAACCAATGCTACTTCCTCCTCATTTACATCTAATTATTACCCACTGAGAACAATATGCAAACTGTATGCAGTTTTTTGATAGCTATTTTTAGTGAGCATAGAAAAATCAGCTAAGAGTGTCTGCTATTTTATTCTATGGCTACTGAATATATAGAGAACCAAGACGAAGAACACAACAAAAATTAGCATTCCTTATGTACTAAGTGTCTTACAATCTGCCAGAACACTTTGCATAATATTAACAGTGTTCTTGGACTACCTGAATGAGTCTATCCACATTGCAGTTGTCTTTCGGCTCTCAGAACCTTGAGTCATGTATCTGGCGTAACAATATTGTGCTGCTTCTTGGCATAAAAATCAATAGTATAAGAAGGATGGTGAAAGTGAGAATGGCACAGGAGAGAAAGACAGCTTGTGCATTTTTCATCAAACAAAAGCTTAGTTACAACCAGAAGGTGTACTCTTTATTTAAAGAACATAGTAAAAAAAAATTCGCTTCAGGATTTTTTTCTGTATGGAAAATAAAGGACTATGTTTTTACATTCAAACTATAACTCCATAGGCAAGTAGACTTCATAAAGCACAGACTGGTGATCACATGTACCTCAAAAGAAACCAGTGAATTGCTCATCCTAATGCTCTACTAAATTAGCGCTGAAGCGATTCCAACATGTCCTGGTTTCAGTTGGAATAAAGTTAATTTTCTTCTTAGTAGCTGGTACAGTGCTTTGTTTTGGATTTAGGATGAGAAGAACGTTGATAACACACTGATGTTTTCAGCTGTTGCTAAGCAGTGTTTATACTACGTCAAGGACTTTTCAGCTTCTCATACTGCCCTGCCAGCGGAGGCTGGAGGGGCACAAAGGACAGCTGACCCAAACCAGCCAAAGGGGTATTCCATACCATATTACGACACGCCCAGTATATAAACTGGGAGGAGTTGGCCAGGGGGCACCGTGGCTCTGGGATTGGCTGGGCATTGGTCAGCAGATGGTGAGCAATTGTTTTGTGGATCACTTGTTATGGATATTCTATTATTTTCCCTTCATTTTCTGTCCTATTAAACTGTCTTTATATCAACCCACAAGTTTTACAACCTACCCCCCCCCGCCACGATTCTCTCCCCCATCCCACTGGGGGGCGAGGGGGGAGTGAGCAAGCAGCTGCATGGTACTTAGTTGCTGGCTGGGGTTAAACCACAGCACAACAGTTCTGTGCCAAAGGCCAATCATCAAATTATTATTGTGCAATCACACCTCTTCAGGACTGAAAACAGTTACAGATGAGCGTCCCCAATTTCAGAAGAATTTCTGCTATTATGAGGAAAAAAAGCCTGTGCAATGAGTAATTTTGGAGTGATACTAGAACAAAAAACCTTCAGGTTCGTTAGTTAACATTACTGAATAGGCAGATATGCCAGAAGCCAGACAGGCACTGTATGACAAGCAGTGAGTGTAGCATCTGTCCTAAGTGACAACTGAGCTCACTGGTCTCTTTCTGGAAAACAAAGATTCAAGGTAGCCTATATTTAGGCAAGATCTCCACAAGTCTGTGTGGTGGGTTGACCCTGGCTGGAGGCCAGTGCCCACCAAAGCTGCTCTATCACTCCCCCTCCTCAGCTGGACAGGGGAGAGAAAATATAACAAAGGGCTTGTGGGTCAAGATAAGGACAGGAGAGATCACTCACCAATTACTGTCACGGTCAAGACAGACTCAGTTTGGGGGAAAATTAATTTAATTTATTACCAATCAAACCACAGTAGGATAAGAATGAGAAATAAAACCGAATCTCAGGACACCTTTCCCTCACCCCTCCCTTCTTCCTGGCACAGCTTCGCTGCCAGATTCTCTACCTACCCCCACCAAGGCAGCGCAGGGGGATGGGGAATAGGGGTTACGGTCAGTTCATCACACATTGTCTCTGCCGCTCCTTCCTCCTCAGGGGCAGGACTCCTCACACTCTTCCCCTGCTCCAGCGTGGGGTCCCTCCCATGGGAGACAGTCCTCCACGAACTTCTCCAACATGGGTCCTTCCCACGGGCTGCAGTTCTTCACGAACTGCTCCAGCATGGGTCCCTTCCACAGGCTGTAGTCCTTCATGAGTACACTGCTCCAGCATGGGTCCCTTCCACGGCGTTCATTGCTTCAGGAGCACACTGGTCCGGCGTGGGTCCCCCATAGGGTCACAAGTCCTGCCAGAAAACCTGCTCCGTGGGCTCCTCTCTCCACAGATCCACAGGTCCTGCCAGGAGCCTGCTCCAGTGCGGGCTTCCCACGGGGTCAGCACCTCCTTCGGGAACCCACCTGCTCCGGCGTGGGGTCCTCTCCGGGCTGCAGGTGGAGATCTGCTCCACCGTGGACCTCCCTGGGCTGCAGGGGGACAGCCTGCCTCACCAGGGTCTTCACCACGGGCTGCAGGGGAATCTCTGCTCCGGTGCCTGGAACACCTCCTGCCCCTCCTCCTTCACTGACCTGGGGATCTGCAGGGCTGTTTCTCTCACATGTTCTCACTCCTCTCTCCAGCTGCCATTTCTGTCTGTCCCAGCAACTATTTTTTCCTTCTTCAATCTTTTATCACAGAGGCGTTACTACTATCACTGATTGGCTCGGCCTTGGCCGGCAGCAGGTCTTAGAGCCAGCTGGTGTTGGCTCTGTCAGATACAGGGGAAGCTTCCAGCAGCTTCTTACAGAAGCCACCCCGCAACCCCCTGCCCCACTACCAAAACCTTGACACACAAACCCAGTACAGTCTGCAAACTCTTACTGCTGCTACTGGATATCAAATGAGATACATATAGAGAAATAGTAGAATCTCTAAAGCTGCATGAACAGCATATAGAATCATAGAATCTTTTAAGTTGGAAAAGACCTTTAAGATCGAGTCCAACTGTCAACCATGCCCAATAAACCACATCCTGAACTGCCTTGTCTATGCACTTTTTGAATTCCTCCAGGGATGGTGACTCAACCACTTCCTTGGGCAGCCTGTTCCAATGCCTGACAACCCTTTCAGTAAAGAAGTTTTTCCTAATAGCCAATCTAAACCTCCCCTGGTGCAACTTGAGGCCATTTCCTCTTGTCCTATCACTAGTTTCTTGGTAGAAGAGACCAGCATCCACCTCACTACAACCTCCTTTCAGGTAGCTGTAGAGAGCGATAAGATCTCCCCTCAGCCTCCTCTTCTCCAGACTAAACCACCCTGCTTCCCTCAGCCGCTCCTCATAAGACTTGTGCTCCAGGCCCCTCACCAGCTGCGTTGCCCTTCTCTGGACACACTCCAGCACCTCCATGTCTTTCCTGTAGTGAGGGGCCCAAAACTGAACACAGGACTCGAGGTGAGGCCTCACCAGTGCCGAGTACAGGGGAACAACCACTTCCCTGCTCCTGCTGGCCACACTATTTCTGATACAGGCCAGGATGCCGTTGGCCACCTTGGCCACCTGGGCACACTGCTGGCTCATATTCAGCTGGCTGTCAACCAGCACCCCCAGGTCTTTTTCTGCTGGGCAGCTTTCCAGCCACTCTTCCCCAAGCCTGTAGCAGTGCATTGGGCGGTTGTGACCCAAGTGCAGGACCCAGCACTTGGCCTTGTTGAACCTCATACAATTGGCCTTGGCCCATCTATCCAGACTGTCCAGATCCCTCTGTAGAGCCTTCCTACCCTCGAGCAGATCTACACTCCCACCCAACTTGGTGTTGTCTGCAAACTTGCTGAGGGTGCACTCGATCCCCTCATCCAGATCGTTAATAAAGATATTAAACAGAACTGTCTCCAGTACTGAGCCCTGGGTAACACCACCTGTGACCACCCACCAACTGGATTTAAGTCCGTTTACCACAACTCTTCAGGCTTGGCCATCCAGCCAGTTTTTTACCCAGTGAAGAGTACACTTGTCTAAGTCACAAGCTGTCAACTTCTCAAGAAGTATGCCATGAGAGACAGTGTCAAAGGCCTTGCTGAAGTCCAGGTAGACAACATCCACAGCCTTTCCCTCATCCACTAGGCAGGTCACCTGGTGACAGAAGGAGATCAGGTTGGTCAAGCAGGATCTGCCTTCATGAACCCATGCTGGCTGCGCCTGATCGCCTGGTTGTCCTGCACATGCCATGTGAGCGCACTCAAGATGAACCGTTCCATAATCTTCCCCGGTACCAAGGTCAAGCCGACAGGCCTGTATGGTTCCCTGGATCCTTCCTCCAACTCTTCTTGTAAATGGGCGTCACACTGGCAAGCCTCCAGTCACCTGGGACCTCTCCTGTTGACCAGGATTGCTGATAAACAATGGAGAGTGGCTTGGCAAAGACCTCTGCCAGTTCCCTCAGTACTCTTGGATGGATCCCATCTGGTCCCATAGATTTGTGAGTGTCCAGACAGCATAGTAAGTCATTAACTATTTCCTCCTGGATTACAGGGGGTATATTCTGGTCTCCATCCCTGTCTTCCAGCTCGGGATGCAGAGTACCCTGAGGATAACTGGTCTCACTATTAAAGACTGAGGCAAAGGTGGCATTAAGTACCTCAGCCTTTTTGTCATCTCTGGTGGCAATGTTCCCCTCTGTATCTAATAAAGGATAGATATTCTCCTTGGCTCTCTTTTTATTGTTAACATATTTGTAAAAACATATTCTGTTGTCTCTTACAATAGTGGCCAGATTGAGATCTAGCTGAGCTTTTGCCTTTCTAATTTCCTCTCTACATGACCTAACAAGATCCCTGTACTCTTCCTGAGTTGCCTGACCTTTCTTCCAGAGATGATAAACTCCCCTTCCCCCCCCTCCCCCCCCCCCCCGAGTCCCAGCAAAAGCTCCCTGTTCAGCCAGGCCAGTCATCTTCCTCAACAGTTCGTCTTGTGGTACATGGGAACAGCCTGGTCCTGAGCCTTTAAGATTTCCTTCTTGAAGAATGTCCAGCCTTCCTGGACCCCTTTGCCCTTCAGAACTGTCTCCCAGAGGACTCTGTCAACCAGTGTCCTGAACAGGCCAAAGTTTGCCCTCCAAAAGTCCATAGCAGTGGTTTTGCTGACCCCTTTCCTTACCTCAACAAAAATTGAGAATTCTATCATTTCATGGTCGCTAAACCCAAGACGGCCTCCAACCACCACATCTCCCACCAGTCCTTCTCTGTTTGTAAACAGTAAGTCTAGCGAGGCTCCTCCCCTGGTTGGCTCACCTACCAGCTGTGTTGGGAAGTTATCTTCCACACACTCCAGGAACCTCCTAGACTGCTTGCTCTCTGCCACGTTATACTTCCAGCAGACGTCCAGAAAGTTGAAGTCCCCCACGAGAACAAGGGCACTTGATTCTGAGACTACTGCCAGCCACTTGTAGAACGTTTCCTCTGTCTCTTCAACCTGATTGGGTGGTCTATAACAGACTCCCAGCATGATATCTGCCTTGTTAGCCTTCCCTCTCATCCTTATCCATAAACACTCAACTTTATCATCACAATCGTGAAGCTCTGTACAATCAAAACACTCCCTAACATAGAGAGCCACCCCACCACCTCTCCTTCCTTGCCTATCCCTTCTGAAGAGCTTATAGCCATCCACTGCAGCACTCCAGTCATGGAAGTCATCCCACCATGTTTCTGTGATGGCAACTAAGTCATAGCTATATATATATAACATATACATGATACAATTTCCAAGCCTTCTTTAAAGGGGAAATAGATGCTTTGAAAAAGTGTAAGCTACTAAATAAATATATTCTTTGTATGGCATATCCACCTCCCTCTTCATAAAACTCCTAACATGTTATTTCAACTCTAAAAGGAAGCTTTTTATTTCAAACATAAATATTAAGAAAGGCTTTAGGAAATAGTAAGTAGTTACAACTAATTTTTATCACATACAAGCTCTAGATAAAATAGCATGTTTTAAGGAAGACTGCAACACTAAGGTGTATTAAGTAACTCCTTAGGGTAAGAATAGCTGCAACTATTTTTTCACACAGTTTGCAAGACTGCTGAAAAGCTTAAGCCTGGTCTCATGTGATATAGCTGTTGTCATCAAAGCAGTCTTTTCAAGTGACATTTCACATACCAATCCCCATCATGAACATCATGAACAGAGACAAGTTTGTAAGGAAAAATTGCATAGTTTTACAACTGTATAAAAAAAGTAATGTTTTTTTTCATCTGTAATGGATGAAGAAAACCTGTTGTCTAGGAATACCAGCAGTCAAAAAGCCAAAGAATTCTTTTGTTTAGCTTCAAGAACTTAAGAAAAAAGACAGTTTGGTAAAAACATCAGTCCTCTTCCATATTTAAGGTGCATTAGGATGGAGACTGCCAAAGATCACATTTTGATTCCTGTCTCACACTTTTTATGCATGTTCCAATTTTGAGCCAGAACTCACAGAAATCCTCTGTAGTTTTGCAACTAGTACTAAAAAACTGGAAAAATATAACAGCGAATCTGCATATTACAAATCTGCAAATATTTTCATAACTCAGAATAACACTTTACAATTTACATCAACACCTGCCAATTTCATTGTCTCTCAAACCTACGAAGTCTTTGCCTTCTTATTTCCTCTTCTGAATGCTGCTCAGGTGGAAACCAAAAACCATAAGGTCACTGCTCATTATTATACACTGCTCCACCAAAATCTGCAAGATACAATGAAAAACAACTGTTATTTTGTTCTGTAATACAAGAAAAATGCACATATATCCTGTAATCCAAAGCATCACAACACAAAGGAAACAGGGACCCGAATGTTTCCAATTCCGATGGTTTCAGGGCAACCACAACTTCCAGCAACTGCTCTTAAAGACACTGAAATAAATAAGAGAAAAAACCAAAACCAACCCCCCAAAAAACAACCCAAAAAACAAACCGCCACCCACTACCGAAAGAACACCCAAACTTCTAACAAGTATTAACCTGGGAGTTCACATTTTTCACAATCTCTACTTTACACAGTAAACTCCAGATTGTTAAACTACTTAAACATCCTCAGTAGTTACTTCTGGCAAAATAAGCTTTTGTTTTTGCTTTTAGTATTGCAGTCCAACATGTGCTAACCCATACCAGATGCACATACAACTCCCACCCTTAGTTGGCACCAAGCAATTTCAGAAATAAACTACATATGGCAGCTCCACTACAGAGAACTGTAAGCAAATTAATCTGAGCAGAAATAGTACACCAAGACTGAGGATTGTCTTCCCTGGCACCCCAAGAGAAGACAAGAACAGGCTATTCCAGCAGCTCTTCAAAATTCACATTAAGTCACCTAGCAAAGAAACAATTAAGAGATTGTGGTTACACACCACCTCAACTGAAGGTCTCTGGGAAACAAAAATGAGAGACTGCCTTCTAAGCATAGGTACAGTGTTAAGGATAAGCAAATTAGCTTTAAAGATAACACAACAGTCTCTGTAACATTCAGTATTTTTTTAAGCTTTCACCTCAGGATCTCATTTAAATTAGCAAAAGTGAATACAGAAAACCAAAAGTAAGTATTGTACTATCATGGTCATTTTCAAGAGGAATTTCAAGTACAGCTGTATCCTGTATCAGAAATTGTTTATAACAAACACATTACACCTGTTTACATGACATGAAGTCAGGCAGTCCAGCTTACAAAGACCCTCTGTTAGTTTCTTATCCAATTACAATTTCAGTTTGTAGAGTACTCACCAATAAATGCACAGTTTTGTGAAAGCATTAGAATGTGTTCATAATTTTCCATTTTTACTTGCCAAAAAGTCAAACTCTTTGAAAATACTTCCAGAGATAAGTATAGCCGCTCAAACTCTGATAGGCAGCAATGTTAACATATATGTTTATAAAATTAGATGGACTATTTAAAAGGATTTTTCAAATTCGTATTAACATGCAGGAAATTAATTTAATGTATATTTTAGTATTTTATCTTCAGCTTGTCCCTGTGTCTCAACTTGCTAGAGACATATTTAACAAATATTTCATCTGTTACTCTGCCTCTGAAAACGCTACGTCATTATTTGACAAATATTGTTCAAAATATTATAGAAAGCTAACGTATTGGAAGTCAAAGAGCTTGGCACAGGTAACATTAACTGCAAGGCTTCTCAATTTTATTCTTAAATCCAAGAGCAATCTCCTTGTCTAAAAAACCCTAGTTAATATAATCTGCAGCATGGGCAGAACAGTTTTCATTAACAAAAAAAATATGAAGCTGAACTAAATGTTCATTTACTACATTTATTTTCCCTCATTTTACTTTGTTTCTAACACAAGAAGGTTTGTTTGAAAAGAAAAGACACATAGTTGTTTGACTGTGTCCTATTGACCACAAGCTGAGAAAAAGCACCGCCTTACAGTATTTTGTAATCCAATGAATATTCATTTAGAAATTAAAAACCCCAATAGCTTCAAATTGGAAGGCATAAATCAAGGTGGTCAGTAGACATCAGATCCTTTCATGATAGTGCAGAAATATGTCTAGACAAAAAATTTAAAAGGCCTCAGAAAGCTGAATAAATCTTTTAAAGTCAGTATTTATGAATTGGAGACACATACTGGAATACAAATGAATATATCAATATATTTATCTTATTCATCATCTGTAAGTAAAGAAATTGTTAAATAACACTGAATTCATTATAACATTGTCAACAATGTTTATGTTGTCATGGCAAGAAAATTCATGAGAAAAATCACTGTGATTTTTAATTTTTTTTTAATGGTATGTAATATCTGGGGTGAATAAATGGAAAAGAAAATCAGCAAATAAAGGGCTTTTCATGTGTTGTTTATATAATATAACACCAATTAAAATGCCTAGTATTTTCCTTATATTTTGACTTTTAATGGGTATACTTTAAATATAATTATTAAAAACAGCTGAAAGATATAAATTTTGATATATGAAGAATAATATAGTCAAGACCCTGATTGTACAAATGGCTGCACCATACATGGTCAAAACTGCATTGTAATGCTTAAGTTTAATTTTTATTTTTTTTTTAATAATCATAATTGAGAAAATATTTGCATTTTTAATTTTTTTTTTTCCTGTAGTGATATTGTCAAATATCAAGGTTTCTCATTGAAACATTTATTTTTCTATATAGCATTCTTGGTTAGTTTTCATCTAAGAAATCAGACACCACTTATACAGTTGAGTACTGCCAGAGTCCCCATAAAATATGCTCAACACAAATATAAATGTGCTTTAATAATCACTAGAAATCAAAAGAGATGTTTAAAAAAAATATGCAAAATGCTCCTTTATATGTTGACCCAAAAATAAAAGACTGACAATCCATTTTGAAAAGCTTTATGTTCAAGAAAATATATTATTTTATGTCAAACAATATGGTGAGAAGTGAAGTTGTCTGGACGTGAAGGTTTAAATACAAGTATTTATGTATGTATGTGTATTTTTAAATTATCCTTTTACTCTCCAACACATTTATTTTTAATTACAATAGAAATATTAATGACATAAAACCTTTATCTAACCAAAATATTTATAAGCCACAGTGTTCAGAAAAAGCAATTAGGCCACTGCTAGTATTGAAACAACACCTGGACTTCTATGCAAGAAATTAACACAATCTTTTCAACACATCAGCAAAAAACTTCAAGACTAATTGATTTTAAGGCTATATTTAAAGTATTTTAAAAAACCTGCAGTGTACACCAGATGATAAACAAAACCAAGGGATATAGTACAAAAAAGTTAGAATAAAATACTAACCCTTACATTGCATATTTGTAAATTAATTTTATTGTGAACTAGAACTGTGTTCTGTGAATACGGAAGACTGAGACCCTCCACACGTTTCCCATCACTCAAGGAGGTGTGAGGGGAGTGGGGGGGTGTTACTAAAGTTCACAATTATAGGACTTTGGACCAAAACAAGAAATTCAGTGGTTTAACTAAACCTGTATTAGTGTAATACAGATAAAGCTTTAATAAACTTAAACATTTTCAGCCACATGTTAAATATGCTTATCATACCTAAAATACTTACTGTAGTTAGGCATTACAGCACATCACTCTGCAACCTATAGTCCCCCATAGGCATAATGTATAAACCCAGCATGTCAAAATCAGAAATTTGATTAATCACAGACACACAGTCTGAAATGAAGGTGACAGCACTGATTTTCCTCCCTTTTTAACGTATTTTTTTCCCCACTATGAATGAGCAAGCATCTCAGCTGAGAAAAGTGAGAATGTTTTGCACGCAGCAGAGCAGAGTCGCACACAGCTCATCAACTTGGACTGCCAGTGCTGACACTGAGCGCGTTTGCCCATTCTCCCTTCCTGGTTTTCCTTCAGCACCTGATCTACGTCAAGATTTACATGAGGAAGTGCTTGTATAGTAACCATGACAACAGTTTTGGAAAGAAGGCTGTAAAACTATTTTTGCTGACACGAGACAATTCTTACTAGTTAAAAAAAAACAACACAGATTTGCAGATTGTTACTCAAATTTGCACCCTTTTCCTTGGATACAGAAAAATAATAACAATTGAGCGGAAGCCTTCAAGTCAAAAGATACAATTAACCAGGGGAATCCCTCAAGAAACGAGAGAGTTTCTTATACTCTCTTGGTTCCAGTCAAAGTTCCAAGTTTTGGAATCAAATTACAGGCATGTTCAACACAGTAATTTTAAAAATGCAGCTGCCTGATCTGATAATGCAGAAAGAAAAATGTATTTCATATGTGACTATTAGCCACACCTTACTGGCTATTGGAGACTTTGCACTGAAAGTTTTGCACCCAATATTGTTTCTTCTGATTCCTAAGAAAAACTTCTGGTTTATATCTTAACTTCTATTAACTGCTTTAATTTTTATAATTAACAAATTGCAAACAAACAGCTATCTCAATTCAGAAATTCTGACACAGCAGATACTCATTGCCTATAAAGATCTCATTGAATGATACTTCTGGTTTAGAACAAGAAAACATATTCCAAATTCTATATAAACAGAGACAGCCCATAACAAACTCAACCAACAATAAATGCAAGGAGTTAGGACTTTCTTAGTGGATATAAGTTTTTCAAATGAAAGACTTAACTCTGCAATATACATGTATTTCAGTTCTGTTCTCATGCAATTCTGGGCACTACTGAATTACAACAGCTGATAATGCCCAAAACTTCCTTAGAGACTTTATGATAGCAGAAGGAAACTTAATAAATGTTTCAGTGTGCCCTACAGATTCATATTTGAGGTGAAGTAAACTCTGAACTTCCATTTCATCACCGAACTGATGCTGAATAGTTCAAGTTACTTCTAACAGGTCATTTGCAAGTAAAAGTTTATTTCAAATTAAGTACTATCATACTGAGTACTTTTAGTGGACGATCAGGAGACCAACAGATTATTATTCTTGTTCATTCTTCAATTAAATCACATTTATTTTGTTAAAAAGAAAAATTGGTGAAAACTTGAATATTCAAAAAATTTTGGCTTCTGTTGCTATACCCATTGCACAGTATATTGGAAAAAAATAAGGCATAACCACAGAAAAAAAAGTCTTAAATTTTGTGTTTATTCTTCCATATGCTATGGATATTAAAAAAGCACAGGCAGCTATCACTACTGGACAAACAGCAGGAGTTTCTACTGTGACCATTCACAGCACGCTTTATATCAAATCACCAACACAGTCAATCTCCAGAAGTCCCCTATCCACCAGAAACTAATTCTAGTCACAAAAACAAATGTTAGAAACAGAAAAGAAGTCAGCAAAGAGGCATGAGTTCATCCAACCTAGGCTTAAGCCTTATCTTTTCCAGAGTTTCACATTTGAAGCATCATTTTGAAAGATGTAATCATCTTGTAGTAAAAAGCAAAGAAGCTGGAGAGCATTACACACCAAATTGTTTTAAGCAATGTCTTAAGAAAGATGCTTGAGGAGCAATTTAATAGTCAAATAATAGAACTTATAACCCATGCAGATCCATAGGTTTTAGTAAAGGATGCCCAAGATGACAGCTGCAACTGGGCCACCGCTTCTCTCCTCCTTTAAGAAACAAAACAGAAGGAGAGAAGGCACGTATTAGCTTGCAATATTAAATTTACGCTTTCAATCGTGCGCCTCAGACTCCACTATCAAGCAAGGTGATTGAGTAGCGCACCTTAGACCCTTGTGCTGCCCCTGGGCAGGCAGGCACCACGCGCCGGGCAGGTGCCGCAGCCGGGCCCCAGGCCACAGCTCGCGCACGCGGCAGATGGCACCGGAGCCACGCAGGCCGCCGCGGACACGAGGACAAACTCCAGCCAACAAAGTATTCCGCCTTGTAAGCGGAATTAGGGTTATTTTGAAACAGATGGGCTCTAGTGAAGCTGCTGCACTGAATATTATAGAGTTGTTTATTGTCTGGCTGGTTTGAAACCCAGGGATTATTTGCCAGCATCTAGCAGTTTCTCTGTCACATCAGGTTTCATCAAAAGGAAAGCAAAGTGAAAGCCACTAGAATACATATATACTTTTTTCTTTACTAAACCAGTCCTAAATTCAGAACTCAACTTGCTACTGTATACAGTGCTTTGCAGCAAAATGTGTCCTGACAAGACGAACTGCATAACCGACATCTCAACCCTGAAGCTGAACAGCTAGCACAGCTATCTTCTATACAAGAATCCTCTACATTTTGCCTATCTTGTTATTAAGTAAAGTTTGTCTAGTGTTTTTCTCATTTTATACATCTGCAATACAATGCTGTCACCCTTGGACATGCACAACACCTTCTTTGAGGCTTTTCACTGTAACGGTGATGAGCTCGAGCCCCCCTGCCCCAGATCTTTTTCACACATTCTCAGCACTTCAAGTACTAAAATACAATCATGAGACGCATAATCTAGAAGAGCAGACAGGAAGAGCTGAAGAAACTAACATCATTAGTGACAATAATTAATCACTTAGAATATTTTGGTGGAAATAGCAAGCCTCCAAATGTGAAGAAAAGCATCAGTTTTTCCGGTATCAGTTGATACTAGGAAAAAAAAAAATGAAAACCAACAACAGAAACCCAAACCCAAAGACAACTCCTGTTTCCCAAACAAAGCACACAGGTGAAAGGACATACCCAACATCAATGGAAATAGAAGTTACAGCTACATCAGTGTAACATAATTCAGAACTCCTCTTCTGAATATGACATGTGAACCTCCAGCCAAACTCACTGCAAATGCAAGCAGACCACTCCACAAAGCACCACACAGATTTCACAGAAACACCGGAGACTGATCTGGCTGTGGCACAGCAAGCCTTGTTCAACAGCAAAGCAAAACTTATGCAGCCAGCTGGCAGTACAAATGAGCCATCCATTTAGTCTTCACCTATACACTGCCCTCTAATCCTCAAGAACAGATGTAAGGGCAATTAGAAACATGCCATCCTCTCAGTGTAATAATAACACCTGTAGAATATGCGTGAAGTCTGCATTTTTTGCTCCTCTGCATGAAATATGGCATAAGGAAGAAAAATCAGCCGGTCATCTTACAGCTGAGCCAAACAGACAAAATCTCCACAGGGGGTTTTAGTTCTGTTTGTAGTACAAGCCACAGAAGTGTTACATCAAACATCCTCACTTTGTTTTTCCTCCTCTCTGAAGTAATGGCCTTAGTTTTAGGTTAGATAATACAATTTGCAGGAGACTTTCTGTAAGCTTCAGGAAGAATTTATCAAGTTACCAAACTGTGAAAGTCTGACTGGCAGAAATAGGCAATTAGGTCCTTGATAAATACTGATGCTGTTAGATAAAAGAAGGTGAGTGTAGCAAATAGGTAGCGATGGTATTACGAAGCAGCTCGTCTGTATTTCTTTTTCATGCGAGCTCTAGTTGTGTTAAAGAAGAATCTAGAATATTTCAACTGAATAACTTACAACTTTCAGTATCACTATCTGCCCTGGCACCAGTGAATGTGGTATCCATACAAAAAAAAAAGCACACTATACAAACACTTACATACCCATGCAAAAACCAAACACTTCTCATTTCCAAAAACCTCTTACTTTTGTAGAAGCTTTGTTGTAGAAGATAATCACAGACAAGCAATAAGCTCTTTTCAACACAGTGAGTACCATACAGCTAACCAAAATGTAGAGCGCCCTGATCTGGATGAAAAGACTGGTCTGTGCCAAGAGGAGAGCCCTTGACAGGTGCCTCAGATACTATCATTTCATGTCCAAGTGTACTCAAAGATAATCCTAGCTTTGATTTTACCATCCTTTGAAAGGTGTGAAAGACAGGAAGTCTACCTTTAGCAGAACCAAGGTTCAGGTACTGTTGTAGTTCATAGCAAAGTCATTGCAGGATTTCTCCTTTTTCTTGAAACAATGTTTTCTGCAGCCAACAAATCGCTCATTCAGACTGTTAGCTTGGGTCCTCACAGATGCAGGACTGTTAGGGTAATCTCATGTAGACATCTCCATTTTATACAGCTTAATTGCTTCATTACATCTTCTTTATTATCATGTCATTTGATTACATAACAGATTGCCAGGATCTGTACCTACTGCCATTGTCAAAAGAGTAAGAGAAATGCTGTATTCATTGGCCTAAGACCTCACAGATCTGGCAAGCTCTTCCAATCCTTTTTCTAGGAACTGTTTCGAGTCTAAAGACAGCTTACATAGTCACCAAAGCCAGGCCCCTTCAAACCTTTCTTCTAGGAAATACAGACAGTATAGAGCATCTGTCTCTCTACCCTTAGGTAACCTTCCTGTGGCTCCCCAAAATAAGGTTACTTTTCTCCTCCTGAAATGAAGAGAATATGAAAAAATGTGTGGGAAGATGCCCACATATGGAACCTCCAGTACAGACCTCCTCAATAAAAGTGCTACTGATATCCTTTGGGGGTCCTAGAATGACATCCTTCAAGAAAAAGATAAAGATTGTTAAAATAGGTGCAGAAGATTTACAGTTTATTTATCGATACTACTAAGCAATAGTGGTTTGAAAATATTTGATCAGATGTCGTATCAACTTCCAACACTTGCTTTGCTTTCATTTATACCAGTTTTATATAATGCATTTCTTCCATAAACAGTACAGCCCTGGTAACTATGTTATAATGCCAGGATGTAACTAAAGTTCACAAACTGCTCTTGGGCATGCTACGGATTACATAAAATGTACTACATTGCAGTCTCTGTGCTATAACACCTGATATACCTTGCTTTTTAATACAAAATACCAATGTTTAAGATGAGAGTTCTCTCAGTTTATAAACATCCAAACATATAATTTTTATGCATAATCAACCAGGTATTTTTGATGCATATGGAATTGGAAGAAGTCAACTGGAAGGCAGGGAGAAGCTAGAGTCAAATGCCTGGTGTTGCTATAGTTCTTGAGCCAATTAGTAGCCAAGTCTTAAAGTTAGTTTTACCAACTACCTTCTGATTGTACAAAGAATACTAAGGAAAGGCAGTGCATATGCAACAATTTTTCCTCCTCCCATACTTTAGAAGGACTAGGAGGCTTCCAGAAAGAGCTGAAGGAAACAAAACACAGCAGCCTTTTCACTGTTTTGTGTTGCACTAGATGCCAGGCAGGAACTACAATAGATTAAAAAACTACAAAATGGCAAATCTGCTTTTATTCCCTCATCTCCTTCCCTGTGGAAAATGCAGACATGCTATACAGTCTGACAGATTTGGCTTTCAGCACTTATCACTGTCCAATTTTTTCCTACTCAGCTCCAAGTAGACCACATTTAATAGTCTGTGCTATTGTTTCTAACACTGGCCTTTAAGTTTCTCTCAACGTATGAGAGAATTTTGTCATGCTCTGAAGCAAACTATTCTTCCTGGAACTGGTGCCAATATTCCTCATCTACAGACTTGAACATAACAAACTGGTGAAGAGAAGAAACGGAAGTCTAACTACTGTTGCTGTGCTTTGGAATGGCTGACAAATGAAAAATCAAATTAGCAGGAAATTAGTCGTGGCTAATTAAGTTAGAAGGAAAGTAATATACAATGAATCCAGATACAACTGGATTATTAGAAGAGCAAGTGAGATCAATCTTGAACACAGAGTCTCTTTCTCTTATTTTTAAAAGAAGATATGATAAAATTGAGAAACCATTCCCTCCAAAAGGTCTGATAATATTGTTTTGGTTAGCAGAAGAGATGGTGCCATGGTTTAGGCCAAGCCGCCAACAAAGTACCACGCGGCCACTCGCTCACTGCTCCTCCTCTGCCCCAGTGGGATGGGGAGGAGAAAATGTAACAAAAGGCTAGGGGGCTGAGACAAGGACAGGGAGGGATCACTCACCAATTATGTTTACAGGCAAAACAGACTCAACTTGGGGGAAAAAAAAAAAAAATCAATTTAGTTACCAATTAAATCAGAGTAGGATAATGAGAAATAAAAACTAAATCTTAAAACACCTTCCCCCTCACCCCTCCCTTCTTCCCAGGCTTAACTTTACTCCCTAGTTCTCTACCTCCTCCCCCACCATGGCACAGGGGGACGGGGAATGGGGGTTGCAGTCATTTCATCACACATCGTCTCTGCCACTCCTTCCTCAAGGGAGGACTCCTCACACTCTTTCCCTGTTCCAGCATGGGGTCCTGCCCACAGGAGACAGTCCTCCATGAACTTCTCCAACATAAGTCCTTCCCACGGGCTGCAGTTCTTTACAAACTGCTCCAGCGGGTCCCTTCCACAAGGTGCAGTCCTTCAGGAACAGACTGCTCCAGCGCACGCTTCCCACGGGGTCACAGCCTCCTTTGGGCATCTCCCTGCTCAGGCATGGAGTCCTCCCCAGGCTGCAGGTGGATACCTGCTCCACTGTGGACCTCCCTGGGCTGCAGGGGGACAGCCTGCCTCACCAGGGTCTTCACCACGGGCTGCAGGGGAATCTCTGCTCCGGCGCCTGGAGCATCTCCTCCCCCTCCTTCTTCACTGACCTCGGGGTCTGCAGGGTTGTTGCTCTCAAATATCCCACTCCTCTCTCCCCTGCAGGTTTTCCCTTTCCCTTCTTAAATATGTTATTGCAGAGGCACTACCACTGTCACTGATGGGGTTGGCCTTGGCCGGCACTGGGTCTGACTTGGAGCCAGGGAAGCTTCTGGCGGTTTCTTACAGGAGCCACCTCTGTAGCCCCCTACCCCACTACCAAAACCCCACCATGCAAACCCCATACAGTAGGCTAAAATTTAATATGCGTATCTTAATCCCTTCATACATGAGGATTTTAAAATTTATTTTAATCATGCCTCAGAGTCCCACCTTTGCTGTAGACATATCGCCAAAATAACAAACTCCTGTTAAAGTAACAAAAGTTCTTAAAAGCACATTGGTAACATTTTTAGAAGGCATCAGTCAGTCACTGCCTCAGCCTAAGCCAAACACTTATTGCACAGTCCGATCACGTTTGCAACAAATAACCAACACTACAATGAAGAAATAAGAGGATATAGACCAGTGCTGGACTTGATGCCCTTCAGAAAAGAATTAAGGGGGTTAGTTTTACAGCTACCTCCAGCTACCGTTTAGCTGGATACTGAAAATGCTACAGAAGAGAAAACGTAAAATAATCCCACTGCATTTTCCAACCATGTAATAATTCTCCAGATGTTAATTCTCCTAAACAAGGCTAAACTTAATATTAAACTTAAAATGGTTGATACGTAAAATCAAATATCTTTCATTCCCAAGTACTGAAAAGGATTTGCAAACCAACTCAAAAAAACCTTGACCTATATAGACATGCTACTTAACCTATCTTTAGGCTAAGACAGACAGACATCTATTCCTCTTCAGAGTAGTAAAAAGAAATCTAAGAACAACTTCAGTTACAAGAAGAATTTCAGGTAAGCTGTATATTTCTCATAATATAGTAGAAGTCTTTTGTTCAGCTGCAAATAGCAAAGTATCCTTTTCCTTATTTCTTTAATTTATGTTCATCTATTTCAAGCATCTGCAATACATCCTTCACTGAAAAAACTAGAATTGGAATCCTCACGTTATTCCATACTCTTTTCTATGCAGTTTCTTCCCTTGGTTGGTTTGTTAGTGCGCATTCACTAGTGTTTAGACATATTTTCCAATTCCATCCTCCAAATGATATTTAGACATTTGTTACTTCATAAAATTACTTAAGTTACTTATTTTGCTATTCACATGATGTGTATTTTATTCTCCTGGACTGTTTTTACAGCAAGTTACACATATCAAGTAAAGAACACTGTCAAAAATACAGTGAAGTAAAGCACTAAAAATGAGATCTAAGACAAAGAGTAGAGCAAGAAAAAAACAAACAGGATAAGCAGTTGCACAAAATAGAACTGAAAAGGCTAAAAGTTTCTCCTGGCAAAAAGAAGGAATAAATGCAAATGAAATTTCATCACCCCTACACAGTTGCTGAAAATTATGAAGTTACGCACAAGTTATGTCCTTACCAGTGTAAAAATGCCTATTCTTGGCAAATATTTTTGTGTGATGTTACAATACTTGGTTCAATGCTTCTGAATTGTAAAGCTCACAGGGAAGTTCTGGTCCTTTCTGGATCCTAAAAACAAGACCAGAAAAGAACCCAAACACAAAGGTCCCCTGCTCAATAGTTAAAAAGAATACTTACATTTCATTGATTAACATTACATACTTTAATAAGAAGTCCCTTGTTTGATATGGCTAATGTGCATGATGACTCAGTAAAAAATGAGCATAAAGATAACTTAAGAGTCACACTAAAAGACTTACTAATTCTTTCTGAAACCTACCCCCTATTCTTCTTTTTATAGCTTGACTAAGCTGGTTTTAAAAAATACCTCAACTAAACTGGTTTTAAATAATTTAGCTGGTATATTCCTCATTCGCTCAGACATTTTTCCACAACTTAATGCAATTAGCTGCTAGGAAGATACCCTTGCACTGTTCTATGGTATTCTTCCTTAGTCATTAAACCCTCTAAAAATTCTTTTCCAAGTTGTCAGGTCTTTCAAGTTTTTTAGCTAAACCTATAACTTGTAGTTCAAAGTGATTTGATTGTAAAATGAAGCATAATTTATTGCTAGAACCATAGAAACCAGAGCTACAAAGAACCCAAATGATCATCTAGTCCATCTTCAAGCCCTATGCCACAGTCAGCTACCTTTGTCACATTCACGAGAAACCTCTGTTTAACCTTAAAACCCTTGCAGGATGGAGGTTCCACAAAATTGTTAGCCAATTTATTCCATTATTTATCATTATTAACATCTAACTTAAATTTCCACTGATGAAATAACACCTTTATTTCTTATTTTATAAATTGTAATAAATTTACATTCCTTTCCTCTTTGCAGCTACTTTTAATGTATTAAAGATTTGTGTATTATCAGCTATCTTCTATAAACCAACTGCCCTCTGCCTCCTATCTCATACTACATGTTCTTTTCAGTTATGTTTTCTAGATCTCCACTTAGTTCTTACTGCTTTCCCCCTCTGACTCTCCAGATGCTTCCCATCCTTTTTCCAAAGAAGTACTAAAAACTTGATGCAGTGCTACATGTAAGGTCTTATTAGTACTGAACAGCACAGAAGCATGTGTTTGCACGTAACAACCCTATTCACACACTGACAGTGAGGCAAATGTTACCTAACATGACATTGTTCATCTATGTTAGGTCATGGGTTATATCCACTAGCATGGAGAACTTCAAACAGAATTACTTCTATCTTCTTTTGAGACAGCCTTCCAATTTGCCAAGATAACTCTTAATTCTCATCCTGTGTTCCAGTGTTTCTGCAGCCTTCCTGAGCTGGTATCAGGTGATACTTCCAATTGCATTACATCATCCACATTGCAAACAAAAGTAGAACTTCACACAGGGCAGACCATTGCATATAACCTTGCTTCAACACATGCTTTTCTAATTAATTTTACACCCACCTAACAGTATAATCAAAGCCATATTTCCATCGCTTATTTTTAGAATACTGCACGAGATAGTAGCAAAGGCCACACTGGTTGCACACACAGCCCAACTCACTTGGTTTCTCCCTTACATACACAATCTATATCCCTTTATTCAGACTAGTTTGCTACGACTAACTGTCATAGCAAATCCATGCAGCCCTGTTACTTACCTACCTGTAACTCTTCCAGGGTTTTATAGTGCATTTTTCTGGAAATTTAAGCTGCCTGGCTTATATAAAACCTTGCCTCCTTCCCACATCCTAGATGAACACCATGTTTACCCCTTTCTGGTCTACTGCAACCTCATAGAATATCTTCAGTTGGACAGGACCCATAAGGATCATCGAGTCCAACTCCCTGCTCCTTGCAGGGCTACCTAAAACTAAACCATATGAGTAAAAGCATCGTCTAGACATTCCTTGAACTCTGACAGGCTTGGTGTCGTGACCATTTCCCTGGGGAGCCTGTTCCAGTGACCGACCACCCTCTCAGCGAAGAGCCTTTTCCTAATGTCCAATCTGAGCTTCCCCTGATGCAGCTTCATTCCATTTTCTCATATCCTATCATGGGTCACCAGAAAGAGGGGATCAGTACCTCCGTCCCCCCTCTGCTGCCCTCTGTGAGGAGGTTATAGGCTGCAATGAGGTCATCCTTCAGTCTTCTCTTCTCCAAGCTGAACAAAGCAAGTGACCTCAGCTGCTCCTTTTAAGTCTTGCCCTCGAGGCCTTTCACCATCTTGGTTGCCCTCCCCTGGACACACTCTAATAGTGTGATGTCCTTCTTGTATTGAGGCACCCAAAACTGCACACAGTACTCGAAGTGGGGCCACACCAGTGCAGTGTAGAGTGGGACAATCACCTCCCTTGATGGGCTAGCTATGCTGCGCTTGATGCACCCCAGGACACAGTTGGCCCTTTTGGCTGCCAGGGCACACTGTTGACTCATATTCAACTTACCATCAACCCAAACACCCAGATCTCTTTCCATGGGGCTGCTCTCCAGCCTCTCATCCCCAGTTTGTACGTATAACCAGGATTACCCCATCCCAGGTGGAGGATCCCACACTTGCTCTTGTTAAATTTCTTATGGTTGCTGAATGCCCTGCTCTCTAGTCTATTCAGATCTCTTTGTAAGACCTCGTCTATTCTGCCATTATCTGAGATACCTGAGCATCATCCCAACAAAATAAACAGAACTTATTATGAACAAAGACATTAAATTTGTGTAAGTCCATTTCCTCCCAACTTTTATCCCTCTGAAGTATATACTGCATTGTGAAGTTATGCCAATTTTCCACTTTGACCCCTCCTCATCTTTCAAATGTTATGTATTCATTTGTATTTTTCTTTGACTGTTCCCTTTGTTTTTTTCTTGATCAAGTTTCTCAAGACAACTAAACTGCTATTATTTCTTGAGGTTTGGTGTTAGAAGGACCATTAAGAAATTACAATTTTTAAACCCAGAACTTAAATATCCTTTCCTCTTTACAGAGCCTATCTGAAATTATTAATACTTGGTAAGATCTGTATTTATAATCTATTAAAGAAACCTTGAACTAAAATACAAAGAATTAAGCAATAAGTGCTTACTGCCACAGGTAAGCCAGACAGCTATGGAGACCACTTGCTCGGATCCTAAGATCAGAATCTGACAACAGCTTCTGCTTTAACATATCAAAAATTTCCTGTTGACCTCACGCTGTTAAAAAATTTTATATTGCAGTTTATTCAGTTATTAACTTGTTCATCCGAAGAAATAAAGTGGAAAATGAAAAGGAAATCTTTATATTCATCTTCAAATAAGTGAAAAAGGTGAAAGTGCTACCTAATGAGTCTTAGTAGCTCCAAAAATCCTGAACACCATCAGGATCAGAAATCATTTTGGCAAATTATTTAATTACAAACAGTAATTCCTTTAATAAAATAAGGCAAATGGGCTTCATTTTTCCATTTAAAACTGTTGTTAAAGGTATCCTGAAACCTAACTGGATATCTATTTTTTTCAACTAAATTCTAATGTCCATCCAAACATTGCTTCACATGAAGTTGATTTTAAAAGTACTAAAGGCTTTATTCATCCTTTATAGTATCATCAGTCATAGCAATGTGTTAAAAAAACTAAATGAATGTTTAAGCTATATAATTAGTTGAATGAATAAAGACAAAAAGTACCAAGTGATGCTGGTCTGAATAACCATTTTTCACTCTTTGAAAAAAAGGGACTCAGCGCTAGATTTAAATTATTTCAGGTTCATCAAACCTAGGTGCTAGCCACACCATTTCATGCACTACAGGATATAAATCGTACTACATATCCTCTGCCAAGTCACTGAAAGACTTAAGTGCAGACATTCACTACCATCTCGCAATGCTCTGTGATCCATATCTAAAATACCTAACTGAGGCTATGATGTCTATCTAATGACTCCTTTGCAGAAAGGATCATATCTATCTGTACTTAAGCTTGCTAAATGTAACTAATTGCATTAGCAAAACTCCTTGAGCTAATGAAACTAAGACTTTTTGATCAGAGCTGGCTCATGTCCAACCAGCTTTCAGGGCAAGCTGAGATTGCTTACATAGGTCTATGAGATTGCAGTCACATTAGATTGAATATGAAAGACAACATTGTACCGTATATTCCTTTCAAGCATAATCCTAAAACCTACTGCTGCAGAGCAGACTGACAACAGCAGGGAATCTATGTAATGCTCAAAATAATTACAGATTTATTTCTAAATGCAAGCTAGAGACTCCAGATAGAAAACAAAAAGTAGAGCAGAGAAAACCAGAACAGAGTTGGCCTTAGGAGCACAAGGATGCAGCCATGATGTTGGCCAACAAAACATAATATGGAGATACATCGGTGTCTTCAAACTACTAGAAATGACTAATTTATTCAGTCAGACATCAGAAAAAGGTTCAGAACATCATTTTTAAGATAGTCCCAATGAACAAAATGTAAACTATACCCAGTCTATAGAATTAATCCAATGATACAACAACAAGAGTTAAAATAGTAAATCATGGGTAAATCTAAGATTAGGCATATTCACTGACCTTATTTTACCACTAAAACATCCCCTAAGTTTGTTAACATCCATAAGAATCCTAATATATATAAAATCGCATTTGGAAAAAAAACCCGTTGTTTTTCCTTTAGTGCACTCCTGCTTGCCTAACAAAGACACACAACAACGAAACTCCAAACAATATCCATTTCCCAAGACTAAGAAACCCGGATGGATGGATGGAGACACCAATGCAGACTGGAGCCACTCCACAGCAACTAGCACTTTCTCCAAAGTGGAAAAGAGTACTTTTACGTAGCCTACACCCAGCTTCTTCTAATTATGCCCACAGCTGTTAAGCAAAACTGCCTGTTCTCCAGCGAGGTGACTCTGCCAAACCCACTGTGAAAGGAACAACATTTGTTCCTTTAACAAAAAGTTCAAGTTACTGAGGAAAAAAACCAAAAAACGAAACCCCACCAAAATCCAGAGACCACTGAAGGCAGTGAAAAGACTCCCATTCATATCACTGAGTCTTGGATCAGAACACCAAGAACAGCCTCTACCTCCATATGCAAACCGTGCTTTTATAATAGATGTGATGTGAATGTAAGAAAACCACCTCTAGCTGCAGTCAAAGATTCAACTATTTCTTTATTAAAGTGTTTTCTTCCTATTTCAGTTGTCTTTGGCAGTTGAAACTTTTGCAAGAAGGAAACCATCCAAAAGAAAGCTGCATTTGCATATTTAGGAATTCACGGGGGGGAAAAAAACCCCAGCATTCTGGACACATTTTAACATGAAAATCTGAATTAATACTTTGTGTCAGTACCATATACTTTTTTAATGCAAACAAAATTAATCATTATTTAAATTCTTATCTCAAAATCTTTTGTAGCAATAAACCTAAGAACAACTACGTCACTGTCAACTTGTTGCCTAAAGACCAAAGAAATTTAACCCTTCAGGCAGTGTTTCCAAAAATACCAGATACAGTACCAAGCATTTGATGGAAGAAATGAAATATGTGCTACATTGCAAAAGAGAGCCATCATATCCAGAACGTTAAATACTGAATATAGTAATCTCAGCACAGTGCTATAATCCAGGGCAAATTAGAAAGCAGCAAACAATACCAGGACAAAACACAGAGCAAAACAGCCATGAAAGGCATGCTGTATTAGGGTGTTAAACTGAATCCAAAGTTACGTTCTAAACTATTCTCAGTGTACTAGTGTCACAATGTTTCAATATTTTCTTTTTTTCATAATTTTCCCCTTTAATGATAAGTGCAAACACATTATCACTCACATGGAATGAAGCCCTGCTTTTAAATTGATAGTGCCTGTCTTTTTACGCCTATAACATATAACTCGGGAATGCTGCATCCAAGGAAGCCCAAAACTTTAGGCAATATTGTATGCAACAATGGACAGAACTTTTTCAGTAAAAGCAGAGGAGAGAAATGGGGAACAGAGTCTCCTTCACTTACATAACCAACTTTTATATAAATGCATTTTGGATCAAAAACCAGTTTCTGTCAATGATATTTTAACAGAACACATCTCAGCTCTTCCAATTTCCTAATAAACTGTTGAACTACTTTTCTTCCGTATGTAGAAGTGTTTCCAAGGCAGGAGGAAAAGTATCACATAGAACTCCTGAATAATCAGCAGGAAGGAAAGTAGAAAAGGCAAAAACCCAAACTACTAAAGACCATACTAGCAGTTTGCACATTTTCTAATGCTGATTTGTCCATCAAAAGCATTCTCTTAGTACATTTTCCTCCAGATATCTGAAGGAATGTTCTCCACACACTACTGCTGAAAGCAAATTGTGCCTCTCCTAGAAGAATGCTAGATTGTCTGTATGGATTCAATAATAAATAATAATGAAGATAGGAGAAATTAAGAAAAATGTATAGCACTGAGGACAAGAGGAAGAGACAGTGGAAATAAAGGAGAAACTAATTTCCCTAGTTACACTAATTCTATAGAAGTCTTCATAGAATTTAAGATCTTGAATACACTATCAACATCAAACAAAAACGTATTAAATACCCTGTGTTTCTTCTCGAACCAAGCACAGTTGGTCCTAAACTGTTTATTACCTGCACTTTAGTGCTTTAGTATCTGAACCAAGTTAGCATTGCTTTAAAAAATAAATTTAAAAAAATAAACAAAACCCAACCCTTACCAAAATCCTTAATTTAAGACATGAGTGCATTCTTTTTAAGCACAGAGACTAAAGGAGACAAGTCTAAACCCAGTATTTCCAAAATACTTATGCACTATTTGAAGATACATAGCAGCTTCTTGAAAGGTCAAGTGTGTACAAAGCTTAAACCAACTATTACACATACTGTAGCATTTCAGAAGGAATTAGCTAGACCACATTTTTGATTTAAGATCACTAATCTACAAAAAAAAATACAGCTTATTGACATATAAGTACAGGAAACCTGGATTTGAAGGAGTTGCCAATTCTAGTTGTCCATCGCATCTAACTTCCCCTACTGCACTGCTACTGAAGCAGAAATAGTGGAACTATGAACAAAGATGCTTCTGAGCTCTCGAGTTTCAGTCCAGTACTTTTCACCCAGTCCAGTATTTTTTAGTCAAAGTTAAATGAACACCAGTTTAGATAACAAAGGGCAGTAACTGCTTCAGTTGTCTGAAACCAACCTGTTTGCCTGTGTAAGTGGAGGCATTCCAACAGAATGATTTCACTGCTTTACAGAACTATTCTTTATTTCATGGGTGCTAATTGGTTGTGGTTCTATTTTGAAAGATAAGCCCACGGTGAAAGGCTTAGTGGTGCTTTGTCTCACCTATCTGGTGAACATTTACCACCATTATAAAAAAAATCAGGACTTTTTTTGGTTCTAATCTTCAGTAAACCTGTTTTATCCTACATCAACCACTAGATTTATGAAGAGACAGATGAATATTGCTATACTTTCATTAAACATTTATAATAGAATTCTGGCTATGCTGCTTGTTGTAAGCCATCTGCCACTTACACTGAGCATATACCAAAACTTTGTGTGGAAATGATAAAAATGTACTGATTTAATTTCCTGGAAATTTGCCTGAAGAAAGTGCTGATGATCAGGATCATAGAGCACAGTTGCAGTTTTAGAAAGATATTTTGAACAAAAGCCCTACTCAAGGGCGAAAGCTTTTTTTCCAAAAAGTGTTGTTGGGTACCTGAGACCATACATAGTCTGAATTTAAAAAAAAAAAAAAAGAAAAAAAAAAAAAGAAAAAGTTGGACTTCAAGAATCAGATGCAAGTCCTAGCATATTACTTTATGAAATGTATTTTAATCTGATAACATGAACTGCACATTTGAGTATATAATCTATTTTAAGACATTTTTAAAGAAAACCATCATAGTCAAATGCAATGACTGGCATTCCTACAATTGCAGAAGGGAAAGATAGCACTGACTGGAAAAAAATTTGAATTATACAGCATTTCTCTATAGTCTTATCACATCAGTTTCATTCTTATTACAATCTTCCACGGATTTGGCAAATTTCATAGACTACTAATATGAAGTCCAGTCTCAGTAGGAGAAAACAGAAATGGGAACCCTTAAAAATTCACAGAACAGGTAAGCCAGATGCCTAGGTATTTCCTAACTACACCACAGAAGTATCTAGGACTAGCACATACTTGGCCATCTAAAAACTTTGAGTGGATGGGGTTTTTTTTGTTTTGTTTTAAATTAGAACTAAAAAAATGCATATATAGACAGTTTCATTATAAAATATAAGAGGAATATGTATATATGTATACTTATAGGTACTTCTCTTCAATCACAAACTATAAAGACTATCACCTACGTGTTTAAACAAAACTATGTCTTAAAAAAAAAAGGAAAATTCCTTTGTGCAGAGACACGAGCTTCCAAGGGATTCTTAACATTATTGAGATTGAAAGACAGACACTTAGAAGTTCAACTCACAAAAAATCCCAACACCCACCACAACAAAAATGCAAATCCACATCCCACACTAATCAAGATATTTCTTCTGAGCAGAATAGCAAGTAAACAATAGATAAGAGATATGGTATACTGGGGTTACATTAAAGACGGCTGTTAACACTACCATTAAACAAAAATGGCAGCCATGTATTAATTTCATAGTACAACCATACAGTTTAATTATCAAAGGCTATGATTTTTTAAACCCAAAATTATTTTCCTGACTTAAACAGAGGAAGAATTATTGCAATTTGTAACCAATATAGAATTATGAGAATATGAATGAAAATTAAAAAGAAAAAAAACACATTTCGGAGAAAAAAAATAATGCTGTTTAAACCGATTCTTGTTGGAGGCAACAACGTATCTAAAACTGGGAATGGAAAGAATATAACAGTTCCTTTTAGTAAATGGACCTAAATCATTATGACAGTTTGATAGTCTCAAAATTGATGCCTACATAAATCTTATAAACAAGTCTAGCAATTTCTTTTGTTGCATTAGATACTGATTATTATTATTATTAAAGAAGTTTTCAGGATATGGGATAAAAACAGAATTGCAGTTCAGGACTACCTGAATACGGAATAAGGGGAAATGCAGTACATTCATGGTGGGTTTAGATAACCTATGTATGGTATTATAGAAGGGTAACCAGTGAGCTTAAATTCAATGCATGTCTTAATAGAAATTAGTTTTCAGTTGTGGTCAACAACTGATACCAGGAAATTCTGTACTATGCCACTGAGTCTTTTAATAGCTTAGCAGGTTACTAACACAGTAATTTCTAAGAATGGATCAACATTCCAAATCCATAATGGTACATTTTGTGGCCTAAAACCCCTTATTAAATGCATTTGTCCAACATAAGGGGGGGGGGGGGGGAGGGAATCAATCAAAATTACTGCAATATTTTTTGTTCAAGCTGCAGAGCAACTGTGATGGTTTAAATGTCATAGTTGGGGAGAAAAAAAAAAAGATTAATAAGGAAAGAAAGCCCTAAATTTTGATTGTGATAACTGTTTTTACATCCATTTAGCTATCTATTTCAAATTATTTTATGTAATTTTTAGTCATGTTAAGTACCTGTTTCATCACCCATGTAATTACAAGCAACTGTGAACATCATGCTTTAGGGAAAAATGTATCACATTCAAAGGAAAGTGCTCATTCAAGCTAATTATTTTTCAAACTAACTGACAGGGAAGAATATCCTAATTGCTCATTAGCACAGTAAATTTCATCTCATCCTTTGTGTCACTGAAACAGGTATGATAAATTACATGCTCTATATTACTTTCTCTGTGAAATAAGGCATCTGCCCATAGGCAAGCTTAACCTTTAAGCAGCTTATTTAAGGAAATATTTTAAGACTTCAGCTCTAAAGTCTTGCTTGGACAAACTAAAGCGCTCCAGCAAGTAGGAGAAAGAGGTGCAAAATTAAAGCACTCCTGTGAAACCACTGAAAACAACATGTATATATATTTGATCACACCAAACTATATTGGAAGCAATATACAATGATACATTTTCCCACTTATCTGTGAGGCTTAAAAACTATAACTAGCACTGAGAACAGACACTACCATAGCGTTAAGAAATGCTGCTGTCTCAGATTGAAGTTAAAAATGTGACTTGGTATGCCACACTAATCTACCAGTGAGATATACTTAGAGATGCTATTTAAATTCTATCTCATGTTTCAAAGGGCATTCTCCAAGCAAGAATATATTCCCTTGTAGCTGAAAACTTATCTTTGTCCAAAAACAACAAGCAGACCAAAAATACTTACCTATAGTGATGTAAATTATTTAAGGCTACAAATGAAAGCTGCAGGCATTCCACACTGATACATGAAAGCTTTTAATGTGTATACTATCTAGTTATGTACATGGCCATAATTTTGTCATTGTTATTTGCATTCTGTTTCCTTGATAGTTTCAAAAGAAACTCATTATGCAGATAAAATTTCAAAACACTTAATATTAAAAGCTTGGAAGGATTTCTTTCTCAAACTCAATGTTAAAAATTATGTAAAACGTCATGTAAAAATGACAGTAAAATAAAAAGTATCCCTTACAATAAAGCTCATTTTAGATCCATTCCTTCCCCAAATTACATAGGGCAACACATTGATATGACTTAATTTTTAAAAATTCCTAAGACAGCACGAACAGTAACTAATTCATTGTCTTCTGCTGACAAACCAGATGGACTAAATGCTATTTTATTGATTTATTTGAAAGCTAAGATTCTCACTATTTTCTAAGGTTTTCACTACAGTTTGATTGAGATGGGAGCACTCAGATTGCAGTAATTTCTAGAACAAATACATTACAGGAATAAACTTGCTGTATAATTTTTAAGTTTCTAGCTTCACAGTGTTGAGGTACAGTTAGACAGAACTATGCTTACAGAACAAAAGTGAGAAATGAAGATAACTAGAAAAAAAATCACTTAAAAACACCCTAATTTCCCTAAAAGTCTGCACTTCTGCCTCCCAGGTGACTCACGCAATAGGTGAAAACTTAATAAAGCAAAAAGCTGTGTTTGTTTTAGAAAATATGTTAATGAATTTCTCAAACTGGAAAAGCCTTTTCTTATCACAATCATGCCTCATCTGCTGCCTTTTTAAAACCATCTTCCAGATAACACATGTTCTTCATAATAAAAAATAGGATCACAGAAGGTGTGCAAGTAAAAGTGATGATGATTTGTCAAGACATTCATTTTCATATTTTGCCTGGTATTTCTCTGACAGCCATAACAGTGGTATAAATTAATTTTCTGAGCAGAGATTTATGAATGGCACTCTGCATTTTAAGGGTTGCAGTTATAAGTAGAGGCTTCTGTATCTTTTTCCTAATGAACACTTCCTTACACCCAGGCTGATAGAATACCAAGATTATGAAAAAGGAAAATGACGATGAGATATTCAGTCAGGTTATTATTTTTTGCTAAGATTAAATGTTACAGCTTCACCAAATTTAAAAGAAATCTTTCAGATTTCTTAAGTTAAGAAGCACCAAAGCCTTTTGCTGAATTCCCAAAAGAGTCCATACTGACATGCCACAGATTAAAGAGGAAGCAATGTTTGCTATGAAAAACTATGTAAATACCAGACAACATATATTATATTCATTTCTGTCCTTTATTTTATTGCTTCAATATAAAATTTTGCATACCTGTGTGATGTAAATTTTACATGTTATGCTCTAATAATGTGCTGCCAGTCCTATTAAACAGATTTTCCCTCAAGTCTTTAAGTTTTCAGAAACTGAGAAATGGATTCTACAAAGTATTACTTCCCTCTTGATTTCACTTGCATTAGAAACAGATAAAATATATCCTAATGAATGTATTTTATACCAATTTAACTAATACATTTCAGTTAAAAAACCCACGATTTTTATTTCTAAAAATTTCTATCTATTTCTATATATTTTTTAGGTCTTTTAGCTAGCTAGAATATAAGCTTCCTTTAACGTAGAAATGGATAGCATGAAGAGTATGAAATTAGTGCATTGCTTGTCAATTAGATTTGTATAAAAAGCAAAAACATACACACAGTTGACAATATCAATTCTTCTATTATACCACTTTATACTACTTTTTAGAATATTGTAAGATTTTTTTGGCACAGTAACTTAGTTTACTTTGTTATAAACCCATTTCTTTTACTATAGTAGTAGCAAGGTAATCAAACAGTAAGCAGTTACGAATAATGCAATTGCACTAAGAGAATGATACCGTACCCTCACACTGCATTCTCTGTAAATTCTACCAAGAAACTTTCATCTGTTTCAGAAGATATGTCCAAAATACTGAAAATAAATAGTGAGCAATACAACTTTCCCCCCACTCCCTTCTCAGTATGAATCACAACTTAAAATATAAAATGCAATAAAATTCCTACCTCTTTCATTAAGACTGTTTAGCACTGCCCTTTCAAGCTGTTCTTCTTCAGTAAGCCCACCTGTATAATCATAATAACTCCTTGGCATTCTGTATTGATAACCTGGATAGCCATAGTACTCTGTAAAATGAATAAAAAATAAAATAAACTTCTGCTACTCAGTAAGAGAATATGAAATCAGATATTAACTTTACGCTTTCTTCCACAAATTATTTTAATTTGGGAAAGAAGAAAATTATTAGGATTCAATTACTTATACAATATATACCATGAATCAATTTCTAATTCACAAACCCAGAGTATGGTAACAGGAGAGAGAAAAACAACAGAAATAAGATGGATCAAGCATCTGTTTTTTTTATAATTGTTATAAGTGTCATAGAATTGCCATTATTAAGAAGTTTCACACAGAAATTGAAAGACACTTTTCATCAGCTCCTTTTAACATTTAATTGCTAATACTTGGACACCTTATTAATATCACTAGAACAGCAACAACAACACAGGTATGTTTCAGGCTTTTTCCCACGTGTTTCCCTTCCCCTCAATGTCCATAAACAATACATGCCAATGTCATAAATTCAAGTAATGTTTGGATCTAGAAAACACATGGGAAAAGATTCCTGCAAATTTTTTGCAGTAACATATACAGCTAATATTGTTCTATTGCACAGCTACATCTGCCCACGAAAAAAACCACCACACCATAGATCTCATCTAATGTCACAATCACTGTATGTTGACTGCACTCACTACTGACACTAAGAATTTCTGACCATTTGCAAAGTTTGTCAAAATTAAGCACAAACCATCATCCACCCAAATACATCAGGTTTAAAAGAAAAAAAATTACTTCACTAGAAAATGGAGCGAGACTTCCCTTTAACACAATCTGATCCTGCCTGAGCACAGAAAATCTAAGCTGAGGAAAAACTAAGGAGAAAAGTGCCGTTTTTCTATTCTATTTTCCTATCTTCAAATTACAAAGCTTTAGGTGATATTTTAATTTATCTTCCAGACAGCTGATGGGATTTTGAAGAACTAAAGTACAGAAGCATTGCCAGTTTCTTTCAACTGATAGAAAATGTACACAAGTTTTTCAAAATGAAATAATTAGAAATATTTTTGTATGAAAATACAGCATGCCGTTTCCTTTTATCTTCAGATTATTAGCATCAGTGACAGTCTTATGTTATCTCATTAGTTATATGGATTCCATGTGTAACCTTCTTGTGGAGCTTCTGTGATTAGTTACAAGCACAGACTGTGTAGTGAACATATAATTTCTTTTAAAAAATGACTGCGTTAAAAAAAAACCCCAAGCTCTAGAATGTTAAGACAAATAAAAATAGCAATACCCGCTCTTAAAGTTATACAAGAAAAGCAGGAAAAATTGAACAGAGTGACAGCACACTATTCTGTACAGGAGTATATATATTTATTCCTCTGTGTGTATTATGCAGATATACCTACATATATTTTATACACACGTCTGTACACATGGATATATGTATACATATATACATTATATACACACACATAGAGGAAAAAGTGTAATTCTGTCCATTTGCAAATTTTTCCCTTTTGGAACATAAAACTGACACTGGGAAAATTTTCATATATCTGCAGTGAACACTTTGTATTACCTTCCAGTAACCTGAAATTCTGCCATTTTTCAAATGATCAGCAACTCCTCTGGTTAGAAAAGATTATTTTTTGGTTTTATCTATATGAATTAGTAATATTTTTAACATACTTTAAAAGCCTTCAAGTCATACTGGCTATGTTTAAGAGACATAATTCTGCAGAAAATTAAAACTGACTGCATTTAGCTGTTTATATATATACACACACACTTCGGATGCAATCTTTATGTATTCCCCTTATTGCCCTCTGCATTATGTTAATCTGAATGAACATTTCCTCAGTTATAAATTTATTTTCTGGAGGCTTCAAAACTGCATGCATGAAGACTATAAAAATTTTGGTACTAAAAGCATGAAATTACCTGATGACAGAAAAAGGATGTTATATTTTAAGTTTGTTCTATTACTGTTTATTTTTGTATGTTTGATGTTTTACACTGTCATCAAGTTAAAAGTGCTCAGAAAGCCATAATCTTATTTTACAACAAGAAACAGTTCGGTAACATTGACACATTCAAGGTGTTCCTATTAATCAAAATAAATGTCCTAATAGTTTATTCATGAACTGCATTTAGAGAAAACCTAATTCAGTTACTAAATACCAAATGTGTTAAAATTACACTTAAAATAATTTTTTTCTTCTAAAGCTGTTTCCTTGTACTGTTTCATAAAATCTGTTCTGATAATAACTTCATCTATTTTTCTATTTAAATTGGTATTTAAAGGCAGATAGTAACAAATCAGCAATACCAGAAAATGAAAAATTAATCAAGATATGCATCATTAGCCCATGACACTAGCGTTTTCTTAATTCACAGATGGCCAAATTTATTACATATATCATACACCAAGCAAAAGGTTAAATCTTCCATAAAGACTTCAGCAAATAGGATGAAAGACAATTACAAAGTATATACACAGGGAGTGAACATAACAAATATACTTTTTTTTTTTAAATTGCAGTTGTAAGTCATTTTAGAGAAATTAATTTGGTACAAAAAAAATTTTAAAAAGTAGTTACAACTAAAGCCAAGCTTGGAAGACAGGATAATTCAGGTTAACCCTCTCCTTTATCTCCCTTTTGTCCACAACAACTCAAAGCAACAGCATGGCTACTTTGGGAACTGCTCAAGCGTACTGAGTTTGCGTGGCAAGGTTTTGGTAGCAGTGGTGGCTTCTGTGAGAAGCTGCTGGAAGCTTCCCCTATGTCCCACAGAGCCGATGCCAACCGGCTCCAAGACAGACCCGCTGCTGGCAAAGGCCAAGCCCATCAGCAGTAGTGGTAGCGCCTCTGGGATAACAGATTTAAGAAGGTGGGGGCAGCAGTGGGGGAAACCTGTGCAACAGAAATGGCAGCTGGAGAGAGGAGTGAGAACATGTGAGAGAAACAGCCCTGCAGACCCCCAGGTCAGTGAAGGAGAAGGGGGAGGAGATGCTCCAGGCACCGGAGCAGAGATTCCCCTGCAGCCCGTGGGGAAGACCCTGGTGAGGCAGGCTGTCCCCCTGCAGCCCATGGAGGTCCATGGTGGACCCCCATGGAGGTCCATGGTGGAGCAGGGGGATGCCCAAAGGAGGCTGTGACCCCATGGGAAACCCGCGCTGGAGCAGCACACCCAGGCCCTGATGGACTGAAGAGTACCTGTAGCTAGGTGAACATTTTTAATGGGGCTGAAACTGCCAATCATAGAAACAGGTAGCTCATGCTCACTACATAGTCTATGTCGACATCTTACTCCATTTCACAATATTAATTTTGTTCTATTTCTTTACTGGCCTTCAGATCAAGTGGGTTTTTTAGTCGAGAACTGGAATAATGGAAATCCTGTGTAAATACACCTTTAAGTTACAACTATCCTTGTTGCTGTTGATAAGGAAAGTAGGTTAAGATCTTTTGGTTAGGAATTACAAAACAAATGCTTCAAAAATATTCAAGAGCCTATAATCTCACTTGTGGGAATTACTAAATGTAATAATAAAATTGGAGGTAGATCACAGAAGACAGAATTCATCATGGAGGATAAAAGCAGCACTAACCTTGGCTCACTGTGGCTCAGAGTAAGCGCGTCTCACTTTTAAAAAATTAAAAACTCTGCATCACTAAACCTCAGGGAGCAGTAAGAATGATCAAATGTATGAAATAGTTTTCATATAAGCAAACATATAGACTACAACTTTTCAACCGGAGAAAAAAGATGACTATGGTGAGTATAGGACTAAAGTCTATAAAACCATAAAGAATATGAAGAAAGGACATGAAGGATGAAGGTTTAGTTTCCCTTCCCAGAGAAGAATTAGCGTGCATTAAATGAAATTAGCAGCTAGCAGGTTCAAAACAAACAAAAATGACAGATTCTACACCAGGAAGTAAACTGTGAAATAATTCTTCTATGATGTTGTAGGTGTTAAAAGAGTTCACACCAATTCAAAGAGTTTTTGACAAATTCATGGAAGAAGAATCTATCATGGGCTATTAAAGACAAAATTTACCCATAAAACTTTCTGCTGAGAACATCTTTAAGTCAAAAGCCCCTGCACACTGGCAGATAATTGAGGGAGTTATCACTATATATTTATCCTATTCTTACATCAGATGTCTAGGAAAGAGTATAAATCACTGCAGGAGAAGATACACTAGGCTATACATCCCTTAGCTCTGATCCAACACACAGCTCTTCTCACAGCTGGCTCCTATTCTGTCCCTCCCAAACAAGGCCTCCATCTATTATTTCTATACACTCCACATACAGTGACTCAATGTTCTGTACAAGTCAATCAAATGTGCTACATTCAAAGTGTGCCAGTATTCCAACTATCCATCTATATACTGTGAAGATAGCCTAAATTTATTCTGGTGAGGAGTGGGCTTTTTGCATGTAATTTATATCAAGATTTAAAAAAAGCCTTCAAAGGAAGAAGTTCCTTGTCGGATGTGGAAAAAAAATATCCCAGAATTGAACAGATAAATTTGCCAGATCAGGGTAGATTTACCAAGGTTCAAAGGGCTGCTTTCGGTAGACATAATTTTCCCCCAATACACCTTCTGCAAAAGGGATATTTCCCCAGGGCTGCATTTTATGAAGTCATGACATTAATTTGAGGTTTGTAGCCTGTTGTACAAAATACATCCACACAGTTCCCTAAAAAAGAGGTGAGACATGGCCAGAGAATTAATGCAAGTTTAGCAACTATACATATATGCAGAATATCTTGTATATTATGTATGTTTCCATTTAATTAGTTCCTCTATAGGTTTTCTTTCATTAGCAAAAATGATTTTTAAAGCTGGATTAAGTTTTTAGGTAAGTGGGTGAAAGTACCTACCTGAATAGTAGTCCCTTGGCCTGGCAGGGTCAGTGAATGAAGAAATGCCACCTAAATAAGAATAACACGCATACTATTAGAATAAAATAATCACATTGTCTTTATAAAATACAAAAATCAAATTTAAAGTACTACTTCTTTCAGAGTCTGTTTCATAAGATACAAATATGAAACCATGCATATGTCTGAATTTTTCTGGCATCAGTGAGAAAATATAGTATTGGCAAGCTTGTATGTTGTTCCAGATTTTATAGTAGTGTGCCATGTTTAAGCAACATATCCACGTAAACTAGAAAAATGCAAACCAACCTAACAAATGTTCTCCAGAACATATAATGAATAATTTATGCACTAAGAGTGGACATTGGTAAAAATAGGTTAATGCACAGAAAACTGAGGACTGGAATAACAGTTCACTGTTTCTGCTCTGCTACATAGGAGAAAAAGAGGACCTGTGTACTGGAACACTCCTTCCTCCAGGTCTTAGTCACACAGCAGCAAGATCTCCACAGGAGGTTTTACTAACAGTGCCATTGATTTTATCAGAAAATCCTAGAATAATTCAGTTTGGAAGGGACCTCAGAAGGTCCCTAGTCCAACTCCCCCTCAGAGCAGGGTTAGCTATGAGATCAGACCAGGTTACTCAGTCAGGTCTTTACCTTGGTCAAGTCTTGAAAACATCCAAGGATGGAGACTGCTGAAATCTCCCTAGGCAGCATGATGCGATACTTGACTGTTCTAATACTCATCAGATAGCCCTCCCATGCCACAGAAACATGCAATATTCACATCTAACTAATGTGACTCTTCATGTCTATTCACTCCAGTGGGGTAAGAAATCTGGTACTTTGGTCTCTATTTTTCCCACTTAAAAACTGCTAAACATTCATGACTGGTTTCAGCTGGGATAGAGTTGATTGTCTTCCTAGTAGCTGGTACAGTGCTATGTTTTGAGCTCAGTATGTGAAGAATGTTGATAACACTGATGTTTTCAGTTGTTGCTCAGTAGTGTTTAGACTAAATTCGAGGATTTTTCAGCTTCTCATGCCCAGCCAGCCAGAAAGCTGGAGGGGCACAAGAAGTTGGCACAGGACACAGCCAGGGCACCTGACCCAAACTGGCCAAAAGGGTATTCCATATCATGGGACGTCACATCTAGTATAGGAACTGGGAAGTGGGGGTGGGGAATCGCCACTCTGGGACTGGCTGGGTGTTGGTCGGTGGGTGGTGAGCAATTGCCCTGCGCATCATTTGTACATTCCAATCCTTTTATTATTGCTGTTAACAGTAATAAAATGACACCATTATCATTATTAGCATCTTCTTTTCTGTTCTATTAAACCGTTCTTATCTCAACCCACGAGTTTTACTTGTTTTCCCTATTTTCTCCCGCATCCTACTGGGTTGGGGGGGGAGTGAGTGAGCGGCTGTGTGGTGCTTAGTTGCTGGCTGGGGTTAAACCACGACAATGACTTACAGACTGTATCACCAAACTGCAATAAAACCTCCTGTGAAAAGCATACACATGTGAACAAATTTCCCACTATACAAACATCATATCCATGGTCAACTTGATGGCACAGTCATGAATAAAGTATTCAACCTGCTAAGTAATCAGACATAAATACCAAATATTCTGACAACCAACCCCAGAACAGCTGTTGTGACAGGGCTTAGACTTCCAATTAGAACACTGAATTTATGGGAGTGTTCATATGAAAGGTTGCAGGACTGTATTTAAAACAAATGTTAGACTAAAGATGTCTAAAGAGACAATCTTTTTTAAAAACATTACTACAATATGAAAAGCTGTAGTAACACGATGGAGAGCTTGAGAACTCCAGTAACAATTTCTCAAGCATCCCACAACCTTTTTCAAACTGTAGGGACTTCCACTAGAATGGACAGAAGTAGTAGAAATCAACATGGAAACATACTGTATTCTGGCATATTTTTATGGCTTTACCACACTTCATTTAAGTAACATTTTCATTGACATCCTGTGTGAAACATTTTACTCTAAATAAACATTTAAAAAGAAGGGTAAAAGTTATGCCTCTAAGTAAAAATATCTGAAAGATGCATTTACTGGTTCTTATCATCCATATTTAAGAAAAAAAAGTTGTGTTTTTTCTTCTGCGTTCACTTTAATAATCAGCATATCATTAATTGCCTAAAAACTTGCTGGAATGGCCTTATTTTCTATATGCAAGACTTACTGAATTTTAAAAATAAAAGCATCTCTTATGCAAATTCCATAGATTGAACAAAACTAAATACCTGCACAGGCTTTCATGATCTTTTTCAGAGGTCCCATAGTGTACATCAATCCAACAAGAATCCCTGCCAGATGCCCAGCAAAAGAAGTCCTACAAAAAAAAGGAAAATCTTGTGAGTGATAGAAGACTCTTTTTGTAGGGGTCCAGAAGGGGAAGTGCAGAATTTATAACTGAGAAAGTCCCCAAGTGAGACCAAGCGTAGAGAAATTACTTGCCTGCAAGGACGTAGTACCAAGTTTCTTTCTTCATAACTACCTTAAAATTGGTAGGTATATACAGTTACAGAAAAGTATTGAACAAATATCCTGAAGAAGCTGGAAACTAATTGGAGATATCTTTTAAATTGCTTATCTAAAGGACAGAATACAATTTCCCTAAAAGCTTTTAAAGACTTACTGAGGTGGGAAACTAGTTTTAATCTATAAAAAATTAAATCCACAGAATTATGGTGAAATGTCTAAGTAGGATCTACCAGAACCATTTACAGTTTCAGGTGAAAGCATACAGTACTTTCTACTGCATTATCAACACAATCCTACAATTAGTCTGAAATAAGCATGAATGCAGATCCATTGCAATCTTTGTAATAAAGTGCCTTCAAAATTTAAAGAATGAGTGAAATGCTGAGATCCAAATTCTTTTCTATACATACCAACAATTTTTTAAAAAAAGATCATTGTCTATTTGCATACAGAATGAAAAGGCTTTAGAGTCTTTTGAGAAATCAACATGGAAGCATATGTTTACAGTAAATAAGGAGATTTGCTCCAAGTATTGCCATGACTATGGGGTACTCTCTAAATTCAAAAAACAATTTTCAGCATTCAAGTTAAGAGTTAAACACTTTGGTGTTTAATCAGGTTTAAACATTAATTAAGAGTAAAATCTGTTGAGTTTAAACACCATTTGTAAATTGTTCACCTCTATTATGAAGTTAGAGAAGTCAATACACTAAACACTAAGATTTCCTAGTATATGCAACTCAGTTCACTGGGTTTATACTGGTCATCCAAAAAGTCAAGTAATATGAGCTTTCTTGCCTTTATAACGGAGAAAGGAAACCTCCGTTTAATGTAAAAATAGATTTAAACATTACGCTTTTTACATTCTGGTCAGAAATCTGAAAGAGTTACACAGATGATAGCGTATGCACTCATGACAATACAACTTCCAGGCATCACTGGTAAAAGCATACAAGAAAATGCATGTGTCACTAGAGGGAGATAAATACCAAATGTAAATTCAGTCTCTTGCCACCTACTTAACCATAAACTTGTATTCTGCTATGCAGAGCTGCAGTTCTCCCCCATAAGTAACCAACAATTTTTAAGAGTACCACATAAATGCTGATGTGAAAATTTATAGGCAAGAGGTAGTTACCAAAATAAAGTATCTATAAGGAACTAATTTTCCAAACAGAGTTTTCTGGAACAGATTTTCCAAATTTGTGAAAAATACATGCCTGACTTGGAAAGTGTCTGTACACAGAAAACATTAAATACTTCAAGATGCCTTACTCGAGAAATCACCAACATGAGATTGATTCACCTATATTCCTGGCAGTGTTTTAAACAAATTTTATGCTCATCTTGATTTATCTGAGCACAACGCTGTTCCACAAAACCCAGAATCAAGGTCTTTGCTTGCCATACAGTAAAGCTGTATATTTACACAATACAAATAATCAAAAACCTTCAACTTCAAGAAGTCTATAGGGTGATAATTTCCACTTTGCCTATTGAATAGGTTAGTATACTAGATGCCTAAACATTATGGACTGTTTAATTATAAATTTAATTCAAGGAGTAGAAACTTATAATGAAAATGTTTAAACAGTGTTTTCTAAATGAAAAATAATATCAGATACACTGTCACACATATATACTATCACTGACATGCAGAAAATGAGTACATTTGATAAATCACATCAAATTTTCACCATACACTCTCACCAAATGAATTTGAGTGTGATCAACAGTATCACCTTGCTACTTGTAATTGCTAAGGAAAAGCAATTCTGTAGAGTACAGAAAGACAGCTTCCCTTACATTAACAAAATGCTTCATGTTACAGCCAAGTTAAGCAAACACCACTTCATTTTAGAACATGTTACATTGTAATTTACTCAAATGATAACTTAATATCTTTTTTTGCTAATGCTTGGTATAATTTGTATTATGGAAAACATCTTTATAGATATTTTCCAAACATAACAACGAAAACATACAGATAATATGCAATTTTACAAAACAAAAAGAGCAGTTTTAATAAGAACTTTTAATGTTGTCAAAACAAATTAAAAAACCAACCAAACAACAAACTATGCAGCAAAATTCTGAAGTAGTTAACTTGTGCCTTTTTCCAGCTGTTTTGAGGATGGGTAAGGTTCCGGAGGACTGTAAGGGTATTTCTATACCCATTCTTAAGCAAGGAAAAGAAGGGAGGGGAGACAAATAGAGAAGGAGGACTCTAGTCAGAGGACTACAGACTAATCACTATCTTCTGCTCTCAGGTAAAACTATTTGTTCAACAATTACTAGGACACATAATTTATGCATACAACCAAGGTAAGAACACCAGAAAACACATTTGTCAAGAAAAAATCATGTCAAATCAACCAAAATTCCTCCTTTGACAGGGCAACGAGCCTCATGGAAAGGGAGAATTAGCAGGTGTCACACATGCTGTAAGAATGCAGCACTGTCTCACAGCATTTGTCACAAAGAAGACTGAAAAACCTTAAACTCTAAAACTACACTAAGCAGATCCATAAGTGTTTGGTAAGCCTGACTTAATACTTACCAGTAACTCATTATCAAACTTAGGCTATGAATCAAGTGGATTTCCACAAGTCTATTCCAAATACTAGTTACAAATGACAAGCTAAGAGAAGCTGTAAGGGTCACTGGAGATGTCATTACAATTCGAAGCAACCTTGACAAAATGAAGTAGTGGTTTGGAAAAAACAGGGTGCGATTCTATAAGACAAATATGGAGTTCTGAACATATCACAGAAGTCATCAACTATACAAACAGGCTAGAAGTGACTGGCTAGTAGGAGAGCTTCAGGATAGAACCTCGGGCACACGGTGAATTATACAATAAAGCACAGATCGACATGTCACACGACAATACAAAAGACAAGTATTTTACTGGAAGTATGTAAACAGCAGCACTATCTGGAAGTAAAATGAAGTAGCCTTCCACTCTACTCAGCAGTGGTTTCAGCTGGAGAACTGAGCCTACTTTTTGCATACTGCACAAAAAGAGCAACAAAAAAACCTCAGAGCCCACAAAACAACTTCTTAGAAAAGACTGAAGGGATCACAATCACTTAAGTCTACTGAAGAATTCTGTCAGATACAATAGTCTTAAAATATGGAAAGATTGTCACAAATAGCAATGAATACACTCTCCACATTCTCTATCCATAGTGTAAGGAGTAATGGACGTAAGTCACAGCAAGAGATTTGAAAACATTTCAGTAGTAGAACAGACTGCCTGGAGAAACTGGGGGGTCTCCATTCAAATGAGGCAGAGACCTCCCAGATCCTGCTGGGTTCGGGGCCCATTCTCTCCCATGCTTGCCTCCGCTTCGCAAGGCAAAATGACTGGGGTACTAAGACTCTGCAAAGCGCAATCAGAGTTTATTACAGTAATGATCTTTAAAAGTGCATTAGACTAGATATTGTTAAGTATAAATTATATACACATACATATATGTTTGTATATAAACATATACATGTTTGTCCTGATGTTATCACTCAGAGCATTTGTTCTGAGATCAGATTCACTCAGATCCTCTATAATCTTCCTTATTTTATAAAAAAGTAGACTGGAATCATTCCATTTAACTAAATTACATAAAATAACTGTTTTACACATGCAATTGATGTTCTCCTATCCACATGCCTTAGTCCAAAGTAGATACTCATATTTCCAATGAACTTCAATATATTTGAACAACTAATCCTGAATAATACTTCAATGTCACTCCTGTTGAGGTTTTACTACATTTTACAGTGAATTTTCATTTTCAGTAGATTGCCTTTTTAAAAAATTTGTATAACAGATTTCTTGCCTATAAGGCTAAGTGTTACCTACAGAAACAAAGTTAATGGCAAAACTACAAATGTTTTCACAAGGCAGGATTATATGCAAAATTTAGAACTAAATATCAGGGATTTTGGCTGAAAAGAAATTAATGAACAGTTTACAGAAAGCACAATAAATTGTGTGAAGAAGTCTTGTCCAAGCTCATATTACCAAGGCTCCTTTCACTTTCATTATAAATTCCACTCTTCTTTCTTGTCTAATCCAGAAAACTGAGGTTACTCCTATTTTCTGCTTTTTATATACAGTAAATAATCCTGGGTATATAATTAAGAATTCTTACAGTATCAGTGATAAAGCAACCTCCATTATCAACCAATTCCAAAATAGGCTTTTTACACTATTCATAAGAAAAGAAATGTCTTGACTGGAATGTATATTTGACTAGGTAAAAATTTACTGTTATTTTTCAGTTAGACTAACAAAGAAACATTCTCATGATTGCAACATGATAAACTACTGCCTTTTTTCCTGATGGTTAATTACAAAAAATTGACATAATTTTTTTCTCACAGTACAATTTTCAGTTTCTATAAAACAAGCTGAACTTTGAATGGTAATAAAACCAGGTTTCTTGACTTTTTAAATTGCATGTTTTTTCTCTAAATGTCAATGAGCTTTATCAATATTAACTAATGCTCTCCCTGGTACCAAGAAATTCAAATGTCTCATTTAACTTTTTGTTTGAAAACATAGATATCCCCAGAGATCTTACTTATGTCAACCATTCACTTCATACTAACGATAATTATGCAATATGTCTAAATACTGTTTCCTGAAGACATTTGCCATCAAGCTGATGTGCACATCACTTCAGAAAAAATCTTCTAAACAGAATTAATTATACTTTTTCATTTGACTGTGTAATTTCCATGAAAACTGGTATCGTTAGAAGGAAAAACATTTGGACTACATTTGCTTTTCACACGAGAGAGATTCTGACCCAATGTTTACAAGCCTCTCAGTATTAATTTTTACATTAGTATTGTTCCAGTATCCTTACAATGAATTCAAATCAATCCCTCAGTGTTGGTGAATTTATCCTGCATTGTTTCAATTCTGTGGTGTCAGCCAACTGACTCAACAAATGCAAACAGAGGAAGAAAGTCTACACCTATCACTTAACTTCCATAACTTCTTCCTAACAGCAAACCCAGGTCTGGTAGGCATTATTATTTATACATGCAATTCTCCCACAGGACAAAGCCGCTTATTTAGCAACAGAAGTATGTCTTTAGCTTAAGCCACTGCTGTAAGTCTTTTGTGAAAAGATCTTATTTCCATGCATCTCCTATACCAAGGTTAGGCTAGGAGGCATGCATTCACTAAACAAGCAAACAAAGGAATAATATCAAAGTGACATACTACAAGAATCTGGACCAACTTCATTTTTGAAAAACAATTTTTTGAGACCATGGGAATCAAATCCATGTATTTATACATAGTTTATTTCCAAATTAACACAAGCACAGAGTCACCTGCACATGACAATTTAAACACTTTGCTACAAACTTTAATCTTACTTAGAAAGTAGGCCATGTAGTCAATTTACCAGTGCTAAACAACCTACCTGCATGCAAATTAAACCAAATTAAATGATTGCATAAGTAAAAGTCAATTTGTTTCACACAGCCCTATACAGGAAAATGCCATTGCTTCTTTAAATGGAAATGGGAAACTTGTTAGTAATTTTGTAACATGTTGGGAAAAAAAGCACAGAAAAGTAAAAGCTAGGGTTGAAAAAAAGAATAAAAGGCTATAAAATGGTTGTTATCACGTAATGCCATCCCTGTCAAACCTGGGGTTTTTTTTTGGTTGATTGGTTGTTCTTAGCCCTTTTGTTACTGAGGAACAGTTCTCGTCAATAAACAGCATAATAAACAGTTCAACAGTAAATCTGACTGATGACTAGTGATGACTCAGTGATATCCCTAAGCATTAAACAAGGGAGAAATTAAAAAAGCAGATGAAAAAGGAAACATACAGAAAATCTCATGAGGTTAAGTTTATTAGAGTTACGCAAAATATTTGTATTCACACTAGACACTGTACCAGGATTGAGACTGAGAACGGTACAGGGCAAAATAATAAAAATTTAAGACCAGATTTGTCAAAATATGTTTTTATATTTTCAAATATATATAAATTATTTTTTGTGGGGTTTGCTTTTATTTGGGGGGGGTGTTGGGGTTTTTTTGTTTGTTTGCTTTTTTATGAAAAGCTCAATATTCCTATTATGTTTACCTGTTTTGACAGTGATCTGCTTTGAGATTTTGATTTCCCATGGATCCTTGAACCCAGGTGAAATGAATCAAAATTGTCATTGTTGATTCATTACACATTACAACTGTATAACATTTTCAGTTGCCAGCTATGAATGTTTATGACAATGATCTGCATCTCTATTGCCAAATGTAGATCTGTTGCTGTGGTCTTGTTCTTGTGTGGAATAGTTCTCAGTTTGCAAAGTCTTCTCTATTTTTTAAGATGAAGAATGCTAAAAAGCATCTTAAGTTGCCAAAAAAAGGTCAACAGAACTGGCTCAGATCAACACTTACCAATACAGCTTATTCAGAAAGTTATGAAGAAAAACTTGGAAACAAAGTTAAGACTAGAATTAATTTAGAAAATAGAAAAAACTCAAGTCAGAATTACACATTTCATGGATTGCATCATCCACAGATCTGGAAAATGTTATCGACACCTGAAAGTCAGTAACTATAAAACCTACAAAAACACAGGTCAAAAGGAGGCCTAGAGAAATGCCCAAGTCAATTTTCAGAGATGCAGTGAGCTACAGAAATATTAGACATCTTTGAGATCCTCTGAATTCCAGAACAGCAAGTCTCACTATTTCTGACGAACTGCAAAAAGAACAGTTCTGGACAGTCACAATACCAAGCCTCAACACTTCTGAACGATGAAAAAATAACATCCTCTACTCTTCTCCACTCCCAACTTTCCACCCTCCCATTATTTTCATCCTTTGTTACTCTCAACTTTCTGAAAAAGAAGTTTGAAAAAAACTGTAACATCCAGCTTCCAACCCCAAAGTGTCATCTTTGCCAATCTGATAAATATTTGAGTTAGTTCAGAAACAACCTGAAAGATAAGCTTTTCCTTCAAAAGTGAGTATAGATAAAGCACCTCCATGCAAAAAGGGATAGATGACTTAAGATACCATATGCCCAATTCTGGAAGATGCATAGAGATTAAACATAAGGTAACTTTTCACATGCCTGTTCTTCCACCAAAGAAATAATCCCAATGATTGCTACAAAGCCTACATCTCAATATCCTTACTTTACAGAAGGCAAAGCTTAGAAGGATATTACATATCTTTTAAAATTTCCCCATAACAACAAAATTAATGAAAAAGAAAACAATTAACAGATGCCAGTAAAACCCTAAATCCTCTTCTAGCACACAAATCAAAGTTTTCAACAGCATCAATATTACTTTTGAATCCTTCATTGGTTATGGATTCTCAGGTGATCCTGATAAATCACGCCACAATGGCAGGTCCAAATTTATTGCATGTCTTTCTGACATTCTGCCCCAATTACTGACTTCTTATCTATTCAAAACTAAATTATGCAACTTTATCTACAAAGGAAGACCATTTAATCAGACACTTCAAATATTACAACATGCCCTGAACACACAGATGAGCATGTAAGAGCAATGCTTTGAGAGCTACGATTGTTATAGTTCATTTCAAGGCAGTTGGCAGTTACTAATTAAACATGTGTTCTGGGACATGAATTTCCAGAGATTACTACTTGTTTTCTGTGGCCCCCATTATCATTTAAGTGCTGTGAAATTGTCCTAACTATCAAGATTGCATGTAACAATGTAGACATTCTTTAGACCAGGCAGCAATCTAAGCTTCCATAAAATTATGAAAAGGCTTTTGACATTATTTCTGGACATTCTATACACTTCCTACCCCAAAGACATTTCTCCAGTAATGCAACTGAAAAATAACAGCACCCAACTGCTAAACTCATGCTTTTCCTCCACCAGATACAGTATGATATGTTCATGGTTTTACTTAAGACATAATACTCTTTCATTATTCTTTAATAATAAAATAAACAGTAGTATTAAACAGATCACCAAATAAAACTATGTTCAGCTAGCATGGCAGTTTATATCTTTCAGAAGAATGTTTTTAATGCACTGAAAGCTTTGGTTTTATACTTGTAGTAATGCCATGAAAGTGACCTCTCAGCTCACACTTAAAATTGCATTTGGGACAGAGCACTCCTGTTCTTCTACCTTTTAACCTAGGATTCCTTGCTGTAGTCAATCAGGCAGTAAGTCATAATGCAATAAAACCATTGCTTAGCATAAATAATATTTGAATTATCATTCTGGTCTAGGAAATGTTCTATTTGTGATATCATAGTATCTGATGAGTATGTCAGTACTGCTCCCCCCTTTTTTTTAAAAAATCTGAGAAGTGGGAAATTGTAAACTGTGATTTGGTAGTTTGTAAGTTTGGTGTCTGTACTTCACATACATTCTCCAATATGATTGACAGTTATAAAATACTATACAAGAAAATTACTGATTTGCAACTAGAACTCCAGAAATCAACTGCCAAAGAGAAAGGCACTGTTCTCACAGAGACAGGGGCAAATGAACAAATCCATTTGGATACCAGTTAATGCTACACATACTTCATAATATATTTCAAACCATTTCAGGTAGCCCAAATCTCTTCTCGTAACTTTGAAATATTAAATGCACTTACCCTGGGGAGATTAAATGAATAGCCACCAGCTCTACCCAACAAGCATATTTACTGGGTATCTGTAATCCAAGGACACTGCTGACTCTTCCTGGATTGTAATGGTTGTTAAGAACTTTCAAAGCAAACAAGACTCCTGCAAACAAGAAGAAATCACATAAAGAGATAAGTACTTGCACCCAAATAATAAAGAAATGCAAACAACTTAACTACTGAAATTGAAGTACCATGCAGTTTCACAGCAGCACAAAGCATACTGTTGCATGCCAGAACAGTTCTGGTTTTTCAGTGATACTTTTCAGTGACTTTAAAAAAAAAGGATTAAAAAATTACACATTTGTATAACAGCCAATTCTAAGTTGCTTTTTAATATGCCTACTCACTGTAGCTATTCAGGTATTCAAAACAATACAAGCAATTTTAAAATGGGAATTCTGTTTGACATAATTGACAAAATTATTGAACTCAAAAAAACGTTCCATGAGTTGAGAAAAGCCATTACTGAAAACAAGACAAACTGAGACATGTGAAGCTCAACAGTAGGCTCAAATTCTGAATTAATGGAAAATCATCTTACATATATTCCAGAATCACTTGTTTCTGAAAAAAAAAAACCAGTACAAAAATCACCTTCACTCACAATAAATAATCATTCATTTCTAATTGACTGCAACTGCTTTATCAGGCAAGCAAATAGCCAATGGCAGGATGAATTCACACAATTTATTGGAACTTTCAAAACGTTTTTGAAAAATCTCCTCTCAAGAGAAAGCCCACACAGTTGTTTGAACAAAAACCTGAAAAATTGACAAGTAAAAATTTGACATGAAAAAGATAGCAGAGTTTAACATCAATACAGATATACTAAATAAAAACACAAAAAAGGTTTCCCTCCCCTTCTAACACCATAGAAAACAAGAAATAGCAAAATTTCTTAATATACCCAGTGATGTAGATATTGCTGTTTTAGGATCAAACACAAACAGGAATGTGTGTATGCACATCCACACACACTCATGCTATGTGCTGCTGATAAAACTGGACTCGTTCAGAAACTACGAATTTACTAAAGGGGAGAAATATTCAATAGCAGCAGTGTAGTTTAGGAGTCATCTCCATCCAATCCACCCTGGGCTCGCCAGAACCCCGTCTATACAGCTTCGGGGAGGGGGGTGGTGGTGGTGGGTTTTTTTTGGTTGGTTGGGTTTTTTTAAAGGTTTAAGTGTCTATTGGAACTGCCTGACCTGGTTGTCAGGTTCCATGCAAGGGGACAAGGGGCAGGTCTGTTTCATCCATTTAAAATAATAATAAAAAATCCAGTAATCCTAAAACTCTTAAAACCTGTTAAAGTGTTAAAGTTAAAGTCATAAATATGCATACTGACTGGCTCTTAAAGAAATAGCTATCAGGAAAATACTTGGTTTTTTTCAACAGCTGTTCCATATACATGCCACTTGCCCCAACTGAAGAGAAATTACCTATGCTGAAGATCGTGCTGAGAATGTTGAAGGTTTAGAAAGATCAACTATACATACTGTCATAGCTACTTTAAAATCTGCTGCCCAATAATGGTCAAATGCACATGCACATAGGCTGCAGTCACACATTTCCAAGCTTTGAATACTCAAAAGACGCTGCAGAAGGTAAGTGATATCAGCACAGGTTGCAATACTCAATACTAGATCTGAACTATGCATCTTGCAGAAAATGTAAATTAAAAACCAGTTAAATAATCCCTAAACTGAGAAAAGGCTTGACTTCTTGTCCTCTGCACAAATGTATATCAGAGGCTTAGTCCCACTCTCTTTTCAGTTCACTAAAAAATCCAAAATATATGTTCCAGGTGATACTGTAGTATGGCTGACATGATTCTCTTGGAAAGAATGAAATGGGGACCCCATCTGGCCCATCACCAATGGTCTTCAGTAACTTGGTGCCTTTCTCAGTAAAGCATGGCAAGCCATAAACCTGCATCACCTGGCTAATTATATCACTAAATCTAACTTCCCTTCTGTTGGTTCAAGGAGAGGGACATATAAGTTGCTTGCCATCTTGCTAAGTGAGAAGATGGAGACTAATCTGGTGAAAAAACCTTACAGTGAAATCTTAACACTACCCTATTATATGGTAGTATTATATTCCCAGTTATATAGTATAAAGAAGTTTCATCATAAATTCTTGAAATATTCACCCTTCTCATTCCTATTAAGAACTGGATTGATACTAAGTTGTTTTAAGGTATGGACTGACAGGAACATAGAGGAAAAACCTCACATGGACCATGCACTGAATAAGTGAACACCCAAAATGGATACTACTTCACAACTTCTAGGTCTCAACTTCTCATCCTACAGTCTAGAATGATACAAGAAAAGGGGTTCAAAAAGAAGCTTGAGGACAGCACCTCCCAGTTGTTCACAGAGAGTAGTATTACAGAGCACACTTCCCCCACCCAGCAATAGTTGGAGTACTGTATAAGAACAAAGCCTAGAAAGTCCAGCTGAGACTAGACTGAGGGCACATATTTCAGTCATTTTACCACTAACAGTAAATACTCAGTAGGGTTCTGCAGTCACTGTTAGGGAACAGCAAGAGTGAGATGCTCCACAAAGGAAGGGTATCAAAAGGGAACAGGGAGGCAAGCAGGCGGCAACCTCCCCAGTCGAAGCCCGGTCCCATAGTCCTTGGGCAAAGCGCACTGGGCAGGCTGGTGACGGTAAGTGGGGTTGGCCAGGAGCCCAGATCAGCAGGCACAACCTCCTGACAAAGCAGAGCCCAAGAAAGTCAGGAAGTCAAGTCAGGCCAGTGAAGCACATGGCCAGGCACAGTGCGACATAGCTCAGACAGGGACAACGCACAGGGCTTGAGCTTAAAAGCAGCTGCTGAGCAATGGGGTAAGAGGCCCCCAGCGAAGCCTCTTTCAGCTATCTCGCACACCTCTTTTCCCACTAGTCTGAGGTAGGTCGCAGCTACCCCATGTCAGAGCTGTCCTTAAACACAGGCAGTCAAAGCCCTCAGAGGAAGAGGTTGCACTCAGCACCCCTACAGCCACCATAAAGGCCAAGATTAGAACCGGGTATGTCTTGTTACCAAAGGGTGGGTGACCAGATAATATCTGAAGCTCCAAATGAGCAGCTACCAGGATGTTCCAACTAGTACAGATTCAAATAACACAAGGCACCCTCAGAGGTAGTGTTGAAGCACCTTTCTCAGAGGTTGAAAAGGAGGGCTTGCCTTCTAATGCCTTCTAAGGTCCCAATGACAGCAAGGAAAAACCCTACACACTTAGAAGAGTAGTGCTACTTCTCCACTTAACTGCTGTATTGGTTTTGTCTGGCAAGGTTTTGGTAGCGGGGGGGGGGGGGGGGGGGGGGTGGGGGGGGGGGTTTACAGGGGTGGCTTCTGTAAGAAGCTGCTGGAAGCTTCCCCTGTGTTTGAGAGAGAGCGAGCCCATACCAGCGGGACTAAGACGGACCCGCCGCCGGCCAAGGCCGAGCCAATCAGTGATAGTGGTAACACCACTGTGATAACATTTTTAAGAAGGAAAAAAGTTGGGACAGAGAGAAACAGCTGCCGGAGTGAGGAGTGAGAACATGTAAGAGAAACAACCCTGCGGACACCAAGGTCAGTGAAGAAGGAGGGGGAGGAGGTGCTCCAGGCGCTGGAGCAAAGATTCCCCTGCAGCCCATGGTGAAGACCCTGGTGAGGCAGGCTGTCCCCCTGCAGCCCAGGGAGGTCCACGGTGGAGCAGATCTCCACCTGTAGCCCGTGGAAGACCCCACACCGGAGCAGGTGGGTTCCCAAAGGAGGCTGTGACCCCGTGGGAACCCCACGCTGGAGCAGGTTCCTGGCAGGACCTGCGGATCTGTGGAGAGAGGAGCCCATACTGGAGCAGGTTTTCTGGCAGGACTTGTGACCCTGTGGGGGACCCACGCTGGAGCAGTGTGCTCCTGAAGGACTGCACACTGTGGAATGGACCCATGCTGGAGCAGTTTGTGAAGAACTGCAGCCCGTGGGAATGGCCCATGTTGGAGGAGTTCATGGAGGACTGTCTCCCGTGGGTGGGACCCCACGCTGGAGCAGGGGAAGAGTGTGATCAGCCCTCGCCCTGAGGAGGTGAAGCGGCAGAAAATAACGTGTGATGACCATAAACCCCATCCCTGTCCCCCTGTGCTGCTGGGGGGGCTTGGTGGTGAAATCCGGGAGTGTAGTTGTGCCCGGGAAGAAGGGAGGGGTGGTGGGAAGGTGTTCTGTTCTTACCTTGCTCTGGTTGATCTGTAATAAATTGAGTTAATTTTCCCAAATTGAGTCTGTTTTGCCCGTGACAGTTATAGTGAATGATCTCTCCTGTCCTTATCTCGACCCGCAAGCTTTTTGTTATATTTTTTCTCTCCCCTGTCCAGCTGAGGATGGGGAAGTGATAGAACGGCTTTGGTGGGCACCTGGTGTTCAGCCAGGGTCAACCCATCACAACTGCAGATTTTTTTAAAGAGAAGTAGTTAATTGACTTGAAACTTTGATCTCCTAAATAAGAAGACAAGACCATCACTGGAAGATGACCAAAATCAGGTGCTTGGATGTTTCTAGCAGAAGCAAATTTAGGGGAGTCTCTCTAAAGACAGGCATGAATAATTTGTAATTTGAAGACAAAAATTTTAAAGTGATGGGCTTTTCTAGAACACACCTAACAAGCATTATTGACATCAGAAAATGAAAAGCTTCAGACTTCAAACAGTGACATTAAACAGAAAACATAATTCTACTAGGATGATCATATTTTTCATGTTCTCAGGTAAAGACACTGCTGGTCACAAGAACATGAACTGAACCACATAATGTTCATACCCAGAGTACGTGCTTTAAATTAAAAAACAGGATAACTTTACTATCCATTTTCTGCATTCAACAAATATTGTTATACACTACTTATAAGTATTAATTTTACGTATGTAAATTGAAACAGCTATGTGCCTTACCTGAAAAACCTACAGCACAATTCATTTCATATGAAGGATCATCCAGAATTTCCATAAGCATGAATTCCAGCACCATATAAACAACTCCAATCAGCACTGAAAATACTGCAATTATGTATGCAAACCATATGCTCTTAAGCTTTTTTTCCAGCATTATACCCTTCCAAAGCATGGAAATCATGTTATAATATAAATGCCAGTCATCTGCATGGTGGACAGGAGAAAGCAGTAAACGCTGCCAGTTCCTTCTGTAGAAGCCTTCATTTACACTGATACACACTTCAGGCAGTGGCCTCACAGGATTCAGAAAGAGAAAAATGTTTAGTGCAAGTACCCCAAGGGTAACAGAAGGAATATTCTGGACACCAACTTGAGAAATTTGATAAAGCAGCAAAAGCAGTCCAGCATTGACTCTTCCCTGCCTTCGTTGCATTATTACTTCTTATTCAAAAGAACGTGAAGATTATTTCGATGTCTAGTCTTTTGTTCAAATTCAAAACCATACACGTTTTGGAAATTCTGAAAGAAAAGAGACAACTGCATTATTATACATATACAGGGGTGTTTTCAAGCTCATCACTGGTTTTGTTTTGGTTGTGTTTTTTTAAACACAGCAAATTCTTCAAGCTAATCAGCTAAGATCTCTTCTTTAAATCAGAACAAAAATTCAAATGAGAAAAAAAAAAAAATCACAATTTTTAAACTGGTCTAAGACACAAATAAAAGGGATTTATACAGTTAATCCAGACATGCATTGTGAGAAAAAGGAGTCTACAACCTCTCTTTCATGTCCCTGGACAGGCTTTACTTCATCTATAAAATTCCTGGGTGTTCTACACATTCTTATTAATAACCTGACTCAGAATTATTAAAATTTCAGGAAGGCAACCAGTTAAAAATTCTTCTCTAGAGTCTCGGTTCTCAGGCTTCCTATCTTTGCTACATATATAATTTTTTTCATGACCATTCTTCCAACCTTTACAAATATTCAATACAAGCTAAGAATGAAAATTAAAAGTTACAATTTCAAAAAGTAACAGAGACACAGCTAAGTACCCCTAAACGTAAGCTTTGAAAATTGTTATTGCTTTCCTAGTGACTAGAATTCAATGTCTAGTATAAAAGTATGCAATGGAGAAAAAAAAACTGTAGGAGGAAATCATATACAAGAACAGCATATAAAATTTCCAGACAGTTATAGCAAAATATTAATCTCTGCCCTATTTATGCCAGATAAAATGGAGGATTAAAAAGGGCTATAAAAGTTCTAGATCTAGCTAGAAATAAGGTTACTATGGCAGAAACTGAGGAAGAGCATTGAGCTAAACCGTGCAAGCCTATAAAGAGAGGAGGGAGGAAGCTGCATTGGAGAATACAGCACAAGGTGATGTAGAGTTTCTAAAGAGCAGAACCACCTACAAAAGACAGGAAGAATTTCAAGTAGCTTCTGAGGGCTACCCCAACTTGGCCAGTACTACTATTTTAAGTTCTCAGAACTCTCCAAGGTGGCACAACAATAGCGTGGCCAGTCTTCTCCACCTTTAGGATGCCAGTTCTTTGCTGAACTATTGAAGATATGTCATGCATTATTTCACACATAAATATCAACTATCAAAGTCAGCAAAATACACTTACTCTTCAAAACTTTGCCATCAGGTTGCAAATGAAACTTCCTGAAATATCTAGATACATACAAAATTCTCATCTCAACATCCCATTTACCTCCCTTCCCATTATAATATAAAATAGTTAGAATAAGTTGCTAATATACTAACTTTTTATTTAGTTTAAATTCCTTTCCAATTCATCACATCAAATGCTTCCCCTGCAAACATTTTTTATTAGATAAACAAGCAACAATCTAATTCTTCTGGAGGACAGCAGAAAAAAACTTGATGCCTTTACAAGGAAAAAAGGACAACAGCTCAAGATGCAAAATCTAACATTCTACGTTATATCTGTTAGGATTTGCTAAGTTTCACACTTCTACAGATCATTGGTATGCCTGCAAACACTTTACTAAACATTTTTCTTTAGGTATTCAGAATATCATTAGTAATTTGATCAGGTTGCACCACACAAAGTGAACACATGGAAAAGAAGGAAATAACCTCTGAATGATGTAATCCTATAACAGCAAAAGAAGCTAAGAAAACTGCACAGTGCTGAACATCAAAGATGATCATCCAGGGGCCAGCCTACCTCCTCTACTTACATCTAAGTGAGAGGACCATGTACTTCCATGCTAGCACACACATATAATTAATCAAGGCCACTTCTTATAGTTAAGTTATTCTGATCTCTGGATTTCTCTTTAAATTGCATTTATACTTATTATAGCACTTTAAGAGAAGGAAAAAAACCCTGGTAGTGTCCTCAAAACAACTGTAGTAGAACAGAATGCAAGTAAACATATTTGCTACATTAAAAGGAAATTCACCGCATTTTTTCCCATGGTCTAATCTCAGAGATGCTACATTAACATCTAAGCCTTGCCTAAAACAAAGTCGAAAGAGCAGAAACACACTTTATACCAGGCCTCTTGAACACATAACTAACTACTCTGGTACCTTTAAAAACCAGTTTCTAATCCTCACAGTTTAACTACAGACTACAGCTGTAGTCCCTACTAAATTAAAATGAGCTAAGACCTCTTAAAGCGTAAATTGATTGTTGCAGATAATAATTAACATTGTCAACCTTTGACTTTCTAATATCAACATTAGAAAAAAAATACTGAGATAATCACAAGTTTAATCAATGTAATTCTCTTTTTCCACACTACATGCTCTGATACCAGGTATACAAACACCCCCAAACTGTTCTTACATGCATCTGCCCAAACCCCTGACTTGCCTCATACCACTGACACAGCTACATTTTTTCCACCACAAAACAGCAGACAAAAACTGTTAGAATTTAAAAGTCAACATCATTTAAAAACAAGTTACACAGAAACTCCAAAAATCTTGCCATACCACTTTGTTCAAACTGCCAAATACTACAGTGTTACTTTTTAAAGTTTCCACCCCCTCTTTTGATACTTTCTAATTTCCAATTTAAATATTTTTAACATACCTGCACCTAGGAAGAGAAACCCTCATAGAGCACATATCTGTACAATAATCATGTAACATGACTGGGAATGGTTTGCACCATGATTACAGTAGTGCTATGTATTATAAATCATTCCCATTATTTGGAACAATCAAAAATGTCAGCCAAGACATATCATATGTTTGATTATAAAGGAAAAAGACATAAGAAAGAAAACAGTAGTTATTTGAGAGCCTTCTGGAATGCAAGTCACTTAAAATATATAGGGCTTTCAACTGTTTGAACATTCTTGCTCAGCGTCTACTGTGTTTATTAGAAGTCTAATGAGGTTTGAAACAATGAAGCACTTATTACTTTTTCTTTTTTGAAAACATGCCACCCACTTCAAAATGTACAAATTTCCAGAACAGACTTGAAATGGACATTTGTCTTGCATCTAGCCTGCCACGTGTCTGCATTTTTGTCACCTACTCAAGATAAATGTCTGAACTAACCATTCCCGGAATTTGTTTGTTTGTTTTGTACTAACCAAGTGCAAAGCATTTAAACTTTTATTTTTACTGTGAAAACCCCCCTTACTCATTTGACAACCATAAAATATTATGACTTCATATTACTGAAAAATCATGTAATAAAGTAAATAATTTAGTAAATACCAGTTAAAATTAAATGTTGTACTGTCTTTTCTTACAGCCATAATTTGAAGTTAGAGGAAAAGAATCCCCCTGTACCCTTGCTCCCCCCAAAATGGACATAACTACCCTGAAATTTTGATTTATTTTTATGTGAAGCAAAATCTAGCCCATTATTATTTTTTCTTTTTGGGAGAAGGGTAAAGTAAAAAAAAAAAATCACATCATGACATAAGCCTAGATTTTTATGAATAGAGAGAAGCATATAAAATCTCATTCCCACCAATGGTGAATGCAGTCAAGATCTATAGATTTTACTGTTATCTGCATGGCACATCCTGATCTTCAGACCTGTCACCAACATTCCCTCTAGAACTGCTTTGTTCTTCTCGTTGCTTTGCAAAAATGATTTGTAATGGAGGCACTTTAGCATTGTATAATTCTTTACTGACAGAAAAAAAAAATCCCAGGGTTACTCTTTCAGTTCAGATCAGGAGTATGATTTTGAAGTGAATTTCTCCATTGCCCCCACTTCACCATGGAGTGGCCTGAGTGTGCATGAACTAGTCTCTTTTCAGACGAAACTAAACCAGATGTGTTCAGGAAAGAACCCAATGCACTCCATAAAATTTTGCACATTCAGCCTACGTGTCCAGATTAAAGCTACACCAATGTAAAAAACACCTGAAACATGCGAAGGATGAGTATCAGATCCTAAGCATAAACCATTTCACACTACAGGTAAGCCTCAACGGGCCCACACTACGTGTCTATAAAGATACAGTCTCAGGGTACAAAGACTTATCCAAGTAAAGACTGAAATAGAGTGTTTTTAGGGAAAAAGAAGGATCCTACACAGGAAGCAGAAGCAAACTGTAAACTCTTTTACTACTGGCCTCAAACTTTGGAAGGAGGGAGGAAGGCAGGCATAACAGAAAAAAACAAATGCAAGAAAAAGCTCAAAAATTTGAAACATAATGAATCATCCTGTTTAATACATATGCAAGGAGAAGGTCAACCACAAGCTGTCACTTACAGTAAGCTTTGAAACACATAGTCAATTACGTAGTTCATAACAAAAGACAAGGTTGTGATGAAATTATAAAAGTAATCACTTTATTAAGAATTACTTCTGGATTAATCAAATGTGCCCTTAAAGGGCACAACGTGCTTTCATTCACAAAGGAGTACTGAACTTCAAACTGAAAAAACCACAACATTTCAGAATAGATATAAGAAGTCATACACCTGTAATAAAAATTATTAAAATGACAAATGATTAATGACTTAAAATAATTTAAGTCAGTAACTACCTTGCTGAAAGAAAACAATACAAAGTTAAATATCAACATAAAATGACTGCATAAAAGGCTATGTCACAAAGTCTTTTTTCTTTTTTAATGTCCCACATTTTATTTTAAATGTCCTTCAAAGTTTTCTGTGAGAATAAGGAAGTTCCTGTGACTCTTATGTCTGCTTCAGCATGAAAACTGAAAATGTGTTATAGTTCTTTAATCCTCTTAAGTATTACTAAAAAGAAGACCTTAACAACATAAGCTTTTAAGCTAACAACTTCAACTTAAGACTGAAAATTGTGTTCTGAAGGGTGTGACAATTACTATTCACAATAAAATATATACATGTTAAACAATACACACCAAGAATACTTCTGGACACCTTAACCCAAGATAAATGAGACAGTTTTCAGAGGAAAGAACAGAAAGGAATAGGTCAAATCTCATACTTTGCCTCACATCTGAAGTATGAACATTTGAGACACTAAGCATATAGGCTTTTAATTGCCTCATTAGTTTGACTACTGCTATTTAATCTAAAAAGAAAAATACTCAGAGGCTGCAACCTGTCCATCCTTCAGGTAAAATACAGAGTTATTCAAATTGTTTCATTGTAATTATTAACTTGCAACATCACTGGAAGCGCTGCCAATTCAGGACTCGTGTTTTCATTCACAAAAGACAAATCAATTTACTTTATATATTTATCAAATATTTAAATTTAATTAGAATCAATACACAAATCTAAACATCAGAATGAGCATCCACTGGACTCTTCTTTAAGGCTTATCATTGTAAAGACCAGTGTTGTGGTTTAACCCCAGCCAGCAACTAAGCACCATGCAGCTGCTAGCTTATTCTGACCTCCCCACCCCCCCAGTGGGATGGGGAGAGAATCGGAAGGAAAAAGTTAAAACTCATGGATTAAGATAAGAACAGCTTAATAGAACAAAAAGGAAGACACTAATAATTATAATAATAAAAACAATAAAATGACAATAATAGTAAAAGAATTGGAATATACAAAGCAAGTGATGCACAATGCATTTGCTCAGCACTCACCAACTGATGCCCAGTTAGTTCCCGAGCAGCAATCCCCTCACCCCGCCACCCTGGCCAACTCCCCCCAGTTTATATACTGGGCATGACGTCACATGGTATGGAATATCCCTTTGGCCAGTTTGGGTCAGCTGCCCTAGCTGCATCCCCTCCCAGCTTCTTGTGTCCCTCCAGCCTTCTTGCTGGCTGGGCATGAGAAGCTGAAAAATCCTTGACCTAGTCTAAACATTACTTAGCAACAACCGAAAACATCAGTGTGTTATCAACATTCTTCTCATACTGAACACAAAACAGAACACTATACCAGCTACCAGAAAGAGAATTAACTCTATCCCAGCCGAAACCAGGACAACCAGTTATATTCTCTGTCATCATTTGAGACTGACACTGTTACTAAAATGTGCTGAAGATAACTATATTTTATCCATCTGCCTTCACCTCCTACATAGCATCCACTTCTAATTCAAAGTCTTCAAATTATTTCAGTTTGACACTGACACTGAAGTCATAGCAAGCAACACTTCCTTATGCTACGCAAAGACACAGCATGTAGAACCAACGAGCTTCCTTAGGCCACTCTCAGGGACACACAAACTTGAAAGTTTTAATGCAAGCAGAGGTCGGTCTGATTGTCCAAACAGTCCCTTGGTTCTAAGGAGCTACTCCACCACTATGTACAGCTAGAATCAACTGCACATTTGCTCTGTCAGAACTTCCCTCAGAGCCAACAAAGTTGACTAAGCATGGACTGGAAGACTTATTCTGAAAATTACATTATGCATTTCAGACACCACCTTGACCCCCAAGCTGATACAACGCACTGCAGGCAATTTACACATTGGGCATTAGACTGCAGCCAGAATCTAAACAAAACCAGCGATCCTAAGTTGCAAGAATAAAAATAAAAGCTACTAGTTAAAAAAAGGCAAAAAAAAAAATCCCGTAGTAGCAATATGAGAAATATTATTTGATGTAACAAAGTCTTCGAAACCTCTTCAGATTGTGAAAAATCAGAACAATTACTGAAAACTTCTTTACACTGTGATCCAGGAAATTATTGAAAATAAATGCATTATGTGACTAATCTACCACTGAACTCATTCCTTCCTGATCTTTCAGTTTCTCTTAAGTTTTCCTTCACTGAAAATAAAAAAATAAAAAATAAAAAAACAAAAAACAAAAAACCAGAAAGAGTCTCTTCAGGATTTATACAGGAGCCAAAACAGCAATTTGTTACCACTGCTTTTTTTTTTTTGTTAGAAAAAAACTAAAAGCAACACAAGAGATAGTTATTTCTAAATTTATGTCACATATAATTAGACAGACCATTTTTGAGCAAGCTAGAAAGAAAAAGGAGTATGTCAATGGATAATTTCTTTCTTTGAAGCATCAGCTGTTGCTGAACCTCTATGGTCAGTTAGTCAGAATTACTTTATCATGATATTTTGAGGGGAGATAATGGACAACTTAAGTCCCTTACCAGTTTTGCGGAAGGAAAGGGACATGGAAGGGTTTGATAATTATTCTTACTATCCCCATCTCTCAAAAGATGGTAATTAATAACTATCTCTCAAAACACTATAATGCATCTACACATAATTCAAGTTAGAGAAGTAAAATATAGTTGTATCACTGTACTGGTGAAGGTGAGGGGATATCACACTTGTAAAAAAAAATTCAGAACAGTGGACTACAGATTAGGCCACAGTTAAAAGTTTTAACTTCACAGAAGTTTAACTACTTTAATTAGGGCCAGTGGTTTTGGGGTTTCGGGGGTTTTTTGTTTTGGTTTTTTTTGTTTGTTTTTTGTTTTTTTTTTTACTTGATTGCAATACTTACACTTCTATAAAACTGGGTAATTATACCAGAAGAGCATCCTCCTTTATCTCATGAATTTTGTAATATAATTAAAATCAAACAGCCAATGCTTCCCTGACTCCACTTCAGAAGTATGAAGCACAAGGGCTCTTACAAGTTTAGCATTCCTTAGTTTGTGTTGCTTCAAAGGAAAATTTGTCTTCAGTTTGTAGTAGAAAGGAAGGACAGGAAGCATACTTTCTAATGAAATCCATTTTAAATCATACTTCTTAAATACACAAACAATTCAGAAAAATACCCTTTCTAGTTTTAGCGTTAACTCTCATCAAGACCTCGAATCTCTGAATTAACAAAATGCAGCTCCAGGAAGAACATAAGTGTGCCATCTCAGGAAATTAAAGCAACTCAGGTATCATTAAATGCATTTTACAAACAACTGAATTACTTAAATTCAGTATTTACACAAACATAAGAAAGTTTACCAAATATAGCTGAGGTACATTTGTCACTGTTTCTCCTTTGATACAGGTGCAAGTTATTTGCACTTTTGGGTTGCTGGGGGTTTTTTTACCATTTTATTTTAACAATAAAGTAGTTCTGGTCAGTCTGTTCTGTTTGTTGTGTTTGTTTTTTTAAATCAGCTGATTATTTACATAACCTGTAAAAAAATACTGCTGTAGGGTAATGGAGTAAATTAAAAACCAAGAATGTTGAAGCCACCCAACTATGATGGGAAGCAGCGCATATTACAGTGTCACTGCATTCAAAATGAATTTGCTGCAGTTTACTGATAAGACAGGCGTATCTGGGGTTGGGACCTCGGGAACCAGCACCGTCACATCCCCCGTTTTTGACGTGACAGACACTCTCTACTCCTGCAGGCACTGCTCCCTTCAACCGTCTCGAAAGCACTCGCAAGAGCAAAGTCCTACAGAACCCGGGGCGGGGCGGGGGAGTGTAATGTCAGGAGTTGTTAGAGTGGGAGATACTAGGCATTTACGCGATTTCTGAAACTCAGTTCATTTCCATAAAACTTCGCTCCGCCACTCTGCTTCCAGCGGAGGGCGACTTACAAGAAGCCAGCTCCAGAGAGCTAACGGCACCAGGGGAAGCCTTCCCCAGCCCAGACGCTTCTGCAGTGCTTTTGTTACGGTGGACCGGACGGCCTCCTGCACAGGACGGCGGCGGCTGGCCGGACGCGACACCCAGGCCCGGGCTGCGCCCCTCGCGCCCGCCTCGCCTCAGGGCCGGCTCCCGCCCTCCGCCGAGGAGGAGCGGCCGCCGCGTGCCGGGGCCCTCGCGCCGCCTCGCCGGCCGCCGCCGCAGCCAGCCCGAGCCCTGCCAGCCCCGCGGCGGGCCCAGCCGGGGCGGGCCGAGGGAGCGGGGGGACCACCCCCGCCGGGAGGAGGCGGCAGGGCGCCGCGGAGCCGGCTGCCGCCTCCCCGTCCCCGCGCGGCGGCGGGCGAGGGCACCAACCGCGCCGGCGGCGGCGCGCGCCCCCTCCCCGCCTCAGCACTCACGTTCTCCGACGCGCGCAGCGGCGGCGGCGGCACCAGCCCGGGCCCTCCCGCTGCGCCACGTGACCCGACCGCCACTCAGCGGCGAGGGAGGCGGTTTCCAGCCCTGTCCTCCGTGCTATCCGCGGCCGCGCATGCGCCGGCAGGCGTCCGGCCCGCCGCGGGCGTCGTCCATCGGGGAGGCGGGCGGTGTGTTGGGGGGGGGGGGGTCGGTTGCACCTGCGGCCGCGCTGCGAGGGTCCCGCTGGCGGGGGACGTTACTATTGACGCGGAGTAGCCGGGCCCGGGCAGTAGCGCGGCCCAGGGGCGGCAGGCCGACACCAGGCCCAGTGCCACTCGCGCCCGGTTTCTGCCCTGTAGCTCAGAAGGGTGCCGCCCAGGAGTGGGCGAGGGCCTCCTGTTAGCTTTATCTGCACTGCAGGCGGGAGGGGGTGGTGTTCAGGCGGATACGAATTGGCGAAGATAAGGGGGTGTTTAAGAGCGGGTGAGGAGCACGCTGGCTTTTAAGCAGAGCCCCTCAGCGAGTACGTTCTGGTGAAATACCGGCTCCAGGTCATAAAAGGTGCTTGACTTCTCAGTTGGAAGGCCTTAAATTGTGTTTATTCTAATAATGCCTGTGAAAACATTGGTTACTGGTACAACTTAACATTAAAATGCATAATTAGGTTCCCTTTGAAAATGTCTTGCTGCACATGCAAAACAGTAACTAGCTCTGCAACTTTAATAGTTCAACAGCTTTTTTTTTTTTTTTTTCAAGCATTAAAGGCAATTGGATGAACGTGTTGGTTTCACTTGCACAGAGTACTAGTCACTGGTGCTAAGTATTATTCCCCAAATTTGATACAGATACCTAGACTTCAAGCTTTGTTAATACAGTAGGGAATACATTGAGCAAATTATAAATGCCTAAAATAATAGGTTATCATGGAAATGTTGGCAAGCTGATGGTGCAAATATGTGACTAGAAATGAATCATACAAAATTCATAGCCAAAGCTACATGTAAACGGCCCTATTTTGCTGTCATTTATGTGGCACTTAGGTTCCATAGAACATTTTGGCAACTCATACATGTATGTCATAGAATTTATAAGAAAATTGTATTCTGCCCTTCCAAAAACAGCACACAGCTCAGCAGACTGGCAGGCACGAAAGGGGCTGAATTCCTAGAAATAGGGTGGAGATCAAGTTAAAGAAGCAGGCTTTGCCAAAACAAGCAACTTCAGCATAGTCTTCTCTTCCAAGAATGAACAGAAGCCAAAAGAGGACGGCAGATTCAGTGTGTGCCACCATTTAGACACGTTATCTTAAGCTCCCTAGTTTTGGCACATTTAGATCTGTTACCTCAATTAATGCTAATCATAATAATTTGTAGAAATCACAGGATGTGGGAGTTATAAATGCCTAGACTGATAGATTTTCAATCATACACCAGGTTTTCTATAATTGGCACCATTTTCTGTAATAGCATACTCCATTTTCATGCAATCACAATTCCAGTCTGTAATTCTTAAAGATGCAGTATTTACTGCCTGAGTAAAGGTCCATATCTTGCTACTGGATTTACAAGTCCTGAGGTTGTCGTTCTTTTCTGGGACCTAGAAGATCTGGATGTCAATCTTAGTTCACTTCCTGGGTCAACCTGAGCAATCATTTATTAATATTTCATCTTTTCAGGTCCTTATGGATACGGCACGGATAATCAAAATCACAGGAACAATGGGAGGCTACGTAGGTGAGTGATGTGTTCAGATGCTATAATTAATAGGCCACATATGTAGATAGATTAAAAAAAAAAAAAAAATTGTACTTTTTAGCCAAGTGTAGGATTTGATACCCATTAAGTTCTTAAAATTTGTTTTCTTCTTGTTCTATACAAATTTTGCTAAAAAAAATGCAGATCTGGAATATTTTATACTTGCATAAATAGCTAGTTCTATTGGGTTTGCGGGTCAACTGACCCCACTGGTTAGAAAAAAAAACCAAAACACCTGCTGCTCTCTTTCTTTAACTTCAGGCCATGATTTACCTCATGGATTTCTTTTACCTTTTTGTCTGAATGTTCATTTTTCTGATCAATAAACTTGAATAAAATGAGAAATACTGTTTGCAAACTACAACTTTTTTTTTATGGAAAAATTCAAAAGTTGATGAATTTTATTTCTTTAGCCTTGCTCATACATCCATGCGATTACCCAGCTTTCCTCAACATGAAACATGTTCTTGAGTAAGAATAGCAATTCAGTTTGGCTGAAGGGCTGGCACATAAAAGGTTAGTTGAGTTCATGTAAGACAATATCCCTTTCCATTTCAGCGACTATTAACAGTATAGGTTCTGTTTCCTAGTCATGGCTGGCCTGATTAGAAAGAAAATTCAATACTTGGAAAGAAAATAAGGAAGAAATAAACAAAAACATCATTTTCATAACCCATGTACACTTAGCACAGGAGTGACGCATACGGTTAGCACTGCTTACGTCTTACTGCTAACTATATAATCCATGTAAATATTTATAATACAGCTATTATCAGTGTAAACATACAGCTTAGTCATGTGTTGACCCATAATGAAAAAGTGACATTGAGATCTTTGCTTAATAGCACAAGGTTTAAACAGGTTTTTGAAGCAGTAGAGCAGGTCTCAGAATACTCATTTTTTCTGAGATTTATACCGAGGCTTTTCAACATGAAATAATTGGGAAGGAACAGCCTGCTATGGAATGCATGGATGCAAATTAAATCCGTATCTGAAGGATATGTTTTTAATTAATGCTGGGAATCTGATAGCAGCATATTTGAAACACTGTGTATGTTAATCTTGAAGGGACTAGTTAGGACTAGTCCACAAATGTAAGAAGAATGTCAAAGCATAGTTATGGTAAAGGAACTGTGACTTTTCTAGGCTGTCAGTATGTGACAGTGTTTACAAATAGAAGAAGAGAGAAGCAGTAACTCAGAATTTGATACATGGAATATTATGAGTCTGTCAGAAAATTAACAAAATACAGATGCTTAAAGGATCAGTTTAAACATGTTACTAGTTTATATACAGCTATTGTACCACTGCTACCATTCTGGTTCTGAAAACAACATAACGCTTTGGAAACCGTGGAGGCAAGCCCTTCTGAGAGATACATACAGAAATACGATCTGATAGCAAATGTTTTGTATGAATTCAGGGCTTGCTCTTTCAGAGTCTTTGATCTGACATTAACTTTGTCATTGCTATGTAGCCCACCCATACTAACTTTTCCTTAGCTGGTGATGTACTTTCTCCAGTTCAGCTGCCATTACCACCCGCACTATAGCTTTATAATACGATATGGACAAATGGAGTGAAAAATGTAGATGCTTTCTCTCCAGCTTATAGAGATAAAAAGGAATATATCCTGGAGGTTCTTGATCTGTTCATATAGTCTGCCGGAAGGAATAGAAGAAACATCTGGTGGAAAATAAAAGAGTGTATTGGTCTGAACGTGGGCCGGAAGAAACGGACTAACATCAAAAAGGTTTCACAACACTTACAGCCAAAGGGGCCTTTGATCACCTAGTCACCTCCTGCTTATCCAGATACTTCCACATTGCATTGAGAGACTTCAGTTAAACCAAAGCATTTTCATCCTCAAAAGCCTAAGCTGTTGTATTTGACCAGAAGAGAAGAGAGTAGACCAAAAGGCAGTATTAAGCAAGTTAATGTGTGAAATACGCCAAGAAGATGGTACCAGGCAATCCCTCTACACAACTAAAGGGCTTTCTAAAAAAAGGTATCAAAGAGAACATAATTTGAGATCACTGGTGAAAAAAAACCTATAATGTAAAAAGTTATTGGTTATGGAGTAACCAGAGTAACCTGCTGTCATCTAAAATTGATTTTAAAATACGTATATGCAAGCATTTATCTTAATTTTGCTTGACCGTAGGAATGTTAAATAATCATTACTAAAACAGTCTGAAAGTTGTTTACCATAATAATACTATAGGCAGAAAATATTCTGTTGAATACAGTTCTTTTTTCAGTGGCAACATAATTTACATCTCATCATTCACAGTTTATACAAATCATGAAGTTAAAGTACATTCTGCTGCTGGCAGGGAATTTTTTTAATACTGTAGCTGTGAAAATTTTGTGATTATTTCCCATTTCTATAAAGCATTCACATAATGTTTTCCTTTATGGAAAGATGGGTTTTGATCCAATTTTTAATGACATTTTAACTGCTTTATAACATGGATGTATCAGTAATCTGGTGATATCTTTGTGTGCTCCATTGGCCTGCAGGATGCCAGGACAGTGGAAGCAATGTGCTCCCCCAGGGAGATGAAACGTTGATTTGTAGTACTCCCAGGTTCCCAGCTCTCAAAGTTGGGCTAATCCAGAGGCAATACTGGAGGGCTTTATCTGGCACTCCTTGTAAAGAAGGATTTGTCAAAGATAGTAAAGGAATTTCTCCAGAAATTACATTAAGCCCCCTTTTGGAAGTCTTTTGTTGCTCTGTATTTTCTCATGGATATATAAGTAGAGTTCAGGTTCTGCATGTTTTTGTCTTTTTACGCTAACCTTGGTTCTACAACGTATATGCTCACGAACCCAACTCATGTCCCCTGCAGAGAGGTTCAGAGGCAGAGGTAGGGGTGGGGAAGCATTTGGAAGATGGGCTGATACCAGTGGAAGACTGTTTCTAAAATTTTACTTCACGAGTCAATCTTTTTATTTCTGTGTTCGTGCAATGAGAGAAGCTATATTTCCCTTAGAAGTTGGAGCCCCAGAAGTAGTGAGGAGGCATAGTATGTCATAATACTCATAATATTCATAATATTGAAATGGGAGTTGATTATTTGTTTTTGGTTTATGTTCGTTTTGACTTAATGGGCTTTCTAAAGTTGTCTTTAACATATTAAGTTTTATTTAACAAAACTAAGCCTAACAAAGGCATCTGTCGTGGTCTCAGAGCGCACTGATAGGCCTGAATTGCCCTGACCAGCCTCATTTGGGTCCCTCTACCCGCACCCCCTGCCTGGGGGCTCAGGAGCTCCGTTTAAGGTCGGCCCCAAGGCTTCAGGCTCTTCTTTAGGGGGGCTGTAGCAGTGGTGGTCTCCATCTCCACCACAGCCCTGCCCTGGCTATGGGCCCTGCTGAGCCAGGCCTGGGCTGATGGCTCAATCTAGCCATCCTGGTGCTGTGTCCAGTCCTGACTTCTCGGACTTGCCTCTGACCTGCCTCATCGCTGTGGGTTGCACTGTGATTTGGGCTCTTGGTTGAACCCAGCTGCCAGCCCTGGACCTTCCCTGCCCCTTGCTCAGGTACCTTGGGGCTGGGGCCACTTCACATAGGTCGTTCCAGAGTAAGAAAGAGGCAGATATGATATTCCAGGCAGCAAATCTGAAGGTGGCAATTCAAAGCTGGTAAGCTCTATCAAAGCATTATTTTAATTTTTTTCATTATTGGCTCTGTTTTTAAAAGAGGCGGTAGAAATTACAAAGCTGCTGTAGAAAGAAGTAAATTAAGTGAAGATCAAACTGGCTTTTTGAAGCATTTAAGTGTTTTTAGCATAGAAAATAATGTATGAATTATAATCAAACTAAGTAAAAGTACTCAATATCACCAAACCTAGGAGCTTGTATTTTGTAAATAAGTGTTACTCAGGTTCAGCTCAGGAGAAATTTCACTCTAACCTGGCAAAACAGAATTTTCTGGCAAATATATTTTTTGATCAGCAAGTATAGATGGGAAAAGCGGACAAGCTTTCAGGTGCACAATACTTTATTCAGATCTGAAATAGAAGCAGTGGACTTCAAAGTTAAATAAAAATTGAGAGCCGTTTTTCTTGATTACCTTTAGAGCATACTGGAAATTACACATAGCAACTGAGTGGAAATAACTGGTGAATCTGCTGGGGATGATGCTTTTTCTTGTGTTTGTATAGGAAATGAGCATCGGTCTTTAGCTTGGTTTTGAGCAGCAAGTTTCCCCCCTGTTTTTATGGTAGTGCTGTTGTAGCCATAATGGTCTCCTCAGGACAAAGAAGTGTGTAGACAGACATAGTACTGCTTGTTGGTGGCACCAACAAATACAGATGGTAGCCTCCATGTTGTATGTCTGCGATGGCCTCCTGTGACATGCAGCTGAGGCTCAGAAATGGTCTGCCATGGTGCAGTCACTGTGCCAACAGCTGCAACAGGTTGCTGTCCTACTGCTCTTGGTTATTTTCCACTCTGCTGAAGATGATTGCCTGTTAGTCCTCTGCTGATAGAGCATTCTAATCTTCTTTAAACAAAATCATGAGGCTTAGGTGCTTGGGATCAGATCAGCCTGCAGGCGCTGGGTGGGGCTGGAGCAGGCAAGATTCACATCATCCCCTGCATGTGCTGAGCGGAGGCAGGACAGCTCCCAGGTAGAACAAGTAATCTAGCCCTGGGCTGTCCTGGCCCACAAGCCATCTCCACAGTGGGAATCTCACACTTCAAAGGCCACCTCTGGAACAAAGCAGAGGTCAGGGCAGAGGACTTGCGATTGGCGTGGAATGAGCACCGACAAGGGCATAAAGATAGTGCTTGGCCATCTGCATGGCTGTTTATGCAAACTTTCGAGGACTTGTTCAGGTTTCTGGGGATCTTCCAGCTTTCTAGGTAGAAGGGCAAGTTTTTCAGCCCTTAGTGAGATGAACCCTCCCACTTCCCAGAGTCAAAGAATTCCCATAGAGATTGCCCTGGGGACCTCTTCCTCCTCTCCTAAAAACTTGGGAGAGTCTATTTGCAGCTTTTTCTTTCAGCAACTGAATAATACGTATTTCTGCTACCTGTCACATTTATTTTGATTATTCATTCTGTGTTTTAACTTTGATCTGTGTCCAATGAGCTTGAGAAATATATTTTTTAATTACTTTCCTTGTTCTCTTTACTGGCTTTCCCTCTGTAAAATAATGGTCTCTGGCAGCTTTTTGGCTTTTGGCATTGCAGAGTACCTAGATCAGTTACAATGAGGTGACTCAGCGTTCTGCACAGCCGCTTGTGAAGATTTCAGCCAGGCCTTTGCTTGATTAATGAGCATTGGCCTATTCTCAAGACAAATTCATGCTGGATTTTGCCCAAGGGCTACAGAGTGGGCACTCCAGGGAATTTAGTGGAAGAAATCTGTACTTGAAATGACTTTTCTTTGAGATCTGTTTACTTAATGATTGCTTGCTTGAAGGTAATACCACTGATAAGGAGGAAAAGCCAGTCAAAAATGTAAAGAGAAGTACTTTCACTAGATTTTTTTTCTCCTGTTTGTGTATTAAAATCAGCTCTCAGAGGAAAAATTATATGGCAGACCCTATACTGGGCCAAGTCCCCGAGGTCAGTGGGAGCTCACAAGATGTTAGCTTGCATCTGCCTGGTGCCTTTCAACAGTGGTATTTGTGACACTGGGGACTTAGTGAGCAGTAGTCCCCCTTTTGCCCCTGCCAGAGCAGCTTTCCTCAGTGATGACTGACATACCCACGTTGATATTGATCACCAGCCACATATATGAGCATCTTTTAGCTGATTTCCTGAAAAATTAGTGTGTGGCAATTTTACCTGCTCGCTGGCCTCCCCCAGTAACTTCTGAATCAACTGACCAGCGTCAGTCTCATCTGACAGAAGCGTGGGTTGCTCAGCCACCCATCTCACAGAAGTGTGCAGCTCTACCACCTCCTGCAGCTGCCCCTCATGGTCAGTCTTTTTGGTGAGGATAGCTGCTCTGTGCCACGTGATGGGAACGGCCAAGGGTGTGCATGCAAATCCCAGAGCTGAGCTCAGGTACCAGAGGCATGGCAAAAGATACCAAGTTTGTCTAACAGGCCTGTCCAGCACTGATCATTTTTAGCTGTGCCCTCTCGGCAGCTGGGGGGGCTGTGCATTGGTAGATTTGCAAGTAAGCTTACACAGCTTTACCTGCCCGTACCATGTGGTGGTTCTTTTCCAGGCAGCAGGTCAAACAGAGATGGGCAGGAGACTTCAGAGAGACTTGAAACCATTGGGTTGGAAATGGGGAGGTAGAGGGGTAAACAAGCAGTATGTAGGAAAAATGCCAGGGAGCTGACAGTATTATGATTGAACCTGATATTCAGAACGGGCAACCAGGGTTAATTTTTCTGCTATTCATGACTTCTGCATTTATATAAGAAGTTGGACACCTGTTTTGCTGTACCATTGGGGGAGGGGTGTTGAAATGCTTAGCAAAAAAATCTACCAAGTATATAGTCTATGCAGTATTTGAGTACTTCTGTTGGTGTATGAGAAGTGTTTCTCTGAAGGAATCATATGTGATTCTGCAAATCCCAGGTTCATTTGCAGAAGGAGAAGAAATAAATGGATGTGTGCACAGAAAAGTCAATATACTGAAATGAAGAAAGCAACAGAAGACAAAACACAATATGTGTGTGTTTAGAGTGTCTGTCAATCTAAAGTAATAATAAATAAGTAAACAGAAGCTTTTTTAATTTGTGCAAGTTAATCCCTTTCAGGGCTGAATTAACTAAAGCATATCCCTATGAAATAACCTTCATTATATAAATCAGTGTGCTGATGGATTACTGAGTTTGCAGCCAAAAAACCTCACCACCATAGGTGTGAAGTTTCCTGATCATCTAATAAATTGATAACTTTGAAGCCTAGTTGTGACAATTTAAATGTCATCACTATTAAACAAGTTGCCAAAATGCAAACAACCATCCTAAGTCATTAAAATGTAATTATAAAGGACAGCTGGGTCTACTATCAATCTGGGCTGTGGGGACTCATAATGGGGAAAAATATGAAACTTTCACACAAACAGAATGAGACTGCTGTATGTGCCAACCAGAGCCTGCACGGGAAGCAAGGGAAACATGCATTCTGTGCGTAACACAGTTACTGATGCTTATAGAAGGTTTGCATTACTGAGATGGACATAGGAGTCAGTGACAGCATGACATCCAGCAAATGTCTTCACCTTCTCTCTGACATACATGAAAAGTCCTTTTGCTTAATAACAGGGTAGGCTTTGCTAATGAGAGGCAGATAGACTGGGTGGCAGTTACAATCTAGCAGAAATGACTATGAGGTGGGACTAAATTTGCTCTATTGTGGAATGGCAGCACAGGTGGTGTAAGCCTGGTTTCAAGAACAAGGTAGACTTTAAATGATAATGAAGGTTGCTTTTTGGCTGAGAGTAATAAAGAGAAAAGTGACTGTAAGGCTTTGCAGGCATGGACCCAATATGTTTATGAAAGCTGTGTTTGGTCATATTGATAAGTAAGTTACTGAACTTTTTTATGTTTATTATTTGCTTGATACTTATTTACCTGATGCTTTGAAAAGGCCATGATGCAGACAACAAGCCCAGTCCCTGCTCAGGACTTGCAGCTCCTGCTATGTATGGTATAGCTCTAAATTCACATTGGTTTCTGCTACATCCCAGTAGGTTTTGTCTGTTATTCAGTGAGGCAGCATGTAGTTGATTAGATTTACTGCCGATACATACAGTGGAAATGGTGGAACAAGCTAGAACTCTGATACTGCTTCATTAAAACAGTAGCCCCCAAAGGCCCCACAGTCTTTTGGTGTATTATTTATATGTATTATGGAGCTACAACAGCTGGTAGCTTCCATAATTAAGCCCCATTTTCCCTAAATGTGGCAGGAGGGGTAAGATAAGTAGGAACTGCTGATAACTGGTAAAATTCTAAAAGAAATATCTTTTGTTATGTATCTTAATGCGTATAATAACTCAAGTATTGGATAGTTACTTTTTTGAGGTATTTACAAATCCAAATAGATTTAAGAAAATGTATGAATGCTAGTGTATTATTTGAAATAGTGTGGATTTGGTTTTTTTTTTCCGGTACATCAACCTATAGCACATCATTCTCAAAAAAAAAACAATTGAGTATGCTGCAAACAATTCCAAGGTGTGTTCTAACTGATCAGTAGCCCTAAAATATTTAGGTATCAAATTCTCCATGTATCTTTTTCTACTATGAAGTAAATCCTTGTGGTGCATTGGGGTGTTCATTGTGCTGAAGAACTTGTTCATTTATTCTCACTAAGAGAAGTGTGCTGTTGCATATGAGTGTTCACAAACCATTCATTTCCTTCCTTTTGTATACTTGGAAATGATATAATAACTGGGTGTAGTAGTGTAATTATCTACCTTTCACTTTTGTAAATTGTAATTTTTGTTTGTTTTGTAACAAGAATCAGTTGGTATGGAGCTTAGAGAAACACTGAAGATTATGAACTGTTTCTAATGAACAGATTGTTTTCTGATGCAAATGGAAAGCCAAGCTGAGAGAGATTTTTCTTTTTTTATTCTGAAGGGTGGAGCCTCTCAACAGACGTCGTCCTTATTTTTTGGCAGATTTGGACTGCCCTACTCAAAAGCACAAACAAGCCTCAGCCTATCAACAGCAGAAATGGGATGCTAACCTGCCAAATACAGGGAAATGAATAAATGGAAGAACAATAAAAGTGAGCAAAGTAGGAAATATCATGCAGTGTGAATGATTTCCTACATAGCATAAGCAAATTTTTCTGCTGTTTGTTTCAGAGAGCTACACTAAAGGTGAATAAATTATTGTCACCAATGCGGTTATGAAAAACATGCAAATTCCAGAGATCACACTGGCTAATGGATGGAATGGTTATTTTGAAAGGAAAAATAAGCTTTCCTATAATTTCCATTCATGTCCTCCCAATGTGAGATGACAATTTACTGCAGGTTTAGGAAATTAAAATAAAATGTTAGTTTTCCAGGTGCACTGAAGACATTTTGAAATTAACTTAGCTAAAGGTGAACCTACATGGTATTTCTCACTTCACAGTGAGAGTCAGCAAGATGACGTAAAATATCCTTAGTAATAGCCAGTTAGAAAGTCTGCAGGGGATAAGGTCAAAGAAAGGTTAGCAGCTGACATCAAATCAGAAGCCAGATGTGCTGACCCTTAATCATAGGCTTTTGCAGGATTTTTTTTGGACTGCAATTCAGCATAACATTATTGAATTCACCTTTAGATTAAGCTGGTCTGCTTTGACATATACAAACCCATATGCAAGTTAATGGCTGTGTCATTCACTTCATTATGCAAGCTTTGATAACAGATCAGTGAGGTGACCTCTGCAAGCACCACTTTTCAAGGTCCTTAACCATTTGCATTTTCAATGAACAGAAAGTGGCACTCCGCATTTAGGTCATGTTGGATCATTAGTTTTACGTATACAAATTAAGCCTGAGAATAGTAATCTGTGACGTGTTTTTCTTTTTTCTTGCAAGATTACTTAGAGCTATTTAATTCAGCACTATGTTATGATGAAAGTCATCTGCTCATGTACTGGTGCAAATGTTTGGCTTCACAGAGAAAATATTCTTGGAGTCAGTAGTCCCAGCAAAGGCACAGGTATTACTCGGTGATCTGAAATTAAGCACAGCCAGAAATTTTTGAAGGATTAAAATCTCTTAGAAAAAAGTTACATTTTCATAAATATCTGGATATGACAAAGTTAAGATTATATATGCAAAACCTAACTGTTCCTGATTCTGCAGGAATATGATTCCTGCTTATATATGCTTTTATATATGATTCTGCAGTCTTTGCTTGCGAGATCATTCTGCAGAGAATTTTTGCATTAGAACTGTAGCGAAAGAGGGCTTCACATGGTGCAATTTCTACTAACAAATCTTTTTGGGTTATTAATGTAAGCTTAAAATGATGATATATTGATGTAGTGTTATCTTTATTCAGAGGATATGTTTCTGACTTGCTCACTTACACAGTGCTTACTCAGCAAACTCCATAGTAATTGGTAGTATTAAGGTCAATGGCCACAGATCTGTGTCTCGCACTGTGCACTAAAGAAGATATTTACTGAATATTGCACTGGTGTAGAATCAAACTCATTGCCAATTCCACTGAAATTACTTACCTTTCATGCAGCTGCGGGAAAGGATTTAGCCAGGAGCTGGCCAGCAGGCTTATGTGTTTTGCAGTCTTCATTGTGCATAGTCCAACTCACATACTGAATAAGGCAGGTATGCAAAAGAGATGGCTTGTTTCTTAGATTGAATAATATCTGACCCTATTCCCAGTGAGGTGACTTCAGTGGCTGTTGTGTGCTCCTACAATGGAAGACCTTGGTGGTGTCCATAATGACCTGGAAACCCACATAAAACATTATAATCACAGCTATTAGCATAGTATCCCAGTTCTCAGATACTGTAAACCTCAGAAGTCAACGGTCTGATCTTTCTTGTTTGCAAGGCAAGGGGAGGCATATGTAAGGGCCAGGCTTTTCCCATGTCTGATTTTACAGAAATGAGTCTATTTCCTGTATTTCTTAGCTCCTATTAAGCTCCTCTTACTTTTGTATTCTATTCCTTTGCTGTGGGAAAGCACAGTTAAATTATTTTGACACTTAAACCTGAATTTGTGGTCCTTCTGATTTCATCTGGGTGAGGATTTCAAGCCAACAGGTTTTGGTGGTTTTGTCTTCTGCTCACAGGAGTTTTATCCAGGAGGTTGGTCACTTCATTTCTGAGGAATGCAGCTATTGAGGAAGACTTATCACAGATTTTAAAAAAAAATCTTGGCTCTATAAACCTGTTTCCACAGAGTCAACTGCAGTTCTCCAGTTCGCCTGACAAACCTTTACTTTTTGGTGAAGGCTTTGCACTTTTAAACAGATATATTTCACTTGCAAGTCTTAAGACTTCAAAATATATACCTATTTCATATAGGCATGCTTTCTCTTTGAGGTCTGATGTGCAAAAGTCATAGATATAAAATATAGGACTTGCAAACTATGGGGTAGGCATCCATGTTGTATTGCTACTCTGTTGGGGCAAGCAGCACTGTGCGAATCTCCAGCTGGGTGGCAGAGGTAGACATTGCAATGCAATTCATCAGCTGTAATCCTCGTAAAGAGGACACCTATAAAGTAACTGATGGGTTTATTCTCATTCTGAAGTGACTGATGACAGTGTCAGAGTCACCAGGTTCAGCTGAGAGGGAGGGCATGACTAATATCTTTTCATACCTTAGTTTTTAGAGTTCTCTCTGGCAATAAAAGGAAAGGTAGTGAGGGTAATTCCTACCAAAACCAGAACAAGACTGTGGCTGATTGGTGATGCTGTACTCCGCTGTAGCACATACACACAGGATCTTGGTGCTCACGTGTTTAGGACACTAATGCTGTTTAGCAAGCTGGACCTATGTTTTATACCAAGTTTGCTACAGCAGTCTAATGTAACAGAAGAAACTGAATATTCTCCAGTAGCTTAATTAAACTAAGACATTTGAAGTTAGTTAAATATGAAAGTGTTTCATAATGAGAATTCATTCCTCTGGGATATTAATTTTTTTATTACTTTTCCCACCACATGGACAGCTTTGGATTGGGGGTTAAGAACAAAAGCTAGATGCTTCTGCTGAAATTCTCCATATAGGAATAATTACCGAGGGCAACATTTTAACTTATCTTTCAGTTCCAGACTTGACAACCCTTTCAGATGATTAGAGGGAAGCAGACTTCTCCATTAAATTTTTTCAGGTTGTTCTGCAGACTCAGGAAGACATTATTTATACTCCGTTCATGTATTTAAGTTGATCTTTGTCATTGTGTGGCCAGAAACATCTGTTTTAAACAACAGAAGCTGAGATTAATCACTATTCTATAGGAAGGAATTAATTCAGTAACAAACTGCATAGCTATAGAATCATGCAATAACTGGAGCTTTGCTGATAGCACGGATAAATTGAGGGTTTCATTGTACTGAGATGTCAGTCTTGCATCTGTCATCCCTGCTAAATAATTTTTAAAGGCTTAAAAAGCCCAAGAGGTATCCTGTCCCTGTATGAAATTCAAAATTCTTTTGTTCCTATCTCCTGAGTGCTATTTTTAGAAATAGCAGAAGAAGCGCACAACTCAGTCTAGTAACTATATTCGTGTTTATAGTTTAATACTATGAAAGGGAGAAGAAGTAAGACAATTGTAGTCATCTGAAGAAGTCAGAATATTGTAGCATGTTCAGGTTTTCTTTTTTGGTAAATCTATTCAAATTGGAAAATTGTGTGATCCTTAAAGGTTTCTCTCTGAGAAAGCAAACAGAGGAACTGCAAATGGACACAGAAGGGGTGTCTGGAGGCAGCCTCTCTGAATGCTGACAGTAACAACAAGGAATAGGCTGCAAAATATACTGAATAAAGTCAAATATTTTACTTCACAGTATTTACACTAGCTTTGTGCTTGTAACATGAAACAATGAATACAGAAGTGATCCAAACAGCTAGATAAATCTAAATGGTGCAAACCTGGGGAGATCTTGGGTGAGAAGATAAGTGAAATAATAACTCTATATTTACTTGAAGTCTGGTCCTTGAACTAAAAGCCCTCAAAGAACAGGAGAACAAAGATAGGTTTCCTGCAGGGCGTAGCCTCATATGTAAAAACTACACAGAATGAGGAAACCTCAGCTTTGTGTTCTGCTGCTCAGCCCTTGAGATTTAGACCTCTAGCTCTGGCTTTCTTTAAATACGGGATGCAAAGTCAAGAGCATGGTCCTGCCAGTCTGTGCACAAGGCTGAGCAGCACATCTCCTAATCACACTGTACTTACATGAAGGGAAGCTCTGAAAAACAAACAAATATAAGCGACCTATTTTACTACTTGCTTTCCACCACCCCCCACCCCCCCCCCCCGCCCCCACCCCCCATTTTATAATCATCCTGATTTTCCCAGGTTTTACAATTGGGCTCTGCTGGCTCCTTTTAGTCTACCTAAATCCATCAATTGATAAATCTTTTCTTCCTGTGTATATCAGAGAAAAGAATGCAGATGTTATCCACTTTGAGACCCTCCTCCCTATAGCTGGTCTCATGTCTTGGGTAAAAAACAGCTACTTGCTGTACTTTCAATGTAAACACCAGCATGTAAATCTGTATAAGGAGACCATGGAAACAGAGTGCTCATAGACACCCTGTTTTTCTAGACTGTATGACAGTGTTCTCTGAATTTGTTGGCTACTAATAATCCCCAGTAATTCTTTGTAAAAAATAATCTAATGCATGTAATAACATAATAGGAGGGGAGGATGTATTTATGTAAATTAACTAAAATATCCTTAAGAATTAATGCATTAAAACGGTTAGAAAAGCTAGCAGAGAATAATAAGCATGGAGACCTTCTCCTGTTTGTCAGCAGAGTCTGTTAAATGGTTGAAGCTGCTGTAGCACTGCGCATGCCAAATAGATGCAAAATAATTTTCAGTACTAGAAAATCACCTCTAGAGTAATATGTTGTATTCATGTATTTAATGTGTATGTATAAATACTATTATTTAATACTTGCATGTGTGGTTGTATGTGAATGCATAGCAAAAGAAATAAGAAATTTACTTGTTTTATTTATTAGCGTTAGCATTACAAATTACTTATTAGCATTTTCATGGGCAATCTTTCTTGCAACAAACTTTCTCTGTTTTCTTCAAAATTAATCAGAATTAGGCACCTGGATTTCTTTAAAAATCTGGCTTTTGGTGTCCAAAGATAACAAAAAATGTTATTTTGTTTTAAGAAAATGCATTTGACAGCTCAATTTTTTTATTTAAATTTATAGGAGCAGTCTGTGAAAGAGGTGGAAATCCTGCTCCGTTTGTATTACCTATGTCATGCTGAGTACAGTATTAGGGCAACAAGTAGTTTTTTTCTGATTTTAGCATACACACTAAGGAGACCAGATGCCATTTAGTTTAGATAACTTGGCTTAATTGTTGAGAAAAGCAATTGCTGTTGACAATATCAGTGGCTAGTTGGAATTTTTTTTATTTATAATTATAGCTGTAGGGCTTGTTAAGATGCAGGTCTTGGGGTGAGTACAGATCCCGGCTGAGAAGCAGGAAAGAATGGAAGAGTCTGAGAACTCCCATACAGAAACAGCAGAGTGCCTTTATCCTAATTGTATAACTTCAGAGGCTCTGTAAATTGGATGTGACATGGTATACATCTTCTAAAAGAGCTATTGGAATTTAAAAAATTAAACTTTTAGCTGAATGCTTGATTTGTAATGTTTGCCTCACAGTTAATGGTCTCTGTCTCATTCTACTCAATGAGATTTTCCTTAATTCAGCTAATGCAGCTTTTCCAGATAAACATATGTGCATAAATTAGTATTTCCTTTTCTTTCTTACATATACTGCACTTTCCTTTCTGCTGGAATATTTTCACTGTAAACAGAAACAGTTTACCTTGGCCCTGGAATTAACAGTAACTTGGATCTCCTCAGTTTACTAATGAAACAGAGTTTGAACTGATACACACACACACAAATATTTTTTTATATTAAAAAAATTAGCTCAATAATTGTTTCATGGCTAGGTCAACACTGTACTTGGATGACAGGCTGTTTCCTATCATCTTGTTTCTGATGTGCAGAAAGAAGGATATATTTCTCTATAATTAAGCTCCCCAAAATCTCAAAAGACAATTTTTGGAAGGAAGTTCCAGTATCTGTTAAATAGCAATTCTTCAAAGTACTTGCTAGAAAAAAACTATTTAACAGCATTCTTTGACAGATTTATTTAGGGATAAACGTACATACTGATTTGGTAAACAGCTTTTAGTTGCATAGTGTCAAGTTGCCTGCTTTGCTCATAAAAGAGAAAAATGTTACCTTTTTTATGATAGTCCTAAAGTCGTCTCTAATTCAAACCACCTCAGATGGAGGATTGAAGATGAAAAACAAACCCAGTTACTTTGTCACAGCCTTTTTTTAACCTGGTAGATCTTAGACACGTAATAAACCAACTCTGAGTATTTCAGTAATTTAATCTATGTACAATTCTACAATAATTGAAAAAAAAATATCTTAGGAATTTTAGCCTACAGAGCAAAACTTCTGGCTTTCTAGGACCAGTGTCTGATTTTCTTGCTCAATTCTAAAACTTTTGACATACTAAAGTGTAAGTAGAGAAATAATGTGTTAAGAAGGCAGATAAACTTAACATTTCTTCATATTTGATTTTCTTGCCCATTTGTATTTAAAAAAAAAAAAAAAAGTTGCTATTACCATTACTAAATCCTCCACCAAATAGAGCTGTTTCCATTGATTGGAGTCCCACTGATGCATGTGTTTCTGGAAACACAACCCGTATCATCTGGTATTGCTGAACTTCAAAACCCCAAACCCCATTACTTCACACCTGATTAGCTATTCTATGCTCTTGAATCAGATCAGTATTTCTAATCACCTCTTTGGGGTGACCAAGGCATTGAAATGCTTAGGGGCAGGTGCCCAGTCCTGAGTGACTGGTGCCATTTCAGGTGCTTGGTGTATCTGAAGTGTTTGCACAGGACCGGTGGACATCATCCATGGTCCGTGCAGGACCTTGGTCCTTCTGGAGGGGTAACTGCAGTGGTTCCTCTCTGCACCTGCAGCTGAGTCTAAAGTATTTGCAGGAACCAGGATCAGCAGGCATTTTTGAGAATATTCTTGCTCGTGACCTATTAATTAAATTTGACCTTATTTAAGCAATAATGGTAACAATGTTCCAAGTAAGTAGCCGTTATTAACTGCCATTAGGCTGAAACCAGTTTCTTCAGCGATGCCCACAAAAATGACTGTTCTAATTTGGCATGTATCATTTAAGTGGTAATTACTGTGGTAACATTTTAAATGCATGTGGTTCCTTTTATTTTATACAGCAAACCTGCACTAAGCAGAAGTAGGAGAGAAATTAATGGATTTTGACTAGACTATTCAGGGCAGGCTAGAAAAGGAAACATTTGAATAATGGTAGAAAAGAAAAATGTAGCTTGGTTCATTTTTTCATGCTGAGAGAACTCAAAACAATTGATCGGATTTTGTCCAAGATTTCCTAAATTTGTTTTTTGTCTGAGATCAGTCATGAAAATTTTGAGTTCTGAAAGGACAAAGAAAATTGAATAATGTGAAAATGGGATTTTAATTCTTCCAGTGCCTGCCTTTGCATGATAAAATGTATGAACTTGCAGGCATACTTACTCATCAGTGGGCATATATGAAGGTAAATATTTTTTAGTGCTTGATACGCCCCCCGCATCCACCTTGCAAATCATCCCCAAGTACAGATAAAACCTTTTGGCAATGGGGGCAAAGTAAAACATAAAGTATACTAATTAACATGCATAAGTGTGCTTATGCCATATTTTTATATTTAAAGTTTAAAGAGGGCTCTGAAAAACTGCAGCTAATGACCTGCACTTGAATCAGCTACAGGTGCATCTAGAAATCAAGGGGAAAACAGACTTTGGATAACAACTTTTGCCTGAGCGTTTTGCCATACAACTTTGTGATCCCTTATGAAAGGCCTCCTTATGGGGCTAATGATTAAAAATGTTTAGCAGAAATCAGCAAATAGGAAGAGGTAGCAGATGAAGACTGGTAACAACTGCAGCCAGTTCAGGTGATTCCAAGATGAGTCCATTTCAGACCATCCTAGAAAGGCCATTTGATATGCAAGGTGTCATGATGACATTTTCTGGGGTATTGATTCCGATACACAAAAGCTTTTTGTGTGAAAGGTGTAATGAAAAACAGTGTATAAATAGTGAAATTACCACATCAGTGCTGCTTGCATCACACACTAGCACATGGATATTTTCTGGGTCTCATCCCAGAAACTGCTGAGATAGTATGGTTTAGGAGAGGTATGGGATTCTAAGCAAGTAATTTAATTTGTACTTTGAATCATTCCCTGTCCACAAGATCTTTTTAAAAAGTCAGTGAATTCCTTACTGCAGTAACTTAAAAGGATATTTGGCAGGTTCCTAAATGTTCCTGTTTAAATAATGTAGAATTAATATCACTGTTTACAACTGCATGTGTTTCTTAAATGTAGAAAACTTTTATGTTACAAATGTGCATATGTATTTCTCTGGATGAAGGAAACTATTTTGCCTTTTTTTCTTTGGTATATTAAAATGGTACAATGCAGTATACTGTTGAAAGATGGAAGGGGATGTCCTCATCTGCACTGCTTCATCATTTGTTATGCTCTAACTCTGGAGACTGCTCAGAGTCTGGACTTGATGCCATCTCTCTTATGCTATGCCACGTTGTGTCCAGAGGATTACTGAGATAGATCCTGTTGAGCTTCTGCTTTGAAATTTCAACATTTTAGTCTGACAAAACCTTCTGAAAGTTGGACTCCAATGACCATCTCTAATAACAAACAAACAAACAAAAATATCAATAAGCAGTATATACAAAAGGATATAATAAGAATATAATATAAGGATATAAAGAATGTAATAGGAATTTAACAGAATGTAAGTTCCAAAAGTTGTCCAATAAGAAGGAATAGTGCAGTATTGCCAGTGTGATCTCAAAAGACATTACATGTAATCTAACACTATACAATCTAATACTATACTAATACTAAATCTAAACTATTTGTAAATGATGAAGTTTTGGGGATGGACTTATTTTGGTTCTTACTGGCTGGGAAGCGAAGGTTAGTAGATTGTGCTTCCTGACCAAGAAGAAGCTGAAGCATTAGAATAATAAGAATTTTAATATTGGAATACACTTAGAATAGTAATCCCCATTGCGTGCCATGAATATGAATTTTTATTAAACTGAGTCCAAAATCTAGTTCTGCAGTCTCCTTCAATTGATGGTGCAATTTTGTTAATGCAAATTTTGAAATAAAGAATGGCTTACAAATAACAGTAGTTCTTACAGAACTTTGTCATACTATAGGAGGCTATGCACAGCCTAGGCTATGGATTCAAACATGGAAGGTGTGAAGAGTTATCGAAGAACTCTTACAGGATCAAGTGACATTAATCTTAAAAGTGTAAGCATGTGTGTGCTGCATCATACCAAGGCCCATCTAGGCTGTTATTTGATGACAGAGGCACATACAAGAGTAAGACCCATAAATAATGGCACTTACCCAGAACACGCTCCCAGCTGCTGCAGATCTGTACCTCATGCAGTTCTGGAGCTGGCTGTGGTATCTTTGTATTGCATGGACAGACTTTCCCCAAGTATTTGTCCACAGATTTTTCAAGTCACAGCATCCCTGTGGCAATGATTTCATAGGTTCATTGACACTGTCTGAAGAAGTAACTTTGTATTTGTTTTGACCATTTTAGTTTTAGTCCATGTCCTTTATCTTTCATGTTGGAACAATCAATCCCCTTTTCCCCTTCTCTATGCCAGTATTTCTGGGTACCTGTCACATCCCTTCTCAAGCACTCTTTTTCCAGCCTGAGAAGTCTTAGTCTGCTAGCTCAGTTTGAGCTATCTTTGATCATCTCCTCTTATCTTTTCAAATTCTTTAATATTGTTTTGAAGACCAGAAAGTAGAATTTTTCCACAGTAGGCAAGGACAAGGTGCACAATAGATTATACATCTAAAAAAATTGTTCTATATTTTGTTTTCTCTCCTTTACATGATAATTCCTTCCTTTTTGACTGCCTAAGAGTATCGAGCTGATGTTTGCATAGAGCTTACATTTCCATGAGCTCTTACAAATCCAAGAGATTCTTCAAAAGTAGCTGTAATTAACTCAGAGCCTGTCACTGAATATGTGAAGTCAGAATTGCTTTTTCCTGCATGTGTTTATGTTTACCATTTTATTACCCAGCATCACATAGTGTCATGAGGCTTTTCTGCAACTCTTTGAACCTTTAGTAATTCTTTGAAAGAGCAGAGACCAAGAAAGTATGTTCCATTTATGATCAGCAGGCCATGATTAAGCTTGATCCCATCCCACAAGCGAAAGCTCAAGGAACCCTGAATCACAGCTGGAGCCTGTGAAATGAGTCTGTGCCTTCCAGGTCAATAAAAATCACTAAATTTTGTCCACTATCACTGGACATAAGTCAGGTCTTTAGATAAGCTCAACCGATAAACTCTTTGAAAAACACAGTAATACTCCTTTTTCTCTAGAAACCATCGCTTACTCTTTTGCTCTGTTATCCCATTTTCAGTCCCCCATTCCTGATTAACACAACTGAGAAATTGGTAATGATCAAACACCAGCAGCTCATCCTGCTTGGAAGTAATCAGCCCTGAGACCAGACTGCAGCACAAGGACTAGCAGCAAAGACTGACGATCACAGGCAGCTTCCTTATGGCCAAAGGAAGGGTCTCTGACTTCATGCTGCACACTTCCCATGCAGTTTCTGACACAGTGGACCCCAAAGTACAGTTAACCCATCTTAGTGGCATGTAGTAGGAGCAGATGGGTCAGCACAGCCTGGCTCCATTCATTCCTCTCCAGCAGAGCGAGCAGAGAGGGAGCTGCGTCTTGACTTGGAAGGCTCTCACCCATGGGATCTTGTAGGGATCAACACTTTTTCTCCCTTTCTTCTATAACTGCTAAATACCACTGTGGGCAATAACATGCACATTAACTTCTGCTTTATCTATCATTCATGGTTAAACACTGTGACACCTAAAAGATGAAATAAAGCTGACTCTGAGTAAGACCAAGACTTGCTGCTATCACCAAGTAACTGTAGGCAAAACCTTCTATTTGGCTTTCACTTTCATACCTCTGTGGACTTTGCCACAGTGGCAAAAAACAAACCAAAACTTTATGGAGTTATGAAGCTCCCTCCCTCAGCCAAAAACTGCTTGAGACCATTGCTTTAAGCCATGCACAGACAAAAACTATTATAAATTGGATAAAAGATTCTGTAACTTCCCTTTTGAAATTCATGCTCCAGGCAATTTTGTCTGTGGTGAAGGAGACAGAATTAAAGCAAAAAAAAAAAAAAAAAAGTGTGTGAAGCATCGAAACCTTTTCTGAACAAATTACAAGATGGAAATCTAAAGATAATAGATGCAGAGCTGAAGGTTGATCAGTGTAGTCTGGGAATTATCCAAAAGTATTGCTTAGCTTCCTGTTAGTTTAGTGATGTTTCAGTGGGATATCCATATTCCCCAAAGGAAAACATAGGAATGATGTTTTATCTTTTCTGGCTTCTTTAAACAGAGACATATGAAGGTACGTAGGGAGATAGAAAAATACAAAAGTATATGATCTGTATGAATTAAGTGTGGTTTTTAAGATGAAAGCTGGTTAATTGATCATTAGAGCATGCATTAATTACATGAAATATTTGTTATGCTCTCTGCCTAAATGCCGATACGAGTAGAACTGTTTCACACGTGAACTGGAGAATAGACTATAGAAACAATCCTAATAAGTGAGAAATGGAAACGATGACTTAGACTTTTCTAGTTCTCATTACTGTGATACAGTGGAATACAGCTGCTAACAATCAGATACGCTTACTGTTCATAATGTAATACATTTGAAGATTCTAATTAGTCATTCCATATGTGTTCTTGTTTTGCCTCAAAGAGATGACAGTAGAAGTCAGGGATGTACGATCTGTTGTTTTGCATTTCCACTGTAATCATGATATTACTACCATTCCTTTAACAGAGAAATTAAACAACTCATTTACTTAAGTAATGATTTAACTAGTTTAGAGTCAACCACAATATTTTTGAAGGAGTTAGCAAGTTTCATCCTTACCGTTGAATGTATAAAAGTAACTACTACAAATGAGCTTAAACAAATAAAATATCCAATCAAATCAACCTTGGAACAAGGGCAAGAACATAACTGTGTTGATGTGATGCAAGGGACAGAGAGACAGGTTCTTCTCCATGGTGCCCACTGTCAGGACAAAAGGCAATGAGCACAAACTGAAATACAGGGAGTTCTGTTTAAATGTAAGAAAAATCTTTCTTGTTGTGAGGGTAACCAAACACTGGAGCAGGTTGCCCAGAGAGGCTGTGGGATCTCCATCTGTGGAGATATTAAAAACTCAACTGGGCAAGGACCTGAGCAACTTGCTGTGCTATACCCTGCTTAAAATGTGGGCAAGGGGTGGACTAGACAATCTCCAGAGGTCCGTCCCAACCTCACCTATTCTGTGACTCTGGTTTCTGTCACCAGCTTGCCCTGCTCACCTTGTGTGGATGCAATAGGAGTGGGCTGCTATTGGGGAGGTCACTGCCCACCTGCCTCACTGCCCCTTGGCACCTGGCTCCCCTCCTTTTGCAGAGCAACTCCTTCTCTTCTTGCTCCTGGACAACTTGATTCAAACTCAGAAGACAAAAAAAAAAAAAAAAAAAAAAGGAGAAAATAATATTCAGAAAGCTTTGATTTCCTCACCTGTTATTTTTTCATGAGATTAGCCTGGAACTAGAGAGGGGGTTTTTACAACTATTTTAACTGAAGAGTCAGATGTGGAGGATGAGATCTAGTGTTAAGGAGCAGGTGTGAGTGGGGGTTAGAGCAAGCAACTTGTCAGTCAGTTGGTTCTGGAAGGTAGATTGATGAAGCTGATGAACAAGAGTCATGCTGCTTTTCTTACAGGCTTACAGTGATGTGATTTCACCTTTGGGGAATATTTCTTTTGGTTTGTATCCTTGTGAGTGACATTTTCAGTGGACCCTAAAAATCCAGAAGAAAGTAATAACAAGACTAATACCCTTTTAACAGAACAGTCAGGTACACAGAAAAGTGGGCAAAGTGCAGAGAGATGTGTCAGAGGAGAGAAAGGTTGGGGGGAAAAAAACAAACAGTAAAAGCAGGTGACAGCAGAGGCAAAAAAGACCAACAGTCTATGACAGTCACCTGAAAAGATAAATGGAAAGTGTTTGGGTTTTTTTTTTTTCTTACTGCATTAAGGGTGCAAGTTTAGTCATAACTCCTACTTTCACTCTATTTTTTATTCAAAGGTAAAAAAACCCAACAACAACAACAACAACAAAACCACCCAAAAACGAAACCACAAGGTGCTAGAAATATAATTTACCCAAACCTTCTTTTTTGCAGCTAGCTGAGAGTCTACATGTGAACAGATAAACGTGGCTTCAAGAGAAACTAGTCTTCATTGTAATTTAGAGCAGCACTAGATCTTTAATTACTTTTGGATCCTCAGTGGCCTTCCTGAGATGCCATTCCACCAATGCAGCATTACCAAGCTCAAGTTTTGATTATCTCATGGCCCTTACCTATCTGGTCTGCCAGGTTCAGTAGTGACACAATAGGAACTAATTGTTTCAAATACTTTATGCCTCATAGGATTTCCCTATGCTAAACTCATCTTTAACCAATTACTAAGGCAGATTAAAAATGGGAACTTCGATCCTTATCTGTTCTATTATACTCTTTCCGTTCTCTACATCAAATAATTATATTGTCTCCAAAAAACGGTTAGTTCCAATACATTCTGAGGTGTGCAATCTGAATACGGGGATGCAGGGTACTGCAGAAACTTGGTTGTATGGAATTTAAGGTTTGGACACGGATACTAAAATAACAACCTCGATTTTGTTCATGTTTACTGAAGCTGAATTTCTCATATAGAGAGATAGTGATGTAGCGTGATAGGCATGGCTATTTATACAGGGAATGAAATGTCTTGATTTTCTGCCCAGATGTTCTAGTATGTGAACCCCTTTGCAATTAATTGCACAGCCTGAATTCTCAATAGCTTGCTGTCCAAGGAGGGGGAGTATTTAAATAGAAAAAGCAAGGGTATGTTCTCTTTGGTGTGCTGCTGCGCACGCTTATGTACCTTACAGAGAAGTGCAGTACTTCAGAGCTTTGGAACTCAAAAAGCCAGAAAACAATTCCAAGATGTGGTCTGATATGATGCAAACTATCTCTAAAAAAATAGTTTTCAAAATATGTTGGGAGTATTAGATATTGCCTGATATTTCTGCTGGACAAAGGACATGAATCTATATAAAGTTTGAAAACACTTTGGGGGTGTTTACTGAATCCGCTTGAAAACCAGATAAGAACAACCAAATTTCATTGTATCTGCAAAATCAGTTATTGTTGAAGAGAATGTTCCCAAGACGAATGGAGCACATTTAAATACAATGTCAGGGGAAGCTCAGATTGGACATTAGGAAAAGGTTCTTCACTGAGAGGGTGGTCGGTCACTGGAACAGGCTCCCCAAGGGAAGTGGTCACAGCACCAAGCCTGTCAGAGTTCAAGGAGTGTCTGGACAATGGTCTTAGTCATATGGTTTACTTTTAGGTAGCCCTGTGAGGAGCAGGGATTTGGACTTGGTGATCTTTATGAGTCTCTTCCAACTCAAGATATTCTACGATTCTAAGACTATCTCCTGCTTTTACCCTCAAATCCACGTTCCCTTGTGCAATGCAATGCAAATCTGGTGGTTACTATTCTCCATCAAGAGATCATTCCACTTACAGGTGCATATCAGTGTACTACTTGCTAAGGGAAAGAATGGGGCAGAGCAAATACAAGTTATTATTTTTAATATTAATAACCTTACTATGTTTCAAATGTATAACTAAAAAACAGTGCTACATATATTCCGTGCACAAACATGCATTCCTATGCCTCTGGATGGACAGGGAGAGGAGGTTTAGGAGCTATCCTCTTGCCACAGGACCCACTGCCTTTTTAGCATGTACAGTGCAACATGTGTGTAGGGTGATGGTGCCCTCTGCCCACAAAACATACCTTGTCATTAATAGCAGCCATGGTAGCTGACCTTAATATGCCTTGAGGCCACAAATCTGTCCCGCAGCTCCATGGCATGGGCTGGGGGAGCAATTTCCTTGTCATTCTACTTGCTGAAGATGGAAATACATCTGGTTTGTAGTAAGCTTTATCTCAAGGTATGTATAACAGGTTTATTTTCAATACGAATATTTGTTTTTGTCATAATGAACTGCAGTGTGAAGTGGAGGAAAGAATGAGATGATGATATAGGTTATTGCTATAGTGTGGATTATTATTATCTTTCCTTCTCATTCCTTGCATCTTGCCAGGTAGACACTGCTCCTACATTACAAATGGTCATCCTGTGTTTGGTAAACACCTTTAAAGAATGCTGCGTTTTATGGTGTTATCTATAGGATAACATGAGAGAGGGTGGCTTGCAGTGCTGCCCGTTGTTCTCTCTGGGTTCTCCATGTTTCTCTGCCATCTTTTGACCAGCTAACTTCTTGTCTCAAACAATCGTACAATCTCCCCGACAATAAAGTTTGTAATGCAGATGCATTAAAGAAGCCTCTAACTTATTTGTTCTATGTTTGGACCTACATCAGTCCAAGCAAAAGCATCATTTTGTATTGCAGTTCGACCTGAAGAGTGGGTATGAGCATTGCCATCACGCTTTCACCTCTCACCAGCCGGGGAGCAGCCTGCTCGGGCAGGGCAGCGCCAGCAAAGGGCGGATTAAAGGTCGACTGCACTGCGCGGGATGTCCAGAGCCACCTGTCAAGAGAAACGGCGCTAGGAAAAAACCAAACCAAACCAGCCAACCAAACAAAACCCAACCAAACAATAAAACGTAAGGTAAAACCTACGAGCAGGTCCTCTCTCCTGCTGAATGCCGGAGGTGAACTGGGACCGTTTTGAACTGTCCTGGAGATGGCAGCATTGAGCAACTTATTTTTCAGACTTGGCTTGCAACACTCGTCTCGTTTCCCACCGAGGAGGTGAAAGTTACGCGTACGGTACATTTCAGCCCCGTAAACAGCAGATCACGTTGACTATTCGGTTTAATTTAACATATAATGATCCGGGAAATACAGCTAACTGCTTGACACTGCACGGGAAAGAACTCGGATTCCGGGGACCTTCCCCCGGCCGCCCTGCCGCCCCGCCGCCCGCCATGGAGGCAGCGCCCCCCCGCCCGCAGCTCTTTATTCGGGGAACGGCCGCACTGGCAGCGCAGGGACGCGCCGCCTTGGGCCACGTAGTAGCCGGAAGCGGTTCCCGAGGAGCGGAACGCGCCCCAGCCGGGCGGGGAGGGCGCGCACGCCCAGCGGGCCTGCCGCCGCCCGCCGAGGTTGCCCCCCCCGCCGGCCCCGGGAACCGGCCCGTCGCCCGCAGCCGCCCCGCTCTCCGCGGCGCTGCGCGCGGCTGCCTGGCCCTGAGGGGCGGCGGTTATCGGCGGCGGCTCGGCGCTCGGGCCCGCCCCCGCCGCGCGGGGCCGGCGACGAGGGCTGCGGGAAGGAAGGCGGGAGGAGGCTTCTCCGCCTCGCCGGGCCCGCCGCGGCGAAAGCCGCCACACTGCAGAGGCTGCCGGCGGCGGGTATAAATAACACGCGGCTGAATGGCGTCTACGCCTCCTTACTACGCGCCGCGCCTCGCCTCAGCCTGGCCGGGCGCCGCCCCCCGCCGCCGCCGTGACGGACAGGCGGCGGCACCAATGGGGGCGCGGCCCCCGGCGGGCGGTGCGGCGCGGGGCCGGGCCCGGCGGTGGCGGCCCCCGCGGCCGCGCTGAATGAGGGCAGGCGGGGAGGGCGGGGAGCGCCGGGGCGGGCCGCGGGGCCGCGGCGCTGGGCTGGCCGGGAGCCCGGCGGCGGCGGCTCCGGGGATGGTCCACGCACTGGCGCCGTCACGTGTTGTTCTCCTCGGAGCGAGCCTGAGCCGCGGCGGCGGCGGCGGCGGCGGGCGGAGGGGGCTGGACTGGCGAGCGCGGTCCCCGCCGCCGCCTGTTTTGGTGCGGGGCGCCGGGAAACTCCGTGAAGAAGCCGGCGGAGAGGGAGTCGCCGCGGCGGTGCCCGCTCCCCCGCCGGCCTGGGGCACGGGAGGGGGCCGCGCCGCCGGCCGCTGAGGCGCTGCCGCCTGGAATGAAGAGGAGGAGGAAGAGAGGATGTTCCTTCGGCACTCGGGCTGCCTGCCTCCCCTCCCGCCGCTGCCGGGCTGCGCCGTGTGTGGAAATGGCACTTTCTCTGCCTAACGAGATGGGACTGAATGGGGTCGCCAGCCTCCTCCGCACGCACGAGCGGGAGCAGCCGCAGCAGCCTCGGCGCTGATATTTGGGGAAGGGGGGGGGCTTTCTCTTTTTTGGGGGAGGGGGGGGGGAAGCAGCCGTGTGTTTTTGGGTGCAAACCCCGGACTTTGCAAAACAATCTCCGCCCCCGAGGGGGTATTTAGTTTGCCACAGAAATCGCCGCTCGCGGAGGCAAACTTGAGACGGGGAAGGGGTGCAGGGAGCGGAGGAAGGGGACCCCCGCGTCGCTGCCGGCCCCAGCGGAGCCCGACCCCTGCAAGGGAAGATGCGTTTCTCTTTCCCGGCGGCTGCTCTCGGGACGAGACTTTCGCCTGGACTGATCGGGACTGGACTTTTTAAGGACGCGCTTACCCATCTAAGGGCGATTTGGGCATAAACAGCAACGCAAACTCTGATTTGGTGCTGGAAGCTGCCTCTGCCACTGAACAGCTGCTCTCACCCTGCTTCTGTCCCTCCCCCGTCCCGTTCTCAGAAGAGGATCCTCAGCTATTTTGCTGCCTCGCTTTTTTTGTGTGGTTTTTTTTGTTTGTTTTGTTTTTGTTTTTTTTTTTTTTTTTTAATTCTTGTTGCATGAATTTTATTTTAGGTGGTTATCGTTTCCGGCTCGCTTGGCCGTTTTGGGGTCTTGTGGACTGCTAGCTGCAGTAACAGCTCCACCGTCTCGCATCATGGCTAGCCCCACAGATAATAACGAGGGCTTCTTCTCAGATGTCAGAAAGGTGGGTTACTTGCGCAAACCCAAGAGCATGCATAAACGCTTTTTCGTGCTGAGGGCAGCCAGCGAGTCTGGACCCGCCCGGCTGGAGTATTACGAGAATGAGAAGAAATGGAGACACAAGTCAGGGGCCCCCAAGCGCTCCATCCCACTAGAAAGCTGCTTCAACATCAACAAACGGGCTGACTCCAAGAACAAGCACCTGGTGGCCCTCTACACCAAGGACGAGCATTTTGCCATTGCAGCTGACAGCGAGCCTGAACAGGAGAGCTGGTACCAAGCGCTGCTGCAGTTGCACAACAGGGCCAAGGGCCACCACCACCTCCATCACCACCACCACCACCACCACAGCGACGTCACCTTTGGAGGCAGCAACGCGGGACTGGGGGAAGCAGGTGAGGACAGCTATGGTGAGGTAGCCCCTGGCCCAGCTTTTAAGGAAGTTTGGCAAGTAATTCTGAAGCCTAAGGGCCTAGGCCAGACAAAGAACCTGATTGGCATCTACCGCCTGTGCCTGACTAACAAGACCATCAGCTTTGTGAAGCTGAATTCAGATGCGGCTGCTGTGGTGTTGCAGCTGCTCAATATCCGCCGCTGTGGTCACTCTGAGAACTTCTTCTTTATTGAGGTGGGGCGCTCGGCTGTCACTGGGCCCGGTGAGTTCTGGATGCAGGTGGATGACTCGGTGGTGGCGCAGAACATGCATGAAACCATCCTGGAGGCCATGCGAGCCATGAGCGAGGAATTCCGGCCCCGCAGCAAGAGCCAGTCTTCCTCAAACTGTTCCAACCCCATCTCTGTGCCCCTTCGTAGCAGGCACCATGTCAACAACCCCCCACCCAGCCAAGTGGGGCTCAGTCGCCGGTCCAGGACTGAGAGCGTCACGGCCACCTCTCCTGCTGGTGGTGGGGGTGGAGGTACGGGTGGCAAACCCAGCTCTTTCCGGGTTCGAGCATCGAGTGACGGGGAAGGCACGATGTCGAGGCCTGCCTCTGTGGATGGTAGCCCAGTCAGTCCCAGTGCCAACCGGACCCATTCGCATAGACACCGTGGCAACTCAAGGCTCCATCCTCCGCTCAACCACAGCCGGTCCATCCCAATGCCTTCTTCGCGCTGCTCTCCTTCAGCCACCAGTCCAGTCAGCCTGTCATCCAGCAGCACTAGTGGCCACGGCTCCACCTCGGACTGCCTGTTTCCACGAAGGTCTAGTGCTTCAGTTTCTGGCTCCCCTAGCGATGGTGGATTTATTTCTTCTGATGAGTATGGTTCCAGCCCGTGTGACTTCCGCAGCTCTTTTCGCAGTGTGACCCCAGATTCATTGGGACACACCCCACCAGCTCGGGGCGATGAAGAGCTCAACTACATCTGCATGGGGGGGAAGGCCACCTCCTCTTGCTGCAGCCTGGCAGCCCCCAACGGCCACTTCATCCCACGCACCTGCCACCCGCAGCAGCAGCCCCGCTACCCTAGTACGCCGTGCTGTCCTCGAGGTGGTAGCGAGGAGGTTGCCGACTTGGAGAAGGCATTCAGGAAGCGGACTCACTCTGCAGGGACTTCACCCACCATCTCCCACCAGAAGACGCCCTCGCAGTCTTCGGTGGCCTCCATTGAGGAGTATACGGAGATGCTGCCTTCTTACCCCTGCGGCGGCAGCCGGCTGCCCTCCTACCGGCACTCAGCCTTTGTGCCCACTCACTCCTACCCAGAGGAGTGTCTGGAGATGCACCACCTGGACAGCGGCCATCATCGGACCAACTCCGCCCCACACACGGATGACGGCTACATGCCCATGTCGCCCGGCGTAGCCCCTGTGCCCGGCGGCGGGGGGCCCCCCAAGGGTGGTGACTACATGCCCATGAGTCCTAAGAGTGTGTCGGCCCCCCAGCAGATCATCAACCCTGGCAGGGGGGGCCGCCACCCTCCAGCCACGGTGGACTCCAACGGCTACATGATGATGTCCCCCAGCGGCAGCTACTCCCCCGACAGTGGCTCTGCAGGCTACGGCAAGATCTGGACGAATGGTGCCGGCCACCACCCGAAGCTCTCGGTGGAGAGCAACGAAGGGAAGCTCCCCTGCGGTGGTAGCGACTACATCAACATGTCCCCAGCCAGCGGCTCCACCACCAGCACTCCGCCCGACTGCTACTTCGGGGGTGCGGGGCAGCCAGGTGTCGAGGAGGCCACCACCGCGGCCCACCACAAACCCATATACTCCTACTTCTCGCTGCCACGCTCCTTCAAGCATGTGCACCGGCGGGGTGGCGGCGGGGCGGCGGCAGGCGAGGAGGGCAGCCCCCAGCCCCGCATCGCTCTCGGCTCCGGCCGCCTCCTCTACGCTGCCGAGGACTCGTCCTCCTCCACCAGCAGCGACAGCCTGGGCGGCGGCGGCGGCGGCACCGAGGGCGGCCCCCCGCCGCAAGCGCAGCCCCCGCGCAAGGTGGACACGGCCGTGCAGACCAAGGGCCGCCTGGCACGACCGACGCGGCTGTCGCTGGGCGGCCCCAAGGCCAGCACCCTGCCGCGGGCCCGGGAGCAGCCCCCGCTCCTCCTGCCCCCGGAGCCCAAGAGTCCCGGCGAGTACGTCAACATCGAGTTCATCGCCGGCGAGAAGCCGGCCTTCCCCTCGGCCGCCCTGGGGCTGGGCTTGCCGCCGCCGCCGGGCAACGAGGGCGCCGAGGAGTACATGAACATGGAGCTGGGGCCGCCGCGGGCCCCCTGCCCCGCCGGCTTCGCCGCCGCGCGGGCGGCCTCCGCGGCCCGGCCCGGCCGAGGCGCGGCCCCCGGCGGCCGGGACTACGTGACGATGCAGCGGGGGGGCGCCGCCGCCGCCGGGGGCTCCTGCTCGGACTGCGCCGACAGCCCTTCCCCCTGCTCGCCCGCCCTCCTACTCAGCTACGCCGACGTGCGGGCGGGCCGCTCCGCCGCCGAGAAGCCCCCGGCGGCGGCGGCTTCCCCGGAGCTGCCGCGGCCGCCGGCCGAGCTGTCGGCGGCGCCGCCGCGCTCCTCCTCCCTGCTGGGGGGCCCCGGCGCGGGCAGCGCCTTCACCCGCGTCAGCCTCAGCCCCGGCCGCAACCAGAGCGCCAAGGTGATCCGCGCCGACCCGCAGGGCGGCCGGCGGCGGCACAGCTCCGAGACCTTCTCGTCCACGCCGAGCGCCGCCCGCGGAGCGGCGGGCGGCGGCGGGCTCGGGGCGCCCTTCCCCTGCGGCGGCGCGGGGGGCGCCGAGGAGGTGAAGCGCCACAGCTCGGCCTCCTTCGAGAACGTCTGGCTGCGGCCCGCCGCCGGAGAGGCGGCCGGCGCCCCCGCTGCCCGCCGGGAGCCGGGGGCCGCGCCCGCCCTGGAGAACGGGCTCAACTACATCGACCTGGACTTGGTGAAGGACTTCAGTCACCGCCGCCACCACCGCCTCCACCCCCCCGCCGAGGGCGCCGCTCTGCCGGGGGGGAGGCAGCCGCCGCCGCCGAAGCCCCCGGGCCAGCCCCGCGGGAGCGGCCACTCCGGCGACGACTTAAGCGCGTACGCCAGCATCAGCTTCCAGAAGCGGGAGGAGATGTAGGAGCCGGGCGCCCGGCGGGGAAGGTGAGCCCGGGGCGGGGGGAGCCGCGCAGCCGCTCAGGGAGTTGAACGGCCCCGGGCGTCTCTGTGAGGGGAGAGGGCCCGCGCGGGTGCCGCGGCCCCAGGCTGCGCCTTGTGATTTCTTCCCGTGGGGGCTGCCAGCTCGCGGAGCGTGGCGCGGCGCGGCGCGGCAGGGCGGGCTGGCGGCGTGCGGCATCCTCCCGCGGGCAGGCTTCGGGAGGTGCCGCAGCCCGGGCAGCGGTGGCTGTGACGCCTTAGGTTGGTTGCGTTGTGCGTTTTGGCCTTAATATCCGCAGCGCGTTTTAGCGGCCAGAGCAGCCGGGAGCACAGCATCCCTGCCGGTGTCCCAGCTGCTGGCCCTCGCCTGCACGGGCCGGGCGGGGGGTTGCTTCTAAAGCAGGCTTGGATGCTCCTGTTCGGAGGGGGATACGGTACTGGGCGTACCGTGTTGCCATGTTTCCTTACTTTGCAGAATCAGGTGTGCTTCAAAAGTGGGGGGGGGGGGGGGGGGGGGGAGGAGGAAGCGAGTTAGCTATAGCGTAGGGCTGGAAATGGGAAACTCCCATTGTAATCCTAGTTTGGTCAGGAATCGCTCTTGTGGCTGGGGTAAAGCAGTCAATCATGCTAGCTCTTGCTTTCCCCTGTGCAGAACACGGCTAACGGCATCTGCCTGGCAGGGCTGTGATGAGTGTTACAGTTTTGTTTGGAAGGTACTTTGAATTTGGAAACAGACTTCACAGCCTTCAGAGCGTTATATCTCACTCGCGTTTCAGCTGATACTAAGCGTGCCTGTCCCATGCTCGCAACAGTGTTACAAACTGCATAAGAAACGGGCCGTATGAACTGTTTCTTTGGCATTGACTGATGTGCTATATTTTGCCTTGAAGCTTTTCATTTTTAATTTGGGAGAAACTTCTGCCAGGCTGTTGCATGTTGATTACAGGTGTGTAAGATGAGTAGGAGCATTGTTGCAAGCAATGTGATGTTTCTGCTATGTGGGAAGTTCATGTAGCACGTAACAAATACATCTTGTTTAGAGCTCACGAAGTGCAGTGCACCCGTGTGAGTGCTTACAGGAAAGGTGAAGGCCGTTTTGGTGCAGACAAACACCAGTAGACAGTTACCCAGTTAACCTTGTTGTGACACTTGATTTTTGCATTTTTCTACATACTCAAGGAGCAGCAATCACAGTAGTTTAAGTTGTTATTATGAATGTGTGCAATGACATCAGGGGATGAATCTCATACCACTGTTTAGATCATAAGTGTAACAAACCTACTATTTGTATTGCTTGTTTGTTCAGCTCAAGGGAATGCTGAGGGTTGGTCTTGATACAATGCCTGGGATCCTATGTTCACTGTTTTATATGTTTTCCATCCTTATAACCTGAACAAAAGCAAAACAATCTCTTTGCATTTGCTATTTAGCACTTGCTGCTGTTACCTGTTAGAGCAATACAATATTAGGTGTTAGTCTTATGTGACCTGTGAATACCAGGTTAATTTCAAAGTTTGAGGTGACGTTTAAAATCAGTGCAGGTATTGCTGGTCTGGTTCAAATGGTAACTGATAGGAAATGATTATTTTTGTAGATATCTGACAGAAGGGTGCTGGCTGCCACAATACATTGCCTGTGATGAGACTTACACTGCCACACCCCTTATCTGTTCTGGGTTGTGCTTGCAAGAGCCTGTCTAGACTGTCTTCGAGATGCCTCTCGTTTCCCTGGGAATCCATATCTGTCTAGGGCAGTGTTGGTGTTACGAGCTCTCCAGGAGGGTTTTTTTGCCAGAGGATGCAGCATGTTGTGCTGTAAGTCACACTGCTAGGAGCATCACTTATTTTCCCCGCTATTATGTGCTAAGGTTGGGGGAGCAAGCGTGAGAGAAAATCCTCTGTCCTCATGTGGATAAATAACAAATGTTTGTACGAGTGCGAGAATTCAAGTCTGGAGGGGGAGCGATGTCATAACTGTTTACTTAGGTTTTTTCGGAATGCATCGTTTACTTTTGCTGTAGACAACTTATTTAATTGATCCTGTGTGTCATCTTTAACATAAAAGCTGTGGCAATGTTCTCTCCATCATGGTGTTAGGTAGATACCTGCTGTGATTATGCTATTCAGTGGAGGATCAGGATGTGGAAGACCTGATATAAGAACATGCTGAAAAATATTACATAGATGTTTTTCAGAGCAGTGTTGTGAAAGGTAGTGTCTAATAGAGTAATTGCTGTTTGAAGTCGGTTGTTATTTCCCCAAATTAGGATTGGACTGAGCAAGCACAGCTTTTTCTGGGAGGTGGGGGAAGAGTCAGGCTATGATTATATGGGGAGTTTGTAGCCATGGCTGTTCTCTTTCCCTTCCCCTGTAAAGCTGTGTTAGTTGCTTGTAGCTTTCTCAGACATTAACCCTTTGGACTCTTACTTCCCAGGCTAGATTTCTTGCCATCAGTTGAAACTTGCCTTGCAAAATTCAGCCTGACAAGCTTATCTGTTGTTGAGTGTGTTAAGGGGGGGGAAAAAAAACCCCCAGCAACATTTTACAGCTGTTTTTTGACGTATCCATGTATCTTTTGTCCTTTGGAGGTGGAACTTAGGTTTGGCAGGGGAATCAGCCCATGTAGGTTGTTATACCTTGTGCCATTCTTGAGAAAGTCTGCCCAGAGGTGAGTGATTTACAGGCCTGCACACAATCTGTTTGCACATGCCCGAAGAAGCTGTTGAGCACCTTCAGCTAAACCGTTCTCCTGAAAACTCAATGTGCAGTGAGGGTGCTCCAGTTCCCCGAAGCTTTGCGTGCCCTTTCCAATGAGCAGTCAAGCAGGCTGTGCTGCCTCCACCTTGGCCAGCTTTCTCCTGTGCTCCTACTGGCAGGTGAGGCTGTTCAGGATCTGGCTGAGAGTGAGGAGTCTGTGGTTGATGTTTCTCCCGTTGGTGTCTGAGCAATGTGAAAGAGGAAGGAAAAGCTACTTAGAATGTTTGCAGGTATGGCAGAGAGGAGAGAACATCCAGACCTGGGAAGGGAGAGGTAAAGCTGCAGGTATCAGAACAAGGGATGGGGAAGGCTGCATTAAGTACCCTTTCTTTGCTCTCCATCTCTTTAGTGGGTTATTATTTACACTTTGAATCTCAGAAATGGCGAAGGGACTGCATGTGCTCTTTTTTTATTCCCTCTTCCTCTCCATAGAGCAGTCTTCCACCCCACCCCAAAGGCCAAAACTATCTGGATAACTCGTTTTATCCATTCTGGAATTTTTGGTTGTTCCAGCCTACAAGACAAGGACTCCAAATGTTGGCCATTTGTCTCTTAACATGATTGTTGCTGCTTTGCTGCAAGCTAGCTAACTCCTCTCCTCTTCTGTGCTCCCATGTCTTCCCTCCCAGCCACCTCCAAGTTGCTCAGGCATTACATTCTGAAGTATTTTTAACCTCTTTCAGGTGTACTTATTTCTCCTAACATTAATGATCCTGGCCGAAATAATCACGTTGTTTTCCAAAGTTAATTAAAAAACATTTCTCTTGCACCCACAACATTCCCCTGCACTCTCCAATCCCATTGCCTTCCCTGTCATATATTCTTGGCTGTTTCCTAACAGCTGGCCCTGCCCTAGCCTTTCTGGTTGTCTTCTCTCATCCTGTTAAAAGCAGTTTCAATGCAGTCCTACGTGCTCCCCTGCCCAAACGCTTACCTCTACTTCAGAGGATTGGGTACTATTGTGTGTGCCTAGTCTAGCTGGTGACTCTTTGGTGCTTGGATCCTCTGATGAGTGGACTTTTATACTCTAGCTGGAAGGCCACATTGCTGCAGTGGCCAAATCATGCTGGGAAACAGCAGCCTGTGACATGGAGAAAGTGAGGCAAGACCTAGGGAAGGGGGAGAGCAGTGCTGCTGTAAGGCGATTTTCTCCTGTTTAGAGTTTTGCCTGCACAAATGTGGTGGGTTGATCCTGGCTGGATGCCAGTTGCCCACCAAAACCTTATATCACTCCTCTTCCTCAGCTGGGCAGGGGAGAGAAAGTATAACAAAAGGCTCATGGGTTGAGATAAGAACAGGGAGAGATCACTCACCTCATGGGCAAAACGGTCTCAACTTGGGGGATCAAATCAGAGTAGGATAATGAGAAATAAAAAAACCCCACCATAAAACACCTTTCCCCACCTCTCCCTTCTTCCTGAGCTTAACTTTATTCCCAAGTTCTCTACCCCCTCGCCCCCAGTGGCACAGGGGGATGGGGTCAGTTCATCACACACTGTCTCTGCTGCTCCTTCCTCCTCAGGGGCAGGACTCCTCACACTCTTCCCCTGCGCCAGTATGGGGTCCCTCCACGGGAGACAGTCCTTCACGAACTTCTCCAAAGTGGGTTCTTCCCACGGGCTGCAGTCCTTCATGAACTTCTCCAGCGTGGGTTCCCTCCCATGGCATGCAGTCCTTCAGGAGCACACTGCCTCAGCGTGGGTCCCCCGTGGGGTCACAAGTCCTGCCAGAAAACCTGCTCCAACGTGGGCTCCTCTCTCCACAGATCCGCAGGTCCTGCCAGGAGCCTGCTCCAGCACAGGCTTCCCACGGGGTCACAGCCTCCTTTGGGCATCTCCCTGCTCCGGAGTTGGGTCCTCCCCAGGCTGCAGGTGGTTACCTGCTCCACCGTGGACCTCCCTGGGCTGCAGGGGGACAGCCTGCCTCACCAGGGTCTTCACCACGGGCTGCAGGGGAATCTCTGCTCTGGCGCCTGGAGCACCTCCTCCCTCTCCTTCTTCACTGACCTGGGGGTCTGCAGGGTTGTTTCTCTCACATGTTCTCACTCCTCTCTCCGGCTGCAGTTTCTGTCTGTCCCAGCAACTTTTTTTTCCTTCTTAAATCTGTTATCCCAGTGGCGCGCACTATCACCATCACTGATGGGCTCAGCCTTGGCCAGCGATGGGTCAGTCTTGGAGCCAGCTGGCATTCGCTCCATGGGACACAGGGGAAGCTTCCAGCAGCTTCTCACAGAAGCCACCCCTGTAGCGCCCCCCCCCCCCCCCCCCCCCCCCGCCGCGCTACCAAAACCTTGCCACACAAACCCAGTAGAACAGATGAGCAGATGTTGTGGATATGCTGTGGATCCTGCTTTTGGGATTGCTGTGAGAAGAGAAAGCTCCTAAATGAGCAGCGATTTTGAAGATGAACCGCTGACAGCTTGTGTTCTGAGTACATAGTCAAAAAATATTCTGAAAAGGAAACCATTAGACTTGGCTCCAGAGGAACAGGAAAGGCTGTAGTGGGATGGTAGCATGAATCCAGGTATGTGGCTTTGATCTCTAAAGCTTCAAAGCAAAGCCATTATTCCCCTGCCTCATTTACATTTTGTTGAGGAGTCTGAGAACTCGTGAAAGTGAGTGCTAATAACACCGAGTAGAATATGTGTAGTCTGAGCAAGTGGTAACTTGGCTCACTTGCAGCTTTAATGATGCCTATTTTACCCAGTGCATGGGTGGTTTGGGGTTTTTTGGTGATGTAAGAAAACGGAATACAGTACAAGGGCAATACAGTACAACAGCATCTGTATGGTTGTTACGCCTTTTGTCTGGTTCCAGTTAAAGCAAAGCACTACTAAGGAGAAGAGCTAAACACTTGTTTGGGGCTCAGGAAAATACACGATGGTAAACAGAAAATTACACCTGTAATTCATGTATAGTATACCTGGATATTTTTTTTGTTGGGACATTGCTTGCTTTTTTATTTTATTTCTTTAATAGTTTTCAATAGTTGGTTTAGTTTCCTTAAGTTAAAAACTTAAGGTGGAACAACAGAAACACAGCAAGTGCCAAAATAAGACGTGTACATTTAAATTAAGTTTTTTGGGGGGAGGTTGTTTCCAAAACTGAAAGAACAGAAGTTTCCGTAGTTTTGGGTCAGCACCAAGGTAAATACCAGTAAGTTATGAAAGTTTTCCATGCTTTATGGGTATTACTGTAGACAAAACAGTGCATTTCTTGCTGTATGCACACACTCCCCGTACCTATTTGCCAAAATTGAGCCTGCGTCTCCACATACTTGTGTATTTGCAGTTTTCCTGTTTAACAAGACCCCAAGCTTATAATTGATGTTTTTAGGTTTTTTGAGGGTTTGTAGGATTTTTGGTCATTTAGACAGTAGACCAGTTCCTTTAATCTAGCTGCATTAAATTGTTGTATCGATTATTTCCCCACCCCCACCTTGATTTTAATGACAAGTTTCTTGGGACTTTTCTCTTTTGTTCTCCTGGCTTAAAAATTGGAACTGTATGATTTATAAACCAATTCAGTAGATTATGAAGTACTATCTGGACTTTAGCGCATAGGTTTCATATTTAGTCAATGTTTAAACTAGTTTATGAATGTCATTTACATTTTGAAAATGAAAGAGGACATTGCAGGGCAAGGGTGACGCTCATTTTTAACTAGCAACTGTGGAGAGATCATATGTGTCCTTAGATAATACTTGTAAATAGGGAATTACAACTCTTAAATAAAATGCAGCAAGCAGCTGTAGAGTTGGAATGTTATTTGACCACTATCTTCAGTATGTTGTGTTGTTTCACAAATGCTTTATAGTAGCTGAAATTTTGATATTCATTAGGACTATGCAGTTTTCATGACTTAATAAGCACGAGTGCAAAGTATTGAGAGTAAAATGTACTTGAATATTCTTTTGAACAAGTTGTAGTAACTGTATAATAGCTTGTTTGCAAAGAAAGTGGGTGTTATTTTTCAGTTTATTGAAGCTCTGAAAGTGGATCTGTTCAGTTCTGATTATTGTAAAAATAAAGTCACTAGTGAACATAAGCTTTTAAAAAAAAAAGTTTGGTGTCCAGTGATACGGAAGAGAAATAGATATTCTTTTCCAAAACTAATTTGATACTAGATTTAACCTCTGTGTCAACTTTCATTGAAAACTAATTGCATTTGATTGACAGAGTTATGAAACACAGTAAGTACTCTTAAGAGATGGGAAGAAAAAGGGGTGGAATGCTGTTCATGGGACCTGTGCTGTGGCTAGAAGAGAGACTATGGGATGTTGACGTAAGACAATGGGGAATTAGAGGTACAGGCTGGGGAATAGCTGTAGAAACTGGTATGGGAGGAAGACGGAAATGAGAGATTACTTGGGGGACACAGAGAAACTTGGTGTGATGACACGGGTGGAGAGAATTGCAAGTTGTCCGTGATCTGAAGGGAATTGGGATGGTGCTATGTGGAAGTTTGAGGATGAGTATAGAGAAATGTGGAGAGCCTGAATGTATGCAGAGAGTTTATTCCAGAGGTGCTCATTTTGCATGGCACTACAGTTTTCTGAAGGAGTTTTTACTTCTATATTTTTATTTTGATCTTTATTACTGGGATAGACACTCTGTTTAGAAAGCACATGTGTTCCTTACTTGCGATTAGATTTATTATTTTAATGTTATTTGGATGTTCTGCTGACCTTAGCAGGTAGATGTGCATAGTAAGGTAAGCAGAATTTGCCTCCGGCTCTTTTTTCCTGAATTCTTTGTCTTGTAGTGTCTCTGTCATGACCACAGCGGTAAAACACAGGTAGGAATGTGAATTAAGTAGAAGATAAATAAGAATGAGTGAATTTTAACATTAAAACCCCTTGTGTTATAAAATACATACAAAGAAAGGAGAACTATATTCACAAACATTTTTTTAACAGCAGTATTTTGGCTTTTTACACTCTACTACTTGGACAGTTATAAATTTGATTAAAAATGAGGTCCATGAGTTTCATAATTTGTCTTATGGTTTAGTAAGTATAGACTCCCTTAAAATTGTGTAATTTAAAGAATATCTTGTAAAAGAAAATTTCAAATGGCAAAATTATTGTGGCTTGTTACAGCAAATCTTGTGTTTTTCATTTTGTGGTAAGAGCTGCAACACAAATGTATTAATATTAACAAATACATCTGAATTCCCAATTTGTCAGACTGCTAAAACCTGGCTTTTGGTCATCTGCACGTAGTCTGATATGTTAGAGTACCTCTTCATAAAAGTGGATAGCGGTATGTATTTTTACATCATTCTGGGTTTTTTATAAGTGATGATCGTGATGATTATTATTTTGAATACATAAGATAAAGGTAGTAAAGGAGAGATGGTGGTAACTTTAAAAAAAAAAAAGATGCTCAAGTTTAACAGCTTTACTCTCCGCTTACAGAAATGATGGGAAATATAACAAAAGCCAAGGTGTGAACAGATAAAGGAGATTTAAATAAGCATGGCACTCTTAACTAACTAAAAGATGTCTTGATATATATCTCTCTGATCATGTTTGACATATCTAGGTCATGTTCTCTGAAGACTATTATTAGAGATTTAACCTTGGGTAATTGTAAAGTGTATTTTCTTCAGAGTAGTTTTTGATCAGGTAGGTGAGACACTGAAAGTTTGTGTGTGTTCAGTTGCTTGTAATAATTTGGGAGTCTAGTTAGAAGATCTGGTGTGAGCCACCGGAGCTGTAAGGTGAAACGTACCATTCCCGTGGCGTATCACAGAAGATTTGCCTGTGTACATTTTTTCAACTGTTGTAAAATTCCATTTTTTTTGGAAGCTGGAGATGTTGAAGAAATGACCTGTTAAATTTTCAAATAAGATACGCTTCAGGAAGAATGGAATTACGTTGTACACTTTACAGCTAGTAGAGCTGTTGAAATGTACTTGTACATTTGAACTGTCTGATGATACATGTTATAAAATGCAGGAAGGTAGTAGTCTGGGAACATCCACAGCTTTAATTGACTGTGTTTCTTCCCCCCCAGCCTCCCAGTCTGTGTAGGTTGGGTATTTGTAACCCACTAGGGCACCTAAGCATTGGGCAAGCTTTCTTTGAAATACAGAATCTATGTGAACAGAAAAAATGTGAATTATCTATCAGCCTTGGTTCTTGCCCAGTTTCAGCAGTCTGGCTTTCAGTGTGTTGCACAAATATTTGTTAAGACATAACTATAGGGCAGGAACTCCATAAGCTGGCTTTGCCAGTCAGTAAAATACACAACTAGTCTGTGCACAGGAGCTTTCCTTCAATGGCACAGTTACATGAAGGAGTAAAAAGCTCAAACATGTGGAGTGGAGGACGCTAAACCAGTGATTGTATGGGTTCCTTCTGCCCTTATTTCACCGAGCTGTAGACTTCAAAAAAACCCAAAACCCAACCTCAACCCCAAGCCCCCCTTCATTCTTCTTGCAAGATACTGGATGTTTGTATGTCACTAGTAACATCCATGTTTAATTGCTGTGCCCAGAGTTGTGGAGAAGACGTGTCTTGGTCAAGAGAGTCAAAGAACCTCAGGAAGTGTAGATGGGAGATAGAAGATTGAGTTTGTTGCTCTCCTTACAGCATATTTCAGCTGGGGTCTCGCTGTTTATCAGTTTGTAAGTAACAGCAGAGGAGTGGAAGGGAGGTGGGGAGATTGAAACACCGTGGCAGAAGCTGTGACTTGCTTGCTTCAGGTCTGTCTTGAGCTTCCTGTGCCCTGTGCTGCGTATGAGAGATGCAAAAAGACATCTAGAGCAACAGCTGATGTGTATCAGTGAGAAAATCTTTTAGATTAAAACACTGGATGGTAACTCATCTTCACATAGCTGGCCTTCATTTTGGAGAGAAGATTGCTGTGTTAGAAAAGGAAATTTTAACCCCTAGAGAACAGGGAAAAAGATAGGGGAGACCTCAGCTTCAGAGACTGAGTTGGAGCTCGGAAGCCCTCTGTATGCGCTGCACATCAGGGGAGTGCTGCTGCCCAAGCGTAAGTAACGTTTAGTCACTTTGCTAAAATACCTTGAAAATTACTAGAGCAAGGAGACTATGGTCTTCCAGTAACTTCCCAGTTTAGTTTGATGATTCCTATGCAAGTGATCAACGAGGTGTTTGGGAGTCAGTGTCAGCAGTGATGCATGTGATATGCAAGAGCCTTCATACTGCTATTAGAAAAGAGGGGGGTGGGAAGTGGGAAGTAAGGGCTGATAAAGTCTGCTTCCTTCCCTGGGGTGGTACAGTGTGCTTTATCATGGTACTTGTTTTCTAATGGTGATACCCAGAGAAATGGTTCGGGGACTTCTGCTGTAATGATGGCTGTTCCAATTCTGACTCTTGCAGGCACTGTAGGTAAATGGTGGAGAAGTTGGCCGAATCATCTCTGAAAGATGGGATTAATTTTCATTTCCTCAGAAAAGTGCTGTCATAATTACTGATTCCTCTCCCGTAATTTCTGAACACAAATACTGAATTACTTGTTACTTCAAAATAGCAAAATGTGGCATTTATGGAGCAGAGTGTTATCGAATAATGAGGAAGTAAACTGACAAGTTGTTTAGTGAGCTGAGGCTAAGACAACGTTCTCTTTACTTTTTTTTTCTACTTTGGAATATATCCATGAGGATTTTCCTTTCATAGTACAGTTGTATGTCATGGAAGTGACCAACAGCAGGTAGCCCAGCTGCACAGTCCTTGAAAGCTCTGCAAGACAGCTTGGCTTGCCCAGAGGATTTGAAATGACTCGTAGATGTCAGTAAGGTAATGCTTGTTTTGGTGGGAATGAAGATCCATACAATGGCTGCATGAAGGGAAAAATGAGCAATTTTCACCTTTTTGCAGTGATGGTAAATTCAAACTGAACCATTTTCATTTGCTGAAAATGAAAGCAACTAATTGAAATCCTTAGGAGGACAAAAATATATGTTGGACAGGTAGGAACTGCTTTGTTAAAAGTGGAAAAAAGTCTCTAACCTGCTACATTTGCCCTATCTCTCTTTTTGACTTTGCTTGCAAAGCACAGGCACAATATACCATCCCTTCATGCTTTGCTCTGTTATGATATTTTTAGTACTTGGTCCACTTTTTATTTTCTGTACTGCAGAACACAGTTGATTTTTTTAATTTATTTTGGTTTTTAAACTAGTGGCAACTAAACTGCAGAATAATAAATATTCATTGTCCTTTGAAAAACAAAGGGAAGTACACAAGTACTAAATAGTTAATTGCTTGATCACATACATAAAATGAAATACAGGTAAGGAAACCATAGCATTTCTAAAGCTTAGGTGTACTGAAAACCATTACAAACAAAGGAAACTTGCTATCTACTGTATGTCGTTCAGGAATCTCAAAAAGCAGGCTGGCTGGCCCATCTAGGGTGTGGTCCTGCAAGATGTTTGGGCAGATGTAAGCAGCTTGCTTTACTGAAAAGGGTGCTCTCGCCTCAGCTGCCTTTACTCTCATCTGCATGCTCCCACTGTTTTTCTGTGCTGGTTCCATACAAGTAAATGGCAACTATACTTAGGCTGATGTATTATTTAGTAACTGTCTATATGTCCTCATTTTGCACATAATGGCATTCAGATTTCTGAGAAACGGTAAAATAAAATTTATTAAGAGGAATTTAGTTTGTTTAGGAAGCTGTAGGTTGAAAACTGTAAATATTTTTCTCATTGAAAGTTAATATTTGTTCTAGTGTCAGTATTTTGGCAATAATCAGTTGTTTTGTTGACTCTATCATCATCTGGTGAACATGATGCACAATGTTCTTGAATTCCTTGAATATCTTTATACGGGTAGATAGCCATGTGTGATTTACATCTATCTTACCAGTTTGAGATAAAAACAGAGGCAGATGAAACTAAATAGAAGAGCAGCAATGGAAACCCAACAGCTCCAAATTATCTGTCTTCCTTTTATAACTGTTGTGTGCACTCTTTCTTCCCATGGCTGCTTCTTGGGAGCAGAAGTTAAAGAACTGGTATCTGCTAGCATCAGTGCACTGTGTATGAACATTGTAGTTTAAACATGTAAATAGTGAAACTTTATTCTTTGAATAGAGTGAATTAATTACCATAGCTGATCAACTTATATACAAGACAGTCTTGAATACTTCAAACAATTTACGGGTTCTTAAAAATAAAACAAAACTCTCAAATACATTTAATTTTCTGTATGAAACTCTTTCTCTAGCAAGCTCTGATACAAGGGAAAAGCCCTTCTGAAGGTGTGCAGGCATGTAGCTAGGGCATGTTTTTTCAGGCCTTTGAACTAGGTTAGGAATGTGTCTCAAGATGGAAGAATGAATAGTTACTTGGTGCTTTTAGCCTCCAGGCTTGAAACTCGCAAGAGGAATGTTATTGTGTCTTCAAAGCCTGTTTCACACAAGCCTTTGTTGAGCAGGAACTTGGAGAGTCTTTGTAATATCATGCACAAAACAAAAACAGCGAGCCACACAATTTGATCTAATTGGGCGGTGGTGGTGAGATGTTTCTTCAGTAGGAAGGCTCTGGAAAATGGGGTGCATATTTCTGATTAGGAATACCCTTTAGAGTGATGGAATTGCCTCCACAGACATTTACCAGCTTGATAAAACTCTCTAATTACACTGATGCAATTCCCCATATGCACATCCCCTCTTTTCCCCTCCTCTCAATGTAGTGGTGTCCTAGGAAGAGAGCAAATATTTACATTTCTTTTAAATTCTGTTTTGACCCTGAGGTGGTGGTAGCACTTCCCTGGAGAAGGCAAACTGAGGTTGAGAAAGTGGGGTGGTTCAGGTTGAAGTAATTTTTGTAATGCTTTCTCAAAGAGAAACCTGTATTCAGGACTAAGTATGCTGTAATATACTAATATAACCTAAATTAAGACAGACCTTTCAATCAATGTAACTATCAAGTGTTTAGAGCAAATAAAACCATTCCTCTGGTGAGCATGATTGGTGAAGTATCCAGAATCGCAGTTTGAAGTGCTAAAACCTCATTTTTGAGAACAACAGCTGCTTCAGTAGATACCCAGAGAAATCTGTTTTCATTTTAGTATATGACTCGGCTAATTACATGAGTAGTTTATTCACAGTTGAGTGAGATCAACTGAAACTGAAAAAATAGGAAGACGGATTTCCTTTCTAAAGATTTTTTAGTTAAAAAAAAAACAAACCATGAACTCTACCAAATCTGAAATTTTGAAGTCTGTAGTAGCCAAGCCCACTCAATTTCACCTACTAAATAAAGAGGAGGCTTTAAAAAAGAAAGGAGTTGTCTTTAAATGCAAGGTTTATTTTGTTAAGCAACTTCCTTATGTGTTCAGGATGTTTTGTTAGTTTTTAGTTAGCTGATAACTAAATACAGACCATACTATTTTACAGTTGCATCCTGATTTTCATTCAAACACAGCTTGAAAAGTCAAAAATATAAAATTTAACCAGCTTGTAGATAGTGACCTGTATTGGTCATAAATTTTATGTCAGGAATCTGCATAAATATACGTTAATGGTATTGTCTAATTAGGGACTATACCAAATGCTAAATTAAAAGGTTATATTGCAGATCAGTATGATTTAGTGGTTATCACTCTTTGAGAATGACCATTAAGAATGTAAAAAGATAAGTTTCCTCATTTGCTAATCTAAATTTGATTATTTTAATCCCTTTAATTTGAATTAATCCACCGTGAAGCCAAGTGTCAGGATATACATGATAATTAAATATATTTGAACTGATATGACCATGCAGAAATAAAGTGTAGGCACAGAAAAGACCTGGTTACGGGACCTCGTCTGGTCCAGAGGAGGAGGAGCAGACAATACATGAAATGGTAGGAGGTTGGGAGGGTGAGAGGAGAGGACAAAACCACAATTACAGAGAAATGGTGGTTAAATGTATTGAAGGATAAGAGTGACAGGCAGGCTGTGTAAATTGGCTGGCCAGTTAGTGGGTCTTCTGTAGGAGAAGTTTCACAAGGTTAGAGAAGGCAGAGTTGTGTAGGAAGGGGTACAGGGGTTCAGTGAGCAGAAGGAGAAATTGGAAAAATGCTGGGAAGCTCAGTTTCAGTTGATGTAATTGGGCTTTAATGGCTTGAATGATTCATAATCTCTTAGCTTGATAGGCTGTTATACAATTTTAAACATAGGTATGAATGAAGTTACTTACACTGATAACATTGTGGGATTGCAGTAGTGGAAAGCATTGATGTGCCAAGAATTGTTAGAGGAAAAAAATTATATAAGATGATGGTAACATTTGTGTAAATGTATTTTGGAGGAAGGTTTGAATGATGATCCTTCTGCATGAGTGTGCTATGAAGTATTTCTCATCTTGGTGGGGAAAGGGAGGAATCTTCTTCAACTGATGTAAATTGCTGTGCCTACTTGAAGTTGACAGGACTAGGGCAACATGCCTCATTTTAGAATGTGTCCCTTTAACTTTTTTTTTCTGTCTTATTCTGTAAGCTGTTACTACACTGTTCTGTTTGAATTAATAGCAAGTCCCCATTAATTTTAATTAGCTATAGTAATGAGTTAGTTCTAAAGTGCTACAAAATGATCTGTAATTCAATGTCTAATTTATCTCCCACCTTGGGTATTTAATCTTTTCCAAAAATTCTTCTCCTAAAGATTGGTGAGACGTTTGATCTGTCTTGATTCAAGCTTGTTTACTTCTATGTTTGTTAGAGTAGCTCATCAGCTTTTATTCCTTTATCAAATAACTCCTGTGATGTTAATTGTGCTTTATGGAATTGGGTCACATTTCAGCATTTGCATTTAGGTTGAAGGAACAGGTAAAAGCAAAAGACTATTAGCAGGACTGCTATATGCTTAGAATAAACTACAGAACACTTAATGATAGCCTTTGTGTTATAGGACTCCTATTGTTTCTAGAGCTTTGCAACCTGTTTTTGTTTTTAACTGATATGCTCTTATAGTAGCTTCAATAAGAACTTCACTGTAACTTTTTGAAGGCTTTTGTTTTGTTTTTGTGAAGAGTTATACAAATCACTGTCTGGAATCTGTTTTCATGTCTCTGGCTTTATCTGCATATCCTATAATCATACTTGCAACTTCTACCACTGTTGCGACTTTCTCTGTTCCGAGTCTCTAGGCTCGGTTCATGCAGGTATCTATGATATTTAAGGCCAGAAAGAGCTGTGATAAGTATAGGTAATTGTTCCACTTTAGAAGCAGAATCCAGGGCACAGCTTTGCCATCAACTTAAAAGTAATTGAAGGCCACCCTGTTGTTGCTGTCTCCTTGACCATGTATTACTCTGGAGAGTTGGTTTTGACATCACCTGTGGTTGCTCACAGGTGATGGTGCAGGGGAGCACTTGGAAATATATTTAGGAGGAATGCTGGACCATTTCTCTAGGCAGCAGCTTCTAGTTTGGTTAAAACCACCTGTGAAACCTCATCTGCAGTATTCTTTCAGGCAGCATTTAAACTTCTTTTTCCCCCCAATCTGGACTTCAGTTTTTTAAACTTCAAGTAGAACACCTTATGTGATTAGTGCCTTACACTGTCCTTGAAACCACAGTTGTCTTGGCCTACACTACTGCTGCTTCTGGTCTGGGACACTGTGTTTGAAATTGCCTACCTGCACAGTTGCTGTGAAATTGTGCCTTTAGTGAGGTGTGATCCTGACTAGCTGCGGGTTGGCCAGAACCAGCTGTACCATCAGTCCCTTAGCCCCAGATGCCTTCACAGGTATCCTGGGTTAGAATCCGAGAGGTTTTATTGAAATGGGTTTGCTTCTTCAATGGCCCTGGAGGTACTACTTTTAAGTGTGAATGCTGTATAGTTGTATTTATGCTGTTGAAAAAAAACACTTCTCCATTATGTCTTGTTTTGGTTCAGGTAAAAAATAGTGAGCTGTATCTGAGAAAAGACATCTTTTACTGGCAAACCTGCACCTGCTGCTTTAGTATTCATACTAGTTTAGCTGTGTTAGTCATCGTCTCAAACAAACCTTTACCACCAAAACCGAAACCCACACTGACAAATTAGCCTTTCTAGTTTAGATAAGGTCATAAGTATGTGGAAAACATTTTCAGGTGAAAATGAAAAAACATGTAATGGCTTCAGACAGCTGTCTTTCAGACCTTCTGATATAGTTACTCAAGATGTCATATGAGAAACAGGCAGCTTTCCCACCTTTCTGCCCCCAGTTCTCATTCAAATTTAGTGATTATAGAAGGATTCAGTAAGTACCTGACTTGGATAGAAGGAAACACAGTTTCCCTGAAACATTTCCTGCTGATCTCATAGCTACTCAGTTGAGTCTGTGGATGAAAATTTTTGTTCTTTTATTAAAAAAATCTTCTGCATGTTGTCCCCTGTGGTGTGATACAAAACTGAATGTGTGTTGTCCGGCAGATGTGTGACTGTAAAAAACAAAACTTGCTTTTAACTATTTGTTGAACTTCCAACATTATGGTCTACATTAGGAAGTAACCTCTTAAAGATAGCTCTGCCTTTCTGCTATTCCTGGCAACGTTTCTGGATGAATTTGAGTACAGTTGGACAATTAAAATGCTCGAAGAGCTACTATAGTCATCTGTAGCTTGGCAATTTTTTTTCTTTGCCTCAGTTTCCTGTAGCTTTCTGTTTTAAGCCTTATTTATTAAGAAATGTTACTGCATTCAGTTTGTTTTTTCAAACTACTGTGTCGTTTATTTGGCAGGAGAGGGGGAAGGTTTAAGTTCCTCCTTACCTCCTCCCCCTCTCTCCAGTGAAATTTTTGATTGTTCTGTTTAATGAGTCATTTTCTCTACAGCTGAAGTTAATTTAGCAGCTTAGCCAAACAATGAGTATTTTCTGAGTGAGGAAGTGAGGGAGCTTTAGTTCTTTCCCCCCCCCCCCCCCCCCCCATTTTTTAATATCAAGGTGTGTCTTGGGTGTTTCCAAAGAAACATGGAAGAGGACACAAACACAGGTTTCTTACATCTTTGGAAAAATAACCTTAAATTTTGTTTTGCATGAGCTTGACTTACTGTGTTTAGGTTATGTTCCTCCTCTCCATAGACTCATGGAAATCCACTGCTCCAGATGGATGAGTAGTTTTCTTGACCTTAAGTAGCTCTGACAGTGCAAGTATTTGGCATCTTCTAATGGATGTGTTTGTCTGTCAATGACAGGATTCCCCTAAGTTCATTCTGCTTCAGCAACTGAAGGTCACACAACACACTCTTTTCAGTTGGCACCTGACAGTTTATTGTTAGCAATGTTATGGAAACCAGAAATAAGAAAAGCTGGACCAAAACTTTCAACGTATTGTTTCAGATGTTCAGTGCAAGCTCAGTTCACCTACACTGTGTGGTGGCACCTCCTTTCCAAGGGCCATCCAGCCCAGCCATTTGGCATTTGAAGCAGCTTTACCTTCTGCTTGAGATGCATCTCCTCAGGGTTTCTTCCTTCTGTCCGCAGCTACCTTTGGATCTGTTTGCAGTTTGAGTTGCAGTGCCGTAGAAAAATAGGCTTAGTTTTCATTTCTCTGTACCACAGTTCAATTTTTAAGCTGGGTAGTCCTTTGTACCATTATCCTGAAGGCAGCAGGAAGATATGGCTTTGCTAATGTGTTTGCACACTGTTGGAGGTACTTTATCATATAAGAATTGGTAACAAAAGGTCCATTGACTTCATTGGAGCGGAGTTCCCTCAGTAGTATAGACACAGTAGAGGGAAGTGAGTAGAGTTTGGAGTGCTGTAGTGCTGCTGTATGTTTAGAAATGCTCTTTTCTAAGGGTTCTTTATCAATATTTAAAAGCTGATAGTGAATGCCATTGAACTTATTTTCTCTAGTTCGTTCTTTCGTGCGCAAGTGTGTGTGTGCATTAGAGTGAGAGTTGTGTGCTTTCTGCTGTTTAAGCCAATCTGCCCAAGAGCATTGTTTTCCAGAGAAAAAGGGTAATCAAAGATTTGAAATGAAAATCACTTGTGAAATATTTCTGATGTGTATGTCATAGATTTGTAAAATCTGTTTTATACTTCTGTTTGTTGAATGTAGAGTGCTCTGATTTGGCTGAATAATACCAAGTTACTGTGTATCAGTGTCCTCATGCACAAGGCTTTGATTAAGCAAGAAGAAAATGCTGCAATATTAAAGGCTGGCCTATGTACAAACTTGCACAGAGAAACAAAATGTGTGAATTAAGAAAGTTGGCAATTTAATATGTGTTCTAATACCATGCATAATAGTGACTGGTCTGGGCAAAAGAAAATGATGGTGTAAAGTGAAAGATTCATGTAGACCTTTGGGGAAGACTCAGAGACATTTCATAGCAGATTGGGGTTTGTTGGTTTTTTTTTTTTTGTTTTACAGCTGCATGTAATTTTAATCAGGGTAAGTTCAGTGACTTTGTTTACTTAAGTGGACTGCAGGTATGAACGGCTATTAAAGGTTCAGTCATCAGCTCAAGTTCCATTTGACTAAACCAGATTTCCCCCCCCTCCTGGTAAGCCCTTTATGGTTTTGATCATAGTGTATGACACTGTATTCCTGTGTTGAATCAGGTTGCTGAGCTGAACATGCTGTCTGATTTGGACCCCCCACTTTCCCAGGAAGAAGAAAGGGTTACTGGAGCTGGTGTGATTACAGCTGTCTCTGAACAGTCTCTTGACAGGGGAAAGTTGGTGCCCTGTCAGTTCAGAGCATGGATGGCACTTGTACATGAGTACCTGCGCAAGGCTTTGGGCATGCTTGTACAACATCCTTTCACTGCTACTTTTTGGACTGTCATTTTGAAGAAGTATTCTTATTCTTGCTCCCATGCTGCTGCCTCCTTTGTCCAAGTACAAGCATTCCTGTAGCTGAGCAGGGAGCTACATCAGGGACCTAATCCAGGCTAAAAGTAACCTGGTTTGGGGAGGGGAGAAATCAATTTTTAATTTGAATCCAATTCATCATGCTGCTACACCATCCCTTGTGCCTGGGCAAAGGAGGGGTTGCTGTGTGTGATGAGGCTATGTAAAGTAAGTGGGAACACTTAAGGCAACAGCAGGACAGGCTTGTACTGGCTTTAAGTAGACGTGAAACTGTGATCATCATCTCCTTGCAATATTTTCATTCATTTTCCAGAGTGCTTATTTCATTGGAGCAGGATGATAACTGTGCCTTGAGGCATTATACTGATGGTGTGAAGCAGAAGGGGCTTGGTCTTTTCCTGTGTTTTCCGGTGTTAGGATCATAGAAACTTTCTAAGTCAAATGGCTGGAAGTGAGCCTTATGCACAAAGGTTCTTTTGTTTTGGTTTTGTATAAACCCATTTGATGTTAAGCAGCCAAATCTCATCCTTTATGGTTAGCCTAATGCATTTTTTAGATGCTCCTGGCCTTCCTGTTTAGCATTCAGCCCCTACTCCAGAAGGGTATCTATCTCCTTACATGGTCCTGTCTCATACCTGCCAGGTCAGGGATACCAAAATGGCACTGGGCACCTCTAAATTTCTGCTTAGGAGTGTTATTTAGTGATTTTTCTGTCTTTCAGCTATGGAGAGTTTTGTGGGTTTTTTTTTTTAAGAAGAATTCAAGTTATTAATAGAAATGTGAGTGATTGTGCTGAATTATGTAGTGAGATGAGGGGGTTGTTGTTGCTGTTTTGGTTTGTTTCCTGAAAGGATATCTGTCTTCTCTCTCTGTGCTTGCAGAAGCATACAACCTCTTGCTCCTTGGGAAATGTGTCACGCTAAACTCTATGTAACAGTTAGCTAGTAGAACAAATACAATGTTTGAGGCTTATTCTGTAAGCCTATCATTATCAACAACAGATGAACTGGTAGTTTACCTTGCCCAACATATGACTTTAACATGCAGGGAATAGATCAGTAATTTACTTTGCTGTTAAGCACTAGAAGGCAATGCACTTTTTTGTGCCACAAGGCAGATTCTAGGTTTTGTTTCTCAGGTCTACAAGCAAGTATTTTGACTGGACTTTTTACCATCTTACTAATCATTTGAGAGTTAGGAACAGATGTGTGCTTAATTGTTTTTGTGACAAAGATTAAATGGTTAAAACTCAAGGCATTTTTTCAAAGAACGAGAAATAAAGATTTTTCCTCATGTTTCAGGGCTAGAAAGATAGAGGAGGGGAAAAATAATGAACTTCAAAGAAAAACCTTTTGGATCTTTTCAGGAAATGCCAAATAAAGAGCAGGTCCCAAAGACCAAAATTAGTTAATGATATTTTTACTTGAAAAGGAGAAACCTAGAAATTCACATAAGGGGTACCTGATGGGTGACCTCTGCAGTGCACTCAGTGGTCTGAGTTTGGAAGCAATAACCACATCATCTAAGCCCTCTGGCCATGAAGTACTTAATAGAAGCCATGCCACTCTAACCCATTGCTCATCTTCTGACCATCCAAATGCTAATCTGATGCATCATCATAGTGAGGCTGTATTTCTAAAGCTTTAGATGATGGTCACTTTAAAGGGAGGAGGGGGAATAAGAACACTCAAGCCCAACTCCAAGCACTCTCTTTTAATGTTGTGTGTCCTGCACTAGTCTGTGAAGCATAGTTAAAGGTAAGAAGCCTCGCTGTTCAGATGGAAGTTCTCTGATGTGCATGTAGGAAGGATGTTGAACAGTTACGCAATTGCAGCTGTGTGTTCATTAATTAATGAGAAATAGGCCAGCTGTGGCCTTTGGTAAGTTGTACAAGTGGCTCACAACATGTTGAGAAATACTATGCTGTTATTTCCCTGTGCTCTGATGTATCGACTTGTCTCCTTTTTCTTGCCCCATAGGTCTGCTGGGGCAGGGACTGTCCTTTTTCTTTCTTTGCTCAGCGGCCAGTAAAGTGAGGCCTTCAACTGTGACTGAGGCTCCTGTGTGCTGTTGCAGTGCAAACGATAGGAATAATCATTATCACTGGTTAACACTTCAGTTCCTGTACAGTGCTGGCTGGTGTTGTCCAAATACGTAACGTTCTGCCGCTGCTGAGATTCAAAGCCTTCGTAAACCCTAAATTGATAAGCCTCGCCTTGTTCACAAAACAACTTGTTTTCAAGCTTTCTCCCCCTCTTCATCCTTGTGACTGTTTCTGCCAAAACTTGTCCAGAAGTGCTGGCAGTGGGATTTTTTTTCAAGCCTGCATCATAAAGGTTGTAACCAGGAATGTGGTGTGTATACCAGCTTACTTTCCTCTGTGTTTAACTTTGAATCACATGTGTGATTGCTTTCATTGCTCTGTAATCTGTTTTGCTGTCTCTACTTGCTGGTTGGTATTTAAAAATAACAGCAATCTTCTTAAAAGGCACATCTTTCATTATTTAATAAGAATTGGATCCTTTTTAACGTCAAGTGATATTTTGTTACAAAGCAAACAACAGATGATCTGTCTTTTTCTCTCCCCACAATCGTTACACAGCTTGTGTAGTGTGCTCTGTATACCTTTTCTGAACTACACATGCAGCTGCTTCTCAGTGCAGCAGAGCTGAGAAAGACGTGGTCACTCTCCGTAAAACCACCTGGAACTGTAGCATTTTGGAGAGGGGGGGAAAGAGCTTCTAACTCTTTAATTTTATGACCGCTGTCATCTAAATTTAAATCTTCAGTCATTTCAGGGATGATGAAACCAGATAGCCTGGGAGGTTCCTCTTTTGGGGGCACCCAAGAGAGAGTACCAGCCAGACAACTGGTACAGACAAGCAAGCAGTATTGAAACGCACAGCGCGATCACTCAAGCCGTGCAGGAGGGAGAGCTATATTTAACAGATACAAGTGCTAATAATGAGACTTCAAAGAGAGCACACCCTTTTCTTCCACAGCTGTGCTTTGCCATGCAGAAGAGACAGGGTAGTTTTCCAATGGAAGTTTGCTTCATGTCTTTGCCTTGGGGAAGAAGTTCAGAGAGCTCTGAAATTAGCTTAGAATTTCAGAAAGGCAAAAGGGAGAGAGAAGATATGAGGGTAATTATGAATTTTGATGCCAAACCCGTCATTCTGAAACAGAAGATTTTTTTATTCTATCTTGTACTTCAGGGGATAAAAAGGTTTTGGGGTTTTTTCCTCCCCTCTGTGTTTCCTTTTGATTTGAATTTTTACTAGCTTTTTTTACACACTGCTAGTAAAAGATCCACTCTGTTTCCTGCTGAAAGCTGTTTGCTTAGCTTTGTTGAAGCACAAATAGACAGTTGGGCTATCTTTTTGGACAAAACATTCACAGTCCCTTTATAACTGAAGCCTTTTCCATAAGGTAGGGTATAGCTTTGATTCTGTTTATTTTCAAGTGGTTTTTCCCCTCACATATGAAGCCATAAACCGTAAAGGGAACTTGATATACTTGTACTGTATTTGCAATTTAGATTGTAGAGAGTGTTTTGGAGTGCACGTGTTTGGCTGCCAGTGAAACCACTGGCTGTGAGTCAGAAGGCATCGAACGTTGTTTTCAAAAGTGTCCTTAAAGATGAGGTCACGTAAATGATGGAAAAATATTTCAGAGATTTCAGAGTGTTCTGAGAAGCAGCAGAAGGCTATTTCATGTCTTGTGAGTAGGTGACCTGAGCGGCTGGAGGGTACATGCCAACTTTCCTTGCCTATACCAGTCTGATAAACCATTTCAGAGGAACTACCAGGGAATCTTAAGTGTTGCACTTGTGTGGGGCAACTTAAGGCTGGGAATTAATGGACACTCAGTTTTCTATGCAGCTTTCCTTTTTCTTTCACTTCAGCTGTGGTCCCATTTCTTGCCATTCGAAGTTAATTTAAAAATATTTCTAGGTCCCTGTTTTAACTTTTTTTTGTGGTTTAGAAATAATCAAATATTTACTTTTAGGTATATTTTGTTGTTGTGGTGTTAGAGATTTTTAAATGCCTCAGGTCAAGAGCGGTAGGGTCACAGACACCATAGGAAGCACAGGAAAGCTGTTAAATGAGGTTTATTTGCAGCCCAGCTTTGCTTCTCCTTCACGGATGTGTTTAATGAAAGGGCTAAGGTGCCTTGCTGAGAGGCAGAACAAAAATCCTCTTTTCGGTGCTACCTACTCTGCTGGTTTGGATCCGAGGCTGGAGACGTGTCACTTGCAAGCATTAAAAGTGAAGCAAATACCTTGTTGCCTGTGAGTGCTGGGGCCGATTTGTTCCAGGCCCTCTCCCGAAGCTGCGGTACGTGAGCGCAGCAAATGGGGCAAAGTTCAGTCCCTCGCCCCAAGCCCGCTGGCGCTCGCTGCGCTGCTCCCTCCCGCCAAATGCGATCCAGCTGCCGCCTCGGCAGAGCTGGATCACCGTTTCTCCTCCTGAGCCTGTTTATTAAGGTGCATGCTGTTAATATTCTAAGTTGTTATTATTTTAGAAACATTATTACATGCTAAAGCTGGCTGCCAGGACAACTGACAGCTTTGTTTTTGCTGCTGCTGGAGAGGCCAGAAAGAGTTTCGAGCAAGTAGGAGGAATCAGCTGTTGGAGGAAAACCTGTTCCATGGATAAATGGGGGATTGCATTCTCCTGAGTCAGCACAGACTTGAGTGAGCAGTGTTCATAAGCACTAAATTAACTTTTCTTTTTAAAAGTGCATGTGCAATATTTTTTTTTAATTATCACTGGCAATATTTATACTGTTTCTTTTGCAACTTGGCAATTTGTTTTACATTTGAATTCTTTTTTTCTTCAGACTTTTAAATTAGTACTAGAATTCCTATCCCATGCTACAAAATCCCACTTCCTTTGACCATCAGATCTTTTATTTGTTTTCTGCAAATTATATGGCTTATATTTCACTAGAGCAAATGACAGGGTTATCTGGAGTAGGCAACTTCAGTGCTCCACTTCTGTGAGCATAATTCATGACAGGATCTGTGCCACTTGCATGTGTAGTCCAAGCTAGGCCTGTAATGCTAAGGGTTTGTATTGTTTCAGTTGCAGAAGCATCTTTTCAGCAACACTTATTGGAACATCTCTTATTATGCAGTCTCCCTAAATGTTTTATAGGTTTCCCGAGGCTTGGTAACTACGATCTACTGATCTACCAGCAAAACCCATTATTATTTACCTTAGAGATACTCTTAGACGATTGACAGAATGGTGTAGTTTGATCTTGCTGACAATTCTTGGATGAAACTGTTTTCAATTTACTCCTCTGTACTGTGTCCATTACGTTGTAGTCAAGCATGACCAATTCATAAAAGATGTAGGATAACAGATAATCATCTTAGATGCGCTAACCTGTCATCATCATGAGTCTCATCTCCCTTAATAACTTAATGCCTTAACAGATGAAAGTCCCAGTTCAGGGAACTTCAAATTAATAATTGGCTCAAATGGAATAGAAAAATATACAAGTGAAAGCACGTATATGCTACTAGTCAACTGAGGGTAAATACATCTTCTATTCTGACGTTCAGTCTGTGATTTGAGACTAGACTGACCACTGAAAAGTGACCTCTGAAGATGGGCAGCATAGACTGTGTTCAGCTAATACATTCCTGGGGCAGCCTTTCACGGCCTTTAAAATGACTGTGAATGTTTCTCTGCCACTGTGGATGGAGGTATAAGCCAAGAAGTATCAAAGTTATAATCACAGCTTTAAGGCACTGTATTAATTTCATCTGTCAGGTCCTCGGCTTTCTCTTATTAAGTAGTGTATGTTTTAAAGGGAGTTTAAAACTAGCGGGTTTTAATGGCAATGCAGATTAGAGGAACCAAAAGATTTGATCTAATGAATAGAGCAGAGAATTGGAAAGAGGAAAGAGATGGCTTGTAACATTTGACACATACCCTTTACCTGTCTTAAACAGATTATAAATTATGTTATTTATTGCCTCTGACTTACATGGGACAGATTGCTTTTTAGGGGAGGACTAGATAGACGTGCCAAGGTAAACGTGATAATAGTAGTCTCTTTCTGCTTTACTAAGTTAAACAAACTCAGGATGTGCAGGGTAAAGAACCAAAAACCTGAGTTAGCATGTGCTAGTATCTCAAATGTGTATATAGTGGCAACTTACTCACTAACAAGTTATTGTTGCCTATATGGGTTTCAAAATGTTTTGAAAATACATTCTCCATACAGCAGTTGTAAGGAAAATAAAACTTGAAGAACTGAACATCTTCATGCCCATTACTGGGCACGTTTTGTTACTTCTGAGTGGCTGACTTGCAGGAAAACAAAACAAAAAACTTCTAGTTAAGAGACAGTGCACAAAAATTTACAAGGTTTTTCATTTGAGAATCAAAAGTTTTCCTCTTTTATAGGTTTTCTCCTTTTATTATTCATTATGCTCTACTTTACATTTGTTCTGGGAAAACAGAGTTAAGGTGATGGAGACTACTCTAGAGGGCAAATGGCAGATGAGACTTAAGCACCCTCAATGAAAGTGCAGTGCTTTTAGTTGCAGAAGATAACATTGGTACCAGGTGCTCCAGAAGCTCTTGTTCTGGGCTGCTACAAGGTTCTTCAGCATTCAAAATTTCAAGAAAAGAAAGTCAGTACCTGTCCATCACCTGATCCCAAATGGAAGATTCTTAGAGAACAGGGGTTTCTGAAAACATGTCTGCTGAGCAAAACATTCAGAAAATCCTAAAACACACATTAGGGGGAAGATGGAGAAAGTAGATTTCAAACGTAAATCTGTTGGAACCAGAAATTCATTTGCATTCTGGAATCTGGAAGTTCGTGGGGTTCTTTTGTTTTGGAGAGGGGGTTAGGGCATTTTTTCAGTAAGTATGGTATATGCTAATTCTTATGTGCAATGTAGAAGTATCTTTGAAGATGAAAAATATGAAATGAATATGGTATTTATATTTGTTAGGAAGCAGTCTGTGCCAGCACACCTGAAAGAGACTCCTGGCTCTACCAGGTATGGCTACAAAAATAGCCTTCTCTTCTAAAATCACTGTCTAGTCAACAGAATCTGATGAAGCTAATTTTTAAAATCGGGGAATTTTTTTTGTGTGAAATTATTTGATGCTCGAGAGAACAGCCATAAAATTGTCTTTGATTCCTTTGACTGAGAAAAGAGGGAATGCAGTTTTGATAGTTAATTGAAATTAACTTTTGAGTTTGAAGGTGGTGGTGTACATTTGGGGTTTTTTTTGTTTGTTTTCTTTCACAGAGTAAACTTCAGTCGTATTCAGAAGTAGAAATTACCAATATTGTTTTTAACTTTAGATCTGCTACTTTTACCACATGAAATTTCTGCGATCTATTTTAGGGGACAGCCCTTGGCAATGCTGCACATGATGGATGATGAGTCCTATGGTGCTATAACAGTGCTCAGAATGCAGTTGAGCCAAAATAATTATTTTTTTTAAGATCTTACATTAATCACAGAAGTTCTTAAGGCTTTTGTTTACAGTTAATTTTATTGTGTGATAAGCTGTTGTAGCCCTCTAATTTGAGTAAGATTTTGTTTAATTTCTGTTGGTATTGTGGTGATTCAGCTTTGCCCAAATACAGAATTCTTTAGCAGAAGAATCCTGCTTCAATCTTCAGTATGATTTCTAATTAGATTTTTTTTTTTCCTCCAGTGTTACTTGGATTTTTACATTAACCTTTTAAAAGGTAGTTTTGAAGATCTCCGTGACAGTCATTTTTCATTGTAAGGTAAAAGTGAGGACTGATAGCTGAGATACACAAAATGATGTTAGGAGCCCTGCTGTCCGGCTGACGTGCTAGAGGATCACCAGAGTTGGTATTACAAGAGATCTAATTTCTTGCATAATAGTGGTCAAGTAGCTACATCCATGAACAGCCTACAATTCTATGAACAATCCATTGCAGGTTTTGTGCTGCTCTCTATCATCAGTCATGGAGGTGTGATGGGGGGTGGGGGGGTTATGTTCTGGTTAAATTTTGCACCTGATTTCTGTCCTGCTTAATAAATCTTCTGTCTCTGGTAATTTTCTCACAATGATAAAACCAGCTCTAGTGGTCTTGATTGATCTCAGTTGCCTTCCCTGTGGCTTCTAGACATCACTCAAACCAACAGCTCGATTTGTTAACTTGTACCAGCCTCAAAATAATTCCAGTTCAGATGAAAAACGGTATTACTCTTACTTTTGGGTATTTATATGCTGTGTCAGTGCTGAGGAATTCTAGAAGGCCATCACATAACTAAGTGGGCAAAAGCGTGGTAGGCGAATGTCAGCATAGGTAAACATAGGGGTTTTTTTAAACATAAGTTTTTTCCAGTAAGGAAAAAATTATACTAAACCATGCTTGTGTGATGCTGAACTCGGAACTGAGGGTTGCAACTTGGAAGAGAGGTCTTGTGGTTGTCATTGACAGTTCTCCAGAATCATTGTCTGCAATGTGGAGCAGCAGCAGCCAAAAAAATGCCAGAAAACCATGGGCAGTGCCTTTTGGTATCTTCAGAAAAAGGTACTGAGGACAAGAAAAAGGTGTCATTTTTTCTATATTTAAAACACTGCTGTGCCCACCACATTTTGAGCACTGGGTGCAGTTTTTGTGTCCACATCTTTAAGAAAGTATAGTTAGTACCCTTAGTTTGGGGAAGGTACAGACAAGGGCAACCCTCAATCCACGGGGATGGTATCACTGCCTTGTGTGGAGTTGTGTCATTTAAAGGGGTTGATTTAGAAGATGAGAGGCTGAGAGGGGCAACATGATCAATGTTTACAAAATCATGAAGTTGGTGGGTAAGGTGAATGCCGAACTCTTGTTGACAGAAACCCTGCAGTACCAGAATTACAGGACTCTTGATGAAACTGGTTGGGAATGGGTTTAAGACAGATTAAAGAAAGTATTTGTTTACATAGCAGGTAGTGAATTTATGCAACTTGCATCCAGAGGATGTTTTGAAAACAGGCTGTGTAGGCAGGTTCAGAACAGGGTTAGAAGAGTTCATGGTCAGCAGGTAGAGTGTGAGGGGAGTGGACCGCAGAACATGGTTTATGGGTTCGCTCTAAAGAGTACCTTTTCTGCCCTGTTGGAGACACATTCTGGACTAGATGAACCATTGGTCTGACCTACCCGGGCATTTCTTATATTCCTGAGCTCTTAAGCTTAGTGGGATCTTTTTGTCATTCACTCAAAATTATGTTCTCATTCATGGCAGGGTTAGATGGGAGGCATGAAGTTTCTCTCTTTTTTTTCTTGTTCAGTAAGCTGCATCTCCAAGGGACACCCTTGATCTACTTGCTTAAATTCATCGGTACTGCAAGCTGAGATGGCTATTGCTTCATGGTAAGCTGGAAAAAATTTCCTTCTTTCTAGCCAGGAAAAAAATACTAGGAAGTCCATCTGGGAATGTGATTCATCTGGGTCACACTCATAATTTTCCTTTCAGATTACAAGGAGAGGGTTTGGGATAGTGCTCAGCTACTAGTGATAAGATTTTATTCAGACTTAGCTGCCTTCAGTTTGTGGTGGTAAGCAGGTACACTGCTGTTTATGCAACAAGACTCCAAACACAGTTTTTATCAATTCATCAGTGTGACATATTACTTAGTATTTGGTATGTCCCAGTGTGCTTTGAGAAATTAAAGTTCTTCATCCCCTGCCTCATCTCAAAGTTTCAAACGCTGCATATTGATGTAAATAAGTGGGTGGACCTTGCTCATGAGCAAGAGTAAACCCCACACCTAGAAGGCATTGAATTACAATCTGAAAATGTGAGCAGTTCTTTTGTTAGAGTCTAGGGTAGTATATTACACAATTTTCAAGTAAATGTTTGGTTTTTTTAAATCCTCACAAAGTTAACTTCAGTATAGCAGTGGCTTGTAGGGTGGTAACCACTGCTAAGTGGAAGACAGTAAACCTAGTGCTGTTAGTGGTTTTCTTTGTTGTATTTTTAGAATTAATTTGGGTGGAAATCATCTAAAAGACAGATTAATAAAAAGAACTTGGAGGTTTTTGCATAATTTTAAGACTGGAGAGGCTGCAAGGCTGAAAAATAACAATTTGAACAAATGCTAAAAATGGCATAATAAGAAAAATAGAAAAAATTGGTGAGGGCATTCCTTTCAAAAGTGGTGGGTTTTTGTTTTATTTTTAACTTCAGTTTCTTACAACAGAGAAATAAATATCCCATTTTTAATGTAACATTCTGCAATATATTTTATCCTACAGGAAACCTTCATTAATGAAAAGAGCTAGGTTGTATCTAAATCTGGACACAGTTGAGTTTCATCTTAGTTTAGTGTCAATGTGCTCTAGAATCTGTCACTAAGAAGGCTATGCTAGCAATAGTTATTGTTCATGTGGATATATCCATCTGAATTTTTCTTGCTGGGGCACAGTTGTCTTGGAATAGCACTGAATATGAGCTCTGTAAGAGCTTGTCCTGCTTTCTTCCTGCCTTCCCTGTCCCCTCTTTCCGTAATGCTGCAGTGAAATTTGATAGCTCAGAGTGTAAATTAATCCTAAATTATATGATAGACTTTCCTTGAAAGAGACCATAAATCTTAGAAATACACTTCTACTTCTTAGAATACAGAAAAAAGAGCCTCTGTTTGGGGGGTGGCGGAGTTGATTTTTTATTTTTTTTAGTACTGAATAGAAGTATATAAAGTAAAGTTTGCTCAATAACTTTAGAACCAACTAAACAGGAAAAAGCCCCAGCTTTTCTTCTTTATTTATCTTCTTCATTATTAAATAATGAAATACTTATATAAAAAATGTCAATATTTACTATTCTGTGAACAATCTTTAATATTTTCTGAGGCAGCTCTGTACATTTTTCGTTCATTTTTGAGAATGTCTAGTGTTTTCACCCAATGCAATGAAAATACTTTTAAATGTTGATAATGTATTTAGTGATCAAAATAATATTTTAATTTGCATTAAACGAGTTTGTTGAGGTGATGTAAAGGCCATTCTTGGTGGGTGGAAAAAAAGCACTAGAAGAATACAAACAGAGTGGTTGGTAACATGATGAGCACTGACACTGGAAACTTCAGCTTAGAATTACTTAGGGTTTTGGCTGGTTTGGTTCCAGTTGCAGCATGCAACAGGGAAAAACAAATGTGACTTCTTTTTGGTCCCTAGAAATTGTCAGCTGTAAAGAGTGAAGGAAGTGGGGGGAATGAAATCTTCCTCAAACCTCTTTTTTATGGAAGGCCACAGCATAAGGCTCCTTATTAGATTGCTTTGCTGGTCCATTAGGAGCCTTACCACTCCTTGAAATATTATATTGCTACAGTTTGGTCCACGCAGGGACAGGGTCCTGGTGATGGCCAGCCAACCTCTGAGTGTAACGTGGAGCCCACCTCTGTAGCACAGGGAAGTGTGCGGAGGCCCACCTGATCCTGTGTATTGCATACAAGTACTCGGGGATAAGCATCAACATTTTTTGACCAAGGGGAGCTGAAAGTACATGTCTTAGTATGCTGAGAGAGCATTTAACAAATGTAGTGTAAGAGGAGGTGCAGGATGCTGAGTTTGTCTCTGTGGCTAAGTAAAGCTGTAAACTTGCATGCCAGCAGTGGTGAATTCATTGCTCTCAATATCCATTGAAGTGGCCTTGCTACTTAAAGCATAGGTATTACTCTTCTGCAGATGGATGCTTACAGATAATATTACAGCCTGATCACTACTGAAGGAAGAGAGCTAGATCTCACAGCCTAGGAAACAGTAGCAACTTTATTCAGTTTCTCTGTTTTTGTGGAAGTTGGGTTTTACTTCCAACTATATTTGTAGAGCAGGAACTGAAATCCAATTCAGCTTTCTAATATATATGTATTCCTATTGACAGCTGGATTTGAAGCTTTGCTTGGTTATTTAGCTTTGAGAGGCTGGCAAAAGCTGTCCAAAATACTCTTCTATAATAATGAGGTAACTGACCATAACGTAGCATGTCAGGAAGGCTTCTTGGGCAGCTGCATCCTACAAGCAGCTAGAGGCATAGGAGAGGCAGTGGAAAACATGCAGCTCCAAAACAGCCAGAAAGAGGGGACAGACGGATCTACCATCCCCAGCTGCTGCTGCAGGCTGCAGTACATTACCATGAACAGAAAAGATGCAGCTTGACTGTATTGAATGTCAAATGAGCCTGTCAAAAAGGGAGAAAACCATTTGATAAGCTGTATTCTGAGTTCTAGCTAGTGCAGTGATGGCGGCTACATTTGAGGTTAGAATAGAGGAATTGTTCTAATAAAAAGATGAAGTGCTGAAGGCTACAAGCCTCTGTCTGTAGGCTGGATACCTGTCCTCTCCCTGTTGCAGGTTAGTCATGCTGCAGAATGTCAAACATCATGGTATTCCCATGGCAGCCTCACTAATCCAGCTGCCGCAGTTAAGAGAGACCGTAGCTCGGTCACATGCAGGGATTACTGAAGTTACTAGCTAAAGTCTTGCCATTGATAATTTGCACAGTCAGGTTCTCATCCCTGAAGTTCTGTGAGCAGAAAATTCCTTCTGTTACTCTTGGAGAAATATGTGAAGTATCCACGTAATCTCCTCAGCCTCTCTGTTCCCACAAGCCACGGGGTGCTTTGACAGGCATGGTTGTCCTTTCCTGGGTATTCTGCAATATCATATTCATTATGAGAAGGCTGAAGTCATCTTGTATAGTTTCAAAGTTAACTTTAACACCTCCTTGGAAGTTATCTCAAACTGTGAGATTTGTGGCTTTTTATATTTAGCTCAAATTGCCTGCTATAATTGGCAGTTAGACTAGTTATAGAAGGATAGCTGGCTCCCCATGAAATGCGCTTGTATTTCATGTAACTTAAAAACATGCATCTGTCTTCTTGTCATCTCCAAATCTGCTTTGCAGGGTAAGATTTATTGGCATAACTCTTTCATTTACTTTCTTTATTTCCTTACTTGAGTAAAAATGAGATCAGGCCCTCCCTGCATCTTCTTACTTGGCTACACGCTTGTCTTGACACACACCCCCCACCACCACCACCACACCCCACTGATGGTGCTCAGCTTGGCTTCTAACTTTAGTTTCACATAAACAGCCAGCAGTGAAACCTGGAGGTATTGGTTTTCATTGAAGCTCTGCTGAAAGAGACACACACAGCTGTGCTGCAGAGTACACCCTTACACTGTGCTGTGGTGGCCTGTTGACTTGATGTAGTCTTTTCCCCAACGTACCATATTTTCTAATTATAGAAGAAAGCAGTGTAATTACATAGTTGCTTGACTTTGACTTTTTAAGAAAAATGAAGATATTTGTATGGTTGTGATATTTTATATTGGTAGTTGTTCCCAATGCTTTGTTAGGGCCTTTGGGTGGTATGGAAAGAAAAATTAAGTTGAATTGCTTCAAGATACTCTGTGAATGGTGTGAAAACAAAATACAGTGAAAGTCAGAAGTTTCTGTCTGTCCGTGTCCCCCCCCCAAATGTTTTTTGTTAACCTTGCAGTACAGTTGCACTATCTCAAGGTTAGTTGTAGTCTTTCCAAAATTACAAAAATAGATACATCTAGAATGATGGCTCCCAGCTGATGTGCAGGGACATGCAGAAGAGCCAGCAGGCTGTTAGATATGCTTTGAAATATGAAGTAATTATAGCTGTCTCTGAAGTGTTGCATTCAGTTTATAAGCACACTCATGGAAGTATATTGGCAAATGCGTGTAGGTATATCATGGAACAGTTAATGGATGGAGGAGAATGCTGGGAAGAAGTTCTGCTCAGGAGAGTTAAGATACATGGGTGTCAGGTACTTATCTGGTATGAATCTTATTTAATGCTTTGTTTTGTAGTGACATGAACTCATGTTATTTCCTCTTAGTATAACTTTGAGCTCTTATCTTCATGCAAATGTTTGCATGTTTGTGGTAACTGGAAAAGTTGCAGCATAACGATCATATTAGTGACATGTATGATTCTCTTGCTTATTCCTTATTGTGGTGGTTACTATAAATATCTTGCTGTACATGAAACAGAACTGACACCATTTTTTTAAAAAATGTTACATCTCCCTCATTTGATGATTATGGACTGTATGAGAAAACGTGATGCTGTGGGTTTCTAATATTCATGTAATTCTTCCTTTGGAAGAGCGATCTGGCTTAGTTACACTCTGTTCACATGATCTTTGTTCAGCTGTAGCACAGAAATAATTGTTAGTGCATACCAAAACATAGAGGAGGTGCAGCAAGGTTTCTGAATTTGATTTGCTACAGCTGCTGTGCAGTGGTTAATATGTCCGGATGTTTACCAGCTGCCGAAGTGTGCACATAGGGACATGCGCACACGCACCCCAGTTTAACTTGGTATTGTAGCCTAGGGCTTAGTGCCTGTCTTGTGGTTTGAACCCGAGGATCTGCTTCTTCCAAAAGAAAGGTATACATGAAATGATGGAAGAAAAATGTGAAGCAGAGGACTTGTTACAGTTGTTGTTCTGCACTGTGAATAGAACGTGTTTAGTAATGGCCTTTCAAAATTATAATCAGTATTTTTCACAAATGATAATATAATTAAAAACTAAGTAATTCATTCCAGTATTTTTGACTTCCCACCACCCAGCTGATAAGTTTAAAAATAAAGTAGCTGCTGCACAAGGAGCTGCACATTGTGGAGCACGGAGTACAGTTAGTTTCCCGAGCTGGAAAGGGGCCAAATCCACAGAAGGTGAAGAGAGGCTGGTGGGGCCTCTCTGCTGTAACTTAATCCGAAGAACAGATAAATTCTTTTCAAAGTCAAAGCAAGTAATGAGTTCCCTCCTGGTATACCAATGTTTTACCAATTTAAAAATGGCTGCTGTTTTCATGTCATCTTTACAGCCTGTAAGATGGAGGGGCTTGAATTTTTTGTTTTTAATGTGTGTAGTCACTAGATTAACTTTTTCTATTTTATTTTATGTTGGCATATATGGGTACTAACACTATATTTCATCTTCACAGAAACAATCACCACCAACTGCAGAGAATGGTTTAAAACTATAGGAAGGTCAAATACTGCTTGTTAACATAGTTTGATTTTAGTATTGTGTATGGCAGGGCCTCTTTTAAGCTTTTTTCTGTGATAAAGGTTAAAATCATGGAAATTGAAAGTCAAGTTATTTTCTCACAAGAGACCTGAGCCTCTTTAGAAGCTATCTTTTTATTAAGTTAGAGTAAAAACGATAGAGAGTAATTAAAATCAACAAAAATAACTAGAAACATTATTTGCAACTCAGTTAGTTGCTAGCAGCGGCTTGTTTTGTAGGGTGGTAGCCGAGATACCATTTTGCAACTACAGGTAATTTGGGAATACATGGGAAAGAAAATCATCAATTCTTGTAGACTTCAGGTAGGTTTGCAAACAGTGAATTGGTGTTATTTATGAAATGTCTGAAATCTGAGCTGCAAGTTCTGTGTGGATTTATTTATGAGAGTCTGCAGATGTACAGGAGATTGTATCTGTGGGTTTGTAACCACGTCTGTTTTCCCCTTTTGGGGAAACCTAGCTTCTTGCCTAACCTACCTTGTTGTGGATACTGCTGTAGTGCAGGTTACAGAATTGTATTTGTGACAGATGAAGGCAAAAGGTAGGCTAGCTCAAAGTACTTAATATATTTGGAAGCACTGTTGATCATACAAAGACTGTCCCTCAACTGTTATGTGACTTTAGTATTTGTTTTATCTCTCAGAAGGTTAGACTGTAAGCTGCTTCAGGACAAGAGTCATGAGAGCTTTGAAAGCTTCCGGATCATCATCTATTTCGGGTGCATTATTTTCTAATGATTGATAAATCTGTGCACATAATCTTTACCATGTAGTTGGTACTGACATGGAAGATGACACGTACTGTAGACATTTGAAGGAAATGCTGAAATAAATCATGCTTTATGCTAACCTATATGAACGAAGAAAGAGTGCTTGGATATGTTGTGTGTGTGTATTTATATACTTACATGTATCAGTCTGAGTGTGTGTGTACAGAAAGAGGGGAAGAGAGATAAAAACTGTTCTGTGGCAAATGAAGGCAAAAAGTGGGCTAGCTCAAGTAAAAACCACACATGTACAAATGATTGCAATATCAAGGTTGCTTGGGTGGTGGTATTGGTAATCTGTGCAGTAGAGTGAAGCATGCCTTTTTCTGCCTGTCACCTGACAGCGCTAACCTTTCTAGTTGCTATGCCCTTTGAAAAGTGCCCTATCTACCCAGACTGCAGACTGAAGTTTAATTTGCATAATATTGCAGGAAATGCAGTGTTTTAAAACTTCTGTGGTTGTTTTGTCCTTTATTCAGGCACAACGTGTTTTATTTGTATGGAAAATATTTTAAAGAGTGGATGCTTTAGAAATATAAACAATTGGAAAAATAAAATGCAGCTGTTTTCTATTACTACTTAATATTATGCTTATCTGTGGCCTCTAAGGAACAGGTACTTGTTTACATATTACAGAATATGGATAATAATTTTATAAACATTGTTTGTAGTTGCATATTAGTTTCCTAAATAAAAGAAAAGCAATATTGGCTTATAGAAATACTTGCACTAAGACAGTCATTGAAGTCAAAAGAAGCAGCTGGTATACAAAGATGAGAGTGGGAGGAGTTTGTGCTTTATGGACTGCCCTTCCCATAGCTTAGGTACTGTGTCTATGCTCAAATTTGTTTCTACTAATGGCTTTTGCTTACTAAATTTAGGGTTTGTTGTAAATGAAGATTGCAGCATTGTTTTCCTGTAACTGAATCTGATTTGTAAACCCTTAAGGGGGTTCTTTAAACCTTTTAAAGCAAAATGTCAGTAGATATCTATGTTGTTCCCTGGTTTAATGACTGCATCTAAATTGCAACTGTGGAATGTTCTCCTTTCTTCCGTTAATTTTGTGATCTCACTTTCAGTGAAGCATGGCTTTGTTAGTGAAGTGGCTTAATATTTTCTGTGTTTTATATACATCGTATTACTGAAGTGGCCAGTTCAACATTTAAAATATACAGCTTTGAAATCTTACGCATGTCTAAATATATTATTACATTTTGTTGTCATAAGATTGCTCTGACTGAAACAACAGTGCAGAAAAAATTGGTTGTTTACTCCTCTCTTGAATGTTTAAGCTGAGAAATAATATACCAGCAGCAAGGAGGCATCTGAGCACAGAAAAGGAAGTAAGAGTCTGGAAGCATGTGTGGACGTATTCTTAAGCCCATATGGAAGACACTTGACAAGTAAAAATAGTAGCAAAAGAAGCAGGTTTGTGTTTTTGGTTTTTTTTAATAAAAAGCTGTGTTTACAGTTATGCAATGATTGTGCTAGCAAAAATCCGATTGTCTAAGATGAGCTAGCTTTAAAATAACCATTATGTTGTGCCCTATAAGGAAGTTCAGGGCGTTTTAGCCAAGTTGCTTATTCTTCTGAAAATGGATATTACAAGAAGATTTTCACTTAAGTCATGTGAATGTCTGTATTGTCTATATTTTGGATGGTAAAATAGAAGAACATCTAATTTGCTCATTTTTTGACAACTTTCAGTGCTTAAGGCTGAAATTTCTCATGGTTGTTACCAGCCCCCTCCAGCTGAAATTCATTGGAAAGCTTTATCTAAAAGAATTTAACCATCCTCAATAAGGTGAGAACAGTATTCCTTTTTCATCCCTTCCAGCCAATACTTCAGACAGCTCTGATGTTTTGCAGATTTTGAAGTGACCTTGAAGTTTGGAAGGAAGTAATCACTACATTTCCGGTGTTGTAATTGTTTGAAAGCCATGCTTTGTTATGTCAATAATTAACTGAAAAATGCCAAGTTGCATTTACAGTAGAACTTGTTACACCTTTCAGTTATTATTTCTAAAAGCTGGGTCTTCCACTGTGTGTGCTTCCACAGACCCTGATGCATCTTTTCCTATCAACTAGAGCTTTCAGCTAGAAGAGAATCACAGACAAAAAGGAAAGTTTGAAAGGTTGTTTTACCTTGCTGAAATACCAGGACTCTGAGTTATAGAAAGTGTTTGTTTTTCATCATATTGTCTCTGTTGAACAAGATGCTTACAGACGCTGCAGAAACTCTGATATTTCATTGTCGTGATTCTTAATTAAAATTAAACATTGCATTGAGCATTATGCATAGTTGGTAACGAGTAATGAAGTTAAGTTTGAAAAGTTTAAAGTAATGTTTTTAAAGAGAGATGAGTATGCAATTATTGAGACTGGAGAAAATGTAATCAAAAACAATCATTACCAATAGAGGATGTATTTATCTATAGAAAATAGGTGTTCTTTGTTTTTCCCTTCTCCTCCTTCCAAGATGATTCTTATTTCTAAGAGTCCTTGGAACTGGGAATCCTAAGTTGTGTCTGACAATATGGAGGTTTTGAGTTGGGTGTTTGTTTGGTTTTGTTTTTTTACTGAGGCAGGGAGCTGTCCTGGTTTTGGAGGTTTTGGGGTTTTCCAGTAATGCAGTTGAACTTTTTTTTTCATGCTACTATAGCCTACTTTAGCTCCTTTTTGCATATATGCAAACTCATAGGCAGTGGTATTGTACTCTTACACTTTGTACAATGCATGTGATAAGTAGAAAACTCATGTTGCAGAAAAGTGTGATAAGGACTATACCTTCTGATAAAATTCTGAACTGCAATATACGTATATTTTCAATATGACAACATAGTTGCAAAGTTGTTTTCTTTTGTTCCTTATGTGATGTAAAATGATGAAATGTACCTTCAAAAAAATCTTCTTAATGATATGAAAAATCTGCTGTTATTGGAAAACAGATGGACAAAATAACATAGACTGAGATCTCTTTGGTTGCCATGCTGTGTGGTGGGTTTTTTTTTCCCAAAAGGCCACGAAAATGGAAGTTTTTTAACAAAACTACTAGCTTTATCTTAAAGCCTTCATTTAAGAGAACTGGACCTAAAATCATACTTAGAGTATTTTTTGGATCTGGCATGAAGATATAGATGGAAAGCAGAAGTCAAGATACTTTCTGCCATTCTTCATATGTTGTTCTTACCGTCGCAGAGACACTCAAGAGTCCCTACCACTGGAGCTGCAGGGAGTTTCCAAACATATAGAAGAACTTAAAAAACAAATGCGATATCCTGTTGGATAAGGATGCAGGGAGAATTTCATATAGATAGCTTCTGAAAGCAGAAGAGGTTTTAAAAGGGACTGCGCTGTAAAACTTCCTTACTGTGGAGCATTGGCTTTGGAAGTAACTTAGTATTATGTGTCATCAATGGCATAGCTGCTTGGTTGCAGTCTTATTGTTGTCTGGATTACCTTTATAACAAAGATCAGAGTGACAAGAACTTTGTTGAAAATTGCACTGTGGCTTATCACAACTGGTGATTTTATTTATTTATTTACTTATTTTATTATTTCCCTCTGCTTTTCAACCTGCCTTCTCCCATCTCAGGAAAATGTTGATCTGCACTTGCTCCTTTAAGTATAATGCAGACTTCTGGTTTTTAAGTTATAAGGCTGAACGGAACATCACCTTCCTTGTTTGACCTTCTACATGTGATACACAATCCATTAAATCTCATGTAATATTTAAGAATTTAATGCATTCTTTGCATAACATAACAGTAATAGTACTAACAAAACACTGCTGCAAGCAAAACTGCTTACACAGATGATCTGTGAGTAGTGGAACTAATGAAGCACTGTTTCCTATACATTTGTCTTAGAAATATTAACTGGCCCTTTTGTGCCCATAGTACACCCTCTGCCACTTTTCCTCTGCAGTATCTGCCAGACAGTGCTGGGTCTGTTGAGAAGGGAGTGGGGTCTGATGGTGGGTGCTGACCAGCCTGCTCTCTGCAGCACACGCAGGTTAAAACTGTGCCTCAGAAAAGGAATCCTTTACTCAGCCATAGATTTTTACAAAACATACAGCAGTATGGTGGGTTGACTCTGGCTGGAGGCCAGTGCCCACCAAAGCTGCTCTATCATTCCCCCCCTCCTCAGCTGGACAGGGAGAGAAAATATAACAAAGAGCTTGTGGGTCGAGATAAGGACAGGAGAGATCACTCACCAATTGCCATCATGGGCAAAACAGACTCAGCTTGGGGAAAATTAACTCAATTTATTACCAATCAACTGGAGTAGGGTAATGAGAAATAAACCCAAATCTCAGAACACCTTCCCTCCACCCTTCCCTTCTTCCTGGCACAGCTTCACTCCTGGATTCCCTACCACCACCCCACCCCACCCCCAGCGGTGCAGGGGGATGGGGAATGGGGTTAACGGTCAGTTCATCACACCTTGTCTCTGCCACTTCCTCCTCCTCAGGGGCAGGACTCATCACACTCTGACCCTGCTCCAATGTGGGTCCTTCCCACGGTCTGCAGTCCTTCACGAACTTTTCCAGCATGGGTCCCTCCCACAGGGTGCAGTCCTTCAGGCACAGACTGCTCCAGCATGGGTCCCCCGCGGGGTCACAAGTCCTGCCAGCAAACCTGCTCCAGCGTGGGGTTCCCATGGGGTCACAGCCTCCTTCGGGAACCCACCTGCTCCGGCGTGGGGTCCTCCCCAGGCTGCAGGTGGAGATCTGCTCCACCGTGGACCTCCCTGGGCTGCAGGGGGACAGCCTGCCTCACCAGGGTCTTCACCACGGGCTGCAGGGGAATCTCTGCTCTGGCGCCTGGAGCACCTCCTCCCCCTCCTCCTTCACTGACCCTGGTGTCTGCAGGGCTGTTTCTCTCACATGTTCTCACTCCTCTCTCCGGCTGCAGTTTCTGTGCCTGCTGCAACTTTTATTTTCCCTTCTGAAATCTGTTATCCCAGTGGCGCGCACTACCACCATCGCTGATGGGCTCGGCCTTGGCCAGTGGTGGGTCTGTTTTGGAGCTGGTTGGCATCGGCTCTGTCAGACATAGGGGAAGCTTCCAGCAGCTTCTCACAGAAGCCACCCCTGTAACTGCCCCGCTACCAAAACCTTGCCACACAAAGCCAATACAAGTAGCTTAGTGTATCTGAAACTTTATGTCTTTGCAAAGTTAAACCGAGTTTTACATCCTGTTTAGAAGGTCTGCTCTCTATTCTACCAATTACATCAGCTCTGTTTCTTCAGGAAACCAGACCAAAGAAACCAGTGCAAGCTAAGGTTTCTTGATTATGGCATGACATATTTTGTCGTCTTGGTGACTGTCTTTCTTGTGCTGTCCATACCCTCCTTTCCTCTCCCGTCACTTCATTGTCTTTGGGTTTTGTGCTGACTGTATTTCTGCTTTGCAGCAGATGAATGTCTTTGCCCCTTAACCAGCTTATGTTTAGCTGCAACTTGGGCAATCCACTGAGCAGTTACTCTGAAGGAAAAGAAAATATTTATGTGCCTAGAATAGTTATTTTCAGGGTACTTTAGTTAATGGCTTTTCTGTGGTATGGCTGAACTGTAACAGACTTCAGTAGTAGGATACACAGTTGTTAGAAGACTTGGTGGTGAAAGGAGGCACAAGGTAACGTCTGATGGTAATTTGCCTTGAGGACCTTTACTTCTGCGTGCCAAAGTTTGTCCTTTTTCCTAATCCTGCTTCCTTCTCCTTCTAGCACATTTTAGTTTTTGAACTGCTAAATGCCAAAAGTATGCCTAGTTTTGGACATCAAGGAAACTATGGTCCATCATCAACACTAATTTAAACAGTACTATAGTCAGTAAGACTAGCAGTTTCAATAACTACTTGTCAGATACTATTTTGTCAAACCATTTCTAAAACTGTTATTGATGCTTAACTAGTATAATATTCAACTTCGTGTTTCAGGAAGAGACCTTGTTCTGTGTGTGTTTTGACTAACTTTTTGAATGAAGTTGATATTAAAGGATGATTAATTTGTCTGGGGGAGAGGTTTAAATGTAGCATCAATTACTTCTGTAATCACTGAGACTATCAGCAGTCCAAGATAGTTAAAGAATTCCTCTCCTGGTTAAGAAGACTGGGTGGCCAATGGTACAAGTTCATGTCGTAGGTTATGAGAACATGGAGAACTTTTCATTTTATGAGATTATATAGTGCGGTCATATAGTGTAATAAGGTTGAATTTTTACATATTTTGCCAAGGTTAATGTTTTGTGGATGTTTTCAATCATTGATTAACACAGACATCTTAATGAGATGTGACATCATATACAGATCCTTTGGTGTGCATGCTAAGCCTTTAATCTGTACTGCTATATGCTTTTAATTTTCAATTGACTTATACTAATAGCTTTTAAAGAGTTATCCTTAATACTAGGTTTGACAACTGGTGGAAGATTTATGTGTCACAATAATACATTATCTATCATCTAGTGAGATTCTTACTGATGCTGTTGTGAACAACTTACATTAAATGGGAAAAATTTCCACTTGGCATGTTTTTTTTAAAAGAATTCAAGTATTACTGAATTAAAATGTCTGACTGAAAATTCTGAGATGAGAAAAACTTTTACCTACTTTGACTTTTGCTTGTGTAATTATACAGTTTCATAATGCTAGATTGGTGTTAAAATTATATCGGATAATTAACATGACTGTTGATTTGTTTCCCATTTGAAATCATGGCAACTGAACAAGTGAAGATTAGTCCATTTAAGCTGTTAGTAACTTTAAAATATAATATTGGCTGTCATTCAGGCTTTTAGGATTTCACTGAATGAAACTCTAAAGAAACAGCAGTAAAAGACTTGGTTTGTCTGATTGGTCTTTATAATTTGGATTTAATTCACAGCTATATCCAAGTAGTGCTCCCCCCTCCTGTAGAGCCTGCCAGGTGCTGCTTCCTCTGTCCATATACTTAAAACTTGAGATAGCTCCATTGTTTTGAATCAGTATTACATTTCCTTTGTGCTCTTTCATCACCCTATATTTACTATTTTCTTGTCACTATGGTTTCTGGAAATAAATTGGATTACAATTATTTTGAAAACCTAATCTATATACAAACAAGTATTTTGGTGTTTAAATGGTACAATGAATAGTTTAGCCATGAACCACCTCGGAGCTCATTAAAGTGCTCAGCATTGTTTTTGAAGTTAATCCCATCACAGTCCAGAGTATCTTGATTGCTAAATCAGTGGGAGTAGAAGGGTAGAGCTCTTGCTCTACCAGTAAAGCCTTATTTTCTTATGTTGGAATTTTGTGTCTTTTTCCAGCTAAAAAATTCTATTTGCATGTAGAGTTCACTTGATTTTATAAATCTGTTTTGATGTGGAATAATGCTTGGCAATATATACAGTCACAAAATTCTCACATGTTATTTATTTTCTTAAGCATTGATACTTTTGCCCCCACCCTCATGCATATGCATTCTCACAGTTTAAGACCATGTAGTAAGAAATTAATATTTCCCACATATATTCTTCTTCAGTTTGTAGGCAGTATTCAGGGAATGAAGCATTTTTTCAGTTCTTTTTGTTCTCATCAACCTATGGCTGGCCTAATATTTTACTGATAGCACCTTGTCCAGATGCGGCCCTGCATCTGTCATCATGTGGGCACTGTCCAGACACTTATCACCCTGCTGTCTGGCCCTGAGCACAGTCTGAACTCTTCTGTCAGGTAGCAGTTCTCATCTCACAGTCAAGACACTGAGATGTGGGAAGATTAAGGCTCAAACCTAATTCCCTAGATGTTATAATTCCCTAGTGATTGCGTGTGTTTGAGACATCGTGACTTCCTCCTCCTCACAAGAAAATTTCATGTAGAAAATAGATGGGACAGATGTTTTACCTGTTTTGTGTGAGACCAAGACAAAGTAACTTGAGTAATAGCAAATCAAACCAAGAAGCAGAATTAGATTTCAGGTCTTTCTGCATCCAGTTGTGTTATTGTCCACGTGCCTCTAGGTTGTATATACCCCAACCACAGCACTTCATTGTTGAAAAGCTTTTGAGCATGGCTGATGCTTTGGATTTCAGTTGTCAGCTTAAGTGTCAAACGATTTTGAACATCAGATTTGAAGTGCTGGGAAGAGGAAAATGCCATATGACTCCAGCTAAATTATCACAATTTATGGCAGAGAGGTCAGGTCAAATGAGTGCAAATTACTAGAAACTAGAAATAAATTGTGAATGTATGTGGATGTACATGAAAATACATTCTTACTGAAACAAATTTATGTCAGATGTCGTAGACTTGTAAGATTTGTTATCATCTTGGTCTACAAAGGAGAAAACAATGGGTCGAAGCAGTTAATGTCACTCATTTGATGTCAGACTGATGATGGTATCTTGGTGAAAAGCTAAGTCTGTGGTTAAATAATTGTTTTCTAGTCCAGCTTCAAGTTGTAACAAAATTTACTGTTGCTTTTTGCCTTTTACCAAAGGCCTTCTCCTTTTACTTTATTAAAGCACTACCTTGGCACTGGTGAGGCCGCACCTCAAGTCCTGTGTTCAGTTTTGGGCCCCTCACTACAGGAAAGACATGGAGGTGCTGGAGCGTGTCCAGAGAAGGGCAACCAAGTTGGTGAGGGGCCTGGAGCACAAGTCTTGTGAGGAGCAGCTGAGGGAGCTGGGGCTGTTTAGCCTGGAGAAGAGGAGGCTGAGGAGAGACCTTACTGCTCTCTACAACTACCTGAAGGGGGGTTGTAGTGAGGTGGGTGCTGGTCTCTTCTGTCAGGTGGCTGAAGATAGGACGAGAGGGCATGGCCTCAAGTTGCTGCAGGGGGGTATAGATTGGATATTAGGAGAAATTTCTTTACTTAGAGGGTTTGTCAGGCATTGGAACAGGCTGCCCAGGGAAGTGGTTGAGTCACCATCCCTGGAGAAATTCAAAAAGCGTGTAGACAAGGTACTCCAGAACATGGTTTAGTGGGCATGGTTGATGGTTGGACTCCATGATCTTGAAGGTCTTTTCCAGCCTAAATGATTCTATGATTCTAATTTGTTTTCAACTGTTATTTCTGCTGTATGGTAACAGTTTTTGTATTAAGGCATAGCAAACAGTGTCAAAATAATGAATGCTTTGCTTCTACCTTGGCTTTCCAAACTACTTGTTACAATTTTGTCAACTTTATGACATTTCATTTGTTCTTATCCCTTCCTCTGTTTTCTTGGCGTGTTTTTCAAAATGTGTTTTCCAGCACCTCCTTATTATCCTTTTTTGATACTTAATGCACTGTTGTTGGGAATTAAGGAAGTGTTTCATCCAAAAGCACTGCAGAACTTCCTTCCCGTGCTGCCGCCAGAAGTGCTGCAGACTAGCTACTTAATTTGCACTGGGAAAATTTCAAAGGAAGGTCAGCTAGCCAGGTTATGCCCCTGCAGGGCTTCTGTATGTCTTCCTTTTAAATGCCATTTTTCTTATGTCTGTTCTACTTTTTCCCCTTATTCCCCTTACTTGTCCATTGGGAGGAAAATGGCTCCAGCTAAGGCGAATGGTGTGAATCCTTGCTTTAAGTTGGAACTCTCACAATTTAGCATGTATCACAAGAATACTTTCAAGGTAGTTGAGACATTTATGTATGTTAAAAAACCATGTCAAAGAAAAGTAAATCTGGCAGAAAATAAGCATTGTATAGTTGGGTCAGGAAAGCACAGGAGAAAGTGGCAACGTTTGGCTGCAGGAATGGGGAACCAGACCACAATGCCAGAAAGGCATGTGAAATACAAACTCACAGAAGGATAATGAAAATGAAAATTCAGCAGCTTAGATCTATTCTGATTATGTGGTAGATACACTGGGTATTATGTGTTGCTGAGCTCCACTGCTGATGTAATTTCGTTGATATAATATGAGCACAGCTTCAGTGCACTCAAGTTTGGTCAAATTTAATTGTGTATGTTTAAATTGCTAACAAGCTAAGGGTGTGTGAGTGCATCTAAAGGCACACAGGTCATCTGCTTCCCCATAGGGAGAGCAGTTGTAATGATTCCCAGCATTGGTGAGTTTTATTGAATTCCAAACTACCATAAATGTAATTTAAAAAAAAAAAAAGGTTGTGCTAATAAAACTCCTTTAAGAAACAAATTGCGTAGTGAAGTTGTGTTTCTGGATTCCCCATGTGTTTGATAAAGATAGATACTGAGCAGTGTTTTCCTCTTTCAAGGATACAGCCATACAAAGTACATTTCACCGTTGTTTTATTGAACTGAGTGTGGGTTATTGGGTCATCAGGGGAAGCATGAATGCCCCAAATTCTTCAGGGTTAGACTCGGAAAACTCAGTGAACTGAACAGTACAAATTCCAAAATAATTAATGACCCGGGTTGTTGAATTTTCAAGTTTCTTTGGATCTTAGAAGCAATGTTGTCCTGTGAAGGCTGAAGCTATTAACTAGATGATACACATTTAGGTTTTGATATCCCTTCTCATTATTGCAGTCTGGGGGAGGGGAGAAGACCCTGAGCCAGCAGTGGGTTTATCTGAGGGATATCAAACACTAACAATGCTGCCAAGAGTATTAGAGAAGCATTATGAGAAGATTTGGGATGCACTTGGAGTATTGATCTCATGAGATCCTGCATTCCCGGGCTTCATAATAACATCATTATTTTCAGTCCTGAAAACAAAGGAATTTCTTTTCCTGTAAGCTGGACCTAACCTGTAGGTGATTACTCAGCTGGACTACTAGTAAAGGAAGGGGAAAGATGCAGACTGTCAGTCCTTACAAAATTGGAAGAAACAAACATGAGAATCCTAGTTATAATGTAGCACTTTTTAATGAGAGATACTCTTCCCGTATTTTCCATTTAATAAAAAACAAACAAACAAAAATCTTTGGGCTGCATCTTGGGTTTTTGTAACTTGCAGCTGTTGGACAGTTGTTTTGCTTTATCGCTTAGTTGTACCACTGCAAGAAAATTGTAGAATTTTTTTACAAAACAGACTATTGAATTTAAGCTCTTTCTTTCTAGGCTTAGTCATATCTTGTTTCTTGTAGTCTTCAAGAAAAACAAGAACTCAGTAACTTTTTTTTTCCAAAACTGAAAGATGAAATATTTAATCAGAAATTCAGTACTTGGGTCAAGTACCCCCTAACTGCTGCTGATGTTGTGTAATAGAGCAGGAGAGCCCTTAAATATATTTCTACATACAAACTTGGTGAATTCTTTTTTTCTAGTATCTTTTTTTTATACCAGTGCAGAGAGCTGGCTTGTTTCTTCCTCTTTACAGGTGGAAACTGGAAATGGGCAAATGTGACCTCCAGCAGTGTCACTCTCCTATGCTAGATGCTTGGGGCAGACAGTCCTTGGCTTCCTGTCTGTGGCAGCAGCCTTTCTTGCTGACCTCAGTGATGGGTTTAGTTTTGTCTTGAGAGAGTTTAAATCAGGTTGACACACTGTGAAGTTGAAAACAAACATACGAATTCTTTGCTGGGTAGCAGCTCATCCGAAGAATGCATGTGGTTTAGTTTGTGTTTTCTCACCATACTTACACCCCAGGAAATGAGTTCTTAAATGTAAGAACCTGACTCTGCTCATCATCTTATTTTAAAAGTCTCTTAGTTTTTTGTTTTTTTCTCACCACCTCTTTCTGGGGAAAAGAGGAAGATCTTCCTCTGTGGTGAGGATGACATTTTTCAGTGCTATACATGAAACGAGTGAATTCTGTCTGAACTCATAGGGGAAAGACTGTACCATCTACTACTGGTCCTTACGTTCCCCCATCAGAGAACGATTACCTGTACGAAGAAGAAAAAAGGGATGAAAACATCAAATCCAGTTACTCGCCCTGATAGGAAAGGACTTGGTGAAATCGAATCCTCGGTAATTCCCCACTTAAGACTGAAATAGGCATTTTGGGGTACAGTGAAGAAAAGCTTATCTAGGCTTATTAAATGTAGATTATAGCCTGTCAAGTTAAATAGCAACGTTGTAATTACTTTGTTTAGTTCTATATTGAACTGCTTTTGTTAGTACTTAGGCTGCAATTAACATACTAGAGCAACCATTGTTTCTTCTTGCATTCCTTTACTCTTTCAACTGTCCATGTGAGGTTGGGGAAACTACACCGTATTTGTATCTCTTTGAAAAGCAGCTATTTGAGCTAGTTTAAATTTTGGTGGATGTTTTTAATTTATCTGAATGGGGTACTTCCCATATCTGTGCACACGTTAGTAATGCCAAGATGTAAACAGACACTACTTAGGGTCATCAGTACAGTGAACACAAAAACATGTGGATAAATTCAGCTTTTAAGTAGGTGTGCACCATTACATTATAATTAGGTGATGACTCACGCAAATGTCACCAAGACAAGAGCTGTAAGAGTTTTTCAGGACTACTTAATGTGTTTACGTTGTGTCACATTTCTAGAGACCTTTGGTTATACCTGCCCAGACAAAGGGTGCCCAGGCTGCATGCAGACCTCGACTTGTGAAATTCTGCACAAGTCTGCTGCGTGTTTTCATAATGGCTATCTTTTTATTTTGAGCTTTTGATCCTGAGCTTTCTTTTCCTTTTTTTTTTTTTTTTAACTAGGTAGATGTATTCATTATGCTGTAAATCACTGTCTAATCTACCCAGAATAGTGATTGATCCTAAAGTAAATAACAAATGCATTGTCCTTTTTGCTTATTGTTTCAGTTGAGATGCTGGTGGGATAGGTACAGTTTTAGAGAATACATTTGGTTTAGCAAGGTTGATGGCAGAGTTGAGAAATGATCCCCCTTCCGTAGGTCTGGAAGAATCTGCATTTTCTTCAGTCAGGAGTCATCTTCTCATTGACGTGGCTCTATTGGCTGTAGAGTTGTTTCCTAAACAGATGTCCAGCTAACACTGGAAAGGTGTCACAGTATACTAAGCAGGTCTGATGTTTGGGGGCTGCATTTTGCCCTGGCGTATTAATCAGTGACAAAGTAGTTGCATTTATTTGCTGAAATGATCATGGAGCTTCAACAGCAACTCTGCATCATTTTATTTGTTTTGAAATGAAATGACCTTTTGGAAGGGCATTTCTGTTGGTATTTTAGGGGCAAGACACATTATTGGCCCTTAAAAGCAAATAAAAGCTTAAAATGGCTACTGGAAAGTCTTTTGCTTGAGGATCGCTTGAGTTTTCACTTCTCATTTCTTTTGATATATTTGTTCCTCCTTGGTTACGTTTCAAAGAGAATGGATTGTAAGGAAGGAGTAAGGATTACACTTTAAGTGTATTTTAACAACACATCTATTTTATATATGAAAATTCTGTTAACTTCAGGAAAGATATATTATTAAATTGTCTAGACATTCTGCTCTTAGGGAGTTCAAATTTTAAGTACTCTTTGCCTTCTCCAGCTCCCCGATAATGGAAATAAAATGAAGTATCAACTTATTTTTAGTTACTGGATTTAAGAATGGGACTTGAGTTGTAATAGGAACTACAGCTAACTGTGTTGTATCCAGCCTGGACTAAAAGATTTGAGAAGAAAGCATTGCCAGCTGGAACATGCGTGAGTGTTATCTGCGTGTGTGTTGTAACAGATGTTGAGCAGAGACTACTTGTCAAGGGTACCTTGTAGTAACTTTTAAAGATGCTTGTTTGTTTCAGTACATTTTTCTTGCATCACTAATTTTTTCCATAAATTCAACCACAAGCTGCATTATTGGGGACTCCAGCTGAAACTTGTGGTGAGTAGGAAATAGATTAAACACAGGTTTTCCCTTTTCTCTGGTTGCCAACAGTGATGTCAGTAGTTTTAATGATCCTTACCTCAGCTCGCTGCTGTCGTAGCACTCTATTAAAATGCTTGTCTTCTGCACTGTTTTTATATGTTGTTAAGGAAATGCTGATGGCTGTTGATAAGAAACAATGAGGTATCCAGCCGATGACTTCAATTCTGAATAAGGTACTTCCATCTTGAAACATACTGTAATAATTCACTGAGGAAAGAGGAGCTTCAGATAATTTTGTCAAGAATTTAAGAAATATTCTTTTAAGTCCCGCAAAGAGCATTTGTGTGCTAAAATGGAGGATGGGGCTTTGGGCAGTAAGTTATGCACAAACTAGAATTCCCTGGATCCAACGCCTTATGGGTTGACTATTTCCAGTGACCTTGGAGGAGCAGTTTTGTCCTCAGAATGGCTGTTTTCTAGGCATCTTTGTGCATTCAGACAGAACAGGCACCACTGTCCTGTAATAGTAGCGTGGGTTGTCATTCGCAGTTACACAATTTCTGTTTTGTGGAAAGAGATTTGTCAGAGGAGTTGGGGATATGAAAACAAATTATTGCAATCAATAATTTCAGTCTGTATTGAAGAGTAAATTTTTTTTCCTTCACAAGATCAGAAGAAAACAAAAGCTACTGATATTTTATCGAAGGTTGACAGACAGATTTCCATGTTGTACTGCTGAAGATCCTGGAAGTGTAATTACAAGCTTGAAACCGCTCTGTGCCCCGGTGTCCTGTCATACCCGCAGCTAAATTTTGTGTGAAATGCAGCCTGTACCAGTTCGTGTCCTATATGATTCTGGCTCTTAATCCTAAATCTCAAACTCTTGGATATTTCAGCCCGCCTTTTACACATGTGCAGGACTTTAATATGGGTTTCTGTAACTGTGGGTTTCCTCAGTATTATTTTCTTAGTGAATTCCTCTAGGAAGTGTTTCTTTTTTCAAATAGACTTGTTACTCTCTTTCTTCCTTTGGTCTTCTGACTTCTGAATGCAGGAATGAATGCCTGCAAGTATCGGTTGTGATGACTTCTTGGCCATATTGACTGAATTGGATTGGGCAGGCCATTTTGTTCAATATATGATGTATTCAAGTTTAGATGGCCTGAATACTAGTGAAGAGGTATAATACTTGGCCCTGATATTGCAAATTATTATTTATGTACTTAAAATCTCTTGGCAGAATAAGGTCTAGTGACGTAGAAAAGCTGTTACTTGCTTTCCTTCTGCTTGCCCTGTCTGTGCAGGGCAGGTGGGGCTGTGGGCCCTGCTGATGGGCACCCAACTGTTCCTCTGGCCCTGCTGCACGGGAGCTGGGTGTGAAACACCTGCCTCAGATATGCAGCACGCAGATCACGCACACTTTGCTCCTCCGTTTAAATGAAGCCGTTTCTCCTTTGTTGCTGGTCTTTATTAATAAAGTGTGGCATTACTGGCTAATTTTAGGTCCAACATAGTTGAAGGGCTGCAAAGCTATGTGAAGCTGTATATAGATATTTGGGTAGGAACATTCCAGTAGATCGTAATGCGAGTGCAGAAGAAAGTTGAAAGTAAATAAGAGATCTGTGAGATAATTCTCCAGGGAGTTTTCACAGCATACCACACATCATTTGCAGGGATAGGCTTTCCTTTCACTTGAAGGACCACACAAAGTAAATTCTGTTTCTTGGGCAATTAAAGAATATAGGACAGGAGGTCTTTTCAGTTTTTTTACTTCAGCGTGTCTATGGGAAGCCTTTATTTGTACTGAGGAAAATGCACTGTTTACCTATCTTTTCAGGAGCGTAGTTAATATCGAATATAGAAATAGACACACTTTTATGTAAAATCTGAGTCTTGCTTCATCAGATTTTGGGTGAAACTCCTGAAATGTAAATGATGGCAGCCCTCTAACCCCAGTTAAAACAAAAACAGTATTCATTTCACTGGTGCGTTGTTCAGTCCCCAGTGGGCACGGCTGCATGCGACTGTAGTGTGAGGAGAGGAGGACGGGGCTGCGGTCAGCGGTGGCTCGGGGACCGCATGCTTGCACGGGCAGCGGGGCTGACACTGGCGGCTGGCACTGTGCATGCGTGTGTGCATGCAGCCGGCCGTTGCGGCAGGGCCTTGGGTGCAGCGGGGAGGCACCCCATGGTGTCCTGGCGTGCGGCCTCAACCCTGCGTCCTCCAGTGGGGACGCCACTCCCTGCTGGGGGCCGAAGCGTCTGCCACAGGGTTGCCGGCAGGGCAGATCGGCACCCAGAGCGCCCTACTGCACTCTACGTTGCCTGTGATCGGAGCCCTCGTACTGGTGACCTGCCTCTGTAAAATCAGCTGAAAAGCAGAGTTGAGAGGACTTGTTGACAGAGGCAGTTGCGCTATGTGCCAGATCAGGGAGCCTGGAGCCAAGAGATGAGGAGGACTGGTGGCGGCACAGGGTCAAAAGCAGCTTCTGACATTCATTCCCCAGTAAACCTGTGCTGTGCATTATTAGGGTTGCAGGACTTTGTCGGGCACCCAGTACTCTCTCAGAGAGAGAAGCAGAATGTAGATTAAATTTATGGACTTCAGCAGGATTTGCTGGATACAATTTTTTGGTAACTTGTACGTCAATAGAGAATGGTAATGCCGCACCCCTAGTGCTCTGTTCCTTGGTCATCCTTCTCATGCAAGCCGTAGCATTTGCAGGTGGCCAGGAAGCCCTACAAGGAGGCCTGATGAATCTTTCTTGTAGTGGGTAAAAACACCACCAGCAGGCTAATGGTTTGAGCTTTTGTCTCCTCACAGGAGCTTGTCAGAGTTAATCAGTATGGACATTTAAATTGTTTCTGCTTAGGTGAATCTCTTGCAAGTTTTAAATGTATTTCTGACTGCTTTGACTTTTATTGCCAACATCTGTTTTAAATGCTTTTGGGATTCAGATGCTTGAGTACAGTTCAACTGTGTATGCCATAATTTTTCAAGGTGCTAACATTTTCTGTTTGGATGATAACTCTTTTAAAGAAGGAAAAAAAAAAAGGAGGGGGAGGGAAATAATTACAGAAAAGCTTTTAAAGTGCCCATGATGCTAATTTTCTTTTTCTTTCAATTTCAGAATGATGACCTATACAACCTCAGCAAATCCTTCTTTTAACTCATGGGTATCAAGACTATAAATGTTTCATGCTATCACAACTAGGACCTCACCTCCTCTTCCTCCTCCTCTTCCTCTGTAAATGGGTACGATGCATCCAGTTCAGTTTGTTTACTTTACACAAACCTCAGGAGTTAGTTGACTGAGCTGCACATCCTGTGTTGTGCCAAGCAGAAGCACTGTGACACCTGGACAATTAGTCTCTCTTACTTCATCCTCTACCATAAGGACTTAGCTGGCCACGATGAACTGATGTGCCCACCACTATGTCATGGTGAGAATGGGTATTTTACTAGCACATTTACACAACTTCATTTGCTGCTGAAAACCTGTATGACAAATCATCATTGTAAATTATTACATACAAAACTTAATGTTGGTTGAAGAGTATTAAATATTTAACATAGGTTTTGATTTATACATGTACTTTTTTAATTAAAATGTAACTTTTCCTACAGCACATCTTTTTTGATGTGGAACTGAGGTATACTATATTCTGTTGTAAACAGAGTGGGAAACCTGCTTAAAACAAGGCTTCTAAGAATAGAGTAGGGTACTATTCTTGTTTTAAGATTGTAATTCAGAAAATAATATAATATGAGTCATTGGTCCCTGGGCCTTGATTGTACAGTCATATTTACTGATACTATCAGTTGTAAGATAACCCTGATGTTGAGTTGAGTTCTTTCCAAAAGAAAAATAATTTTGTACTCCTTGTAAAATAATAGTCTGTATTAACTACAATGAAGACAAACATTACTGTACATGGTATTTACAAGTGTCAACTTGAATTCATCAATTGCACAGGAACTGACAAAAAATCAGAAAAAAGAAATCAAAGTCTTCCATTGTATATATTGTAAAGAAAAAAAAAACCAACCAACAGAAAACCACAAAACAAATTGAAAACAAAAAAAAAGGGTGAACTTTTCAAATTGACTCTTTCCCTGGAATGAAAATGTGGGTGTTTGTAAATTCTGGAAATCTCTTTCTATATGTAATAAACTAGATACTGTTTTATCTGCTGTAGTGTTTTTTGGGGTTTTTTGTTTTCTTGGTAAGCTGTCTCAAATATCTCAAATTGTCCCACCAGGTTTCTTTTGATGTTTCCATTGTGTGTAATTGAGAATGGCTGTGGATCACCATAGCTTAAGAATAAAGTCAAGTGTAATTAGGTGTAGTAGGGAGTATGCTTCCTTGAATTATTTCACTAAAGCTCTTGTTTCAGTTTTCTGGAGAATCTTCAGGATACAGCCCTCTTTCCACTGAAGTCGGTGGAAGAGTTCACAGCAAGTGAAATCACTGGAAGCCATAGCAAGACTTCAGTATAAAATTTGAAAAGAACAGCCTGGGTGATTGTCCCCGGAAATCAGTGCAAGAGGAAGGATGAGGAAGAATTCTTCTGCGACTCTTCTGTGCTCCACTCTGTTTCTGTGCAGATGGAAATTCTTTTGTGCATAGCATTTGCAGAGCCTTAATTTTTGGGGGGACTGAGATCATGGATTTCCATATAAAACATTGTTGAAGGGATAATTGAACTTGAAGCCATGTCAGGTCTGTGTTGGTCCCTCCTCCTGCTTCTGCAAAGCAGCTCCATGGACCTGTGCACATTCAACAGGATTCTTATTATCAGCAAAAGGCAAGCACTCAGCACCAGCTCTCCCTGCAGGAAGGCTGTCAAACTCTCAAAGAAGGGGTTTCTTTCCCCTGAGATGTTTATGATGTCTGGGGTTAGGCTGTGGTTAATGCAATGTTCTCCTCTGACTGCAGTATAGATGAAGGGGCCATTGCACAGCTATTTTTCACCTCTTCTTTTGCTGGAGGCTTACCATTCCCTTAGATCTGCTGTTATTACTGCACATATATAACCACTTTGACCCTGTCAAGTCAAAATACTCACTTAAGAAAGGACTTGCAGCTTACGAATACTTAAATCATTCCAGATCACTGGGAACAATTGCATGAGTGGTGATGCTGGCAGATTTGAGGATGTTGTTGCATGGTGAGGTGGCAGCCTGGCAATGGCCTGCAAATTCCCGGGGTGCTGCCTTTGGAAATCTTGGCCTTTGCTGACAGAACAGTCTCCTCTGAAAGAGGCCGATACCAATCAGTAAAAAGACATGAGGCTTTGCTGTTTTTTTCATGTAGGAAGAGGTAGGTCAATCTGCAGTAGCTTGCCTATTACTCTTGGTGAGCATTGGTGTATATTTTTCCAAAGAACCATTAATAGCTAAGGCAGCAGCACTTGCTTTAAAAAGAAAGCCACATGCATCAGACCAGTATTTCAATTTGCAAGTTACCCATTTTCATTTTATCGTAACATCCTTCTTTTTTTTTTTTTTTTTTTTTTAAATGGGCTTTAGTTGCAATGAAAACTTGCATATGTTCTGAGGTAAAAACATAAGAACAACTTACCCCCAACCCCTTTGCTTGCAGCCTTCTCCAGCTTAATGAATTAACATAAATGTTCACTGTGTTGATTTGGTTGCTAAATATTAGCCCATGTTGATGTTAAAGTGCCTTGGGTAGAACAGTATTTTATGGCCGTTGTGCTTTGCATTGTTTCAGATAATTTGCATGCTCTACCAATTACTAAAATAATAGGTTTGTAGGTACTGGAAGCTACTGTTAAGTTCTAAAAGGCACTAGTAAGTACATTTAATCCTTGTAGAAGTATTTCAGAGTGATACATCTATGGGCAAATTTTGTTCATAAAATATGAATTTTAAAAAATTGTAGGAATTGGCAGTGGGAGGGGGAGGATAGTGCTGATCTGATGGGATTCCATTCTTGTCAATAGTAACGTACGGCCAGAGAAGTTAACGATGTTAGCATGCTTTTTTTGTTGTTGTTGTTGTTATTGTTTCCTAGTAAAATTAAACATGCCTGTTTAGCGAATGTTTTGAAAAGGCTTTTGAAGCAGAATGCATTCATAACCAAACCTGGAACTCTTGATTCTTTTCTTGCATAGGTTTTTATTCTTATAAATTGCAGGCTTTAATATATAGGCCATTATGAACCAAACCCTTTAAAATTAGAGCATAAATGCCTCAAAAATATGGTACTATACTATCTCATCCTTTCATGAATTCTTTTGTTCTGTCTGGCCCAGAACAGATTATCATTTCTTAAAGTTTGAAAATGAGCAAATGGGATCAGTCCTATATCAGCTAGGAAAACTCAGATGCTCAGGAATTTATTTTGCTTTGAATTTTTTTCAAGTGGAAGTTTCTGGTTATTATTTGAGTTCCTTTCTGGCTCCATTACTGGCACAGCTTCAGTTTTCAAAAACTCTGTCCTGAATGCATTTATTGGTGCTATTGGTTGAAAACAAATGGGGTTGGAAAAACCATTTGAAGCAGTCTCCCGGAGCACAAGCAACATTTACACACTTGGGTTTTTGCAAGGATTGCTGCGTTCAAGCTGAATTTGATGCTGAGTTGACATGTATGTTGTGGAACTCTGAATAAATTTTTGTCCTTCTAGTCTTTGATATTAACCTCTTTAATTAGTATTTAAAATGTCATATGTCTCCTGTAGTGTTCATTATTTTTTTTATGGCAAAAGTACAAATTCAGACAGCAAAAAAGAAACTCAGGCCACGTTTATAAGCATATTCTAGTGCTGTAGCCTTACTTTCAGCATATTTAAGAAGTAAGCATTCGTGTCCATCTTGCTACCAGCTGACTTTTAGCTGATGCTATTATTCATGCTCTCTACTACACTCAAGGGGGTGTAATGAGTAGTATGTGCTTAAATGGGTCCTATCAACTTAGCGTGTGCAGTATTTCAGTTACATAACTCTATTCTGCAGCAACAGATTAATGCAGCAATATGAACAGCTTTCACATTTGCTTTTGAAATGATTAGCTGAAGCTAGTACTTGATAGCAGCTTAAGTACAACATGTCAACTGTTAATTGAATCAGTCTGGATAGATGTTTGAGTGCTTTGTTCTGCAACTGAATTCACCTAAGCTAGCTTAGTTTAAAGAAGCAATACTGAAAATAATGAAGTTAGGGTGAATCTTTTGCCTGTCTCTTGTGTGACCTCCAACCCATCTTTGGGTGCAGCTGATGGTTTCCTGTTTTTTTCAGCCTGCATGCCTTGAGGCTAGTTCACTGGTGTAAAGTGACGTATTCACCCTTGTCCAGTTCACCTTGCCTGCGTATTAGTAATTTCGTAAAGCCGTGGCTTTGAAGATACTGTAAATAAGTTGTTTGTAAACTTACAGATGCCCATATGAAATTCTTCAGGCTGTAGGGTGGAGAATGGAAAAGAGTGGAAGTGGAAAAAAATTTGGGACTTTCAGTTTGTAGAAAAGCTCTTTCTTTTTTGTCTTTGTACCTCTAAGGTGATAGTATTCTCAAAAAAAGATGAAATGAGGCATATGAGATGGGGAGGACCATGATATTCCATACTTGCTACTTTCCAAATGGATGTTCTGAATGTTTATGTGTAAGAGGAAAAGGTGGAGGCTAATCAATGACTACTTGAGAAAGCAGGCATTACTCTAACTTCTATATTTAAATACTTTCAGGGTGGAAGTTTTGTATTCTACATTTGGACTAGCAGTAATGGGATAATCAAACGTTAGCGTATGCCTGCAGTGGGTGGGCTCAGATGTTACAGAAGACAACTCAAGAACTCTACATCTGTACTGTAAGACAGAGTAAAGCTGGCTGCATGGCCTCTCAGGGCTGGGGAGGGGTGAACTCAAACACCTTGTGCCTTGTGAAGCTCGCTGGGAACATGTTTCCTGTAAAAGGTTCTGTGCCATTCTGAAATCCTGATCTGAATTGGTAGATGGCTTGAAAATTGGTACATTGCATTACCCAAGGGCCATGGAAAAGTTAATTGCTGAGAAATTCCCCTAACACCGCGCAAACTATAGAAGAGCTCTGTTTGGTGGGTATGCCTCTGGCTGGAAGGATCCCTAAAACTCCCACTTCTGCTGTATTAGGATACTTGACAGTTATATTTGGAGATGGACAGTAAGAGAATAAAATAAAAACTAAATGCCGTCTGTAGATTAAACCAATTAAATACATCTTGAAGAAATCAAGTTGTCTGTAGGCAGATAAACTATATTGAATCAGAGCAACAGGAAGAAGAGTTATTCTGTGTCATGGCTTGAAAAAAATGGTTCTCTTTTTCAATTACTCTTAGGCCCTGCTTCTATCTATAGAAATTGAAGCATGGATTTAGAGGAAGGAGACCTGACTAGAGAATTCACCTACTATGTTTGTAGAGAGTAGTGTGTTGCAAAGAAAAACCATTAAAGCAGCAATGCTGCTACAGAACTGATTGCAAAATTAAAAATACTAGATAATGTCTTTAATATTTGTGCCAGTCATTTTTGAAAAGGAAAGGTTCTGCCTTGCACCTCTGTCCCTGTCTGACTATCCAAAGGCTTGTGGCATTACAGTATGCGGCAGTCACAACCTCTGCCTTTCTTTTATACTTTCACTTTTTAATTTCAAAATCAGTCTGGTGTTTGATGTCGTGATTGAACCTTCCTGGTGTGGAAGCAGAGCTGAAAGTTCTCTCCTGCTGTGCATGGCTGTGGTGTACAGGGCCTGGTGGGAGGAACCTTTCTGAGGGGCCCTGCTGTTGAACTAGAAAGGGATAGCTCCTGTCCCTTGTTCTTGTTTGGGGTTTTTTGTTTTAATAACTACTTATTTATTAGACTGAATAAAATGTCAGTTATGCTGTGAGTTGTTTCTTGTGAATAAATACAATAAAGTTGAAATGTTAGGGGGTTTCTCCTCAGTTTATTGTGGACAGTGGTACTGACCTGTTAAGTTTCCTCACTGCAGTGGTAGTGCTCTGTTTTTCCACTTTTTGAACATTAACTGAAAGAAGAAATCACAATTTCACAATGAGGTGGGTGCAAGGCAAACTTGTCATTGTTTTTTTTCCTCAGGCTATATATTCTGAAATCAACAACAGGTTATTGGCTTTTATTTTCAAAAGGCTGATGGAAATAAGGTGAGTGTCCAGTTCCTGTGGTTGTAGTCTAAATCCAAAACGTGGATTGAGTCCCTGAAGGGCCAAAAAGTGGTTATTTGTCCTTTAAATACAGATATGACTAACTTCAGAGAAAAAAGGATGTCCTCTAACAACCTTTAGATACTCCTGTGGTTTCAATAACTAGAATTTGATTATCTTTTCTCCAGAGCAGCCTGAAGGCCCTGTGTACTGAATCTGCATGCTTGTACCTCCTCAGCGGAGGAAGTCATTGCTGTCCTGCCCAGCCTGCCATTTTACCACAACATCTGGCCTTCTTCAGCTACATGGTAATCTAGCTCATACTGTTAGTGTGTAGTGTGCCTTTATCAGTAGCATGTTTTGCATTAATTTCAGCTTCTTCATAGTGCATCTGTGACTGCTGTAATGCAGATGGTGGAGTTCTTGCTAGCTTTCCTTAGTCATGTAGGCCATCGTCTTCATCCACACGGTCAGTGCCACCTCAGTGGTATCCCACAGGAAAAAGGTAAGCTGAAATTCTCTTTCCTAAATCTCCCAGGAAACAATTTGCCTGGGCTTCTTCCTTGTTAGGCTTTCTCTGTGTGAAGTGGCCCAGTAATCTGTTGGCTCATCACCAGTCTCCCAGTCATGTGGCTAATCCTGAGGGTTGTCATCTGAGGTGAGAGATGAGGAGAAGGGTCTCCTTACATGTATGTGAAAGATCAAGAGACTTGCCTGCTGTGTTACTTTTAAAATTAGAGCTAACAATGAGACATGAGTGAGCTGTTTGTTCTTACCTCTTCTAAAACATTGTAGGAATATGGATAAATCATTTAATATTATTGCCTTAGTTTTGTGTATGCAAAAGGAAAATGATTTTTACTTTCACCAAGTTGTTAGGAGGATTAAGTAAAGAATAAGTACTCGACTCCTGCATTGTTGGGCAACGTTGAAAGGCTTGTAAAGAAACTACCTAAACTTTGTTGTTGCAGAACAGTAGTGCTATCGCGCCCTTCTTATATCTAGATTTCAGTGTCTCCTTCAATGCTTCCTCTGTTCTTTTTAATGTTATCTTGCTCAGTCAGGAAACTAGGTTGCTGGAAGGTTTTGTCCAGCAGTCCCTTCCACTCCTGAGTTTTGTTATAACTGTTGCACAGTCAAGATGTTCTCACCAGAAGATAAGTGTTTTAAGCCAGGTCTGCAGTTCTCAGAAAACCTTCTCTGTTATCTATTAATGCGAGTTGCACTTGATCCTGACTGTGGAGACCACTGCTGTTCAGGAAGACCAGTGCAATGCCTGCTGAAGATTCATTAAAGTGATCTTTACTAAGCAAAGCCTATAAATGAAATACAGAAGCTTAAAGCAAGTATATTCTTAAATTACGAATTACTCTATACATGTATGTAAGTGCCTTGGGGTGTCTGTGTTTGTTTTTCCAGCAGTTTCATTGTGAGAGCTAGGAGCTCTATGAAATTAAGATCTTCAAAGCTTCCTTGAAGATACAATGCTCTTCTCCACTAATGTCTTAACTTTGTGCCCTGTCAAAACAGAAGCCTTTTTTAGTCACAGTGAGCTAGTTGTCTTCTTCCTCTTAATACCTCTTCCCATGGATGCTTCAAAGAGGGAGCTTCTTACTATTGAGCTCCTCATGCCTTCCTGAAACTATTTTTCTTTGCTTTCCTCTTTTCTGTGAAGCACTTCTAGCACCCGAATGTTCTTTGGCCACTATATGCTGACTTTGAGGACTGTGCTGGCTTAGTGAAACCATGCCCTCCACACAGCTGCTGCTACTGCACTACCACAACATGCCAGCAAAACTTTCTGGACATGTACTGTAAGCAGTATCACTGACTTGACTTGGACTTAAATGACCCAAGAATATGGGAAAGTGTGAAATCCTTAACTTGAAATTGCCACTGAAGGCAGTGGATCCTGAAACTACAGCCTCTCCAATTTTATTGTGAGTAGATGGACTTGTAGCATTACGTTTTTTGGGGAAATAAGACTGGTTTTCCACATTACAGAATTATTTTGGTTTTAAAAGGCCCTGTCCTCTCTGGTATCTTCAGCTGGAAATGATGGCCTCATGGAATACTGGGTTGTTTTACCTGGTTGAGTAATTTTGTTCCTGACTAGGTATGTGGAATGATTTCACTTGAAATAAGACCTCCAAAATAAAAAGTGAACTCACTTTTTTTTTAAAACATAATTCAGTAAATACAATTTAGAACATGATTACACAGGTAACAACACTACTCAAAAGGTGGAATCTTCCAGTGTGAGACAACAACCTATTAAACTTATTCTGGCTTTAGAAGAAGAGAAGCAAGAAAGTAGAAGACTTAATGTCTCGGAGAACACGCTATTCTTTTTGGTGGGATCCAAAATGAACTTAGTGTTTGGATCAGAGTCTCTTTTGCACAGTGTATGTTATACACCTTGATAGGTGGCAGTGCCTGAAATTGTTTCCTAATAAGACTTCCATTATTGTAAAATAATCGCATATCCTTGCTAAGCAAATAACATTGTCATAACTGGGATGTGGGTTTGTCAGTCCATTTTCTTAACAGTGTTGTTACTTAAGCAGGATGTTTGTCGTGTGTAACAGTAATATAAATGGATGCTGAATAGATTAGATCTTTTAAGGAGAGCTGTGATCAACATCTCTAAGAATTTAATGGCTTTTGGGGGTGTTTTTTGTTTGTTTGCTTGGGGGTTTTTTTGCTGCTTATTACATTTTTGTGTATGCAGAACAGAAACCACTTTCAGAAGTTTGTCAGTGAAGAATCAATGTTTGATTGCAGTAGACATTCAGATAGGTGCTGTCTAATAAATTCATATTTGATCTTTTTGTAGACACTTCAAGTGTCACTTCCCAGCAATCAGCACCTCTTCTAGTGCCAGTGATCACCAGAAGTTATTTTGGGAAATTACAGGAAGTACGTGCTTAGTCTGAAAATAGTTAAGGCTAATTCTTAAAAAAAGAGGAGTTAAGCCATGAATGACTTACAATTCACATAGATAACTGTCATTATATTATAATACTTCCCTAAAAAATATTTCAATAGCTATAATGAGAAGGAAACAAGAAATGAAAACTCAAAGGAAATAAATTACAAGTCCAAAGTGCTCAAATTCTCCCTTTGTTGTCTTTGCATATTTTGTTGTTTTCAGTCTTTCTGCATATTCTTTATCGAAGCAAACTTTACCCAGCGAACAAAAGTCAGATTCCTCATGCCTATCATTTGCATTCCTTGGTTTCTTCTCTGTTGTTTTCTAAAATTGACAAAGATAAATTTAGATTTACTTTCTTCGATTCAGCAGCCTTAGTTTTCTAGTCTAATTCCACCTTTAGTATACCTATTCAGTGCCATTGCAGTACTGTAGTATCTCTAAGTGTAACACTATGCATTTTCATTTATTATGAGGCAAAATAAATCAAAACCAATTGTGAGAACTCTTAAGGCCATGCCTTCAGAAACAGATTTAACCTCCTGTGCTACTTCACAGGAAATGAAAGGTCAGGAGAGTTAAAACAGAAGTGCTGATTTTGCTGCAGTAAAATACAATGCTTCCGTGTGATCATAATTTTAAATTACTTCTCCAGCTTTCACTGCCAAAATTAATCAGGCTAATGTATGGCAGAGTGAACTGAAATACACAATAACAATAAGGTATCCTGACTTCATAAGACAGGGAAAAGAAAAAAGAGTTCATTTCTGAGAGGCAGCTGAATTAACAGAAGATAATTCTCTACCATACGAAGTGGTCCATAAGAAATTAGTGTGTTGTTTTGTGTTGTGTTTTGTTTAGATAGTGAGGCTTAAACTGAGGCTGCTTAAAGGAGGAGGGAGTTCAGTGTCATAAGGATTCTTTGGGGGCGAGGGGAAAAAATTGTGGTTCCCTGCCAGTTTTTTTATATGATAATGGGAACTGCACGCACATTGGTGTGGGAGTATGCTGTGCACAGGCTTCCGTAAACCAACATCGTGAGGCACACAGCAAATAAAGACATTCCAGATTATAATTATTGTTTAGTCAATCCCCTGTTTTAGAGCCAGTTTAGAGAATAGAGGTAACCCTTCCTCACACCAGCAAAATTTGAAGGAGCTGAAAGCTAGGTGATAGGCTCAAGCGTGGACACATGGTTATGCAGGGAAGCAGTGGGTTAAAAAACATAGCCAACAAAGACTGGAAAAAGCCTTACAAAATCCACAGTTGTGATCTTTGCCCATGGAAACAGCATGATCGAAGTGGAGCCTGAATGCTGAACTTAACCCCGCTCACACCAGAGGAATGATCCTCTCCTGACTGGCCTTATCTGACCTCCCTTCAGCAGAAGTGACCTCAGGAGCAAGGTGCACCATGTCATCGGAGGGCTCAGCCGGCGGTCTCTGCCATCTGTGAGCGTGCTGTTGGCCCTCCCCGTGGAGCATGCATGCTTGCAAGGGTGATGTGACGGGTCTGCTGCCGAGGCCTAGGCAGTGGCTGCACCCAACCCTGCTCTAGTGGGAAACCGTCTGAGTGCTGTTAATCACTCATCCCTGATGCATGGACTTCGGGGCCACCTTTCAGGTGTACAGTGGTAACGTACCTGATTAAAACAAATGGGAATTTGGCTGCAAGCTTCTGAATGCCTGCCTTGGTCACAGTAGCAGGCAGAACATGTCATGACTAAGTAAATTCCTGCAGCCCACACAGTCGAAGTGGTCTTCTTTCACTTTTATAATTTATTAATATGTTGCTGGGAATAAACATAGGGCTTGTGTGCTCCAGGCAGTGTTTAAAGCTCTATCTTGCTCTTATTTCACTGCATAACAAAATCCCTGTCACAGATGGTAGCTAAGCTAGAGACAAAGTCTATAATGAATTGACGTTAATTTTTTTTAACATGTACAGTTAGATTTTTGTAAACATTTCTTTGTTCGTACCTTCTTGTGTACGGAGTATCCTCATGTCCTCTGCACCTGCATGGAAAGTCTGCCGCTGCTCCTAGAGTGAAGTGACCTAGATTTTAAAACAAAAACTGAACCCGAGAGGTTTTCAGCTGTAGGCTTACTTTTTCACTGGAACCGAACTTTCCCAAAAGTACATTGGCCTTAATCAAGGTCTGGAACGGGTGAGCCGAGAAGGGAATTCTTGCAACTCAAGCCTGACTTTCAGATCCAGCTAGCATAATTATAGTTTAGCTACTGGCCAGTAGTACTGCTCTGGATAGCATCAAAGCATTCTTGTAAAACATTTTGAACTACTCCCAGTGACCACTTCTGTGGTCGGTATATAGTAACTTCTGAGCACATACTCAACTGTGCCTTGTCCAAAGAGTTATGCAGTTTCTATATACAGACACAAGCACAGATCTGTGTGAATTACCCATCTACCAAAAACCTTGGTTGTAAAGAGTGGATAACTCGACTACCCAGGCATTGTGGCATCCATTGCATAACTGTACTTCAAACGCTGTCTGGAGTCCATGGCAGCTTTTCAGGCAGGATCTATCATATTGACTAACGTATCCTGAACGGGCTGTACCAAAAGCTTTAGCAAATCAATGCCTACAGAAATGTAATTTTACTTTAATCAATTTTATTGTTGGAGTAAAAGAGGAAAACGTAGATAAAAGCTTTACGAGTACAGAAAGGAAAAATTTAATTTGTAGGAAGCTGATTAATTTGGTTTTAAGATGTGTTTTTTTCAGACCTTTGGTGGAGTGCAGCTTGTTTAAAGAAACTGACTTGCTGGAAGGAAAAGATAGCATCCATAGCAGTGTTGCTTCTCTGTGCAGAGGTTAGTGTAAATTAGTTGCTTTTATTTTCTTCTTTCTCTAAGGACCTAAAATACACTAAGGTTATTCAAAAGAAAATAGAAAGAAGGAAAAAAGGGAATTAGGTGGAACTGTAGAAGATAAGGAAGGAGGAAATGGGAAAAGCATCAAGGATTGGCTGTGTCTAAAAAGGTATGTGTATATGGGTATGAATGTATGTGTGTGAAACCAACAAATGCTCTAACAGCACTGACTGTAAGCGAACCAAAAGTCACAAGTCACCCTTGAAAACTCAGTTCTATTTTTATCCCGTAACAGCCTTAACATCTGTATTTAGTAGGCATTTATTCATTAGTGAATTACATGAAGTGATGTTTTTTGTATGGGGTTCAAGTTATGGCTTGCTTTATGCTGTAGTTGTGATGCACATGTTCTATGGGATGTATTTCAAGATGAATACCTGTTGGAGGAAATGTTGAATTATTTGTGTTTCAGAGTATGATAAATATTCACCCAGGACTCAATTTGAGTAATAGACCTGTTTCTGTGAGGTGGGGTACAGTTCAGCAGTTTCTGTTGAATCAAGGTAAGTTTGGAATTATTTTCCTGCAGGTGATAGCCATCCTAGATCTCTATCAGTATAAAAGAGCTCAGTATATGATTCTTGCTTCTATAGCAGGCTGCTTAGTAAATTAGATACTCTTCTTCTATTGCTGTTTGATTTGAGGGATATCTGTTCTGGAAAAGATGAATACAGATAAATCTGCCTACCCGTTTAAATGGTATCTGAAGAGTGTCTATGAAACTAAGAGGCCAAATATTTACATTTAACTGTAGTCATTGCATATTAATTCCTATTCCTATTTATAATGCTGTGTGCAATGAAACAAATTAAATAATGAAATTTCCTGTAGATGTATGTAAGATTATCATAGTTGTCAGTCGGCCTATTCTGATAACACTGTGAATCTCAGCATTCATTTTCAAATGGTCTCCTTTTCCTAGCTTTCTGTCAGCTTGCTGCTGCTATTCTTAACTCTTGAGCAGTCAGCATTTGGGTTGGAGGAAGATGAAAAGTAGGTATTTCATGTCTGTGTTTCTTATTGAGGACAGCTTAAAAGCTGGAGAGGTGCATCTGAACATTTGTGGGGAAAACTATGTGAATATAAATCAGAACTAAGCATTATTAATTTCGTATTTATTGTTTTTAAAAAAGGTGAGATTTTTATAAAGTAATTAGGAATTACTTTAATGTGACAGACATGGAAAGTATCTTTATTTTTTGTTTTCAGCTTTTAGAATTGGCCTGATTTCTACAAGTGCAAGGCAATGGCAGATGCTGTCTTTCACGTTGGGCTCTGAGGTTATGGCGCATTTCTGAGAACCAAGCCATTTGCTGCTACTTCTGCATTTCTGAAACTAACTTATTATGGTATTCAGGACTATAAAAAATGATTTATATAATTCCAAGATATTGTGAATTATTTGCAAAAAACTCATGTTTTCAGGAAAAATCTTACAGCACCATTAAAGAGCAACAGACCTAAAAAAGAAAAAAAAATCACATTTGTGTGAGCTATTGTGCATCATTTGGGGATTTAAATCTGTCTTTTTATGTCATTATGATTTGCAGTGCTTTTTCTGTTTTGTTCTGTTGAAAGGAGATAGTGCCGATAAAGAAATGCTCTCTTCTCCTCCTGCTTGGTGTGAACTCTTGCCTTTAAGTTAATAATCCACATATTTAAAAGCGTGCATCTGTCCACGTACATGTGTATGCACATAAAAAACAATTTTTAAAAAGAGAGAGGGGAATGCTGTGAGAACCACCTCAATAACTTTATGAACTTAAGTCCTGACTGCTCTTAAGAGTTATGATCCTTCTGTTCTATGGTGAGCATTGCTGTAGGGTCATATTACTATTCTTTGTGCTGTATGTATTTCCTTGCCTTCTTGCAATAAAAAGAACCCCTGTTTTTTATTGTAGGCATTTCCAATTTGTAACAGATCAGCAACACAGTGTTTTTTCTTTGGCAGGGTGAGGCCATCAAGACCTATCCTTTATGGGACTTTCCAGGTGATTTACTAACTATTACTTTTCCTTCATATCACAGCTGAAGTTTCATCAAAATAATTTAGAATGTACTGGGACCAAATAAATGGCATAGGCTAAAGTATCTATGTGCCAAGATAACCACACTGAAACTTGCCAAACCAAACATTATTGTTAGAAACATGGCTTGACCATAATGCCTATCTCTGAAGTGGAGTGGGAATGGTTTCATGGGAAAAAGTTTGCTCAACAATATGTGGGCTCATAGACCCTACATTTGGAGAAGAGACAGTATACCTAATTTAAATAAGTTTAAACTGCAGCCAGTACTGTGGTTTGTGGCTGATCTTTACTACCTGCTATCTTTTCAGATTTTTTTTTTTTTTTTCTTTCTTTCTTTTAACTTGTTTCCCCCATTGCTGTTTTGGGGGACTCATTAGAGAAAGCAAACTATATTCCCACCAAAGATTCTTCTTCCATTTTGCCTTTGAATTTTGTGACTATAGGATGCCTTACAGAACATACGGCTGATTCTTGACCTTACAGTGTTTGGGTAGTTTAGCTTGAAGCATCATTGCAGCGTTTGAAGTTAGGAAAAAATAAAGGTTACATGATGAGATTATTGGAAAGGAAGGGGGAAGAGATGGACTGGATGTTGGGCTTATCAGCTTTGCATTCAGTACTGGAGTCGTATTCCCAAATTTAGTAGCATCATCTAAGAACAGCTCATACCTTTTAAGTGGCTTAAAGGCTGAGGCTCTGAGAGGCAGTTTCCACACTTTTCATAATCTACCTGAAGTTTGTTAATAGAGTTATGTTGGCTATGGGTGGGAACAACAGAGCAGGGTAGATTTCTCAGCATCCAAACCTTGCCCAGCCCCACAGAGGAAAACAAGTAGAAGTTGATAAAGCCAGCTGCTAATTTAGTTGAAAAGTCTTTTCCCTTCATTTTTGTGAATGAAATGCTCAGGTGAGACAAGTGCTGTGAGGAGGATGGTGGCAGCAGGAAAGCCATGTGAACAGTTTGTCACCCAGGGATGGGACTGCAGTAGTGCAGAGGCAAAGCACCAGATCAACAGGATAAAAGGGGATTAAGTAATCAGGGTAAATTCCTTTTCCTGATAAACTCTGGAAACTTTGCTGCTGTTTCCCCTTGTTCTTTAGCAAGGAGAGCTATGGTTAAACTGCAATGCTGAGACTGTTGTCTCACTTGTATGGAGTTTGTTCCAGTAGGTTCTGAAGAGGAAGAGGGGATGAATGAAGCATTAGACTGCTGTGCTTTCAGCTGGCCTTTCCTTTCCCTTTCCCCTAAGCTTTTCTATCAAGGATCATCCAAATATATGCCATCTCGCCTCATGAATGTTTCTAGTGTTTCATTTTGTCCTTAGTTCAGATTCTCAGGTGGCTTGAAGGGGGGGTGTTTTGGTTTGGTTTTTTTCCAAGCATCAATGCAGCTCATGTTTTGTTCTTCCCATAGTTTCCATCACACTGACAAATTTTGACTATCCTTTCACCAGCTTTATTGTCACTTGTCTCTGTATTACCGTTTCTCAGCTTGTCATTTAATAACCGAAATACTAGGACATATAAGAACATGGGAAATGACATATATCACCCAGTTGTCATGTTTGGAATTGTAGCAGCTCTGTTGTACATGATACAGTTGTAAATTAAAATTTTCCATTGACCTGGAGCTTAGAAGGGTATTCTCAGTACAGTATTTGCTTAGTCAGTTTTGCTGCTCTTGATATATTTATATCTGGGGGGTTTTATATTCCTATTTCTTATTTCATTTTTCTGTTCCGAGTAAAAATCCTTTTCTTTGGCATGCCCTTCCCTTTATGGGAGGTGATGTTTGCAACCATCCTTGAGATTGGGTGAAAGGTTTTGATTGTAAACTGGCAAAAAGTATACAAAATCCTGCGTGTTTTATCTATGCAGAAAGCTATGAAAGTTGACTTTTCTTAATATCAAAGGAGAAAGGAGAAAATTATGTCATTTAAAAATGGCTGCATCTGAAACAATTCAGTCTAAGAAGGTTTTATGAGACCTGTCTTTGTAAATTCTGGGATTGATGTTATTTGTCTCTTTAAAATCTAACTACAGTCAAGAGAAAAATTAAAGATTATGTAGTTTTGATAATGTAAAACAGAGCTATTTTTAGTAACTATAAAAGCTTGTCAAAAGCACCTGTTTTCCACCAGGGCTAGCACATTGAAGCCAATATGGGATTTGAATCCTACCCATTTTTGGGTTGTGACAGGCCCAAGATCTCTTTAAAAATTTTGAAATCTCAAATGCTTCCTGATTTGCTTCAGACTTTACAGGTACGTTCTGCCTTGGCATAAGGTATTGAAATTTCAGACATGTTGGTGTTACTTCGCTGAAGCTGAGACTGTATGTGTCAAAATCAGCTTTTGAAGGGAAGGACTGTTTCAGCCTTCACTATGGAGAGCCTATTGTCTCTTCAGAATAAAGTAATAGATATTTCAGAAGTGCTTTGAAGTTGTGCCAGCCTCCTCACAGAGCTGTGAAATCTGATACCTCTGCTTTTAAGCTGTTTGTGAAAGTACAAACTGTAGTACTTGTGGAATTCATTCACTGACTTCCAAACTTGAGTCTGGCCTGGGAATGGGAAGAAAGAGTTTAAGAGAAAGGGGGGAAAAAAGACTTCAGTAGTATGTGGCAGTTAACTGTCAACTTTGGCATCTTTTCAGACTTGCGGCTTCATGCTTTCTAGAGATAAACTGTGACTTTTCCCTAAGGATTGGAGGATTTTATTTTCTTTTCCACCAAAGCTCTTAGGATTGTATGACTGTAGGAGCTAAGTGAAGTGCAGAACTACCAGCAAGGCGCCTGCCATGCTTTTAGTTAATTTAAGGTAGCAGAACATTTCTTGCAGGTTTTTCCTATTTACATTAGTTTCTCAATATTTTCCATTTGTAAAACAAATAGGATCTCTCTGTCCGTATTACCATGCTTTGTTGTGTTTCATCTGGGTTTGCCTGAAACCTTTTGTGTCATTAACAGGTGAATTGAAGATTTTCTGTGGGCTCAGAGCATTCCTGTGCACACTCTGTGACAGAGGATCTTGTGTAAAAGCAGAGAAGGAGCAACCCTGGGAGCAAGTGAATCTTCAAAGAGTTAAACTTTCTTATCCTTTGCATTCTCATTAGAGCTCAAATGTGAGCAGGCAGCGAGGCTCTGTTTCTGCTGTGCAGCCTGTTGCTTTTGTTTTATTTCAACAGAGTTGAAGGAAAGTATCCACTTAGGTCTCTTCACAGTGCTCTCTGGGCTTCTCTTGTCTATCCGGTACATTTGAATCATAACTTCAGTTTTGCCCCAGCTCAAGTCTTGTCCAAATGCAGAAACCTTTAAGATGAGGGTGGTGGTGTTTTTACTTGAACTGACTGGCTTGTCTGATCACATAGGCTATAGCTTGAGTTAACGCAGTTTGCCAGCTGCTAACACAGTTATTCTGTGCAGTAATCCAATCCCTCTGTGCAATGCAAGGGTTATTTTGCAGTGTGGCTGCTCTCGGCCAACAATCCCAAAGAGGGGGCAGGCAGTGAGAGATGAGCATGGCTTTCTACATTTGCAAGGGTGGGGGGTGGGGGGAATGGAAAAAGTGCATTTCTACTTGCTGAGGACTGATATGACAGATTTCGTGAGCGTGTAGGGAGAAGTCAGAAAGCTCAGGGTAAAACTGAATTGCAACTGAAGGAAGAATAGCAAGGAAATACTGGAGTAATCAAGGTGGAGGAAAGTAGAAGTTTATTACTTAATGTGGAAATGAGCAAATAATAGGTGATCTATTTGATGTCTTTCTCCTTTCAACCACCACAGAAAAAGCGAATTACAACCAGACGCATAAAATAATTAATTTTAATAAAAATAGGACTGAAAAGGAGCAGGTCAGGTGTACTTGATAGATAAGAGACATTATGCAAGTCAGCAGGACTTGATATGATATCCTGTAATGTGAAAAATTTGCAAATGCTAAGCTATCTGCCATTCTTTTTAAGAAATGTGGAGTCTCCTGATGATGCAAGAAGGTAAATGCATTACCTATGTTTGAAAATGCAAGGGCAGCTGAGGGGAAGGCAGCCACTGAGAATTCAGAGAAAGCTAATGCTTATTCAGTATTGAAAATGAATAATGGCATAGATCATTAGATGATACTTTAAAAATCTTTCTGGTCCTTACAATTATGATAAATAAGTATCACGGTGTCACTATGTACTGGTGCTACTGGTCTAGAAGATCTGGTGGAACCTTTTTTTCAAAGACAAGCTAGGACACAGTCCCACATGACATTCCTTCCTATAAGCAAATTAGGCTGGTTCTGTCTATCATGAAAACGTGGTAAAGTGGGCACACAACTGACTGAGACATCCTGGGATGAACAGGCAAATGGGGATTTAGAATTTCTAATCTGAAGACTGCCCAGGGAGGTCATGATGACTTTGCTGCTGGAGTCTTTTAAAAACAGTGTTAGATATATGGCACTTGATTGTGCCTCAGAGGTGGGATGTGCACTAGACGATTTCCTGTGATTCCTTCCACTTCTCTGTTCCTGTGACTCTGTGACATGAAGCTAACTAGGGAGATATTAACCCAAGTGCAAATAACTCAAGTTAACTGTGCACTGAAGACACAACCCTCAGCTTAATAGATGTCATTTTAAAACCTGGCTGGAAAAACGTGGTTTCATACATGGTAATAATGTCCCGAGAGGACATCCCAAGATGAATGGTAGCTTCAAGAATGGTGCGGACTGATTGGAGAGGCTCCAAAGTGTGAATGATCAGACGACTAGGAAACAAACCTAGAAGGTGGACTGAAACAATTTGGATTGTGTAGAGAATAAAAGACCAGAGGAAATATTACAAGAGTCTTCAAATACAGAAAAGGCTGCTGTAAAGAAGAGCAGTATGTTGTTTGCAGAGAGTAGAAGCTCTGCGGTAGATGGAACAAGAATTAATAGAACTAAATTGCAGCAGAAAAGATTCAATGAATACAGTAAAAAAAACCCAAATAAATAAAGGGGGGGGGGGGGGGCAGGGGGCAAAACCCTAACTATCCAAAACAGGGATAGCAATGCACTGGAAAAGATTGCTCAGGTGATTATGAAATCTGTGATGATCTTAAAGAGGAGGTTAAAGAAATACCTCTCAGAAAGGACATGGAGATAGTAATTCGTACTTTGGGACCTGGGATAGACTGGATGTCCTTTCAATGTCCCTATCTGATTTCTTTTAAAGATCTTTTTTCTCCTGAGGGGCAATGTTTTGCCTTGATACTTGAGGTACTTGGGGATTAAATTTATTAATTTACTTTTCAAAATAGAATTGTTACTCTCTGTTCCTATTAAAATTGTCTGCCTAGCAAGTAGGGAAAGTAGCCAGGACTGCATCTAAGGTTTTCATCTTTCTGTTCCCTGTTTGTCTGTGACAAGGAATATGTGGAAGATAACCTGTTCTCTACCCCATTGCAGCCAGCATTGCAGCTTGTTTATGGGAAGAAAGAGATGTTGTTTCTTTGCATGAGATACTAGAGCTGTGAACAGGTAAGCCATATTGAATATTCAGACATTGCAAATGAAACTATTGTATGCAGTTGTTGTGTATGTGGATCCCTAATTAGCATTTGCAATGGTTCTTCAAATAACACTAGACTTGTGTTAATTGCACGTATTTAGATTCTGTTGCAAGTAAAATACTCTCGTAGCTAGAGTTTGTGTCTGAATTTTCTTTGTCTTTTGGGTACTAAGCTGTTGGAGAATGTGATGTAAATTAAAAAAACCCAAACCAACAGAAACAAACCGGGATGTAAAATGTAGCTCATATTTAGGCAATGTCAGATAAGTTTTCTGAGGCTACATCTGTTAAAAACTACAAAATGATCTGTCATTTCTGTTTAGAAGTTCAGAAGGAAGCAGACAGTTTGGATCAGGCAACAGTCTGCAGTGATGTGTCCAAAACAAGAGCTTTTGTTCCAAACTGGGCTGATGCATGCCACCAAATATGCAAAGAATGCAAGGCCGTTTGTGGTGCTGCTGCAGATACCATCACCGGAAAGCTAAGCACCCAAATTCCTGTTGAAATAACATTGCGGTTAAGATGAAGGGAACCAAAATAAGGCAAATCCAAAGCAGAAGGGATGCCATTGCCTGCAAGTACGCTAATGTTTGATATAAAATGATCTCTGTTTTCCTTTGAGAACCATCATTTGTGGACCTCTCCCTCCAGCAAGTGCATTGGCTCAGGCAATTAGCTGTGAAACCTTTCAGGGTCAAAGGGTTGAGGTTAGTTATGAGAAGGGGGTCAAGAATTTTTGAATCAGCTGGTGTGATTTCAGTGAAAAAACTATGAAGGCTGCATCCTTTATGTCAGGAAATCATGTTTTTCCTGACATGATTTTCCAACTCAAACATAGCCATGTATGTGAAAGCTCTGTGTGTAAATATGTACGAATTGGAGGAGTTGTTGCACTGGCTTGTGAAAAGGCTCTACCAATTGCTCTGAGCAACTTTCGTACCTGTTTCAGTGGTATTTTTGTAACATTGCGACAATTAACAGTTAAGATTGCATTTATACTTTGAAGTAAAGTGGGGTTTATTTCTTGTTGTTAGGCATGAAAATAGTGGTTGAACATAACCAAGATAAACACTGTTCTTAAGGAAAAAGCTTATCTTTCTGGAAAATTGTATGGAAATGTATTCATTCCTTTGGGAATTCAAAGAAGTTAAGAGTAACTTTCTTTAAATTTTACAAGTTCTGTGTAACACTTGAACTGTCAGGACATTTTAGTGCTTGAAGCTTTAGGCAGGCATAGATTGGAATCCACTCCAATAGGTTGACTACCTTGAAAATAATTTAAATGAACAAAATTTCTAACATAACACTTCATTAGTAGTAGCTAAAGAATTAAAAAAAAAAAACAAACCCAAACCCACAGAGCACCAAATCTGCCAAATGGCGCATCTGAACTCTGACACTTGCCAGTTTTGGAATTAGCAAATTTGAGCAGCTGGTAGAGTTCATCTTCAGTAAAGCAAATATTTTGCAGAAGCAAGTTTACCTTTTACCTCAGAATTTGGGGCACAATAAGGAGCTGCATTTCGCAAGACCATGACCCAAGAGGCTGCTCCGTGTCAGGATTACCATCTGCTGATGTTTGTCAGTATGCTGTAGGGGAGGTATTTTTCATCACCCATAGGGGTAAACTAAAGTAAATCTCTTCTGCTTGCTGTGGGTAACTTTTAAGAGCTAATAAGCACAACGAAGCACATCTGGAGAATAGGCGTTCATAGCTATTAAACACCATGGTCTTGGCTGGTTGTAAGCTCTCCTCCTGCTGGAGGGAGGCTAGAGGGGCCTTTGGCCTGACCCGAGCTGGCACTTCTGATGCTGGAAATCAAGAGTGTTAGGAAGTCCTGGTGCCTGGAGGTTACCTGAACCTGGGTGTCACAGAAAAAATGGCATGGAAAATACTGATTAATATGTAAAAACAGGCTGCTATTGCAGCAGCAGGGGCTGGCACCAGTGATGAAATGGGAAGCAAAGCAGACTAAACTCACTCTGGAAAGATTGTTTGGTAAAGGTGATGATTTGGATCCCAACCTGCCTATTAACCTATCTAGAGGAGTCACTGCAGAGGATTCCCCCAGCCTCTGTTCTGATGGAATAGTTAAGTGGTATAAAAATCACAAATTCAACGCAACTGGTATTTTACTGTTTTACATTCAAACCATTTTTCAATTATGCTTCTTTTCCTTAAGCTCTTAATACAGGTATCAGATTAACAGATTTTCCAGCTTTTTAAAATGAAACTGTGCTGATACTAAGCAAAAAATTTCAGGAAGAGGGACAATTTATCTCCGGTGTCTTTATCCTCCATGAATGACAAGTTGGATAGTAAAATCTTCTCTCTCTTTGCAGAACTGAGATTGTGTTTTAATGGATAGGTCTAGTCAGAGCTAAAAGGAAATTTCACAATATATTTTTGTGTAGAGAAGACTCCCAATGCTAATGAGCAGCCGAATCTGTCTTGGGGAAACAGTTTGTTACTAAAAATAAATTGCAGCCTAACTGTAACTAAAATCAGATTGCAGAAACCAAGCTACTCTGATTCCTGATTTCTGCTGCAGAAGGAGATGAATCTATTACAAACAGCTCTGATTATTACATATTTTAAAATGTGCTAACTGAGCCTTGTTTTGAAATAAATCCACTTGTGAGCTTCTATCAAATACACTTACAGCATTGTCTGGAGGTTTTCTTTAGACTCCGCAAAGCCAGTGAGGACCCAGTTCATAGTTATGAGGCCAAAAGGAAAAACAGTGCACATGAGCTATTTATAGAATATGAAGCAAAACAATGTGATAGAGGGCAAATGAAAGCTTTCAGCGAGAGGCTTCTTTTTGTTCCCAGTCACGTGGTCTTTCCATGCAATTTATTTTTTACTGTACAACTTAGCAGGGAAATTAAATCACTTGACAACATCTTTTTTGTGGTTGGAAAAGAACATTTCAGTGTTTCTCTACCATTTATAATATGCTCACTTGCAGCTGTCACTGTTTGAGAGTTTTTGTTTGCAGAAGTTTCTGCAGGGGCCAGTACTTTTCCGGCAGGTGCCAGAAGTGGTGACCAGAGGTTGCCCGAGGGAGCATTCGGTGTTCAATGTTGAAAACCACTCTGCTGCCCAGAACAACATGCAGAGTTTTTAGTCATGAGCCCCAGGTGTTTGGGACAACAGGACAAAGATCTATCTCCTCTGAAATTTTGACATCTAAAGGCAGTAGTAGAAGCAAGTAAAGGGGAAGCCAATCTTTCTAATTGCTTTTGTGTCCCATCACCCACTGAATATAAATGTCCTTGTTTCCTATTCCTGCCCTTTTGTTTTCAATGCAAAGAGTGAAGGACTTTTCTGTCCTGCAAGTTTATCAACCAAGCCTCATGCAGGTATATTCTGAATATATTTCTTTCAGTCCTAGTTAGTTCCAAGTCAAGTATCTGTGCTCCATCTCCAGGGGAAAAAAAACCCCAACCTTGACCTGAGTGCTAGTTTGTGGCTTAGCCCCAACACTATTCAACTCTTTCAGAAATGTAGGAGGTGCCAATTCTTTGACACTCACTTAAATTAGATACTTTACTGCCTAAGTGTGATGTCTCCAAGAAAGGGAATGGTGCTGAGGAGAAATTACATGAACTGTGTCCCGGCAGTCCAGGCAGATAAAAATAAGTGGTGGCCTCTCAGATTTCTTTTTGTTGTCTTTCCTTTTCCTTTGTGTCTGTGATAAAGTTTGAGGGAGGCTGAAAAAACTGGGTGGTTTATCTCCCAAATATAGAGAATAATGATGTCATTTCAGAATATTTTCACAGACAAGGTGATTTATGGCAGAGCCTTTTTTTTCTTGTACATTAGCAGCACGTTTACACGTTCGCAGTGTGTTTGCTACCTGAGCTCCTCACCACTTCAGTAGATGGGGCCATCACCCAAACTGTCATGTCTCACCTTTGCCAGATTCCTCTTCAGTCCTGGGAGCTCATGTGTTTGCTTAAAAATACTAATGCTTCACAGACTCAGTCTGCATTGTGACAAGTGAAAGAGTGGATAAAATATCAAGGCTTTAACACCTAGTGATGCTGTATGGGAGCTAAACACTGCAGCTAGGAAGCTGGGTAGCAAGGATCAATGAATGTGATACATCTATCTGTATTCCCATATGTCAGTCTCTCAGACAATTTCACAGATTTGCTAATGGGAACTAGGCTTTTCAGTAAAGCTTCTTCAGGGCCCTTACAGAGATGTGAATGTACTCCAGAACCTTGATGAGTGATAAGAGGAAACACTGAAAGACAAATTTCCACTGCTGCTTCTCAGACACATGAAACCCTTCATAAGTCAGGAATCACTCTGAGTTTAAAGAAATCAATGCTGGCATCCTCCCAGGATGCGAAGTCTTTTAACACCTCTGTTTTATATGTGTGTGTATGTATGTATATACATATATAATGTTATTTTCAAATATTCAGTGGAAATTTAATGGAGTTGCAGGAACAGAAGAATGGAAGAGAACTAATTCTATATCCAGCACATAAACCAAACACTGCTTCTGTGTCGATCCCCAAGAGGAAGGCAGGGCAGTAACACAAAGCCAGAGTTGAGAAGTTGGGAGCTGCCAGAGAGAGCTTGGTCCAAAAAAATCCTCACCTTCTCTGCTTCTCTAGTGTTCTTGCTGGACACTGAAACTGGCCTAAAAAAAAATAAACAAAAAAAATCACCAAGAAAAACTGGAAGAAAAAAGAAATTGGAAAGCATGGAGAAAAAAGAAAGAGTTGTTTTCAGCAATGTATTCTGTGGAAGATTTATTTTACTGGGCAAAAATTAAAATGGTGATTTTGAACTTCTGAGGTATGCTGTGACAGCTCGTTACAGTTGTTCAGATACGTCATGCTCCCATTTCTCTCCACACCTTGAACTTCCCAGTCAGACTTATGACTTCTCTGGTGGGACATTGCCTTTCCATCCAACAGCCACACAGAGGTGAAGCAGAGGAGCAAGTAGCTAATTTCATGGATGGTTGCAGAGTGTGCCCAGCTCTGTTTAAGGTGGGAAGGTGTTCCCACTCTGTCATGCCCTGTGCAAAAGCAGCAGGGCCTGGGCACCCCATTTGGAAGAGGTGGTGGCAGGTGTGCAGAGTGAGGGTCTTTGGAGCTGCCTGTGTTTGGCTTTGCTTCCCTCAGATAGGTGTTTCTGAGCATGGTATGAAGTCTTAGCTCATCTGTTCCTGTCTACTGTGGCATTGCCGATATTTTTTTCACTTGTAGTTGTTTGTGCGTGAAGCCAGTACAGCTCTCCTCCTGAGTTAGGCTATGACCAGAGCTACAGTCAGTAGGTTATAGGTGGAAAACCAAAACAAATGCCCACATGCTAGTTCCCTTAGCAACAACCTGGAGCAAGGGTGAGTCCAAGACAAGGCCTTTAAAGCTGTGGTGTTGGAGCACCAGTGGACACAAATCTGCCTCACCACACTGCCTGTCTCAGCCTGAAGACTCATCTCTTGCTAGGATGGAACAGGCTGATCCCATTCATTACTGTCATCTTCAAACATAAACCTGCTGGAACAGATAGCTCTTCACAAAGCCATCCCATACTCCCACTACGTGCTAACAAACAAGACTGTGCTTGTTAAGAGTACACCATAAAATGGCAGTGTGGTTGTTTTGGTGTGGTTTTTTTTTTTAAAAAAAAGATGATCAAGAGGGACAAGAGACACAGGACACTGGCTTAAGGGGATTCATGTCACAAGACTTTTTGATGAAGAGAACGTGCAGTTGACTGCATATGCTATTCCAGAAAAATAAACACCACTTGTAAATGTCTAGCCCCCTTGCCATCTCTGAAGAATTTCTGCCAGCTGATGTAAGTAGCTAAGGAAGAGTTTGGAAAGCTGTCGTCCCTAGACTGCCACCCTTGTGTGTTGGGGGTGAAATGGAGCAGCCTGCAAAATCCAGGGCAGGGGAGGTTAAGCAGAGGGGACTTCCCTGCTCCCGGTTGTGCTGGATCATGTGTTGTAAGCTGCATGTCCTACTGCAGTACATGCAAGCAGTGTATGTGCAGGCACCCAATTTACAGTAAAGACTTACAGGATGAACCTTAATAGGCACGGACCTGTTTTAAGAGGTTGCTGAAATTGTCTCTGAAAATATGGGACTACATCACATGCTCTTAAGTGCTCTCAGCTGTCTCAAACTGGCTTTTGTCCTGACACCCAGATGCAGGGTAGTCCTTTGGCATAGCTGAGGGGGGGCTGTGTACCTGGCAGAGCAGGGAGCTGGCTGGAAGGGCACCCAGTGCACAGATATTTAGCTGAGGTTTCAGCCCTAGGAACTCTTTGGACTTGCTATGAAGTAAAGCAGCCTTTACTGAGAGAGACTTCTCTGGCGCAAAGGCAGCACTAGGACTGGGAGACTGCCAGATCTGCAAGTTTAATAGACATGTTTTGAAGCAAGCATTGATTTGTCAAGTGTTATGTAAAGTGATAGGTCTCTCTCCTGAAGAGTGGCTGAGGCTTCAGAACAAAAGTATTGTGCCTTTTATTTATTTCTTTTTCCTTTGCTGTTACTGTTAAAAAGACAACTGCAAGAAGAGTTTTAGTTTTGCTGTAAGAATGCATCTACTTCTGCCCCTCATTCCTCATCTGAAGTCAATGAAGTGAAAGTTCAGGTAGTTATCCAGGTGTGCTTACCTAGTTTCAGGTCTAAGAGTTTCCAAAATACACTAGAATTGCTGGCTTTGGACTTCAGCCACAGACCTATGTGATTCTGATACAACATGTCTGATTCTTTGCATTGTTACCTCCTTTTAAGTGCTTTGCTTATACTGCAATAAGATTGAATTAAGCTTAACTGTGTCAAAAGTCACACATGAGCACACATACAGGTCTGTATGTACATAGAAACAGGGAGATAGGAAATACACTATGATACTTACAGTGCTTAATATCTATATATTTGCATAACAAAATCCAGCCTATTCTGTTTCCATTTTTACACAGACTTGTCTGATTGCTTAATCCAAAGCCTCATCCTACACTCAGTTACTGCTGAGGCAAGCCAGCAGGCAGGAGGCGAGCTGAATTGTGTTTGGTTAGTCCCCATGCAAGTTGTTCTTTCCTTCTTTTCGCCGTTTGCTTGTTCTTCTTCCTTTTTTGCTTGTTTTCTTTTTTCTGATAGTGGGGTTTTTTGTCATTGTTTCAGATTATGAGTGCCTTGGGTCAGGAGGTTCTTTACCTACATGTTTACATTGCACCTAGTAGTATTGGGCTCTGATCCCAAATTTGGGTCTGTGTGCTACTGCAATATAAATAATAATGTTGCTGCTTTGGCATGCAGTCAGGTTGGAATCACTGCAGCTCTACTATGCTTGTGGGCACTACCCATCGCAAGACTGTTTTCTTAATTTTTCCCTGAAAGTTATGCTATGTACGGTACAAATAACCCCCAGCACAGCAAAATAATAAATAGCAACAGCATAGAAAAACCTTTTAGCTGTGCCAATGGTGAAAGCGTTTTCTTGCAAGAGTGCAAATGTGCTGCAAGCGCTTCTTGGTTTGTTAGACATCTTAGGATGTGTAAATATAACTAATCCCATCTAGGTTATCATAAAGGGAGTTTATTGGTGAGTCCGAGGTCAGAAACCCCCTAAGGCTCGAAGGACAAGGGAAACAGGTGCTTTCCCGGAGCCTTAGATGTTATGCTACAATTAGTTTCTTCCTTTCCTTTGGGCTTAATAATATGCTAAAGTTGGTGTATTATAGCTATGGTAACATTTATAATAAGAAAATATGCAAATACAGCAGCAACATAATTTTTCCAGGTTGCTTGCTTAGCAAGTAAATGGTTGTGTACAGAATGGCCTTCAATCCTATGAATATCTTCCTGTCAGAGACAGCTCATGTTATTTATGACGGTAATAAAACTGCTGATTATTATTGGACAAATTTCTCAGACATGAAAAAAAACTTCAGACATTTTACTTTCAAGTCTTTTAGTATGTAACAAGAGGTTTGGGGTTTCAGAAGTTTAGTCCCTGAGGATAAACAAATAAAGTTGTAAAGAGCACACCTTGCTAATATGATTGCTCCTTATTAGCATAATAGTTTTCAAATAAACAACCTGCTAATGTCTCTAATAAGCAATTACTCTATGATGAAAACTGCAAATGGAGCCCACTGGTGGGTAACAGATAACAGTAAAATCTGTCAATAAAACAAATATTGTTCTGCCTGAACAGCTCTCTTCTTTACTCCAAGAGAAGAACAGAGCTGCCTAGGTATTTTTATAGGTTGATATTTGACAGCCAGACGTGTTACAGCACTGCTCTTTTGATATGTTGCTATGATGTTATGTGGAGTCTTTACTCTTTACAATGTAAGTGTTATAACAAAATAAGGCAGAGATCTTTACTTAGTTGGAAGCTACCTACTTTGAGTACTTGAGTCAAATAAAATCACAGTAGAATGAGAGTTTGCCCAAGAGTAGTGGTTTGCCAGATTATTAGGGTCTTCTTTCTTTCATAAACTGAAGATCATAATTAAAAACTTGGAGTCCATCCTATCTCTGAAACATGGAAATGAATGGAAATTGTCTCAGGATTTTTTTCTTCCTGCTTTTCTAAAACATAAAAATCATTTGCAGTGGCAAAAAAGTGTTAAATATATGCAACAATCTCACTTTCCCAAACATTGAAAAGTGTTTTTCAAGCATAGTTGACAAACTAATTTTCAAAACATTTGCAAATGTAATTTACGTACTTGCCTGGTTGCTTTACCATGGATTAGAAAGCCATGTTGTGCTTGCTTTGGTCTCTGTATTTCTGCAGTCATTTTTCCAAAATCATTTTGCATATGTTCTCTTAGTTTTCAGGAAATAAGGATATGGAATATGAGAGGGTCACAAATCCCCAGACCTGGTCCTTTCCGAATTCTGTGGTGAGTAATAGGTTTTTATTTTATATATAGCTTTGTAGAAAAGGGATCATTTGAAGGAAAGTCTTGAGCCATTCTTATCTTTGTTCCACTTCTGGACTGACATCGTGATACAAAAATGCAAGGAATGTACAGTAAAGCCTGGTGTGGGAAGAAGATCTTGGCAGAGGGATGATTAATGGTGTCTAAAAGAGGGAAAACAGTTATGTAATAAAGACAGCCCATGAGATTTAAACTGAAGAAACCCATCACAGGTGCAGACTGTAAACAGGTCCCAGAGGAAAGAATATTGGTCTTTTAAAGGTGGACTCTGTAAACAAACAGATGAGGCATAGGAAATACCCTTTCATATAAATTTTTATGGTACAAATCAGTACGTGGAGCACGTAAGCACCATAAGTGTTTATAAACTCAAAGAACATCCGTACTGTAGTAAAGCAGCCCAAATAGTGCTGCGGTGTAAATTTATATAGCGTGGGGAAGATGTGTGGTCTGATGGCTCAGTTTGTTTTTTTGATTTTCGCAAATGACATGATTTCTGCCTCTCTGGTTTTGTTTTGTTCCATTTAGCTGCTCTCAGCTACATAATTGTTCTTTTAGCTTGTAAATATTATGGTCAACCTCCAGCAAAGTTTAGATGAGGCCAATCAAATGTAAACAAGTGTGTCTGTGCCAACCATGTGAGTAAGCAAGGCCTTCTCTTGTGATATTTCCTCCCCCTTTTCCTAACTCCCCTGGGACTGCAAGAGCTTTTCAGAGCCTGCCATGGTAGCACGCAGCCTAGAGTTCAGTTTAACTGCCTGTCTGGGATTTTTTTCTTTTCTTTTTTTCTGGTTTTTGATGTAGGAATTATGCAGTGAAATAAGAACGATGGACCAGAATAACTTCTGGGGAGTGTCCTCGCATCTGTCTGTGCTTCTGTCCCTGGCCCAGAGATCACTGTCTGCACACTCAGCACAAAGTTAACACGGGCGTAACATGCAGTGCCGAGAGGTCCAGAAGGGTTTAGGATGAGTAGCGACTCCTTATTAGCTGTGGCCTCACACGATGTTGCAATGCTGTGGCAGGACATGGTGGTGTTGCAACGATGCTGTGCAATGATCTCAGACCCTCTGCTTGGCTGTGCTGGGACTGCAGTGTTCCAGCGGGGCTCAAGCTAGCCTGTGCTGCTGTGCACTGCAGCAGATGGGAAGGCCAGCAGCACCGCAGGTCCTGTGGCTTGGCGGCACTGTCAGAGCTGTTACGGTGCAAGGGTCGCAAGTGCTCTTACGCTAGAGTCACTAAACCCATTGCTTGAAAGCCTTTGAATTAAAAAGGTAAACATGGCATACGTTTTACCCTTGAATATTACCTTTGATTAAAGGGGTTTCACTCCACGTTGCTCTACTCTTTCAGCACAAATTCAGCCAACCATATTAGCAGCACACTAATCCACTGTCACTCTGTACAGCTCCCAACCTAGAGGGCATACTGTCAACACCATAAAAGAATCCCATGGGCTTTCTGCTGCGTAAATGCAAACACAAACATGCAGGTAGGTTTTCCCTGCACATGAGCTCCTCCCTGTTGCTTTGGAGCCCCTTGCTGTTGTGCACTTAATCCAGGCACTGCCCGCTCCCCTGCACACAGCCTTTCCCGGTCTCATGGCCTTGCCTTCCCGCCCCAGCTTTGTGTCTTCCAAGTGCCTGAATCCTGCTGCTTTTTGCAGCTGTAGCAGTTCAACACTAGTGGCAACCTTATGTCCCACACCTCAACCTCCCATAAGCAGTGAGCTCTATTTTGTGGCTGTTGGGTCACGATTTGTGTGATTAGAGACAAGTTAACCTTCAAGGAAAAGAACCCACCAAAGTAATCATTGCAATGCTATTGATCTCCAGGGAACAGAGCCTGGGAGGTGTCTGACATTTTGCATTGTTATCTATGGGAGAGGAAGGAGCTGGGCTGTTTTTTCCCACAAGAAACATATCTATTTTTGAGTGCAAAGTACTTTCTTTGCCATGGGACCCAAAACAGTTTTCCTACACTGACTCACAGTCTCTGGAGGCTTTTTCCCTGAGCTTAGGAGGCAAATGCTTTAGTGATTTGCAGCTGGAAAAGTGACAGCCCAATTACCTAAAACTGTTAATCAAGGGTAAAGATGTCACCTCTTTACAGCTGTCTTGGCTTTGAAGAACCAAACAGTTTCTACCAGCCCTGTTCCTCTGTGTTTACATATAGAGTTGCTGTAGATGTGATCATAAGAGCTATTGGGCGAGAATCTGAAACTAATGTATCAACAGCATATGATTTATTCTGTAAATAGAGTTCTTGTGCAGAAAGCCAAAATATGATTTCATGCTTTCCTGTTTCTCTTTAAGGTGCTTTTTCCTTTTTTTTCTTTTTTTTTGTCATCTTATGGTATAAAAATCATTCATTAGCTATTTGCTATTAAATTTGTCCAATAGCCTATTTACTTAATTATGGATAAATCCTTACTGATGAATCTTTCTTTCCTAAGAGACAATCTCTCCAAGGCCTAGGCAGAAACTACAGGAAATTTATTCGGACAGTGTTCAAGTTGCATCTCTTCTTGTGGTGTATGGTAGAGCCAGTGTGGGTCAGTTTGCTTCTGTGTGCTTTGCTTTTTTTTTTTTATTTTATTTTTGAAAGATGAGGAATGTCTACAGTCAGCATTCATGGTCTAAACAGCTGAAAACTCTTTCCTGTATCTTTGGAGGGTCTGATGGTTGGATCCCAGTCTGACTTGTCCCTATGGAAGGAAGGGACTAGGTGGCAAACGTACTCTGGGAGCTGCCACTGTGCATGCAGCCTAGGAGTTGTGGCAGGTGTGGGACACTGGCAGTTGGGACCAGGCATCTAAGCATGCTTTTCCGTTTCATTCACAGATTACATGGGGACTGCTTATAACCTTTAGACAAAGCCTTTCCAAATAAAAATGTTTTACCAGAGGAACAAAATAGCAAGGAATGGGATATAACAATATTTAGAATTCCTCCACATTGCAAAATCTGTGCAATAAACTTTGAATGAGTCATTACCAAATGTGTATAGTAGCACTTCTTCATATTTGGAGTTGTTCTTAAATCTGTATACCTAATCAGCTCTTTAAACTATGCTCCAGGCATACTGAAGTGGAAAGAAATATTTAAAAGATGCTGCAGAGATCAAGTCTTTTGGCATTTTTGATAAATGCACTGCTTTTGGTCTTGTTGGGGGGGTTTCATTAGTTTGAATTGTCTGTCTTAATGAAGCTTATAAGTTACTGACAGTAAAGGAGATTGCAAAATGGCATGTTACCATGGAATATTTTTACTGTTAATATATAATAATGAGGTAACCCTCATTAATCCAAAAGTCAAAATGCAACTTCAGATTTCTTATTTAGAAGATTATATCTTAATTGAGCTCCACCTGGGAGATGACTGGGTAAAGTTCATGTGATGTTTTTGCATAAGGTGTGGCTGTCAGGTGCAGTTGGTTGCTTTAGAACATAGCGAAGAATGTCAGTGCAGTGAAACCATTTTTGCTGCCTGTTGACCAAAGCCCAAGTTTTCTGTTGGCTTTCTAGAGCTTGGCTTGTCTGAGGCTGTCTGCCACAGTATCGCAGAGGGTCCATGAGGTTATGTGCCTCTAGGCACGCAGGCAAGCTGATCTAAAGGACAGCACGCTGGGGTGGGGTCCTAGCTGTGTGTTGTAGTGTATGTTATAAAACATCTGAGAGCTCCTTCACCACCTTTTTTACACTGGTGGGCAGGGTATGAGCACCAATGGTCTGAAATCCTAAGTGTGGACAAAACTGGCAGTCAGTACCTTGTGTCTTCACTGAAGGAGCATTTTATCCCAATCTGTTTGTGAAGTAACAACTACTGTATGCAAAGGACCTAATGTGGCTGATGATGTGCTTTGTCCTTCTATTCTTTTGAATCGGCCTCATATGCAGAATCTTTGCTCAGACTCCTTCTTACTGATGTTTCACACTTTCTGCTTTCCATTATTTGCCAATTACTAAAAGGAGGTCTCATAACTGATGCAGCATTAAGAGTAGATCTTAAAACAATCAGTAGTTTCTGCAGCTCTTTCTGTTCTCCCTGCTTTTGTGGCTTATTATAAAAGTGTCAATCTCTCACTGCTATCTAACAAACAAACTTCTGCCCTGGATCCATTTCCTCTTGGGCAGTTTGCCAGGAATAACAACTTTAACTTCAGCTCTCAGCTTAAGAAGTTTCACTTCACTGAGTTCAAGTACAGTCTATTACCCTGACTAAGTGACAGAGGAGTCCTTTGATGTTTGCTTCTTGAGGGGCTCACACAAGCCAGGGCTTCCTGTAGGAAAAAGAACTGCAGCTAAAGGAAATACTTGATTGATCAGGTAGCCTCTTCCTCTCACTCTTATTTGAGAGTGCTTGAGTGCCCAATGACAGAGATATAGAGAGAGACTTGGTACGTGCTCCACCAGCAGAAGTCACGTACAGTTTGGTGATGTTGCTCAGTTTATCAGGTGAGGGAGCAGTCCTGCTCCTTCCACCTTCCTGTCCCCCACTGCTTTCTCCTACTGCTTTTCCTGCAGCAGTTCGGATGCACCACTACGGCTTGCTCAGCCTGCTCAGCTTGTGAGACTTAACAACTGAAGTTAGGTTTTCTGCCATGCCAGTGAGCTGAACTGGATAATTAGTAGGGCTCCTGCCACAGGAGAGGCTGGGCTGCACAGGTGGCACCCAGACTGGGAGGCACAGGGGAGGGGGGAATAACAGCATGGGGGAGCTGGAGTCCTCCATCTGCACCTGCCAGCCAGCAGGTCAGCTTGGCTGTGTCACTGACCCATGGACTGGGAGGGTCCTCCAGAGCCCTTTAACCTTCAGCTGAGTCCTACTCCGAACTCTTCTGGAAGATACTGTTTTCCTCCTATGATCACCAGGGGCTAAGTTCACTTCATCACTTAAGCTGTTTCAGTGCTGTGTTTTGTCTCTCTATAACAAGGCATACTGATGCTTCATTCCCAGTGATTCTGACATGGAAGTTGGGGCAAGAGGTAGAAGTTGGCTAGAGTATATAGAGGACAAATAGGGAATGTGTATTGAAAAGGTGATCAGAGCATAGGGACCGGCTAAGAACATGGAGGAAAGGGAAGAGGTAACCAGCAAACCTTGCATTGTGTAAGTTGTTTCAAGATACACACTGTTCTTTGGTTAGTGGTCAGGAACTTCTGTGCTTGATCTCTGAGCTTGTGTATTTAAAAGCTCCTTCTGTTAGCTTGTCACTCACAGGTAATTGTTTTTTCTGGGCAAATGTATGTTCATGAAAACTTTGACTCTCCTTGATCTTTATAACTGTGGCCACAATGCGTGTGGTGAGTACAGCATTGCTTTCTTGTCCATGCTGGAGCTCCTGGGCACAGCAGCGACTCGCAGAACTCTCCCCTTTAACCAAGGGGACAGCTGAGCAGTTTGTGAGTAGCACTGCAGTGTCAGAAGTAGCTGTGCTAATAGTTCAGTATTACTGGCAGGAGAGGTCCTACTCCTTTTCTTAGCTCCTGGCCTTACAATTCTGCTATTTCCCTTGAGTTGGATGTGTTGGGTGTCTGTCAGATGATTATTGAGCTGATTGAACTCACTAACCCAAAAGAAAACTATCCCCATGTAACATTGTCACCATTGGCTGAAAGGAGGGCATGAGGAGGTTTGGAGGAAAACAGCCTTAATTTTGCAATTAGATGTTGCAATACCTGTGGATATTGCATGTTCCACAGTGTTGCAAGAGAGTCCCTTGAGCAGAACTCATTGAATTTGGTTTGTAAAAGCTCCTCTTAAGTATAGGCATTGGAAGTTGTGAAATTACCCATTATTCAGTGCATGCAAAGTAGCAAGATATTTCCTAACTATTTTATTACAACTTATTTTTCATTGTGTAGAAGTGGCTTTTCCTTCAGCCATATCCATGCCCCAGTTCTGGAACAATTTCAATCCTGAACACTGTGGCTTTCCTGAGCTTCTTTGTTGTATAGTTAAACACTTAATAAGGTCTAAGTATCTGTAGAAATGCACATGTTGGAGACCTCAGTGTTTTCTCCCTTTGCGGCTCTGATGTAGGAGGCAGTTTCAGAGTACCCTCGGGATGACTGAATAAACCTGGAAATTGTTTTTTTCCCCAAGTGATCTGCTGTTGCTATCCGCCTTTCAAGATCTAGACTCCCCCCACAGAGAACTTCTGAAACTTTTTGCAGTTAGCCGCAAGAGTGTGTCCTGCATAGTGGACACTGACATTTTCCAATCAGCAATGTTATTTTTAAGCTCTGCCACGTCATCAGCTAGTCATGTATCTTACTGCTTCACAGACCCTGTGGCCTGCTTGTGCCTGCAGGCAAAGCTAGCACAGGTTAGGGAGAGGGTAATTCCTCCTTTTCTGCCTGCTCCTTCCCTTCTTAAATCCTAGAGGTCTATTTTTTAGCTGGGAGTGGGGGCTGATTTTGAAAGGGCAGGTGACTATATGTGACTGTACATGACAATGCCTTCTTGAATGCAGACAGCTCTGCTGGGTCCCATCCTCTACTACCTCGCTTCTCTGAATCTCTCCTGTAACCTGTGGTGCTTCTTCTTCCCCCAGTGGGACTTTCAGCTCTAGAAGTGCTGTCAGTTTTCTTGGGAATTATTTCAAAAGGAATTATGATTTTCCTGTTGTACACCCAAGATGTGCTTTCTTTGAAAACCCCATGCACTATGCCTCATGTGGGCTGTAGAGGTCATTTTTTTGCACTTGGTACCCTTCCTGCCTTCCCATAGAAACACTGCTCATCAGCTAGTTCAACACTTGTGCATTCCTTTTCTTGTCCTAGAGCTCAATGCTACTTGTTTCTCCGTCTGAGGATGGATAAAGTGATGGTCCCTTGCTAAACAGAAACATATTTTTCCCCTCAAGAGATTTGCTTTTATCCAACTTGTTTCTTGAAGAAAGACAAAAATGCCAGAAACAGAGATGTAAGCTGAAGCAATTTGTTTGTCTGACTGCAGGCTCACCCTTACTTCAAAGTACAGTAAGGTTGTGTGGTCAGATTGTCAGGTGCACGTCCTGAGTGTGAGGAAATGAAGTTTACAATAACTGCAAATGGATAAGCTTTTAAAAAAGTTGAATTGGCCAAGTCTCAATCACGTTTCTCTTGGCTCTACTCATTAAAAATCATGTTCTTACTTTCTCATGAACTCTTTTCTCGATGAAATGTTAGAATACATGTCGTTATGCTCATCCTATGTAGGTAATAAATATTGCAGGACTCCTCTGGAAAAAGTGATAAAATTCTGGTATCTTTGCCAAGATGCTGATTTTTGCATTCAATGAAACACGTTCCAAGGTGGTGGAAAACAGAGTTTCTGGTTTGTAGAAAACTTTATTGTTGGTGGTTTTTAATTTGGTTTTGGACCCCAATATTTAGGATCATCAGCTTTGAAGCGGGAATCCAGGCTGGGTCCTGGCTCAACTGGCTTCTGACCTGGGGAAGGTTTGGAACAAGGTATTTCAAATAAACAGCATTTTCTTTTCATAAATTCTGACAATTTAAGATGTCTAATACTTCATACTTCTGGTCAATTGGATTTGTTGTGCAAAAGAACCAGACTCTGTCTCATCTGCCTGGAAACCTTGTATTTTCCCTTGGTGTGGGCAGGGAGACACAGGAGCAGGCACCTCAACATCCCCTCCGGAAAGTCACCTCTGCACAGGCTGTGGTATTTCCCCTTGCAGCTGCAAGGCTGAAAGTGTAGCTTTTGTGGCTGACTGCAGCTCTGATGGTAAATGTAAAATATACCAACTATTTACAAGGAGAAACAAAGCAGCCCTACAGCAACAGGACTTCTAACTGCCAGCATTTAACTGTGAATTTACTTCCATAGTAACTGGGATAAGGCCTTAGGGGAAAAAAAATAATAAACCATGACAAGGAACGTGGCAAAATATGAAGCCCCATTTGGCAGCAAAGCTGGTGAGGGGCCTGGAGCATAAGTCTTATGAGGAGCGGCTGAGGGAGCTGGGGCTGTTTAGCCTGGAGAAGAGGAGGCTGAGGAGAGACCTTACTGCGCTCTACACCTACCTGAAAGGGGGTTGCTGGTCTCTTCTGTCAGGTGGCTGGAGATAGGACGAGAGTAAATGGCCTGTTCTTTAGTAGCAACTGCTCTCTTCCCACAGCTGGCAGTGAGGGAGCAGACGTGAAGACAGCCTGAAGTTTCTTTGTACCCAACATGTAGCTTCATGACTGATTTCTTCTGCTAGCAAAGGACACGTAGGAAATTCCTGCCCCAACAGATTGTTCCTGTCCCGAAGTTTTTAGCTGGCATCATGTCACAGATCAGTACATACTCTACCCCACAAACAGTTGTATCCCTCTAAGTATCCCTGTGGTCCCTGGCATGGTAAGCTGCAGCATTGTGGCTGCTGGCGGTGTAGCCATGAGCAAAAATGCACACTCATGGTACACCTTGGGCAGCAACGTAGCCCGAGGGCATGTAGCCTTCCCATCCTTTGGCCAAGTAGCACTGCACAACCTGTGTTGCTCTTGTTCATTGTTCTTGCAGGTAATCGCAGTCAGCATGCTGAAGGGTTGGATGTGTTTCTTTAATGAGAGGAAAGAAAACTATGATAGAATCCCTTCACTTGATTAGAAAAGCCCCAAATGCAAGGAACAACAGAGGGAGGAGAAGCACAGCCCTGGCACTTCTCAACCGAGAATGAAAGAGGAAAATGATAGGTCCTTTTTAGGAAGGCTGCTTTTTAGAAAAGCTTTGCTGCTTTCTTATGAGTCACTCCCACTCAGCTGGAGGGCCTCGTGTTGTTTTTTGCCCAGGACAGGAGTAAATCAAACCACCTACCATGGAAATTGTAGGCCTCACCAGCCAATGTCCATTGCGTTCAGCTTTGGGAACTTCACGTTTGTTGTGCCAGAGGCTCAGTGTGCCTTTCTCTGTATGTGCTGCTGGTAAAGGCATTACTTGCGAATTGGTTTTGAGCCTTTCTGGCTTTTTGGTATTTACTTTTGTGGAAAAACACCCTCCTAAAACTTTGGAGAGAGGATGGAAAAAAGGGAAAACTGAATGCAATAGATATTTTTATATCATTATTGAACTGTTCGGATGAGAGAGAGAATCCTGAAAGTTCTCTGATGATTTGAAACATTTTCATTTCTTTGGAAAAGCCCTTGCAGAAGTGGTTTCTGGGTTTTTTTGGCTGGCACTCCCCATCAGCTGTTGCCAGCTTTCTTACAGTTCTGGTAGAAAGCTGATAGACTCTGGGTGCTGCAGGACTGTGTGTTCCTTGATGTGTTTTGTCTCTGTGACAGTGCCCAGTCCTCATTTCAAGTTTTAAAAGTCTGCACAAAGATGAAGGCTTGAACACCACACTGCGCAAGTGCAAATGAAAACCACCTTTGTTTGACCCCCTAATGCCCACAGTCTTTGCTAATAAAGATTCACTGTGTAACTCCCTATTACAAGTGGCAGTTGGAGGCCAGGAATAAAATCAGTTATCCAATGTTTGAAATATCCGTTTAGCTGCTGGGAGCCACCATTTGATCTTGAGCAGGATACTTAGATGTGTTCATTTTTAAGTGTCAGGTAGTTCAATGACTTCACTCAGCATTTGCATTTTATGGGGGTACATGTAACCTGAAGAACAAAAGGAAAGTTTGCTATTTCCTGTAAACATTTTTTTTATATAAAAGTGTCACATGAAAGGCTGTTGGATGAAAAAAATACTGTATTGTGGAGTGCCTGGAAAAAATCACTTAGGCATTATTTTAATCCTTGGCAGTAACTCTTCCAATGTATAATGTTTGTTTAAGAAATCTAGAACACCGTTCCTGAAATTACTTTCGTAGGACTCTGTGTACAGAGCCAACTACAGGGAATCTGTGTATGGACGAGTAGATAGAAGCTGTCCCCTTTGGGAGAGTAAGACCATGTAAGGGTGCAGAAGGATTCTGACCATTTTACCTGGAATTTAATTCAGACCATGTTGGGTTAGCAGTGGTATAAGCCTGTAACCAAAGCAAGTAAGCCTAAAAGTCAACAGTCGTTAGGTGATTTTCCTTATACCGCAACAATATGCATTGACAGAGAATTATCTCTCTCCTTATCAAGCTCTTTAGATTGGTTGCAAGGTGTTAAACATGCCACTTTTCTAGGGCTTTCATCTTCATGGGAACAGTGTTATGCTGGTCTCCTTGTGTAATTATGGTTATGTCTGGGAAAAAAAGAAGAGCAGAGAAAGAAAGAGCCTGGAAAAGCCCGAAGATACCCAAATGAGACAAGCGAAAACACATTTTGGGAGGATGAGGTGTAAATCAAAGATCTTGGGAATATTCAACAGCAAATTTTGTCCCTTCAGGTGACAAAAGGATTTTGGTTATTAATTTTGTGTTTAATCTTGTATCCCACCACAGAAATAAAAGTTGAAGGAGCAATCTCTTGCCTGACAACAGAATCAGATTGAGAATTTTGAGCCTTCGTACATCCCTAGTAGAAAATAAGTGCTAGTAAGAAACAAAAACATCCCTTTAATAGGGAAATTGGTGGCACAGGTCATCATCTATTTTGACAAGTCATTTTCTCGTGTCATTTGTTGTTTTTTCTGTTATCTGTAGGAATGATCAAGGAGGCTGATATGTCATTGGAGAACAGGAGAGAGGTCGCACATGAAGCATGTCTTCTGTCCTGCCTTTAATTGAACCTTCCCTGCTGGTTTTCCAGGCTGGTGGCTTTTCTGCACAGAATTAGCTGCAGGCAGCGCCTTCAGAGAAGCCAGGTTAGCGTGACAGCTTGGCTAAAGCAGAAGTCTTGAAAGATGACCAGGAAACTGAAAAAAACATTGATGGGGAAGAATTTTTGATAATGGTAGATGAAAAACAGACACATATAAATAGAGGAAGGCAGCCATAAAATATCAGTAAGACGCATAATGGAGGAAGACCAGACGCAGTCTTTCAGTGTTTAGGACGGTCTTTCAGTGTGTAAAGGACATTCTTTATACAGGTGGTAGTTCTGGACACATGAGCTGGTCTCACTCAGCTAGATACTTTTCCCAGGAAACCTTTAAACTATTTAAATGTCCTATTTTTATTTTTGTGGTGCTTTTCGCAGCTTCTTATTTAAAGATCTCAGGCAGCCTGCGAGTGGTGGTACTAAGGAAACATGAAGCGTCTAACAAAATGGCCAAACAGCATGACTATATTGTGTTTATTGAGATATACCTGTCCCAGTCTGGTTTTAATTCAAGAATATTTAGTTACCAGTTGCTACTGAGAAGACATGCAGGTCTGAGGAGAAATCAGCATCTTTTCTACCTCCTGATGCCATTGTCCCTGAGGGAGGAGGGAGAGAATACAGAGCCCCTTATTTCAAATATCTGTCTCCTGGGGCAGTCTTCTCCAAGAATTTTCAAGTCATCTCATTTATCTCTATAACCCTGGTTTCACTTTTTCCTTGAGTTGTCATTGAATAACGATGGCTAATTCTTATTTACCATTTCTAATTTGTAGCTCTTTAAGTGCTTTACAGTGAAGGTCAGGATGGCTCTTATTTTACAGTAAGGAAGGTGAGGTCCAAAGAGGCAAAATAGCCTTGACCCTGTCATCCTATTCATTCTGGCCCCTCTGCTGTACCTGAATGGAAGTTTCTGCTAGGAAGTCTTCAGAGGCTGTTTGCCCACCATACCAGAGGAAATGGGGAGAAAGGCTCCTCACCCCTTCTCTCCTACTCATCAGAAGTAGCTGCCTGACATGTTGCAAATTGTGGTCTTTTTGGAGTCAAGTCAGTTTACATGTTGTCCTTATAAATTTTCAGATAAAAGGGATGTTGAAAAAGGTAAACATGTTTAAGAGGGCAACTGGCCCCCTGGGGATACTTCCTCTGCTGTACTTCTCTTAAGTGCTGATATAGCGAAATGATATGGGACACTTATTTCTGTGTATGGGAGAAGTTATATGACTTGAAGTTGTATGATATTGAATTGTCTGGGCTAAACAACATCCAGTGACTTAAAGCATTCTCTTTGGTCTCTGTGTATTTCCAGCATTTAAAGTTTCTTTCTTACTGGTTTTTTTGGGGTTTTTTTTTGGTGTTCTTTTATTTGTTGTGGTTTTGCTTGCTTTCCTGGTGTGTCCCTGAGCCTTCAGGAGGGATGAGAAGCAGTGCCATCTTCAGACCTTTATTGGCAGCCAGAAGTAGCAAACCAGAAGTAGCCAAGCAGAAGGACTGTTAACTATCCAGTGCAGAATCATTCCTGTGTTTGAAATTTATTTTTATATAATGTGGGCAAGAAAAAGCTGTTAAAAGCCTTGTAGAATGTGCATTAAATCATCAGTACGATACTGAAGTCAACTACATGGCTGGGTTGTCAGAAGCTTGAGTCACTGTCGTATGCTCTTACAGTGGACAACTTGCTCAATGGAAACTTGATCTGAGCCCCGTCCTGACACCCATGCTTTGCTGCAGTGACTACATCTAGATTGCAGTTCTTCCCTAGTAATTGGAGAACTGCTTTTTCTGGCTTTCCTTCCTGATGCAGGAGTATCATGTCCTGCTGGCTGTGGCCCATTGCACTCAGTCCCTTTGTGGACTGTGTTCAGTGCTTGGCCAAGGAGAGGCTGTGATACTTCCCTGTCAGTCCCTCACCTGAGAAAGTAAAGGAGGAACCATTAGTCCTGGCTGTAGGAAAAGCCACAGAGATTTTAGGCCAGGGTTTTTTTTATTCCTGTGGTGTTGTATTTTGTGCTGTACCATTCAGGACAGAGCCAAAGTCATACAGGCAGGCAAGTGAAAGCAGTTCTAAGCTTATCCCTGTCACAGCAACTTGTCAGGGAATCTCTAATAGCTATTTTTGTTCTCGCATCAGTTGAGTCAAATCCATTCCGTTCAAAATTACTGCCTTGACATTTGAACTTTTCAGGCAGACTGCCAGTGGCAGCACCTTATTTTTCTGTTGGAAAAGGAGAAAAAAAAATCGTTGACATGTAATTAATGGAACCAGATAGAATTTGAAATCTGAATGACACCCATTATTGAATAATGAGCTTCAAATCCTTTAACACTTTAACATAGCAATGCTATGGGATGATTCAGAGAGGATAGTAACTTGTTTTGTTTGAGCACTGATCTTGTACGTAGACAAATGCTCATGAGAGTTGTTCCATTAAAGACATACCTCTACAGAGCAGACAAAATCTTGGACCAAAATGGCAAAACAGAGTGGGTAGAAGCGAGCCTAGGCAGCAATAAGTCACCAAACACATCATGTGAAATCCGAGCAAACACTTAATCACCTATTTCTGTTTGCTTGCACTGCAATAAGCCCTGTGCAGAAGCTGCCGGTGTGGCTATCCAGGCACAGGAAATCCTGTGCACCCTGGGTGCTGGGCAGGCTGTGTGCAGGGAAAGTGAGTATGGAGCAATATGCTGTGCATTCTGTGTGTTGCGCTTACGCCAGCCTTACAGCTGTCGGATAGATGATGTGTGGGATGTGTGGGGTCTATGACCTGTGTGCTGTGCCTAATCACATTAGTGGAAGGAGAGGGAGAAGAAGATGAAAACCTTATTTTGCCACCTTCAACTTGCTGAATTCCTGCCTGGGTGTCTGTGTTTAATTTTTTTAGAACCAGTAGTAGAGTTCTAGACAGGTGGACTCTGTCTTGCATCTACTTGTATGAAGTATCCATCCACAAATGTGTTTCTGTCTGTATAACCATTGTCTCTCAGAATACAAAATACTACTAATGCATAGCTTCTAATTGAATACTAAGCTATAATTAATCATTCTTTTCAATTAAGGGGGAGCTTCAATGCTGTAAGATCTCAGAATATTGAAAGTAATTAATTGTAGATTAAACTAGAAGTCAAATCAGGCTTAACAAAACAAAATTCAAATTTGAGGAAATGGTTTTATGCTGTAAGGGATAAGATTTACATGGGGTAAATGGTTATAATTATAATTTGAATTGTCTTTTTATCAGTCCCAAAATATCAAGTTTCTCTATTACATGAAACCTAGATAAGTTTTGAAGGCATTTTATATAGTACTATGGGGTTCAGAGAAGATAGGTAGAGGGTGTCAGTCTGACACTAGATAGAAATGTAGGTTAGCTGAAATTCTAGGGCAGCTCAGAGATGTTTTAAGAAAATGTGATTCTAATGTTTTTAAGAAGATAAGAGAGGAAAAATAAACGTTAGCCTGTTTTAATAAGACAGTCTGCAAAGATTTTGACATCAGGTTTTAGTGGTAACTGAAAGCTGAAAGGTTTGGGGAAATTGCTGTTACAGAGCTGTCTCTGTGGGTAGAGTCAGAGGAATGTTCTTTAATGCTCCAAAAGTTCAAAGATTTGCTCCAGTTAGACCCCCTGCAATTCAGAAAACTATTCTTATCTGTGGACAAATTCCCTTGCCTGAATGCCAGCTTGCCCCATGCTCTGTTGCTTTGACTCATTCCTGATCTGAATCAGCTCCTACTCAAGCTCCTGTGTTGCGTGAAGAATCTTCGTTGGTCTGGCCTTACAGGTTGCTACCATGTATCAGGTGCACTCAGGGACTTTCCTCAGCCTTAGAAAGGTACAAAATCTATTCAGTGCCTCTGCCTGTGAGGAAGCCTGTCAGCAAGCAAGATTTGGAGACAACTCGGTTAAGTGTTACTGAGTCTGCTGAGACACAACTGTGTGTTCCACAGAATATCAGCAAAGGAATCACCGCACACCTTTTGGGAAAGAAATGGCTGGGTGATTATATGTATCCAGGTGGACCTGTCTCTGGGAAATGTGATTTGATTTATGCTGTTGAGAAAAGTCAGGTTCCAAGACAGTTTTATCAGTGTACTTATAATAATTCTATGATAACTGTCACCCCTGACGTAATCTACCTACTCTCCTTCTTGGATCTTATTTTTGCAGGTACATTGAAGACCAAGAAATTAGAGCCCAATTCAACAAACTGGGACATAGCACAATGCAGTGAGCAAGTGTCACAGAACATTTGAGTATCCCACATGTCCTGGGGACAGATCAGTACAAAGCTGGTTAGAGAAGTCTTTATGCACTTCAACTGTTGCAGTTTGTGTCAACTGATGCAAGAGGCAAAGGAAAGCAGCTAAAATGTGAAAGAATTAATTCACTTGTAGAAACAACTTCCAGAAAAGTCTAATAGTAAGAACTTTTACTACAGTCTTGCTTTAATACCTGACATGTTAAGTTGAAAATGCACATTGTTTTCCACATCTTTTTTTGTATAGGTATGTAGCTTCCAATTGAAAAGGTTTTATATCTGATGCAACCTCTTAATGGAAACAGGTTTTCTTCTAAAAAGAGAACAGGGTGAAAATATCTAATATAGTGCCTCATCACTTAAAACAATGATATGGTAGCTCCATGTGCTTCCTGCAATTGTATATGACGTGCCCATGCTAATACTGCAAATGTCTTGGGTAGTATAGAAATACTACTGGTCTTTAAGAAGTGTATCACCAATGAAGTGTACATTAGACAGCTGTGTTGTGTTCTGACATTAAGTATTTCAGTTTAATTTTTTTATCCGGTCAGTTGTGGCATTCTGATGGGACTGGAGAAGATAAGGTTACAGGAAGAGGCTGATATGTGAAAACCTTACATGCTATGTTAGATTGAGTGGGTCAAATGCATGACATTGTATATAGATAAAGAAGTCTATTCTTGTTTGTTAGCAGTTACTTTTATTATGGAGCAGAGGAAAAGTTAGTGCTGCTTCATCCCTGTTTCAATCCAGTAGAAGTCCATTCCTCATCTAAGCTTTAGTGATTGTTTATTCAATCTGACATGATGTCTTTGGGAAGAATGACATAAAAGAAACGTCTGGAGGGGAAAATGCTGCTTGACCTCACAGGCTTGTCGCCCCTTAAGTTTCTCTTAACCTCCAGTTTTCTGTTTTGTCACTATATCCTTTAATCCCTTCTCTCTCCATAAAAGTGCCAAGATGTCTCCAAGCCACTTAGACTGCAGTACTTGTTTCCATGTTCTTACTTGGCAACTAATTCCATGAGTTCATTTTTCTGACCGTGAGTGAAATAGTTTGAATTTCCGGTATACACAATTATTTTAGGTTATGACTTCTGACTTTTGAACCCCTCACCAGAATGCACCATTTAAATGTCTTCATCAGCTCTGAGTGCTGTTACCGGGTCAATTCAGTGTCAATATTCCTCTAACAGCATTATGCTAGTCAGAATTTCTTCCTGCGTCTTCCCTTGGAACAAATGCAGCAAAATCTGGGATATTCTGTTCAGAGGGCATGATCCTTCCACTATGATTCATGTTATCCAGGAATCGTGGGATTGTTTACAGCATATGAGACAGTTAGGTGCTTTATGAAAAGTAAAACCGGGCTCAGTAACTAATAGTCCTTCTCGCGTATTTCATGCCCTCTGCAACTGTGCTGGACTGCATTCTGATCTCATCTGCAGCAATACAAATAGTAAGTAGCACAAGCAATTTTAGTATGAGATCTGAGTGCAAAAAGAGGTATAACCTGAGAAAGCATTCAGCACTCTGGTATTCCCGATCTGCAGTCATTCCTCTGTGTAGTAAAAATATTCTATATGCATTTTGTTTTCAGTGTTTAAAACATATACAATAATAATAATAATAATAAGATAGCAGATATTAAATATCTGGTCACTGCACATGGAAACAGATCGTCTGTTTTATATTATTCTTTCTTTCACACATTCTGCTCTGTAGCTGTAGGAAGTAATATGATATTAAAGAGTGATTTTCCTTCTTGTTGCTTCATCCATTTATTGTATTGATATTGTCAAGTACTCCTGTAAAATAAACTAGCAGCCCAAACCCACTTAATTCAGCCAAACGTTAGTCTACCAGTATATATCTTTAGTGAAGACTGATTTGGTGGAAGGGAGTTTAATTGAGGGTGCAAAATGGACATATGGATGGACTCCCAGCTGGAACTGTTTTGAAGTTTGTGTAAAAGCCGATAATAATCTCCTAAAATGCACTCTCAGCCAAAAAAGAGCAGAAAAGGGCTTACACCACTGAAGTGGTATTTACAATTTTTTATTTCCTTCCTTAGCTTACTATCAGCCATGGGAATTTACAAGCTTTCCAACAAGGCTGAAGAAATCCAGGAAACCACAATGACAGATCCACTTGAAAAGACCGTTTCATGAGAGTGAGTTGAGAAAACACAAAATATTTTTTATCAGTGGCTGAAGATGTCTATTAGAAACATAACTAATAATCCAAAATTCAGTGTAATACAAGGAGTGTTTTTCATGTACAGCTGGCAGACATTTGTTTGCATCAATATTTTTTTTCGCATGAAAGCCACTATAAGCAATCCAGTTCTCTCAGAAATGAGTACGAGGTTACAAATTTTGGGCACATTCTTTAAATAAGCAACCTGTTATTCTCTTTAAATGTTAATATATAAACAAGAGATCTGCTAAGAAAAATCTCTATGTTTTTGTGAGGTTTTTTGACTATGCAAATATCAATAAATGTTGTGTAAAAAGTTAGATTGTATGAACAACATACAGTGTTGATCAGTATAAGAAAAAAACCTCTTGTTTTGAATTTGTTGGGCTTGAAAATTCTTGCTTCTATTTTGGCCAGAAATGAGAGGTATGATGAGGAAGGAAGCCTTTCTAGAAGTATGTTAGTAGCCGTCAGCCAGAACCAGAAAGTGCAGAGGCACACAAAAATGAACGGGAAAAAAAAGGTAAGAAATTCCTTGCAGACCTCAAAGAAACAAGTACAAAATAAAATAAAACCCCTTGGCTTAAGGTTAGGGTAAGGATTTGGTGCTATTACTCTTTATTGTTCCAATTTTTGAGGAAGATTTGTATCCCAAGTTCTTTTTCTTCCCTAGGACAAATTCAGAGAGCAGACTTTAAGAACTCCTACTCAGATGATTTTGAGAGACCTTCTGATTGATACCTTCAAAGGGAGCAGAAGAGTTAGCTCCACAATACCTTGTATTTGAAATATATGGCCACCCAGAGGAATCAGTGTTTGCCTCTGCTGTGCCCCTCTGTGTGTGGTATTTGTTACATCTCCCACTACTTTGAAGGAATTTTTAATATTGGGTTAAGCTATGCTTCTCCTCTGAGAAGTGATAACCAGTATCTCTCATCTTTGTATTGTAAACTTGGTGGTTTTCATGACAGGGACATTTCTGCTACTTATTAATTCTATGGGAACTGTTCAGAGCCTGTCTTTGAGAAGGAGTGTGGTATTCAGTGCCATTTTGTGCAACTTAACAGAACTGTGCACAAAGTCTCACCCAGTTACACAAGTGTTGGCCTGAGACTGCTTGGGTGTTACTGAGACCATAGCATGCAGGTGTTGAGGCACTCGACTGCCACATTTCTGACGGGATGTGGTATGCTGGGAAGAGAGAATCAGACATGGTGTGTGAAGGGGCTTCGCAGTGATGTGTGAAAGGACTTGGTCGAACAGTCTTGTGCATATATGCCCATCACCTAACCAGGTGGTTGGTTAGAAGTGCCTTAGCAGAAACTGCCCATGTTAACCTCCAAATTTTTCTGCTCCAGAGACCTCCCTATCCTCACCTCCCAGTATTCCTTCATCTGCACCAGAAACTCAAAGCTCTTCTCTGCCCCTTTCCTACTGTTCATCTTCCCACAACCCTTCTCATCCTGGTGGGGCGGGGAGGGAGTGGAGTACACTGTGTTACTCCTTTGCCTTGGGCTCAGAGCCATTTCAGAAGAACAATTTGTGCATGTATTGAGACTGGGCAGTAGGGGAGTTCTGGACAAGCAAAATCATCTTCTCCCTTCCATTTCTAGACAAAATTCTGGGGCAGAAAACCTGGCAGTATTGTAGTCTGGTGCAGAGATGTAATCAGTGTCTTTATTTGTCCCACAAACTATTATTATGGGTTGAGATGGAGAAAGAAATTTGCCAGAGTGATTCTCAGATCCCAAGCTGAGCTTCCAAAGCAAGCAAAATAAAATAAAATGAGCACAATTTATGTGGAAATCAGTAAGATACAAACAATGTGGAATCTCAAGTGTATTACTAGGGGGAATAGCCAAACTATTGTAGTTAGTGAGGTACTGCTGTATATCTGAGCATGTGGATTTTAGATTGCTTCTGGAAAATGCTCTTTGTCAGCTATGCTTTACTTTTTTCATGCTTTGCTGAGTCCTCTGCTTAGTCTACTTTAGTCTCATGAATGGAAGTTTCCTTGACTGCTGCCTGCAGGTGATAACAGTATCACACAAAAACAATGTATGGGCAGTGATGCCCATCTCAAGTGTGTGTTTTTGGAGTACAGCTTCATTTAGAACAAGGTTTTGGTGCAAATGAAGGCGTATGGGCCCACACTCTCCAAACTATTAGCTGGCTTTTTCAAGAGGCTTTTTTTGCTGGATTCCACAGCATGGTTTCTAGTACGTTCAACACCAAGAGCTATTAATTTAATAGGATTGAGATTGTTTCCCATAACACAGTGCTCCACTGCTTCCTTGTAAAAAATAATCCTGTGGGTTTTTTGTAGGTTACATGCAGTCCTCAGGATTTTGTAATTTCATTGGAAGATGCCTACAATTATCAACTAACTTCAGGCTTAATTAGCTTATTAGCTTGTCTTGTAACTCTGCCTGCCCTTTAAAGTTTCAGCTTTTTTCCAAATGTTGCCCAGAGCGTCATTTTGTACTTATTTCAATTTTGTGGATGCTTGGTGATGAATTCTTCTTGGTTTTGAATCTAGTTTAAATAACTATGCCTATATAGAACCTAATTTGCTCTGTATAAAATATTGTACTGGCACCAATGCAAACAAAGCTGAAATGGCTAGCAGGCCACAGCATAATAAATCAGAATGATTAGTCATCCTCCTGGGACGCAGATGAGTCAGCTCAGGTCAAGACACTTCTGGGAAAACTAGATAGCTGGTAAATGTATTACCAGCTGACTATCAAAGTCCCTCTGCCATACCAGGAAATATCCCTGACTTGGGCAATTCTTCCCTTCCTGCAGTGACAGAAGCAAACCAACTGCTTAGCAACTTGTTCTCCTTCCTTCTATTCCTTGCTACCAGTTTTGGCAAGCCAAACAAATTGCTTCTCCATGACATTCTCTGCATTTGTGGGCTAAACCCAAAGCTTTTTATTAGATGAAATACTATCTGCAATGTGACATGCAGCCTTTTTTTCTTCTAGGAGACAAGAGGCAGGGTTATCTTATGGTCTTTTAAAATTTATTTCTTTAATCATGTTTTACTCTCTTCTCAGGTGAGGTCCAGATTGTTGTTTCAGAATAAAGCGGGAGCATTTTCTTTTACTGCACCACATTCTACCATGATGTGCAGAATTAAAGCCTGTACTCCCACCTGAGTAAAGATTACATAGTTTGCTCCATTATTGGGATGTGAAACCAAAAACTCATCTGTTCTCATCAATATCTCTTCTTGTTCATACTGGTAGCTAAGGGGAGACTTGAAATGCCCTGTTGGAGCTGAGTACTGCTGCCTCAAGGTAAAGGTGTTTCTTAATTTGAGCTGGAAACATCCACAGCTCCTTTTTATTTTGATAGGCAGAGCTGATCCGCAGATCCACAAGGCCCTTTGCCTGTTTATTTTGTTTTTATAAGTAACAAGTCTCCAAATAGAACATAAACTCTTTCTATCTTCACCTTTTTCATATCATCTTAATACAGAAGTCTCTAGATATGCCACAAACAGGGATGGCCTTGTTGATTTGTTCGTGACCTCACCAGGGATGAATTTACTAGGGAGTCTGTTAGTTCCCTCTTCTCCCTCCCTTCCATCTGCCTGTGCCTATTAGCACTTCTCAGCATGTCAGCTAGGACCTGTTGAACATCATGGCTGGATCCAGGTCTGATCTAATCATTCACCTCTGTCATTCATGCCGCTGAAGCTTTGGGCCTCATTCCAATGTGCTCTCTTTATCTTGCATGTACCTGTGTATCAGAGGTGTAGTACCAGAGATTTGGGACAAACAGAGCCCACGGGAGTGGAACTGTCTGGAAATGTTCCAGTGATGCCAAGGTCTACAAACACAGATCTGTTGAGGTTGAAATGTTTGGAATTACATGCATTTTTGCTGAATTGCTGCAGCTTTGCTAAAGAATATAATCTTGCATATGGCTATCTTGGGAACGTGATCTCAATGCCTCTTGGAGCCTCAGATCTCAGGCTGACCGATAGTGGTGTGCCCTGTATCAGGACACTTTGGGAACTCAGCAGAGGAGCAGCCTATCTAGGGGACGTGCTCTGGAAGGTGGGTTTCTTGTGTTTGGTGCTGTTTCCAGCTTCAGAGCTGTAGATCTCAGAGGTTCCAGATACTCAGCCTCACACGTGTGAGTATATTCTTTGGCAAAGCCCTGTACAGTGCCAAAACAAGGAACTGAACACTTTTCAATTCCTATAGTGTATGACCTTCTTTGTATTTGCTTCTTCAGATTCCACCAGGACAGACATTTATATGAAGAGTAATTGTGACAACAGAATTTTACCAGTGAATATATATATTTCAGAATTTGTGTTCTGTGAGCCATATCAGTCTTAAGTTTGCTTTTGAATGAAAGGCTCATTTAATTTACCAACACAATAAGTGAGGCACCCATCTTCTCTTACAGTGAAGGAGGTGCAGCTGAAGACACATATCTGACATCAATTTTTACTTTTTGCTGTTTGTGATGTAGACGTATATGGTCTTTTATGGTACATCTGAGAATTTTGCAATGTGTGGACAACTTGCAGACACGAAAAAACCCCAATCAGATGATTTAGTTAGATCTAGTCTGTACATGCCAGTGATGTTCAGATAATAAATAACTGTGCAAATAGATAAAATTATCTAAACAATGCATATATATTTGTATACATAGCCCCTCATTGCTGTTTTGGTCACTTGCCTATCTTTGCCAGGACTGCACTTTCTAAACCTATGACAAACTTGAATTAGTTTCAGAAGAGAAAAAAGGTTTTCTCACAAAAGAGTTTGATTATTCCACTCTGGTAGACATCACAAAGGATTTGATATTGCTGGGTTAGATAAGTGTGATTCTTAGGTTTTTCTGAGTGATCTTTTTGAAGCTAAATATTTAGAGAGCTTGGAGATGGGCACTTTACAAACCTTAAGGTAAGATATATGTCCTGTGGCCTGTCCAAGGCTCTGTTTCCTAGGCTGGATGGGATTCTAAGCCGTCAGACAGATAAATCATGCATATGGCTTCTGGGAGATTCAGATGTTAAACCGATTCTCTCCTGATGATAAAGCTCAGTTCAGTAGCCCTTAAAGATTTTAAAATGCAGGCCTCAGTCCTACAGTATAAGGCACATCGATTCACTGGCTTCAGCTAAGGATTTACTTGAAAACAGGTGTCCTGTAGCATATAACACATGGCAGGACTGAACAGGTTCTCCCTTATTTTTGTTTCTGTGAAGCTTTTACCTGAGAATAGGGAAAACTGGTGTTATAGCCATATGGATACTGTTCTCAGTGGCATAAAAATCCTAGTGGTCTACAGAAATTGAATCTGACTGGTACTTTTGTCTGACTGAACAGATCTAGTTATCACCTACTGTCACTGTTTTTTTCTATTGCTGCAGTTGTGAATGGGATGAATGGGATGTTAGAAATATAGGCAATAATGTCAATGCCACAGAGTATATGTCTGAAATTGGAATGCTGTCTTGGTACTGTGGATTTTAATTTGTAACATGGATCTTAACTCTAAAAAATCCAGGTAGAAGTATGCTTCTGGCTTCCCACATCTCTTTTGGACTCATTTCTTGCAAACAGAACTGCTCTATTAGAAGTCTCTTCCACAGAGAACTCTTTGTAGGATTAGTACTGTAAGCAAGCTGTGACAGAAATGCCAGCTGTGACATAGGATTGCATGTCAGTGCTGTGGGAAGATGGCGAAAGAGCCTAGTTACTGTGCAGCACTTCTCATTCACACATTTTGAGGACTTCAGTGTCATTTTACAGTGATTCCCAAGGTTACTCAGCAGATAAGTGACACAGCTGGGAATGAAGCCCAGGTGTCCTGAGCCCCAGTCCACTGCTCCAGCCATCCTGCCTCCAAAGAAGCAGTGTTTGCAACGAGCTGTAGGAAATGCCCGATTTGCCTGTGTTTCACCCCAGGAATGGAATGCTAGGTCAGCAGTATTTATTTTCTTATCTTGATCCCCCTAATTTTTACTTTTTAAAGAGCTCTCTCTGTGACAGAGCCTCTTGCAAACTCAAAACATGTTGCTAGCAGAGCTTGGAAAATTTCTTGCAAGTTATTGATGCTTGTAAAATGGTGATTCCCAAACTTTGCCTGTGGAGCTTGAAAAATGGTGGTGGGAGGAACCCACCTGGCAGCATGTCAGCTGCGGTCCTGTGTGCTGCTCCGATCCCACCAATGACTGGATTAGAGAGTAAAGCACGTCTGGTCCTGCCTCTGCCCTGCACCAGATTTCATCCCATTGCCCTTGCTCTGAAGCCAATGTCTTCAGAAATACAAACTCGCTGTATGTTTCCCAGTCTGGAGTTAAACAGATTGCTGCACTTAAAAGACCCACCACCCATTGCTACAAATCTATTAAACATCTCCAGTTAACCATGCAACCTCCCGCTTCAGCAGCTGAGCATGTAAATTCCTGTGACCAAATAGCTGCACAGTTAACTGCTTTCACATGTGCTCCCACCCTGCCCATCTCAAAAGGTGAAATCCTAGCCTGGCTTCACCCCACGGACAGCCGGCTGGTGACCAGAACACGGCTGTTTAGGGGGTCGGATGGGGCACCCTGGAGCCTTTTCCTTTACGATTCCTTGGGAGTGGGGCAGAGGGTGAGTAGGCAGAGGCAGCCCAGGCGACGGTGGGACCTCTGGCTTGCCCTCTTCCTCTCCCCCTGGCACGAAGAGCCAGTGGCCGCTGTGGGAGTCCAGACTTGCCGCCAGGCTTTCCGAGGACCTGATCCTGCTGGAGCTGGGTGATAGGGTTCATGGTAGCTCCCCAGACATGGCTCGGTGTGCACTGGGGTGCTCCCTCCCACAGCCCCAGTGTGCTTACGGGAGAGGAAACTGCTTTTATTTTTCTGCCTCCCAGGCTGCGGAGAGGTTTTTGTTCAGAATGAAACGATGCATGTCTGGGCAGAAAGCACTGTGGCAGCTCTGAGGGGGAAACAGTTTCCCCCAGCTGCCCCCTGCCCCCGCTGGTTGCTGTGGCCCTGCCGCCCAGGGGCTGTGCTTTGTGGGCCCACCCTTGCGAGTGGCAGGGAAGGGCGGTGGGGCCTGGGGCCAGCCCAGCACAGAGGCCCGGCGGTGGGTGCCTGGGTGGCCAAGGTGCGCCGGCAGCAGTGCTGTAAGTAACTGGCTGCGTTAGAAACAAAAGGGCTGCATCCCCCCCCAGTCTGGAATCGTGGGCCGGAGAGCCCTCTGTGAAAGGCAGCGGTTAATTTGAAACACAGGCGAAAATCGCGACGGCGCTGGGAGCGTGTTTGCCTTGGCTGCTCTGAGGCCCGCGCTGCAGCACCGAGCAGGCCTCTGGCCGCCGGCCAGGCTGTAATATTTCCTTTCGCTGTTGTTCATAAAGGCATTCAGGAAAACAATTGAGTACAATGAGGGCCTTGCCGTTCCGGCAGCGTGCGTGCCTCTGGCGAGCAGAGCCCAGGCCGCAGGGACCCTGCCTGGCCTGGGGCAGCAGTGGGGCCTGGGGCGGCGCTCGGCCCCACTGCGGGCCTGGCTGGCAGGCCTGGCCGGCTCTGAGGGAGCTGCCTTTTGAAAGCTGTTTCTCCCTCCCCTCAAGGCACGACAGGATTTCTCCGGGCAAACATGTCACAGCCATATTTTGGTGTGGGGATTATGGATTTAAAAGGATTTATCGACGCAAGAGCTGTGGCTTTTTCAAGTGCCCAGATAGCAGGGGCCACACACCCCTAGCACGCGCAGCGGCAGCCCCATGAAAGATGATGGTGTGGTTGTCCTCTGTGGGAGGAGAAATACGTTGCCCTGCTACAAGGCACCCTTGTAGCTGGGTCTGTCTTAGAGGCAGTGTTCAATGAACTGCTTTAGAATAAAAAAGCCACTCACCTCACACTGGTAGTTATATGGGTATAAAGCCTGCGCATGAAGCAGGCCTCAGGCTACCCAAGATGTCAGCTATGCAAAGGAAATCGTATGGAACATAAACTAATAATAAGGACAGAAATGCTCAAATTACATGCTGTTTGCATTACCTGGGGCACAGCAGCAATAAACGTGAACGCAAGGGAAGTTTGGCAAGTCTCTCCCTCCTTGTACACGTACAACCACACCAACTGTAATGCAGCTAGCCAGGTGCTGGAAATGCCCCTTTGCAGCTCAGGGAAGCTCTGAGGCTGCCTGAGACCTTACGGGATAGACCTTGCAGGATTCTGGCTCTTACTACCCAGCACTTGCTGAAGTGTTAAAACACCACTGACTTAGGGAGAGTAGCTTGATGTACTTACATAAATTGAGACAATATCACAGCCATGTTTATGTTTGTTAACAGCTGGGTTTGCTGCTAGAGGGTAATCCTTGGTGTATCTTTGACAGGACAAATCTCAATGTACAGAAAGGACCTGATGGCCTTGTGCTGATGGAATTAATGAAAAGTGAGGTCAGCAAATCCTGGACACATGACAGGATCTAAGAGTCTGATGTTTCACATCTGGGATGGCCAACTGGTGGTCTAGGAATTGAACCAGGCCACAGCATGTTTTTTTTCTGGCTCTTGGGAACACTGGCCAGTTCACATGAAAGCTTCAAGGGGCTCAGGAGGAGCTGTGTCTTGTTCTACCTCTTTTTAAAGACAAGCAAGCTGGGAGCATGATGGTTTTCATCTACGATAGTGTAGCCCAAACATGTCCTCTGGTGTTCTTGCCTGTTGACTCTTTAGCTGGACACAGAAGTTTGTTTCCCTGAACAAGTCGGCCATCTATGTTTTAGATGATGGGAGGAGAGAAGAGGGTTGCCTGCATCCCAGTCACCCTGCCTCTGCCAGCGAAGGCACTAGCAGCCAAAGCTGTAGCTCATTAAGCTAAGGCGGAAGGGGATAATCAGTGGTAGGATGGAATTGTGTAGGGCAGAGGACTAGAGGGCTTTGTGATCACCTGTGTGAAGCTTGTTCAACCAAACTTGTTGGTGTCCCAACTCTATGGAACATTTTTTGTTACAGTGACCTTACACTTTTGGTTTTTTCCAGGTCATTTGGGCCTTGTCTAGACCCATGCCTTTCAAAACAAACAAACTTCACAAACAGAATCAATACCTTGGGTGCCAGAGTTCATGCAATTCAGAGCCTCAGATGAGCAGGATGAATTGTGTTTTAACACATGTGAGTTTGTTGAGGAGAATGCTGCTGAGGAGTCACTAAGATTTTTATCCTGGACTTTAGGAGGAGCTGAGCTAGGTTTATCCTGAGCTTCCTTGCAGATCTGAGCTTGTGGGCCAAATTGGGCACAAACATGCTATGACATGTTCCTGATGCCAGGGTAATTCCATGTGGACCAGGACAGACTCCAGAGGGGTTCATCAGCCCCTGCAAAAGTCACAGGGAGAGGTGCCCACCTTGACTCAGTACAGCCCAGAGAAGCTGGGCAGCTGGAAAGAAGCAGCTGCCTGGGCTGGTATATAATAGTAAAAAATGGAGTCAGAAACCTTGGCTGCAGCATGTTTTCTGGCCTCTTTCTAGCCCCCCCCCCCCCAGCTAGTGCCTGCTATCTTGCTCTAGGGAAATACCTGCTTGTTGGGTGAAGCCTTGCACATGCTGATATGGCACTTTCACTTTTGTTGCAGCTCAAGTTCTTCAGTTTAGGAATCAAATTTAAAGGTGTTTCCTTGTTCAGGAGGCAGGAGTGATAAAACTAACTTTGAATCATTAAGCAAAGTCTCTTGTCAGAAGCCTGTGAGGATTGGGTTGTGCACAAATGACTGTTGTGAATAGAGTAAGCTTTTTCTTTTGGGCTAATGCTCACCTGACATCTTATTACAGGAATTTGTATTGGAAGGACCATAGCCTTTAGGGCAGGTGCACTGGTTATACAGGAGAGCATCCATTTTTCCAGTGTAGTTGACAAGGCCTTTGGCATATTGCAGCCTAAATAAATTTTTATTTTTATTTTAATGACATTTGGAATGCACTTGAACTGTTTTGAACTATGTTTCTTTCTAAATGCATTCTACATGGGTTTTTTGGTTTTTACCTACAACCCAAATTCAGCTGATTCTTTTAACATTAATAGTTTGTGCTAGACCTTTGGACTGTTCTCAGTGTCTGCAAAATGAGTATTGGATGCTTTTTTTCTTTAATGCCAGTGACTGAATTACACTGTTTTGTGTTTCAAGACTATTCTGGCACAGGAGGGGCTTGAAAATTTACTTGGAAAAGTCATCAACAAATAGTCCCAAGAGCACAAGTTGCAATTTTCAGGTGCATTTTTCTTCTTCCACATCAGAGGCAGGTATATGCTACCTCGAGAAAAAAAAAATTGTACAGTTCTTGTTGCTGTTCAGGCTGGAGAAGGATGCATTGCATGTTTCTCATTTGGGCAGAACAGTTGTATCTCACATCTAGCAATACCAACAGGGAGTTTTAAAAAGCAGTCTTCCCCGAGTGTCACGTCTTATCATATTTGAAGAAATATTGGCAACTGTGTTTCAGTTACAGTGCGTTTGTGATGTTCCTCTATCTTGGTGAAGTCTTACATTTTCCTAGAAGTTGTGGCAGCCCATGAAATGGACTTCCTTTTGGAGTTATAAACTCTGAATTCAAATTTTATCACTTCTTGGAGCTTAACAGAGCACTAGGTTTGCGATTTTATTCACAAAGCTATGGATCATTGCAAATTGCTTCCTACTATTTGACAGCTTCCTTTTTAGAAATTTCAACACTCCAGCTATCTGCCTTCAGCAGTATATGATTCTAATCACTGCTATGATTTCATAATCCCCCTTTAATTCAGCAAACATTCCAGATTATCAACATATGTGATTCATATTTTGGGAGAGCACAGTGCAGCAAAATTTTACTGTTGTCAGGCTTTAGGTTTTGTAGCTGAAAGGTGCATATTGTTAACCAGGGGTAATTTCTTAAATGTAGTTTATAAATATATGTAACTATTTTGGGTTGTAGAGATAACATTCCCTTCAATAAATGTAAGAAGTAAAGCTGCAGAGTTTAAAGCCAAATTCAGCAGGAAGAAAGAAAATTACTTCCATATATCTTCTGTATGTCATTAAATGGAAAATGAGATAATTCTTCCGTACATCTGAAAACTACATAAGGAGGTCTATTCTCCTCTCAGTTTCTGTGGATAACTTCAGCTAATTTTTGTGGCAGTTACGCACGTTGATGGGAGAAAAGATGCTTCAAGTAGGATGATACGGTATACATATATTACTAAATAAAGTGCTCATTTTACTTAGGATAATCCATCTTTGTTCCAGATATATGTATGCATTCTTCGTACAGCAAGTATTTCAGTTGTCAGGATGACTTGATACATTTGTTCTTTGATGTCAAATTCACTTGCATCACTGTGGAATGGTTGCTACAGAAACCCCAGCCCAGTTTTTAAATGTATTGAGTTCACTCCTTTTTACTTAGAGAAGCTGGATTTGACTTCTTTCCTGTAAAGAAGTTCATAGTAAAATGGGAGAAACCTCTGAGACTGCAGCAATAAGTGTGGCAAAAATACTCAGATAGTGAGATCAGAGACAACAAGGAAAAAAGCAATTTAAAGTCCAAAAAACAAAGTCTATCTCTTGATAAAATGCTCCCCATTGTAATTGAAACCAGAGCTAAATTAGATCAATACCAAAATATTAAAGTGTGCCAAACCTGTTTTCTGTAGGCTTTGCTATAATTGGATTCTGATGTGAGAGATAGCTTAAGTAGGCAAAGTCTGTTGACTCAAGACCATGATTATTCATAGAAAAAGAGCTTCCTGCTAAGGTATACAGTACTTTTATCCGGTGTTTCTTGAAGAATTAATACATTTCTATCCTTCTTTTCCATGCTCATGCATTTGAAGTCCGTATCCTGCCTACAGTAAATCTCTGTCTTGCTTAACAAGAAACTATTTCACTGTATAAGCGAGGCATATTGACAACAGATTTAACCCAGACAACTCAGCTTTATTCAATCAGAAGAATGCTGGCCTGGTTTCAGGTTTCTGGGATACAGGCACAAATGGACATGCCCCAAGTAGAATCCATTTGTTTTCCCATGAATGCACCTAGTAGGAGGTCAAATAAAAATAAATATTTTGGCTGTTCAGAACAAGATAGATTACTGGAGTATTTGTGATGCAGACTGGAAATGTGATTACAACAAGCAGAGGTAGCATCAGAAATATGTTCTGTTAAGAGTAAAAAAAAAAAGCATTGTTTTCTCTCTCTGCCTGTGTTTTAAACTGTGGTTATTCCTTGTCTTCACTAATCAGATTTATAAGAATAACTACATATATCTTAATTCACCTCACCTCTTTGTAGAAGTCATTCTGTTCAGGAGTTAAGGAAAAACAGCCGTTTGTGTAGCCTGTTAGGATTTTTTTTTTTAATGCAGGTATAACTTATGCAAAGGAGTAGTTTATGGACTTCCCCTGTGATAGTAAGAATAAACCAATTGAGATCCAGTATACCAGGGGCCCCAGATTCTCTGTGGAGTTCTACCAAACAATGGAATAAATTGTGCAAGGGCAATTTGTCCCTAATGTTTTTGGCTATTTGATTTTGTTGAGGTTTTGCCGGTATTATTTAGATATTCACTGTAATTTATACTGCAGTGTAAAAAACCCTGCATATTTGCCTGCAGGGGAGTGAGTGCTCACTGAAACAATCCTTTGAACATAATAAAAATGAAATCCCCAGGTAATAAAAAAAATCCCCAGCTTTCATGAATAATGCATTTGTGGAGCTGGGGGGAAGAAGTGCTTTTTAGATTTATTCCCTCCTCTGCCCCCCACAACCTGTTGGCAGAAATAGTTGGGAATGGGTTCCTATGTTGTGAATGTGTTCTCAGGCTTTTTTTAAAGGTCCTGACCTACATGCTGCAACACCACCAGGCACTGAATATTGGTAATTCTGATTTATTTGTTTGTTTGTTTGTTTGTTTGTTTGTTTTTAAAATCTGTGGGTGTCTTCCCCTGTGTATTGACCATCTGGTTGTGGGTTAGACTGTTTGGGATATGCCTGGCATGCTGAAAAGCAACACAAAATTGCAAAGTGGTTGGAGGCCCATTGACGATGGTTTGTTTGGGGTCCTCAGTGAGCTTTGACAGAGAGCAGGTGTTGTGATGATAAATTCACGATGGGGTTGAGGATTTCTCTCTTCAGCTGGTAAATGTGTGGGAAATGCTGGAGGCACACTGTGAAAATAAATGATACTTATTCAGGAGATACTGAAATGGAAAAAATTTTGTGTCACAGTATCAATGGAAAAGCTGTTTGAGGATTTTAATGGACTTCACCCCATAGCGGTGGTTTGGGTTCAGCATAGGAGGATCCAGACTCAGAGCTGAATTACAGTTGTTGAGCCTAAGTGAGACTTAAAAATGGAGTTTCAGTATGATTCCCATGAACAAGTGTCCCAGTCATGAAAACTGCCACAATACCCATCACTGTACCTTTGTTTTTTGGCAGTGCAAAGCTTGTGCTCCACAGCCATTGCAGAAATCCCGTATCTTCTCCATCGTTTCCTTAAGTGACTTGGACAAGCTATTGGTTTCAAGTTCCTCTCTCACTGAGATAATTGCTTTGTAGGGTGGAAGAAAAGGAAAAAAGCAAACAGTTTCCAAACTGAGGATACTGGAGAAAATTTCCATAATGTGTGTGAGGGGTGTACATCAGGCAGTAGAGAATCAGTTCTCTCAGGGTTCAATTTCTAAGAGTCTCAGCGGATGTGGTGCTCTTACAGCCAGTTAAACTTTGAATAATCCTTTCAGGAATAAAATATATTTTCTGTGACTATGATGGTGCCAAATCATTTTAAGTTGCCAAAAAGCTGCTTTGGAAGGACTTGAGGAAACCACAGCTGGGAATTGTGTCACAGATATAAAATGAGATTTATTTACCCTTCTACATCCAACACTGAAATAATAAAGAAGACAGGAACAGATGAAAGAAACATTTGCTTTTTACAGATTTTCTTTCTTCTTTTTTTTAAAATTTAATTTACTTTTTATAGAGTTTCTGTAGCAAATCTGCATTTTCACCAGGGACTTGATGCTCTTCTCACTGAGGTCATTGGCCGAATGAGTACTAGGAATGACTCTAGTGATGTATTTTATGTTTTGGGGGTAAGGAGGAGAGTGCATGTGCTTCACAACTCAGCAGCATCTTGAGGAGTGCCATGTTCAGTTCTCAGAGCCTGTTTCCAGGCCCATGTTCACTGATGCTCTTATCTGCATGCGTGGTCTGCCTGTGAACCCTACTTATGTTGTTGCCCAGTATCAATTCAAGAGGTGCCCAGGGACTGACTTATACTTCCACAAATAATGAATTTATCACTATGATTTTTAAATGCTATAAAATGCTTATGTATTTTGTGGGTTGCAAGGATCCTTGCCTGTGCTAGGAGTGTTTGTGGACTGCCTGTGTTTCAGCCTTCTCTCTTGGACAGTGCTTTGGAACTGTAGCCATATAGAAAACTTGCAGGTTTTGATAGGACATATATACCCAATATAGACCCACTCCTGCAGTTCTGTCTCCATGGATCATAATTTTTTCCAGGGTAAATTAAAAAGAAACAGAACGGCAGATGATAATTTTTCATAAGTCTTTACTTTTTGGTGTTACTTGTATTTGTATAACTGACCAAATTACAGTGAGGAGTATATGGTATGCTGTCTTCTGCTTTTCCTTATCTAATTTACTGAAAGATACATTAGCAAGAAATCTCTCTTCTATTCTGGTGCAGACAGGAACTTTCATAGGTCAGAGATGATAAGGAATATTGTAATAAAGGGAATCTGAAAATACAATACACCTGAGTACATGTGTGTGTGCTTACATCCTATCTCTTTGTATTTGTGTTTCTAAAAGTATTAGGCCAATAAATTTTGTGTTCTGTTAATATGAATTAGTTATTAAAATACTCTTTCTTTGCATCACATGAAATATATTAGAATGCAATGATTTTTTTCCTCAAATTAATGTCCATTAAAAATAGCACTTAAATGAATTTATTTCTGAGTAACTGATTTAAGCATTGGATAGGTATCTACTTTATAAGCAGCAACTGTAAGGGGAGAAAAAAATGAGGCGGAGCAGAGACACGCAGAAACTGCTAATTGTTCCAGGTTCCACACCATTGCAAAAGGAATATAGAGAGCAGTTTTCTACTGGAATGTAGAGACAGCAGTAGCATGGTAAAGAAACTGGACAATGAAGAAAGGTTTTTTTTAAACATGAATACATTTTTAAGGACTCCTTAAGAAGCAGTAGAATTCTTGAAGCATACAGCATGGAGACCTTTGTAGGACCGAGGCTTTAGGATTGTATAGTTTCAAACATTAAGATTGGGATTTGAAAAACACGCTTCTTATTAAAAGGCTTGCTTATATTCTACAGTTACTAGAAAATGCCTAGATTTGGCAAATTTGAGAGAAAGGATCCAAAATTAGGCAGATGAAGATTAGCATGATTGAAATGAAATTATCTAGTTTGCCTTGTATCTTTACAACCCATTCAAATGTTTATGGTAGGATTTGTGTGAGCAAATGTATAATCCCTGAGGCAATCAGTTCTGTAACTGCTGCATAGGATGCACTTGCCACCATTTCAGTAAAGTTCCATCTGCTTCTGCTGGGGGTGATTTTGTCCTGTTTTATGGACAGCTATTCCAACAGTTCTGAACGAGCTTGTTGGGGATGTAGGTGGTGTTATCAACACTTGTGTTGAACATTTTTATAAAAAAATATTTCACTGACATGGGAACAACGTTTCCACATATCCTGGTTTTGGCTGGGATAGAGTTAATTTTCTTTCTAGTAGCTGGTATAGTGTTATGTCTTGGATTCCGTATGAGAAGAATGTTGATAACACACTGATGTTTTCAGTTGTTGCTAAGTAGTGGTTATACCAGTTCAAGGATTTTTCAGCTTCTCATGCCCAGCCAGCAAGAACTTGGGAGGGGACACAGCCAGGACAGCTGACCCAAAGTGGCCAAAGGGATATTCCATACCATGTGACGTCATGCCCAGTATATAAACTGGGGGGAGTTGGCCTCAGGGGGTATTGCTGCTTGGGAACTAACTGGGCATTGTTTGGTGAGTGCTGAGCAATTGCATTGTACGTAACTTATTTTGTATATTCCAATCCTTCTATTATTATTGTCATTTTATTATTGTTATTATTATCATTATTAGTTTTTTCCTTTTTGTTCTATTAAACTGTTCTTATCTCAACCCACAAGTTTTACCTTTTTCCTTCCGATTCTCTTCCCCATCCCACTGGGGGGGGGGGGGGGCAGTGAGTGAGCAGCTGTGTGGTGCTTAGTTGCTGGCTGGGGTTAAACCACGACACCACGTTACCATGCTGCAGACTGACACGCTCTAAAGGCTAGACCATCCAGACCATCTTCCTGGAATGAATGCGTGTTTACTCCAGCTCAGCTGATCCTTTCACACGGCAAAGGTGTGTATGTAACCTCAATGTTATAAAAGCAAATTAATCTGTGGTTTTAGCTCATACTGCATATGCAGCATCTTTAGGCACTGCAGGCTTTGGGACTCTCACTGAATATTTCTAGTCAGTGTAGATGGTTCAAATTTCCTCAGGTTTTGCACAGCTGTAGCTCTGAGTGAAATTGAGTGCCTCAGTATTATTATGAGGTGGATTAAGCACTTTCTGTCAAAGTTCTTTTTTCAACCAAATATTGAGTCTTAGAATAGTTATTGGTTTTTTAAGCATCTGGTCCTTGTAGACAGTTTGGGGCTTCTCATTCTTGTTTTAGCTTTGGAAAACAGAACATTAGAAGAACAGAGACTAAACTATCATGCTGCTTTTCTGGGAAAAAGGGCCAGTGTTTCCTAAAATGGTCTACTACAAGGCCAGGTTTTGTTGTTTGCAATCCCTGCCTTATACCCACTGCAAATATTAAAAGATGCCTTATATTCTTTTTGAGAGAGATGAGGATTAGAGGAGTCTTGAACTATTTTATTGCTACTTTGGCAATCTCAGTAGACCCAGTTTGATACCTTGCTATTTATCACATGCTTGCAGCAGAGGTGTTTAGCTCTTTTTTAAACCACATAATAGATTTTCTTGTTGTGATTTTGTAAATTGATTTTTCAGTGAAGTTCTGAACTTTATTGTATTCATGACTTTACTAGATGTCAAAGAGAGCAATCTTCCAAATTGAGGCTTTAGATGTAAAATACTAACAAATTCCTTGCTGGACCTAATGCATCTCCTGACAGAGTACTCCATGTTCCTATTCCTTATGGTACTGAGTCAAAAGATCTTGGATAAATAACTTGTCCGCTGTTCTCACATTTTAAATTAACTCCTTGTTATTATAATCAGCAGCAGCTCCTCCTGTAGTTTTGGAGCCTTTTCTTGCTACCATGTATCATTGGCTTCTGTATGACTTAGAAGTCCTTTGGAAAATGCTTGTTTCTGTGATGCTGTTTTCTTTCCTCTTAACTGAACAGATCTGTGAATATGCCAATGAATACTGTATGTTGTAACTGACCTTTTTCTTGGGTTGGTGATAGGAATCTGTTGCCTTCACTTGCTTCTCACTTGCCTTTCTATTCTTTGAATCCTTCAGACTTAGTGCAGTTACAGCATGTTAGGTCTTTTATATTTAAATATCTCCTGAAAAATAATAGCCTTCTAGTTCTGTTGTACTGTTGGTGTCCTAGGAAATGTTGGAAGAGCCACTCAGACACAGATACTGAAGTAGATTATTCTACTAGGTTTGTACAACTTCTGTGAACACAACTCAGAGGAAAAGTTGATTTTCTCGTGCAGTGCTATTGATAAAGTGGAAGATATATTATTAATATTTTGAAATACTATGTAACAGATCTCTTTCATACATGCAAAAGGTATGAAAAATAAAAACAAAACTCACTGTACCCAAGACTATATAGTTGACATTTTTTAGTTTTTGGACTAAAACAAATTTTGTTGCTAAGAAAGCATTCCAAAAAAGACTTTGAAACTACTAACTTCCACTCTTTATTTGATGTATATGTATTCTCTTTATTTGATGTATGTGTATTATAAATCAGTGCTATTTGGCAATTTTTAGAAGACGTTTGCATCCATACTAGCAATTTTATGTGATGCTTCAGCTGAGTATGTCTTAAATGGTGAACTAATAAAGTGGTTTTAAATGGAAATTGAAATTATGCCTTTAAAGAAAATTATAGTGATTATCTCTAATACTTTAGTAAGTTAAACAAATATTTGCTTGGGGAAATATGTACAAGATGGAAAAATATTCAAAACAGTTCAGAAGTACCTGTCTGCCTTGCAACACATTCAGGGGCTTGGATTGTTTCTTACAGCATAGAAGATTCAGCCTTGTCCAGAGGGCCAAAACAGGTCAGTGTCCCAAATGATAACATTGCCCAGGCGTGAATAACAGTCCTCCTGATGATCTGAAGAGAGACTGTTGAGGGTGAAAAAACTGGCAGAAGAACTGCCATTTCGAAGCTCTGGAAGCTTGATTATTCTAGAGTTACTTGCAAAGGAATTTCTGTCATTTAAAATCAGAGAAATCCCAATGGAGCTTAACTTGACATTTTGTAAATCAACTGTACAACTGTGTTTATGAAAATACAGAGACCGTGCAATGTTCTGATGTTCTATTATTTCTTAACGGTAAGAGATGATGGCTAGCATTTTTCAAGGGTTTTCCTCTATAGCTATGGAGTCTGCTTGAAGGGTAGGAAAGCATGCAGAAAAGACTGCAAGTCTCTTGTTGTTCATTATAGAACCAGAAACTGCACACTGCTCTTCCTGTAGCTTTTCTTCCTTGTTATTTCTGGAGGTGCTATCTTCAGTTTGGAGTAGCAGCTTCTATCAAGGTCTGCACTGGTGTAAAGTCTGTGTGGAACAGCAGTTCTCAGTGGCCAAAAGGTACTTTCAATTCCACTTGCTGGCATGTAGCTAGTATGACACTGAAATGAGGTAGCCAGCAGAACAGTGAAGGATCACAAAGGGTGGGATGTGTCAGTTCTGAAACTGCAGTTCATAGCACATTTTCTCTGAGAGAATGTGCCAGAGGTGTGGAGGCCTTGGCCCTGGGGGGGATGCTGTTCCCCACCTCTGTGCTGCTGACAAGGAGCTTTTCTCACTGTTCTCATGCTGCAACGGTATTGTGCCTTTTCACTGGAAGCTGAAGTGTTGGTGATTTTTTTTTTTGCTTTCTTTGCAGAACTTAAGTGACTTCCATAATTTTGACTGAAGTCAAATCCTGGTTCTAAGTGGCCACCATGGCCTGAGGAGGCCTCTTGACTGAGAGGACTGTTAGGGAAGAGCCACAACTAGCAATCACTCTCTCTCAAGTGTCCTAAAGCTGTGTTGACCTGCCTGTTTGGCTTTCAGGTAAAGTGAGTATGAAGGCTTGTCTGAGATATGACAGGCCAGTAAGAGGTTAGCCAGTGTCCCAAGTGAACAAAGTTGTGTCCAGATTAACACAGGGGTGTTTCAGATAGAAAAGTTGTGGATGGAGAAACTTCTTCCTTCATATGGTAGCAGAAGTCAAAAGGTACATAATCTCAAAGGAGCATTCCTGTGTCTGGTGTAGTTAGCGGGTGTATTGGTTTTGTTTGGCAAGGTTTTGGTAGCGGGGGGGGGGGGGGGGTTACAGGGGTGGCTTCTGTAAGAAGTTGCTGGAAGCTTCCCCTGTGTTCGAGAGAGAGCGAGCCCATACTAGCCGGCTCTAAGACGGACCCGCCGCTGGCCAAGGCCGAGCCAATCAGCGATAGTGGTAACGCCTCTGTGATAACATTTTTAAGAAGGAAAAAAAGTTGGGACGGAGAGAAACTGCCGCCGGCGTGAGGAGTGAGAACATATAAGAGAAACAAGCCTGCAGACACCAAGGTCAGTGAAGAAGGAGGGGGAGGAGATGCTCCAGGCGCCGGAGCGAAGATTCCCCTGCAGCCCGTGGTGAAGACCCTGGTGAGGCAGGCTGTCCCCCTGCAGTCCAGGGAGGTCCATGGTGGAGCAGATCTCCACCTGTAGCCCGTGGAGGACCCCACGCCGGAGCAGGTGCGTTCCCGAAGGAGGCTGTGACCCCGTGGGAACCCCGCGCTGGAGCAGGCTCCTGGCAGGACCTGCGGATCTGTGGAGAGAGGAGCCCATGGAGCAGGTTGTCTGGCAGGACTTGTGACCCCGTGGGGGACCCGCGCCGGAGCAGTGTGCTCCTGAAGGACTGCACACCGTGGAATGGACCCATGCTGGAGCAGTTCGTGAAGAACTGCAGCCTGTGGGATTGGCCCACGTTGGAGGAGTTCGTGGAGGACTGTCTCCTGTGGGTGGGACCCCACGCTGGAGCAGGGGAAGAGTGTGATCAGCCCTCGTCCTGAGGAGGTGAAGCGGCAGAAAATAACGTGTGATGACCATAAACCCCATCCCTGTCCCCCTGTGCCGCTGGGGGGGCTTGGTGGTGAAATCCGGGAGTGTAGTTGTGCCCGGGAAGAAGGGAGGGGTGGTGGGAAGGTGTTCTGAGATTTGGTTTTATTTCTCATTACCTTGCTCTGGTTGATCTGTAATAAATTGAGTTAATTTTCCCAAACTGAGTCTGTTTTGCCCGTGACAGTAATAGTGAATGATCTCTCCTGTCCTTATCTCGACCCGCAAGCCTTTTGTTATATTTTCTCTCCCCTATCCAGCTGCGGATGGGGGAGTGATAGAACGGCTTTGGTGGGCACCTGGTGTTCAGCCAGGGTCAACCCGTCACAGCGGGACAGGGAAACCCAGAGCTTGGGTACTCTGGAATACCAAAGGAGCAGTGCTATGTCTCAGGGATGAGAGAGACTTCTGGATGGAGGAGCAGGGAGACATAGAGACAGGGGTGTGGTAAATGAAGGTGTAGATCGGTAGGAAAGGGATTCTGAAAGTATCCGGCGCGGGAGGGCTCAGGAGAAGCATATCAATGAATGGAGAAAGAAATGACAATATAACGAGGAAGAGGTGCTTGCACAACTGTTCGCATTCATTATAACTTCAGCACATACTTTCAAGCATTCAGCTTTGTTTCTTTGAATTAAAAACTGTTTGCGGCCTGATCGCTTGCCTGTTCTGCAACTTTTTATTGCAAACAAGGGAGAAATTGCAGATGTGACTGCAGCATGCTATGGAGATATTTGAGCTTCCTAAATGCTAGCTAACTAAAGTGCTGGAAGCAATCTTCCCATAAAAGTTTGGAGACCAACCCAGTAAATTTATTTAGCAGGCAGGTTGTTAGTGTTTTGCACCCGTTGTAGGGCCTACTGAACTCTGTTTAACTATGTTATAGTCATGGCCTTTGCAGAAGTATCTTGAATGGAAGGTCTTGTCCAGAGCCAGCTTCTGCATGAGGACCTACTGTGGCAGTGAGACTGAAGAAGTCGAGGAGCAGAGGAGTCAGACTTCCAAAAATACCTCTGGGGTTGAAGAGATTTCAAGGAATCTTCTTGGCCAGCATTGACATATTGGGGCAACCCTGAGTCTAAAGCAGGGACATTGTCGTTCTCTGTTTCGGTACAATGGTCTAGCACCGAGAGCTTTGTGCTTGGTTGAGTGTTAAGCATCAGCTCAAGAAACATTATGACGATTTGTAGCTTAGTATTGAGTCGTGCCTCTTCAAGGCTACCGGCTGTTGTTTACAGAGTAACTGCGGTGGGTGTGTCAGTCGATACCTGCCCCGTTTGGGCGGCAGGATGAGAGGGCGGAATACTCCCTTGTCCGGCCACCCCCGAGAAGGCCCAAGTATCAAAAGAATCCTGGGGAGAGCCTGCAGCGGCGCTGGGGAATTACAAACCGGGAGAACATGAAGTCATGCCGGGGAGCGCTTCTGCCCCCGCCACCAGCGGTGTGTGGCGGCAGGCGCCAGCCGCCCGTCCCGTTCCCTCGCACGGCGGGTGCGGTTCAGCACCCTGGCCAACACTCCGCGCCGCCCCGCTCCGCTCCCGCCGCGGCGGCCTGCGCCCGGCCCCGGCCCCGGCCCCGGCCCCGGCCCCGGCCCCGGCCCCGGCCCCCGCCTCTGCCGGGGTGGGTCAGCGCCCTGCCGGCGCGGGCCGGGGGGGGGCCTTGGTCCCAGGCAGGGGGCTTGGCTGCCCTGTGCTGCCCGGCGCAGGCGTGTGAGCGTGCGTGTGTGGTTAGAGGGTAGGGATGGAAGATGCTCATCTCTGGATTCCTTCTCCCTTGCGTGCGTGAGTGCAGAGCCTATTAATTCTTACACCTGATAAAACTCTGCAGAGATTTATATGCAAGGGATAAGATCAGCTGATCATGGTTGCAGACACGTGGAATTTGTAATAAATAACGAGCCTATTTAGCCAAGCAGGAAACAACCGTCTCATAAGAGAGCGTGCAGCACACTGATTATAGGAGAGCTGGAAAATCCTGGTTGTGGAAAACCTGCATAGTTCCAAACAGATAGGGAGAGTGGTGAAGTTTTGTGCTCTTTCAGAAACCAGGTTCTACAGAAAATTTGGACTTGAGGTTTTCCATTTACTTCTGCATCTAATTGACCTATCTGGTCTTCCTGCTTACTCTCCCCCCGTTGTGCAGCTGTTAATGTGGCTCCCAGCTCCCAAAAGAGTGCACAAAGGGCACTTCTTTTTTGTACACTCAGCTTTCTGGACACATGCTTTACAACATGAACACCTGTGTATATCCTGAGTGCTGGCTTCCCTCTCCTGCAAGCACAGATGTCACGCTCAAAAAGTGCACTTGCTGAGTTTGTGCTGCAGAATAGCATGGAACCAAATGAAGGCAGCTTTTGGAAACTTGATGCAAGAGTATCTCCCTGCAGCTCTGACGTGCCTTGGAAAGTGGATGGAGTTGTTCACTATGTTACTGAGGGCCCATTGTGCCCTACTAGCTGAAATCAGTAGCAGTTTTTTGCTGGACTTACCAGATTGGATGTCTGTCTTCTATCCCTCGCTTTGGTCTCCCTCTAATTAGAGGGGAAATAGCCAAGGTCCTATGTGTAATGTAATGGGAGTGCCTGCTGTGGCTACTCTGTTTGCCAACGTTGTGTCTATTCACCACCTATCAGAACTCCGTGAAACAGATAACAGAAAACTGCTCCTAAACCTCCAGGACATGTCTTCTTCCTAGTGGGAGTGCAAGGAAAGGCCTTGCCCTTCTGAGTGTCGCTTATCTGCCCATTAGAAATAGGACATGCTTAGTTCTCCAGACCTCTGCCTTTCTGGCAAAGTTGGTTAAAATTGGCCAATGACTTCAGAAGTTACTGGAGGAGAGGGAATTTATAATCAGACACAGACAAGCTGGCTTTATATGACTGTGTGAGCCTCATTTCTTCAGGAAACCATGGTAAAATATGTGGATGAAGTTGCAGTAATATTAAGGTTAGAGTTCATGCTGGCCTGTATTTCTCTCTCAATTTTTCTAGCATGACAGTATTAGTCAGCCTGGAGCTTTTTGAAACTTTTTATTCCATATGCAGAAATTTTTCAAACCTAGCTTCTCTGTCTTCCCTGATTTTTCCTTGCTGAGCTTAATCATTAGGTGGGAAGAGTGAACACTTTAAAAATAGAGGAGCCTGTGTGGAAATGTTGCTAGCTACATTTATTTTTTTAGTAAAAAACTTAATATTGGCAGAACTTTCTGATTCATTATGGTCCTAAAACAGCATTAAAGCATTCTAACTAGATAGATTCCTTCGTGGCTTGCCAGGAGTCCCAATCGCCATGACAATGTTCCTTGAGAAAGGAAATATGCTCTACATCTGGGAGCAGGGCTGTGTCCTGTAACAAGCATGGTCAGGGAGAGTGTTAACTGTGTTCTCTCAGTCCTGTTTTTTCATTTAAACCTGGTCTGTTGGACTATAAGGTGGCTATAAGGACCATAAAGACTTGAATGTAAGAGAAAGAGATGGAAGTATTTCAAGGGGGAGTAAAAAGCACTGCCTGACATCTGTGGATTTTGTTTGCAAGGTTGGAAATAGGTAGAATTGCCCAAATAGGAATAAATTCCCAGCTTTTTGCTTGCCACAGCATATCAAATAGGTACAGAAGGGATGAATGGAGAGGTACCTATCTGGTCATGGTTTCCTCATGAGGTTCAGTGTATATGGGAAAAGGCAATCCCTTTGTGTGAAGTGTAACCTTTAGCAGGCTTTGGCCTTGTTATTGAATAATGGGATGATAGCAGATGTGGCAGCAGACATTTGGGCTTATTTGCTCCTACAAATGAAACAGCTCTAACAGGGAAAAAAAGCGCCTTAGCAGAATTAGCTAAAAAAAAAGTGTCAGACAAAATTGTGCTTTGAATGCATTATAAGAGCTTACTGTTTTGCAGTGAGAAAAGACAGTCAGGTGTTGATAGCATGTAGGAGGCAAGAGCTGTTATTAGTGAGTGGGAAGAAACACATTGTGTGGTGTGGGAGTAGGGCAGATGGGAATGAATCTAGAGGCTCTTTTGGAATTACTCATATTCTGAATCATCTTCTTACAAACTTACTCTCAAAGCCTCCAGTGCAGAACACCATCATCCTCCAAGGTCCCACAATATTTCCATGCTGAGCATGGCATCAAGAGGGATGTTGAGTCAGCTCTGTGTGCAATAATAGTATGAAATGTTCAGTGAGGAGTTCAAGTAAATACTTCAGCCGAGTAGGTTGTGACTACAATACACAGAAGGGATGCATATTCATTAATTCAAGCCCTCTGTAGGATGAAAAAAATGGTAGTATGTTGTTATTAAGGTAGTTAGGAGTGTCCATGCAGAGCCATTAATGGAATCATTTCCACACTCATCCACTTGTGAATGCAAGGGCTTTTTTGCCAAGAGTCTAGCTGTGCATAATACTTGGTGGAAGCCATAAAAGCATGTCTGAATGGCCTAAGATGTGCCTGGAAATGTCTGACGAGAGAGCTCTTCCTTGGACTTTACATACATGCTGTGTGCTCTGACTGGAAACATATGGTGATGGCGTTATAAATCTGGTCCTGGCCCTGCAGACCGTGGTTTTGCCTACACTGTCTTTTGAGAGGCACTGCAAGCAGTCTGTCAAGGCTCTAAACAGCTGCAAAATGAAGGAGACAACAACAGATGGACTCAGTCCAGCAAGTTTGGTACTGGAGGTGTAGGCGTACCCAGACTTACACAAACGTAAGCATACCACAGTCTGGGAGCGAGAGCCCTGTGAAAAGTGGCAGAGCTGCTAAACAAAGGGCTTGTGCCTCTGACCATTTGGTGACAATGTGACAGCTCAGCAGCTTGGGAAAAACAGCAGCAGCGGGACTTCCCCAGGACCCCCTGACCTCCAGGGCTGTACTGGCTGTGCACTGAAGCCTTCTGATGGTTTATTACTGAGGCATAGGGTCCTGGCTTGTGGTAAGGACATCTTGAATTGCCTCTCTGGCAGTATTTTTTACCAATTGCCACCTTAATCTGCCATCACACAGTAGGAAAGTTTCAGAAGGAAACTTGTTTAGAGGCAAGTCTGTAGAGCAAGTTTATGACTTTCACCAGGTATACTGTGCTTTTTATGCTCAGCTATGTCTTAAAACATGCTTGGCAATCTGGAGAAAACAGTAGAAGCTGTGAGGATGTTCTCCCTTTATCTTTTCCTGAACTCTTCAGGAAGTGCACTAATAGTCGCTGGGTTAACGCCTGACTTAGGCCACTACATTAGGGCTGCACTGGGCCAGCTAGAGTCTTCCTTTAGATGTTAAAGATAGGCACTTTCTTGGTGAATAGAAAATACCAATAGAAGCAGATTGAGAGCGAGCTTAACACAATAAAGCCTGTTCTCTGGCCTTGTCACAAATACATTAACTTCTTCACTGATGGTTTCTAATTCTGAACTTTTTTTGATCATATTCTAAAAGAAAAGAACATATAATTTTACCAGGCCATTGCTTGCAACTATACACCTTCCTGTTTGTTGCCTTTTATTTGTTGCTGAATTTGCTTGTAGCTATATTTTTACTTCTGCTGCTTTTGTCTACTAATCTAGTTTACCCCAAAGGACTAAAAAAAATTTATTTTACAAATTTACACTTGAACTTCCTAGCACAAAGCCGTGGTTTTGCTCTTAGGTTGCAGGAGTGGTGATGAAAGGTATTTCCCACACCACTTGTGAAATTTAAATGGAAAGGAGTCTCTGCATTAAATTTTTATTGCACTTCATGTGTAGTATTACATTTATTGGATATTCTTTCTGAGGCTTATTATAGTGGGATTGTTTGGTATTTCCTGACCTTTGTCATTAATTTTGACTCAAATACACACATTTATGTAATGTTTATCTATATACATGGATGAGTAGCTAGCTAGCTAAATATTAATATATTTATAGCTTTTTTCTGGGCAATTTTTGTCCCATCTGAGTAGTAATGGAAAAAAGAAAAAGAAAGATAACAGGAAAATATTTTCATTTCCAAACTATCATGTGGCTGAAAAGTGGGGACAGGAGAGAGGAGGCAGGAAGGAAGGAAGGAAGGAATCAGTGAATAGTCATAACAGTGTGGTGAAAACACATCTTAAAAAACCCCCAAAAACCACCAAACAATAAAAGCTGTAGATTCCTTCTGTGTTTTTCTGAAGCCCTGAAACAATTTAAAATATGAAAAACTTAGGCTAATCGAGAGCATTATATTCATTGGCCCCGATTTTCTTTCTTTCTTTGTTTTCAATCCAGCCTCTCTCATTATAAACTCTTAAAATAAATAAATAAAACCTCTCTCTCTATAAATATCTGAAAGAGTCATTCTTATATAATAGCCCTTTCCTGCAGCAAAATTTATCATTATAACAATACTGTAGTAGTTTTGCTGGAAGAATCACAGCCAATCAAAGCTATTACAATAATGGAACATTTCATGGTTTTGGAAATTAAATGTGTAACCATGGCACCGAAATGTCTCTTAAATCATATTTGGAGATGTATTTTTCACCAAATGATTTGCACATTATCTCATTCCATCTGAATTTTATTTTCATCAAAATTATACCATCAATTTTTTTCCATTTTTGTTTCTGCAGCAATTTTGCAATAGAACTTCCCATCTGCTTTCACTTTTTGTAAGTTTGATCATATTTGTTCAAAAAGCAGATCTAAACCTTATTTTATCACGAGGCATAATTTAACAGCTGACTAATGGTCAGATTATAACTTATGCTGTAAATAACTAGCATGCTAAGTTGCAGCAGTGAGTATTACTGTTATCAAAATTAGTAGCTGTACTAGTTTCAGGACATAAGAAAGTGGCTAATGTGGTCATTGTTCCAAGACCTGGGATCAGCTCAGGGCATCTTATCACCTCAGGAGTGTTATCTCTTGAAGAATCATGGGAGCCGGGCATTTTTGAGTAAAAAAGGTAGAAATCTGCAGGTGTTTGTTCTCTATACACATACTGAGTTTTTCCTGAGGTGTTTGCATGCACCTGGGAGCCGTTTTTGGTAATGAACCAACATGCAATCTCATCTTTGCTACGAACTCTATCTGTCTCCTGAGGTTTGTTAGTAAAGCTCTCTGGACAATTGGAAGGAAAGATAAAATAGAAACTGGAAAACACAGAGAAAATAAAAATATGCAGAGAAGATAAAAATATGTCTGTGGTATGACCACAGACTGCATTCTAACTTGTACAGTTCAGATGGGACATCTTTCTATTGGAGAACAGCGTTAGTAAAATCAGTGTTTGCAAAGTGTTCACATGGATATATACCTTTGAACAAAAGGTCGAATGAGGAAATGAAATAAATTCTCATCTTGGTTTTCTTGTTTTGGTCATGAGAAAATGTTTTTTCAGCTTCATAACTTTTGTTTGTATGAATTTTCATAAATTTTGTGTGGATAAGAGAATATGTGAATATAATTTGCATTTTAGTAACATTCTCAAAATGAAGTGACAAAAATTAAACAAAACAATTAGTGACAACAAGACGTATGGATTTTTCTAGATGTATGTCCCACCTGTGAGAATGCCAGTGGCTTGGGTGTAATTTGGGGTCCAGACACACTCAAGGTAGTTCTGCTGGAAGGTAGGTGCAGAGACATTAGACAGGGTTGATGTGAGTTGGTTTTGTGAAAATGGTCCAGGTACATCAGAAGAGCATAGGGTTTATTAGTTTGGTTGCAGGTTCACTGGAATGAAGCTCTTCTGGGCTGGTGCATCCAAGGGCTGCTATGTGAAATCAGGTAGACTCACCATCAAGGGTCACTGTTAGTTTTCCTCACATTTGGTGTAGGGATTTGAATGCTATTCCAGGGCACTGACCTAGTGATGGGGTTGTTGGCTGCTCTTGGGGTGTGTTTTCTCTGATCAAAAATTCCGTCTTGTACCCAAGAAAATGTTCCAGACAAAGTTAGTGTGTATATTCATGCCAAAAGCTTTGGTTTCAACTAATTGACATTTTCTTTTGAAAAACAATTTTGTCAGAAAATGACCAACCAGCTCTGGTTTCACACCCTCTGATCTGTCATCTTTGATCTGCTTAATGAAATCAGGGTTCCAGTAGTACTTGCTGCTGGGCTTTTAAAAATCTTTTAAGCTGCTTTCTGCTTCCGTCTAGATTTCTCTCTTACTTCACTCATCTACAGCTATTTTTCGCTCCTTAGGGAGAGCCCTGATCCTGTTTCAGTCTTTTTCACAAAGGCTTCCTGCTGGTTTGTTGGCTTTTCTCTTTGCTCTTTTTCACAAGAAGTGCCCATAACTAGAGTGTAATGGGAAAAAAAAATAATCCCAAACTGTTTTCAAACTCAAAGCAGGATTGTGCTGAGATTTGGGAAAGGTTCAGATCATGATTTCTTATGAGATCTGGATCTGGTTCCTGAATCCTCTGTCTGGTTGGTGCTTGTAGTACAGTCTGCCAACCAGTACTCACAGGTAATTCTAGCAACCAAGCCACTCGTTATTCTAGATTTTGCTCATTGTGATTCTTACTCTTTTTTGGGGGCTAACTTATCTTGTTTTTAAAATTAATGAAAAATCAGTTATCACCCTGGTTGTCACAGCATCCTAGTCCCTCAAATAACCAGATTCTTGTATTCTAGACTTTCATGTTTGGAACTGTCAGAGATAACTTCTTTATATGGTATTTCATGTTGAAAAGGAATAAAGCATTTTGGATAATGGAAATATAGGGGTACTTCTGGATGTGATGTACTTCAGTGAATAAAAGCATTTGCAAATCTACTTGCTTTGATATAGTAGATTGCAAGAACACTTTACATATATCTTTTTCAATGTGCCTATAAGTTACACAGGGGAAGAAACCCCTCTAACTAGAACTGGCAAGTGTTCAGAAACCACAACTATTCAGTGTATTGCCTGACCATTTTTAAAATGTATTTTGCACTTTTGGTAGATGTTGTAATGCATTCAGCACAGTTTGAAGTCTTGGCATAGATTCTGGGTTCTAAAATAAGATGAGCTCTGCCTTTTAAAAAAGAAATGTTTGCCTGTGAAATACCTTTGTTGTTAAGGGTCTTTGGGAAGGGGAACAGGAAATGGTGATGATGCCACCAACAGCGAGAAAACAGATTTATTTTTATTTTTAACAAATAATCACAGCAATGAACAAAGCCCTTCTCAGTGAATGCTTGGTGGGCAGAATTTTATCCTCTTCGTGTGTTAGTTTCCTTCCCCAGATATCTCATAACAGTCAAACGTCCTCTTGGTTTGTGCATATGAAGGTGGCATTTGATTTGGTAGAGTGGACAGAGGTTTGCCCCCCAGCATGCTCTGTTTCTGAGATTGGTTCCTCCTCTGTCAACTGCACATCAGCAGCTTCTTTCATAGGGACTGGGCTAGCCAGTGGCCAGAGGAAGCCTTCAGAAATGCCGATGGGTTGGCTCTGTCAGACCTTTTTCAGTGAGCACAGATCCAGATAAAGGTGCAGAGCACCACCAGAGGCTCTGGCTGACAGCAGTGCGATTTGCTCACCTTTAGCAGGTCTGCAGCCTTGCACTTGGAGTCAGGTGTGGAAATGTAGTGTAGTCAGTGCGGTTGTTGTACTGGTAGCATGCTTGAGAGGTGCTGTGAGATGTGCTTGACTCCTGTTGTTAATGCCAGTTTCATGATATAAAGGCTACACAGACACTAAACTTTTTCTAAAGGTGAGTAGGTATTAGGAAATAGAAAGGAAAGGGGGCTTAAGTATGCCCATGCAAAACCTGTAATGAGCTCTGTATAGGTGAGATTCATGCTGGGGCAGTGTGAAGAAAATCTTTGAGCACAAATGAAGCACACTGAGCAATTTGCCGTCCAGACTTGGAAATTCTTTCCAGCTCATGTCAAGCTGGAGATCTATGGCTCCCTCCCAGTTTCTGCTGTGATGTGTTTTGTCCATTTGATTTAGCTGTCCTTGAAAAAGTCTGTGGAACATCCCCGTCCTCTCTAGAGAAATGAGAAGTCAGACAAAGTAGAGCAGGGTCTTTATTCAAGCCCTGAAGTGGCTGCCCTCCAGACTGCCAGTGCTGCAGCTCAGGAGGAGCAGGTGGGAATTTTATAGCTGGGATGTGAGGTACTGGTTCTTGCTGGTGCACACTGCAGTGGCTGTTATAGTATTGTTTCACAGAAGGAAAAGTAACTGTTAGCCCTGCTCTGTTTTAGATGTAATATATAGTACTCCTAGAGTATATCTGAGGAAGAGAGAGAATCTGGAGAGTAGCTGTAACCTCTTCTGTAACAGAAGAGAGTAGTTGCACCAAGTAACTTGGCCTCAGAACTTTACTGTGCTGAGAATAACGTGGTTACTGAAATCAGTGCTAAAATGAGGGCAGAGTGACAGAGCATCTTTATTCTCTTACAGTCAGCACTGACTCTTGAGAATCTCTTTTTGGCTTAAAGTAGTCTCTCCATTATGTGCCATGAAAACAAAACAAAAGGAGAAAATATAATCAATGACATAAAATACTGCAACCCTTTCTAGCTTTTTCTTTATTTTTCTCCATATTTTGTTTTTTTCTTAAGTCAAGTTGCAGCTGATTGGTGTAAGAAAACTTTCTCACGCTGAGTGCTGATTACATTTGTACTTAGACCACACTGCTTCTAGCGGTCCTGAAGGGCCTCATGAGTTCCCAGATCTCACTGTAGCATGCAGTGGGTCTGGCTGGCTGTGCGTGGGGAGCATATGTATCTCCTTAAAGTGGCGCATGATGTAGCTGTAATGACGGCTGTTCCTGTCGGCTCTGGGCAGTGCTGTGTTTTGTGCACTCCTGCCAAGGGCAGTCCTTGTTGCTGTGCTTTGGGGTGGTCTCCTCATTAATATGATTTGACCCCGTTACCTGTTCCCTCATGTATGTTCCCTCACATGTTCTCCATCATGATGATGAGTGCAGGGCTAACTCTGGGAGCCAGTGAACTTTACAGTGCACCTCTGACACTGGAGTCAAGTTGTGGTGGGAAGTAGGGTGTTGCGCCACCAGCATATTGCGCTGAGTCCCTGTCTCTCCTGTCAGCCCTGCAGCGTGCTGCTGCTTGTGCAGCTGCATCACAGATCAGAATAAAGCCCTCTTGGCTGAAAGTGCTTTGTTTAGTAGGGCTCCAGGGAGGTGTTTTGCGGCCCTGGAAGCTTGTCTCGTGTTTCCCTTGCAAGTGCTGTCCCTCTCTCACAGATTATGCCTCTGAAGTCCTTCCAGCTGCTGGCTGCACTTTCTGAAGTGTCATGCTGGGAACCTGCAGCCCCATCCCTGGGTAGCATGGCAGGCAGCAGCCATTGCTGCTTCAGGAGCTCAGGCATATCGTCCTCCTTTGGCACACCCCCTTGGGCTCTGCTACGGCTCGGTGTTCGTGCTCGGAGGCAGGAGGATCTCCAGATATCTAGCCAGATAACGGCTGCCTGCAGTAGGGAAAGATGTCAGTGCTTCAAAGGGGGATGGACTGTGGCCCTTGAATGTATTAAGTGTTGCAGGGAGGGTGGAGGTGCCCTGACACATGGTGGTGTACAATAGAGGCAACGTTTGCTTCTGCTGCCGTTGCTGTCTGTGGGTAAGTGAGAGCTGACAAGAGCCCAGCGGCCTGGCTGGGAGCACCCCCCAGGGCTGCCGGCTGGGCTGCCAGCACCTCACACACACCCCTGGGCACCGCACTGGGGCTGGCCCCTGCCCAGGTGTGGTAGGGAGGGAAGAGGGCTCCATCTGGCCTCTTCTTTGTCTTGTGCACTCCTGGGAAAGGAAAGCGTGATTTAGCTCCAAAGCATTAAACAGAAAACCCTGAAACACTATCCCTCCAGAATTGTCTAACCCTTTATGGCTTAATATAAGTATGCCTGAGGATTGATGAAGAAAGGATGTTGCTCCTGTTGGTAATTACAAGTTTGCTCCATTCAGTGCTTTCTATTCTGGTTGTTCCATTTCAGCATTTAGACTTTGTCTTAGGTGTGTGCAAATGCTTTCTGCTGTGTCAGGATCTTTGCTTAGCTATTCATGTGCTCAAACCCTCGGTAAGATTCTTATTCTTTCAGGCAGATCAAAGACATATGTTTGGTTGTTTGGAATAGGTAAGCAGGAAGAAAGAAATCTCTTAAGAGTGATGACATGGTATAACTGCTAAGTAAAAAATACAGTTATGTACATATATGTGTATGTCCCCCTAATAATCACTGTTGCCAATGACGCAGAAATATGTAACAATTGAAATCTTCTAGTTAATTGCAATGGCTGTCAGTCAACCTGTGTTGCCAATGAATTTTTTTCTGTTTCAGTGATCAACTCCCTTCTATTCAAGAGATGAACTTCTGCCAACGGAGAGAGAATATACAAGTTTTGTTTTAAGAAACAGCTTTTTGACCTAGGTGATGAAACTAAAATGCAGAATTCTTCCTTCCCCACACAAAACTAAGGGCACAAAACCTAACTGATGATTGGTGGGATTTATTCAAAACTCTAAATTATTCAGGCACAATGTAAGCATGTGATGTATTCACTACAGATTAGGAAATGTGGTGAGATGCAGGTGCTCTGTTTATTTGTAGATTGCAATGTGTGGATAGACAAATAAGTTTCCATTTAGGAAGAGACATTTTTGCATACTGGAGTGCTTAGAATTCAGACAAAGAAATGTCATGCAAACAGCAAAGGGTCCGCAGGAGCAGGATTGTGCTACACGGCACAGATAACGTTCAGCAGTGCAGAGACAAGTTTACTCTTTGCAGCATGGGGCTATGCAGAGCTGCACCAGAGATCTGGATCAAAGCAGTATAATGCAGAGCTAGCCTGAGCTCATTAGCCTGGGCGTAATGCCATGCTAATATATCTATACTACTCCCAGGACCCAAGCTAATGGCTCAGCATGGTGCTACGCTGGGTACTCACACCAGCTGGTGCAGGGATTTCTGCATTGTATAGTGTAGACATGTCATAAGGTTTTCACACTAGCTCTGTAAGCAAAGAAAAATGAATTAAGGGCAAGATATAGTCCAAGACTTTGAAAAGCAGGGACATTTAAGTTTGGGTTCCTGAATCCTTGTTCATACTCTTCAGGAGGAGTCCAGTGTAAATGTTACGGAAGTCAAGGACTGTCTTCACATTGCCTGCCACAGGCTTTGGATTAAACTCAAGAACTCGAAAGTCCAAAGTACCTAGTAATTCCTACTGATGTGATTTTTCAACACCATTTCATTGTATCTCTGGAAGACAGGCTTTTTGAGCTAGTCAGTTAGCTGCTGTGCTACCTTTTGAATTTATCAGTAATGAAAAGTGACTCCCAAGCTTCTACCTTTGTTCAGGGAATGTTTATATGCGACATAAAAGTAATACCCTGTTTTCCCCCCCTCAAAAACAAGGAACAAGTGGTACATGAACAAGAAGTAGATGGGCTAGTTGATATTATTTAATAATGATCTAACTGCCCACCTCTGGCTGTAGCTTCTTTTTTTTCTTTACAAAAAAGAAAAGTCCGGGCTAATGTTTGAGTCATATTTTTATTGCTGTTTTCACTGGTTTGATTATCTGCACCAACTTGCTCTTATTAAGGCTGTAACTGTAGATGCCAAAAAAACAGGAAAGAGACAGTTCACAATATAATTGTGGCCCAGATGGACTTGGGAAGTACTGGAAATTACAGAACTGATCCTGCTGTCATAACCAGAAGAGCCTTAGATTGCTCAGTGAAGAAGAGTTTAGGCCCAGCAGAGTCAGTGCACTGTTAACTCCCAACACAGAACTTAGTATCAGCCAACTGACATACATAGTAAATGCGAAATCATCCAGTGGGAGTTCTGCCCAAGAACTACAAGTTCTTGCTGTTGTGGTTTAACCCCAGCCAGCAGCTAAGCACCACGCAGCTGCTCACTCACTCCCCCACACACCCAGTGTGATGGGGGAGAAAATTGGGAAAAGAAGTAAAACTCGTGGGTTGAGATGAGAACAGTTTATTAGAACAGAAAAGAAGAAACTAATAATGATAATGATAACACTAATAAAATGACAACAGTAATAATAAAAGGATTGGAATATACAAGTGATGCACAGTGCAATTGCTATCACCTGCCGATTGATGCCCAGTTAGTCCCTGAGCTGTGATCTGCACCCCCCCTCCCCCCCCCCCAGTTCCTATACTAGATGTGATGTCCCATGGTATGGAATACCCCTTTGGCCAGTTTGGGTCAGATGCCCTGGCTGTGTCCCCTCCCAACTTCTTGTGCCCCTCCAGCCTTCTTGGTGGCTGGGCATCAGAAGCTTAAAAATCCTTGCCTTTGGACTAAACATTATTTAGCAACCAAAAACATCAGTATTATCAAAATTATTCTCATACCTAACTCAAAAACATAGCACTGTACCAGCTACTAGGAAGACAGCTAACTCTATCCCAGCTGAAACCAGGACACTTGCCTAAGAAGAGCAGGAGATAGGCAGTTTGCATCTGAAAAGCAGTTATATATTTCAGAAAATGCCATACCAACCAGAGATAGTTATCACTGGGTGACAATAATAAAAAAGTTTATAATGTCCAGTTGAAATACAAACAGTTCTAAAATGTAATCTGGAGGGACTGAAAGAATGAGTGAGGGGCCAGAAGCGTGAGGGTCAGAACTGGGTGGGGCTATCTATCAGGGAGAGAGGCATTAGATACATTTTCTTTGCTAAAACTCATGGCATTTTAATTTTTTTTTTAACATTACTGAACACACCTGGGAGGTAGTTAAGAAATTAAATACTTATTATGCCAGTTTTACAGCTGAGGAAGCTGAGGGAGAGAGATTGTCAGATTTTCCTTATAAGTAACGTGTGTCCCACAGTAAGTCTAACCTGAGATTGTTCTGTATGTAGTAACACCTCAGTACTGCTCTTCTCTGTCATCAAGGTCATTGATATTGCAGTGATAAAACCTCCACTAGAAATCAAGATTGGTGTATTCTTCATTCCCACTCCTGTCACTCCAACAGTAGTATACTTGACTTTAATATCTGCTTTTTGATTCCTTGGATGCTTTCTGATTCCTTGGAAATTATGGCATACACTTGTGCTTTGAACTAAGTGAAAACACACATTACTATAATATACAGTGATAGAAAATTAAAAACGTCTTAAATACACTGATTTATAATTAACAGATGTATTTTCCAATAGCATTCCTATGATTTTGGAAACATGGAAGGTAAATTGCCCTTAGAAAAGTCAGTTCTATAAGACTGTTCATGACTGAAGCAGGGTCTCTGGAAATAGTACCTGCTACAGAACTTCATGAGGTCCTAAGGTCAAATCCTTCTTGGGAAATGGTAATAAATGGTAGCTCAGCTGCTGTGTTCTAACAATATTTGTCAGATAAAACTATTAGATAAAACTGTTACCTACCCAGCAAAGATTAGAGGCTTCTGTGGCACAGATGGGAGCATGCAACTGTCTGATTTAACATGTGATTAAGTATGTGCCAGTAGCCAGAAACCTGTAGTCTTAAAATGCAGATCATGCAGCATCATCAAAATTGGATTTGCAGTCTAAACAGAGAGCTATAAACTGTCATTGTAGTAGCGGTAAATTCTAGTGCTGTAATGTGCCCCAAAGATTGTTAGGACATGTGCTATGGGACTGTAAAAAGAATTAGAGAATATGGGAAGATGTTTTCATCAAAATAGGATTCACAATAAATATTAATCTTCCATGCGAACCTAAACTACATTTCTGGTATAACTTTGATGATGACTCTCTAGTGCTTTTGAGCTCACAAGAAGTTCTTACTGAGCTTAATATTTGTAAAAGTACCTTTGTTCTTTCAGAGTATAAACTGGCTGGGATGCTTTTGATCATTCTGGTTTTCACCCCAAAATAAAGATTTGTTGGCAGCAAGTACTTTTGGCAAACCTTTTGGCAAAACCTTTTTGGAGAATTTTGAAAAAAAATCTGTGGTTTATTGCACTTTCTGACTTTAGCAGTTTGTTTTCAATTTTTAATTTCAACTTAGGCATTTTATTTCAGCTTTTCCATTTAATTTCATTTCCTTAATGCTTTGTTTGGTTTCCCACTTGCAGGAATTAGTGGTGGGACTTGCCGGGGAAGGCCACTCCTGCCCAATTTTCTTTCATAGGTTTGAAAATCACTTGGTGCTGTTTCTCATGGGGCAGCAAAGCTCTGGAGTTGTATGATTAAAAGCAGCTTCTCTTTGCCAGTGAGATTGCCTGTTAGAAGGTGTGTTGAGGGCAGAGCAAAGCTCTCGGCTTGTTTGGAAAAAGCAGTTCAAGGAATGAATTTACACCTTTTCTAGTTTCAGCAGACAGTCTTGTGTCCTTTTCTCAAATGTCCCTTCCTTTTTTGTGTGTGCTGACTGATGACTCCGCTCTTCCCAAAGGTAAGAATGGATTGCAGAGTTCACCATGTGCCCAGGCGGTCTACCATCTCTGAAGTCATTTTGTGATACAAAGTGACATGTTGTAAAGCCATAATTATCCCAGCAAAGAAATTGAGAGGTTTCTGCTGCTGCTGCCATTTGAGAAGCAGCATTGCTGTATTGCTTCCAGAGTCTGAATCAAGAGTTTTGACCAGCTGGCTGTGATGTGTTTTGACCACCATGCTGTGCCAAGGCTGGAACAAGTGGTTGTGTTGTTCAAATGCATTAGGCAAAGCTGAGTCCTGTTTGCCAGTTCTGGCACTGTGGACAGACTACTTAGGGGCAGTCCTTCACATGACTTTTGACAAGTCACATGCAGTGGCCTTCTTTCATCTGAAAGGACTGTCTGCCCTACAGTCTTCCTGTGTGTGACAAGAGACCCAGCACCAGAGACCTGTGGGCTTGGCTAGTGAAGGGCAGAAAGAGGAGGACCTGTTGCTGGGAAAGGGGGAATGGCATCTTTTTGCCTCATGCTTTTCTACCTCTTAACTTGGCTAAGTATTATGTAAACAGTTATTTCTTTTGGTCTTTAATAGCTTTGTTTAATATTAAGAGTTTTGTTTACTGCTAACAGAAGATGTGTTGCTGGTAGGACATTGGATAAGCAAGCACCTTTGGAAAGGACACATGACTCCTTCCCTTTTGTTTGATTCTAAACAACATGGAGAAGAAAGAGGTTTTGCAGTACATTTTGCTGACTCAGTGTGTTCATGTTCACAGAATTAACGTCACTGCTGTTTCTGCTTGTGACAAATTTGCTGAAGTTTGGGAGAAGGTAAGCAGGGGAAGGGTGAGAACAGGAGATGCAAATATTTATCCTTTTAATCATGGCTTTTCATTTAAAAAGTACTAAGCAGCCATTGGTTTGGCATTTCCTTTATTTTGCTTATTGGTACATGAGTCTCAACAGTCACAGAACAATCCTATGAGAAGATTCTCTCTCATTTGGATCTGAGATAAGCTATACTGTATGGCTTACTCCACAGAGGAATAGTAGTTAGGGGTAATGGTTTTCATTTGCTGTTTAGGTACTCAATTTAGAAATACAAAAAAAGACCATGTCTGAATCATTTTGACTCCAGAATTACTGATTTCAGATTGACTTTAGAAGCATAATAAGAGTGGTAAACAAGGGATCTCCTAGATGGCCCAACTAAAAAGCAGCAGTAAAGACAGGAGATGCAAAACAAAGCAAAACAAAGCTGCTGGTGGTGTGAGGGGTGCCAGCAAGTAAGCCTGTGGCAGTTACATGTGAGATTTTCACAGATGAGTGAGAGTAGTGGTGTCTTCAACCAAGTATCAGAGAAATTTCTGATCTGCATCTTTCCTATGCTAGCAGACGCCATTTAAGCCATAACCAAGCCTGTGTGATTCCTGTTGTGCTCTTAGCTGGTGTAGTCCCTTGTCCCCCTGGCTATGGGGAGGCAAACAAAAGAATGAACTTAATGAGCAACACTGTAACAATGAAAAAACACACCACTTTAAAAAAATTAATATTTAATTTTTCTTATAAAAAAACCCCATTCCTTAAGTAGCACAAAATCCTGAACAAATCCTTGTCTTCTCCTTCTCTTTTGTTTGTTGAATCATGGAGGACTTTCACCCTTGACAGAAAACACGTTTCAAAGCTGGTCATCAGCCTCAGTGCAACCATCTTGAGACTGCCTCCTTTGGGCTATGGAGGCAGGTAGGACCAGCTGCTGCAGCCTTTTCCTGGGCCCTGGCACCCACACATCTGCCCTCCCTCTCTTCAGCAATGAACTCTATTAGATAAGGTGAGACTGGTCAGAAGTGAGGCATTAAGAAGCCAGCTTGATATTGGTATCAGTGCAGTGGGTGTCCTGGCACTGAAAAAGGACAGTTTTCAGGGTCATGTCACCAGAAATGATGTTCACAATTTGGAGAAGATGGCACTAGTTCATGTTTTTCCTATGCCATTGGGAACTATTACTGTAGGGGAAGCTGGCAGCTATATTTTATTTCCTATCCATTCTGCTGGATCACATCTACTCAACCTCAGCTGTATTTGTGTAAATATGTATATATACATTTGCATACATTTGAATCTGTTTATCCCATATGCTATTCTTAGATGTCTGAATGAATTAGAGAAAAAGAACTAATGCAGAGTTAACAAGGAGTTTCAAGATTGTTTTCTTTGTCTGCACTTAAACCATGAAGAAATAATTGCTTACTTTGAAATTATCCAGTACTAAGGTGTTCAGGGAATATTGTAACCTACAGTTGTGTCTCTGCTGATATAACAATATATATGAGGTAAAATGTGTGATGAGGAGCATTAAAAGAAATTATAGTGCAAATAGCATTATAAAATGTTCTTTAGAGATCTAGAGACCTTAACTGAGGAAAAAATGAGAAAGGGTCTAGATTTCATATTCTAAACTTCTTAACTTTACTGATGTTTTTCATGTCTGATCTTTTTTGGAAAGTTTGACATATTTGGGGGTATTATGAGTGTGATCCCTCTTCTTCCCTACTGTTGTTATATGTTCAAAATGAAATTTTTTTTATGCCCACAGCTCATTAGTAGGAGAATCTGGAAACTTAGGCCTCTGTTTCACAGTTCTCAGTGAGAAAGAAGGGACAATCATATTTTGAAAAAAATGAGTCAAATATTTTTAGTTTGGATGCTTGGAAAATCATTAGCGTTGTGGCAGTACTGAAGGATTTCATACTGGCTGAGCTTACACTGAAATTTCCTGTATATATCCAAAACGCTGCAAAAGAATGTAGGTGCATATGAGAGTCAGCCTCCAAAAGCTTCTAAGTCAGCATTTTTGCACATGGATTTTGGAGATTTCCACTCCCCGCCCCCCCTCCCCCCCAAGGTTAATTTAAGAGTATTTCAGCTACATTCTCTTGGACTGGAAATGCTTTATTTCTATGCACCTCAGTTAAAGGTGCCCTTTACCTTAACAGTTTTTGTCTCACTTCCTTAAACGCCATTATGAGTGATTTTTGTACCTACCTACAGAACTGCTAAATCACTGTATGAGTTTGAGAAATCAAATCCTCAAATGCAGACACTTGCCCAAATTCTGGAACTTCAGTTTTCTCTCAGCAGAACCCTGCAGCAGGATTTGCTGTCAGTAAAAGGAAAGACAATTGGACCTGGTTTGGGCTCAGCTCACTAAAGGAAGGATCTAGATCTGGAAATAAAATTTGATTTTTATTCTTTTTCTGAGCTAAAAGTTTAGGGTTATTTGGATTCAAAGGTCTTGGTTTGTCTGTTCCCAGGCATTGTAAATAATATTAGCATCTCTGTTTGGATGCTTCCCCAGAGGCCACTGATACCCTCAAAAGGAGTATTAGCATACGCAGCAGTTGTTATTTTGGCAGCAGTTGATGGTCAGCAAGCAAGGTTTACTTGTGCTTAAAATGTGAAGTTTATGTTTGGGATTTTGGAAGGGTCTAAAAGAGTTAGCCAATATATGAAATTTGATGACAATTTCATCAATGTGCCAGTGCTCCTTATGCTTCTTTGAAAGTCCAGGTTAGTTTCTGGCCGCCTGGGACTCCTGAATCAGTGTGAGAAACCAGACAGAGCTGCTGATACGACTTGCACAGAAACCCATGTTGAGGAAATATGTGGAATCAATACATTGCATAGTTTCCTTGGCCGGCCCCCTTCTGTGGCTATGTTGCCCACTTTTCAGGAAGCAAAAAAAGCTGGAGCACATTTCTACTTGATACTGAGCATATGCTGGCATGGTTGGAAATGTTTTTATATCTATGATGTTAAATAAAGATGCTCACTTGAGCATTTTGTTTTGGCTGAGTCTGCCCTTTCAAGATGCCATGTGTAACCTCTCTGTGAATTACTAAACTAAAGGATTGCCTAATGTGAAAGAGAAATTCCACAAATATGAAACCCTTGGAATGTTTTTTACATCAGCCATTTCCTTTTTCACTTGCAGCGTGTATGGATTGTGAGCATGATGTGGTATGTGATAACCAATGCATGCAGGAGACTATTAATCTTCTTGTTACAGTGCTGTGTTAATGTAAGATTTGGGAGAGCACTGGAAGTCTCTTCAAACACTGTCAGCTTGTAGTACTTATCTGCCTATAAGGATCCTTTATATGCACTCACAAGCTTGAATCTACTTCCTACATGTGTCAGCATGTTCACCCTTTCCTTATACTCTTTGGGTAGTCAGCCAGCTCATGGATCTTGATAATCTTTATTGATATATTCCCATTATTGGGAAGGGGGTTCATATTGTCCTGTGTGTGCTCAAGGTAAAGAATATGATGGAAACAATTAGGTCTGACTGACCAGCTATGGGATTTAAAAGCCTGAGGGTATGTGTTACACTTTTAGATATGTTGGGTTTGAGTTTGTTAATTTATAGACCAAGATTTCATTCTCCAACAACTTGCCAGACAGTGAAGCTTGCAGGATAAAGATTTGTTATACTGCGGTTTAAGTAAGCACTTAGCCGAAAAGGAGAGAACTCTGAAAGGCAAAAACATTCTAAGAGAAGTGATTTATTAAACTTTTTATTTCCACTGTCTTTGCAATTATAAGCTATCACATTGTATACAGTTTTTTCCCTACAATGCTAATATTCCCTCTGGTATATGTAGGTATGTTTTTTTTCCTACGGTGTTTAAAGATTGAAGTTTTTAGCAGTTTAATCCAAACCAAAGCATCTTCATCATGGGACTTGCCTTTAATTCTCTCTTAGATGCTTTTTTCCCTGTATGCCAAATTAGATATCATTCTGAAGGCATGCATTCTTAATTAACATTTTTTTAATCAATGACTGGATTCTCAGGAGGATTTTTTTTCTATGCATCATTATTTTTTTCTTTCCACAGCAACTTCACAAGCAGATTAAATAAACAGAAAGAAACACTTTGTGGATTTTTCTTGTGACAGCCTGCAAACCTGTGAACTTTTATATTTATTTTTAACTTGAAGCTGCTAATTGTAGAACTGTATAATTAATGCATTATCCATGACAACAAGGTTACATGGTTTGTGTTTAGCAAACAGGCTTTTTCTGGAGGGTGGAAAAAATACATAGTGAAAACTTACAGAAACACTAAGCTGTTTTTCACCACTCTGCATGACAGCCAGTCTCTCAGCCATCATTAGAGCTGTGTGCCTAATCAGACTCTGAAAAGGTACCCTGAAAATTGTCTGGAGCCCTGGTATCATCATCTGAGTCCACAACTTGAACCTTGCGGTTTAGCCTTCCAAGATACACCATTACAGCCAGATATTCTCAAAACTGGAATGTTTCCTCTGCTAATTGACACATTCCTACTTAGATTTGGTAGGACATGATGATTTGTAACATGACTCAAGAATTTACTTCTTAATGGGTAATTGCCTCAACTTTCCCAAATCTTTCTGTTCATCAGCCTCCTTTCTTTACTGTCTGTGTACTGCTCTTTCAGCATTTGTAATCTTTTTTTTATTAGCTAGACATCCTTCTGATTATTTCACATGTTTTTCACTGGTTTGAGAATTTCTTTGCTCCCTGACCTTTTCATAAATCAAGTATGCATTGGCATGTGCTGGAAATGATGGAATGATTTCCTTATAGCTTGCAGCAAATGATGTTGAATCAATGCCAACTTTGTTATTGCTGTTGTAGAAACATTTTTAACAAATTGGATGATGCTTTCTGTATTCAGAAATTAAATGCAGTATGTCTAGGGACTTTTCTGTGAACTGAATGCTTGGTAGCCCCAGAAGTAGTGTGACCTCTTCCATTATGGAAATTAGAAGCTGGCTCATGACTTACACAGATCTTAATGCATCTCTCAGCTCAACAAAATGGTTGTAAACGCCATAGATTTGACTGAACTGGTCTTTCTGGCACCTTCTGTTCATGTCATTTTGCCCCCTCACTCCTGATCATTTTATTCTCTTGATTTTAAGATTTTAGTGAAAGGAAAATCATACTGCAATTCTTGGATGAGTTTTGCAGTTATTGCAATTATCATTATACAGTTATTGATGTCTGAGAGTTTCTTGGTGATACTGTTACATCACTGTTCCACAGTAAAATACCTGCAGGAAAACAATTCTGCTCCCAGGCAAAGTTTTCACTGGGTTTGCTCTTCCCATTCTTCTGTGAAACTGCTGGAAACTCTACAGGTGGCTTTAAGAGCGGTGAGATTTTTGTCTTGTCCTAACAGTTTTCTAATGCTTAATTTGATCAGCTTTTACCAGAATGACTTATGTGGTGCGCCGATCTACACGTCTTTGTTCATCAGCAGTTAGAACGTGTGCAGGGAGCCACTGAGTAGCACTGTGGGAGAAGGGAAAGCTTGCTCTACTCTCTTCCTATAATTGTATGTCTATGATTCATTGCCTTTGAGAACTCTCTTATCACAACATCGACTCATTAGTGGTTTAATACAGGATAAGCTTATTAGAGATAATCTGTTTACTGAATGTCCTTACCACAGAGCAATCTAGTTAACAGCATCTTTTGAAGCTTTGACTTCTGGATATATCTTTTAAACTGATCCCTGATTATTTATCTGTATCTGTATCTTCAGATCCCTTTTTTTAGACTTGTATCTGCTTTGGCATAAAATTACAGTGTCTGGTGAATACCCTGATAACTAAATACTCTTGTGGGGAAATAAGGCAAACCAACACCAATTTATAATGAGCTAGTCAGGGCAAATAATTCATTCTGTTCATCATTGCTTAGATTTAAAAATAATTTTCACTTATGAGGGTAAGACTTTTCTAAAGAGTTATCTTCCACCAAATGTTGCCATAATCTCAGCAGTGCTCATCAGGCAGCAGTTTTGATGTCCAGATGTTTCCCGTCCAACATGCTGGCCTCCTTGAAAATCTGGACCACTGCTTAAGATGTACATAAGAGGAAATGGAACCTGGCAATTCATCCTCAAATGGCTAGGTATCATTGGAAAATACTTACAAGCCATTGTATTAAAAAAGATGAGATGAGGAAAGAGCATTACAAAAGAAAAGCTGAAGAAGAAAAGATGAAAGCTGTGAGAAATGTAATATAGTGAGCCTGTTTTATCTTTGGATCTTTCTGACCATTGGAAACTGCTCAATGCAGTTCTGCCTTGATAGTTCAAAACACTCTACATGTCTATCGTGACCCAATAGCAGCTCCACTGGTTACTGAAGAAGGCAATATTAATGTGAACAGCGCATGGAGCCTTTGTATTTCCTCTTTTCTCATGGCAGTTTAGATGAATTTAAACCAGAACTCCAAATTGTCAAGCAGCCTTTTCCCTTCATAGGAAAGAGAATCTCAGACTTACCAGTAAAAACAATGTTTGAGTGTCTTAAGAAATTCTGTTTTCTACTAAAAGCTGCAAGTTTGAGGCATATAGATAATTGATGACAGTTTTCCTCTGATAAAGTTTTAAAGTGAATGTGACTCTCTGTTTTAAAAACTGTATTTTTCACTCTGTACTTCTTGCTTAACTGATCCTTTTGCTGTTGATGAATCCTGGATGCCAAGGATCTAACTAACCTGTCTGAAGCCTCCTGAGGCAATAACAGATTTATATGCTACACTTAGACTAATTTTGCTTCAGTGATTACTGTATCTGGTCAGGTCTTAGCAAGTGATAAGCAATGAAACTGCTGTACTTGGAGGGTATTGCATCTCATGCAAAGCATACTAGATAATGCAAACTTGAATAATGTCTTGTAGGCAAAATCTAGCACCTTGTCAAATAGAATTTTTATTTTGGATGTTCCTTAATCCCCTTTTTCTTGGCATTTTGAGCTGCATTCACAAAAGCAGGTACAAGAGAGATTAGGCTGGAGCTGATACATGTGTACTGATGTGGTATTAATACAGAGTGTGTTCAAAAAATGAACAGTAAGATCTTTCAATAGGAGCAACTTATTTTGTAACATCGTAGGCAAATTCCACAAAGTTCGTTGTTTGTAATGGAAAATATAGTTGTTACAAGGGGTGCTGAAACTTTTGTGTACATCAAGAGAAAAGAAAATAAACATTTCCTTGCCAATGTTTTTAGAAATATAGTACCCATTCTTGCTGATGTGGACTGAATATTGCTACCCCAGTTAGAATATGGTTGTTACGTGCTGCAGGAAAGTGGAGAAGCATTTCTTTGCAGGCACTTTAAAGCTACTATTGAATTTCTGTAAGTCCAGAGAAATCTAGTACCTCCAGCCTGTAAGACAAGCTTCTCTATTTGGCCTCATTAATGTTTAGTCTGTTTTTTCTTGGCAAAAGCACTTCAGTGACGGTCTCCACCAGATTGACACTAAAGTGTTTTCTTTACTTGCCATCTGTCTGGACTGATTGGAAAAAGTAAAGTGGGGCTTGTTTAGAAAAATATATAAGCAGTTCATTTGGCACAAAGTTTGTTATAGATGTATGAAAAGCAGCTGGGTCCAGCTCAGGAGGTTAAAAAAAAAGTTTTATTACAGAGAGATGACTTTTCATGTACAAGTTCATGCACTAGATGTGTTCTTCCATTTCACTTGCAAGAAGTGACTAAATAGATTAGTTATGGCATTTAATTAATTTTATTTGTGTTTTCCCAGGCCACTTATAAGTGTGAATAGGGATCTGATTTTTCAAATGTTGCCAGTAGGTTGTAAGTACAACATTTAAAAGTAGCAGAATAGGGCTCAAAGCTTCTTAAATGCTTTCTTCCACCTTAATTCAGCAAAACACTTAAACACATGAAGGTTCAGTGTTTTACTGGTTTGATTCTGGTTTTATACATGTTTTTCTGACAGGCCTGCAGCTTTGTGGCTCTTTTTTTTTTTAACATTGTGAAAGTTTTGCTAAAGACAGCTTAGAATAGTAATGAAATCCTGTTCATATTAATGCTTTCTCCAAATATGTTTGTGTGCATTTGTATGAGTACACATTTGTAGAGAGAGCATAAGCATGCTCACATGATGCTTTTTTTTGATCTGTGTGAATTGCTTATCTTCACCCTTATTAGTATTCAAAATATATTAAGGTTAGAGGTCAGAGTCTGTGTTTAAACTAGCTATGTTTGGCCCAGTCTTTTTTCCCCTTCTACTTTGAACTATCCACAGTTGCCTTTTGCTGTGTTTTTACTATGAGACTAACTCTCTGCCTATATTGGCTGAACCTTTGCCTGGTGAGTGTGAAGCTGAGCAAAAGCCATTTTACTATGGTTTTTGAAAATAGAGGGAGGCCTTCTGAAGCACATTAATCCCTGGTGGGAATTGTCTGCTGTTTGTATTGTAATGCTTCTGCTTGATCACAACTCTCTAATTATTGTTTCTTGCAAAAATAAATCAGTTTTAGGAGGCAAAATTTTTTTCAGGCTCTCAGGTAGGAGGGGTCAGATCTCAGCCTTCTATATTTCCGTTTATGGGGTCTGTGTCTTTGTTATTTATAGCTTAGTGTACATAATCATCACAGAAGGATTATCAAAAGGAAAATTTATTTCATAGAATCATAGGATAATAAAATACCAGGTTGGAGGGGACCTCAAGGATCATCTGGTCCAACCTTTCTTGGCAAAAACATGGTCTAGACAAGATGGCCCCGCACCCTGTCCAGCTGAATCTTAAAAGTGTCCAATGTTGGGGAATCCACCACTTCCCTGGGGAGATTATTCCAAAGGCTGATTGTTCTTTTTGTGAAAAATTTCCCTCAGGTTAAAATTCTAATGTTGCATCAGAGCTAAAGGCTAGTCCAGTTTCTGATTCCAGAAACTGAAGAAACTGAGTTATTCCCTGCTGAACCACAATTTTACTTTGTGTTTCATAATCATAGAGAAACATAACTGTAACCATCTGAATGTGTTTTTAAATTTCAGAGCCTCTGAAATTTCATGTTTACATATACACTTGTTAACATCTTTAACTTAACTGGGAATATTTTGCACTGTTCTAATGTTTTTCTCTTCTGAGATTCCATTTTTGGAAGCACTACTCATGTTGAGTGCTAATTCCTTACTTAAATATGTACTGCTCAGGCCTCATGGATTAGATCTCATCTATTACTGGATGAGAATTTTCCATGGTTGTGCATGTTTAACATTGCTTCTGTAACCTCTTCTAAGAGATGGAGATTGAAGACTGAGCATGGACTACGTAGCTATCTTTGGTCTTCTGAATTTGAAAGTATAGAGTGGTAAGGTGAAGTTCAGCAGTCCCCTTCTGATAAGCAGACTGTGGCAGCAAATGATGCACCTGGAAATCATTTATGAATAGGTGAGTGTTTTCCTTCATGAATTCAGATACTCAACTGTGTTAAACACTATCAGGCAGCAAGCTAGAGACATCCGTCTATGAATTACTGGCCTAGGTTGTACCTGCCTCTCCTCCGTGGCTGGATTTGCAGGTGGGATTTTTGCAAGTGCAAATTCTGTTGTCCAAAACCAGATGCAGCTGTTTTGAAACTTGCCAATGTATTGATTTTTTTTTTTCTCTTGAGACTTTGATTAATGTATAATTATTTTTGCCATTGTGTTTATTTTGCAGCATCTGTTCTACATGACGTGTTTACTTTGTCTCATCTTGTCTCTGTGGCATGTTCACACTCAGTATTTTTCAAATATTGCCTGCTGGGTTAGGTAATTCATGTTTTTCCTGGACCTTATTAGCTCAATTTACTGCTTTCACTACTGTTTGTTTTCAGTTCTAAGTAGAGGTTTATTCTTCCCTTCTTTGTTAAAATTATTACTTTTGGGACATAATGTTTTTACAGATGAGTCAGTTAACTTTTGTAGATGGAAAGGCTGATTTTCATTGAAATTTTATGTGTCCATATCGCACTGGATTTGTGTTATACTTGTTTTTCTGCTGTTGTAGTTCTACTAATGACAGTAGAAATATATTCATATAAAATTTATAAAACAGTCCTTCAATATTGACACATATTAAGATAATACAGTATTTTTAATATATATAGTAGGACAGGAAGGTGTATTTAGAACACTGATGGTCTGTTCTGTAGGCCAAGACCCCCCATGATACAAACTGGTATAGGTCCAGCAAAGTTACTCTGATTTACCAATTCAAAAGATCTTGCTACTGTACTTTCATATTTGTAAATCTAACTAGTTTCACAGAAGAATTTGGAGAAATATGCACCTCATTCACTTAATGTTACTGGTCACTGAACAGTAATAATATTGCTGCTTCTTTAGACAAGCTATTGATTGATACCAGTATTTTTTTTTTGTGCATTGATAAACTAGATTTAACTACACATAGGGGACCAGATTCTTTACAATAGCAAGAATACCAAGAAAACACAAAACATACCAAACTAGATAAATACAAAGGACATGATTGATTAGAGGGGTAATCATGTGTGCTTTCATTTCAGAGCAGAGACAAATGAGTTTTTTCCTACATATTCCTTTGAAGAAAGAACTCAGTCTCTCATTGAATATCTACCAAAAGGAGAGGGGTATTCTTCATGGTTTTCCTCCCCTTTGTATAAATAATTTGGTATAAAGTTATGGGTTAATATTTTTCATAGACATAGTGTGGGCAGAGGTGTTACAATTGTTCATCCTAGTGGGCTGCTATTCAGTTTCAGGCTACTCAACAACAATGTTGAATTAATCTTGAAAGTCCTTTTGGTACGGATGACAATTTTTGTTAAGTTTTCACATGGTGGTTTATGAAATGAACAGAAATACTAGTATGAGAGCAAGAGATGTTGTCCAGTTCATCCTTATAATTGTGTACTTCTGCAAAATTAAGCCTAGTCTTACAGGATGCAGTAAAAAGATAGGAAAATAATACAGGAAAAGGAGTCATTATCATGAGGTTAAGGAGACTGTATTGAGGACTTGGTTCTGACTTAGCTCTCATCATAAGGTATTAGATGATTCACTTTCAGTAATGATAGGAAATAACCTGTAGATGAACTTAGATTACATGTACTGTCTGTTTTAACTCACAAAGAGGTACAAGGCCTGTCAGCAAGGAGATGAGGTATGGTTTTGCCAGGTTTTCCTTATACCCCTCTAATCAAACAATCATAGGCTTAAAAAAGATCGGCTGAGGCTGAACCAAAACAATTTGGGAGGCTGATGCAGTGAGGAAGAATTCTCTTTTCTGATATACTTTCTCAAGCACAGGGCCATCTCCTTTGGGTGGTAAACCCATTCACAATTAGTCAGTTCTGGCATAGACTACTTGGTTCCTGAAAAACATTTTGGTACCTCTGTTCAGCTGTGAATGGCCAGGAGCAGGAACTCAAGAAGACGACTGGAGGTAGTCGATGGTATGTCCCTGTGCCTCTACCTCGTAAGAGTCATCTCTGTAAAACTAGTTTCTGTTCTAGCTTTTTAGCCCTGGAAAATAGAGAGTGGCGAAATCTCCCTTTGGCTTGCGGAAAGTTGTTCTGGTTTTCTTCCCATGCAGGTTTGAAAATCCAGCTGCAATTTCTTGCAATTCATCCAAGTCCTGCTGTGTAATTTGGGTCATGACAAAAAACTGCAGCTGGTTTTGGGTGCTGATGCCGAGGTGGTTAGTAGACATACTGTCTGTAGGAAGTGATGAATGAGCAGGGATGGGTGCTGCAAACTCAGTACAACATTTAGCTCGGGATTTAAGTTCTGGTGAGTGTTGTGGTTACTGGAACTGTTTAGTGGCTAGGGAAACTAAATGATGCTTCTCCTCTAAACTACTCTGTCAGTATCATACCAACATAGCATAGGGGTGCTGAGATTTGCACCAAGAATGCTTCCAAACAAGGTACTTTAGTCACACCCCAGCTACCACTTACATCAGTGCTCATGTGCTGGATGGAGAGCAAGGGAGCAGTCCATCATATAATTTGACAGATTTCCATTCTCCTGTTCACTTCCCAGCCAAACCTGGAATGTCAGCACCACCCTACAGACCTTTAACAGACCTTTGTCACAAATTCTTCCTTGAGTTTGACAAGTGTTTTGCTTCCTCCTCATCAAGTAAGCAGGAGGAAATTTTTAATTTCTTCAGTATTTGAACTGTATACGTGGTACATAAGCTGATGGTTTTAGGGCTCAAGGCATTTTGCAGGGAACTTTTTCGCATGGTACTCTTCTCCTCTCAATTTTTTGCTTGTCCCAGGGTTGAAATCTGAGACTTAAAAGAAAGACTAAGAGGAAAAAAAAAAAAAGAAGCCACATTGCCATAAACACATTTGATAGATAGGGAAACAAAGGCACAGGAGACCACACAGTAGTTTAATGGCAGAGCCAGGAGTAGCTTCAGATAATCCTGAGAACACACTATCTCCCTCTTCAGTTCCTAAGCTGATTCAAGCTCCTTCTCTGTCCCGGAGTGAGATTTCCACGTACAGAGCTTCTGAGAATCACCACGCTGGGGATTGCTGTTTACTCCAAAGTCTTTTATTTGCACATTGAAGTACTTAACTGAGGAGCTTTTCATTTTCCAGTTGCATTCACAGGAGGCTTGATGGTAATAGAGCTGTCTTCTGGTCTCTGCCAAGTTTATTTTCCAAAAGAAATATCTGAATGAGGAAACAATGACTAAAGAGGGGATATGTGAACTGTTTAGCATACTGCAAGGGTCCAAATGTTAAGAAAAGAGAGGATTTTTAGGATGTCTGAAGGGTGTATTATTAGGAATAAAGGCATGAAATTGAGCAAAAGAAAATTTAGGCTATCAGGAAACATTACCTCATATGGTGTAGAACTACCACCTGAGGGAGCTGGTGGAGGTCTCATGGCTTGAATGGTCTCAAAGGGCAGAAGAGTTTTGGAAACAACTCTCCATTGGCATGGGACGCACTGTATAACCAAAGAGGTATTTTCCATCTCCCCACTTCTTGTAACTGATTCTGTGTTCAACATCAAATTCACATGTTAGTTGTCAGGCTTAAACAACGCCTACAAAATCAGGCATAATTGCAAGGCCATTTGAGAAAAGAGGAAAAATGTTTTAAAATTGGGAGTCATTGGAAACTCTGAGGAGAGATTTGCCAGATTTGGAAGCAAATTGGTGAGATTCAGCCCAGTATTTCACACCTGCCTTCTGGAAGTCTCTATAACAGGTTGCTATGGGTAAGGCCCGAAGGCCTTAATTGCCCTGACAAGCCTCACCTGGGACACCTCCCAACACCTGCCCCTTGGGCCCAGGAGCCCTGTTTAAGCCCAGCCCAGGGGCTAAGCTTTCTCCCTGAGGAGTGCTGTTGCAGTACTGGTCTCTAGCTCTACTGTAGCCCTGCCTGGCCTGTCCCCACACTGGTGCCTGATGCTGGCGCTGCCCTGGCCCGGCCCGGCCCTGAGGAGCCCTGGCTGCTGCTGGTCCTTGTCTGTGTGCAGGTGAGTCTGAGGCTGCCCCTGCTGATCTTCCCTCCAGGAAATAACTTTCTTGTGAGGAGAACATTAAGGGCGAGTTAGCTTTAGCACTGACTTCATATCATACTTTAAGTTTAGAACATTGGTTTTGTTTTCTTGTAATTTATCTTGTCAGATCAATTCATGTCCATACACCAGAAGTGAACTTTAGGCCCAATTATTTGAATACTCAGAAAGAAAATCAGATACCTTACTGAGGAGAAGAAGAAACTTGTGTTGCCTGCCAAGTTTCAGGCTCAGAGAGTTAAAACGTCGGCCAACTGGGCCAAATTGCACCCTGTGATAAACTCTGTCCTTTCAAAGGGCCTTAAGACTTGCTAGTCTTAAGTTTTGTCTAGTTTGGTATGAAAGCAACTTGCAGCAGCTTGGAGTTAAGCTCTCACATGGACTCCTTTCCCTCTGTCTGATACTTATTACACATTGAGACTTTGAAGTTGTTGTTTTAATTGAACGATAAGCAGAGTGAAAACACTAAAGAGAAGACATGAATGTGCTTCCTTGTTTCCTAAAGAGCCTTATCCCAGTCATTAGTACTTTTAACAGTCATCTCTGGGACCAGTGGCAGTGTTAAAATGCACACAGGTTGTAATGTTTGAAGTAATCATGGTATAGTGCCTTGATCTAATTCAGGAATTTGAAAGCAGCTGTGAGTGATGGACAGGTATGCTGCAACCTGGGGGGGGGGGGGGGGGGGATGGAGGAGCATGTCTGTGAAAGCTGGTATGGAAAAGAGATGCTTTCAAAACCAGGCAGGAACTTTTCCATTGTTTTACAAGGTAGTGGTATCTCCTCTGTCACATTACACTAAAAGTAAGATCAGAGCATTGTACTGAAGGACTGGGCTTTCCCCCTTTGTGGGGGACTAGGGGAACACGCACCCCAGCTAACCCCTAAGCCTGAGTTTGAAGGATTCAGAAGCTATAGGTAGATAGTTAAATGTTCCCCACGGAGGTCATAACAGACTGGGCTGTGGGCAAGAACTGGAAAGTGCAATGTGGCTTTGGCCCTGAGGAGGAGGGATGCTGCCTGGGCAGACAAGTGTTCCTAGCAGTAGCACAGGCCTTGCTGTGAATGTGCACTTGTCACATAGCGCTGTGGTTTGGTCTCCAGCTTTTTTCCTCCATCTTACCTGCCACTTTTCTGGTGATTGTTACATGGTTTTTAAAATATTGCCTGTGAGAAAGGATCCCCACATCTTAAAAATAATATATATATATATAAAAAACCCAGATCTACTCCCTGGCCTTGCTCAAAGCCCACAATCTACCTCAAACACACAATGGAAAACCCAGTTGTTGCAAGTTAGCTGTGTGTGCTCTAATACTGAAAAGCTTCCTGAAGGCTTTCAGTGGTTTATTTAGAGTTGGAAAGAGCCAATGTGCTTTAGAAGCAGACACAATATTCTAAACTTAGCTAAGCATAATAGCCGTTGAATGTGCTGCTACAGTGACCCATGAAAAAAGGCAAAATGAATGCAAAGTACTTGTAAAATTTCAGTGAATCTACTTTTGGATACATTATATAAAACCAAGGTCAAATATTGGGAGTTGGCTGCTCTGCTTTGTTTATATAGCTCTGGTTTAAAACATGTTAGGCCACGTATCAACTCTATGGTCCTGTGCAAAAGAGGTGTAATGGTTTCTGTTCAGTCCCCAATGGACATTACTTCATTTAGCAAAACTGTAAGTGGAGCACATTTTGGCTGTTTCTGTATGAGACAGGTGGAGGGGGTGAGTTCTTTACCACAGCTTTTACTGTTAAGCAGGCTGAGTTCTTACCACAGATGGGAAGACCTGTCAGCTCCATTTAAGGGTGATGTTATAGGTTTAATGGGACAATTATGCTGCAGATGCCCACATCTTGGCTAATATCTGGGTCTATAGAAACATATGCTATATAGTTTTTTTGACTAATTGGAGACACAACTTTTCATTATTATTGGTAGAATAGGCTATAAATCTATTTAAATGTCTTAGCTTATATAAGTAAATACATAATTTTTTCTAATGGTGGTGGCAAAGGTGTTGAACCATATGTTGGGGTCTTTGTTTAGAAATTACAGTTGTGACTTGGTTAATTTAATAGCCTTACTCTGAAAGTCGTCAAAGTCAATTGGAAGATTCTCAGATTTCAATGCTATTTCCTGTCAAAGGTACCAGAACCTGTTCCTTGGCTATAATTTTACAAGGATTATAACAGTAAAGATGAAAGGAATCCTGTTGTTCTATCAAAGCAGTTACTACAAATTTTTGCGTCACGGGGAATCAAGGTGGCTTGCTTGGTCATTTGTTTTTGAGAAAGAAATATTTGAGAAATGCTACATTTGTATTTTATATAGCTTGTTGCGAATCTTGATTATATAATAATTTCAGACTACACCAATAACAAAAAGCTGATGGAATATACTGATAATTAGCAGTGGAGATGTTCACTGGCCACAGGGAGGTAGGAATAACAGTACTCTCAAGATGTAAGAGGAAACTTGAGAAATGGAATAAATTAAGAAAAGCATGACCTGATAATTTTTTGGGGGGAGGGGCAATGGGCTAAATGCATCATGCAAATAGACCACATGTATCTGCAATTCCTAGGAAATTAATGGAGTCTTACCAGGAAAAGGCCTGTCTAGTACAAATGCATTCGAAGTCTTTGAAAACAGAAGGGGTTTTTTTCCTGCTATCTTCACTATTTCTTCCATTGGTATCAGCATATCTGGAATTCCACATACTATTTGTTCAGTCCTCATTTCATCCTTTAATAACAGGGTCTGTCTTTCCAAAGATTAAGCCTATTTTTCCTTCTTCCTAAAAAGAAAAGCAAGAATGCTTGACAGCTCCTTTCTTTCTCTTTCCTCTGCTCACTATGCAGCAAATAATCAATCTTGGCTGAATGACATTTTAGAGGAATTGCAGTTGTAAATGTGCCAGTACTTAAGAAATGTGTAAAATGCCCCTTGCATTTGCATAGGTGGGAAATCAGAATTTACCTAAACATACATGTGGTTGGGGAAAGTGTAAAAATAAAACTGGTTTTGTAACAAGAAAATTACAAGGCAGCTTTTTGAAGAAATTGGGTGATTTAGCTGAAGAAAATTGCATGAATGGTCACTGTGAAGGCTTAAATGGGTGGCCTCCAAATAAGTCTGCAGAAGAGTGAGGGTGCCTAATTCTGGGCAGTGCTGAATGCCCTTGGCATCAGACCCCTTCTTGAAGAAGTTTCTCCTCATGCTTTCTTTAACTGCTGCTACAATATCAGACATAATGTACCAAATATAACTCCTCTTTTGCAGGTTGATCTGCAACTATTTTTCTCTTCCTTTCTCCTCAACTTTTTTTGTACAATGTATTTACCATTATTTCAATAATAATGTAATAACATACATCGATCCTTTAAACACATACAGTTAAATGCTTTTCCCAGTGGCATCTCAGCAGGCTTTGCAAACAGTGATCAATAACCTTCACAAAGCGTTCTCCATCACTCTTAGTTACACAGTTAGGGAACTGAAGGATACGGGTGTTGAAAGACTTGCCCAAGGTCACACAAAGAGTTGATAGCTGATTTTTTTTTTTTTTTTTTTTTTTTTAATCCCAGACTCCTATTTCCAACTTCAGACCACATGGCTTCCATACAAGCATGTTTATGTTTTGGGCAAGGTATAGGGAACGGTCTTGCCGCAGTGACTTTCTGGGTCAGTGACTATTCCTTTATAAATTGTAAGCTTTCCAAAGCCAAATGTCTGAAAAGTACAAACATGAGGGATACTTCAGGAGTGTGAAAGCTGATGTAGTGAGGATGTAGATTTCTCACCAGGGGAAACCACTGATGTGTTCCAACATCATTTGGTTTGCCACCAACCAACAAGCTAGCGATGGTGGCACTGACTTGCAGTCAGTCTGTGCAAGGTATTTGTTAATGTTGCTACAACAGATATTCATTATAAACTACAGTTACCCACAGTTTACTGTGTTTATACAACCATTTAGTGGTTATTTATTAAAAATAAAATTTATGTATGGTTATTGGAATTATATTTTGGCAGGGAAGTGACCTTGGCAGAAATATGTCTGAATCAACACTCAGCTAGCAGTCACTCTTTATGTTGTCATATAAAACCTTGTTAAATAATATTTTGTTTCTATCTTCAATTGCTGTTATATAAGGCCAGTAATGAAAATCTCCCAAAGGATTGGTAAATGGAGTGAGTTTTTCTGTATGTTTTCTCCATAAAATAACAAACTAAGCCAATGAGTGTCAACATTATTGCCTAGTTGAAGTGCTTGCTATAAACTTTGATAGTAAATTGTTTACTTTTAGATTTTTGCAGGTATAAAAGTTCTCTACATTTAAATACAATTTGAATGGCTTTTTGAGAACTAAGGATAATTCACATTCAGAAAGCACTTAACTTTCATTTCAGAGGGACTAGTCACATGCTTAGAGATAAGTGGTTGGTTGAATTGTTTAATGCTCAGAAAAGATACTAAAATAAAACCAGGGAGAAACCTTGGATTCAGACAGGGAAACAGTGCCAAAACTGATTGTACTTGTGATATTTTAAAAAGACACCTTAATGTCAATGTACAATGTCATCGCCTTTTACTAATTTGCATTCACTTGATGTCACTTCAATATAGCTGCAATCTCACAGTCTTTTCCCTCAGTTTTTGTGATTTTTTTTTCTTTTGAGCCTTTAAAATAAAATCTTTGCATGAAAACCACTGGACTGAAAGCTGCTATGTAAAACTAAGAAAGAATAGAGGTGGTATGCATGGTAGAGCATAATTAAATATACTGATATAGTTTAATGTGGTAGTAAATGTATAGTAAAAAGCAGTTTCTATTTTGGTAATAGAACAGACAATATTAGTAGAAACTATCCTGCTCCTCCTAAGTTAGAATAAAGTGTAACTTGTTTTGAAGGAGCTTTTGGGAGTATGAAGCACTGCCTCTGCATTAGCAGCGAAATGGTTGTTAGTATTTATTGCATAGGGGAGAGGAGGAGGCATGTTCTGATACAAGGTATTGGAGGCATATTCTGATACAGTCCATCTCCATAGACATTATCGATATGATCAGAGGGGTGCACTTGTGCTTCTAGAGGCAAAGGCATATGTTACACTGACAGAAGGAAATATCTCATCAGCTTGTGGACTGCTAAAAGTAGGAGTGGTGGAGAGAATTATCTCTTCTTTGTGGGTGTTGACCGTGATGACAGGAAAGGGACAGCAGAGGTGCAGCAGTGTAGCTGCACTGGCAGTCTGCAGGACTGTGGGTAGCATCTAGGTAGGCCACTCATAAACAGTTCTGTTTGTACAGTTGATAAGGTGAAGAACAGACAAGAAGGGGTCTGTACCACTGCTAGCAACTCAAAGACAAATGAGGATAAAGACTGTCCTCAAACACTGTACTAAACCAGGGGATATCTCATTCTGGGGCACACCTGAAGCTGTCTCTCTTCACTGAAGTAAATAACTGTTCTGTCTCTGAGTCAGGAAAATCCACCATAGAGCTTTGGTTGTCAGGGTAATGTAAAAGAAACCAGCCCTTGGCTTCCAGAACAAAAGGAGTGCAGTCCTTAGCTGCCAGGGGACAAACAAATAAATAAAGGAAAACCTCAGGCCCTTGCTTTGGGGTAAAACCAAAGGAGCTGTCTTTGCTCTGGGCTCTCTGTGGTAGTCACCATTTGAGAAAGTTAGACTTCACCCACAGTTACCACATGGCAATAGCTATTTTCCCCATGCTTACAGCAATATCCCAGTCTGCCAGGTGGGAACCGTGGCTACATGATGACTTCTGAATTGTGACCAGCACTGGTGTGCGTGCCTCAGCCCAGCAGTAGCTGTGGCCCTTGCTGACCGTTCAGTGTTAGGAGGCCAGGGCAGGTGTACATTCAGTTCCTCTCTTCTAGGAAAAAAAAAAAGGACAATGAAAGAGTGTCTTAATCGTGTTTCTTTTTTCTGAGAGACTATATCTGGCTTTTGCAGGGCTCTGTGTATTTTTTGGACCTGTAGACCTCATGTACCTGAGTGGGCCAATAACACTAGTGTTCCCATGATCAATATGTTCTATCTCCTTTCTTTCTCTGAGCTGAGATACTCTTTCTGACAGCAGAACTGGGCTCATCTGGTAAACAGACCAGCTTGTGTAGTCCTAGCAGAGTGAATGGCTTTGGAAATGAATTTTGCCTCCTAGCTCCTGGCCCATCAGCACTCCCGATACCATCCTGATTGTGAGAGTGCTTGCTCAGGGGCTCTCCCATGAGACTGGTGATGTGGGCAGTGTATATGGAGGGTCTTGCTGCCTAGTCTCAAACTGTTGTAGCACCTGGCTGTGTGTTTGTTGTGAAAGCTGGCACTGTTAAGCGTGGTATTTAACCCTCCCACAGTGGCAGCGTGTCTACTCCTACCCCATCTTTTCTCTTTGCAGTAGAGAAACATCTTTGTCCCTGAGAACGACTGTGTGGGAGGCATTGTTGAGAGGTTCAGTGTGTGTGAGCAGCACTCCAGATCACTTCTGGTGTTCTCCCTTTCACAGCATTTTGGCTAGAATCCATTGTACTTGCAGTCCCTAATGCTCTATCAGAACCGATTGGGAAAACCTAGGGGCACTGCAATGTAAAGGAATAATCGATACAAGTAAAGGATGTAATGCAGTGAGGAGAAAGGCTTTACTTTGATAACTCTGAGAGTTGGAATTTGAAGCCTTTCAAAAAGCTATTACAAAATTACTATGACTTTTGTGTTTGTAGCTGTTTTTGTGATGTGTGTTTTCTCTCTGTACATCATCATCATCATATAATGTCATACAGTGTGTTTTTTAGATTTAATGAGAAAGCTACATGCTGTGCTATGAATAGTGAAGTGGCCTTTATCCACAGGCCATAAGGAGCCATCAAGTAAACGTTGCTCTTTGTAGCAAAACAAGGCATGCAGTTAGGAGTTTGAATTCTTAGCCACACTCCTCATTTGTTTGACTTTGAGCCTAAAAGAGCTAATATGGGAGAAGAACATATCAAATGAAATACTAGAAAAAAAGATGCAACAGAAAAAAGGTGCCATTTCATATGGCTACAGACATTGATTCCACTACACAGACACGGGGTGTGGTTTTTTGTTTGGTTTTTTTTTTGTCTGGGTGTTTATCTACCAGAGCCTAAACGCGCACTGCTCCCACACTTTCATAGCTTTTCTTTCTCTACTTTAGAGCAACTCGGAAGCTGAGTAAGCTGTATCCTGGAAAAACACATTGCAGGAAATGGTATTTACCCTTTGATCTTTAGATCCTTCCTCTGCTGTGATATACAGTAACTTGTTTTGTCTTTGCTCAGTGAACAGGCTTTTTTCATTTAGATTTATGGCAATGGCTCATTGCTGGTAGAGGAGGCTTTAGTGCCTTTTATGAAATATGGGAAGAAAGCATGTTTTCTACTTACCTTAAACTTTCCATACTATCTGGAGACTAAGGAATTTTTTGAGATACCTTGCAATCAAAGAAATATGTATTAATTGCATTGGATTGGGTGCCACTGTCCTGACTTTGAGGTGTCACTCCATGCACAGCCTCATCAAACTCAAAAGAAAGCTTTGTAGAGAAAGATGGCTAAATCAGAGTAAATGTTTGCAGCACTTATACCAGAATAGAATATTTAAGTAGTCAGTTGAATGCTTGGAGTGCAATGTAGTAACCAGTGGGGCTGTATATGCGCTTCCAGATCCATTCAGTTGTGAATTGTTTGCGTTGACATACCCAGGGATGCTATTCAGTATCAGCGAGGGGATCAGAGTCTGGGCTACATACATTACATGATGATAAAGGGGAAAAACTGGGACCAGTGTAGGGAGTTGATACAAGCCTCTAACACATGCCTGAAGCCTTTCTATTTAACTGTGAGAAAGAGGGGACCCCTTTACATGTCTCTACGTACATTTCATTGAATCCTTTTGGGGTTCTGGTAGAATAGGATTTGCTGTCTCTGCCTTTTCCCTGTGTTTCTTTAAGACTACCTGCCACTCTATGTTGGAGGCATGTATTGATTGTTGAGTGATGACCTCAGTCCTCCTCCTGGTAGTATCCAAATTCTATCCCAAACCATCTCCATGTCCCTTGGAACTGCCAGGCCAGTATGTTGAGGTTCTTAATTGTTGGCAGGAGGCATTACAGACACTACAGCTTTCTCACTATAATGTATATCATATACATGTTTCAAACACTAACCTATATGCGAGTGCCTCCCAGGCACTCAAGGAAGAAGGAAACTTCGACAGTAAAGTGGGAGTTGATAGCAGAAGCATAATATACTTTCAGTCTTTTTTTTCAACACTTACTAACATCTGTAAATACAATGTTTGTGGAGTAAGGAACAGGTAACAAATCAGTGACAATCTCTTTCCATAAATTTTCTGTTCTGATTGCTTTATTTGCTAGTCCTGATGATCTTTAATCTCCAAAATCTACAATCATGCAATTGCTGCTTTTTTTAATACCACTTATACTTGAATTTTTCTAAGAAAAAAAAGAAAGCATTTTTATACAGCTGTATGCTTTCATGAAGAATTAATGACTTGATAAATGTTAGAATGTTATTGTTTATGCAAATGCAGTCAGCTCCCTGAAAAGAAGGCCAGGTTGCATTAGTGTGTGCATGATTTAGTGCAAGACAAAGAAAATATTTCTTTTTGTAGGAAAACAAAGAGTAGGATCCATGGCATAAGCACCATAGAAAAATTCTCCTCTCTTGAAGAGAACTCCCTGCTACCTAATCATGCTTCTTTATCTTGGTAAGGAATTGCAAAGAACCAAGTGTAAGCAGTTGAGTGCAGTTTTCTGTAGCTGTTCATGGGTCTTTTAACAGATGTAATTTGTTAATTGATTAAAGATACTGAAATAACAGTAAAGGCTAAAAGAAATGGTGATGCTTTGTCTACTAAAGTTACTATTGTCTTCCAAGACTATGCTTGATAGTCACCATTTGCTTTGTGTGGAGAGCTCGAGAAGGCAAGAAGTAAGAGTTTTAGCCCTGAAATAGTAAAGCAGTATGTGCAGTGCTTTGTTGATTGTCTTTGGAAGAGCAGATAACAGAGCCTTTTCTTCCTTAGAGTTCAGGAGATGATTCTGAAATCCATATTTTCAGAAACCTCTTTGAGGAGTCATGCTAGAAACAAGTGTTATGATGACAGCCAATGATTACAAATGTATTCTTAATCTTAAGGTTATGTTTGTGAAAGCCTCCACCAGGCCCCCAATTTTTGGTTTAAGTTTTGTTTCTGTGGACTGCTAACTGGGGACATGGTTTGCAGTGTTCTGTACCCCACAAATTACTACCTATCACCAAGATCCAAATGTTGCCATTTTAGCTCTAAATGCTTAACTTTTGGGTAACGTGTGTAGTTTAACCTTCTGCACCCCAAAGTTAACATATTTCTAAATAAGGGCTGGCTCCAGGCTGCTCAAGGGTACCTCTTGCTTAGGGTATATCACCCTGAGAATAGAATTTTGCCTGAGGGTCAAATATGTCAATTCTGCCTGGCCCAGTGAAACCAGGGAAGAGATGCTGGCTGGGGGACAGGTGAAGAAATGGGAATGTAGGGGTGGGCGTCTTTGGCAAAATCTCTCAGGGCAGTAGCAGGAGGGTGAAAGTGGAAGCAGGCACAGGGCAATACCTTGGGCAGCATCTTTGCTTCTTATCACACAGCGGGGGAACTTGCTCAATCTTGACACCCCAGGGCAACCAGGAAAGATGGTGCTGTCTACTTTGTTGCTAGGGCTGGCCATAACTGGTGTTAGGAGATGCTGCCATGTCAGTCTGGGATTTGCACAGTTTTTATAGAGCCAGAATTGTGGTTATTCTAGCTTTACAATAATAATTATCCTATAATAAACTAAATTACTAAATGATTCTAGCATCAGTTATTGTAGTAATTAATTAGTCTAACTGGAGTGGATAATTCTGTGGTAGGTTATAGAAATGGAATATGTTGGCCTGCAGTCTTGTTCAGGCAAACCTATTTTGACTTTGACCTAGAGCAGGTTGTCAGCAGTTGACACTGAAATGTAACACAAAGCCCAAGCCAGCTGAAATATTCCTGATGACTTCAGCAGTCAGTGGATCCTGCTGAAGAGATCTGTGTCTACTTCCACTGAAGCCAGTGACAGAATTCCCATTGCATAGGAGAAAGCCAGAGTGGGCCTCCTGCAGGAATAATGCGTAAACAATAGACAATGTTAATTTATAGTCACATTTTTCTTATTTGACTATGTGAGAGTACACCTTCCTCTTCAGACAATACCAGTTATTGATGCTGCCTTGTTTACTTTTGGTTTGAAAATAAACAACATAAGAAACAGCTTGAGGAATCAAATATACATAGAAATGATGTTTCTAGAGAAGGCAGCAAAAAGTCTTGATTATGGAGAAGGTCAAGCAGCGGTGTGGTTGAAAAGAAAAGTCAAGCTTATGATTTTGAGGGGAGTGGTGGCAGGGCATGTGACTTCCCCCCCCATAGTCATGGTTAGCAATGTTGATATCTGTCAGATTTCCTATGGAGGTTTACAGAAGCTTTTATGTCAGAGTGGAGGATCAAGCTCCATTCAATGATGTAGAATGTTAAACTTTTAACTCATTTGAATACTAATAAATATCTTCATGGGTAGGAATTGGTGTGGGGGAATATACAGTTTTATGTATTTCCATGGCCATTATGATTTAAAAGATCACAGAGTAGAACAGTTTGCAGTAATCGGTTAGAGGGGAATCATAGGAGTTGTTTCTGCTTGCCATATTGAATTACCTGCAGTGTTTTGTAGTGTAGGCCCTGCTCAGGTCTCCTTACCCAGAATAATATTTTACTGAAATTAAATATTCTGTAGTTGATGTATGTCTAACAATAAATAATCACCAACAGCTTGAAGTATTTGCTGAGGTATAGCTGTGAAATGTCAAGATGTTATAAGTACACTTGCCAGAAATTATGCACGGAGAGTGTCTTAAATTCCTACTTCAGAGATAGGATCTGATTTTAAAAAAACAAGCACAAAAAAGCACCCTACCTCTTATGTCTTAACTTTTGTTTTCTCTGTGCTCTTTAGTTTCTCACATATGCTGCATCAAGATTAGTTTTGGGCTGTGCTTCCATCGTATCAAAGCTGGATGCCTAAAATCTACTGATCTGTGTCTCATAAACAGCATATTTATGGCTGAAATCCACCACTTTCTTTTCCTGAGGTGCCAGAAACTGTCCAGTCATACCAGGACTGAGTTTAGCACCAGCTAATTTTCCTGGCCGCTTGCTAATTTACTCCCATTATTAACTCTGTGCTAAAGCCCATACTGACATACTTCTACGGTTCTGCTTGATCATGCTGGATTAAACTAGTGCTATGATAGGCTGCCCTACAATGATACCATTGTAAGGACATAAACATGAAGAGTAGCTATATAGTTTCAGACTAAAGGTTCACCTCGCCTAGTTATTGTCTGCAGCAATGACCAGAAGTGAATGCCTAAAGAATTTACAAATAGGGCAAGTATGTAGGAATACTGCATCCAAACACTCTTGATAGCTTTTCAATAGAGACTTTCAAAGCAGAGGTGGCTTCTGTTATTTAGTAACCTTTCGGGGCTTCTCTTTCATTAACTTGTGCAGTCTCCCCTTAAACTTAAATAAACTTTGGTATCTGCAACATCTTTTGTCAGAAATTTACCTATACCATATAGTTCAGCTAGAAATTGTGTGATGTATCCATAATCTCTTCATCTTTGTGTAGAACCTACCACTTCTTTGTTTAACAGCCCTTAATTCTTATACTATGTGAGCCTTTTCCACTGCTATTTTACCATTTTTGAGTGTCTGTTGTACATATGTGTGTAAAATATCACATGGATATTTAAGATGTGGCTGTATCAGGTTGTGCTGTAGCGTATTGGCGTTCTTGTTCCTGTCTACTAACGCCTAACATTGTTGCAATTTACTAGGTAGGGAAGTCAAAGGATGCAGTTAGGACTCTTCCACTGCAGACTGCAGCATTTGGGGAGCAATACCATCCTTGGTTCACGCAAATTTGTTGAAGTACTAGCAGTCAGGCTACTCTGGCTTTGCAGCCATGAATGCTGACTGCAGAGCCGCTTCAGCTAGAGACTTTCTGGTACTCTGCTTCTTTATTTACCATTAACTCTGGCATCCCTGTGCCAGCCTGCAGTCCACAGTGTAGACATACTCTAATTGTATCCTATTCACAATACTGAGCAGAGACTGAATGGGGACTAGCTTTTTTGTGTGGGCGTCTTTTGTCATTGACAGGAGACTTCACTCCTGATTTGACACAGAACACTCAGCAGCTTGTAATAAAGCTACTGTGGTAAAACGGGTCCCACCTACATGTGCTACTCGTGGAAGCCATTACACTCTGAAGTGTCAAGGGCACTTTGGGCTCTCATGAGTCTTAATATGTGACTAATGTTTCTTTAAATGGGACAAATATCTCTGGGTATTAAGTCAATCCATGCCTAATATTACTTCATACATCTGGGAATGCTCACCTATGATTTATTTGCATAATAATTATAGTTCTCATTAATTATGTTCAGATGCATTCTATACATTCAGAAAGGTGTGCTGGGTTTCATCTTCCTGTTCAAGTACATCCTATTAGCAGATGGCAGCACTGGAAAGCAAAGACATTAAATGGAACACAAATGCAACTTAATTTGCCTAGGCATTATTTAGTCTCTTGATAGATGGTGGCCAGAGACTTTTCACTTTCCTGTTTAGGAGGGAAATTATGTTAATTTTTTAAATGATAGTACAAAAATTTGAAAGACTTATAATTGCTGAGTGAAAGTATCTGAAGTTCTGCCTGGTAGAAGCTAGAGTGATGTAATGTGAGAAAGGATCGTTTGTGGCTAAGCACAGTTGAAATAAGCTTGACCAAATTGGTTTTTTGTTGTTGTTGTGGGTTTTTTTTGTCATGTCTGAAAGTGAGGGAGAGTGTTACTCTGGCTGTAAATCATGGGGGAAGGCCAAGAAACCTATTGCTCGTGTCAAAACCAATTGTGTGTGTTATTGTAGCCACTCTATTGACAAAATAAATATGTATACATATATAATGGAGAATATGATTGTAAGTCTCAGCATCAGGAGAGCTATATCAAGAACTCCTCGGCATAACTTTGTTTTATTCAGTGCTTTGTGTTGCTGTTTGTGAGAATTTCTCACTAGCCTGGCTCCATTTTATTTTTTACATGCCTACTATTTTGAATCTAGCTGTAATCAATGTGAAAAGTATACAGTAATCAATAACCAAATAGCAATTCTGTGCTTCTGATGAAAGTTACTGTGATCAAAATGTCCACAGGCCAGTTTCTTCTTTGCATTCACAGGGTTTAATCCTGACTAATTCCCTCAAATCTGTTGGTGTATCTAAGTGCAGAATTTGACCCTCAGGCATTGTTTTTTGATTATTTGTTTTCTAATGGTTGAATTGAATGGCAATGGAGATGGGCTCAGAAGGGCAGATTCCACCGAAACACATCAAGCTGCACTGCAGTCCTTCAGAGTAATCACTTTTATAAATTTGCAAATCCGATTAAAAGAAGAGATGTGTTGAGTGCCATATCAGTCTTGCTTTTCCATGTTTAATTCCAGAATGAATGTGTAAATGCAGAATTAAGAACAGCAGAAGAATGGTCCCTGTATGTTGGAATTACTAGTTCGTGCCAGTCTACGCATTGGATATATGAAAATAACCAGGTAGTACCCAAGGATTTCTGGAAACTGTTTGAATTTCTCACTCCAGAAACATTTCCTATGAACAATTCACCCAGGGAAATTATGATTATTGTCGAGATGCTCCTAAACCCCCAGGAGTATTTCTATATGTTGATTAACTCCAAAATTGCTGATCTGGTGGGCTGGTCTGGATTGTTTTTCAGCTACTGAATGCCATTCGTATAGCAACCCCTGATGAGTTGCTTCATATGCTGCGTAGAAGGGTTACAGAAAATAAATACTGAATGCAAAGTGTAGTGAAATGGAAGATATTTTTGCAGTGTCTACTTAACGCACATTTGACTGTGTGCCCTTCCCGAAGCTCATCTGGTTGTATGGGCTTGAGCTGGGAACTCCATGAGAAAGGAAAGCTGTGGGGGAAATAAAAATCAGCAAAAATGTTATATATCGGGTGAAGAACAGCGAGTAACTGATTTATCTAGCATATCACAGCACTGAATATTTTGAATGTCATCTGAATTAGTCTCCTAGTCTTGAGCATTATGAGATCTGAAGGCATTTGTTTCTACAATATCAGAAGCACAAAGGTCAGTGTGAGTACACATCAACTTGAATGTGCAGTGAGCAGCATAACATGAGCTAAGTACTTTTATATGTAAATTGCTAGGGATAAGCTCACTTTGTCATGCTGTTTTCTAGGTGCAGTTCAGGTTGGCAGGATGTCTCCTTGGGTGGCTGTGAGACTGTGGTTGAGATTTGTACCTTCATTTTGTTCCCTTTAGGCTTGGGAAAGGGTGTGGGACAGCAATAAAGGGGCCACAGACACTTAAGGTCTGCTTGGGGAAGGATTTTTCTAGTGCTGGCAGTGTGAAATGACTATTTAAACATTCATAGGACAGCTTCATAGGAGACATAGGAGCATTTGTCTGAAAGATGTAGATTCAAATCTATTCAGGCAGTAGAGGTTGTTCCGCAGATGGGCTCAAGACTGACTAATGTGCAACGCCATGAAAAAGATAGTAAAGTAACAATATCACTGGCAATATGGCCAGATTTTTCCAAAAACTTGCTGAAAAAAAAAAAAATTCTCAAAAATCTGTTCCAATATGTGTCTGATATCTCTGAGACTAACGTCTATTTGAATTGAGTATTGAATTTAGTTTTCAACACTTAAACGCCCTATTAAGTAACTGTATAAAAGTAAAATCTTTAAAAAAAACCCCAAACAAATCTTCAGCCAAATTCCCACCAGCCCCCTCTCCTTCCTTTGCTGTGTGTTTTGGTTGAACTGTGACAAAGGAGTTCTCTCTTTGAAAAGTGGATGTCTGCAAGAGAACAGAATAAATATTAGTTACCATTTCTACATTGTTTTTGAGAGCTGGAAGGAATTGCTTTTCAAACTGCAGCAGATAAACATGGTAGAGATAACTGTTCCTTGGAGATGCAATGTAATGCAGAATACATGCAAACAGGTATTGCATAACATACTGTTATGGACTGGGTTTGCAGTTGGGGATTTTATGCCTTGCTAAACAATGGAAGATGCTATCGGTGCTCAGACTGCTGCAGTGTTCGTACAAGGTGCTTTTCTGCATTGGCTGCTTCACTAGACCGGCAGACGGAAGACTAACAAAGATTTCTTTAAATATATAGAGAGCTTCTATAATTGAAACTTCCCCCAGTTCATGTGCAGCCACTATATCATAGTAGCCTCTATGTAGGTCATTAAAAAAGAAGTTGTATATACAAATGATGTTTAATAAAACCTTTGTTGGCTCAAAGATGTGGTGCCAAAACAGTTGCTGCAGATATATTAGGTGACTGAAGCTGTAGTTAATTTACAGTATTATGTCCCTCTATTTCTCTGTGTGGCCTTGGAAACAAGCCCACTCCATTTAATGGGAGCCCTTGCTTATTTCTTCACTTTATTTCTACATATTCACTCAGATCTATTATGAAAGGGAAGGATTGAAAGTAACATAGACATTTAGTGAGATTAAATATAACATGGAATTTACTGATTAGGCCCCTGTAATTACAGTTTATGCAGGAAGAAGCACTCCCAGGAGATTTCTGCAGATAAGCAGCAGGAATGATGCTGCCTTTCTACTGCACTGCTGAAATGTGGCTTTCTGCAGATGCTTCTAGGTTTCAGATAAAGAATCTGGAGGCTGCTTGCCCTGCCTGCGCTGCCTGCTGTAGGGCAGCTCCAATGGGCACCTATCGTTTTGCCTGTGTATTAGCAGTTATTTTCATTGCTGCAGTTCCCATAGCTCCCCCCCCTTAGGGAAGGGCCCTGTTCTCATGGTAGGTAACAGGGTTCAATTTGAGATTTACCAAGGGACTATTTGGTGCCATAACTTATATGGAGTCGGTCTTGATTTTTACCACTTTGACAGAAGAATGACTCAGGTCAATTTAAAACATGTGAATCAATGCACATGTGCAGACCAGCTAATGTAATACTTTCATAGAAAATTACTGCCCTTGGTTTGTCCATTTCTCTCTGTAAATATGCATGACTGGTGCAAACTCTCTATTAAAAAAAAAATAAATCATTATTTTATGACTCATCACTACAGCATTCTGTATTGTCTATCAATGTAAGTAAATTGGATTTAAAATCACAAGATTTAAAAAGAAAGATGGAAGTCTTTACTTGCTTTCTGGTCTTTTAGACTTTATGGTACACTGGGGTCTGGAGATCACTAACTCTCTGGCCCTGAGAGTTAGACTTTCTTTAAAAGCATAAGAAAAAAAAAAAAAATCAATTGTGATTTCCACGCAGTCATACTGCTGGAAAAAACTTGGGCAGCTAAAACTAAATTAAAAAACCCCAAAACGCACTATGAAACTTGGGGATAGAATTGGGAAGATTGTCTGTACTGAATATTCGTTTCAGTATGAAAAGCCCGCATCTACCATCTGTAAAATGTGGGAATTTCACAAACTTAGATACAGTTAAAAGGAAACCAACTGTATCATCTCAGTAGTCTGTTTCTTCAGAAGCTTATGTCTGTTAGCATGGATGACACTTGCCCTGTGCAAGAAGGCCAGCAGACGGCAAATGTACCACTTGCAGCTCTTTTGAAGTCTCAGAGCTGGGCATCAATGGAATTCCAGAGGTGCCTTGTTCTCAGAGTATCCTTTGCACAAGACTGCATCTTGCTTCTGTCTCCTCATAGATAGCCTAATGTGTCTGTGGGGAAATGGTAGACTTCCTTGATGGAGGTACTGGTATTTAAGTATACCCCCATTAAAAAAAAGAGCCACCTTGCAATAAAATGTCCTATAAGGTGACTCATGGAAAGAAGGCACTTGCGCTCAGAGTTAAGGAGCGATTCGGCTCTTTCCCGAGACAGCAGCCTGCATGTAGCTGCTCAGCCCTTGGACTATGCATTAGTAAAGGTGAGGCTGGAAAAAAACATCTTGGCTAAGTTTATTACCCAAGAAGTGTGGTGTATCAATCTCACCTGGAGAAAGAGTCTTTAGTAATTTTTTTCTGTCTTATTGCTAAGAATGAAATCTGTTTGTGTAAAATTGGAGGCCTAAATGAAATCAGAGGTAAAATCCTACTTTTTTGTTTGCATACATTTTTCCATTGGTACATCTGCTGTGAAGTCAGTGGGGACTTACACTATAATAGAGACCTGCTTGCTAGTGGAGCAGGGGCTTCTCTGTGTAACCATCCTCACAGGGAGGGAGAGGAGGGAAATGGACAATCCGAAGTCATCATAGCTTCGCATAAGGTGTTAGAAAATGGAGCAAAGGGGATGGCTGTCTTAATTATTTTTTTAATTTCTTTAATTAAATTATAGTGAGGTGAGGTAATCTGTTGTTGTGATAAATCACATTTTGCTACTTAGTGTGCTAAGGAGCCAAAAGTGGGAAAGGTAAGAGTATTCCAGAACCTTTTTTTTCCTTGTCCTTAATCTCTAATTTTGATCTTTTTCTCACAAAGTTGTGACATCTGAAACAAAAAAAACCTAATTTTGTTTAGGTGTTTTACCTGATTCCTGTTAATCTTTCCCTGAATAAAAATTCTGTCTAAGGATCCTTTTTGCCATCTTTTTTTGAGACTTCTCTTAATTTGACAGAGACGGGCAACTCAAGCTACACTGGCCATGTTATGGCTGGTTGCTGAATCTCTCCCTGCCCCTCACCCAGTGAGCATTTTTCTTACTCTTCCATCACAAAAGTGGTTGCACCTTGCTGTTGCTCTGCAAGGAAGTACTTAACTTGTGAACTGATCTTTCTCTGAACCAAAGGGAAAACAGCTGAGCTTATTTAATTTTGAATGACCTGGCATATTGGGGGCAGAGGGCTTTAGCTTTATGCCTGTAAGTGCTGTTCATTTTGCAGCAGCATGCATGAGCTGGAAGCCTTGTCCGAAATCAATGCTCATGCAGCAGTAATTAGGCCATCCAGCTGTCCTGTAGTTGTGACTTCTCTTTCTCCCCAACCCCTCCTGGAAATTGAGAGTGAATACTCTTGTAATGGTTTGAATTTGCAAGGCTGATCTTTTGCTTAAGTGGTTAACAGTATATTCAGTTATTGGTAAGATCAGTGCAGTGTTTAGTTCAAATTTCTGGGCTATTAAAAACAGTCAGTTAGCTGTATGCTTGTGCTAAGCCTTGAAGCTGGAGTAGGAGTGTGTAACTTTGAGTTTTAGCTCCGTTCTTCCTGATGTTCTCCTCAGCTTTTCTGATGTGGAAGGAAAGTATTGGCATACAGAGCTTTTGTGTTGCTGCATCTCTGCCCACATGTTATTTTTGGAAAGTAAGAATCAAAAAACCTACAACCCCTCTTCTGGGTACGACTAGCATGTTCAGCTTCTGTTAAGAATGAGTTTTCAGTTATCTGAAAGGAGGGATGAATTTAAGAGGTTTTAAAGGAAGCTTCCAGTAATGTAGGAGATGTTAATATAATATGTCCATCTTTGTGAACATCTTTTATAGATCCATTTAATTAAGCTAGATCCATTCCTCTGAATGAAGACAGATTGCACTGATACTAGTGGATTGGGGTATGAGAAGCATGGAAAAGGAAGAAATGCTACTGATAGGTGTTTGAGGTATAATGTGAGAGGAAGCATGTGGGTCTTCTAATATCAGCCTGTTCTCACCTTCTCACCTGTTTGGATTCCCTGCATGTGCTAATGGGAGTGGAATCAATAACAGTTATGTTGATTTGTGCCTTAGTCCAAAAAAGGTAGATTTGTGGCAGCAGTCAGTGAGGGAACCCTCCTTGCAACCACTGTGCTGCGTTGGAAATGAAGAAGGCTTTTCTTTGTGATGTCTCCACTCTTCCAGAATGAGACAATGGAAAGGAAATTGTTGTGGCTGAGAAGAGACCAGCGCTTCTGCTTACTGCTTATTTTAATTAAACTTTGCTGCATACCCATGCTATGAACTAAAACAGAAGTTTTGAACTCGTGGCACCTCAATTCTTTTTCTTGAGGAATGTAGACGTGGAAAGTTACATTAGTCAGTGCATAGGTACATGGCATCTCAGCTGCAGTGCAGCCCTGTCTAGATCTCAGTTGCTAGTTTCTGTTCCAGGAAGTTTCTGTTCTAGTTATTTCCTTTTTTTTTCTTCCCTATTTTGTGCAGTTTTGTTCCAGGTATTTATCTTCTGATATTTCTGGGCAATACCAGGCTGGCACAGCAGTACCCTGGTTCTATTCAGTGTTTTTAAGCACAATAATTTAAGCCATTAAAAAACGGTCCATCTGCTCACTTTCTGTGTATCATATGCCATGTATTTGATGGCCTTTTCTCTTAAACTACCAGTCCTAAACTACCAGAAGTATTTGTTCTTCAGCACTAATCACACATTCATTGTGATTTACTCTTGTTCTTTTGATTAAATTACTGCAGTGAATTCTTTTGCTGGGGTTGAGGCTTTTACCTACTGCTCAGTTTAGTAAAGATTCAAGGGAGGTGAGGTAACTTACAGTGAGATGAAGTGATACTATTAAATGTGGCATTTCCAGCTTCTTAAAATCATCCCTAGTGTGATTTACAATCAAAACCCAAGGCCACTTTCTCTTTTTGATTGCTGATAGAAATTAATTTAGAACAGGAAAATCTTATTTACCAATTAGAATTAAGTTTTGGCAAACTTTTAAGTGATTTTGAGGGAATTCAAAACATGAATAAAGAGGAAAGAAGTCTGTGGAAGGCAAAAGTATGGTTGAAGGACAAGTTCAGGAATCTTGCATGAAAATTAATTTAAAATTTAAGTAGAGGAATCTTTCAAAAATATAATGAAAATTTTAAGTGCATTAAAAGAGTTTTATGTAAGAAAACCAAGAGAAGTATTTAGCATTTCAAAAGCCGATGAGATGAAAATTCTCTTTATAACAGCCAAGAGAGCTATAAGATAGAACTTGCAATACCATGCATGTCATGCTATTAAAATTAAAACCTTGCTGAGCACACATTGATCAAGTCACTTTAATACACCTGCAATAAATGACTGTCTGACTCTTACCAGACTACAGGTAGAAAGAGCGTGAAGTTAACTCTGAAATATACAGTCCAGTGAACCAAAATCCTTGGTGTTCCTGTGGATGAAAAGCTATTAGACATGAACACTACAGTAGCACTGTCTATCCACTAAAATTTGATGTTATTCCTGGGAGAGGAGGTATTGGATTAGATCTAAATGCCAGCAAACCAGCTATTTTGGCACTCTGATTTAATTCTTGGAAGTACTGAGTTTTGAAAGTGGTATTTGCAGAAATCTGTCTCATATCCCCCTTTCTGGTGGCAGTGCTACAGCAGGTGAAAACTATGTATTTCTATGCCATTCCTGGTAGTATCAGCTCTGGAGAATGAGGGATGAATCCAAGTTCAAACACTTGATTCCCATGAAATGGGTGGGCTTTTTTCTGTGATTTGCATGTGTCTTTAGCTGTTAAGTGTCTATACTAACAGCTCTAGGCTCTAGCTACATACAGTGTCTACAGTTCATCAGTGAGACCCTTCATTGATTTCTTTAGGTTATCCCAGAAATTAAACTGTATTCAAATTGAAAAATGTCATTCTAGGCTTTGGAGGTCCTTCCTGCAAGTCCTCTGTTTGGGTTTGGCTACAGAGCTGCTGGCAGGTGAGTGCAAGTGAGTTTCCATATGTGCAACACGCTCCCCAGCTCACTCGCTTTGTGTGCTATGGACAGCTAGCAGCAGCTCCAGGGCTACGTCTGGCCATGGTTTGGTTGTGTGGTAAGCTCGGATATGTGCCAGTGGTGTGAACAGCTCCCTGTGTGCCTGTCCAGTGTGGACAATTGAAGTCTGACTCTGGGGGCAAGGGAGCTGGGACCTGTTGAAGGTGCTTGTGATACTTTTTCCCTTGCTCCTTGATGGACAGTTTTGGCCTTTATTTCCTTAGAATTCTGCATCCTACTGCCAGGTGCCCTGACTGCCCTTTCTACTTGGGTTGCAAATTTTCCCTTTCCTTCTAAAAAGCTATCTCAGACTACTGTTATTTGGAAATTCCTTGGAAGGTAATGGTTTGTCAGCTAGGCATTTTGATTTTCTTTGGCAGGCTGCCATATAGGATACTAGCATGCATATATTGTATGACTTCAGATCTTCATCCATTGTGGGTTAATTTAAGAGCTTAAATGAGAAGCTTGAGTAAAGAGTCTCAATGAGTTAGGGTATTTCTGTAATGAATGGATAAAAGAATCGCCTCTGAACTGCCTTTGAGCCACTCGGTCTGCATCACTAGAGAAGGCTTTCCATTGACTGTTTAGGGTGACTAGCTAGATTGCTGACTTGGGTGCCTTAGATGCTATACACTGAACTAAAGACCTTCAGAGGCAGTAAAATGTGGAGTCATGGTGAATGTGGGTCATCCACCAGAGCAGCCAGTAAATTGGAAAGCCTACCAAAGCATTGAGAGGGAGTGTGGTGTTCATGCTAGGGAAACCTGTTATGATGAGAAAAAAAGGATTTTTTCTGCTGGGAAATGCAACCTTCTGTCAGGTATTTGAAAGATAAGGATATTTCTAGTGGATGTGCAGCTAGGATTCAGATGATATCCCATAGGGAAAGGTGTTTTATCTCAAGTCTTCCAGCAACAAAATATAAGCTATTTGCTTGCAGCAATAACAAAGAAAAGAAAAAATGTTTAGGCATATTCTGTTTGTTTTTTTTTTTTGTTTTTTTTTTGTTTTTTTTTTAAAAGCATGTTTGGTGAACTGTGCCTGCCAGTGACCCCTTGTTCATGGGACTGGAATCTGGCTGCGCCACTCCCCCTCTGTGTCTGACACTATGGCTGTGGAAAGAAGATCTTTAATTAAACATGGAATTTTTTAAAATCGGGCACTGAATGACTTTGAAATGTTGCCAATAATGACATTCTTAAGTAATATTCTTACTTCAGAGAGAATAAGTACTGGACTGCCAGCAGACACCTTCCTTTTCATTTTGCTGTGACTGGCAGAAGCTGTTTTAAATAGGTAGAATGCAGTCAGAAGCAGCACACTGCAATTTCTAAAATCCTTTTGGACCTGAATGGCATTCTGTTGATAAAAACCAAAACATCGTCTGTATATGGACTTGCCTGTGGCATTTCAGGTAGCTATAATCTTGCTTCTGTTGGCATCTGTTTTGCACCCTCGGCTCCTGGCACTTCTGTTTGGGGGTGGTGGTATGGTAGCACTGCTTTAGTTGTTTTTTTGTCTTTTCAGTGAGTCGCTCTCCAGGTGCAGAGGAGCAGGTGCAAGCAGGCTTTTTGTACCTAATACAAAATGAAGGGTCTGTTTGTGTGAAGAAGCTTCTCGTATGCTCCTGTGCTCAGTCCCACCATCACAGTTGGTATGGCTTATTCTGCCCTAGAAGCTCTAAACCACAGAAAAATCCTTTCTATGTTATTCCATTCATGTTGTTTCCAAAGTTGCACCCATTGGTTTTACAGAATTACAGCTTTAGTTTCATGCTAGGCGATTCTTTTTTAGCTTAATAACATGATCATTAGAGAAATCCAGTGTTGGTTCATATGAAATTATCCTTAGATTATTCTAATTCAGGAAGTGGTTTCAGTTGCAGAAAAGCATGTCAGGACTAGAGTGCCTATCACAGACCCAGTGAGGATAGTGTTAGATATTGCTGATGCATCCATCCATCCTTATAATTTGTAGGCTACTGGATGCAATACCAGAGTGTGATATAGGACACCTGGGCTCAGATTGCTTCTGTGCTTGCTTGAGCATGGGAATGTGAACTTGGATTTTTTTGTGACAACTGTGATCATTCCAACCACTGGCAAATTGCTGTCTGGTGAATTTAGTTCCTTAGCTTTTATTGAAAATCCCCCAACTGCCATGTCCATGTCTACCTCCCCTGACCCGACAAACAAAAACCCACAAAGACCAAATCAAGTAAGAAAACAGTAATTTTGGTTGTAGGGAAAGGGGAAGGGGTTTCTTGACCTGAAACAAATGTTTTCGTCTTGCATAATATTTAGGATACTGATTTAGGGACTGATGTGAAATACTTCTGGTTCTTCATCTGGTGAGCCATGACATCGATTATTCACACATGGTGGGTTTGTTTGTGCTGTGTTAGAAAGGCAGGCATTTTATAGGAGGTTTTATGTTAACTTTTGGCCTCTAAGACTGGAGTCTACCTGATCTCTCTCCCTGGCAGAGGCTAGGAATAACTTACAGTAAGAAGACATAGAAGAGAGAAATGCCTCTCTTCCACAACCTGTCTCTGCTGTGCCTTCCTACCTGTCAGGAGATGTTGGTAGAGGTTGACTGAAGTTTGGATGCAGAAGAGGCTCCTCTTTCTTTTATGTCTGTGCACAGGAGAGCAAAGAACAGCCCTGTATGGAGCTGGCAGTTTAGAAGATGTGAATGGCCCCTAGGAACGGTAGCTGTGAATCCATCAAGTTCCCTGGGTAAAAGTAGGAAAGTAGGAGGAAACACTTGAAAAACTTGGCAGTCGCAGCAGTTGGAGGGGAGCTGAGCTTTATTCCTTGAACAGTATTTAAATTGTTGCCAGAAAACCCTTCCCCTGCCCTGGTAGCCTTACATACCTGGAGAAAAAGTTGCTAATGGTCTAATGTGACTCCAGACTCCCTTTTCTGTCTTTAGAAAGTTGATGTAGTGTTTCAAAGTTACTAAAAAAATAAGTAATACTTTCTTTAATGTGTGTGTTGGATTAATTATATGACTATTTCAGGTTTCTCTCCAGATCTGAGTATAACAGCTTTCCAGAACTAACTTTGGTCAGGTTGTAAGTCCTATTGCGTGTGCAGTTTTTCTTGCTAAATTCCACGATGTGACCTATGTCATGTTATATGCACAGAGCAGGCAGGACCTCTGCCTTGTTTTTTATAAACCTTTCTTGTTCAGCTGCTAAGGCTAGCTAGAAAAGTGCTTGTTAATATGGTCAGCTGATTCCCATGCTTCCTTACCTCAATCCATTTCCAGCAGCTCTGCAGCAAGCAGGAAACTTTAGCTGTGTATAGCCTTCCTGTCAAGGGGCCACTGAGGGGTGGATGCCAAAGACATTTTCTCTGCTTTCCATGTGAACACGGGTCTCTTGCTGAATTCCACAGCAGTCTCATGTGTTACTCTCCATGAAATCGCTGAATTACAGGTCTGACAAAACAGACTTCCATCTGTGATTCTGTGTTGAGAAGCTGGATGATGTACTGGGTACTGTAACATAGGAAAAACACTCACAAAAATAGGCTTACTGATATTTGTTGAGAACATACCAAAGGCTGCTTTTTTTGACATTTGATACTCAACTTTGCCATTCTAGATGCAGCTTTTATCTGATCCACAGAAGTTTACTGGGACATATTAGGTTGAATGTTCATAATAGTTTTCTCAGTGATCAGCCTTGCTGAATTTTCCATGATGCATATGATAGATTTTTATGCAACTCCCATTAATAGTTTACCAGTTAACATATTTTTGTTGTGTTTGTCTTCATGTATTTGGAGACATATGCATAATTCAAAATTGTTATACTAAGTGAAATGAGCTTAGTGGACTTTGAAAAACGGTTAAACATTTATAAGTGTAATAAGATAACCTAGAGTTATGTTAGAAAGGATTAAAAACATGAGATATAAATCCCTATGCCTCGGGGGATAATTGATGGAGTTTAAAAAGGAGTTTCCCTGATGGATAAATTAGTCTATAATTGCCCCCATAGGGACTCCCTCCTTAAACATCTGATACTAGTGTCAGTCAATACCGTGCTTGATGGACCTTCAAACTAATTCAGGATGGCAGTTCTCATATAGTAACTAACACAGTATTGTGGTGTATATTGTGTTCCTTTCTGGCAATGTAAAAAATATTTACTGTTTAGCAGTAGTATGTTATAGTAATAAATTGTATCTTATTATGCCTATGTGATACATCACAGTGTGTAATAAATTATAATGCTGGTACTATGTAATGGCTCTTGGATTTGTACTTTACAAGAAGGAAAGGTCTCTCTCTTACAAACAGTGGAATTAGGTGACTCATTTTGGGCTAAAACTCTTCCTATTTTAGTGTTTTAAGTAGTAGTAAAAGGGCTCTGAGTCCAAACTGTCTGAGGAGACCATTAAAAGACAAACCAAGGGGAGCATTCTTCCTGTTCCCACTCTGACTCATGGATTTTTCATATGAAGCTACCATGGGATTTGTGACAGAAAGGGCCTCAGGCAGAAAAGCAAGATAAATATGTAGGTAGGCAGGGACTGAAAGCCTTGTCACCTCTGAGGCATCTTGGATGTGTGGGAGAAGGGTCTGGGGCTCCATGGATTAGACCTGAGCCACTTCTCAGGAGACTTGTGTAACTCCAAAACAGTGAAGGTGGCAGCTGAGTAAAATACTCAGAGAACAAAGGCAACAGAAGGTGTGTTTTCCTTTGCTTTCAGTGATCTAACAAGTCATCTGCTAGGGGCTCCTTGTGCCACTTTTATGGAGCCTTGAGAAATGACTGTCAGTGTGAAAAACTATTACCTTTTGAGTATGTGGTATTCTTAATGAGAGTTACGCTACTGGATCAGGGCTACTCATAAGCAATAAATCCTCAGATTTGCTGTGCGTTAATGACAAATTAACACCACCATTAAAAAACCCCCACAAACATTCCCTGCCTACTTAGTACAGATTCAGTTCCCCAGCCAGTATGCAGAGTCTTCTCCCACAGAGGGAGTTGAGGAATATTGTAACATCAGAAATGCTTAATCACACAGTTATTTGTGTAGTCATCCCACAGTGCTGTAAGGCTGTAAGTGCTGTAAGGTTGTTGCTCTCTGGCTGGAGTTTTGACTAATTCTCATGCTACTTGTGTATTGCCCATCTGGGAGCCAAATTCTCTCCATGGTCTGAGAACCACCTTAAAAGTGAAACTGCAGCAGGATGTGTGTTGGCCCCCTACTTCACAGTCTTTGCAGTGTAAAGGAAATAGAGACCATGCTTTATAACATTTAGTCCCTTTTGTAAATGACCTCAGGTTTGTACCTTTTAAAAGGTTTGGTGTGGGTTTTTTTTTTTTTTTAACCTTTAATTTAGTTACATCTAATTTTTTTAAGGGGTGGAGTTAATTTCCATGTATGTCATCACTGTAGACTTGGCAGTCAACTAGAACTGTGAACTACTACCTTTAATTACAGGCTAGACAGTATTTTGGGCAGCTAGGCTGAATATTTTCTTGCCCAGATTCAGCAATGATGTAAAAACTGGCAGTAGAAGACTCACCCTAGTAAAAGTCGAGGTTGAGACAAATGAGCACGAACACTGCTGCTAAGATTGTTCTGATATCTCACTGAATAGTTCCCTTCTTTGCTCTGAGGGAGTAATTCAAAGAGTTTTGAATTCATTCCCCAAAATCGATTAATAATTATGAGAAGATAAGCACTGTACTGGAATAAAAACCCACGAAACTTATGGACTAGTCCTAGCCATTGATTGCACCATGGCAGTGTGTGGTGACAAGACACCCCCCCTGTTGTCCTACTGAGTGAATACCAAAAGGGGTAGATCTGAGAACGTTGCTGCCTTGGAAGATGGAGCCCCAGCCAGGTGGTGTAAAAAGCTTGAAGCTGAAAGGAGTCAAAGAGGGTGAGTAATAGGCATCTGAGGAGACGTGAGGAGCTTGGCTGAAGGGTGAAGGAGCTCTGGAGACAGGGATATCTCAGGACATAGTCGTAAGTAATTTTAGACTTTTTACTATAATCCTACTTATGACAAAATATGTATGTGCCTGTAAAACCAGTGGCTTTTGTGTCCTCTTATTTTCAGTATTCATGGTTTCTGTTTCATTTCGTATTTACATAGTTTGCTTTTGCATTTACTTACTAAAAGGTTGTCTTGTGGGAATTTTCTAGATGAATTATCATCTCTTTCCAATTAACAAACTGCACAACAGATTTGTAGCTGATTTGTATATCAGGTTTTTAGATTAAAATATTACAATCTAACAATCTGAAAGTTCTTTTCACAAGTGCATTTTCTCACTCACATGAATTCATAAAAGTGGGAAAGGTTTGTCACTGACTTTTTGCTACAGACATGAGATGTAAAAGCCACGTTTGATGAAAGGTTTGCAAGGGTTCATGAACCTTGTTTATACTATGAGTTGGCTTGGTCAGCCAACAGTCTGCACAGGGACAATCAACAAATTGGGTATTACTGAATGCTGGTTGTACCTGGCTCAGTGCATAAGATCTGAGTGCCATGGGCAAGCTCGGTGGTGGTGTCAGGTGAGTTTTGTTTCTGGACATGCATTCTCCTGAACTTAAAATTATGAGCAGGGGAAAAAGAAATCTTGGGTTTGCTCAAAATTGTGGAGTGAACAGCTGGAAGATCATGCAGAGTCAGTTGAAATGAAGCTAATGGGCACATCTACAGGTAATGTGGTACCTTTTGCTTTTGCTATTTCCTCCCTGTTTCACTACTTCCATCAATCTTGTTTTATATCAGAAAGATATGTTCTTGAAGATGAACTTCAGAATTAATACACCTAGACTGCCTATCTTTTCTTCATACTAGTGAGCATTTGGTGTTAGATGCAGAAAGAACATGAAGCTGCACAGCAAACTGGATTACTCTAACTTTCCTATAAAGCCACAGTCACCTGGTAGCACTGTCAGAGTTACAGACTGCAGACTACAACCAACTCTTGTCTCCACTTTCCCTGTTCTGTGTAGAATTGACATTGAGCAAAACTGTAAAATCAACGTAACATCTGAAGTTGGTAAAAGATGAGTGTTTTGCTACTGGAGAGTCCTCACATTGTCAAGATTATAGTTTAAGGATAAAGAATGGAGGTTTTTTCCTCCCTGCCCCCTCTCATACAATGTTGTCTCACGCAGCCTGCAGGTCTAGTAAAATGAGAGCAGGTCTCTTTACACAGCTAATCTTGCCACAGTACATAATTCAATGCATTAGAATGCAAAAAGGAAATAAACATCTGCTGGCATATAAAAGGAAAGTCCCTTTTTTCCTGCAGGGAAAGCAAAGAAACTTTTAGTAACTGTCTCTAGGCAAGTTTTCTTGCAAACAAATGTGTATGTGTTACCCTCTCCACCCCCATTAAAAAAAAAAAAAGAAAAAAAAGAAATGAAAGGAGTTAAGGGTTATTGAGCACTGTGAGTTTTAGCCATTTATCACAGGTGTTCCTGTAATTGTGATTCATGGGGAACAGTCAGACTGTTCAATGACCATCAGACTCTGGCTTTCTGGAGTGAGTGTCTTGTGCTAGTGCTCTGTGTTGCAACATAAATCATATTGGTTGACTTAGCTATGTTGTATTTTTCTCTTATATGTGCTCTGGGCACGGTTTTCTTTTTGCCTGTCATATCTTCTCACTTGTATTTTCATGCTGGGCAATTACTAAATGACTGCTGTTCAGAAGCCCTGGGGAAGTTTGGCACAGGTGTGGTGTCACTGCCTGTGAAGACTAGAGCTTCTGCAGGAGCCATGTGGCTTGGGAGAAGGGATGGTCGGGGAAAGCATGGGTGGACTTGTGCATTCTGTCTGCCTGGCATAGGATGTGTGGATTGTTTTGATTAAGACTGGAAGAATTGACCTGCATAATATCTGAGATCTGTTGGTTTCTCAGGCTACCACGCTCATCTTCTGGTCAGCCTGACTGACCATTTCCTGTGCAAGATCCACTTTTGAATTTTCTTGGCCTTTCTATTCTTGTCAAGCTTCTGTTACTATGGAAGAACACTGGGATTGGTCTGTTTGTCTTGCAATAAAAAGCAAAATTTCACACTGTTTCTGTTGGTAAAACAGGATCAGACTTTAACATTCTAACTTTTGATTTAAGTTTTTAATATGTCTTTAAGAAGTAAATATAGGTAGCTATACCAGCATGTTTGTGGCAATAGAAAGTTGAAAATAGGCTCAATTATTTAGTGTATCTTGTGGCTTTCACAGCTTGCACCTATATGGTTCCTTAGGCTGCAGTCATATTTTTAATAGATATAAAAAGTATATCTGACTTATTCAGTGATTTTTGAGCAGATTATTTAGGGCTTGACAAGGTAACAATGAAGCCAGGCAGAGCTTTAATCTTATTTCTGATATGAAAATCTACCAATGGCCTCTGTAGTGAGCACCAATGAAGAGACTATCTTTTTTTTTTTTACTGCTTCAGTGTTTTCTTATATATGCCACTTTCACCATGGTTATTTGATGACCTTGCCAAGTATTTGAGGAGAATTCCTGCTTAGAATATTTCATGGGGAAAAAACCCAAACAAAACAAGAACAACTTCTTTTGGTTGTTATGCTTTTAGCATGTAACTTCTCAAAACTTTGTGGCCCTCAGTGTAGCATTCTAGACCGCATGCTGTTTTCTGTATTCTTGGGACAGAACATCCATTTTTTGAGATCTTTTTACTTCTAAGTGCCTGTTTAACTCTTCTACCCAACTGCTTTTAATCCTTTTAAAAATCTTTGCTGCATGTTACTTATTATGAATCCTATACTGTTTAATAAAGTCGTCAGGAGATTTAGTCTTTAATTGGTGCAAGAACATCTGTAAGTTCCTCTGTAGAAGCACAATGTTCAAGTGCTGTATTAGAAGCCCAAAATAAATTAATAATCCATGCCACCTGTATTTTCCAGAATTTTGTCAGCCATTTACCAATTTACATTTTCCTTCTAATTTCCTTACGACAGCCTTCCCTATTTTTTAGGTCATTTTCTTTTCAAATTGATGAGTGTTTTGCAGGATAAGTGCATCTTTGATAGTACAAAGATATTTTGTATGTGTGTAGAAATGTGTTGTAACTTTTCTGCGGTTTACATCTTGAACAAAATTCTGTGCTTATAATATTGCTTGTTGAGTAAATCTCCCTCCTTTCTGTGCCCTGATGCTCCCACAATTCTCCACATGCTTGGATACCCCTCTCCCCTCAAATATTAATGAGATTCTGTCAATGATTTGAAGCTTCCCTGAAATAATGGCCAGCTACCACTCTGTGCTTAATTTACTCTTTCTAGGCTTGCTTTATAACTTTCAGGATTCACCACTTCATTGAAATATTTTTTAAATAAGAAAACCAATTTGCTCTATTCTAGTTTGTATTTTCACATGCAAGTTTAATGGTAAGTTTTTAAAGACAAACTTGTTGCTTGTTCTTTGTTTGGCATCTTTAATTTTCTGTACAGTTGCTTATCCACTTTGTAATACAGCATGAACGATTGTAGTACTCACAGAAAACAGCATTCCTCATGCCTGTGCAGTCCCCTTGTCTGTGGCATTACACAAGCATAAGCGAAGGGTGAATTTGGCACCTGATGTGGATGAGTTGCACCTGAACTCACTTTAAGTATCTAGGTGGGAATTTATGCAATATCAAACAAGCTGCACTTTTGATTAAGTGAATCAGAGTTTTCTGGTTAGGACAATCTACCCTAGAGCCTTATAGAGAAGGATGTGGGAAGGCTCAAGTGTTTGCTTTTAACAGGGTAAGGTGGTATTTTCCAAAGTGGGATACTTTACCAATATAATAAAGGAAACTAAAACACAAGCTGCTAGATCTTGACGGGAATGTAAATTGACTTGTTCTGCTTGGTGGAAAAGCCCCCTGACCCAAAACATGTCATTCCATCTGTCAGCATGTAGGCACTGCAGGAGAAGAGAAATGAGTGCTGTGGCTTTTGAGGAGTTACTTTTGGAATCGCTTACATAGCACCTAATCTGTACCCTGGTTTAAAAGATAAACAGTTTTCTGCTTTACATCAGAGGTAAATATTTTTTAATTCAAAAGTAGGTAAATAAAACAAAATGTTGTTATGGAAAACTTTACCTTGTTTCTATTTTTAGTCCTATTCTGGTTAAGACAGAATAACAAATAGGTATTACACTTAGATCCATCATACACTGGACATATCTTAGCTCATTGTCTTGCTTGCAGACATCTCTTGATGGAATTAGTGTGGATCAGCTTTATGCTGGTCTTTCCAACATCTTGCTGATGGTATTTAGTTTTGATTGTTTACCTGATGCATACTATTTGTTCCAGGCATTTTATTTTTTCTTAAATAAAGGCATAGAATAAATCATATTGTAAATCAGAAAAAAACCCCCAATGCTATTTAGGAAATACCTTAAATATATTCTACTGCACTTACCAAAAACCTCAAACACACACGTGGGGAAATATCCCCTCTTTCAGTACATCATGAAGTGTTTCTTTTTACAGAAATGAGATGATTTTCATGTATTCTAAAACTTATAATATTTTCCTTGCTTTTTGTGACAAACTTCCATGAAAGAGGGAGAAATCTGTTTGGTTCTGATGCGGTTTCTCATAACAGCTGAATCTTAATGTGCATGATTTCCTCTAATTCTTATTATTACACAAAAAATGTAGTAATCCAAAATTTTTTTACTTTACTGCTTTGTGCAAATATTTAGCTTCATGAGGTTCTTCTCTCTGCAGATTATGTAGTATCGTAGGCATTCGTGTCAGTTTACAGAACAAATATGGTATGATTCTACCCTCGGAGGCTAATACTTAATATTTACATGAACAGTGGTCGGAGAATGATCATAACTGTTTTTTGAGGATAATAGTCTACCAGCTATGGTTTTGAGGTTGACTTTTAGATATTAAGGTAGATCCTCACCTGGTATAAATTAGCATATTTTCTTTGGTCTTGGTAGTGCTTTGTACATTCAGAATTAAATGTGGTGTCAGATGGATTTTTTTGCATGATAAGGAAAAAAAATACACACTTACTGCTTCTTATTTCTTTTTATTTACTTCCATGAGAGCTTCCAAAATAATTTCTAATTGTAAGAATATATTCCAATGATACAGCATCATGGAAATGACCAAGCACCTTAAAATTAATCAGATACTTAAGTCCTCTGCTGAAGAGAGGACATACTGTATTAGATCATTACAGTAGCTATGGCTGTTGACATAAAATGTGAATTTCCTCTGGGATTGTACAGTTGTATCTGTTAAACAGATAAATATCACTTGATACTAAGGCATCATACAAACAAAAATTCTGAGCACTGAAAAAGATTTTTTTTTTTTTCCAAGCTGGGCAATTAATAAAACAGATGCAGATATTATTATGTTTAGATTTTATTGTTTAGGGTGAAGTATTTTTGAATGAACATAGAAAGCTGAAGTGCATTAAATGTCTCTTTCAAAGCCCCAAAAGTTTTGGGTTTTTTTTCCAAAGGAATAATGTAAGAAATTAGTCAATATCACATTGTAGAAAAAAAAGTGAAAAGTTTACCAAACCTTTGCTGCAAATGTTAGGTCTGGTCAAAATGAAGCTTACAAGCCCTAAAATATTTCCTCTCTATCATTCGGAGGTACTCTCTGATGCTTGAAAAAGCTATCTATCTGTTAGGTGTAAAACGATTCCATTATGGACTGAGCAAATGATTGCTGATGTTTTATGTATTTTACTCTACTAATTAGACCAAGAAAATATTTCAGCTGGAAGGGACCTACAACAGTCATCTAGTCCAACTGCCTGACCAATTCAGGGCTGACCAGAAGTTAAAGCATGTTATTAAGGGCATTGTCCAAATGCCTCTTAAGGACTGACAGGCTTGGGGCATTGACCACCTCTCTAGGAAGCGTGTTCCAGTGAAGTTATATTGCATTGTATTAGGAACTCGAAACCTGCTGTACTGCCATAGAAAATTTGGCATAAAACACTTTTCTTAGTCTCATTTTTGACAGAAAACTAACTTTTAAAGAGTGAAAATTTAATAAAACAGAAAAGGCCAAGACAAGTTTATATAAAAACATGGCATTTCTTACATTTTTGGCATGTAAATGTTTGCTGTTTCTTACAAAGCAAATTTTGCAACAAATGAATAGTTGTATTAAAATGGCAGTTTGCTGTGAGTGCATAAATCCTAAGATTATTCTTGAATTGATAACTGCTTTTTATTTTATCTGATTACTGATTATGCGACAGTCTATAGCCTTAAGAGTAGTGATAGGAGAAAAAACTTTGTTTCATCCACAAAAAAATCCCCATCAATGTAGTTGACAGACCATCTGGGCCATTCAGGTGTTAACTAGAGATGATTTAGGTGTATGAGACCTTAGATGTAACTCAAGGAGTATCTGCATTACCTTCAAAACCTATCTTCAAAGGAATTTAATTAGGATAGATGGAGATGGAAGGCAAAGGCATGTAAAATGTAGGAAGCCGTGTATAGGAGATGGGGTGATTTCCTCTAGCTTGTGTCTCTGGCTTTTGCATCTGAGATGCCCAAAGTATTTGAAATGACAAATACTGTATCAATTGGGAAGGACTCCTGTTATTAAGTAAAGGCTAATATTGCCTTAACTGTGTCTTTTAAACTTGGAATCTTTTATTTCCACTTGTAATGCAGTATTTCAATATTAATAGAAAAGTTTATCCTTTAAGTGCTGAGTGCTTGAAGGAATGGGTCACAACTAACAGGTTGGGAATAAAAAGCATCCATTGAGGCAGCAGTTAAATTTCAATGGTTTTAGAGATTTTTCTAAACACATCTGATGGTGCAGATTGTTCAGGAATCTAGAGCCTGGGCAATACTTCCTTTTGATGTGCAGGAGATCATCGTGGTGGGCAACAGCATCAGGAGCTTGTTTGTGAGCAGCTGTTCCCTCAGGTAGGGACAACTGAGTATTTCCCCCCTTTATTGAAATGGGTAGAAGAGACAACCCCCATTTCCAGACAAACCCCAAAGTTTCACAAGTGTTTTTATAGATTAGTAGGAGGTGTTTGAGCTGTAGTTCCTAGTTCATCTCCCATATGGAGCAGGTTCTGTATTCCACAATAAAATGGTGATTTAAAGTGAATTGAAGGTAGGTGTTTTCAATTAGCAGCTTACTGAGGACTTTATTTCTCAGTAGAGAAATTAATGGAATGTAGCAGCATCTCTTGCTGATTAAAAATCCTGTTTAACACATGAAACATATTTAGGTTTATATTCATATGGAAGGAGTTCAAGCTTGAGTTATACTCTATTTACTTAAGTTCAATTTCTGTACCTGAGATGGAGCAAGCTGTGGAAATGTCATGCCTGCCCCAGATCTGCTTCTGCACATGAGAAAGCACCTTTATCGTATTCTGTATCTTAACAAAGAATGCAGCAATCAGAAATAGGTTTTAACCAAACATAAGAGTGTCTCAATTTTGAGGGCATCCTCATCAATTTTTGAAGGGGTGGGTGGGGGTAATCTTTGGGCAGGCAGAGAAACCTGTGAGTTAGTGATTGCCAAGTGCACACAAGCTAAACATCTGATGCCCAAGTTTCAGCTTCAGATACATTGTTTTGTTGCCAGTGAGATTTCATTTTTGGAAGTAATGCTTTTTAAAGACTACTGAGCTAAAGGGACAAAGGCAACTTAAAACCAACCCATTTGTAAAAACATTCAACAGTCACAACGCAGGCTAAATTTTAGAGTTTCTGCTGGCATATTTGAAAGGTTTGTAATCATATTTTACTTGATAGAAAGGGACTGGATTGTAAGAGAAGGATCCTGGATACTCGCCCACTAGGTCCCACCTATTTTTTGGGTCCAGATTTGGGTCTGAGTTAAATAACGATTGGTTTGTATGTAAAAGTTTGTGCCACTCTGAAATGAAGAAGTGCTAAGTGGCTACAATACAGGTTGTTTGGTTTTTGTTGTTGTTGATGGTTTTGTGTTTTTTTGGTTTTTTTTTTTCTTCGTTTATTTTTTGGTTTTTTTCCTGTCTCCGGTCCTACCAGAAATAGAAGTGTTAGTTTTCCTGTAAGGAAAACTTTTTTTCACAGATTTTCCAGCTGTGTGTTAGAGGTGAATAATTTGAAAGTAGGTTTTTGAGTACTATATTTACAGTCTCTGAGGGGAATTAGACATTAAATTACTGTTAGCAATCTGGACTTTACAGCTTAATCCTGCCATCTTTTTACAGTAGAACTCCTGCTTAAAACAAAGTGTATATTTTATGTGGTTATTTGGAAGGAGATTCAGGCTTGAATTATCATGTCACAATCCTAGAAGTATGCTAGTGCAGCAGAGTGTCTAATTAATAGATCCTGGAGGTTATCTTGGCGTGTGTTCAGCACTAGGCAAATGTACCCAAATGGTCAGTTTGCAGCCTGGACAGAGCTTTTTTTCTGGCCTCCTGCAGCTATCCAGAACTCTGGAAAGTGTTACTCTACAAGACCTGTAGGACAAGTCTTCAGATGTTTCAGGGCAACACTTCAGTTTGGAGGTTTTGTTTAAAAACTTCATTGCACTTTGACAACTGGCTAGTGGCTTCCAATACAGTCATGTGGTGGTTCCTTGTGCTTTTCCCACCTCGGTATCACAGTTTTAGCATTGCCTGGCAGTTGGATATTATGAAAACAGAGTTCAAAGGAGGAAGTGTAACTCCTGGTTTTAGAGGTTGTTCTAAGTGGAAAAACTTGCAGCGCTGCAATCTCAGTGTTCACATCCTATGAGCTATGTGGAAAGGAGGTGCTGCTGGAGTTGGGTAGATTTTATTGTTGTCTATAAAGGGTTCTAAACAATTTTTATTCTAGGCTTTTTTAAAACAGTTATAGGAGGTTCTCCCTCTTACCTGTTATAACTCTTTCAAAGCCTTAATGCATAGCATTTTATTCTAAGGAATAATATACCTATTCATCAACATTCCATTGCAAAAGGAGTAAAAAGATTACCAGACATCTGTGGAAAATATTATAGTTGAGAGGACAGAGATGGTCAGCTCTAATATTTCTGTAGTGCTCCTCTGATGCATCAAGCTTGCAGAATTTCTCTGAAATACAACCGCTTGTTTCCTGAAGAATGTTCTCAACTGTTTCTAATGCTTGATTGCATTTAAGTGTGTATACATGAGTGTATGGAAATGCATGGAAAATTTTATACCCACATATCATGAAGACCCTTTCCTCCAATGAATTAACTTCACAATTTGCCTGGATAACTTCACAGATTATATTCAGGGAACTTAGATTTAAAACATTAGACTAAGCTAGGAATTTTAAAGCAATCTGTGCAGCAGTAATGCTTCTCTTATTTCATGCTTACATTTACTTTCTATCACTTCTGCAGGAGGTCTGTTCTATTCAGTGAAGCGTGTTGAGCATGTGAAAGGTTGACATCAGGAATAAATGCCTTGCTGAATAAGGGAGATGATCTGAACTGTAGCCAGAATTTTTTATTTTGCAAATCCCACCCTTTACCTGTGGTACTGATTTTTTCCAAATGATAGAACTGAAAATACTTCTCTTGGATTTCTGAAGGGAATATCGAGTCTTTCATCAGTTCTACTGCTTCAAGAGTAAGTACTACTTTCTGCAAATTGATGACCATCCAGTAGGTAATATGAATTGGTAGAGTGACTTAAATCCCTACTGGGCACATAAGTCTTCCACACCAGTACCGCAGTAATATTGTAATGGGCACTCAGTGGGCACTAAAAAGAAAAAACCTCTGAAATGGTGTGATCCTTTCTCTGTATGTTTTTAGGCAGCTTGTGATGGTGGTCCTTCTGTGGACAAGTAGCATTTCTTCTCATAGAAGTTTAGACTTTAAACCTATTATTAAAAAGACAGAAAAGAAAACATGACTTCCATCCAAGACCATAGTTATTCACTGCCTATCACAGCATGTTTATTAACATGTTTCCATCTGCTTTGGAATGTGCTGTTCAGGTGATTTCCCCCCCCCCCACCCCACCCCCCCCTTGTGAAATAATTCTTTTCATGAATACATAAGATTTGGTATGTAACTCCGGAGATCAAATTACAAAGTTCAGATACCTTTTCACTCTAAACATCCATTTCATTTATCAACACCTTGTATGCAGTTTGTCAGTTCATATTATTCATCAACAAAATTTGCATATGATATTAGTTTAAAAACCCCCACAACAACTAGTCTATTAGGGTTCTCCCAAGAACATTAAAGCAAATGCAATGCATCTTAGAGAATGCATTTTGAAAGAGGTAATATTTAATTTTTTTAATCACAATGAGTATGTATTCTGGTATTTTTTTCCCCTTTTTCACAAGGTATGTGTTTATAGTGTGAAATAAAGGTTTAAATTATGCACATGGATTTCTTCCTTCATGGAATAAGATTAAATGTAGCTATTCTTCCATGCACACAGACAGTTCTATTAAATAGAAATTTTCTTCCTTGTGCTTTGAAATGATTGTAAATTATTTCTGTGTGCTGGGAATTCTCTTCTGAAAGGTGGAGTAAAAACAGATCTGAGTTGGTGACCTGGCAACCTTTTGAGCAGGACAATGGAAGGAGCCTATCCTAGACTCCCTAACGGCAGCAGTCCCAGTTTCTTGAAGTTTGCTGTGTGAGCAGTGAGGCTAAAGAGTATTCGTGATCGTCCATAATGACCAGTGAACAGTCTGTGGTTGGCAATATCAAACTGGTTTGAACTGAAGTTCAGAAGGAAAGATAGAACCGGATCTATATTTTCTGGTTTAGGTAGAAGAGGAAGAAGCTGAAAACTTTTCCTTCTACGTTGCCCATGTAGGAAAGCAGTGTTTTCTGGGGTAAAAACTCAGAGGTTTTCTCTTCTGTTGTCACAAATAGCAGAAAGAAAGGGCTAAGTATCTTTTTAACCCCTGCATAGTCAGTGACTTCAAGATTTATTTTAACTGGTTATCACAGATTCATGGTGAATTCTGTCCACGTCAGGTATCTTTCTAGAGCTCTCTTTGCAATATTAGGTCTTGTTTGGTCTAGAATCCTTGCTAACAAAGGAATAAGGTAACAAATACTTGAAATTTTTGTCTCTACTTTTTACTAGATTCATTGTTCTGTTGAGTCTCCAGACACATCCATGTCTGCTAAAATGCAGTGTTTATAGTATGGCTGCATTTGATTCAGCTGCAATTGTCATATTTTTGTGGCTTCTGTTTCACAAATAAGGTGATGTTGGTAGATCATACGCAGTTTTCAAGTAATAATGTTACTCTGTGCATTTCAGGAAATCTAGCCAAAGTGTATTTCTTTTGTGAGATTGAAGACTGCTTTATGCACAACCCTTGCTTCCTCATTCATATTACTTTTATTCCCTTGTCTCTCCTATATATTTTTTTTTTTTTTTGACTACTTTGTGAACTCTTATCTAGTTTCTTTATTCCTGGCAATCACTGCTGCCACTTCATACATATACTGTCCCTGGTTTCTGGTGCAGACAAAACTAAATTTCAAATGCTTCAGATATTGCTACCTTCTGTAATGACTTTGAGTAGTAGCCATCTCTTTACTTCCCTAGATGCATAAGCCAAAAGCTGCCAGTTATGAAAGAAGATGCTTTTGTTTTGTGGTTTCAAAGTATTCTACCATAATCATATTGAGAAACAAAAATGTTTGATCAATATCATATTTTGTTGATCAACAAAATTTTTCTAATGTTTTAGTTCTGAGAGTGGTTTCTGACAAAAAAATTTGACTTCTGTTTTTTCATAATCACAGACACATTTTTGCTGTTGTTTATTTCATTTAAGTGGTGTGTCTTGAGAGAGAAACAATGGCATATTCTCATTGTTCAGGAGAATTCCTAATGTGTCATGTTTTCAGTTTTGAGAAAATAATTTCTACTTTGCACATTTTTCTCTGGAAGCCTATTTTTTGCTTTACATATGAGAGTATTGTAATGGATTCTTGTTGCATATAAAGTTAAAGAAATTGTTTTCATCAATATTGAAAACTGTGAATCAAATATCACAGTTTACATGAGAGCTTAGGAGGTTTATGTGGAATAATTGCTGGAGGTGACTTATTGATATGTCCCTCTCCTTAAGGGAAGGTAAACCTCTAGGGTGGAATGTGGTGAATATACACAAAATCTGTTCCATAATAATTCCCTAAGCAACATAACCTGCAAACCGTAGATATTAGCAACACCAGGGGAGCTTGGTATGCTGACTCTGAGAAGCAAAACGGGGTGGAGTGGAGCCATCGTGTCCAGGGTCTGTGACACTTCAGGGATAGGGAAGTGGCATGATAGGAACAAGAATGGTAGGTCCCTGCACTGAATCCACTGAAGCAAGGAGGTAAAATAACGGGGGTTCTGTCGACCTACTGTCCTACTTCTATTTATCTCCTAAGTGCCCGGTCCTGGGATACTGACATGCAACATCATGTCCTTTGGGTGAACTTTGCTCATTATATCATTATAATACCAAAACACACCTCCATCCCAAAAGTTACCCACCTCCAAGGTGCGACAACCCACCCCCCACTGAGCATGCACTCTGAATTTTTTCTAGCATGTACCTCTAAAAGTAAAGTGAGAGAACTTGATACTAATCAAAGTAAAGGTATGTATGACTAGAGTCACTCAAGCTCCACCGAAATGGGGAATTAATATAAAAAGGCCCAAAGAGAGGGGGAATGTTAGGGAAGACATCATCATAGACAAGTCAGGAGGACATTGCGACTTCTGGGATCAGTTGATGGGTTGAACCTCCCCCCCCCCCCCCCCCCCCCCCCCGGCCAATAGGGATGCCTATTGGGTGTGATTTGAACACTTGGCTGTAGCAAGTGTGTTCTTGGGAAACAGAATTCTTTAGAGCTCTTTTCCTTTCATAATTTAATGTGCTTGTAGTCAACTGTATTATTATTTGCATGTGCTTTGCAGACAGTGTATTTATCACCAGCAATCCAAAAGAACCTGTACTCCTGTTGCTTTAATAAGCTGTCCTGTTCGTTAATCTAGCTGTGATAGTTCGTTGAATGTGACTAAATTGAAAGTACAGTGCACTATTAGAATCTAAGCCTAGCCACCCCCAGCTCCTTTGATACCCGAAGACAAGCTGGAATGCAAGGGGGTTTATTTTCTGCCAAACTTCTTTATGCTTCAATGCAGCAGTGTATATAATCCAATGTTTAAGAACTAGCTGAAGAGTTGAGATCCACTGGATCAATTTGCTACTCCAGTGTGGATTTCCTGTTTGGATGAGGGCTTCTCATGCTTCATTTCCTTAGCTGCAATGTGTTTACAGTTGCACAGGGTACTGTGATTAATGTTTGCCAGGTGCTATAATACTGCTGTGATGGGAACTGTCTAAATATTAACAATATCCAGCAGAGTAGCAGTGTGTTTCTGAGACGTATAGAGTCTGATTTTTAGAAATGTCCAATGAATCTCATTGAACGTGACTGTAGAATAATGTGCCTGCAGAAGAAGCATCTTCACATCTGCTAAACTTATACCCCTCAGAAATGAGATTTCATTGCATTTGAAAGAATAATGGCTACTGTGCTTATCTATGCAATAGCTCTTTTTTCATAATTCCTGATAATCCAGTCTGAGTTCTGTAGGCTAATCTGCATATAACATAAAATACATGTACAACAGTCTAGGTAAATGCTGGCCATGAGAGTTGAGCATAAAGGAACCTATATCATTTGCTCCTATTTGTGCCCCTCTCGTATCTCCTGTCCATTTGGGTAGTCTTGCATTAAATCAAGTCCCCAGCTGCATGCAGGGTCTGGTGGTTTTTGCCTCAGATAAGTGATGGAAGTCAAAGTCATTCACCTGTGCCTGGCTCAGAATTCTGCATCTACAGATACCAGTAGAGGATAGGAGACCCTTTTTTCATCCTAGAACATGACATTACTCTAGAACACAGGTTTGTTCAGGTTTGTTATTTTTTGTAGAAATTATCAGAGTGCATGCGTAAGTAGGAGGGGATTTTTCTATGCAAAGACTGCCTTCTGGACCAGAACATCATTAAAACTATTGGCCTCTGAAGAGGGAGAAAAATGAAATCCTAGTATGTGTGCTTTAAAAAAAAACAAAACCAAACCAAACAACTTGATAACTCTGGCAATACCTGGGCCTCAATAATTAGCTCAGAAAACATTCCTGGGAATATTAGCTGTACCAGATACTTGCTAGTATAAGCTAGAATTGTTAAAATGTTCTTGGAAATTGAGGGGAAAATATCTGTTGTCTTAACACACCCTTGGATATAATTAACAGGTTCTACTGTTTTAAGTTGCTTCTAAAAGGCCAAATGACATGCCCAGGTATTTCCTTAACAACTTTTTCAGTTTCCTGAGTCTGGCATTTCACAGTAGCATTACTACAAGCATTTAACTGGTCTCTCTTGTATATCTGGCAGTTCTCTCCATCAGTTCAAACTTCCTGTTTGCATTACCTCCCACTCTCAGTAACAGGAGAGGTATACCTGCATATACTTTTTTTTTTAAAGTCTATTCTTGCATGTTAAGCTTCTTGTGGAACTACAGAGTCAGTCAGGCTGTTTTTACATCCTGGTGCTAGCTAATCTTGTGCTCTTCAGCTGTGAAAACTTCATGTTTCAGCAAAATAACTTGGTAGTATTGTCAAGCATTTTGACAGTGCTTATATTCAGCTGTGGAAGTAATCTCATACTGGGAACATGGCTTCACATCTGCAGTGGGACCTGGACCCATCAGCACCTGTATATACCTTTGGGAAAACTTGTTAATGTCAGCATCATTCTTCATGGGCTCAGCGTTAAATCCTACAGGAGCAATGCCCAAAGCTGCAACTTTGAACATGGCCTTCCCTGAAAATGCTTCTCAGAGTTGTTCTTAATTAATGTCTTCAAAGTCTGAGTTTGTGACTTTCTCAGTAAGCTTGTTTTGCTTTTGAATCTGCCACTTAGCTAAGTAACATTAAATGCTGCTGTCAAAAGCTGATTGATTGCCGCTTTCCATGAACTTGGATGCAGGCCACCCAGTGGGTATAGATTTGCATTTGGTGCAGTTTTCCATGCTGCTCTATTTCTGGCTCCTTGATGGTCATTTCTTTCTTTCTCATCTACTACTTTAGTTTAAATCCTCATTAGCTTCTCCTCCCCTATCTTCCTCACCTCTGGATCTTTCTAAACTTTTTCTTTGTATTCTGCATCCCTAGAGGTTTATTTTTTTTTGTCTGTGGCTACTTTAGCCACAGTATTTTGCAAAATTATATACCAGAAAAGAAGTATGCTGCCAAGTGAAATGCAGTCAGCTCCATGGATGGCCCAGAGAACATGGGGATCAGTATCCTCAGTATCTGCCTTCCTGCAAAAGAGAACAGTAGCGGTCATCAGGGATCCTGCAGTTTCAGGCTTCTGTGGGGATGGTCCATGAAGTTTGCATCTCAAAGGCTTTTTCCAAGTGTTCTACCTTTTTTGTTACAGCTTTCTCTGAAACAATAAATGCCTGTATGGTAAAAAGGAAGATAAGTTCCATTTACCTCTACTGGAGCTGTTTATAGAGGAACAACTTTCTCTCCATTGGAGAAAAGCTCTATCAGGATGGTGGGAGCAGTTAGATATTGTTCTTTCTCATGCTAGAAATCAGTTTCACTGGCTACATTAGTGTCCAGCTGTATACTCTAGCAAGAGTAAGAGATTTCCAAAGGTCCTGTCTTGCTGAGTGTATGAACAAGCTGGATGCCATGTGGGTGTTGCTTTAAAAATATTCTGCAAAGACTTCAAATGAAAACTTAGATTCTTCACCCTGATTTCCAAAGGCCATGTCCTTTATTAGAATGCCCAGAGGAGGCTCCTGTCACCAGAGGTAGTAAATTTAGCAACTTTATTCAGACTTTCACGGGAACAAAAAGAGTGCCAGAAAGCTCTAAATTAATGAATTTAGAGGATTCACTGCACTGAGGGTGGAAGATCATAGCAAGCTACATCTGAATGCAGTATCCCATTTCTCCTCCTTTAAACTTGGCAAAGATATGTGATATTCACTATTAGGGTAAAATTGTGTGAAGCAGCTGCACTGACAGATAAAATTAATTATCCTTTACATTGCTGACATTAACCCTACTTGTCATCAGGCTATGGGAAGAGTGGCTGCCTCATCAGGTCATTTTGTGAACACATTTACTACCAATATGTTATTTTAAATTATCATAAAACATAATGAGTCAAAATGGAGACTGTCACCTGTGGTTTTCTATCAACACTTTAAGATGATCATATCTCTCAGGTTTTAAAATGTAGAGGGAAAAATGTTAGTAGCCATCAGTTAGGCTTTGGAGTTCCCACAGGGCACATATGTCTTAAATATTCCTGTAAGTGACTTACCACAGTGAACCTGAGATAGTGTCATTAAAAAGATCCCCGAGATCAGAAAGCTAGTCTTGGCTGTAACCACCAGTTCTGCTTTCTATAGAGATGGTGCTCAAATAATGGGCAGGAAGAAGTACTGGCATACCATAGAGAGTAGGATGTCTAGCTGGTGAGTTTCATGTGAAAAGGCTACTCTAGCTTCATTTTTGTCTCTATTTATGTGTTCCAATAATTGGGATGAGGTAATATTTACCCCTAGTGTTGGACTGCACTAACAGAAACCAGGACCTGGACTACGCTGAGAAGCAGAGCTGGCCAGTGGGTCTACTGTCATGCGCTCAGGTGAGATGAGCTTGTCTGTCACCTCTCTGGCTATGCTGTCTGGCTCTGGACCTCTTAGAAAGATGGGTGGGTTGGGGCAGTTCTGCTAGTGAAAGGTGTCATGCTGGCAGCCTGGGGGTAGAGAGGTTCTTGGCCTCTGTCAACCTGGTGGCATGATATGTTGAGGAATGCTGGTCTAACTCTTCATGTGCTATGGGGAGAATCTCCAGGGCATATCTTCAGATACAGGGAGCTGGGAGGCCAAGGACTGGCTCCCTAGCATTTGTGGAGATCTCTAATGGAGGGCATGGTGTCCATAAGTTTCTAGATTGAACCTTTTGTAATTACATTGATACCAAATCCCTTTTTGAATTCCCAGTAGGAAGTGGGAGAATGACAGTGATTGGTATGAGGTTAAGACATAGCTCTGCATATAAAAATAATGCTAATCTCTTGTCTCCTCTGTCACACTAAGGTCAATTTTGATGTGAGTTTGGGGCTATCTTCACTGATGAATCTTCATGTGGGGTGAAAGAAAAGCCAAGTGCATTCAGATTTGTGCATTAAAAATTCTCCCTGGAAAGAAAGAGAAGAAAAATATTAATGTTTGTAGAGGACTAGCATTTGTAATTTCTAGCAGGCTGGAGTAGCCTATCCCCTAGTTTGCAACAGTAAGCTAATAAGAATTACAAAAGCCATGAAGAAATATAAAGTGTTAACTTGATTAAATTTGGAATGGGGCTGCCCACCTGTTCTTCTAAATATAAGTGACCCTGCAACATGACCCATTAGTTGTCAGAGGTGGGTAGGCTGGTGGAAGCTTGCACTGAGCTCTGGCTCAGGCCGGGCCCTCTGTCTGTGAGTGAGGGCAAGCCAAGGAAGGGAGAAGCCTGCAAGAATGTCTTGGCACTACTTCCTGGCTCCCACAGTGACCTTAGATACATATCACTTTATGTAATATTTTTTTTGAATGTGTATAGTCAGCTCTAACAGCTCGTTGATCCCAGCTAAGCTCTTTGGCTTGGCTCTGCTGTCAAGTGTTCTTGTTTGCCCGGGTCTAGTAAGTTATGTGGCTTGAAGCTACAGGCGTTTCCTTACTATATGGAAATAAATTCAAAAGCTCCATTGTGATCACTTGTTGAAACAGCTCTGACTTATTGCACCAAGGTTCCCTGATGCTGACAAGCTAAATAACTTTCACTTGGTGCAAAACTCTGCCAAGCAAACCTGCCTCCAGATCTTACCCACAGTGTGAAGGAGGTGTCTTACAGAAGCTCATTTAAACAACTTCATACCGTCCTTCTCAATAGAATTGGGTCTGTGTAATCCTCATGAATCTCTTGACTTGAACATTGAATCTCAATGCATCACTACTTAGTGGGTGACAGTTACCATTCCAGATACTATCAATTAGCTTTCTATTTAAATGAATTCAGACACTAAACTTTTGTGAGCATGGCATACTTGCCAATTGCAACTTGGAGCAAAGTTCTGAAGTGCTCTTGTTAATTCTGCATGTTCTTCTTGGTCTTCTTAGGCACGTTTTCTGTGTTGCTGTCCTACAGATATCTTCCTCTGCTCTGGTCCTCGTATCCTAAAATACAGGCTTATTATTTATTCTGCCTAACATATCCATTTTCATAGGGAGCCCTGGCTATCAAGTATTAAATATCTGTTTTGGTGCAGTAATGTTATGTTTCTGCTAATGCTGTAACACTGCCTCACTGCAGTGATCCTACACTGGTTGATCTTAAACCCTTTAGGGTGCACTGGCTAGCAGCTTCCTTTGTGAGTATGTGTTGTTTTCTTTCCCAGGGGCACTAATTTGAAGAAGCAGCCCACCTTCTGATGATAATATAGAGCTTGACTGTTACTTGCAGTTTAATGGTGTGTTAGCATTGAAATTCTGTCTTCCCTCCAATTTTATGTGTTTTATTTATATACATTGTATATTGCATTTGTTACTGGATTAAAAATTGTATTCCTAATGACTTCCATGGCAATTTTGAAATAGCTGTATATATTGCATAAATAACAAGCTTTTTAGCTGAGAAGTGATTTACATCTTCCCAAGTTGCATGATTTCTTTGTCAGGTTTATTAAAACCTCTCAAAGGGCGCTTTATTTTTACCTCCCTTCCCTTTCCCTGCTGTTGTATCTGTAATTCAGTGCTCTCAGAAGCCACAGGGGAATGGCAACCCTGCACAAGCAGGCAGGCTGACAACAAGTAGCACTGGCTCCAAGTCCTACTGCAGTGCCTTTGCTACAATTACACCTTAGCTCTGCTCTGCAATATCCTGCTTGTTTGTTCTTGGACCTCTTCTAAGCAGGGATTAAGGGCATAAAAATGAATTGTGCAAGACTCTTCTTTATAGTGATTTTATGCTGTGGGGAATTCCATTAGAGATTAGCTTTTTGGACCATAAAACATCATTCAAATCTCTTCTAAGCTGGATGTGAATTCTAGTTTCCTGAGGTAAATACAACTTTCCAATCCTGTTCCATCCACCTGCCAAAACTGGGTCCATAAGGGCAGCCAAAATCTATTATTGGTTTACACTGGTGCAAATCTTCTGACACTAAAGGTTGAATCTGTGTAACTGAGAGTGGAATTTGGTATGTGGCCTTTGTATTTTATATGGCATGGAAGAAAGACTACAGTTGAGACTAAACTCTTGTGACCAGATATAAGAGGAGGCTGGTGGGGGGAAGTGATAAAGAAAAGATACTTTAAAACAAACAAAAAAAAGTCTGTATACATGCATGTGGGCATATGAGTGTGTGTAAATGCTCTAATTGCCTTTTTCTCCTTTGTATATTCATAAACCTACAGAAATATATTTATATTAAATAAAACTTGCAAATATAAATTTATTGAGTTGTGACTTCCTTTCAGAAGAGTAACAGTTTTTGGAAGTCTTTAATATATGTGCATGAAAGCCAGTCTGTTAGTATTTTTCTCTAACATGGATAATGTTTGGGTGTCAACTTTGCCAGTTTGTGCAGTGTGTAATATCCATCTGGTAGTGGTTAGAACTGAGGTTCCATTAGAATAGACAACTGTGAGAAGTAACTTTTGCTTTTTTCTTTCTTGCTGGCTTTTGTTTCTATGGGGTTTTTTTGGTGTTTTTTTGTTTTTTTTTTTTTTTTCCTTTTTACTAGGACATCTTTAGATGCTGTGATCATGATCTTTTCAGTTGAATGCTTCTGTATTCCACCAAGAAAATCCAGTAGCTTTTTTCTTATGTGCTGTGGTTTAACTCCAGCCAGCAACTAAGCACCACACAGCTGCTCACTCACTCCACCCCCACCCAGTGGGATGGGGGAGAGAAACAGAAGGAAAAAGGTAAAACTTGGGGGTTGAGGTAAGAACGGTTTACTAAAACAGAAAGGAAGAAAAGAATAATGATAATAATAAAATGACAATAATAATAGGATAGGAATATATAAAACAAATTATGCACAATGCAATTGTCCACCACTCACCAAAAGATGCCCAGCTAGTTCCTGAGCAGTGATTCCACCCCAGGCCAACTCCCCCCAGTTTATGTACTGGGCATGATGTCACATGGTATGGAATATCCCTTTGGCCAGCTGCCCTGGCTGTGTCCCCTCCCAACTTCTTGTACCCCTCCAGCCTTCTTGCTGGCTGGGCATGAGAAGCTGAAAAATCCTTGACTTGGTATAACAACTACTTAGCCACAACCAAAACCAGTGTGTTATCAACATTCTTCTCATACTAAAGCCAAAACATAACACTATACCAGCTACTAGAAAGAAAATTAACTCTATCCCAGCCAAAACCAGACAGTATGTTAGGTAACTTTAGGTAATGTTAGAAGCCATGAATTTGAAAAATTCAATTAAGCAAAAATTACAGTTATGGTTTCTTAGAAAAAGAAATTATTTTGGCTATGGAAAGGATACTTGTATATAGAAAAAACTTCAATATAGTAATACAGCCTCATTCCAAAGAAAATAGAGAATAATAGCGATGGCCACTTTAGCTTAATGATAATTCTAGAACAACAAATTCAGTTTCCACTTGCACTGTTTTAAGTCTGTAGCAACTCAATTGAAGCTAAAGGAATTACTCAAGATTTATATGCTGACAGTCTCTTCAATGTTGCCTTTCTTTATACGCGTTTACTGGCGATTTCTTCACAAAGGTCAGTGACTTTAAGTAATGTCTATGGGAAGAGAAGGCTCTTCTAAACTTCGAGAATATAAAAGAGGGCATCCAGGGCCAAACTGGTTATCTGTGGCTTTTAAGCACTGCTTGTCAGAGCACTGAAGTTTTATTATAGGTGAGGGAGTGATACCTAATATATTATAGCAACTGGAGTAGGTTCTTGGCCCACTGCAGAGTAAGTGCTGCATTGCGCATGTGTAAGTTGCTTGAAATCTATGGAGTCTTTCACGAGTGCAACTGAAAAGAATTTCTCTCACCCTCTCTGTCCAGCATGAAAGTTTAGAGACTGAGTCTCAGGGTGTTAAAAATATGAATTTTGATTGCACATAATGTTTTGATGGATCAACTCACACTTTTGTTTTGGCCTTGAGTTTTTGTTGTCTGGTATTTGCAAACCATGAAGGTTTTTCTTTATCTTGTGCTAGTGCAAAATCTATATTTAAGGCAGAAATTCTTTTCCTCACAAATCTTACTAGGGTGTTTCTGGATCTGTGGGTTTTTAACTTGGTTTCTTAACGAATTTGCCTCGGAGGCTCTTTTATCCTCCTGTGGGATTTCAGAATTTGCGATCATTATTGGATCTTTCCTTTCAGACTCTGAAAGAGAGAAGGAAACTGAAAACAGACGGGTTCTTCTTGAGGGAACAGCTGTACTGGTAGTCCTATGGGGTTTCCTCTGAAAACATGCCTGCCCAGACTCTGAGATGGATGAACATCTTCCATCATCTGAGCCTGCCTAACAAATGTGCTGAATTGTGCTGGGAGAGGGCAAAAAGCTGGATGGTTCTGACAGAAATGAGGAGGAAAAAGAGAAAGGGGAAAAAAAAAAAGGCTAGGTCAGAGCACCAAAGCTGGCTTCAGCTCTGCTTTCCAATGACTACATTAAGAAGACTTTTTAAAATTCTGCCTCTTGTCCTGGTGTGTTGCAGGAGATGTGCAAGAATGGTGGCTTTTTCTGTTTGTTTTTGTTTGGGCTTTTTGGGGTGGGGTGTGTGTGCGTGGGTATTTTGGTTTTCTGTTTGGGTTTTCTTCTGAAGTTCTCTGCAAATTTTGTGCAATGCTGTGATCTTGTGCTTTGTGATGAGAAACTTCATGCTTCATTGGAGGCAAAGCTACTAGGTAGAGAAGGGCCTGACTGCATTAAAAATTAAACTGTTGTGACCTTTGTTTGTCTTGATACACATATATAAAAAAAAAATGAACCAAGAGTGACTTCTTCATGTTTTGTCCCTCTCCTCATCTGTGAAGCTAATATCAACCCATAACCATTCTCTAATGTTACACAGCATACTCGGACTTTTTTTTTTTTTTGTTCTGCTTTTCATCAGCACTAGCTTTGGCTTAGATGAGTAGTGAGAATATAAAATAAAGAAGAAGATACAAGGATGTGAGGAATGACATGCTTTTGAACAGTACGTGGCAAGTAACATGATTCTGGCTTATGCTATGGAGCAGGGTGACAAAATGGCCCTAAGTGGCGTGAGAAACCCTATCCTGGGGAAAGCTGCTGTTGCTCTAGCGCAGGGAAGGTGAGGGGCAATGGTCAGCAGAGGAAGGCAGAGGGGGGAGTGCATGTGCAGGCAGGTGCCAGTCCCCAGGCTCTCCTGCGGCTGGTGACACACAGCAGTGACTTGTATCTCTGGGGAGAGGGGCTGTTGCTTGTTTGAGTGCTGGCACTATCGATAATACTTACATGCTTCTATAGCTAGAAAAATAAAACGTATCAAGACACACTCGTACAGCAATCATTACTAGAAAAACTTTACACCCACCCACCAATTTATGCAGAAATTTTGGTGTTCTGGCAAAAACAATTGTTTCTGAACAGGTGATCGTTACGTAGATTTAATGGAAGCAGTAAGCATATGGGAGATCCTTGTTGGAAAATCTACTGAATAATCACCAGCCCACAATTTATTGCGGGAGTTCTAAAAGCTGTGTTTCGAGAAGGTGAAGAACAGCAGAGGTAGTATGAAGTGTTATGATCTTTTGAATTATCTATTTACTATAGATTTTATCTTAATTTTTTTAAGTGGTGATTTCTTTGGTATCAGGACTCAATTTAAATATGGTGTATGGTCTATTAAGTCATTTAAGAAAACCATGTATGTATGTATATGATATGTACATAATCCCCTAGTTTATGTAGGGGAAAGTGCAAAACAATTCAGCACAAGTAGTTGTGATATGAAGATACTGGTGTGTGTTAAATGATGTGTAGGACAACATGGGAATCATGAGAATGAACTCCAAGTAGCTTGTGATTTTAATGGAAAAATTGTGAAGCATGTACAACATTGTACTTGCAGGTTTCCTTTGTTATGCTTTATATTGTAATGGATACCTGGTGACCAAGGAAATTAGTTCCTAGCAAATAAATGGTCCCCTTCATTTTGCTTTTGTGGGTTTTTATTCTTGATTCCCATTCCCCCCCCCTCTCCCCCCAGCTTTCTTTTCTCTCCTCTTTTATTTCCTGAACAGTTGAGAAAAAAGAAAAAGCATGAAGCGTGCAAACAGGTTGCACAGAGTAGATGCTAAACTTCTGGAATAACTTTTACAAGGTCAGGCTCTCTGCTTTCATGTGTACGTACAATTCATATTCAGGTATGAAATGCTAAATGAATTTGCCTAAAAATCCTACTAGTGCTAAAACCAGGGAAAGTTTTGCCATCTCTTCTTTGGTTATTAAATTGTCTTGTCTTGAGCCTCTTTCTTTTCGACTTTCTGGTAAGTTCAGTAAAGTGTTCACCAGAGAATGTAATTGCAGAAAACCACTCTCCTAAGCTTGTGAATTCAGTCACGTGACTTTTAGGAAAGGATTGTGACAAATGATAAGTTAAACTCCATGTTGCTGCTTGCAAAATTTGAATTGCTGTAAGCAAGGCATCTAGCCGAGCTGCTGAAGAACATGGTGTAAGACTTGGCGCTGTCAGTTTCTGCAGGTTTTGCCAGGCTCTTTCATGGCTTTTCTTTGTATCATATGAATTTTGTCTTCCACAGCTCTGTTAAAAAAAAATAGAAAACTAAGAGTAGTGAGCGAAGTTGGCTTAGCTACCTTTGGGTTACTGAACCTTTAAGCAACCAAAAGACCTTTTGCTGTAATCTGTTCTTTAAAATAATAATCACAAAGATTAAAATCTAGGTTTTTGTTTTGTTTGGTTCAGATTTAGAGGGGAGGAGGGGGAGAGAGACAGACAAGACATGTAAGCCCTTCCTGACAACCATCTGCTCTACATTTATTGGTTACTGTCCTTTAAAATGAGGGAGTTATGACACTACCTTGCATTAAATATCTAATACCTGGGTGGGTAAGGGTTTGGTGAGACTAGTATTTCATTTAATTCATTATATTGAAGCATCTACCACATGTACAGAACCATAACCCATGAGGGTGGTTCTGGTGTTTTTTGTGAAGTAGGGTACACAGTCATAGGGTAATTTCACACTGACTGGGAATGGAAGGCTTCTCCAATTGAGTAGAACAGGGACTCTTGCCTCTAGAAGTGACAAAGAAGAGTGGCCTGATGAGGAAAATTATCATGGAGAAGGAAAAAAAATTCAGTGTGGCAGACTGACTTGTGGTAACCTTTCCATATTGAAATGCCAGGCTGTTGGGAAGCATGGAGGCTCAGAGCAAATCACATCAAAAAACTGCTACTAGGTTGTCTGAGTTTACTTTAAACTGTTTGGTTTTTGTAAATGCCTTTACTCCTCAGATATGGTTATACTGAACCAGTGGCATTTCAGATTATATTTTCAACAGTTCAGATATTCATGCTTATGTCTCTTGTGCCAAAATAGTGATCTTTTAAACAGGTATTTTTCTGTATACTGGCATGACTCGATGAGCAATAAATCATGAATATTTTTAATTGAGTAATCTTCCTGTTGAAAAAGGGAATAAGAAATCTATTTATATTTTAAGTGGGAAAAGTTTTGGGATTCTTTTTGCAGTTTTTAGTTGAGATCAAAAACTTTTAGTGCCAAATTGAGATCAAAACACCCAGCACTGAAAAGTTAAAAATTATTCAGTATTAAACAGATATACTTTAATTTTTCATAAACTTCTCAACGTGATTGTAATTACGAACAGATGAACTTGAACATGCCATCCAGTATCAAAGATTATGCTGCAGGCAAGGTAACTTTTCCCTGCAGCTGCAATACAGCAAGGGTTTTTGTTTGTCACAAGGATTTTGACTGATTTCAAGGACCCAGTTTTGTGACTGAATTCTGAACCTCAGTACTGTAGAGAATTTAGAGTCTGTAACAGCCCCTGTAAAGCAAAACCAAGGTTAATGGTAGGAAGCTTGTGTAACTATCTGTTCTGTAGATTAAATGGGACTGTCTTTTCTGGTTTTAGGTTAGTATCCTAGATGTCCAGTTGGCTTAAGGAGTTGTTAATAGGTTGTCTCCATCTGTAGGTGACCAGTGTTAACACTGCTGAACTTGACAGCATCTAAAAACTATTTGGTTGCATGTGTGGAGTAAGTTTGGAAATCTCAGCTTTTAATGTACAGATATCTCTGGTACAGGAGCTGTATTCACAACTGGCAGTTTTGTTGGCACTTTCGTGCAGGCATAGGGTGAATGGAAACAAGCATCCTGCTGACCTGGATGTAATTCTTTGAGTTGGGTCTTAGATGCCTCATTGAGGGAGTAGTGTTGGCTCCCCCAGTTTTGTACACATTTGGGAATCTCCATCTCTAAGGCCCCAGTTAGGCATATGTCACATGATACTTATCGAAGATAGGGATTCCCTTTCCCTGATGGAATATTCCAGCAAGGGAGTTGCATGGATTCAGAAAGTTGAATCCTTAAAGCAAATGCCAGAACTTTTCGCAGGTTTTTTTGTTTTAAGGCACCTGATCTTGTTGCCTTCCTGGTAGGTTATGGTTGTCTGGCTTTCCTCTGGGAACAACAGTATCATGAAGTAGACATTCCTGTGTAGTTAGATCCAGTATCCATCAATAACAGAAAATTGAAGACAGTAGCACCAGCAATTAAAGCACTTTGTTTGTCAGTCTGCTAGTATTTTTAGGGAGCTGATGGAATTTGGCTTGTCATCTAATGCGCTGATCCTTTGCCAAATGTCAGGTCCCCTGACCAGCCGCCCAAGTCACTCTACCAACTGTCATCTTCCCTTGCAGGAAGTGGAATGCACTGGAGTCGGCAACTTGGTGAAGAATTAACAGCCTCTGCCAGCATGCTCTAATTAAACAGCTATATAGACAACAGCTGTGAAAAATTCATCAATCACAGAATGTTTATTATTGGAATTAAACCACCTCATAACTAATGCATAGATTTGCATTGATTATTATCTCCTAGAAGGAACAAGTGGTGCCAGCTTACTGTGCCTGGGCATTCTGAACATTTCTATCACTTGCATTGTCACCCATCTGCATCTGGTTTGTTAACCATAGTTAGGGATGATAAGCTACTTTGAAGCAAGTCAGGATCTACATCTAGAACTGTGATGTTGAACACTACAATGAATTCTAAATTCACTTTGTCAAGTGGTCCATGGGGTATTTCTTTATATCAATTTTCTAGGCACATAGATGGGACTCCCGATTTGCTCAAGTGTGAATAAATCTAAAGTAATGCAGCAAATGTTAGTTTAGTTACATTGACTTATAATCATGGTCAGCTCAGAAACTAGATCACTAAGTTGCCCAGTTTCAGTTTCTCCTAGCATTCCTCTGCCTAATCTAACGGTAGTGGCAATTGTATGTATCCTTTTTTTTAATAGAATGTGTCCTCAGGCAGTATATGCAGCAGTCAAGCCACTAGAAAACAGTATACAAAACATTTTCTAAGCTGTTTGAAGATGGTCATATAAAAATATATTCACATGCAATTACATTTGCATAAATTCAATGCAATGTATTTGTGTTGTTAATACCAAGATCTTTGCACGGTTTAGAAGCAAACTTGTCTATTTCTGTGAACGCTTACCAGGACTTACTCAATATGAGTACAGGTGCAGTTCTGAAGTACTTGATCCATAGGTTTAGGGCCAGTACATGGCCTGAGGTCGCACTTTAGCCCTCAAAACTTGTGCTCTGCCTAGAAACATTACATCCAACCTAAATGGAACAAACTTTAGTGTTAGAGCTCTAATACAACACCCTTCTCCAAGGCATGAAACTGAGCAGAAAAGAGCAAGCAAGAGGTTGACTCCAAGGTTCTGAACCTGTGATGAGGTCTCTTGTGGTCTTCAGTGCTCATGAGATGGTACTTACAGAATCACACACTCAGCAAGGTTTTTGCCATCTAGAAAATGCTTTTTTGTCATCTAGAAAAAAGAAATGCTTGAAAATATTCAGTGGTACTGACAGAGTTTGAAGAATGTATTGGTAGGTAGGCTGAAAAAAATTAGAGCACTTGTAAATGATAGAAATTGTAGTGTTTTAATCTGATTGAAGAAAAGACCTGGAACCCAGTCCTGGAATGTTTTTCTTACATGATAAGCAGTGGCATTTGTGTTTGTCTGTATTAGGGTCTCATTCTATCTTGTAGCACAACAGAAATATGGTTGTTTCAGAGGAGGTTGACTGGATGCCTTTAAATCATAAAATTAAAGAAATGTAAAATATGGTGCAGGGATCTAAACTTTGGATTCCTGCCAGATAAGGTTACTGGCTAATACTTCATAGCTGTAATAGAAACTGCTTCATTTTGTATTTTAAATTAACTTTTAGGCCAAACTTGAGTATTACCCACAGTGCACAAATGTATTTGATGAGGTGTTATAAACAATTCTTACTACTGTATGATTAAGTTAAGAGGTAAATAACAGTTTTTAATGAATAAGTGGGACTTCTTATGTCAAGAGATGAAGACTATAACTGTCTAGAAAAGAACAGAAAAAGAATCTCGTTCTGTATCTTAACCAATGAGTTAGCTGGTCAGGAAGTTGAGAAACCCTTTCTCTAATGGGCATAGTGAACAGAGTTCATTCAGTTAACTAACACATTTTTCTGTCTTTTGACAGTCACTTTCCTACATGCTGAGCACAGCCCAGGCCTTTGTGAATAGTCTGTTTACTAAGGTGAGGAAAAAGAACCTTTCCAATGGGTCTTTCAGAGATTCTGCTGTGACATGCTTTTCTGCTTTCGAACAGGCTTGATCCTGAACTTCTGTTGACTTCAGTAAAGGTAAGACTCTAGATTTGTTGCTTTGTTTTTTTTTTCTCATGAGGACAAATTGCGTATGTCTTTACGTTTGCCACAAAGTACTACTGGGACTGGCAGCATCAAGACAAGGTAAAAAATCAACACAAATGGTGGATTGTTTATTGATACAAGATGTAAATGCTTCATGTACTTTGTGACAGCTCATGAAGATCATAGTCATGGCCAAGCAGAATTTCTACTTCGATGGACAGGTGAGCTGGCAGAATGTGCCTTGGTGTTTAAGTATATTATGCACTTCCTAGCCTTGTATCAGGAGAGAATTTAACTCTAGAGAATACATACTGAATGTTGGTGAGGCAGGTCTACTAAGCGGCTGTACTTAGATGCTGTGCTCAAAGTATGGTAATTTATTTCTGACATAAGAATGTCCTCCTTAAACTGCTCTGTCATATGTTCACGCGTGGTGGAGGGTATCAGTACTGAACCCAGTGCATGTAGGTCTCAAGATGTCCAAAAGCTCCGTGTGTTTTGGAGGACGAGAGAAGTTTTAAAACACGTCAGCCTTTACTGCACTGAAGTGTTTGACTTTAGTGCCATACTTGCAATATATTTTCTATTTAATAAGAGTAAGGAATACTACTAATTCAGCAGTAAAGTTAATTAGCACAGACTGTAAATGTTCATTTGTTTTTTAATAGTAGCAAATGCATTATAAATGAAACCCATGTTCATCTATTTTAAAATCCTTCTGTTAGAGTAATTTGTAAGGTAGCTTTTTCTTATGATAGCTGTTAGCATTGCAAAACCAAGAATAAGAATTTGGTGTTAATTGTGGAGTAACCAGCCATGTGAAGTGTAATAAACCTGCTAGGTTTTTGACTAGGACTTGCCATGTGAAAAAGATTTAAAAATATTACATGTATATTAATGGATATTGAACTAATTAATGTACTCTTATTTACTTTGAGAAACCTGCTTTTGTAGGCTTCTCAAATCTGAAATAGTATGTTTTTTTGTAAACATGGATTCACTAAATCTAATTCTAAGCACATTATGATCATTCCTGGCTTTTGAAATAAGTGTAGAAAATAGTATACTTTCAGTTTTATCTGTGAAATTGAATGCAAGTTCACAGATGCTTATGAAAAAATGATAGCAAAATTTAATTAAATTTTGAGAAAGTTACAGACTTCTTATAATATTTTTGGTGGCAAGTACTGTTTTTATAGTATTGTAAGTGTATCTAATAGTGTTCCAAAGTAAGTATTTGTCAACATTTGAACTAAAATAATGAAATCTGTTTTAATTTACACTTTTACTTTATGCAGTTCTGTGTGGTCATTCTCACTTCAGATTAAGTGTATCCTAATAAGCAAGATCTCTTATCAGTTAAATTATATTTTATGTGTCACTGTTACATAGAAATGAAACAAGTTTGTACAGAAATAGAACAATCTGTGAACGAAGAGCTGCATTGTAGTCCTGTTTCGTGCAGGACACATTTTGTACTAAACTGATTCCCGTTTACCTAAATGAGGAAAGCTAAACAGATTCAGGATTAAGACATGTATAATATAGAGGGGAATTAGAGAGTTGCAATTTCTGCTGTGAGGTGATTTCATTAGAGAAGTACATTTTGGAGAAAGATTAAGAGAACTGAGAGCAAGTTTGGATTTCTAGAGTAGGAATCTTCAGTAGGTGTTGAGGACAAAGTATTTTAGAAATGACAAAAAGAAAAATATTATGTAGAGGGCCAGGTTTGGGGGATGGTAGGTGTTTTGGGCACAAAGAACAGTTACACATACATAATTCATTTTACACTAGAATATTGAGAAATCGCCATGTCATACTGTCTTCTTGCCTTCAGTTTTAAATAAGTTTTGCCCTTAGGCATTATGAGAGAGAAATCTCCACTTTTAATACCTTAATCAATGCTGTCTTGTTTTCTGCAGCTGTAGTCTTTTCATAGTCTTTTCAGTCTTGACTGCTGGTCAAACTCTATTGAGCCACTTAAATTGATTAAGGTTTCTCCAATTTTGCAACATCATTTCTAATGCAATGAATCCAGTGACCCAACCATCTCTTCAGTGTTATTCCTACCTCAAGAAGAGAAGTTTGGAAGATTATCCAGCTGTTGATATGCTGGATTCTACATTGGCAATATTTTCATGAAGAAACAAATATGACACGAAAAGCACTGAACTTTTTTTGAGAACAAGAGGAACACCTTATATACACACTCAGATATAATGTTGGAGACACTGAAATGTCACCTTAAAGGCTGCACGTGATTTGCTTGCACAGCAAGAGCTCAACTTACGGGAAGATTTGGTTTTGGTTTGAAAATCAGAGCATCTACCACACATTTTTTTAGTATATTCTCTTAAAACATGCATTTTCTGAGGATTTCTGAGTAAATATGTTATTTTTTTACTACGTGGGTTTATACAGCAACATATATGATTATTTTTTGGACTTTAATCTGGACTTCCATATACAGTACCTATAACTTTGACTTCTGGAAAAATTCCTACTCCAGAAGGCAATTACTTGCTTGTGGAAGAAATAGTGTCTTAGTGAAAAAGATTCTCTTTTTCTTATTAGCCATTGTCAGCTTTATGCTTTTCATGAAGATATTTACAAGTGGCTCATTAAAGCAACAGATCCAAAAGAGTGGAAAGGTGTCATCTGATCTAACACTCAGTGAAGCCAACTGGACTCTTTACTGACTCATTACGAGTTTGTTCCAATTGGAGTGAAATAACCTGTAAAGCTATGGGTTGTGTTTTCTTAGATTTAGAAGACTAGATACAGATCTGACAAAGGCAAAGTTGCTTCCTATTTGCTTGGATGTTTGTGATGGGTTGACCCTGGCTGGAGGCCAGGTGCCCACTAAAGCTGTTCTATCACTCCCCCTCCTCAGCTGGACGGGGGAAAGAAAAATATAACAAAGAGCTTGCGAGTCGAGATAAGGACAGGAGAGATCATTCGCCAATTACTGTCGCGGGCAAAACAGACTCACTTTGGGGAAAATTAACTCAATTTATTACAAATCAACCAGAGTAAGGTAATGAGAAATAAAACCAAATCTCAGAACACTTTTCCTCCACCCCCCCCTTCTTGGGCACAACTTCACTCCCGGATTTCTCTACCAACCCCCCCCAGCAGCACAGGGGGATGGTGTTTACGGTCATCACATGTTATTTTCTGCCGCTTCATCCTCCTCAAGGGGAGGGCTCATCACACTCTTCCCCTGCTCCAGTGGGGTCCCTCCCACGGGAGACAGTCCTCCACAAACTTCCCCAGTGTGGGTCCCTCCCATGGGCTGCAGTTCTTCATGAACTGCTCCAGCATGGGTCCTTTCCACAGTGTGCAGTCCTTCAGGAGCACACTGCTCCAGCGTGGGTCCCCCATGGGGTCACAAGTCCTGCCAGAAAACCTGCTCCGTGGGCTCCTCTCTCCACAGATCCGCAGGTCCTGCCAGGAGCCTGCTCCAGCGTGGGGTTCCCACGGGGTCACAGCCTCCTTCAGGAACCCACCTGCTCCGGCGTGGGGTCCTCCCCGGGCTGCAGGTGGAGATCTGCTCCACCGTGGACCTCCATGGGCTGCAGGGGGACAGCCTGCCTCACCATGGGCTGCAGGGGAATATCTGCTCCAGCACCTGGAGCTTTTCCTCCCCCTCCTTCTTCATCGACCTTGGTGTCCACAGGGTTGTTTCTCTTACATGTTCTCACTCCTCTCTCTGGCAGCTGTTTCTCTCTGTCCCAACTTTTTTTTTTCTTAAAAATGTTATCACAGAGGCGTTACCACTATCGCTGATTGGCTTGTTTTCAGTTAATACAGCGTCATTATTCCATTGTGTCTTTTCAATCATAAGTGGTGTGATGGGAACAGGTTAATGCTGGAGTCGCATGTTGATGACTTTTTGGGTTCGATTACAGCAGCTTGCTGCCCTCCCAAATGAGCTTTCATAGCATGTGCGGATGATACCTGCCTGTCAGGATGCTGTTGCTCTTCACATTGTTATCTCTGCATCTAGGTCCTGTTTGCAATCACTTAGAGTTCTTATTAGTCAGTGTGTTGATGGCAAAGTCAGTCTTATTTCCATGTCCCAGACTGTTTATGGTGTTGCTTTCTCTGGGCCCTAAAACAACTCTTGCACTAATGTTGATGCTGGTTTTTGCTCTTTTTCATCTTCTATGGAGAATACTAGGCTCTCACATTTGCTTGCTATACATTGGAATTAAAGTGGTGGATAAAAATCAATGTATGATGCTTCAGGTATAAAATATGTATATCCAGGTATTTCTGTCCTCCAGCTCTCTGTCAGGTTCTGTTGCCTTTAGCTGTATTTCCCTTGAAACAAGTTTATCATTGAAACCTATTCAATCTGTCATGAATTATCAAAGTTTAATTCTAAAGTTTCAGTTTTATAGATTTAAAAGTTTGAATTATTTATGATACAAATTGGAAATCCACAGTTTTAAATAATTGTACAGCGTCATTACACAGTGTGTTATTACCTGCATTTAAGCTTAGAAAAACTGATATTTGGCACCGATGGGAAGAATAATCATAAAACTATTGTTATTAAAATGCCTTAAAATATTTGCAGAGGGGATTTCCCATTCACATATAGGTGTGGTTGTAATTTTCCAAGTTTGATAAAGACAGCGATGAGAGCTGAAATATTTTTAGCACCCTTATAAAGGGGAGTATATTAGGAAAACTGAGTGCATGTGTATATTTCTTTTTCAGGGAATCTTCTAATACAAGTGCTCATTAATCCATGGAACCATTCACAGATTTACTTCCTTTGAAAAAAGATGGTGCTACTTCTCATCTCTCTGAGTTTGTATCCACTGCTGCAGGATTTCTGATTTGCTTGTGACTGAAGGCCATGAAGTTCTCCTTTTTTCCGCGCAGATGGCACGTGTGTTTTTCTCACCCCCTCTTAGCTCATACATCACACTCAGAGCCTCAGTGCAGCCTGACTAAATAGTCATTCTTTGGCTAGTGTTTGAGGTTTGTATTGCTGTGAGTTAAAATGAAGGAACATACTGAACAGTACAGTCTGCAATTTCCAGAGCGCCTGTGAATTGGTGACTTTCACCTGGGCAAGGTTTTAATTTCTATGTTTTATTTCTATGTTTTCATTTTAAATGAATAAAGCTTAAATATATCGTTCAAGAAATAGAAAGCTGAATTAGTGAAGCCCTGCTGAGCAGGTGATGGTTGAACCCCTGGATAGCAAATGAAAGGGAAAGTACTTTCTGCTTTCAGTAGTAAAAAGTTTTATCTCTCGTTTGAAAACTCTATAGACACATCCATCAAACAGTCTGACAGGGAAATTAAATTGGGTTACAGCACTGCAAGAAGTCCAGATTGCATTCCTGCTGAGCAGTAACAAATTGTGGTGAACTTTATAAAAAGTTTCTTTCTGTTTTTCACAAAATAATGCAGTATAGAGCTAGTCAGTGGTCACAAGAGACACTGGGAAAACTTCTGGAAAAGCTTGGTATTCCTTAATAAGGAAATGAAATGACGTTATAGAGGTGGTTTTCCTTTCCTGCAGAATCACTTGTGTTTTCTGCTCCTTTATAGCACAGCAAACCTGCACAAGGTACAATTTGCTTTATTTACTGCAAAATAAAAAAAATTTAATTACTTTCCTGACCATGAGGTAATATGCTTGTGCCCCAGGTTGTGGTGGGTCACCATTAACTTCCACTGAACATGGCAAGAGATGCAACTATTCTGCTGGAAGTCACAATGGAACTCTAATTTTCCCCCTGTGAATTTTACTGCAATAATCAAATAAAGAATGTTTTAATTTAAGTTACCTCATGTATACATTTCAACTAGACTGACACTTTGATAACGTTTCTTTCATTTATTTAGAGAGGAGCTCTTATACACAGCTAGGATCCAAGTGCTTTTGAACTCAGTGATGTTCAGATCTAGAACCATAGCCCATCTTTGCTTTTGTCTCTTATCATTCCATCCTGGCTCTGAATATCCTCCAGCTTGAAGCAACTTCAGACCTATCTCTAATGGCAATGAGAAGCTATGAATGCTTGAAAACAGGTTCGGAGTTGCTTTCAAGCTTTGTGAACTTCAGCTAGCCATTCCATTAATGCAAGTGTCAGGTTTTTAAGAAAATCTGAAACAGGGAAAGGTTTCTGGTGTCAGGTTTCTTTGCATCTTTCTGAAAACCTTGGCATTCATATGAAAAATTAACATTGTTTATATATTTGCATGTACCTAGGTATGGATGATCAAGTAAAACCTTTAGTATGTGAGATCCTAGGTATTTTAACAAAAGAGAATTAATTCTTTCTGTTAATTCTTCATTCTCTTCCAGAACAGTTGCATTTAACTACACAACCTAGACTATTTATGAATAATACCCATGCATTCTTAGACTCAAAAGAAAAATAAAGGGAGAGAAATTTCCATCTGGATGTTCCTCTCACAGCCTGAGCATTAAAAGCCATTGGTCTCCAAATACCTTGTTTATATGGAAGTTAAGCTACCTTTTAAAAACAGGTAGAAATGAATGCAACTGGAAAATAAAGGAGAAAGTTTATTAGACAAGGAAGGCTAATGTTGTTTAATGAAGTGTGGCATTCTGATCTGTTTTAAAAGCCTTGTTCTTTCTCAGTAAGCAATAGGAGTAAAATGTTTCTCTTACAAGCTTCTGCTTTACACATTGCATGCTTGCCTTGAGGGATTCAAAACCTAAATAAACCTTAACTCACACAAGATGTAAGTATGAGAAATCTCATACTTCTTCTGGAACGGCTTAGGGGCTGATTGTTTATTTAACAAGCTGGTGCCCTGATTTTGCCACTGACACACTTTGACAAAAATCCCCTCACAGGCATTTAAAGTTGGAAAAAGGAAGAAAATTGGAAAGAAAGATGTGAGTCAATGCACAAAGCCACAAAGGTCTGCTGACCTAGATGTTTTTAATATTTAGTAACTATATTTAAAGTTGTAGAGCTAGAATGATCTGAGAGAGCAGTCAGTGATGTTCTGATGTAATCAAACCAAATGAGATCTTCCTATGAGTTGTTGGTTACTTGAGTTATTATGTACAGGAACTTACTCTGGGGAAGAAGGAAATCACATCTATGGAAAGACCCAGAAGAGTACTTAGAAAAATCCTAACAGACTAAAGTGTAATTTAAATAGTGCATTGGCTTCGTGCCAGCTCATAAAAGGTGAGTGCATTTTATCCTTAGATGTCAACATTGTTGAGTGGCTGAATTTGGGAACTGCCTTTTGTTCTCTTCACTGAAGCAGCTGGGAGTTGTGGTAAAAGGCAGGTGCAGATGCTGACATAGTGTCCCTACAATTAGCACTTCCCAGTGGAGTGTTAAGTGCCAAACCCAACCATAAGAGCCAGTGCAAAAGTTGATGCTTTGCCTATGGAATTTTTTTTTTTTTTTTTTTTAGGAAAAAATGCTATTTTGAAACACTAATGCGAGACACTTTTCATTGCTGCAGGATTCCCTTCCCATTAACTAGAGGTTTCTGGATACAAAATTTCATTCCATTTAAACTATTTTTTTAAAACTAAAAAGCATTGGCTATCCATTAGGGAAGAAGGCTTTTTTCCTATGTCTGGTCCCTTTCGCTTTTCTTATTTTCCACTTTCTTTTATACCAAGGTGCAAGAAGGGGGTGTATGGAACAAACTGAGGAATGGGGAAACAGTTGGGAAAACCCCTTTTTTATATCTCTTTGGACCAAATAGGGAAGAATGAGAATAGTGTTTTCCCATTAACTTATATAATTTCTTTATTTGTACAGTTGGAAGGGAACAGCAAAAAGGAAGGTAAAGAGATTTCCTTTCATGTCATGGATGTTCTCACTTTTGTCATATGAGTTTCTCCAACTGTTTTCTACAAGAGTAAACTATCACATTTCCCCAAATGAGATTTCCTATGCTTGTCTCATTCCAAGTCACAGCAGGCTCTTCAACAATCACTTTTTGAGTTCCTGTTTCTTACATTGTGAAACTTGGATTCTACTGTAACTATTATATTAAGATTGAAACAAAAATCTTCAAATAAGCAAAATTTTCAGTTTCTTTTCATGTACTTGGGATGTTTATGGTTTTTAGAAAGCACTAATTCAATAGGATTTCACTTTGTGACCAGACAGATTATTGAAGTTTGTTAATGACGGGGTTAATAAACCTGATCAAAAGGGAATTGGAGCACGTGATTCTGAAATGTGCAAACAGATTATATTATTAAGTGGTGTGCATTTAGGAGGACAGACATTGTAATTAAATCTACTTTATGGTGTCCTGACGTCTGTTTAAATTTAAGTAATGGTCTGAAATTGACCCCGACTTGCCTAAAACTCTCAAATGCAGGATGGAAATCTGGAAGGAGTGGGCATATATGACTTCTCATATTGTGTGGAGTGGGTGAATTCAAACCCTCTGAATATTTTTTTTTTCCTTATTATTTTGTTGTTTTCATCCCTGTGAAAACTTGGCAGTAAGTACAAGTGGAAAAGAATAAAAGAAAAATGAACCAAAGTTTGATTTCACTTCAGTTTAAGCTTAATCTGGAATAATTCACTCAATCTTTTTTACTTTTTTTTTTTAAAAAAATTTCTTCATGGTTTAAAAGTTAAAAAATTATGTACAGGTATATCCTAAATTGAAATAAAACCCAGCATCTCAAACTCTCCTCAACCAAAAAATGCTACTCCTCCTTACTTACTCTACCCCTAGAGAACAATGAACTTGAAGTGGTTCAAGAAACTTGGTAAAAACCATTTTATTTGACTTTTATTTTTTAGAACAAATAGTAGCATCTCTTATTTCCATTCAAGTAGTTTTGTCTGGAAAATAAAATAACTTATTTCATTTCAAATGGTATCATTTTTCACAGATAAACTTTTCCTCTGAAAAGTTTTGCCTCCAGTGTTTTTCTAATTTGCTGAGGGGGGTGGGAGGGAGTCAAGAAGGAGAATAGGGCAGAGACACCTGTTTTAATGAAAGCTTTCCAACCAGTTCTGCCCTGTACGTAGTCTTTTCTAGAATTGATTTTTTTTCATGGAGTAAAGGATTGTCTCTCTCATCTACATTTGTAATTTCATTGTGTTTGACCTATTAACTAATGCATACAGCAAATCGTTAATTTTTAGTACTTGGTGGCTAAAGATGAAAATGGCTCCTGTAGAGTAACTGCAAAATGAGCTTTAAATTCTAATTAAAAATCATCTTATCAACACTACATTTTACATTGTATAGTTATGGATCTGATATTTTCTGAATTGGTTACGCTAGATTACTTTATAGTACTTTGTGATTGAGAGGGAGCATGACTCTTTTTGAACAATTTCTTTTGCACAGCAGGGTGACTTAAATTAGCGTGACTGACATCCTCCTAATATGCTTAAAAATCTTTGGAACAATTGATCTGAAACTTGAGCATTTTCATTCTGATTGGATCAGAGCACAGAGAAGAAGTTGGATATGCTGGATATGCAAGCATATTCACACGGTTCTCTTAAATCTTGATCCAAGGTACATCTAAGCATGTGTGTAAACAGCACATGAACATTGCTGAATCAAATAGAAAAATTCTGGCCCAGAAGAAACTGTCACATCTCACAGGAAAAAAAAAAAAAAAAAAACAAAAAAAAAAAAGAAAAAAGAATCCAGGACTTTACCCAATGAGTAAATTTACAAAATGCAGGTGCTTTAATGTTTGAGAGAAATAGATGTAAAACGTATGAGGAGAAAAATATTGCCATGGTTGACTTTCTCCAAGGTAAAGGATCTTGCATATATAAAAAACAATTAATATCAAAGATGCTTTCACTGGAAAAAAACCTAAAACTAAAACCTAAAATTTTCTCTGCACTAAACCCTATAAAAGGGTTTTCCCTGGCAACGTTGCTATAAATCTGCAGCTTGTAATATGCTGTTTACTTGAGCAGCAAGTCTCTTGCATGGAATACCATTGCCATCCCCCTCCCCAAACCCAGTCACTAATTTGACTTCCTTAATACATTTTGTATAAAAATTGTGCTTTTAGATCTCTAAGCACCTGTCTGTTGTACCTGGCCAGTAGAATAGTGCTAACATTATAAAAGAAAAATTGGAAAATAGTACCCAGTGATCAAAACATCAGTCTAACAAATCAGATAATCTTTTAAAGTATTTGTGTCTTTCTGCTGTTGAATATGCACCTATCCTGAGAGTTGGTGCATCCCCCAGGGTGGTAGATGATGTATATATGATTAGGAGCTGCAGAATGAACTGCCCAGAAGAATTAAACACTTACATAAATGAATGTGGTCTGAACTCCAAAAATCTGAACTAGCCTCTAGTGGTGCAGCAGTATTTACAGTATATTGGCTTTTAAAGATACTGCCACAAGGTAATAGAAACGTGTGCATCCTATTAAAATACCAGTGTGAACACTGGTACGGTCAGACTCAAATGAAATCACTAGGTCTTGTATTTATCTGGCTGAGAGGTGAAAGCGTCAAACTTCTGGCCTAATGGTTAATTGTTGAACTTGTGAAATTTATTTTTGACAGTTATTAGACTGGTTCAACAGTACTCCTTTAAGAGCTTGAATCCTAATGCTTCAAGATGCAGAATTTCAGAACTCCACAAGAATATACAAGAACTACTACATTACTCTCTGAGTATACTTGTTTTGCCTTAGAGATGTCATTAGAGCTTTTTAATTTAGGAATAAATTACCACCATGAAGAAACAACTTATTTCCTAGACACTCAGCAAATACAATTGTGTGTGGAATGCTTAAAGAAAAAGATACACTATTGCAGCTGAAACATTTTCTACTGACAATGTGCATTCCTCTGCAGAAGTAATACTTCAGTCTTGCACCTGACTAATCAGGTTAAAAACGCTTTTACACTGACTCTCATGATATCAATATGACAGTACTAAAGAAAGTCTTTTCCCCTTAATCCACTTGCCTTGTCCATTTCTCACATAAGATAAATGCTATCTAGTTGGAACTAATGTGGATTGAAGGGGAAGTTGTGTTAGCAAAGGTTTGTGAGTTGACTGAGCATGTGCATGTCCTTTGGTACCCCTGCAATATGTTTGGGGGGTTGTTCAGTCAGCTGAGAACTGAGGTCCGGAGTTCAGTTGGTATTTAGCACAAATAATGTCATCGTACCTACAGGGTACACTTACATGGCAGGGCTCAAGAGCTGATGCTAACCATGTATTGATGTGTAGTTTGTTATGCCATGCATTAAACTTATGCACTGTTACTGGTAGTGCCATTAATGATATATTTTCATCACTAACTATGCTGCATTTTGGCTTAAATTATTTAGCAAGTATGTAAGGCAATGAGTTTCCTAAAGCTGGAGATAGGTACGTGAATGTAGTTTTTTGTGACATTCTCCACTGAGATTCTCACCTGGTAATTCTCCATGTGTTCCAAAAACTAGAGACTAACTCTTCTTCATGTGTTTGGATTGGGTGTTGGGCAGCACAGGTTATGGGCTAAGAGGGAGACAAAGCTGGAGACGTATAGTAAAGAGAGGCAGAGAAAAGTGTGATGACAAGGGGTTGTGTGGTGAAGCATATTATGGCTACTCTGAAAGTTTTGTTAAGCTTTGTTTAAAAGATAAAAATCAAGCCAAAGCTGGAACAATTTGACTGAAGGAAGGTGCTGCCTGTATGCGATGTTAAGTGCTGACAAGTTAGGCAAGAGTGTGCAGTAACTGCTATTCCATAATAATAATCAGTAGTAATAGCAACCTCACTATAGTGTGGCACACGCACACACACACCGAACCACTAAACCAGAATGTCCAAAGACCATCTCTCACAGCAAGCATTTTCACATCCCTCCAAACATTAGCCCAGCCTCTCTGCTTTTTCCTTCAGTGGGGGTGTTTATGGTCTCTTTCATTTTTCACATGCTTACAAAACAACAATAATCAGAGGGTAGGGTAGAGCTGCCAAAACCTCCTTTCTAGAAAGGATGGCACACAGGGGTCTGCTCCAGCCCTGGAATCCAAAGAACGGAAAAACTGCAGTGTGTGGGTTTATACTGGAATTATCTTAGTTTAAAAGAGTACCCAAATGCTACATTCAAAGCCAAATGCCATTTTACAGACCGCAAATTAGGCCATCTTAAAGCTGGATCCCAGCAACAGCTACAAACCTGCAGTTTCCCTGAACTGGAGGCTGTGGGACCATGGCACATTTGTAGTATCTGAGTATCCCTGGCAATGGCTAGAGAGCATGTGTGCACCTGTTTTCTAGGTGTTGGGTGTTTTTCTTTTTGGTCTATGTATGATTGGTAGTTGTGTCTCCCCCCGCCCCCCTTCTCAGCTCATTGGGTATTGGGGATTGTTTGTTTGTTTGTTTGAGCTTTGTGGTAAAAATTCCTGTTCTATTACATTTATGGTTTTTGTGGAGAGTGAGGTCTTTTGAGCTAGCTCCTATAAAGAACATAAACACTGTACTGCTAGGTTAGGTATGTAAATTCACCATACTGATCCTTACAGTCCTACTCAGTTTTCGTCTAGTCCTGGAGCCACTGCTTTTCATAGTACCTGCATTTTCACAAGCAAAGTCGCATTATGTACTTGCGTGATCTGGAGTTCGAGGGGTGGGTTTTACCTCTTTCAACTCCAGAGCCTGACCCAGCAGGTGTGTCTGCAGCATACCTCGTAGATACCAGGTGGCCTAATGGTTACCTCTTTATCAGGCAGCCTGGTGTTTAGTGCACATCCATACTATGTTGGATGCCTTTTTTCATAACAGATAGAGCAGCCTAGCTGGCCAATAATGAAAAGCCAATCCAACCTTTCCAAAGTTTTACAAAAAAATCTCTTGATGTGTATAAAATTTGACATCTAATGAAACAATGCTGAATCATGTGAATACATTGCAGTCTGTGATGGATTGGAACTGGAATGCTGACAGCTCTGAGGCATTTTTTAAAAGTTGGTAACTGTTCAAATCTCATCAGCTTCTGAGATTTCATCTGTTTCTTTGGGAGAGTGGGATAAATGTCTCTGGATGTGATGCCAAGCTTGAATCTTTAAGAAGACTTGGATGAAAATTCCTTTCTTCTTCTGACCCTATGTCTTCTCACCCATTGTGATATTATACAAATTGAATTTCAGGGCTCATGAGCTAAAGTTTCTGCAGTGGTCGGCAGAAGTGTCTTTCCATCTGATTACCCTTGAGGTCAGAAGCACATAATATATTCAGGGGTGTTTCTAATCGAATGAAGCTCAGAATATGCGAGGGTTGTAGACAGCAGCTGGCCCCAGCAGAGACTAACAGATTTGCTGAGAACCTGCAAAGCTCTTGGCAGGATGTCAACAAAGATACTGCAGGGTTGCTAGATGCCAGGAAAACAAGATCTTCGGTTTGCAGCAAGGAAAATGGTATTTAGGGAGGATGGGATGTAATAAATTACAATAATAGCACCACAAACAAGTCTCATCCAAAAGTATTCGAGACTGTGACTAGTGGGAAAGTTGTGTACTCTTTTTTTCATGGATGAAGAAGCTGAAGTAGAAGCAGGTGAAAAAAAGATGTGCTTTCTTATAGTGGCAGAGTATTATTAGAGCCAGGCAAAGAAGTAACTTGATTCTATGTAGGAATTGGCTTTTAAAGAAGTGAAGGATGAAGGGAACAAAAGTGATAATGGAGAAAGGGCTTACCTGACTTAAAATAATAGGAAAGAGAAGAATGGAGGCTGTGTGGATAAAATAGAGATGTTTGTGGAGAACAAGATCACAGATATTTTGTAAGGGCCTTACTGTCTTTCTAGGATAGCAAGAAATTGAGTCTACAGTATCAGGAGTTGCTAGCATGCAGTATCCAACTATAAATTTAGGTTTACTCTGACCATGCATTTGCTAGTGATTTGTTCTGGCAAAATATGTAGGTATTTCTCTAAAAGCTCCAGGTGCTGGAAATCTTGGCTGGCCATTTACCTGATCAAGTGTAATAGTGCATGCCTCAACCATGCCTGACCCTTAGACGTTTTTGGAAGATTTTGAGTCGGTCTGCAGGAAACGGTTTGATCTGTTATGCTTGATGTGTTCTCCTTGCTCCCTCATGAGAGTTTTCATGGAAAAAGGCACTCTCCAAAGAGCCTGTCAAGAATTAGTATGTTACAGAGGCAAAATTGTGGCATTTAAAGAGCCAGCTTCATGAGGGGAGAAAAGAAAAGAGATTCTCATCTAATCAGCATATTGAACGTGACGCAGAAAGCAGCAGCTTTAATAGGGAATGCCTGGAGATTTTCTGCCCTACATGATAGGTTTTGATCAGTTTTCCACAAATTTGATTTAAATTATTTCAGGGAGATTTCTTCTTTGTTTACGTGATATAGCAATCCTAATTACTTATCGCTGTTCTTAAGACTTGATTTGATGATATCCTCCCTGATTACTTTATCAGGTTAAAGTCTATGGGTTATTGACAGTTCGGTGTTAACTAGGTGGCTTTGGTATTCTGGCAGGATGCCAGTGGAGGGGGAAAGCAGCTGTTCCTTGAGATGGCAATAATGAAAAATGCCAACTGATAAAATCTTTCCGGCTTTTGCATAACTGAAAAAGGCCATTACTAACTCTTGGAATTCCTGTTTCTTGGATCCTTGTGCTCCAAGAGAAATAACGTGGCAGGCAGGATACTATTGAAAATGTAATGCAATGGGTACTGGTGGAAATGCCAGATGGGGGAGGGGGTGGGAATCCAAAATGCAGATTATTAGTAAAATACATGGATGACGAGCAGTTCCTTGCTGATATATAGGTCTATTTTGAAGTAGGAGACAGTGTGGTCTGGTTTTAGAACTATTGAAGGGACCAAATCCCAGCTGCCTTCCATGCTATCAGCCTGCTCAGAAAATAATGGCTTTAAATAGCAGTTTAAACCTCTCTGGTTTCGTGATAGTTATATAAGCCTACACAGAAACATTCCACCATTTGTGCTTTGTTCCTTTCTTTCTCAGCTCCGCTCCCCCAAACGACGCTTAGTTGTGAAGCATCACCTTTAGCACAGGTATTAAACCGGTAGTAGACCAGAGGACTTGGGAGTGGGTACCACTTGGGAGTGGTATAAAGTGCAAGAGTTACAGATCCACAGAGGTGTTTCTGGTGACAGTCTTTATGCAGGCAATCTGATGTAGAAAAGAGAAAGCCCTGGAAGTCTCTGAACCCTTGGGCATAAACTTCTCTTTTTCAAGAGCCTGTTAAAATAGGGAGCCAGTGGTAGCAAACTGGTCAATGTGGCTTTGGAAGCTGTGGGGAGCTTTCGACAGCAGCTGCTGTGTGTCAGAAGTCTATAAATTGACTTCCTGCCATGGGAGGCCTCCAGCTAGTTCAGCTGGAGAGTTACTGGGGGAAAATCCTTGCCCTCTGTCTTACCAGCAGAGCAAATATATCTAGGGCTGTGCCCAGGGCTGAGGAAGGGTTTTTGCTGGCAGATTCTGTGTCAGCCAGCAAGGTCTTGATTAATAAAACTGGTGTGGGTGGAGACCTCAGGTTTTTGTTGAGGGAGAGAAGGTGCTCTCCTTTGAGTAGTATATGCACATGTCCATCATGTTCTTTGTTTTCAAAAACTCCCAAATGAGAGCACACTTCTTTCATCACGTCTCGGTTAACATCAAACAAGATCTTTGCATTTCCCGCCCCCCAACCCCCCCCGTACTCCAGGCAGCTATGTGCTATCCCCTCTGTTCAGGGTGGATGCATGTTCCCTTTACAATGTTTAATTCCCTTTACAATAAAACTTATCTACCAGTTTTGGAACTGTTCTTCTCCAAGACGATTTAATTTCCTTTAAAAATTGCACTCTCACTGAACCAATAACCCAACAGGAATCTCTGGCAAAGGACTAGGTTTTGGTGCAGTAGGTGTCTTAAGATTTAGTAGCCTCTATCATCATCTTTGTTGGAACTCATATTTAGTTAAACTTTAACTCTTGAGCTGCTGAATTCAAGCCTCTTGCATTTCCTTTCTGTCCCTGATGAATCAGCATATTTTCTGCCAAGAGACATATATAATGATCTCAGAAATATATAAGCTTCTTCTCTACCTGTCTCCTGCATTGCTGAGATTTTCCTCTACTTATTCAGCATATTAGATATTACTCTTCTTCATATCAACACTTAGCACCAGGCTTGAACTCCTTTAGGTTAAAAACGGAACCTGAATATGCTGTTTCATACCAAGAAGAGTCATTCTTTTGCATATCTGTGGTTTTCAAATACAGTCATGAATTCTGAAATGAGGAGGAAAAACCCACAATGAGATATTTTGAAAGTTTATCCTGGCCTGTATCCATCCTTGATTCCTTTGCTATGCAGGATAAGGCTATGTTTGTAGTGAAATGGGAAATCCAAAAGAAAGCTGAATGTTCAAAATTCTGGAGATGTTTTGAGCTTTATGGAAGTTGGTAAAGTGGAGGAAATGTTAACTTGATTTAGAAAAACAAAATGCAATATCTGACTTCTTAAAAGCGTTTTAGGTTTAGGTTGTTTCAGCATCATAGATTCTAGAAACTGCATTTAAATGCAGTTTAGATATCTGTTCAATAAAGCTATCTGAACTTGGTGACTTTTGGGGTTTGGAGGGTGAGGCATAAATAATGGGGAGGGGGGAGGGAGGAAACCAGGAGTTGTAATTTTTAAACCATGGTTGTTAGAATTGGGATCCAATTTGAGCACCCTCATCTTTAGCTGCTTATTGGAACCTTCTCTAGAGCACTGATAACTGGTGTCCCACTGTGTGAGTTCAAATCCCAATGTCAAATACCTACCATCATAGACCCCAGGGATGAATCTTACAGATTTTTGCCATGTCTGTCTCAATGTTCTGCCACGTGCAGCTACGTGGGCAATGAGCACTATTGCAAAGATATCGGGTTCCACCCTGCAAAGGCAATTCACATATTTGTGTATGGGGTTTGTTCTTCTGCCTTTTTCTGCTTAAGGTACTGGGTTCAAATACAATCTGCATCACTTGTCAGCACATTGGTCAGTGGCATTGTCAAAATAATACTGCTAAGGAAAAAAAAACCCGTGCAATTCCAAGTCCTCATCAATTGATTTCATATCAGGGGAGGGGAGGGGCAGAGGATGGGGAGGACATAATTATAAAACTCCTGTGACAACTTGGTCTGTGAGGAGTCTTCATTGTCTGTGCGTGTGTATTTTGGAGGGATAATATTGGGGAAGGGCGGTGAACCCGTTAGGCACACAGGCTAAGGTTCCTACACAAGCTCTCTTTGGAGTCCCCTGTGCCCTTCATCTGTACAATTACCTGATACACACATTGCAATGGTTTGTGCATATGTAAATACAGAATGTTGTTATGTAAAGTGTATGGATATAACTTATAAAGCACTGTTGAATTTTTGGCTTACACAAGCACATTCTGTGGCCTGACAGGATTACTCCTATTGGAGTAATAACTAGAAGTTTTGCTTTTTTAGGGCTTGTTCCTACTCCCTTTGAAGCCAATGGCATAATTCCCAGTGAAGTTTAGTGGTGCAGGGTCAAGTCTTTAAGGATGATAGAATTTGATGTTGGAGGCCTCAGTCAGTGCTCACTGAAGTACACAGGGGTTTCCCCAGTTATTTCAGTGAGCAAATTGCCATTGTTTCATGAAGATAATTATTTTTAAAACCACTTACATAGAGATGGTTTTAGTGTTAAACTTCAAAAAGAAGAAAGTAAATTAAGAGACTTTCTTTATTTTGGCTGATACCATGCACTTTTTATAACACTAAAACATTTAGTTCAAGTAAGTTCCCAGAAGTTTGGAATAGCCACATCCAAAAGCGATGAACTTTTTAAATTGAAAAGGACATTTTGTGTTGCTGCCACACCTCTTGTGACTTCTGAATGCATTTCTCTTCTACTGTTGCAAGAAAAGCTGTTATTATGGTATCTTAGCCTTCACGCTTATAGTCTCAGCTGGTCTGACCCCATAGCATCTTCAGGGAAAGGCAGATGATGGAGAGAAATTTTGCAGTTGCTTCAGAAAAATGCTGGCTCTTGCTAATTTCAAAGGCCAATACCACTCAGATCCATTGCAGGTATTAAAAAAAAAATAAATAAAATAATCTCCTTCTCTTTCAATATGTTCCCTGACACCCAAGGAGTTTCCTTTAGTTCTGAAATTGCCTTCACCTATGTTTATTGTACTGGAAGTTTGCCAAAGCTCAGTTATTTTTATACTTAGACTTTGGTACTTCAGGCTTGCTAAGCTAGATCTTTATAGGGATAAAGTAAAAATACAGCAGACTGGGGAGAAGCACAGAAAGCTACTAGAGGGCATTTGTTGGCATTTTCTTTTTCTTTGGTTCAATATATCTATTGACCTAGAGGCAATGCAGGAGAGCCCACCTGTTTTCACATGGTTCTGAAAAGAAAACAGAGAAGGACATGAAATTTATTGAGTGTGTATTAATATTCCATTTGGATACTGCTGCTCTACTGCGTTGGTTTAACTGAAGGACAGAAAACAATTTTCCCATCTTGTTTTCTTCTGTTTGGATCTGCTCACGTGCAGTTACAATGGACCTAAGTACATAGAGCAATCTAACGTTACCAGCTAGACTGCCACAGTCCTTGGCTGGATGCTATTTGGCCTCCTTTCTTAATGTACATGTAATCTCACCTGTGTGATTTAAGACTCTTTAGGTCTATATATCTACAACATTTTATCACCTGGCATATCTGCTAGTCCTTTCGTAGGAGTGGGGCCCAATGACCCAGATGTCCTTCCCCGTTCAGAGGCAGCATTAACACTTCAGGCCTTCCTGTACCTTAAATGCATATCTTAGAGTCCCAGCTTTTGGCGTATGGCTACTTTATGTAGAGTGGCACCAGATTCCACTTTAGATAATATGAAAAATACGGAGCTCTGGAAGCTAATAGACACAATAAATATTTCCCTGTCTCTCATTACTTCTTTGAAGAGTTCTCCAGGCCTAGGATTGTGGGATACCTACCTTCTAGGTATCCAGCATATTAAAGAAAACAGAACAATATGAAACTGGTATGGTTTTAGGTGTTGTCAGTGGAAAAGGAGATTCTGGCTATTTGCTACACTACAGACCTGTGTTTGTGATTTATGATACTTCCTAGTCTAACCCATGTGTTTGGTCTCTCATGCAATGGTAAATTTTACAGCTGTTTGAATGATTGGCTGGTCTGCTACAGAAGATGGCCATAAATTTTAATAAGTAACTCTGCACCAATTCAGGAAGACCCGGTTGAACTAGAATACATCTTTTTATATGATGCTTGTTCTACTCTAGTTCAATAGCCTTTTGGTGCTCAGAGACACGCAGGGAGTTCTAGGTAATCTGAATGCTCAGTTGTGGGAAGATGTGAACCAGCTAGGGTTGGTGAGATCAGCGTTGCTGGGTTGTTCTGGGACTGAACCGCATGTCCAACCAACCATCATCCTGCAGTGGGATGATGAATCTTCTGGGAAATCTGCAAACTACTCCTGGAGCTTCTCATCCTTTTATCTCCGAGGTAGTGCTCTCTGTGTGGGGGTTTCAGCCGTGGGATTTACAGGGTTAGGAAGACTGGCTGGTTTTGGACTCTGCCAGGAAAAAGATTAATTTCATTTTCATGTATGTATTTGACCATAAATATGAAAGTGTGTTAATTATATAAGTATGTATATCTCTATAATGAGTGTGTGTTAGTATTTAAGCTTGCAGCAGAATCCCAAATAAGAAGTGGAGCAAGCTGAATGTAGAGATTATTGCAAGAGTGACTACAAAAAGATGCAGGGTGTATATTTATAAAAGGAAGTTTTTTGTCCAGATGTCCCCCTGCACTCCTTAGGGAATGTTTCCGATTGCTCTCTGAAATTTATATCACTTCAAATGAAATATATGATGCAAAATCCTCCAGGGCCACAAAAATTAGCAAAGGCACTTAAACTGTACAACAGCATCACTTAACTGGTCTAGTTGAATTATATTATAAATAAGCTATCATAGAAGCCTCTGGGGAGCTTCTGGTTGAACAATTCAATGCGAGACAAAGCTGCTTTTCTTGGTTTCATTTTAAAAATTATTTTCATATTTGCACCAAAGGATAGAGGAAGCAAAAGAGACTAAAGTCACAACATAGTCACAGAAGTCTGCTTCGGTAACACAGTAATATTTTTGTCTGCACCAATGTTGAATTGTGGAATAATACTGAAAATTTCTTGGTGTTCATCAAAACTGGTGGAGCTGAATTTCTTTGTGTGTGTTTTTTTGTTTTTTTTTTTGCCGCCTAATACCTGTAAAATGTGCTTGAGTAATGTAAATTCTGATTTAGTAAGGCTTTATACTCTCACTTTGTACAGGAATGAATAGCTGTAAAGGGAAAGAAATGGCAAATCAAGCCCAGCTGAAGACATAAGGTGTGGTGTTGTGTCCCCGTCCCCCCCCCCCCCCCCCCATTTTTAAGGCAACAAGGCCAGTATAACACAATCATACAAAAAAAGACAAAATATTTGAAATAAAGGTTGTAACCTAGGATTTCTACATTAATGAGTGTCTCTGCTACTAATGTCTACTGCTGGTCAGATGTACAGGCAGGAACAAATCAGAGGAACATTTTACCTCACTCTAACTTAGAGCTGCCTAAAGATACTGTGTGCAGAAGATGACCTTGAGTTGTTAACTCAGGGTAGATGCAGAAAACAATTTCTTGGTCTCAAGTAGTACTGGCTCTTTTATAACTTTGTAAAATTTTCAGCTTTTTCTTTAGAATCACTATGCCTGTCATACAGCAAAATAGAAGTGTTATCTGTAATCGTTTAAAAGCTTTTAAAATATGGTCTAATAGAACATCATAAGATCGTTTCATATACAGATTCATTCTATGTAATCGCAATAGCTGCAAGAATTTATCAAGGCATATAGAGCACAAGTGTAGAAGTGCGGAGAAAAAAACCCTTTATTTTTGACTTTAAGTTAATCTTTTACTTAGTCTCTGCATGGCAGTGTTCTGTTCAGAGATTGTTGGCGCTAACTGAGATTGAGTTTTAGGACAGACCAGAACTGATGTGGAAAAGAAGAGTTTCTTGGTGTAAAATTTCTCATGCAACAGGAGTGAAAAAACAGGAAGGATGAAAGATTGAAATACTCATCCTGTGACAGGCATTGGTGGTTTTGTGAATTTTTCAGCAGGCAAAAAAGCACAAGAGATTCTCCAAGGAATAAGTGAAATACAGATAAGCTCTTTCTTGGACACTGTTCTCTTGTTCTCATGACTGTGATGTCTGTCTCTAGCCCAATAAATGCTGACTCCTCTTCTGCAAAGTGGCGTGACTTCAACAGCTCTTCACAGATGCATGAGGACATTGTGCATCTGTAGATATGTGGTGAAAGTGTTGTCCTGGCAGTTGATAGGTTGGGACTTGATGCTCCATCTTTCCTCTTCAAACTAAGCAGTATACTGAACTATGTCTTGGATAACAACTGTAACACTTCCCATTGTGTGGTCAAAAGAAATAGTTGTGGTCTCCATGTTTTCAAACCACTTTCCATAGGAGTATCTCCAGTTAGCATGATAACTTGCTTATTGCATGCAGTTCCTTGAGAGATAGGTGAAGAACTCCTACCAGGAACGTGAGTAGGCTTATGAGCTAGGCACCAAACAGAGCTGTCCTGGTCACACCTGCAAAGCATATGTTCTGGGCATGCAAAAAGGTGGAACTTTATGCATCCAAAGATCTTTTGTGACAAAATGAATGTCTGTGAATTTCCCTAGGGAAGCTTGGATCCTACTCTTTCACTTGGGAGCTTGAAATACCACCTTACCTGCAGAAGGCTGGAGATCTGGACCCTTCATTTTTGAATGGGAATGGAATAAGAATAATAAATCACTTTGCAAGCCTTGCCTAGACTGGGCAGAGAGGGCATAGGAGATGGTGGTTGAGAACAAGAAGATAACAATTATGCCAATCAGGTTCTGCAGCTCCCAGAAGAGTCTGTAAGAGGCAAAGCCTCCCAGCTTCTGAAAATGCTTTGTAAAAAATGCAAAGGTAATAAAGTACTAAATAAATAATGTGTTGATTTAAGAAGTTGGTTATGGGGCACCACTGTGATAACTGTCAAAGGCAGCAGATCTATAAATACTGGATACTGGCCATCAGTCAGATTGCTTTATTATCAAGATTGATAGAAAAGGCTACTACCCCCTGAGACTGATTTGGGAATGGGAAAATTGTATAAGCACCTAATAAGAGGTGTTGGTTAGAGGCATATATGAGCATCAGTACACTTGAAAAGACAAGGAAGTGTCAGAAGAACATCTACCCTGGCACTTTTCTAGAAAACACAGAGACTGGAGGACAAATGAACTAAAGATTAGTGTGGAAATTGGAGAAATGGTGAGATACTGAAGAAAGGGGACAACAAGGAGAGAGCTCATCTAGGAATATAATTCTTCAGAAGTAAACCGTGAAGGAAGAGACATTTCCAGACTCCTTGGAACTCTGCAGTAGTTCAAATCCTATATGCTTTATTTTTGTATCTTTCTGTTCTGTAAACAAAATGGAGGGTTTTTTTATAAACTAAAGCTATGTGCTTGATTCCTCAGACCCAGTCTACTGACTTGGTCAGAGTGGTCACTGGGTTGCCTTGAGAAATGGGCAAGATAATAACTTTAAAGCATAGAGGTTACAATTTTCTTCTTGAATTAACTTACTAAGTGGATTTTTCACCTATTTATGGGGATTTTATTTTACTCAGTTAACCCAGAGATTGAACTTAGTATCTTTTTTAGGGAACTGGATACGAAGTCTCACTGTTTTTAAATTTATTATTTCTGTAGTTCCCTTTTAGCCATCAGCCATTGCTGTATTTTCATAGATGTGCAAGTAGCATAAATACTATGACCTATTGTTGTTCTGCAGCTAAAAAACCTTTTAGAAACAAAACAGAGTTTCTGTATTGGGCCAGGTTCTAAATTTGGTCTTGGTGTTCTTCAAGAAGCAGCACCTAATTTTTATTGAAGGATTACTGTTTCTCTTGAAGAACTTTATTAAAAAGGGCCATTACAATACCCCTTAATTCTTCCTGATACTTTCTGATTTAGTCAGATATTGACTGCCTATTCTGAATCACAAATCAATAATCTAATTTTGATTAAACTTTTCTGGCTGATTCTGCCAAGCTTATATGCTGTAGCATCTTCCCTCACAACTGGCCACTCTTAATTCACTGGGATCCCTCACAATATGGTGCTGTTACCACAAGCAGAACAGCAAATAATTCAAAGCTATGTTTGTTATGTAGGAGAGGGTAGAAAGGAGGTAGCTTTTTTTTTTCCTAGCCAAACTGAAATTTTGTTGAAAGATATTTTCACTGTGTTTTTTTGTGTGTTTGTTTGTTGGGTTTTTTTTGTTTTGTTTTTAAACAAGTGAAAAGGGATATTCCATAACACATTTCTAAAACAATTTTTCTTTTCTAGCTGCTCGTTTTATGTCATTTGGGAAAAAAACCACACACCCCCCTCCCCCAAACCAAACCAAGCAAAACCCCAAACAACTGACACCCCCCCCCCCCACCCCTACACCTCCACAAACCACATTGCCTCATTTGATGTTTGGCAATCCTAAGGGTTTAATTTTTATTTGGTGGATACTAAGTTCCTGCTTCTCTCCCTTATTTTAATGAAAAATAATCTCTCTCTTTCTTTTATTTGTTCCCAAAGAGGAGAGCAGAAGTTAAATAAGAGAACAGCCTAAAACTTCCTGTCACAGCAATGTAACCGCAGCCATACTTCAATCTGTGAGACTTACTGGGTGTGTTAGCATTTCCAAAATTTTTTTGTAAGGTAGCATTACAGAGATTATGGTTTTCCTTTTTCTCAAAATATAAGCTAATGTTATTGCCTTGAACATAGTGCTGCACCAATTAGGATAAAGATTGGTTTGTCATTGCTGTCTACTATAAAATTTTATAGACCAAAACCTGAGTTGCACCAAGAAACCAATGGGAAGCTGATCCAATCTAAGCAAAATGGAAAAATCAACTTCATAGGAACATCCTACTACATTTTTAATGGATTAATATATTACATAACTTTTGACAGTTGCGCAGGAAATGGTGCAGCAATTTACATCAACAAGTGCTAAATTTAAGAGGAAAGATCACAAGCATCTTTTTGGCAAGGATAGCAAAATCTCCATTATTTTCTTCGTTGCTGCTACTAACTGGGAATCCAAGGTTAAAAATTTGAAAGGAACTGAGGACTGTGAATCTTGTTGTTACTTAGACTTGTATTTATCTTCTGGAAAGTGTATAGATATGTCTTCTCTGTGTGCGTATACATTTTATAATAAGAAAATATAGATGCAGACACTTTCCCATGGTATGGCGGTCTGTATACTGGAGTTTCTTCCTTTCCAAAGCTAACTGTAATTTGCATCTTTCTAGTTTTTCAGAATAATATTTTGTCAAGGTTTGTGAATGGTGCATTTGAGTCTATAAGACTCATATATTACCAAGTCAGTAGCAAGTTTTAATCTGTAAAGAAAATAGCTAAATCTTAACCTATGCAAATTGGTTACAAAAGTCTATTATTGCATTTGTCTTATAATTAATGCTACATTTTAGTTTTTCCATAGTGTTTATTAACAAATATATGGCAGGAAAATGTAAAGCATTGTTATTCAAGAAAGAAAATTATCCCATGTATCAAAAGCAGCCTGTAGCAGTAGTTCTCCAGACACGCCTAGACGCTGTACAAGTCAAGTCAAGTGAATAGGCATCAGAATGCTTAGTCATTTCTCATTTGGATACAATTTATATTCATAAACAGTGTCTTGATTATGAAAGCCTGCTGTAAAAAGCAGTTCACTCTTTCCCTTCTGATTTCTGTGTCTAAGGCTGAGGAACACCCCTGGAGAGTATAAATTTAGTCATCTAAGACTTTTTCTTTCCTTAGTTTTTTTTTTTTTTCTTTTTTTTTTTTTCCTTATTAACATCAGTTTTAATAACCGTAGCAGTTCACAAGACCATAGTAGTATGTTCTTGCTATTGGAAGTAGTAGAAAAAACAAGCAGACCTCAGGTTTTGGCTTGCTTTCATATACCACTGGTGCAAATCAGTTGCAGACAGGATTGAGAAACCTCTATAGTGACATTTTCAGAGGCTTATGTGAGCAGAATTCAGATATTTAATTGGTTATGCAACCTATTACTGCAGCACTTCACATTGAGTGGCACTAAGTAATTACAGTGTAACTGCTGCACAACTGTTGTAATTTTTCATGCAGCTATGCTACATGATAACACGATAACGTTGATGCTAATACTGATGTTTGGTTAGGCAGCCAAAGAGGGGATTACAATAGAGAAGTGCTAATAGTATGTTGTTAGGAAACAGGATGCTAAGAAGCTATTAGAAATGAGAGTAAGAGAATAAAATGAAAACTACAGTGGGAAAATTGGAAAAGGTTTAAGGCAAACTACAGGCAGTGTGTTGTGCTGTTTTTAGTGCCTTTAAATCCTTGTTAAAGGGTATAGACTGAGAGGTTGAAAAATCATGATGATGTGAAAAGAAGTAGGAAGTGATGGGCTTGAGAGCAGTCACCTCATTTAATGGCTGCAAGGTGTCTTCACATAATGCTTCTGCTAGGCTTGTAGAGTATTTCTTTGGCACACTCCCATAGATATTTTTCTGAAGAGAGTAAATTTATATTTCTAAAAATACCAGAGGGTCTCCTGAGTAACATGAAAAGAAGAAAAGGGCTCCAGATGGTGGTGGCAGGGATGAGATAGCAGGCTCTGTTGCAGTTTTGTAGCATCTGAAGAAGGTCAAAAGTGGTGTAATTCTGCATGGACGGGAGGCTTCTGTACCCGGAGCACTGTGGCCTCCCCTGGGTAATCTAACTGGCTTCCTTAAAAATGTTATACGTTCTAAATGCCAGCATGTAGAGATTGGGACTTTCACAAGTACATTCAGAATGTGATAAGTTTCCTGCCACACTATCATCACAGTGACATACACACAGAAGTGTCAGCAAGCTTGTTTAATTCTGCAGCTATATGTGGCAATGGGAACAGCACAAGCATCTTAAATGGAAGGGGACAGGCAGGGTACCGAGTGCTGTGCAGGCAGCGGGGGTTGCTCCCTGCAGAGCCCCCAGTCTAAGCAAGAAAGACCCAAGGCAGATAAGGACATAAAAAGGCTTGAGGGCCTGTGTAATTTGCAAAACAGGAATCCCCTTGGAGACCAGTGTTTGTACACACAGGTATTTGTGGCCAGAGGTATTGCAGGGAAGGCTTAGTGGATGGTAAAGCCTGTGCTTGCAGTCTAGCCCCTCTTTTGTTCACTGTTGCCTGAACTGCTGCTGCTTTTGCATGTCTTTCCTCCTTTCAGAATACAAAATATTTCTATGTGAAATACGTAGACCTCGGTGATTAACTGGTACGCTGATAGTGTTTGCTGACAACATTGTTATACCCACCACTTGCCTACATTTGAGGAGTGAAATGAGGTTTTTAATCTTAGCCACACATGCGTATGCAAAGGATTTTTGTGCATACCAGTACATGGACAATATACTGCCTGGTCCTTACTATGTTAAACTATAAGAAATGTAATAGTAAATAGTGCCAGCATCACAGTTGTGTATATCAGCTTCTCAGTCCAAATGGCTTACGCTGGCATATGTAGGCTTCTGTTTCATTAATGGGCAGAAAAACCTAAAAGGAACAAGCCATTTTAAAAATCAGACCGATCATTTGAGAAGCTTTTTCCCCACAAATTATGAAGTGCAGGTGGAAGGTAGGGAGTTTAAGTAAATTTTGAATTATTGCACGGTAGATACTAGGTGTTTCAAATCCAGAGGCGTGAATAGCTTTCTTAAGAACAAGCAAACCAAAAAATATCTGATTAGAAAATAATTTTTCAAACACAACAGTGTACTCAACTTTCAGTTATTTTCCCTACTGGAAAGAGGAAAATAACATCTGGTCTGCATTTGTTTTGTCTGAAAAACCCGAGGAGTATTAAACCTGCTCTTTGCTAGTGAGGGCTTAGGTCTTGTAACATGCCTGTTGTGATTTCTTATGCCTCAGCTAAATCTTTCATGAGAGAGTTTTCTATCTGAAATACTAATTAATTGTTTCAAATTAGTCAGATGTTAATGTAAGCATATTGGATTTCTTTTCAGCTTTTTTTGTGGTCATGCCTCTGGGGTTTTCACCATTCCGCTAGTTCTTACAAGGTCCCCCAGGTTTTACAATACCTGACATTTGAGCACAACCTCTGTATCTCCAGGAAACGCTCAGGCATTTGTCAAACATTAACGGGCAATGGACAAACGTACTGGTTTTCTTTTGAACCTGACCCTTTCCAATCACTGAGGCAGTATGACCCACTGCTTAATGCTGAATTCTGCAATGAAATATTATATTGGGCCTCAGGCCCAGTAAACTGTCAGAGTTTTTTTTCCTGTTGATCAGTGTGTCTGCATCTTTACATATTGTGCATCTAGGATACACTTCAACTATGTCACAGCATCATCACATCTCTGGCAGTATTGGGTTTGATCAGAGGTTGATACTGGCAGTTTGGGACTGGTTCAAAAACCATTGGTGATTTCATGTAGTATCTGTTTCACCTCTTTATTGATTTTTGTAGTTTTCTCTTCTGCATCTTTTTGGCAGACCTGATGGCAATAATGGTATTTAAGATTGTTTAACGCTCTTCATCATAATTCTCCCTTTCAATAGCTTATTACATTATCTGTTAGGGTAAAAATTTTCATGCTGAGTGTTTGCTATAGGCTGAATTTCTTGGAACAAAGAAAGGTTGTCTTAAGCCATTGAGTCTGATTTTTCTGCAAATCCATTCAGGAAAGTACATCCTATAATTCTTCATCCCAGGATGTTGGGAGGTTGGGGAACCTGCTGGGAAGTTTTTCTTAAAACCCTGATTCTCTGATGGTTAGAAACTTTCTGAATTCCACCATAAATGTATTTTTGACTAGTTAATAAAGGGGAGGGGGGGCGGGCTGTCCCCTTGCCTGTATTGTATTTCAGCTGAAATCCCTTCCTATTATTTATTTGCTCAAGTAAAAGGAATTTTCCCACTTTCTCTTCTACTGATATGTTTTTAGGATAACTTCAAATTTGGCAGAGGTGGTTCTGGGATCAGGGATAGCTTTTGCTGTTCCTTCAAGTACATTGACTTAGTATGAATTTGATCAAAGTTAAATATCCAAACATTTTGGTTCACAATTGCTCAGTAGAAGCAGATGACTTCACCTAAGTTTGAGTGCTGCCTTAAGCATCACCCCAGGGCATCCAGGTGCTGTGCTTGTTCTCCTTGTGATCACCTCTCCTGGCTGTGCAGATGTGGCACAGCATATCAGATAGAATTATGGTGCAGAGAAGATAAGAAATGAGCAGAACTGAACTGGGGGGACAAAGGTGAGGAGACCAGGATTAAGTTCTGTGCAAGGTAGGAAGAAGCTGAGGCTGGATCATGAGGCAAGCTCATTTCTGATGAGGTGAGGTTGAGACTGCAGTGATGGTGGGAGCTAAACTGGAAGAAAAGGACATGGCCAGGAAGACAGAATGAAGGATAAATGAGAACAAATAAAGAGTTAGAGAGCTGGGGTGGAAGTTGATTAGCTGCAAATGGTGGAGTGAGACAAGAGCTTGGATAGATGGAGTGGCACCTCGGTCAAGAAGAAGGCAGGAACTATGACAAGATACTGGGAGTGATCATATGTTGTGGTTTAACCCCAGCCAGCAACTAAGTACGATGCAGCCGCTCGCTCATTCCCCCACCCACCCAGTGGGATGGGGGAGAAAATTGGGAAAAGAAGCAAAACCCTTGGGTTGAGATAAGGACGGTTTAACAGAACAGAAAAGAAGAAACTAATAATGATAACAATAACACTAATAAAATGACAACAGTAATAATAGAAGGATTGGAATGTACAAATGATGCACGATGCAATTCATCACCATCCGCCGATCGACACCCAGTTAGTCCCCAAGCGGCAATTCCCCCACTCCCTTTCCCTCCCAGTTTATATACTGGGCATGACATCCCATGGTATGGAATACCCCTTTGGCCAGTTTGGGTCAGCTGCCCTGGCTGTGTCCCCTCCCAACTTCTTGTGCCCCTCCAGCCTTCTTGCTGGCTGGGCATGAGAAGCTGAAAACCCCTTGACTTTAGACAAAACACTACTTAGCAACAACTGAAAACATCAGTGTTATCAACATTCTTCTCATACTGAACTCAAAACATAGCACTGTACTAGCTACTAGAAAGACAATCAACTCTGTCCCAGCTGAAACCAGGACATCATAGAAAAGTCATGTCTTGCAAGGGTGATATGCAGTGTTCCTGAGAATTAAATTTGTTCTTTTCATCATAAAAATTTTGAAATCCATTGTCAAAGCACTTGTAGTATCTTCCCTCCAGTGGCTGGCCAATATAGAAGATGACCAACATACTACTGATTTACAGGCTGTGCTTTCACTGTACTTGGCTTAGTGTAGTGCTCATGTGGTTCAGTCACCCTGCTTTTGGAACTGCATGATAGCTTCTGTTGTTGTTTCTTTCATTTAGTAAACTTGCTTCCTGGGCAATCTAATTAAAGGCATTTTCTACCTTTTGGTAGAGTGACTTTGCAGATGTGACATGGTTAACATAATCTGTAATAAATCAGATTTGTACATTCTCTAGCAATCAGTGGTGACATTAGTTTACCACTGGGTGGTATTTCTCCTGCGTCAAATCTTGAACTATCACTGTTTGCCAGGACTACTGTGTGCTTCACTGCAACACAACAAAAAGGCAGCTCACTCCTCTGAGAGTTTAGGACAAGTCTAAAATAATTGTTGAAAATGAGCCTGAGCTGACTCTATTTGCATGACTGTGGAAGTGGAGGGGAATGACAGCACTGGTAGAGTAGTTCGTGTTCCAGGTCAGGGTGTGCTGCATTTCAGCAGCAAAGGGCTCTTTAACTATAGGCCTTGCTGAGATTCCTGGGTTAGACTAATCCAAACTGGATTGGATTGGATTGGACCTGTGCTGTTAAGTCTTCCTGACATGACAGATTGTGTTATGTCATGTGGGTTCACTAGTGGGAGTCTATACAATATCAGACAGCTTGGTACTACACTCTTATTTCTATGTATTCACCTACATTTAAGTATGTAGCCTAAATTCTGCTCTTAGTTAAAGTCAGCTCAATGCTGAGGAAGTTAACTGAGTAAATAAGGGTAGCATTTGTTGTAACTGTCTTAGAATTTGGCTTCATATTGCTAACTCTGTTTTTCTCCAATGTACTTATTATTTTAGAAAACACTTCAAGTATGTCAGCTAGCCCAAAGGCTACAGCTGCAGTCTGATCATAAATACAAGCTAATGAACAGAATTTCACTATCTGTAGTGCATCTCTATTCCAGTAGAACATAAACACCTACTAAATAGGGCATAGGATCTAATTTTCTACACTAAGTGCTCCAATTTAGTGGCTTCCTGAGGAACTAACAAAAATGCTCCAAGTCCACAGGGAACTTGTTTGCTCTTAGAAGCACCTCAGAAAACACTAGTGTGAATAGTAGAATACCACAAAAAATTCATAGAATAGCTGTATAAGTGAATAAGTATCAGCATAACATCTTTTAGGAAAAGCAGTTTTAGTATTCAACAATGAAAGAGTGTTAATGTTCTTTGGGAAGTTGCCCTTAATGGTAGTAGAGAATGAGCATGCTTTGCATCTCATAATAGGACACTCCTGAAAAGAAAAGCACCTTTAATGGGTTTCTGAAAGTCAGTTGTTGGAAACCAGAACGTAAATAAATGTAGTTGCCAACAGGCAGGCTTAGTGACCTTTAATGTTCCAGTTCTTAGAATAATTAGATTTATAATAATTGTTTTGGTCTTGACTAATATTATTATGAAGGTTCAAAAATACTTGCACAACATTTCAACAGATAATTCTTTCAGCAATAAAATAATAAATATATTACATTACAGAGAAATTATTAAATGTCAAACTTGCTGAATAATATATTTAACAAATAGCTCTTACAGTATTCCACCAGGCCTGACTATCACCTGAATTTTGAGTTTGCAGTTTCATATTGTGTTCGTGTTATTTTTGCTGCTGCAAATATATGCCTGGTTTGATAATATGTTGACAATTCAAGGCTTAAATTGTAAATTCCCAAGGGACTAGAGCCACTCTTAAGTGTGTAAAATACTAAGCAGCAAAAATACTTCCTACACTATATTCCTATACTCCCTGTGGGGTTGTCACAAGCACAACTGCTTAAAAGCTAATATCAACTCTTTGGAAAGCCTGTATGAAAGTTTTGCTATCCCCTCTCAACTAAAACCTTCTCTGATGCTGTGTTTGAGGCTGTCTTTGAAGCAAGAATGAGTACTCTGCGTTACCAAAAATGGCTCCTGAAGAGCAGTGACTGAGCCCAAAGCTGTTCTGACTGTGGCTCTGGGATGGACTTGTTGATTTGGGATAAGTAATCCTCTGAGGTTTTTGTGGTGCAGACAGCTATCTGTGTTTCTCAGAAAACTTGCTTGTTTCCCAGGGGATATATAAGGCTCAGTCGCAACCTGACTTCTGACATGCTGAGCTCCGCTTCACTGGTTGCTCCGATGCTTGCCAGGATCCCCTGCAGAAAGAGCCTGCGCTGACTCTCAGGGGCAGTGGCTGGGCTCTGTTTCTCCTTGTGCAAGACAGGTGAGCACAGCGTGGGCCAAACGGCCTCGCAGCTTGCTACTGCGTCTCTGGAACCTGACATGTCCCTGCTAAACCCTGTAACTAATACTGTGCAATGCATCTGAACCAGTTGAAAAGCCAAAGTTGGAAGGCTTCCAGAGATCAACAGAAACACGCTATTTCTGCTTCCTCTTCTTTTTCCCCAAAGGCTTTTCAGGTGTTATTTGAAGCAGGGGAGCTCATGAGCTCATTGTCTCATTGCCTGCTTTTTGCCTCCTGCAGGTTACAACTTCCCAGTGCAAGGGGATCCCAGTGGTTTCCCCTCCTGAGAAGGGGGGGAGGAATTTAAAAGGACTTGGATGGCAAACAGAAACGTTAGCTAACGGCTGGCAGTTCTTGTATTTGATAGGGCATATTTCTGTGAACTGCTCAGCACCCTTAATCTGTCGGTAAAAGCCAGCAGGCTTTCCAGGTTGTTCAGCAGTACGGAAAGATGTGAGGCCAAGAATGCACAACTATTTGAGGAATGGATGTTGCCGTGAAGTGGAGCAGAATACACAGAGATGTCGCTGTCACATCACCCTCAGTATATCGCTCTTGGATCACGCTTACAGAGACGATACTGCCCCTTACCTGGTCTCTGTCTTCATCGTAGCCTACGTGATGCAATTGCCCAGAAAACAAACAGCAGACCAGAGTTCACTGCTAAAGAAACACTAGAAGGAGAACCACTCAAAACAGCTCATAGGAAAAGAAGCCATGGCCACTGCATTCCTTATCCATATCTCTGGTCTTAACGAAATCCAGGCTGTTGGTGCATACCAAAAAGAACATGAGTCTCATTCATCACTTCCTATTTGTCTTAAAGTGAATGCTGTAGATGGGATCCGATTACCATGGCACAAACCCCTTTTGTGTTATTTTGTGGTGGGACAATTTTGCGCCGAGATTGTATGGATCCTGTTTTCCCAAGAGGTGCCTGTGGCAGCTGGGATTTCAAAAGCCTGAGGATACTTTCCAGCACAAATGGTGTGTCCCTCAGCAGCCCTGCAGCTCCCATGATCCAGGGAGCAGTGGGAGACCAGAGCCAGCTGTGGAAAAGCCTCTCCTCAGCTGAGGCGGCAGGGCGTGCCCTGGTAGCGGGAAGAGGTGGCAGAGCCAATTCCTCACTATTGCATGCTCTTTTTACTAAAGCAGGTTGAAGAACTGGTAGTAGTGTGTTTAGCAGCTAGTTTTTGCTATTTTTCTGTACATCCAACTTCATGGGAGTAACTTTGTTGTTTTGTATGTGTTTACAGATCAATTTGGGGAAATAAGTTTCCAAATTGTTACTTGCATTGGCTGTATGCTTCATTCACTGTTCATTATGTGTAGCGTGTGGTTGGTCACAGAAATCCTAGGCTGTTATTTGCTTCATAAACAAAATTCTTTTACAAGAAGAATAATGAACACCAAGTAGCACACAATGAATAACCATAAATGCTCTTATTTATGCATGAATTATCTTTCCAGCATTCTAATATGGGCAGTGGTATGAAGAGGAGTGATTCCTACAATATTCTGAACCAAAACTTTTGAACAGATATTTGTGTGTTGAATATGATGAGAATACTTTAAACATCTGGTATTTGACTGAATAGTTGTACACGCTTGCTTTTGCTATTTCATCAGAGAGAGCTCAGAGGGTGATTTTCAAAGGCATAAGGGCATTGAAAACAGAAGAACTAGCTGAGACTCAGAAGTTTTATGATGGGGAGGGGTGTTGGAGGAGACATGAATTCCAGTATGTTTTTGTACTGAATTGGAACAAAAAATGACATTTCAAAATTTTCCACTCAAAGGAAAATGGGACAATTTTCAGTTCAGGAAAATCAAAAGATGTGTTTTGAGTTTTCCTAAATGAAACAATCAACAGCTGTCATAACGTCTGACTCCTGGTTCTGCCATGGCTCCCTGGGGCACCCTGGGAAGCTCCCGTCCTGTTGGAAGCAGCTTGGGAAGCTCCCTGAAGTTCAAAGCATTGCTCAGGTTGGAGCCATGATGGCTGTCAGGCTCCAAAATGTGTGGCAGGGAATTGGAAAGCCCTGGATATGCCAGCTGTGATTTGAGGGCTTCCAAGAACTATCCTGCTGGTTTGCTCTGGCAGTCATTGTGGCAAGGTTGTTGTCCGATGCAGAATCTGGGAAGGTGGGTTTGCAGCAGTGGATCAGATGAGGTGGAAGGAAACCAGTTTTGTTTCCAACAGGAATCTGCCTGTCTTGGGAAGATGTCACACCACTTCCATGACATATTAATACATCAGTATTCCCCATGGGAAAGCTTTTTCACCAAGAAATTCACAAGCAACTGTTGGAAAAGCAATGAGTTTTGGATACCAAATTGTTACGATGTTTTGGAAAATGTCACATCACCTCACTGGGAAGTACAGCAATTGGGCTTGATTCAGTTTGCAGTTTTGCTTTGCAGCTTATCTGTCCTCACTCCTGTACTTTATATACCCATAAACTTTAAGACATTATAGCTTTTGCCTGTGAAAACATTTGGAAAATGATTTTCAAAAAGCTATGCTAGTCTGTACCAATTGGGGGTCTGCTCACTTGCTCATTAGGGGATAACTACAGCCTTGTGAAATGTTAGCAGTATTAAGGGGCAGTTAAAAGATGCATGATAGGCAAAATTTAGACAATTTGTAATCTTCCCCCTCCCCCCCCAAAAAATGCATGCGGAAAATTATTTTATGCCATTGTGTGTCATGGGGAACCAACTTGTCCATTGGGCAATGGTATAAAAAGTGGAAAACCAGGCTCTTGTATTTGAAGAGAAAAATGTATCTCTCGTAGAAAAATGGGGAGGGCAGGTGAGGGTTGAGCTGAAGAATGTACCAGCATGGTTCAGTTGAAAAAGGAGTCCAGGATGATTCTTCATGTAGGCAAAGCGACTTCTGACATTTATTTGTTTCTTTCAAGCATTTTACCTTGAAAACTGGAGCTATTTTTCATCTTTATTTTCTTATAAAATAAGCCAAACATTCAGAAGAGGAGAGTTGGTGGACTTGTTTTAATAATGAACATATGCCTGCATGTGTGTGATTTCTTTTTTATGCTTTATAATTGACATAAAGTCCTCATGTGACAAGTCTTCAACTTTAACTACTGAACTTGTGCCGTCACCAAAAGTCATTGTGGAATTTCAGACCTTTGATGTTTAGTTTAACAGAGGAGCTGATGGCTGCTAAGTAGTACAGGAACAAACAGATTTTCTAGGTCTCATCACACATAACTTATTTTCTGCTCATTTCTGACATTCAAAGTTGCACAAATGTTCTTCGTGGTGCCTAGTTGTATGTACTTTTGCTGTTTCTGATGTTCACAATGAGAATTTGGCCTAGAAAAATAATCTTTATAGAGGTAGAAAAATTAATTTAGGATATTTAAACCAGCTAAACCCCCCCAGAGTTCACAATGTTTTGTAGTGACTTTATAGATATTTAGTCTTTTTTTAGTCTTGCATATCATATTTTGCTTAAATTGTATCTTTCTGACCCCTTAAGTGCTCATGGATGTGTACTTAGTTGCTTTCCTAATATTAATGTATTATTGCTACAGAAAAGAGTTTAAAAAAAACCCCAACAACCCACCAACAGACCCAATCCCCCCCCCAAAGAACCTCCCCAAAACCCAACCAGTCCCAAAACCAACAAACCATATGTGCTATCTGAAGGCATGCACCTAGGTTTGCTCTCACTTTTTCCTCCCATTTATCTCTCAGTAATCCAGATTGCTATTTTGGTGCAAGTCCAAGCAGAATCCAACACCTAAGAGGAAAGTGTTTGCCTCCAATATATGTGGCACTAGCTACGGGGTAGCTCTGTAGAGTGCATAAGCTATTCTTGAAGTAGCACAGGTAGGGAAGATGAATTAGAGATGGCAAAGGAGGTGAAATTGCAAAAAGGAGGAAAAAAATACAGTGGATAAAGAATAAGGATGAAAGATAAAAGGAGAATGAAAGAGGAAAAAAGAGAAGAATGGGAGAGAAGAGAAGGAAACATGTACAGAACTGTGCTTTTCTTGCTTAGGCTGCTGTTTAAGTTGCTCTGGAAAACAGTGACATACTGGGTGGATCCAGCTGCTTTTGTGCAGCAGAGTTTGCAAGCAGAAATTCTGCCGGGTTCAAATGACCTTTTGCAGAAACAAAAAGCCATAAAAAAACTAAACAAAAGAATAAAAGAGGGTTTGCTGTTAGTCTAGAATCTGCTTCAGAGGATGATCCCCCTCCACGCTGTGGCTCTTGAGTGGATTTGCCAGGAAAGGCCAGCTTAGCATTGCACATGAGGCCCCAGTGCCTCATGGGATCTGCAGCCCCGACTGTGTATGAGCCTCCCGAGAGAGCTCCAGCCATACTGTCAGAAAGCAGTCAGGATGCCTGTTACTCTGTGTGCTGATCCGCTCTGTGCGTACAGTCTGCTGACCCAGTCCATGAACTTTCTCTGCTCACGAATGCAGGCATGTCTGCTTAGTTTCTTTTCCCTTACCTTTGTACAGGCATGGATTGTTTCTGCCAAATACAGCACTAAGCACCTTAGGAGATTTCTGTGCTTGTGCGTATTTAAGTAAGAGGATTAAAGACAATAGTTCAGTGTCTGGGACACTCCCAGAATGGTGTCCTTATTTAGCTTCTTGCTGAGGTGTGAATATTTTTTTGATGATGGAAAGTCATTTTCATCAGTGTTTCTAGGAGGTTTTCAGGCTGAGACATGATTGTCTGGACTTTTCTGAGTAAGGAATATGAGGACACGTTCTTGCTGCTTAATATGAGATATACAGTGCGTGCGCTGGTTTATTTCTTTAGTAAGTAGCCATCGCTGCATAGCATCTTGAAGGCTTTATTCTCCAAGCAGCATCTGCAATCTGCTTGATTCTCTTGACTGCTAGTATTTGTGTTTGGCTTTAACAGATCTGTAAGTGCATGAACTGTCCTGTGTTTCCAGCAACAACTGCTGATTATCATCCTATCTGCAGAGACTACTGAACAGCAGTTAATTGAGCTGATGGAAATTTTCTGCTAGATAGAGCCCTCGCTTTCACAGCTGTTATGGTAATAGTATCTGTATCAGCAGTGTGATGGTTTGAAGATACCCACCCCCCCCAGCCTGCCCAAGTCATTTCATGAAGAATCCATAAATGCAGATAGGTTGCCCTTCTTGGGAGACACCGATATACGTGAAGAGGGTTCAATTCATCAATTTCAGATAAAACGGTTTATTCTTTGCTTATCTTGGCTCATCCCCCTGAGCATCATAGACACATGAAGCCTACAGTCTGAATCCAAGTTATTCTCTGGAACAACAGGCAGTATTTTCAATTGGTTCTGCAATAAACTCAGCAATATAGATGTTTCAGATAGAATGTAGCTCCCTAAGGACAAAAGGCCACAAAAGGATTTAAGAAGGTCCGTAACCACCATGCAGCAGCTTGGAGCAGCAGCAAGTAGGGTTTTCCAGAGTTCAAAGACCCACCCTAAAATAGGTGGCCCATCAGGGAGAATAACACCTGGAGGAATGATGTGTGGTCAGCTGCAATAACCAGGTATTCACTGACAGCTGAATCAACTGGGATTAGACTTTCAGGTGAACAAACCTTGAGCAAAGCTTTAAGCAAAGCTTTTGGGTCCACAGCAAGACACTTTGCCTCTCTGTCACTAAGCATAGTGTCTCTAATTTAGTCCGAGCGGTAGGTGGAAATGCCTACAGAATAGCTTCAGAAAAAGGAGGTGGAAGAGACGCAACAAACAGTTATAGCCTGGTGGTAAGGATGCATGTCTGACAGGACAAATAGATGAGTGTGAATTCTTTTTGGTATAAGCAGGGTAAATCAACTCAGGTGGAACAAGTATACTAGAATGGCTAGGTCACTTCTGGTTCATTTAGGACTATTTTACAAAGTAAGGGCTTAAGTTTCCACTAGCAGTGGCTTGAAGGGTATGCATCCTTTTGAACACAAATTTAAGTTCCTAAACCACAAACTGTAATTCTCAAAACCCCATTCTACTTCCAGTGCGTGAGGGAAGTGCCTAACTTGAATCTTCCCTGACACTAACTGTTCTGCTACTGCATCATATTGAGCTCTGCTGCTGCCAGGTAGCCAGAAATCTGTCTGGTGCTTCTGTTTTGACAGAACTGAAACACCTGGTGATCTGTGAAAGCCTGGCTCACCAGCAAGCTGAAAACTCAGCAAACTGAAGGTTCTGCGCAACACACAGTGGGTTTGTAAATCCTTCCCTGCAATGTTACCTCTGTAATTGTAATAGGAAAGATGCAGCCTCAGTGACACGTGTGAGGGGAAACAAACTGCACAGCTACTGCAAGCTCCAAAGGCAAGTGGGGAAAGCAGTAGTAAGGAGATCGCTTGTTTAGCTTTACTTGTAAATCTGTCCTGAATGGGGCTCTTGCCCTGTGTTGCAAACTGTGAAATCGGATCCTATGTACGGTTCAAAGGGTCTTCCCTCATCTGCTTTGTCCAGCAGGCTCTAACCTATTTTGCTACAGGGAGCTTGAAGCTTAGCAGTCTCTTTCCTCCCCTCTTTTCAAGAACTGTTCTGCTTCATATTCCTCAGGTCAGAGAGAAATAGTGACTCTTATTCTATTCTCCTCAGATATTCTGTGTATTTACATAGGAAGAGGGAGATCTGTTGCTCCAGAAACAATTTGTCTATTTTTGCTACTGGGTAGTGTGGAATACAAAAAATTGCCTTTAAAGCATGAACTGATATCTAGGGATTCTTTCTCCACCAAACCAGAGACTACTTCCTCTAGTACAGTCTTTCCCTCTCTTGAGCTGTAGAGAGAGTATGATGTTGTGTTGATTTATTTTTCCAGGGATAATATGCTTTTGTGATCATCCATAACAGGGCAAGTACTACCCCAGTCTGCGAAGTCATTAATCGTAAAATGTAACTAAAGCAGGCTCCCCTTTTTATTGGTTTTAAAGGGAAGGATTTGAGCTCTTGGACCTCATTTTATTTTTCTCACAATGAGTAATTAATAATTCTACCTGCTGTTCAGATTCTTTTATGAACTAAATCAGCAGCTGGTTTAAATCATCACTATTCTGTTGAAGCCTGGCAGAATGATGCCAGCGTAAACCATTGAACAACTTGTCCCCATTTAACTTTTTGAAGTATTAAAAAAAATTGTATTACTCTTACTAAAAAACAAACTAACAAGAGCCATAGAGCATATCCTTGAGGAGTCTACCCATAATAAATCAGGTTCATAAACAAGTGACATAGGGAGCAGGACTGAAAAGTTGGCAGGAAACAGATTTTACTCCAAGCTTGCAACTGCTCATAAGGCAAACTGAGAAAAAAACATTTAAAAAACATTAAATATGTGTGGTGTGTGTTGTCTTTATCAAATCAGAGACAACACTGTTAATAGAATCATCTGAACATGCTCATCACATAGCACCAGGAAATTAATTAAAATTTGCTAGGACACTTTTTGCAGGTAAAACCCATTAAAAGAAATGTACACATACAGAATGCTACTACAGCAAGAATGATAAATGCTAGAACATTTCAGTTGCTAAAGATGTTATTTTGCTTATGGCAAGGCATTCCTTTCCAGTTGGCCAAAGTCTGTTGCTGTACAGGGCAAGATTAAAGCTTGTACTGTGGGGCATGATCCAGTTTAGTACATGGGCCGTGAATATGCACAGTCCCATTTGCTCTGTACCTCCAGACCCATTGTATCATTACATACTTATTGTAACTGGCTTATTTATTAAACATTGGCTTTAAGTAAAAACCAAAGACCTTGCTAAAGCAGTGATTGCATGCTTTCTTATTCCTGATTGTTCATATTTCACTTATTCTGACACTCAAAAAAGCCTGGACCTTCCTTTGTAGAAGATGTTTGTCATTTACCTTTACCTAAGCACAATGTACAATGAAGCCAGCAATCTGTATCTTCACTGCTGCAGCTAATGGATCATGACAGGAAGGGGTTTTCAGGGAGTTGGGATGCAGTTAATGATACCATCCATGATCCTTTTTCTCTGAAGCACTTAGCATTTTGAGTCTTGAAGCTATATTTGAGTATGTACAAGCTAATCAAGACTGAGGAGATATCCTCATCTTTAATTTTTACATTAGTGGTCAGGGTGGGAGTTATAAGTTGCATACAACAGAGAGCATGTAACTGTGTTGTACTCAGAGTAGCTAGAAACCAATTTATACTACTAAGAAAAGGTGTATCTCAAGTATGACAGCCTTCATATTTGTCACTCTCTCGATCCCTCTTTCTTCCTACATGCAAGTAAAGGAAGCTGATCTGCCATTGATATTCCTGATGATGCTTTTCTTTACTAGACAAACAAAGACTTAAAGTTGCCATGGAAATACTGAAATCTCTCAGTTCATGCATTTATCAAAGAAGGATCATCATCATCAGATAATATTGATAGAGTGCATGCTGCCTCTCTCTAGATGCTTGTCACAAGACTCTTGATGTCAAAAGAAAGAAAAAGAAAAATGAGGTGCACTATTTCATTAATGTCATGTCCAGTGATCAGTGTCTAAATGACCCATTTCTTATTTTAATGATGTTTGAAGTGAAAATCACGCTCCCCAGGCCCCAAATATGCAGGTATTATTTCAGTGTGCCTTCGTTTAAGAAATGTGATGATTTTGAAAATCTCAGCTTTCCAGAAAGCCAACTCATGACAGGAGCTAATGTCTGAGCTTTTTGTGGTTTTGCATATTTGCTTCTATTAATGGACATATCTTTGATTGAATTCGATTTTAGTCCCCATCCTCCTCCCTCTGTAAACATAGAAAAGGAAGCTAATATTTTGTTTTCTATGCTCATTTGAGAGGCAGTAGTTCTTTGTACCAGCTGTGTAGTACTGCTGTAGAACCTTCTAATGTCTTTAGTCTTCCTAACCATTTTCTACGTTTGGATCCCCTTTGATCCATAGAGGCTGCTGGAGCAAATGGGTACGTTTAAACTATAATCTAGCTTCCACAGTTTGTACGTGTGAGTGCCGATGAACTAAAGCCCACCAACTTTCTGTGTTTCTGTAAAGTGGATACAGACATGTCATCATCCCTTGTCTTGGTTCCAGTTTTCAGATTTATTTCTGAATGGCTTTTACATGAGCTTTTTGTTGCATATTTCAATTTCACAGATTACCGTCACCATCGGAGCAAATCATCTGAGCACTAAATGTGTAAGCAAAACTGAGATATCCAACATTTGTGTAAAGGCAGATACATTTTTAAAAAGCATCAAAATGAGCAAATCCCCAGAAGAAACTATTGAGTTTATAGCCTTGAAGAAAAGGAAAAAAAAAAAAAAAGGCAAAACCCCAAAATAGTTGTGAATTTGCAACATAGGAATGGCACCAATCCAAAAATGTATTGGGATATTTTGGTAGTGGAGTTTTTAGTGCTATAATTTCAAATTTATTTTTTTTTTTTGCTTCATAGTGCTGTATTTTCATTGGCATTTAATGAATCTCTGAAGCTTCTGACTTTGTGATGTGGTCAGAACCCCAAACCCCTGGTTTTCAGGTGAATATTCAAGTTGCCTAGGTTTGCAGGGATGAACTGAAAGGCTTGAAACATGAATAGAGTGAGAATTTTAGCAGCAGGTGAATCCAGATGCCTCTTTGTAGACTGGTTTCCTGAGAAAATAAGGCTTACGTGATTGTACTTTGTGGTTAATTTCAGTTTCCCAGGGATGAGATATCAGAAAAACATTAAGTCTCCCAAAAGTTTGAGTAGTAGATGAGAGGAGTATACATGAAAGAGATCCCATAATTACGTCCTGTAAGTTTTCTAGCAAAGTAAAAGGCTACATGCTGAACTTATACGTTATTTGGCATTGGTGTCCATATTGGAGAAATACTTTATAAATGTCCTAAATTCTGAAAAAATCTTCTGTCAGAGTTTGCAAAACCCAGTTGCAGAAGTGCGATTTCTGATGTCATGGCACCATTTGCTTGTTCTTGTTTGTGTGTTTCCCTCAGCTGTGGAGAAAGTTTTCACTAAGTAGATGGTCAGCCTTAAAGAAAAGTCAAGCCAGTTTCCAACATCTCAAATGAAGTATTGTAGTTAACTGCATTTCATTCTGGCAAGAATTAAATCATGGTATAACTTGCTTCATGTTAATAAGTTAAATAGGTCTGAGGCATGATATATTGTACATTGGCTAATAACAGCAGATCTAATTTCCATTAGATACATTTCTCATCATTACTGTACTTCCTTGCAGTCTGCTCTGGGGGTAGCAAGTGGAAACACAATTGCTAGCCTTGGGTATAGTATTTTCTTTCTTATTCTTAAAATGTTGTTATTGATCCATAATATCTGTACTTAACACTTAGTTTCCAGGGCCAGTGAAGAAGACATGCACTATTTGTAGATTCAGTGTGTATTCTTTGACAAGGATTTCTGTTTTCTATACCCTTTTTAGCCAAAGTGTGTTGTCTGTTCTTTGGCAGTGTAGTGATTGGCCTGGATAGTGGTTGGACAGACTGGTGAGGATACAATTTCTTATAATTAAAAGGCAAGATCTAATTTCATTGTACAACTCAGTTGCTTGTTATCGCAATTGTCTTTCCTTAATTAATTGTATTTCAGGGTAGGCACATTATAAACTAATCGGTCTATTGTCACATGCCTGTTAATTTTGTAATTAATTATCATGGCTGGAACTGAGTGAATAATTTCTAAAAAAACCTTATTTGGTGACTTTTGCAACTCTTCTGTTCATTAATCCTGTGCAAACATCATGATTTTCTGAAATTGGCTTGTTATTTCACTGTTATTCACCGAGTTATTCTTGGTCAGTAAGTACACAACACGCAGTTTGTTACAATCCTTTAAAGCCCGAAATAAGATGAATTTTGACCAGATTCAAGTGTTCACATGGTCACATGTTACTTATCAAACCCCTTTTGTAACACTGTGTTTCTTGGAGTTGGGTGTTTTTGAAAAATTGTTATAAGCAATATTCTGATGTTTACTTTGTATTAGCATTCTTCTACCATTTAGTTATTGCTCTTTTTTTATTTGCAATGTTCTTGCCTGCTAACTTGTTTGGTAGAACATCAAAAAGTAAGGCAAATGCAGGAGGAGCCGGAGAGATTTCTTTTGAAAGGCTGTAAGAGGTGCAGTTTTGCTGCTGGGCACTGTACCTACTTAAATAGTTTGTGGAAGCAGTTGATGCTAATTCAGCTGTGCTATATCCTGATATGAATTCAATATCTTTGCCCAACCAGTATCTTCATGATTTGAAGAGTACTTATAGGCTTGCTTAGCACTACTTCTGTTGTGGCAGTAATGGTGTGTTATAGACATGTCCTTTTTCTTTAGCTGTGCTTGTCCGCTGTCAGTTCGTCCCTCTTTAATTGCTGTTCTGCTTTCTCGGCAGAGTAAAATAACTGGGAAGTTGGGCCCCACTCGCGCCAGGTTTGCATTCTGTGTTTGGCTTGGGCCTGAATCAATGTTTATGTCGCCATTTACCAACCATCCATGCTGTTAAATAAATAGTGTCATTGCCCTCAGTCTGGTCAGTGACACTGAGGTTTCTCTTCTGAGAAGCAAAGATCCAGCCTTCCTGGACTTGAGGTGCACTCAGATGCTTTGATGCAATGTCAACACAGAAATTAGCATTAAGAGCAGAAAGCAGCAGCTGACAGGTGGTACAGCCCAGCTTCTCGGTGCTTCTCAGCTCTACCTAATGGAAGGAAAGCACTCCCTCTGCCCTGCTGTGGGCCACAGGGATTTGGGCTAACCCATACTGACTTTGCATTGGAGCTTAGGAGGAGCACTCATACACTTGGAGTCCAAACTCAGCTGAGAAGCGGGTTAAGGAGTTGTTCCTTACTGCCTCTCGGCTCTCAGTTGCCTCCTCTCAGCAGGGAGGCATGCTGGTTGTGTGCTAATTTGGACTCTAACAGCAATCAGTCAGGAGATTGGCCAGGCCAAAGCCCCTGAGCTCAGGCTTCAGGCCAAATATGCAATGTAGACGTGCCCTAAGAGACGGGAGTGAAACTGTAAGCCTGAATTTCACTGGCAGAACCCACAGAGTGATTTCAGCCCCCTGTATGCAATAACTTATTTTGGACAAAACTGCTTCCCCGTTGGCCTGTGTGTGTCATTACAGTGTGACATTCCTGGTGAGTCCCCAGCTCACACCCTTGGGCTCTGTTGCCATAGCTCTGTTTTGCTGCTGTTTGCCATTCCTAGCTAGATAACCTTCTGAGGTTCCCATTACTTCATGCTCTCCATGGGTGCCCAGAATTCAGTTCAATTGTTTCCCAACTTTTTTGGTACGTGTTTACAGTCCCTGAGCTCTCCTGCTGCCTTGTCAGATGACACTCTACCTCGGTGGCTCCCTGGAGGCTCTTCAGTTTCCAGGCTACCTATGGTATTTGTTTTTCTTGGTCTCCTCATTCCCAGACAGGCAGAGCTTTTATGGAATTGACTTGTCTCACAGCAAGACCAAACCGTTTGAATTTTATTTTTCTCATCTCTAATGAGCTGTTCAGGGGTGAAATAAGATTGTTATGTTAGGGCACAGTGTTTCTTACAAACATCGTTAGCAACCTCCAATGGCACCAGATGTGGTGGTGTGTGCATTGCAATATTTTACAGATAGCATTTGCTTTTTAGAATGACGATTGCTTTCTGACAAAATGGCTGTGGTTTTCAGCAAGGTGGAACCCGTACAACTGCATTGGATGTGGCTAGGGAAGACATGAAATGGGGAGCCTCTACCACCTCCTGAAGCCCATGGTGAAACTAAGTATCAGACCAGTTCTGCATGAGCATTGGGGTAGGTTTGGATAACCAGGACATGGATCTGAAAGTATTCTGGACAGAAAGACTGCAGGTGAAACCCTTGCTTACCTTATTTCACTGCAGGGACAAGCTGGAAAGGGAGCAATCCCCATCGCATGCTGTCAGCCGATTTAGAGGGAAGGATTCTGTCTCTCCTTGGGAAATGGGTGGTGGACTTGGGAATGTCCAGGCAGGATTTCGCCTTTGCTGAGCAATTTTGCAGTGGTGCTGAGGTGAAATTTTATTCACAGATTTCTGTCTTTCAAGTCTACATTTTCTCCTGTAATGTATGATACCCTTGAAATATGCCCACAGTATTTGTTTACAGTTTTTATATTTAAAGGAGTTTCTTTTCCATACTTTTTGAAGTAATCAGTGTTGCGTGGGTCTGGAGTTCTTCTAACATCAACTTCACACTAGTGTATCACAACTTATAACAGTGGAGTCCAGACTGCTTTTCGCTAGATAATCCATTTGTTTCCTAACAGAAATTTCTTTGCATTAAGCTCCTTCTTTTTACCATATGCCGTCCTTATAGTAACTTCTATTTTGCCATTGATACTTTTACATGAATGGAGGCTGGCTTTTCTAGAAGTATTTGTCTATTTGTTAGCTATAATTTAGCTAGGCATTCCTGAAATGGGACTCTTCTATATGTTTTGTTCTTACTATGTATTAGTAGGAGCTTGCTTCTTCAATATTGTGAAATAAAGTGTCCCATCTCAGAGGCACAAGGGGACATATTTCCTCCTATATTTACACCCCCCAGCTGTCTGTGCTCTACCCTGTGCCTCCAGTCAATCCCTGTCTCGCTCCAGGGTTTTCCAGCCACTACTGACACCTTAGTGCTTTCCCTCCAAGATTCTCAGGGGTTTTCACCTCCTTGTATTGGAAAGCAGCAGCGCCAGGTAGGTTTTGAGTGGATTAGATGCTATTTCATACCCTTCCATGGTTACAGCTTTTGTGGGCTCAGTGAAGGCTGCTGGGGCTAAATATTAGGTGTGTTCTCCTTCATGAATAGCTGGTAATAGTAACATTTCTTCCTAGCAGTCCAGAGTAAAGCCATAACAGGCAGTCAGAGGGTCAGGCAGAATTGTCTTTTAGGCCATCATAAACCATTACTCTTATTTTGCTCTAAAAATAATGTTCTGAAACTCAGGCTTGGCTCTTTCCTTTTTGTGTTATGCTATAATAAGATCTTCAAATACTTCAACAGAAAGTTGTGTTAGACTTGAGCCAAACTACGATCTGGATAGAACACCAATGCAGGTTTACAATTTGTAAATCAAGATAATGGATTTGAAATAGCATGGCGTTGCATTTTTCAAATTTATTCATATTTATAACTCATATCTATTTCAGTATTATTCATGAGTGTTACGGGATTACGGGATATTTCTGTTTGGTTTCTGGCCTGGAAATGTTTTGGGTTGACTTGAAACATTTAGTTTGTCATGAAACTAAATATTTCATTCCATCTTCTTATTGCTTTACCCTTTTGAAACTTTTAAGAAAGGTCATTTGAAACAAAAAGCCTAAATTTATTTTGTTTATTTTTTTATTCCTTTTTTACAGTTGGAAAAACTTGCTAGATTGATCTTGTATTTAAAACCTATTTTTTGCAGTATACTATTTGCCAAAATAATCACACTAGTCCCTCTGGATTAATCCTTCACTTACATTTGTATCTGTGAAAATTTTATGATTGCATTTGCACATGGCAGATTTGCCATATGACCTTTGCAATTAAAAGAAGTGATATACTCTCTTAAAAAAAAAAAAAAGGCTTCAATATGCTATTTAACATTGCATCTATTCAAGGACTATTATAGATACATATTTAATAATAGTCTTCTCTGTGGTAGATGACCGTGACACTCAGAAACATGACTGTGACATACTGACAAGCTAAACCTGGAGTAGCTTTGTGTCACTTCGGGTAAAATTTGCCCCATAAATAATGAACAGCTAAAAGTTGTTTACAATGATGTGCTAATCCCATAGCAGCTGCTATGGACTGTGTCAGCAATCAAAACTTTCTCTTCTTATGAAAGTAGCAACAAAAGAAAGTGATTAAATGTAAACAAAAAGCTCTGATAGGACTGTAGGGCTGATTAACAAAATCTTGATGGCTAGGACATTAGCATGCTGCAGGTTGGCTCCTGGACTAGGATGCAGGTGTCATCTCAAATCCTCACAGCTGGCAATGTTTGCAGTTCCTCCTGGAAGCGGGATGGGCTGAGCAGGAGGCACAATAGCTGCTTCCAGTGTGCTGGGCCTGGCTTTTGTCACATTCATCTTTAGCTTCATGCTAATTTAGGTTCAGGTATCTAATTTCATTTTATTTAGGATTTCATGTTTATCTGGTAACCCTTGCCAAAGTCATCACACACATGTTTTCCACATTCATGATACATGACATGCATACACATGCTTTATAATAGACAGAAAATGTTGGAGGACTGTATTAAGAAGTCTTTTATTTTAAAAATGTGTTGAGTTACCATCTATATCAAAAGCAGGTATTGAAATCTGGTGAGAAAAACACCACCTGATGGCAGCTGCACAGATTCTGCCTTGAAGGTGGGGGGGTTAGATCCAGGTTTGCCTTAGTCAACAGGAGCTTTTCAGTTGCCACCAGTTAGGAGATAGTGCCCTATAGCTGGCTATGCGGATGGGACAAGCTACATCGAAGAGCTCACTATGTTATAACTTGTCTGCTGGCCCAAGCAATATGAATACCACTGCCCAAGTCAAGAAACAGGAATGTGGTGTAGAGAGTGAATGGGTGGATTAATGGACAACAGGAAATTCATATTAAGACTGACACATGTGGTAGCATCGGCTCAGTGTTGGTTGCACCTGGCTGATAATGTGCATAGCTAAGCCAGATTGTACTACTCAGCTTACACAGCCTCATTACTTGTGCCAGGATTTGTTACTGAGCTTTAGCCCCGTGTCTGTCATATTGCACCTGCCACTCCTAGGAATGTGCACACTGGAACTGAGTTGGTTTGTGTTGTGTGTTTTTTTTGTTTGGTTTTTTTTTTTTTTTTTTTTTTGAAGTGCATGGAAAATACTTGTTTAGATGATGCCAAGTGCTTCCATCTTTACCATAGATCCAATCATATGCAAACAGATACAGATGCATACACTTGCACACACATCTGTTTACATAATACAGGCCGCAGAAAATATATATTTTTTATCAATGAAAGTGTTTACTTGCTGCTTTTTCACAGCTGGGAGATTTGAAAAAGGAATATGGAGTACCTGTGAAAACAGACACTGGCTTAGAACTCTGTGTTTTAACTGAAGCTGAAAATACTTCTGTGCTAATGTTCATGTTACCCATTATATAGGGTTAAAAAGATGAACCTGAGTTCTTTGTGCTGATCAATGACTGATTAAAAGTAATAGCTTCAAAATTACTTAAATGCTTTTACTACAGTCTAAAAAGAAAGCTTTGTTTCACAAAGACGAATAGGGGATCTTACACCATTTATTGAACTTGTGTATCTTAACAAATTGCCTTTTGATTTTTTTCAAGGATTCACGGCTAAAGCTGTGAACTCCTTGGTGTGTATGGAGCCTGCGCCTAACACAGCAGGCTCCCTGTCCAGAGGGGAGTTACTGCATGTTGGCACATCATTGCTGTTGTGGCATCTCTATCAGGACTGCACAATCTTCTCCATTGATGAAGTTGCCTGGCATGAGTGGTAACACAATGTGAGCCACTGTCTCTGTAGACATTTCCTCACTTGTATTAATATTTTAGCAATAAAATGTTAGATATTTAAAAGTAGGAACTATGTTCACCAGAGATTTCCAATAGTGCCTGGGCATTTCCTCATACAGGTAAAAATGTTGTCATTGATAAGATTTAGCAGGTTCCTTCTAGGGCTGAACTTCCTCACAGGCAGGGAATTCAATACTGTTTCCTTCCAAGGGGTGGAAGAATGATAAGCTGGAGCTTCTGGGTCTCCTCCATGATACTCTTAAATAAAATCAGAGGGAGCCTTGTGGCAGTGGGTTCACAGGGCCCCATTCCCCAGACACCAGCAAGCAGGGCAGCATGGCTGCTAGCCACAGGGCAACGAGAGCAGCCTCTTGTCCCTTCCTTGGGTCAGAAATGGAGCTGCCTCCATCCATGCCTGAGACACCAGTGGTATAAGCCAGGTACAAAAGCTCAAGACAAGAGCACAGACAACTAAAGGCAGAGAATTAAAGACACGGTGGTTACTTCTGGTCTAGATGAGCTTTTCTTTTTCAAAGGCTTTTTCTAGCATGTATTTTTATGTATCTTTTTTTCTACAAGGTGACTTTTTTTTAGCTTGAAAGTTATGCTTGTTTTTCATGGTATTTTAAAATAGCTCTAATTTCTTTGGAATCTGACAGCTATGTAATTAAGTTACCACTGGTACAGCATCACTTTGGTTTTGAAACGTGTAAATATATTGTACCATGGATGCTACCAGAAGGGCTTCCCTGCATTTTTATAAGGTAGTCAGAATTATGTTCATTCTGGTGGTATTATCTTATGGTTCATGTATACGTTCATGTTCACATACAAGTGTATATATTTGTGTATATATGTATATTCATAAATACATACGAACACATACTTATGAGCACATATATATGTGTATATTGATTTTTGAATGTCACTCTTGGGGATGTGGAGAAGTGTATCTAGAAAGGAAATATGGACATTTCAGTTTCAGATGTGAAGACAGGAAGATCCTCTAAGTTCCAAACTAGGAACTGATTTGTGCAAAAGAAGATACAGATTTTTATATGGACTGGCAGACATGGGGATCAAGATGTTCTCAGTGCTTTTATCTTTTCACCAAACCTTATCATTATTTTGCATCAAATGCAAAGTGATAGCTTTTTGAAAAACAGTTCCAATGTAAGATAGTTTTCCACTTAAATGTTCCTGTAAGAATCTGTATGATTAGTTTGTACATGTTTCTGAACTGGATTAAGCCTTTTGAGGTTTAACAAGCTAAACATCAAGGAGCAACAAGAGATGCATAGCCATGGTCTGCAGTATGTGATAGTGTTCCTTGTTTGTTTAAGAGGTTTCTGTATCAAATAACAGGATTAGAAAGATTTTGTATACCATCAGTTGTTTAGGATCATAGAGTTAATTGATTCTGAGACATTTATCATGAAACTCAGTGGGAATAAGGCTGAACCTGATGAGAAGCCTGATGAGCAACATTTTGAAATCTGCACAGCTAATTTGAAAGTTATGAGTCTAACCAAGTAATCTGATTTTCAGAGGTAGGCAGCAGTGTCAGTTCACAGTAAATTTAATGGGATCTCCACATGAATTGGTACTTTAAAAATCTTTTACTTCAGTGACTAAACATAGATGCAGGTGTTTAACAACAGCAGCCCTGAAGTTTGAAAATGATGATGTGCAGTGGATATCGGTTTGGGATTTATGTGTTTTTGCTGTCTGATGACACTGGTTTATGAGAAAGATGTTTGATAATCCCAGGATTATCAAGATCTCTTAGTAATAGAGATAATAATTCTTTCTGAGATTTTAATGCTTCTAATATTCTTTAGGTATTTTCCATTTTGCTTGCCCACAACTGCTTCAGCCCAGCTCAGGAATCCTGAGTTTCCTTTCTCCACTGTGATCCATTTTCACTGCATGGGCTATTTCAGTGCATGTGCCTCTGTCCATCTTCACTTAAAACCTGCTGGCCTGAGCACTGCGTTGTTAGGTAGCAAATGTGGATTTCTCCCTCCTTGGCTGAATTCAAGTCAATGACAGAAAAAAGGTTCTGAATAAGGGAGGCACAGCTTCTTCCAGTGGCAGAAAATTGTGTTTAAATAGGGCCACTTTTTCCTTATAAATTATCTGAAAGGACTGATGCTAGCACCCATGGGCAAATCTTCAATCTGTGGGTCATGGTAACGGGGAAATGATTCCTTTGTAGTCTAGAGTCAGGTGCGTCAGCTTTTGCAAGGAGCAGTTGTATCCTAATCAGTGCGTGGGGTTTTTTTTGTCAGCTTCTGTTGTGGCATCTCACTTTTTACATGCACAATCTAACGATTGCATGTGCTTTATGCAGCAATCTGGATTGAATTTTGGACTAGGGCCTGAAAGGTAATGGGTGATAACTGACATGGAGGCATTGATTTCTATTATCAGTTCTAGCCCTTCAGATGCACCTTGACACATCATTATAGCTGCATGGCAGTCTAACAGACTTACATCTCTGATGTAAAATTTTAGGGATTTTATTAATGCTCAGCTATTTGTACCCATGGAACATAACTTCGTGGAAGTAAAATCATAGCTACAACTTTATAGCCTAGTTTGACATCCCCTTGAAATACTGACTCTGAAGCTGTAATTGATAACCTAACCTTCTTACACTTAAAAAGAGATTTTTTATTTTTTATTTTTAGAGACTCTTTGGAATTATGAATCTCTACAGACATGTAGCCTAGGGCAGTAGGTGCTCATTGGAATAATCTAATTGAGAAAAAGGAAAAGTCTAAGCACACATAGTGAACGCATCATGCATTAGGCTGGCATAGGCGTTCTGGCACATGCCTTGTACTACAGTGCCCTGGCTTGAGATAGGCAGTTGAGCCCATGTCAGAGAAGCTGGCAACTGATAAAGAAATGGCTAATGTGAGGACCAGTTGCATCTCAGATCCAAATTTGTGAGGCAAGCATTCATATTGGGTTTGCTTGGAATCATATGCTTTTGCAGCAGGTTTAGTCGACTTATGCACCCCAAATATCCATCCACATGGTTCAGAGAGCCCAGAAACAGAAGTTATTGATATGCAGTTTGTACTGCTCAGTAAGCCTAATTAGCTGAGGCTGTCTGAAGTGTATTTGCCAAGAGAAGAGGGGGAAAAATGTTTGTTGGTCTTGGGTTTTCAAGGTCTGTTGTTAGAAATGTGACCACTAGGAAATAATGCAAATGGCAACTTAATCTCATTGCATTGTTGAAACTCTGAGGTTTTTTTCAAGTTTATTTGGAATCGGAAGATCTAGTGCTGGTACTTCTCCTCACAATCATCAGTCCTTTATTCTGTCAGTGATGCCCAGTTAAAATACATGTTATAATCTTGAGGACAATAATACCTTCTAGTCTACAAAGTTTTTCTCTATGAAAATGGACCTCATGGAATAGAGATCCATATGGTCTCAAAGCCAAGTTTCTTTATTCTTCTTTACATTCTATTCTTAGTTGTTGCATTACCTTACTGTCGTGGTTTAATCCCAGCCAGCAACTAAGCACCACACAGCTGCTCACTCACCACCACCACCCCCCCACCCCCCCGCCCCAGTGGAATGGGGGAGAGAATGGGGGAGTTTAATAGAACAGAAAGGAAGAAAATAATAATGATAATAATAAAATGACAACAATAATAATAATAGGATTGGAATATACAAGTGATGCACAGTGCAATTGCTCACCACCAGCTGACAGACGCTCAGTTAGTTCCTGAGCAGTGATCCCCCCACTCCCCCCAGTTTACATGCTGGGCATGACATCCCATGGTATGGAATACCCCTTTGGCCAGTTTGGGTCAGCTGCCCTGGCTGTGTCCCCTCCCAGCTTCTTGTGCCCCTCCAGCCTTCTTGCTGGCTGGGCATCAGAACCTGAAAAATCCTTGACTTAGTATAACCACTACTTAGCCACAACTGAAAACATCAGTGTGTTATCAACATTCTTCTCATATTGAACCCAAAACATAGCACTATGCCAGCTACTAGGAAGATAATTAACTCTATCCCAGCTGAATCCAGGATACTTACTAAACTGCTGTGACATCTAGCTACAAAACTAGGGAAGGAAGAAGACCGAGACAAAATCAGCCAAATCATTAAAGATAATGGAAGTCAGAATTATTAAGGGTAAACTCCTTTTTACTATATTTACTGATGTATTGTACCTCCAAGGGACCTCAGGCACTGGAAATAGTCAATCCAAATCCAGCCACAAACTTAAGCACTTGGATTTGTATGTAATATCTACGTTGTAAGTAAAACTTGAGAGTCCATTACTTTTAGAAGACGTATCTTGGTCACATCTACAAAGAAAAATTGGTTCATATGCTGAAAACTTGTTATGTAAAAGTTCTAAGTGTAGTCCAGCAGGACAGGAAAGAAAGCCTGTGCAGAATCCCCAACTCTGTTACACAGTATCCCAAGAAAAACAAATTGCTGGTCCTGTTCAGGGCTCTTTTTGGCACCTGATACTGAAAAAAAAATAAATTAAATCTATCTCCATGGTTAAATATATTGTAAATCTCAGTTGAAATAAAACATCATATCTCTTCCTTCTGAACACAAAACCAAGGTGACCGAGATGAAGTAACTAATGCAGTTCCAAACATTTTATTTAGGCAGTCAGAAATATTTTTAAAACAGTCATTTTTATTTGTTCCAAGGTCATCTGTTTCAGAAATGCTCTTCGTGGAGTCACATCCATGCATAGGCCATGCAAATGAGACCAGATGCAAAACTTTAGTGAGACATGATTAATTTAAAACATTTTATGGTGTATAAGCTGCTACTTAGCAAGATTTTCTTTAGTTTTCAGAACTTTCTCAAGTTCATATTCATAGGAATAATCTATAGTCTTGTTGACATGACCACCAGGAAATGTCTTTATGGCGCTAATGGAAGGTGAAGTATGCTGAATAGAAAATTCAGCCTACAAAAATGTGATTTTCTGATTTAAGAAGGACAGCTATTACAAAAGCCCTGAATTTACACTCCAGTATTCTTATCAGATTGTGATTGCAGTCACTGTGTATGTCACTGAAAGCTGAAGCGATGGGGTCTGGAGAGTAATGTTAACATGATTCAGAGGAAATTAATCAACATTAGTCAGCACTTGTCTGTCATGTACGTGGGGTCATGATCTGTTCTAAACTAACTTATTTTCTTCCTATTCAGTGATGCAGGAAGGAAGATTTAAAACCAGCAGTAGGGTAGTAATAGCGTGACAGGAAGAAAAAGGTCACTGGGAACAATATGAAAGCTGATTAATAGGATCATCCTTATAGGTGAATTAGAATTCTGCAAATGACTTTTTTATTTCTCATATTTCTCATTCTTTCCTTATTGCAAAGTAGTTTTATTCTGGAACAATGTATCTGAACAGGTGCACCTGAAAAATAAGTCTTAAAGGCTACAAGATTTTTTTCCATTGAATTTCCTTTGTTTTTTTCTTTGAGCTCTATTGTGCACTAAGCCAAAGAGAGTTCCAAGCTGTGTATCGATTTTGAAGAAGAAACCACCAGTGTACCCCCTGCCAAACCCCCAACCAACCAAAAAAAAGCAACCCAAAACCCTCATGGCCAGCGGCCAGCAATGTGTGGGGATCCAATACAATAAAAACTGTTCCTGCTGTTCACAGGCAATGAAAAATGAGTCTCATTATTAAGCAACAGCATTTCCTAAATCATGCTCTTCATGATATGCTTGATCTCAATTATCTAAGCTTTGGGACTCTAAAGTTTTGTCATAGTCAGTATGTCTGGGGGATAATGTAATGCTAATAAAGTAAATGGATATAAGCCATGAACCTGTCATGCAGTGCTGTTGCAAATAAGGTCTTTGGAAGGTTCTGAAGGTGGGATTTCTCTTTGCTACCTTTAACCATCTAAAAGCTGGTGATCTGGGCTTCTTCTACACAAAGTTGAAACAGAAAAGCACCTGCAAGGAGGTGTTTCTGCATTAAAGTTGCCTTCTTGAGGGGTAAGTCCACTGGTTTCAGAGGTAAAGCTCAGATGCAAACATACTCCCTGGGGCTAGGCAATGGGAAAATGTTCAGCTTCCTGCTCTGATACCCAATCTCTCCTGTCAGTGCAGAGCCAGAGGTGCTTTCTAATGCTTTCTGGTGAACCTGCAACCTTGCCAGCACTTCCTATCAGTTTACTATGTATTATTCAACTACAACTTTTGATTTGAAGTACTTCATGTATGTCCTGGGAGAATGTGTTGTGAACATGACTTAACCTGTAAACTGGAGGATTAAAAGCATAGAGCGCCTCTTTGATATTTTAGTACTCTATTGCTGATTCCTCTAAGGAAGTGAAGTAGGCACCAGTGAACAGTACTGTGAATTTGATAAAGTTTTTCTGTTTGTGACTGATCTGTAAGGCTGTGGTTAGTTTGTTCCTTATTTAAAAACTCTGTTCTGCAGACATATTGCAGTGTATTAGTTGCTTATGAGCTACTTTCTTGAGCTGTTCATTTAAATTTTCAGTTAGATGTCTTTTCATGCCGTGTTTGATTAGTCACCTTTGTTGTGTCCTCCTTTTTTCTTCTCCTTGACTGCTACCTCCCAAACAGGCTAAGGACTTGCCAGATTCCTATAGGCAGATACACAGTTTCCATGGCAGGTACATAGCTATATGTAAGCACAAATTTATATGTTCAAATAGGGTTTTCAAGCCTTCTGTTTATTTTTTGTGGGCAAATTGTACTCTTAAGTGCAAAGTGAACATAAGGGCCAATACCACTTAGGCTACGGTATTGTTTTGTCCAAATACTATTCAGTAATTGCCAGGGTATAAATCAAGTTTGGTCACATCCACCCTATAGTTTTTTTCAGTAATGTTGTACAAGGAAGTGCAAATAGAAAGTTCCATTAAAATGCAAAGTTTGAATAAGGATGAATTTTATTTAAGTAATGTTGAAATTACTATAATCAGACTCTTGTAGAAAAGGTAAGGGAATAAACTTAGATCCTTCATGCCGTAATTCCACATTCTGACTTTCATAAGCTGAAGTTTGGCTCTGACATGTCTTCTCAATCCTGTTCACTTGCTCACTTTGGATGAGGTATATTAGGCCTAGCAATTCGCATGGGGTCTTGAGGTTCCTGTCATGTGAAAGTCCTCTCCTACAGTATAAATATTCACAATATATGACAACTGCTATCTGCCACTGTGAAGAGCTGAAATGCCTGTGGTCTGAGGTTTCAAAAAGAGTTAAACTTTTTACTTCTTTCTTGGTGGTAATAAATTAATTAGCCTTAAAAGCACAAGTCAAATGATTGGATTTGTTTAGGTAATTTTTAGTTATTTAAATAACTGATCAAACCCAGTACACGCAAAGGATGCATTACATCAATGTACAGAGAGGTCTGTATTCATTAGGAGGTGGCACTTCTACTGTCAAAATGGTGAACGAGTTTCTGAAAAATTAAACAAGGACAATATTAATTGTAGGAAGAAAAGATGAACACACAATGAGACAGCACCTCTCTTTAAATGGTGTAAAAAAGGGGGCTGGGGAAATTAAATCCATATTCCATGAGTTGAGCTTACAGCAGGCCTGCTGCATTGCTGCTCAGCTGCTTACTGGAGCTAGGAATCAATGCTGGAGCTGGAACTAGCATCAGAACATCAGCACAACTTATCCAGAGCCACTCCACATCTTGTTCATGTCTTGCGAGCTGACCAAACAGGCAATGTACAGAGAATGCAGCTGCCATGATTGGGTCAGTTCATCATGTAGCTTTTCTGCATGGGCTGTCGCTGACTGCCCTTGGAGTAAATCTCCCCCAAAATGAATTAATTCTGAATTTAGTCACAGAAAAATGGGAGTCCTAGTCAACATTGACATAGTGTCCTGGTTTCAGCTGGGATAGAGTTAATTGTCTTTCTAGTAGCTGCTACAGTGCTATGTTTTGAGTTCAGTACACGAATGTTGATAACACTGATGTTTTCAGTTGTTGCTCAGTAGAGTTTAGTCTAAAGTCAAGGGGTTTTCAGCTTCTCATGCCCAGCCAGCGAGAAAGCTGGAGGGGCACAAGAAGTTGGGAGGGGATACAGCCAGGGCAGCTGACCCAAACTGGCCAAAGGGGTATTCCATACCATGTGATGTCATGCCCAGTATATAAACTGGGAGGGAATGGGGGTGGGGGAATTGCCACTTGGGGACTAACCGGGTGTCGATCGGCGGATGGTGATCAATTGCATCGTGCATCATTTGTACATTCCAATCCTTTTATTATTACTGTTGTCATTTTATTAGTGTTATCATTATCATTATTAGTTTCTTCTTTTCTGTTCTATTAAACCATTCTTATCTCAACCCACGAGTTTTGCTTCTTTTCTCAATTCTCTCCCCCATCCAACTGGGTGGCTGGGGGAGTGAGTGAGCGGCTGCATGGTGCTTAGTTGCTGGCTGGGGTTAAACCATGACACATAGACACCACAGTGCCAGAAAACAAAGCATAAAGACACCTAGTGAAATATTTTGTGGAAAGATATTGTTTTCTTTTGCAAGTTCAGTTTCCTCTCCCTGTCTTCTATGATTTTTCACAATTAATAATTTCTGAGTTTTGCAAAATTTCCAGTTTTCACTTTCCACAGTTCAGTGGAAAATTCTTATTTGAAATGCTTATTAGGAGAACATGGTTCCATGTCAAGGTATGAATTCAAGGTATTCATTATCTTCAGTGCTATCTACTTCCTCGAAACACGAGAAAAAATAATGACTGCTGCTTACCAGAAACAAGGAACTACTTAGCCTAAAAGGCAGCACTGGTACAGGTACAAGTATATGGATTGATCATGAATATATTTAGGCTGCAAATAAGAAAAATATCTCTATGCAATCTTGAGCACTTCTCTGGCAAGAGTTATGGGGGCAGAAAATGTGATTGCCCATAAAAGATGAATTTCTTTTTTTATGAGAAGAATCTTAAGATGTGTTGACTGCAATAGAAGATAACTGGAGATGTTGACCCTGGGAAGGTTTGTAGCTCATCTTTGGGGAACAGGCATGCCTGAAAACAAAAAATGTCTCTCTCATGTTATGTCAAATACACACACCTGTCTACCACTGTCCCTGTTTTCCCCATACACCTGCCTGACACTGGAGTGGTCTCTGTGATAGTCTAGGTACTGTGTCACAGCAAAGTGCACCATATGTTACCCATTGAAAAATTATCCTAGCTTCCTATAAAATATATATAGCAATTAACTGCTGCTACCTTGATTTCCAGTGGGAGTTCTGTATAGACATTGTATGCCCACAAGGCAGTAGTAACTTATGCTCTGTAGTTTGCAGGCCTTATGGATGCACCCGCACACAATTCATCTGTGTTAGGTGCACTGGGTGGAGTTTAGGTTTGCATGAGAAGTCTATGTATACAGAAATAAACGTTTCAATGAACTGTGATGCTAGATTTTGCTACTTCTTCCATAGAATCGTTAGGTTGGAAAAGACCTTTAAGATCGTCAAGTCCAATCGTCAACCATGCCCAATAACCGTGTCCTGAAGTGCCTTGTCTACGTGCTTTTTGAATACCTCCAGGGATGGTGACTCAACCACTTCCCTGGGCAGCCTGTTCCAATGCCTGACAAACCCTTTCAGTAAAGAAATTTTTCCTAATATCCAATCTAAACCTCCCCTGCTGCAACTCGAGGCCATTTCCTCTCATCCTATCACTAGTTACTTGATAGAAGAGACCAGCACCCACCTCACTACAATCTTCCATCTGTGGTGGCCAACGTGCACAGTAGCCCTCGATATGACACAGTTTCTCAAATATGTAGTTATAAGCTGACTAATGAGATCTCAAAGTTGTAACCAGCTTTGCAGGAAATAGGTGAGTACTCAATATGAATTTTATTTTGCCAATGTACTGGGGGAGAAGACTCTCAGGTATAACTGTGATGCTAAGGAAGGCATGCAGAGAAGGCCTTTGGAAAGTAGGAAGAATCATAGAATCATTTAGGTTGGAAAAGACCTTCAAGATCATCGAGTCCAACCATCATCCATGCCCACTAAACCATGTTATGAAGTACCCTGTCTACGCGCTTTTTGAATACCTCCAGGGATGGTGACTCAACCACTTCCGTGGGCAGCCTGTTCCAATGCCCAACAACCCCTTCAGCAAAGAAATTTTTCATAATATCTAACCTTAATCTCCCTTGACACAACTTGAGGGCATTTCCTCTTGTCCTATCTCCAGCCACCTGACAGAAGAGACAAACACCCACCTCACTACAACCTTCTTTCAGGTAGTTGTAGAGAGCGATAAGGTCTCCCCTCAGCCTCCTCTTCTCCAGACTAAACCACCCCACTTCCCTCAGCTGCTCCTGATAAGACTTGTGCTCCAGGCCCCTCACCAACTTGGTTGCCCTTCTCTGGACACGCTCCAGCACCTCCATGTCTTTCCTGTAGTGAGGGGCCCAAAACTGAACACAGGACTCGAGGTGCGGCCTCACCAGTGCCGAGTACAGGGGGACGATCACTGCCCTGCTCTTGCTGGCCACACTATTTCTGATACTGGCCAGGATGCTGTTGGCCACCTGGGCACACTGCTGGCTCATATTCTGCCAGCTGTCAACCAGGACACCCAGGTCTTTTTCTGCCAGGCAGCTTTCCAGCCATTCTTCCCCAAGCCTGTAGAAGAAGCATTCTGAAAATTGGCCTTTTGAACAGGAAGGTGCAATAGGGACTAGATACCCTGAATTGTTTTTGGTTTTTTGAGTCCTGGTCTCCATGGCAAAGCAGCAGCACAGCTAAGCTCTTCTGAGATCACTGGGCGTACTGGTTGTTGCTGAATAGAGTTAATTTTCTTCATAGTAGCTAGTATGGGACTATGCTTTGGATTTGTGCTGAAAACAGTGTTGATAACACAGGGGTGTTTTTGTTACTGCTAAGCAGTGCTCCACAGAGCTAAGGCCTTTTCTGCTTCTCACCCCACCCCACCAGCAAGTAGGCTGGGGGTGCACAAGAAGTCAGGAGGGGACACAGCTGGGATGGCTGAACCCAACTGACCAAAGGGATAGTCCAGACCATATGACATTGTGCTCAGCATGTAAAGCTGGGGGAAGAAGGAGGAATATGGGGGATGTTTGGAGTGATGGCATTTGTCTTCTCAAGTAACAGTTACGTGTGACGGAGCCCTGCTTTCCTGGAGATGGCTGAACACCTGCCTGCCCATGGGAAGTGGTGAATCAATTCCTTGGTTTGCTTTGCTTGTGTGTGCGGTTTATGCTTTACCTGTTAAACTATCTTTATCTCAACCCATGAGTTTTCTCACTTTTACCCTTCTGATTCTCTCCCCCATCCCACTGTGAGGGGAGTGAGCGAGTGGCTGCATGGTGCTTAGTTGCCAGCGAAGGGCAATTTCCCACGACGCTGGTAAATCTCTGAGTGTTCCAAATAAATTCCCAGCTAACAGCTTGTTCCATGACACTCATTCCAGAGAAGACTGGAAAGTTGCACATCAGGCTAGAAAGGACATGGTGAGTAACAAACCTGTAGGTGTATATATAGGAGTTTGAGAGATAAATATATATATATGTTTTGATATATATGTCTGGAATTGGGAATAGACCTGTAACGTATATAGAAGCAGAAGGAAAACAGCCCCTGCCTGTTTTCTGAACTTAACTGTGGAATAATCCCCTAGATTCAGAACCTGAATTTTATTTTTTAAGATCAGTTTTCAATTAAGCAGTACATCTCCATCTAGCCTATTCTTATGACACCTGATATCTCAGTGTAAAGTCAGAGCGTGCAAGGTAGTTGTGCATTTGGTCAGCTGGTAATACTGTATATGTCAAATTCTTTGCTGGCATTCAGGCTGTTCTGGAGGATGAAATTTCATCACCCGTGCCTCTGCATTCAAAGCTACAAATGGCATAGCTTTCATAGAAGGAACGGTGGAACCATTCTGCAAAACTGAAGGGAGATTCACACTAGTGTCCCACTGAAGTTCCAGTGTGGGGCATAGGGCTGTCATTTTAGTTCATCTCTGAAATGCAAGTTGTACATAGCTCTAGGCAACCATCAAAATTTCGTTTGCTGAAGAAAAATCATGTACGGGTACATATTTTTGCAAGACAAGAGAAGGGGAGTTTTCTTAAATGCATTTCCTGTTTGTTTTGGTTAGAAGAAACAAGGCTGTCAAATCTGTGTAGACAATTTTTGTATTCCTCTGCAACATTAAAAATGGTGCTATACCTCTAGCAAACCCTGCATGAGCTGGGGAAGGAAATCTAGTGGGTCTTCCATTATGATTGGGAAAGCAGCTTGCTGCGTTTTCTTGCTCTTTGACGATGTTGAGAGACTTGTGATGAGCCCGGGTGTGCTGTCTGCACTCATTCTTCTGATTAACTCTGATGGTAAATGATTGTGTAACAACATTTCTCTGGGGCTGGTCAAGTAATGGTAATGCTGTGCTTCCCTTAACCTCTTCTCTGTTCCTTGGTCCATGCAGAAATCTTGGAACTGGGGGTGAATACAGTAAAGAAAGGACTTTTGAGACAGCTGGAAAGGTAGGCAGCATGCGTAGGAGTCATGTCTAGGTACGCATGGCAGTCAGTGTCCTGCAAATTGCACCATGTGCTGGGCTTTGTATCTCTTCTGGAATGTCCCATGGAAGAGGAGTTCAGTCTGGTTAAGTGTGGCATTCTCCTCAACACTTCTACAAAAACCAGTACATAACTAATAAGGGATACTTCCTAATTATCTCTAACTGCCCACAAAGCATATTCTTGGTGGCAGGGACAAACTCCACTGTCACAAGGAATTTCCTTCTGTTTGCAATTGATAAGGGAACACACGATGCATAAGGCATTCACCTTCTTAAGCATATAGTGCAAACTATGACTCCTTGCTTGCTCCGTGTACACATAACACAACATAGACTTTGTCTGAGCACCCATACCAATACAACTTGTTGATGATGCTGAAACTTTGCTTAGAGTTTACATTCTGATTTTTCCTGCATCTAGAATCAAGAGCACTCTTACATATTTACTTGTGTTTGCAATTTTGCGTGGAGAAAATGTGCCAATCTTATGTGGCGTGTGAAGACCCAGCACTGTTATAATGATGAGTTTACTTGAATGGCTGTGGCTGTCGCAACTTCTATCACTGAGCTGTTGCTTAATAATTCAACAAAAATTTTACCAGCTTCTGGTTGTGCTATGACTTTTCTCTGAGGTAGTATCATGAGACAGTATCTTTAGCTTATATTTTGCATTGCAGTGCATGATGGAGGTAGATCTTTTTGCATATAGGTCTCACTATATTCCCTGGATCTATTAACATGCAGTTAGATTCTTGTAACCAGCTATACCTGGTTAACTTAGATTAGCAGGTACTCAGGTGTTTGTGGAAGGATGAAAACTTTCAGAAATTTGATGTCACTGGAGACCTGTTTAAGACCATACTTTGGTTTCCCTGTGTGCCAATCCTGTAATAAGGGGTTGATCAAGACAATGACTTTGTAGTTGCTGGAAATTTGGAGAGTTCAAATTCAAATTCTAGTTTAATCCTAAATGGGTATGAAAAGTTTTCTTTGTAATATTCCAATTAGATCCGGACAATTTGCTTTGTATTACAAATGCAGAAGGTTACAACTGAAATGAAATGTGTGGGACTTGTTAGTGGGAGGCTGTTAATATTGATGTTTCCTTGGAGTGTTATCTGCACACTTCTGAAACCAAACTGGGTTGTCTGCAGTTGGAGTCCTCTGCTTATACTGAGGGGATTGCAGCTAAAATACTTTATAGTAAGTTTTATGTTTGATTAATAATTCACATGGGGAATATTGAACATTGGAAGAAACCTAGCTTCAGTAGGAAGTCCTGAGAGCACCTGCCCTGAGATACCCAAAGGTCCTCTGAGTAGAGCCTTCTCTTGATGTGTCTGTAGCATGGGGGAAGATGAGAGTTTTGGTTCTCTTGCAGAACTATTTTCTGCTGGTCGTCTGGATCCCGCCTGAGTATATGCGCTGTCAGGTCAAAGGTAGTGATAGACTAGAAAAGGATAACTTTCTGAATGCTGATATGTCTGATAGATAAGAAAGGAACATAGCTATAGCCATGTCAAAACTTACAAGACTTGGATCATAGGTGGAAGCAATTAGTAGTAAAAGCTAGTGTTTGCAGGAGAACTGGGTGCTTTCAGGGTGAGGTAGTAGGTGAGCAGAAGATACTAGGTTCTGAAATCTGAGCTGAATTTTTAGACTTACTAAAAGATGTAGGTACCTACTTAGTACTTGAGAGACCTATTGTCCGGCTCATTACTTTTTTAGTCCTAAATGTGACTGCCTCCAGGAAAAGATTAAGGATCAGTCTGTGTATAGGCCTCTTACAAAAAACTTTGTCTTAGAATAAAAGCATGTAAGTCTTGTGTATAGCTTGTCATTAGGAAAATGTAATCTGTAGTCTGCTTCTACTCTTAAATGGATTTGAAGAGAAGCAGGTTGTATTGATGTAGAAAAAGTCCTATTGATATTTTGTTTGGTGTTTTATAATATTTTTAAGATGTTCAGTGTGAAAGTTCCCACTTAATCTGGATAGATGGATATTTCTTGGCTAAACACTTTTGGGAGGAAATGCAAAGACAACCTGGTTTTTTCAGCAGTGGGTCAACTTCTAGAAAATTGAAAAAAATTGACAGAAAATCTCTACATGGTGTTTGGAACCACTGTTGCTTTTGAAATTGAAGTTAATAGTATTAAAAAATAATAATAATAAAAATTATAATTCCTTCAATACTGATGAAGCATTTTCAAACTTGAAGTACAAATGTTTTGATTGACCCAAACTAAATACTTAATGTTTGAGGATGGAATAGAAGAAAGAAATGAAAGGTGTTTCAGTTAAAGAAAGAGTTTGATGTTGTAACTCTTTGGCACAATTTACTTAGGGCAACCTTTATGAAAGCTCAAAAATCTTGGCTGATGTGAATTCAGTTTCCAATTCCTAATCTTTATGCAAATGTTATCAGAGGAAGCACTTGATTTAATCAAATGTGGTGTGAAACTGTAAACATTACTAAAACTCGCCACGTTGGATGTACCGAATCTTTGGTCAAGTCTACAACCTCATCCTGTGGTTAAATATCTTACAGCATCCTAGTAGATAATCAGAAATTGATTCTTTGGGGGTATCTCTATGTGTTAAAAATGTTAAGGGTTCTGCTGTGATATGAGGTAAGGTTCTTAACTCACTAAAAGAAATTAAAACAACTAGTTCATCTCTATGTGGTTTTGTAAAATATTTGTTGTTTCTGGGACTTGTTCAGGGAATCAGTTAAAAATGGCTAAAAATCAAGTAGACCTGAACTGTAAAGAAATGTTGTGTGGTAACCTCTTCAAAATCTGAGGAACAGATCCCCAGTTAGTTTAACTTGTCATATCTCTGTGTAAGCTGATGGCTCTATAGGCCATCAAGATGCTTTTTATGGAAAAAGTCATGCTATACAGGGATGTGCTATGCATCTGACTAATTGTGGTTTCCTGCTCATCAATATCTGTAGTTATTCATCCTTCAATAGACCTAAATATTTTTGCAAATGTTGATATATGCCTAACTGTACATTGATATACGTGTGAGAAAATTTCTGCTATAATACAGAAGACAAAACTGAGAAACAAAGAATGTAAACAACTGGATTAAAACTATGCAGAACCTGAATTGAAGGCTGAGAAAGTATGCAATTCTGACCATTAGTTTTGTCTAATAGTTGCAACATCTTCATTCCCCAGTCCTCGTTCTCCATATCCTTCATAAGTTATCTTGTAAACATTTAAAAGCTCTCTGGGCTATTTTTAGTTGCTTGCTTTTTAATACAATAATTTAATATTATATGCAATTTTTACTGTTTACTCCTTATGTTGTTATATAAACATTTTATAGTCCTCTTGCATTCATTTGTATGATTTATTTAGGCCTTCTACCACTAGTGTGAAATCTTTTCAGGTATGCCAAGTATTCTTAATTATCCTTTATACACTTGTTATGTATTGCTTCACTTGTCTCCAAGCCTTTCCAAGCTTTTTTTCATTTAAATCTGTTGTCCAGTTTTAAAACGTGACAAACTAAAGTGTACTCTTCCTTTGATTTGAGCACACATCAGTTATTAACGTTAATGGAAATTAGGTGTACGCTGAGACTAGAACAGATGTGGTAGAGGTTATTATGAAGTACTAAAAGAAAAAAATATCTTTTTTTTGACTGAGGAAAGATAAAGATACATATACATCTTCCTTTCTTTTTTATATTTCTTTCCCTTCCTTTCCTGTTTTTCTTTCTTCTATAACGTATCCTTTCCTTCTCTTAATTTAAATTAAGAAATTCTGGCAATAGTGACATTAAGAGACAAAAGTGAAAACGATGAATATACTGAGTTTCACTTCTCTTCTTTTTATAATAATTTATCTCTGTATTATTCCAATGACAATGTAAGAAATCTAGTATTTTCATTTTTTTTTGTGTTAGTTTCCATTAAGTTCCTTGAAGAACAACAGAAGGGGATAGCAGCATACACCAGGATTTGTCAGGGGTTTGTTTTGTTTTGTTTTTCATTTTTTATGTGCAATGATTTCTGGGGTAAATAGCAATAGATTACTTAATAAATATGGCAATTATTAGTTTTTTACTGTTCACCAGTGACCATTTTGGCTCCAAAGATTGCATGTCTCATTTCTCAATAGCAACAAATTCTTGATTTGCTCTCAAATATCTGGCAGTGTGTTTTAGTAGGCTGAGCATGTACAAGTTGTTTCGTTTCCTTTGCATAAGAATGGTTACACTCAGATTTACTGGTAAATTTTCTTAATGCTGTGATATCTGCTATATTTTGAAACTAGGACTTTGTTAATAAGATTTTTTACCTTCATATATATGCAGACATGTTTTTGTGGTTAAAATTTTCAAGTTTTTGATGGTTAAGGATATGTCCATTTGTTTTATATCTAAATCTATTTCCCTGATGAGGTCCTGCAAGGTACTGAGCACGACCCCTTCAAAAATCAGACCTGGATCTCAAAATGTATGTTCAAAAGAAGACACTTTTGAATGTTATGAATAACAGCAGAATAAAAAATACAGTAGCATACTCAAAGAATTCACTTGAAAGCAGAAACCTGAAGAAGACCTGGACTCGCATGTTTGTGATTTACAGTATGGGTCCCAACTCCGAGGCAGAATTCTTCCTATCCAATGTTGAGGTGGTCTTGTCCTTCTTACCCCAAATTCAGATACCTGTATAAATGGTACTCACCCTTTTAAAGTCAGTGAAAGTGGAGGCTCTGGTCTTAGACCCAGGCTAACAGAGCATTGCTGGCAGACTTACTTGCACATGAGCTTTACAGTTTTCATCTGCAGAAAGCATTCCCATGCAGAACTGCACAGAGCCATTCTGTCCTGGCTGGATGCAAAGCTCTGGACAAGGTTTCAGCTCTGAGCAGGGAGTCTCAGATCTTCAGTGCCATTTGTGAGGTTAGGGAGATGTGGCTGAGGATCTGATTTTGGTGCCTAATGCATGGCAGAAGACTGAAATGTTGACCTCTGTAACTGGAACAAGAAATTTTCTCCTGTGGCTTACACTCTTGAATCCCAGGCTAACTAATAGCCCATGATGCTCTGTTACGGGACCATTCACTGTTTTTCCCCCACTAGAGGAACTGTAGGGATTTTCTATATCCAAGGAGCTCTGAGATTGTTACAGCTGTTGTAGAGAGGAAAACGTATTTTAGCATAGGCTGGGCCACATGTTTGCACAGCTGGCGCTCCATCTGACTGTTGAGATGCTATCGCACTTTCAGCTTCTACTTTGGTGGAGCTGTATAGCGTGGGGAAAATGCTACTGATTTTCCCATCTGTGGTGGACCTTGTGCGAGCTGAAGTCAGTGATTGTTTGGAGGACTTGCTGGTCCAGCACTGTCAACAGTGGATCCTCATAGTACTGAGGCAAGCAAGTTGTATTAGAGGAACAGTGGGTAACAGTGTTGTAATGGAAGTTAATTTAAAAATATGATACGTTGTTTACACTAGCATTGCTTTTAATAAATGCTTAGTAAAGAGAAGGAAACAGGTGGAGATGCAGTAAATGAAGGCAAGATATTGCATTTAGATAAATAGATGTCATTTTAGGGCAGATACTGACCATATTCATTATGTTTCACTGGTCTTGTTCCTCAATCATATAATTTGTGCTAATTGACTCAAATATGTTTCCTGTAAGTTTACTCAGAAAATATTTGTCATGGCTAAGTTCATGGTAACATACACAACAGTTGGTAGGAATACCAGCTTAATGACTTCCACTTTGATAATGCTGTTATTTTGCAGAGATATTTAATAAGAGCACTTTGGTTCCTATCAAAAACCAATTTCGCAGATTTATTAGGTTGAAGAAGGATGTTAAATAATTATGTAAAATTGTTCAGTACAAATCACTCGGAGGCCATGTAGAATTCTCTCCTAGCACTGATAGCAACATGAAGTATCACACATTGTTTTGAACAAGTGTTAAAATTCCCAGAAAATTCTGTGAATCTTTGGGTGAAGCAGTAAAAATATCTCATATCTGTTAATCTTGTTCCCTCACTTAGCCTGCTGTAGCAAACTGTCGAAGGTTATGTAAGAACAGGGAAACTTTCCTTAAAAAACCAGAACTTTCAGTGAACATACTGAAGATCAGAGCTTGACTACTGAATCAGCTCTTCCATTCAGGTTTGACAGTCTGTGCTTTTTCTTCTTGTTATTTATTGACTCCAGGGAAAAAAATGAAGGGGAGGCAGCATCACCTCCTTCTAGTGCTGCGTTGCTTCACAGGTTGCAAGATCCTGCCTGTTTCTGGACAGTTTAGTTTATTTTTTGGTTGCTTCTGCACCAGCTTTGAAAATGAAAGGCTTATCATAACCACTGTTGTAAACCTCCAGGGCAAACAGCCAAACTGCAGATATGTTGCTACATTTTGAGGTACCAAAAGTTTCTAATCACAACAGAACTGTGTTTTTTCTAGTTTATTAGTGCAACTCTGCACAGCCCACCAGTGGGGCCAGACAGGGGGAAAAACTGGATTTATTTGTACTCTTGCACTTGTAAAAAGTCCAGTGGGCTAGAAACCACCACTGTATTTCCACTTGCCTGGGCTACCTCATTCCAGAAAAGAGCAAAAGACAAGGGAACTTTTGTGCACATAAATTGTGGCAGGTTACAGTCATGTTTTCCTTGTGTGCGTTTGGAGCTGAGATGAGCTGATTATCCACAAATCTCATTTTACCTCGTCTCAGAAGATATCAAGAGCCTTCTAAAACGATTACAAGGACTTTGGTCTGTCTTCTGTGCTGAGTCCTGACCATGTGGTGTTGCCGCACAGCAAGAGGGAGAGAGGAAGCCCCTGTGCCTGGCACAGCACATGCTCTGGCCTGTCTGTCTGGCAGTGTTGCTTTTACTTATCTTAGAAAACACTCCATTGGCAGATTTTTGTCAGATGACTTTTGTGTTAGCCGAGCTCTTTCTTTCACTATAAAAAGCAATTTCAATAACTTACCTAAAAGGTAACTAAAGCTGTTTTCCAGAGAAAACGTGCAGTTTTAAGTACCAGTTAAGCAATCCAGATCAAGTATATAGTAGAATCTTCATCTGGCAAAAGCTATGGCAATTGCATTGAACATTCCCTGGAGCAACGTAAATCCTTTTATCCCCAGTAGACTTTAACTTGCCCTGTGTAAAAATCAGACTTTCTTGTCTCCATAAAACCTTTAACATGTGTTAGTAAGTGTCTGGTAATGAAAGTTTCCTGTCGCCAAAACTACACATCCTTGTCCAGACCAGAACCCACTTAGTTCTTGTCAGGTAGGGACGAGAAAGAGAGATGCAATCTTGGAGATCCAATACAGCGCATGAAAGATAACCAGGCATCTGTGCAGAACGTAAGAAAAATATGTCTAGGAAATTACTGAACTTAAAGGACTTTAGTAAAAAAAGTTTGAAATTAGAAAATTACTAATGAATACTAAATGTATGAGAAATAAAAGGAAACAAGGGAAAATTGCCTGATGGTCAGCAGTATTTAAAAACTTAGCTTTGGAGTGAAATGGTGTAAAGACATGCTCTGGAGAGGATATACATGCAACGCAGACAGATTATCTAGTTTTAGCCAAAGCAGCCACTGCTTCTGCAGCAGTATCACATATTTGGGATGTCATGGTAAGATTCAGGCCTGTACTTGACCAGAGGCACAGCCCAAGGTTAGCATCCCATTACTAGATGTAAAGAGATGACTGTGTACTCTAAGCTGTGTGTGTGCATGCACACTCTAATCCTGTACTTATTCTTTACCTTACCTGGGTTACTTATGTTATCCCAGTTAGCCCTGGGATCTGCAGTACAGCAGCTTGGGGTGATCCTAGGAGTACAACACTACACCCGCATCTTCCTGATGATATAGTGCGATGTGCCACCAGTCCCCAGCATGCCAGTTCTCCCACCCAGGACTTCTGTGATGTGTGGGCTTGTGAGGAGTAGGGGTGGGAAAAGAGCTTAACATCCATGCCAGGGATTTCTTTTGTGGAAGTCCTGTGTGGTTCAGGACCTTTTTTCATACCTCTGAGCTTTTATAAGTTGGAATGAGCCAGGAGATGGTTGAAGAAGTTCTCACTTAGATCATGTCAGTAAATTGAAAGATTGTTTTGAAGCAATCAAAATCCAGGTAAAATGTTTTTGAAAAAAGAAGGGGGAAAACATGAAATGTCTTGTTTATTAAGTGCCAATGGTTTTTATTTAGTTAGTACTATTTAATCAATCCTTTAATTTTCCTTTACAATGCTACATAATTTCTAGCTTGTTATTATTTAAGTTTTTATTCACCTGGTTTCTAGCCAAGGACATCAAGAAGTCTCAGGACCTTGACCCTATGGGTATTTCTCTAAATCATCTTATAATTGTGGATGATTTCCAGAACTGATGTTAGATTGGTCCTGTAGAAATCTTGGAAGTGTTTTACTCTTTTCAAGCAGTGGCGAGTAAAATGAGAATTTAATGTCTCTGCTATCTTGACCTTACAATTAAAGGTCCAATTTTTCATTGATGTAAATTAGGTATTTCCACTTCCTTCATTGAAACCTCACTACAGATGGGAATCTGGAGTCAAGTCTTTAGAAGATCCCACTGTAAAACTTTCATTAGTGGCTGATTTCAAGGTTCTCTGGGGAATTTGACATTTTTCATCTTTCACCTGTTCTGTGCTAGAGAAAATATTGTTCACATCCAAATATTTTAAATGATGGTAATCCTATCTTTATGTACTGTGTTGAGCCCACAGTTGCTGTGGTTTCATGTACAAACCACAACTTTTAACTTTTAGCAGCTTAAAAATTCCTAGCTATTTTCTAGAAATTAGCTCAATATTTATCACAGAGAAAATCTAGCGCTAAATAGGCAGGCTGGGCTGCCACGTGAACTAGGAATGCATTAAAATCCAATATACTTTAAAAGTTCCAAACGCTATGCTCTTATGCTTCTACTTTACTGCATTTCTTGAGGAATTCAATGTGAACACTAGCCTTAAAGAATATGAAAAGTTAGTATTTCTGCTAGAGGGACATTTTATTAGGCTTTGCTGTTTTGCTTATCATGTCATTAGCATATTAATAGCTATGTATTTAAAGAACAGTAAAATACGTGTCTCTGTACAGTCCAAGATAATGTGAGAAATTAAAAACAGTGGATTCTCTGTCTTCCTGTCTAGCTCCAGCTGTAGCATGTGACCTCATTTTTGGTCCATGGCTATAAAAATACCCCATCCCTTAAACATAGAGGTTACCTTGAATAACCTATCCCTACACAGAGTTATATTGCTAGCTTTCCAAATCACACAAATTACTCTGAAGTGAAAACCACAATGGAAACAGTCCAAAATCACATTCTTGGCTCAGCTCATCATACCCTACGTTATTTGCCAGTTCCCTATTCCTTGGGCTTTTGGGGTAGTTTATAAAAATGTTTCTGTGTATCACATTGAACACTGAAACCAATGTTATTTTCTTACATTCATTACTTGCTGCTATCAAGATAGTATCAAGGAACAAATTAATCTGAATCGAATAGCACATCTATATAGCTCAAGCTCATTTATTATGTTAAACAGATGACTGGTTTTACTGTGTTTGTATGCTCCTTGTAGTAAATGTTATAATTCAATACTTGGAAAATAAATATTGGAATCAAGAGATGGAAAACGTCTTTGTGATGTGCCACAAGGTGTCTTGTGGTTGCTCAGAGCTTCAGCCAATCGCTCACAAATTTCTCTGTCATTAAAGTGCCTTTGAGAGGGTGTTTCTTGGAAAGGGATTTCAATGCAAGGTAACATATAAATAATCAGAATATCTGATCTGCATTAAGTATATCTCAGCAGAAAAAATTTCAGGGAAAAAAGAAAGGTAGCCCAAAATTTCTACCTACATGTAGCACTGCTAGGTGGTAATTCTGCAGCATACATACTGTAGTTTATTTTGTTCTGTACAGTGCCACATTAAAGAAAATTTATAGCTCCATGACAGCTTGGTTATGAGAATCTAGTCTTAACATCTGGTATTTAATAGATGAAGGCCGAGATGGAGAAAAATTACTCTATAAACAGGAGAGGTAGGGAATATATATAAAAAAAAGCCTGAATATCAAGGAGCAATTTTCTGGTGTGTTCAAATGAGAGGGACAAGTAGGATCCATACTGCTTAAGACATTTAGAAGAAGCTAAGGATCAGATTATGATACCTTTCTGTAGCTGGCATGTCCCATGAGTCCTCAAACAAATCTATTAAAAGCCAGTTAGATTAGGAAAAGAGGACATTAATCTATAAAGGTAAGCGTTAAGGTCACTATTTAATGGTAAAGTCTCTGAAGGATTTCTCCTAGAGTACTTTGGAATAGATATGTTATTACTATTGTTAACCATAACAGACTGTAGTATGGCTGAATTATAAAGACAATTACTTCCCCCTGTAGAGGCAGACAATATAATTCCAGATCCTGAAAAATGAACCAGTTACGTGTTTAATCTCAGGGTTTGATTTCCTCTTTATTCATGGGAAGGACAGATTAATTTGTGATTTCAACATTCAGTGTATCAGCTTGCAATGCAGTCTGTTCTGAGACTACTTCTGCTTCAGACTAATGATCCATGCAGTAGCTTCTTATTGGGACCAAACCTACACTTGCAAGCACTGCTTGGGATTCTGAACACCTCAGACTTACGGTATCAACCGCTCATGGATATTTGTACTGCCATAAACATTTGCATGATGGCTGTTCTTCGCATTGTTTTAGTCTCACATTAATAAGTTTATTCATTCATGTATAAAAATTGTTTACTATTAAACTATTAATTAAAGGATTTCATATATTTAGTCTGAAAGAAAAAAAAATAAAAATCTGTATGATATGATTGGCCAGTTGCACAGCATAAATCAGAGGTGGAAAACAGTCCAAGTGAATATTTCACATATTCTTTGGGTAAACTTTGTTCATCTACAGCCCTTTCCCATAGCCCAGTGAAGCTGATGAGAGTTTGGGGCTTTGGCTCAGGCACTTCAATTGTCTGTTCTACAATTACAATAACAAACACAACTGTAGTCTGTTTGCAAACAGCTGGTAATTGAAAAAAGGGCTGAAGTTGTCAGCAAATGTATTTGTCAGCACTGATTTTACCAGTTGTACACATTACCTTAAATGACATTTCTTTCCTTCCATGAGAAATTGTGGAGCCTATGCCCAACTAGTTTCCTTGGTAGCTGTCATGCAGCGGACATAGCATTCATTCTGTGGCATGTATCCATTGCATGTTAAATATGCTCCAGCACTTGCTGTTTATTATCCAGTAGAAATAGGCTGTTTTCCAAATACCTTATCAAAAAACAGTTCTGGTAGCATAGTAGACATATTTGTGACAAGTGGAGTTAGGCAGCTCTGCCCAACTTAAGGTTTCCCTATTGATAATAGGAGATGCTAAGTATTCTCTCTTGTCAGGAGAATGATGACACTTTAAGAGGCAAAAGATATCTTCATCCAAGCTATGGTTGTTTGGGGTGTTTTTATTTAAGTTTAAAAGTATTTGTATTGGGCATCCTAGTGCACAGTTCCCTAAGACAGATCAAGCTTGTGTAATCGTCACCAAAGCTCACAGAGGAGTTGATTGAATTCTTATGCTTTTTGTATATCCTGTTTACAGGTTCAAATATCTCCTGATTTCATCTGCATTTCTAAAGGTCTGTCTGCCCATGAACTGTGCTGAATCCTTGGCTACAGTAGTGCCCTCCAGTGTGACAGCACAGACACTTCTTTTGCCTGTGCGATTCAAGTGCTGCTGTTCTTGCACTTTCTCAGGTTTCCCCTTTGAGGCAGCAAGTGCCAGCAGCTATCACATCAGCTCATGGCCATTGTCCTGTTTCCCACATTCTCTGTGTGTGTATACCTTTTTTTTTTTTTTTTTTTTTTTTTTTGAGAAAGTGGATGAAAAACACAACCTGTAGTCATCGGTCACATTTGTAAGCTGAGCTGTGACATTGTCAAGACGTGATTCTTTTTCTGGTCTGAGGCTTGTATGTTCACTGTTCTTTATCTTTTGTGGTCCACAGGCTCCGATAGCAAATATTCATGGATGACTTGTTAGTCGCTTCTTGGGTTTTGTATTTTCGTGTGGTTTTTTTTTGTCTTCGCAGTCTCGCCCCTCCCTCCTCCTGTGTTGTTTTCTCTTCTTTTCCTTCCCACTTGCTGCATTCATCCCTGAGCAGGTGCCTCTACAGCCTGGACATCCTGTAATAAAAAATATATGTTAGCATCCTGTTCCTTCTAATTGCCTCTTTCTTTATGTGGCCTACAGATAGAAGTGAAAGGAATTACTGGTGGGTACGTCTCAGCCCTGGCCCATGTCTCTCATGCTCCTGTTATTTGGGCAGTTGTAAAACCAGGAAATACTATGGTATAGTCATTGACATATGAAGAAAAAGCAAAGAATAAAGGTGAATTAATAAAGTCTTTTGTGAAACAAAACAAAAAAACTGGAATGACACAAAACCAGTTTTGTTGCAAATTATTTTTGTTCCCTGTAGCAGTGGGATCTGTCATTTCCTGCCATGAGATGCAGAGAGCAGAAAGCTCTTATTTCTTCTAGTTTCATACAAACCTCTTCAAATCCAGATTTGGATTCCAACAGTCAGATGGGAAAAGAATGGGATGGAGAGAAGCTGTGAATCTCACTACTCTCCACTGTGCTGCTAGGGTGAAAAGATACATAACAGGTTCCGCGTGAGTGAAATCCTCTCCTGTATTTCATATTTGTGCTATTGTCACTTCTTGACTGTAGTAGTTACCACGGTTTATTGCATATCCTGGGGGCTATAGTTTCCTTTCCATGACTTTTCAGATTGTGGCTGTTCCTGTACACGTTGGCATGGGATTTTGCCTTTACAGTACACCCAGAACAGGCTGTGTTCCACTCATTATTCTGCAAGTACTCAAGGAAGTGAATGTCCAACATTAACGTATAGGCAAGGGGTCTTTGACACTACTGGTTTTTCAAGCATCAATTTTGCAGTCCTTGGGTTAAGCAGCAGTTGATGGAATTCAATGCTGAATTGCTAAAATATCAGCACTTCATTATGATGCTTAACAATCAGGAAAAAAGCTAGTGTGATGCATATTTGATAATTTGTGATGATGGCACTGTTGATGATACATTAGCTGTCTAGTGGAAGTGAATGTATGTTCTCCCTCTTATGTGTCTTTTTCTTTATACTAACATTGTGAGTGTCTTTCATGCTCTTTCTCTTGTTGCTTAGTAGACTTCCCTTTGGGCTATTAAAGATGATGTTTTTACATTGGCAAACTTTTCAGTATCTTCAGTCAACAACCTGTGATCTAATGGATGGACAGTGTGCAGCATGGCTCATCACAAAGACGCACTCTTACTGTGATACTTAAAAGGTAAATCCTAAAGTGAGTAACGGAAAACCTGAAGTCAAAATGATCTCATCTGTACATGCTCCATTATCACAAATGGAAGCTGGTTGAATATTTGCCTGTCACAATTTTTCTACCAGTAATTATTATGTCAAGACTGAAAATATTCTATCCACAGGGAGCTAGTGGATACTATGCTTTTTTAAATATTCTATATGCATGATAAGACTTCCTTCTCTGTTAGCTTGCTTATCATTTTGACTATTTATTTTGAAGTAAGAAACAGATGGCAGCATTCACTGTAATAAGTGCAGAAAAACATGCCAGCCAATTAGGGAGGTTTCAACTGACTGAAAAACTGGATCCTTTTCCAATATTGTGGTGATCCCACCCCACCCTCCACCCCATGTCTAGAGGAAATTTTTATTTATCATTTGTTTAATAGAATCATAAAATTAGAGATTAAAGGAATCTTCGGTCATTAAATCTCTAGCAACGAACCTGAAAACAAAGAGCTGAAATACAGCTTATGGATCTTTTTTTTTCCCGAAAGATCATTATTGTCTGCCTTAAAATAAGAAACTCAAAAAAAGCAAATAGCCTTGTTTATGTGAACCCTGTGCCTCACTTGAATGGGCCAGTATGAACTGTATCTTTGTAAGATCTTAAAATACTTACTAATTCATCAAACTCTGCTTCATCCTGTAGGTCCCCTTTCAAACATCGCAGGATTTTCAATAACTTTCTTAAATCCTTAATGTCTTGTCAGGTTCCTGAAATTGTGAAAATGTTATTCAAATAGTTCACTTCTCAACAATGTTTTGGCCCCCACTCACTTCCTCATCAGAGAAGGTTACTGTTCTCTCATTTCCTACCAAAATCAGGGAGAATTTAAGATACTTTAGATCCCTCAGAAAAAAAAATTCTTCTTTGTTCCACCTTATGAAACTAAAATTAGAGATCACTGCATGTCATTACTGATATGGTCCTTATGCACCTGTACATGCCTTTATCCTGCCATTTCTAGCAGTCAGTATTACTGAGACTATGAAAAAAGGGTATTTGGGCTTCTAATATATGATTTTATTCCCTGGCTGTGTAGTGGTTTGATAATTTTTATGAGATATTCTGCAGTCCTGTTCTCGCTGTTCCACTGTTTCATTTCAGAGGTAGAACTATGCAGGTTTCACTGCTTGAGGATTTTCAGTTCAACTTTTATTTTTTATTCTACTGCTTTCTGCCACAACTTTTCTTTGCTATTCTTAAGATTATACTCTCTAAACATCTACTGAGATAACATTATGTATATTTCGCTACTAACCTTTTGGTATCACTCTTCTTCAATGACTTTTCAATTGTAGTCAATGAGCTTCTAAGGATGTAACCTAAAGCAAAACTGGTGCCACTTACTAGCGTAAATTTAGTCTATGAAAGGTGAAATTCTGCTTTGAGCACTAAAGCAATTTTCAGAGTACCATATCAGCTTTTATCAGGGTTGGTCTGTTCTTCCCAAATGAAGATATTTTGTCTATTTATGGGTGACTGTGGTCACTCTGGGAAGCATTTGGTGGTAGTTAAGGGTAAAATAGTGATTGTTCTTCAAAATTAGAAACAACTGGTAGCTCTGCAGTGATGATGTAAATTTCTTTTTAAAATTCTTTCAAACCACAAAGCTGTGTGTCGTTCAGTGATTGAATGCATTTGGTCTTATGGAACTTTTCATTTAATGCTGTTCTCCATTGGTTTTGGCTGAAGCCCAAGCCTCACATCTCCTAGTTGTAGGATTCCGTTCTGCAACCTCCATCCTTTGCTGAAGGCTCAGTGTAACACGAGACCATCCCTGTTTCCCAGCAGGCAACACATTAAAGGTCTGCCTGTTGACCAGCTCCAAAGACAGGTGTTATTCTCCTTTTTTCTTCTCCCTTTACTTGGTCTTGTAACTTCCCTAACATACTGTCAAGTCCTGAATGAAATGAATGAGTAAACTTTATAAGCTTGGAAAAAGCTAATTCAGATGGTGTGGAGCTAGGGATTTTGGTCTAAAGTTGAATGCTCTTAACAGCTTGTTTCCCAGATTTTTGTTGGGCCTCCAAGAGACTGAGCCAAAATGGATATCCAGCTTATAAGGATAACTGCAGAGATCACAGACAATGAGCATGTATCTCTCCAGGCCACTTAGCACTGACAGCACTGTATTGCAGATGCTGAAGAAGCCTCAAGGTTTGGATATGGCACACGTACTGTGCTTTCCTACCATAAAAGAATTTCACACAAGTGAATACATGTAAAAATGTGTGAGCTATCAGTGCACCTCTCACCTGTATCTACTTTGCATGCATGTTACCTCTGTGTTGGGTCTAACTCACTGCAGTCATAAGGCTATGTGAATCAGAGAGTATTCCCGTTGTTGTGTTCAGGGATCTGTAAGAAGAATAAGTAAGGCCTCAGAAGGAAGCACAGTGAGGCTCAGTCCAAAACTCAGTCTAGTTTCTTGAATAATTATTCATGAAATGCATCTCTTCCTCCTGCTTCCATCACTATCACATGCTTTCAATATTCTGTTTAATTTAAACCATAACTTTCTCTGCCATGATAATTTTCTCATACTTGCCTGTACAATATCGTGTACACCTTGGTAACATGGAATAATGCATTTTAGGAGCATATTATTTCTCAGAGGGAGGCAACTTCTCTAACAAAAAAGAAATGACAACTGGAACTTAAACCAATCCAGAGCTTTAACTTCCTTTCTAGCCAGTGACAATGGCTCAGTCTAGTAATGGTCTATCCATCAGTTAACATAATTTTGAGAAAGATTTACCAGTCTATGTCAACTCTGTGGGCCTGTCTCAACAACTCAACCCATAACTGGTATTATAGCCTGCATGTCTCACTCTATCATCTTGAAATTATCATGGGGAAAAATAAAACTGAGACCCTTGAAAAACATTTTGTTAATTTTTGCAGTGGTTATGACAGTGCAGCCTGGCCTTATTATGTACTACAACAGGTTACATTGTCTATTAGTAGTTAATGATGATGGTCAGCACAGGGTGCAAAAGCTATGCAGACATTTTGAAAACCTTTCTCTGACTTGCCTTTTTTTTTAATGCATTAACAAGTCAGAGAACTGAAATTCTGTAGCTTCAGTTAAATTACAGTTTAGTCATTTATTTCATCTTTCTATTATTAATTTGTTAACATAATAAACACTTCATACTGCATATTTGGATATTCTGTTGTACTAATTTTGAGTGAAACAAATTATGGCAATATTTCTTTAAAAAGGTTGTATTGCAAGGAAGAAATTAACATTCAAATACTATGAGGTGGCAGTGACCACACCCACTAAAATAATGAAAAGTACTGAAGACACAAACATTAGCCATCCATAAAACTTTAACCACCTCCACTTTTCTGCTTTTCATTGCATAGTCAAAAAGCATTAAGTGAGCTATAAAATATGTGAAAAATTAACTTGGCTGATGGGCCAATAATTTCCATCCATCAACTAGTAAAACTACCCAGTTCATACTAACCTTACTCTGCTCTAGCAAAGTTTAGGCAACCTTCTGAATGTTTAATAGCAATTTTATTAAGTTTTAAAAATTAAAGTGAATTAGAACATGTAGAAATGCTGATAATGCTAGATTTTATTCTTTTTTCCTTTGTCTGTCTTAGGTAAAACGCCAGTGATGCTCACTGGGATTTTCCTTAAGGATTGAGTAGATTTGAATAAGTGAGATCTTATTCAAGCTATTTAAAGCAAATGGCCATGCTCAAAAAACTGTATCAGGATATCTCATTTACTGGACATGAATAGTAATAATGTCATTGTGGCCACTCTGCTTTGATATTTCTGCTGCCCCTGGCCAAAATGTTGTCCTTGACTTAGAAAAATATTATACATAATTTACTGCCTAAAATTGTATTAAACTGTAGGTTTTAGTCAATGGCAGAACTCCTGCTGGTGTCAATGGAAGAAGGTGCGGTAGTTGTTGTTGACAGTTGCTTTAGATGCTTCATAGTATTTACTTTTAAAACAGAATTGCATCTGGAGCTTTTTTTGCTTAAGGCAAAATATATTACTTGGAGATTACTCTTACTGAGGTCAGTGATTGACAAGCTTATGTTTTTGAGTACGTCAGTCAAGATATTGCTGGACAGAACTATTCCTTTAAATCTTTCAAGATTATTTACCTTTGGTAATGTGTAAAATAGTATAGCCTTATAGATCATATTTACTGGAAGTTGCCTTCACAGGAAAATAGTGACCTTGTAATAAAAGCTGATTGTGTTTCCTCCTTTTTCTCTGCTGTCTTCATTTGGTATAGCTGAACTTCCATAGACGACACAAACCAAGCTGCAATGAGATATGACTGTAGAACTGTGGTAGTCTGTACTTTCAGTTCAGCCCTTGCTTTAAATGTAGACAACTGCTCTTCTGTCTCCATAGCCATCTCTGCTTGGGCAAAGCAGATGAGAAATCTTTCTCATAAAAAAGTTTTATATCCACATTGCCTAGGTAAAATGACAGTATGATGCCTGAGTCAGGCAAGAATCAGATCCTGAATTTCAGTTGTGAAAATGTGGGTACTTGATTGTGATTGCATGAAGTGAGTGAACGTTATTAAAATCAACACATTTGTTCATATTTCAGAGAATGTTACAGGGTATTATAGATAGCTATATTTAGCTTGCATGACAGCTAATAAACTCTTGTATGCTGAGAAGGAAAAACTGCTGACAAGGAAAAACTGTACTGACACTGTTGGAATATGACTCTTCAGTCAAAAGTCCTGCACTTTTACAGTTCTAAAGTCACTTTCCAAAGCTTTGATTGGTACTGCTTTGTGGATAGTCTGTTTCCACCATTCTTAGAGGCTTTATGATGTTTGAATGCAGGTTCAAACTATTTCCAGGTCTGGGGATATGTGATTAAATCTGGTTAATTTAACAAATACTGTAGTTGCCTCTAAGAATAATGGAGTGCAGGAATGGTCAGGAAATTTTCAATCATATATTTTTTGCTGAGCCTGCAAGACTGAACTGTGTTGCAAATACAGTCCAGTTTTATCTAAATGGACAAAAGGCTGAGGGTTTCTGGAACCCCACCTGCCATCTGCCTGTTCACCTGCCAGGCTTATGGCTGATTCCCTGCAGAGGCTGCTGGAGAACACAAGCCCTGATTCAATGGTCCCCAGTTCTGTAGCAGCCATTGCATTATCTTTAGCATAGGAAAAAGTCCAGAGCTTCCTGACTCTCTGCTTTTACATCAGCTAGCCAGTGACTTAGGTTTCACTAATAAGGAAATCTCTTGCCTTGGGAGGCCATCAAAATAGTATTTGCAAATATTACTGTTGATGTAGTTTTCCAAAGTAGTTTATTAAAAAAAGTCAATGATTATGTTCAATCAATATCATGTTAAAGTGGCATTAAAAGATGGAGTGAAACTTCTAAAGCAACAAGGATTTTTTTTTAGAATTAATGTTTAGATGTTTTAAACTGCACCTGCTGTGGCTAAGTTTTACAAAGGTCTAAACTGTGGTATTCTTATCAGATGACTATTTCCCTCTGAGATTAAATAACTTACTCAGAATTCCTATGTGTCTGTATTTTTCCAAGTGATATCACAAAACCCTTTGGAAGATAGAGATGGATGTGCTGACAGCTGTGGAGTTGATTCTTCACAGCCACTAATTATAGCACGGTTGAGTTCTGCAATAGTGCATTGCACAAAATATTTGTCTTACCGGGAAAAACCTGATATGTGGAGAGGAGTAATTATTTTCTCCCCAGCTTATAATGGTCTTCAGATACCGGGGAAAAAGCAAACCTAGTGGGGATGAGTGACTTCTAGCATTTCTGAACATCTACCTAAAGACCAGATGTCCCTCAGATGCTCTGTTGTCATTTTCTCATAGTTGCCTTCTGTTCTGAGGAAACCTTACTCTTTTTTGCCCTCAGACAGCAGGGCTAAGTGGATGGGTATTAAACAATTCCTTCTGGTTTCAGAAGGAATTGTTGAGCTGAAGGACTTCAGAATTTGGCTAAGCATTGGGTTAACCCCCTTACAGTGGGTTGTTAGCTGCATACAAAAAATGCATGAATGTACAGTGTTTTGTTTTATGTTCCTTGCAAATCAAGGCTTGATTTTGGAGATTTTGGCTACAGCTAGTGTTTGACGCTTTTCTACGTCTGGTCTCAGAATTTAATATTTTCATTCAGGGGCTGGAAGTTTCTTGGCATTGTTGATGCTGACATTGGGATGAGGGTTTACACTGTCCTCCAGCAACTGTACTAGCAAGAATTGAGTCATACCTCCTCTCTGTGACTGTGTGTGGAAGCTGGCCCACAGTAGGTTTATATTATCTCCAAGCCCAAACAGCTGTTGATCTTAGGCTTAATGTGCAGGAATGTGTTCTTGTATACCAAGATTTAATTTTGACTCTCATTTATCTTGATATGCTATTGATTTCCGTGATGTTTCACCCAATATTCCTTTGCCTGTTGCATGGAGAAACAGGCTCTGATAGACAGGAGAAAGGTCCTAACATGTAGGGCCTGACATCCTTTACTGAAGAACAGACAGTGAGAGAGGGTGAAACTTTTGAAACATATTCTAATAATGTCTATACCCTTCTTCCCCTCAGTGGGAAGTCCTTGAAGAGTGCACTCAGCTGTAGAATAAGCCAATGCAGCCTTGAGTGGACTGGCAGAGATCTGTGTAAACAGGTTTGCCAGAAAGGAAGAAAGTTGTTCCATAGCTTGTGACTTATGGAAGATATGGAAAACACTATAGAATTTCAAGTGCGTATGGCCATGCTCTCTATTAATACAACAAACCCTATGAACTTCTTGCTCTGCTGTGTTGAGAACTGCCAGCAATGCCAATCTTAAGGCTCAGTTTTCAGCTACTGCCTTCTTTCAGGCTTCTGATAGCATGAGAATACATGCATGATCAAGAAGCCCTGAGGCTGGTAGATTCACATGTTCCCTGTAGGTGTATCCTATACTGGGCCTACTGCAATCTTGAGTTCTGCACTAAAAAGGACCCCGTTTTGTTACAGATGCAAAGGTATTTACAGGTAAATTGGAACAGCCTTGTCCCTGAAAGAGGAATAAAATAAGTGATCTTCTCCAAAGTACCATCACAGAATGCACTAGCCAGCAAAGGGAGCACTGTCAGAAATTACAACAGAAAATAGATAGTTTATGAGAAAGTGAAATGTGTTTAAGTTCTCTCAACTAATAAGGGATTTGCTTTTAGCTTTGTGGGAAATAAAAGACTCATTAAACATCAGATATGAGCTGAAGCTACAATAGAATCTGCTTGCATTTCTAGACTTTGATTTCAAACAAAATTCCAGAGACTTTGTGTCTACAGGCTTCTGTCATCTTGTTATAAATGTGTGACACCTATATATAAACACAAGATCAGAAATTGAACGAAAAAATGCATTTAGGTAATGCAGCTTCACAAGATATCTTGCATCATCCAAGTTATGATATTTATTTCTATATGGCGTTAAGTAGCACTAAAGGCAATGTAATGCATGTTGGATAATCCTCTTCAATAGCAGCCTAAGTTAAATTGAATTAAACTTGCAGTGGGCCTGTGAATTCATCTAGACAGTTACCATGGCTCAGCTGATTTGCAGTAACTTGAATTCCTTGCACCATCTGAGCATGTGTAAACTTTTGTTTTGGATGGGAGGAAACTATTGGCCGCACAAATCTCAGATATCTGAATTTTCACAGACTAATTGTATCTCTGGGCCCCTCTACAAAAGGTAGAATGTGGTATTATTTCATGGAGGCTTTGGTTTATAAAGATATAGCTGTAGAAATAACACTTATACTTTATGATTAAAAGGGCCCAATTCTGCAAATCAACTTCTGTTAGGTCTTTTCACAGATAGTTCATTGACATTGCTCGTAGGCTTATTCCACATAAACAACTAATGTTAATCTAAATCAACCCTGTACTGCGTAAAAGCTGCGCATTGAGCTGGCACCTATTTCTCTTGAAAGCATTTGTAATTTCATTTTTGGACTGTGAGGAGCTCTGTTGATTGATCCAAAAAAAATGCCAGCTTCTCAAAAATCCAGTTCTCACCACAGTACAATGACTATAATCCCAGCATTGGATTTATCATTTTTTTCTTTGACCAGATATGTCAGTAGTTTAGAGGGTTTTGCACTAATAAATTGCTTTAGGTTAATGTGAGGTAACTTCAAATCATTGGAGATTTCATTGTGGAAAATACTTCGCAAAGCTGCATATCCTAAATGGCTGCACTCCAAAGTCTGGAATTCAAATCTCATTTACCGTAAATGACTGGCAACCAGAAGATGTATAAGGGTTTTTTTAACATACTTAATAGAATATAGGGGGAAGGGGGCTGATTTTTCAATTCCCATATAATGCACATAGGCTTATTCAAGAAATTAACCATAAATAAAAGGAAATACTTCTCAGATAGTAATTAGGATAATATGCATTATGTTTGAAAGTGATACTGTGATATTTGATATGTCCTCAAGTAGTGGATATAGAGATCTTTTTGTTGCTTCTGTGTCATATGGTGATCTCAGTTCAGGTGGGACTGCAGAAGGGCTCAGCGCTGGTCTTGTTCTACCTCAAGTTCCTAGTGCCTAATGGCAAGAGAGGAAGACTTAGGATGGATGGTGAGTGCTTTTCAAAATCCCACATACAGAACCCTAATGCAAGCAATATGGATGTGAGTGGGCTCTAAACTAGGAGCCTAATGTTAAGCTGGTACATCTATGCTCATTATCCATGGTCCTCCATACCCTACCCTGCCACCTGGAATCAAGCAAGTGCCTGAAAAAGATATTTTGAGTCTTAAATATGGGCTCTTATTTTCAAGACTTTGTATTGACTTACATAAAATCTCATGTCTGAGTGGACTACTACTCTTCATATTGCTGTGAGTAATAGCTTCATTTAGCTCTACTTGTTTTCAGTACACAATTAAAAAATACAATAGCTTGCATCCTAATTTTGATAAGTGACAGTTACAATTACGAACATTGAGACAGATAATGGTTTGCATTAAAAGGAGCTATTTTTTATTGATTTGGGGGAGTTACATATCTGCTTCATCCCATAGCAGTCGTCACCTCCCACACTCATGTGAAGGAGCTCCTTCCAGTTTCCTTCACAGAAAAAGTTTCTGAGGAGAAAGAAGGCAAGCAAAATAGAGCAGAGTACAAATAGTGTCCCTAAATATTAGAGAAGGACTTTAAGTAGGTCTTGCCAGAGACGGTGGACTAATCAGGCTCTTGATGGGCCACATAGTTCCCATTGCCACATCTAGTAGACTAAGAAACTTGGATCCTATTTTTGGCTTTGCCATTGACTGGCTGGTGTAACCCTCTGCCAGGCATTTGATTCTTTTGCGTTTCTGTTTTCCCTATTGCACATAGCCTGTCTTGTCTGTTTAGTTTGTAAGCATGCCTGGACAAGGATTGTCCCTTGTGGTGTTTGTAGAATGCCAAGTTAGCAGGGCTTCAGTCTTGGCTGGAGTTTTGAGGTGCTACCTGGGTATAAAATTATTATCATGTTAGTACAGTTATCAGTTATCCCAGTTTATGTTGCACTGACAGTTTGCTTCATTGACTATTAGTAGTGCAGATTAAATCAGAGTGGGTTCCCATGTATTCCTGCAGCGGGCATTGTTGAACTATAGAAATAAAAATAATCATAACAAAGAATGTGTTGGACCCTTCTGTGCAATCCTGGCACCATTTGGGTTGTTGTAACAACTCTTTCTTTCTTTGGGCTGAATCAGTTTTGGGATAGGGTTTCTAATGCTTTGAATGGAAGCCACAGTCTCTGCAAGCCACCGAGTGAACTGTAGCAGGTTACATCACTTGGGTTAAACACCTCTTTTCACAACCGCTATGCTTGCTGGCATGCTCTGCAGAGATGTCACGGGCTGTATGTGCTTAGAGACTGAATTACCCAGTGTCTTACCCAGCTCCCCTCTGAGCAGGAGAGGAGTCCCACTTCCTTTTGATGGGAATGTAAAGGGGTTAGAGATGAACTACATTATCTGTAGCTAATCTAGCAGTCTGACAAGATTTTTTTAAATATCAAAACCACTCCAGACAATTTTCTGAATACAAATAAAGTCAGAGAAATATTCCTGGAAAGTATCATTCTAATGTGCTTAACTGTGTTCTAAATAGCTTTTTCAATATGCCTTTCAACTTTTCAAATGTTGCCGTACATGTGATTGTTTTCATAGGCCCTGTGAAATCAGCCCTGCCGGGAGTCACTTGTACATACTGCTGCTATCCAGGGTGGCAACAGAGCATGAGACAATCTTTTTGGGCTGTGATCAGTAGGTGTTGTTCTATGCCCTGAGCCATGGACAGGCAGATCTATTCACCCACACTATATTTTAAGGTGTGTCTTTGAAGGCTTTCAGAAAGGGGATAGGAATAAAACTAAACCAATAAATGGAAAAAACAGAATCTTAGCTCAGGAAAAGTTAGCACTGCTCAGTAAAAAAAGATCATAGGGAGTGACTTTAGAGATTGAAGCAATGTCCGTGACACACTTTTCAACAAGGTGAGTGGTAAGCTATGCTGGCTGTAGAAGAAGCAATTTCACAATACTCCTGCAATAAGAATAGGACTGGAGGGAACAGTGTTAGCAGGTAAGAAAAATAATCTGATTTTAGAAGATTTAATTCCCCTGATAAAAGTTAAGCTTTGTTCTTGAAGAGTCAAGCAAAATCCTGCTTGTAGCAAAAATTCTGTTCTCCTTTTGCATGCCTGCTGCTTTCTTAGGTTAATCAGCACTGCTGTTATTACAAGAGTCTCTCAGGAGCTGTGCAAACACATAGTACTATTTCACCCATGCTGAAGAACGTAAAATCCCACTAGCCAAGGAAAGGGTGCCAAGGGGAAAGTGGCTTGTCCTGAGACACTAGAAATGCTGGGACTTGAACTTGTGTTTCTTACCTCCAAACTTAGTGTGTGAATCCCAGCATCACTACAGAGTCCGCCTTAGTTGTCTCCTGGCAGAGAAAAGTGATCTTTGGGTCTTCCAAAACTGGCTTTTTGAAATAGTAAGAACCATGGTAAAGTGTTAGAAGTACAGTACTCTAAATGCTCAAGTTACTGAAACAGGAGTAGAGAAAACAAACAGAAGGTTCAAAAGATGCCTCCGTGTCTAACTACAACAGTGTCATGACCCAGACTGGAGAGACCAGGGACTCATGTTTAATTGGAAATTCCCTCAGGCTAAATTAAGCTGAAATGACACCAAACGATCAGTTAAAGATTTTATTCATGACAGAAGCAAACTGAACTGGAGAGGTGTGGTAGTAGGTGGCAGGGTTTCTCACAACAGGAATTGGCATAAGACTACTTCTGTAAACCATGTAAATGTATGCATCAATTCAGGGAATAAGGAGATCCTTCCCGTTGAGTCACGGGGTTCGGAGCAGACCCCCTTGCTTTCTAGACTCCTCCTCAGAGAAGGACCCAGGGGTGGCTGGATCCACTCTTAGTCTCAGACTTGGTCAACAGTTTATATTTTGAAATGGATGAGGTGTAGGCATTGCAGAAAAGGAAAAGGAAAGAGAGGAGAAGACAGAGAGAAAAAAAAGGAAGAGAGAAAGAATTCACCAGTGCTGGGTCCAGATTGGTTCAGTGAGCTGAGGGGTCCGGTGGGCTTGTGCGCCTGGAGCTTCAGTTTGTGTCCTTTTATCATCCTTGCCCCTCCTTCGGGCGGGCCCCTGAACTCATCAGGTTAATGAGCAGTTTGTGAGCCTTTGGGCTTGGGGGTCCTTTGTGGAGTAACTTCTTCCCTGCAGATATGGCCATTGTTTGATCTTTGTATCAGAACAGGGAGCTGCACACCCTCCAGCATGCCCTCCCTCTCCTGTTGCTGATGTCTGAGCTGATGGGCTTTTCACCTTGGTTCCTTGCTGTGCTGGGTTTGTCTTTAAGCAGAACTTGCCCCACCACAATATTTGAGACATTAACTCTTTCAGTCTCTCACAAACGGGTGCAATACTCTCTGTGCAGGACTTGTTCTGACTTGGACAAGTTTGGTGAGAATACATGGGCCTCTGATGTGTGTACATAGGTCCTAGCCTTACAATGTTGTTGAGCAAAAGATGCTCTATGGCCTGTTCTGCGAACTGTACCGTATATTACGTCCTTTACATGCAATAGCTCCATGTTTTCCTATTGTTATTGATTTATTATTGATTTGTTATTAGTTAGAATTAATCATATTTAATTTTAATAGGAATATAGAATTATATGTCTCTATGGTATTTTATATATTTAACCAACAACTAACAGCTGTTGTGAAATCCCCTGTATAACCCGGTACCAAGGCTGGAGGAATTGGCCAAAATCGTCTAGTAGGAACATTTAGAACTTAGATAACAAGCTTGAGATTTAAGATGATCTAGATATAGTGTTTATTAGTAGGAGTATATAATAACCTAAAAGAATGTAGAAGATGTCAGAATTTCAAATTAATGGAAACTGATAAGTTTTTTATGAAGCAACTTGTAATTATCTGCCAAGAAATAGTTAGTTACCTGCCAAGGGCCAAACTGCGCATAATCACCTAAAGGAGGTCAAAAGCGGACAAGTGAGGAAGACTATGAAAGACCACCAGAGGACTCTAGAAGACCACCAGAGACCTTCAATGCGCATGCGTAAAAGACATTAACATATGCTAATGACTTCCCAGAAATCTAATGAATATGTATAACCTTTTTTGGAAATCTAATGAATATGAATGAATAAGTTTAATATAAGGTGTATGATTTTGGTGTTCGGGGTGCGTGGTTTTTTTGAGAGGACTCACCCGCGCACCCGGCCGTCAATAAAGAAGTGTCTGCTTATCTACACTAAATTGGTGTTGATAAGTTCTTTATTCCGAGTTTTTCGGCAACAGTTTCTGGCGACCCAGATGGGACCTCGCTGAGAGAGACCGGAGGAGTCGGGGACCTGATCGGTTCCAGCCGGCACCGAGGATTTCTCGGGGATACCCATCGATCCCCGATCCATAAGGCTCTTTGCGACGTCCCCTGGATTTTGGTAAGACACTTCTTTTCTTTTTATATTAAGGATAGTGGGTTAGAGTCCCACTAAAGTGGGTTAGAGTCCCACTAAAGTGGGTTAGAGTCCCACCGGTGGGTTAGAGTCCCACCGTATCGTCTGCCTGTCAGACGCGGCGAAAGCTGCGCAGGGTTGGACTGAAGGATCCTGAAGGAAGTGGAAGCCTAGGCGTCTGCCCGTAAGACATAAGCGAAAGCTATTGCTGGGTTGGACAATTTGGGAGTGGGTTAGAGTCCCACAACTTTTGAGGATTCTGGGTTAGAGTCCCAGCTTCAAAAGCAATTTGGAGTGGGTTAGAGTCCCACAACTTTTGAGGATTCTGGGTTAGAGTCCCAGCTTCAAAAGCATTTTGGAGTGGGTTAGAGTCCCACAACTTTTGAGGATTCTGGGTTAGAGTCCCAGCTTCAAAAGCATTTTGGAGTTTTGGGTTTGAGTCCCAATTTTTAAGGAATCTTTAAGAATATATGTGTATTTTTGTGAAAAGGTGTGGGTGTGAGTGTTGTAAGTGTAAGACGTGCACGAACTGAGTGTGGAGTATGGAAGAATGAAGTGTGGGTTTGAGTAATTATATATCTTGTACGGTATTTGATATATAACTTGCCAGGGGATATTGGTTATGACTCTTGCCTAGGGAAGTCGGCTTTGTCCGTGCCCTAGTCGAGCAGGTGGACTCCATTACCTGGCAACAATTGTCATCAATATTTATTTGATATCTGACATTTGATATTGGTTTGGTATCGGACATTTAAAAATTGAATATTGATATTTGATATTTGATATATATAATAGTTATCTAGTATTGGGCATTAACATAATGGCATTGGCCAGAATATTCAAAAGTAAGAGTATGGGAAATTTGTCTACTGATGCAAAGATACCGAAAAACTCTCTGTTAGGATGTTTATTAGCACACTGGAAAGATTTTCAGGATGATTTGCGGAAAAATCAAATGATTGAATATTGTAATAATTGGTGGCCTTCGTATATATTAGAAGATCAGGAAAGGTGGCCCATGAATGGAACACTGAATTATAACACTATCTTGCAATTAATGTTGTTTTGTAAAAGGGAAGGGAAACAGGATGAAATGCCATATGTGGATTTATTCTTTTATTTAAGACAGAGACGGGATTGGCAGGAAGAATGTAAGCTAACTAGTAGAGACAATTTGGTGATGGCTATAACATCTGACAATAGGAAAGGGAAGAAATGTTGTTTGGCGTGTGACACTGGAAAAGAGTGTGTAAAGGAGAAAATTGTCCCCAGAGAAGATGAAGGGCCGGAGTTGGATATATCCCCTCCTAGGAGGGGAAGGAATTGGAATCAAGGGCATAGGGAACGGATGGAAGCAGAAAGCAGTGGAATAGAAGATCTGGGGGAAGGACCATCTGAAGTTGTAATTCATACCCCCATTTCTCGGAGGACTCGACAGTAGGCACAAACAATAGCTCCCCTGCGGCAGGGAGTTGGTAACGATGGGCCGGTGTATGTAAAAGTGCCCTTTTTGGTTACGGACCTGATGGCTTGGAAGCAGGCAGCTGGAGTATATACAGAAGATCCTGAGAGAGTAGGCAGAGTGGTGGATACTATAATCAGAACGCAAAATCCGGACTGGAGTGATTTACAGGTGATCTTGGATAATTTGTTGGATGATACAGAAAAGCAGATGGTACTAAAGATTGGCAAAGCACAGGCAGAAGTGGCTGTACTGAGTGGGACAACAGGTGGAACATTAGAGCAGAATTTTCCATCTAGGGATCCGCAGTGGGATCCAAATAACATGAAACATAGAGAAAGGCTGAGTCGGTATCAGAAACGGACTTTATATAGAGTTAAACATGTTATGCCTAAATCTCTGAATTGGTCTAAAATATATGAGGTGAGACAAGATAAGAATGAATCTCCCCCAGCATTTCTGGAAAGACTGAAGGAAGCTGCCAGAAAATATACTGATTTAAGAGTAGATACAGAGGCGGCTCAGATACAGTTGGCTTTGATTTTTATGGGACAGTCGGCACCAGACATAAAAAGAAACTTCAGAAGCTGGAGGGAGAGGATTCAAGGAGTTTGAATAAAATGCTGGAGGCAGCATGGAAAGTATATAATAACAGGGAAAAGGAGGAAAGGAGAATCAGAGAAAATAGATTATTGGCTGTAATGACAGGTACAGCAGACAGAGGACGAGGTAGAGGAAAAGGGTGAGGTATCAGTGGACGGGAAGGATTTAGGAATTTTAGTAACCGAAATTTTAACACCCCCTTAGGAGTCAATCAGTGTGCTTTGTGTAGGGAGGAAGGACATTGGAAAAGAGATTGTCCTAGAAATGAGCAGTGTTCAGGACAAAATATTCAAAAGGAGGTAGCCAGAATGATGGTTTTGGATGAATGAAGGGGACCGGAGGGGAACCCAGCTGAGCCTCTGGTTATAATTAAGCTGGGAGAAAAAGAAGTTAAATTTCTAGTGGATACAGGAGCGACATTTTCTGTATTAAATACTTGTAAAGGAAAAATTGGAACAAAATCAGCGAACATAGTGGGAGCAACAGGGAAAGAAGAAAACAGACCATTCCTGCAACCCCTGGATTTGAAGTTTGGAAATAAAATAATTATACATAAATTTTTGTATGTACCAGAATGCCCGATACCCTTATTAGGAAGGGATTTGTTATCCAAATTAAATGCACAAATTGTGTTTGAGGAAGGAGAACTCTTTTTGAAAATACCTGAGTCAAAAACCGGAGAAATCCTGATGATACAAGAGAAAGTGGAAGAACAGGAAATTCCACCAGAGGTGGAATTTGCAGTAATTCCTACAGTCTGGGAAACAGATATTCCTGGTAAATCAAAATTGGCAGCACCCGTAAAAATAGATTTAAAGGAGGATGCAGGAACAGTAAAAATTAAACAATATCCAATTAAACCAGAAGTTAGACAGGAGCTGAAGAAATTGATTGATAAATTCATAGAGTACAAAATTTTGGAGGAATGTGAATCGGAATATAATACTCCTATTTTACCAGTCAAAAAACCCTCAGGTGGATATAGGTTGGTGCAAGATTTGAGAGCAGTGAATCAGATAGTCAAGGATATATATCCTGTGGTAGCAAATCCTTATACGTTGCTAACAGCGTTAAAGGAGACTCATCAGTGGTTTACAGTGCTTGATTTGAAAGATGCTTTCTTTTGTATACCTTTGGAGAAAGAAAGCAGAAAGCTGTTTGCTTTTGAATGGGAGAATCCACAGACAGGGCGAAAGATGCAGTTAACGTGGACAAGATTACCCCAAGGATTTAAAAATAGCCCGACAATTTTTCGGAACCAACTAGCAAAAGAGCTTGAAATTTGGAAACAGGACAAACCAAGGCCTGAACATCTACTTTTGCAATATGTGGATGACATCCTGATTGCTACGGAAGAAAGATTTACCTGCATACAGGTAACCATTGATCTCTTAAACTTTCTGGGACTAAATGGGTACAAGGTATCCAGGAAGAAAGCTCAAATAGCACGGCAGACTGTGATATATCTGGGCTTTGAGATCTCAAAAGGGCAGCGACAATTGGGAAAAGATCGCAAAGAGACTGTTTGTAGCATACCTGAGCCGAAAAACATCCACGAACTCAGAGCATTTTTGGGAATGGCTGGGTGGTGTCGTCTCTGGATCATGAACTACGGTTTAATAGCTAAACCGTTGTATGAAGCCCTAAAGAACTCTTCTTTTGTGTAAGGTCCAAAACAGCAGAAGGCCTTTATGGAGTTAAAACGTGCTTTAATGTCTGCACCTGCTTTAGGCCTTCCTGATTTAACCAAGGATTTTCAGTTGTTCGTCCATGAAAGACAACGTTTGGCACTTGGTGTGTTAACTCAGAAGATGGGAAGCTGGAAGCGACCGGTCGGATACTTCTCCAAACAATTGGACACAGTGAGTAAAGGATGGCCAAATTGCCTTCGAGCGGTGGCTGCAACAGTAATGCTTATACAAGAAGCTCGGAAATTGACGATGGGAAAAACAATAATAGTCTATGTCCCACATATGGTGAAAACTGTTTTAGAACAAAAGGGGGGATATTGGTTATCTCAGAGCAGGATGATGAAATACCAGGTAATATTAACTCAACAGGATGATGTAATTTTGAAAACGACTAACCTGGTAAATCCGGCAGTGTTTTTAAGTTCTATACAGGAAGAAGGACAATTGGAACATGATTGCTTGGCTGCTATTGAATATGTTTATTCCAGTCGTGAAGATTTGAAAGATGTACCACTGGAGCAACCGGACTGGGAGTTGTATACTGATGGTAGCAGCTTCATGGAACAAGGAGTCCTATACGCTGGATATGCGGTAACAACAGATACCACAGTTATAGAAGCAAAAGCATTGGCGAGTGATACTTCAGCTCAAAAAGCGGAACTTATTGCTTTGATTCGAGCTTTGGAATTAAGCGAAAACAAAAAAAGTGAATATTTGGACAGACTCAAAATATGCCTTTGGGGTGGTACATGTCCATGGAGCACTGTGGAAAGAAAGAGGATTGTTGTCCTCTCAGGGATCAAATATTAAACACCAAGATGAAATTTTAAAATTATTACAGGCAGTTCAAAAACCAGATCAGGTAGCAATCATGCACTGTAAAGCACACCAAATTGGAAACACAAAGGAAATTACTGGAAATAATTTTGCCGATAGAGCAGCAAGAAAGGTAGCCAAGGAACGAGCATGGCAAATGGCACTAATTCCCTCCAAAACAGTAACTCTTCCCAGGGAGGAACCAAGATATTCAGAAGAGGATGACAAGTTAGGCCAATTATTAAATGCTAAGAAAAATCAAGCCGGATGGTGGGTAACACCTACAGGACAGGTGGTACTTCCACCCGTTCTGATGAGAGAAATAATTCAAACGAAACATCAGGAATGTCACTGGGGAGCAGAAGCCTTAGCATCCTCCTTACAAAAACAAGTAGTATCGCTTAAAATGTTAGGAATGGTAAAAATGATAACTGCAAAATGTGAAGTATGTTTGAAAAATAATCCAGTGGTCAGGAAAAAGGTACAAATGGGTCGAATAAAATCTGGTACAGAGCCTGGAGATTACTGGCAAGTAGATTTTTCAGAATTACCTAGGCAGAATGGATATCGGTACATTCTGGTGGGGGTTGATACTTTTACAGGATGGCCAGAAGCTCTTCCCTGTCGTTCCACACAAACAAAGGAAGTAGTAAAGTGGTTACTACGAGAAATAATTCCAAGGTTTGGAGTTCCTATAGGAATTTCTTCTGACAGAGGTCCACACTTTGTTGCAGAGGTAATTCAAAATGTTAGTAAAATTCTGGGTATAGCATGAGATCTGCATACCCCATGGAGACCACAATCCAGTGGGAAAGTGGAGAGGATGAATCAAACTCTAAAAAGGCAAATAAGTAAAATTTGTCAAGAGACTAATTTAAAATGGCCTCAAGCACTTCCATTGGCATTATTACGAATCAGAGTACAACCAAAGAGTGGAACCTCAGTCAGTCCTTATGAATTGTTGTATGGGAAACCTTATGAGTCCCCGGAACCAAACCCAAATATGCATGTAAAAGGAAAACAAGATGTGTATAACTATTTGCTTTCCCTAGGAAAAACTTTGACTGTAATTCAGAGAGCAGTAGTGTGGAATAGACCATTATCCCTAGAAGCTCTGGTGCATGACTTTCAACCAGGAAATTATGTCTATGTGAAAACGTGGGCTTCCGAACCCCTGCAGGAACGCTGGAAGGGACCCTTCCAGATACTGTTAACCACCTTCACGGCTATTAGATTGCAGAATCGGATGCTTGGATACACTACACTCAAGTGAAGAAGGCACCTACTCCATGGAAGATTATTAGCCGTGACCCAAAGACTTTAAAACTGACTCTGAAACATGTCTAATTTTTCATATCTGTTTGTGATTGTTGTTTTTTTTTATACTAGTTCGGCAAATAATGTTGGTGGGAACCTGGACTGATTTGATGATTAGGAACAAAAGACAAGTAGAAACAGAACAATTGATTAGCATTCCTAAAAAAAAAAAATATTTGAAGAAAATTTGATATTATGGTTGATTAAGGGATTTACCAGCTTGCAAAATGTTACCCAGATTACTGCTTGTTTGCCAATACCAAGAGCAGTAGGGGAATCTATTCCTTGGAGAATTCTAACTATGAATTTAAGTGTGTGGATACCTCAAGGATAGATTGGACCATTGTTATATTTTTAATGTCACTCAGGACGTAGAACATGATTTAGAGTTATTGAACAAAATTGAAAAGGAAACTGAAACCATTCGAGAGGATATGTCAGAAGATTGGTTGGGAAAAAAATTTTAGCAGATTAGGATGGAATCTGAGCTCTTGGTTACAATCTATAATCAAAACTTTGTTTCTGTTACTAATTGTCTTTTTGATGATCATGCTGACATATGCTTGTCTGAAGAGACAATTTACTGATAGAATTGCAGTCAATCACATGATCATGAGAGAGGTTCCAATTATTCCACCAGAATACAGTCCACCACCAAAATATACTGAAACAAATATTAACTTTCAAAATAGTAGTAGAGAAATGTTATGTAGATAATGTGAAAGTATTGAAATAATTTTCAACACTTTCAAAGGGGGGAAATGTTATTGATTTATTATTGATTTGTTATTAGTTAGAATTAATCATATTTAATTTTAATAGGAATATAGAATTATATGTCTCTATGGTATTTTATATATTTAACCAACAACTAACAGCTGTTGTGAAATCCCCTGTATAACCCGGTACCAAGGCTGGAGGAATTGGCCAAAATCGTCTAGTAGGAACATTTAGAACTTAGATAACAAGCTTGAGATTTAAGATGATCTAGATATAGTGTTTATTAGTAGGAGTATATAATAACCTAAAAGAATGTAGAAGATGTCAGAATTTCAAATTAATGGAAACTGATAAGTTTTTTATGAAGCAACTTGTAATTATCTGCCAAGAAATAGTTAGTTACCTGCCAAGGGCCAAACTGCGCATAATCACCTAAAGGAGGTCAAAAGCGGACAAGTGAGGAAGACTATGAAAGACCACCAGAGGACTCTAGAAGACCACCAGAGACCTTCAATGCGCATGCGTAAAAGACATTAACATATGCTAATGACTTCCCAGAAATCTAATGAATATGTATAACCTTTTTTGGAAATCTAATGAATATGAATGAATAAGTTTAATATAAGGTGTATGATTTTGGTGTTCGGGGTGCGTGGTTTTTTTGAGAGGACTCACCCGCGCACCCGGCCGTCAATAAAGAAGTGTCTGCTTATCTACACTAAATTGGTGTTGATAAGTTCTTTATTCCGAGTTTTTCGGCAACACTATCAGTACAAAACCCCTGATTGTCCTTGTGCAGTTGTGGGTCGTTTAAATGGGCCACCTCTATGAAAAGGCTGGGGAAATAGCAGACACCAAATGTTGTGAGGAGATGGGAAGGGTGAGTGGAGTTGTACTTGATCAGTTTGGAAAAGAAGGAACAAGTATGTTGCTCTGCAGTTTGCTCCTGCCGGAAATAATTTGTTATCTGAATGGGGAGAATGTACCATATCTGCATACAGTAAATCAGGAGGAGGGGTCTTCACAGTAACACAAGATGCTGACCATACTCATGTCAGTAGGGTTATTGACTTGGAAAACTGCAGAGGTAAGGTATCTCGTTCTCCCTGGCTGGTGCAGCCCTGCACTGGCTCCCACTTAGGGCAGTTTGCTAAAAGACACAAAGCTTTGTTATCTCCTAGTATTCAGGAAAAACAAAAAAATTCTGTGTCTCCCTCTTCTTAGTGGAGTGAGTTTAAATGTATGACCAAGGAGACAGAAAAATCTCTTTTTCTCCATTCTGTTGATTCTTGCATGAACCCTGGGAAGGCCTTGATGAAAGCAAATACTGAAGTGAACATCCTGGGCGGCAAGGGGGGACAGGGAAGGTGCTGAGCACTGAAACATGCTGCAAATTAATAGCGAGAACTGACCACAAGTACCACAGCATCTTCTTAATGACTGTCCATGAGCTGAGGAAAGTGTGCTATCCTGTCCGCTAGGAGCACATTCACACTTGCTCTATTTGAGTAATTTGTCTTTAATTACTCTTTTCCATATTACCATCATTTTATTTTTAAGTAAGTCTTATTTTTCCTTCAGTATTACCATCAAAGATTTCACATTGGGTCTTAATTTCTCATTTGCTATTGATGTGTCATCCCACAAAGTTAAATGAGGATTCACGATTGCTGCATCTTCTTGAGCAGCTCAGGTCCTACATATTAAATGAATTATGATGATCAGTTTGGCATATTTCAGAAAACAGTTACCATGCATTGTTGATAAGAACAGTTGTAATCTGCGGAGTCATGGATTTTGTCTGAATAACAGATTCTTCTGGGCACCTCATGGGAATAAGTAAAATCAGGAATTCTTAGAAAATGCTAATTCTTTCATACTGTTACAAATGGCAGCTTTTGCTAAGTATGAGGCAATTCCTGTCACTGAAACATGTATTTATACTTGAAGGTTTTCCACAGCGATATAGAGAATTGAATCTCTTCTGGATCATATTGACTTAAATGGAATGAATTTAGGTAAAGAATATAGACTTTGACTTGTTCCATAAAGGTTTGAAACACCTTGAAGCACCCAATAAAATCCAGCACCTAAGCATAACACTTTCTCATTAACTCACCACCGTGTAACTGCCAAGGACCAGAGTCTATGATTACCTGTTTGCTTATGACATTATCTGTTTTGTCTCTTCTTGGACCTATGTACAAAATAGGTCTTTGAGGTGGCATCATCTCTGTGTTCTGTGTTTGTACAGCACCTAGAATAATTGTTTCAGGACTGGACCTCTGAGGAGCTCCTACCATACAAATAAAGGGAGTGCAGGAAAGAAAAGATTACTTTGTTGATGGATTTTGTGTGGCCTTCAATGCAAACATACACTAAATTGAACTTGGACAGAAATTTGGTTCTTTGGTCTTGCTGTTAATTTCCAAATGTGCCAGGACAAACTGTTTAGGGCTTGACCCTGCAAGGTGCTGAGCACATTTAGGATCTGCAGAGGTTGCTCAATACCAAACACGGGTTCTTTTCTCTTAATGAAACTGTTGCACTTTAGACACTGGCAGCTTGGAGTTCTCTGAAATGGCAAACATTTTGGAAGAGACATTACTGTTGGCTTTTGCAACAGTCAGGTCTTTGGAAACATTCCCCTTGAATAATGTTAAAAGTAATTCCAGTTTCTGTAATTTAAATCATCCCTATCATCAGCACCAATAACCGAAACTTCTACAGATTCCAGGCTCACCAGGACTTTGCCAAGAGCTGGCATTATACTCTGAGCCAAGTAACTTACAAACAAGGAGTATTGAGCTCAACAAGTGTGTATGTTCTTGCAGGGTGTTCGTGTGTGTGCTTAGCTTCACCAGTGGTGAAGAGCTTTAGATCCAGCTGTTACATTCGCAATTATATCTATCAGAATTGCTACTAAACTTGTACTTGGCAGATAAAATCATATAGTGTTTAAAAGGTTGCCCAGGTGTGATCTATTAACAGATATAGGGAGTGCAGGAATTATTTAATGTTTTAGCTTCAGGGTTGTGAAAGTACCAGGTTATTGTATTCTTTTGGTCTCTGTATGTGCACCCTTCTTCTGCAGTGCTACTGTGTACCCTTAGAAGAATCACCTTCCTGTTACTGGCATGTCAAAAAATTTGGGCGTGAAGAGAACTATGGTTTTCTAAGAACCTCAGGCTTTGCTGCATTTCCATAGGAATAATTTGTGTATTCCATGGTGGCAGGGGTGAAAGACCAGGTGCTCAATTGGTATAACTGAGTATAACCAAAACAACTTTAGTGGCATCGTGCATTGTCTGGTTCCAACACTCAGGGACACAATCATCAAAAGAGCTGTGCTTTGTGGCAGAAAGGGATATTAGAGCCGGCAGAATGTGAGGCTCTCTGACTCCTTCCTCTTCCAGTGTCTCCCAGGTTTACTTCCACTGTCTTTGTGCCAGGAGAGACTGTTGCAAGGTGTGACACAAAATAAGGCCCTTCTGTCCTTTTAGTCTCACATGCAAATTATGCAGTTTAGTAAGTAAATAGCCTTGATATAGTTGTTAGTAGCACAGTTTGTGGGTAATAGATCCTATTAGCTTTTCTACTTTCAGACTAAACGTTCAGACACAGATCCTCAGAAACCTTTTGCTTTTTCCCTTTTTTAATGAAACTGGGTTTCTTCATTCCCTACGTCAGTACAGCTCCCACAGGAGAGTGATGAAACTTCCAGTCTTGCCCGAGACCTTTTATCTGCAGTTTTCCAAAGGCCAGAAGCCTGGTGACCCACTGAGCATGACAAATGTAGAGAAACACTTGGTGTCTCTGATCTGTTTGCTTTGGATAATGGAAGATGATCTTTTTTTACCTCTTTATTTAGCCCTTTTGTCTTTGTTTTTTTGTAGCAACACAGAATTTTGTCTCTTTTTCCTATCATGATCTGTTCAGGACATTTATTTTGTTGGTTCTTCTTTCACTATAATTTCCAGAGCAATAAACTAGCACAGCCCCTGCTTTGGTTTGGACTCTTTCAACTTAATCTTGTAATCTCACTAAACTTCTGTGTTCCTATGGCAGACTTCCTATCCCTTTTTTCAGTCCCCTTGCTATTCCAAAATATGTTTCACCTCCATCACAACAGTGGTATGAGATGCCTTTAGCTTCCCTTTCTTGATGGAGGATACACCTGAGACACACTTTGTAAAAAGACTGCATTTTACTTATTTATTCCCAGTGCTTTTTCATTCTCATATTTGAAACCTGCTGGCTTTTACACCAGTGTACAACTTAAAAGTAGCAAACGTGCCATCTGCTTTCAGGCTGATAGCACATTCATCTTCTGTAGCAGAGATGTCCGCTGGCCCTGTGACTGTGCCCACTCTGCTGGCAAGTACAAACTCTTCTCAAGTGACACCATTCCCAGTCTGGCCTTGTCCTGGCCTGTGCTTGTGTTTGCGCCTGCAGTCCAAGCACGTGCCTGGAGGGCTGTTCTCCTTCCTCTCTGTCCTATGTTGTCTTTAAGTACTCTTTGTCACATCCTTAGTGGCACACTCCTGTGCACTCTTCATAGCTTTGGCCCAGGCTGGGGGACTAGCATCTGTCAAATTGTGATAGTGTATCAAGAGTTAATTTGGTGTCCTTTTGTTCTTTCTTTCCGAGTGTCTTTTCCTAGATCCCAGTCACCAGTTCATCTCTTACCAGGTACTGAGACTCACTGTTCAGCTTTAGCTGAAGTTGGCTCTTCTGCTTCCTTGTTCTTTCATTTAAAAACAGAGCTTTTTTTATGTTTCATTTTTGTGCAGCGAGCAATACTCAGATGTCTGTAATTCCACTGCCTAATTAACAGCAAATTACCAAGAACATTACAGTGCTTCTGAATCAACCATTTCCCTGCATAGGTCTGTCATCTGACTGGTTTCTGTTTGCTTGCAGCTAGAAGGTGAACATCACACAATTGTCTGAATTAAGGGCCTAAAGAGCTTAGGGGATAGTGGGAGCCATTAGAGAGGTATGTGAATATCCTTAAGGTGTAAACTCATAGTCATTTTCTCATCTTCTGAAAGCTTCAGCTCCTCTGAAGCTTCAGAAGCTCTATTCTCCCAGTTAGAAGACAGACAATATAGCTTTAACTCTCAGTACCATGTGCTGTTCAGTGATGGTGTGCAACGTTTAAAACTTCTTCCAAGAGATTTGTCTTGGTCTGTGTCCAATTCCACTTAGTTGTGTGTAACAAAAACTTCCCTGCACCCTAACTAGGTTTTTAGAGGCTGGGAAACTAGTTCCTTAAAGACAGAGCCATCTCTTGTACAGCTATGGAGAAGGAAAAGAAAGGTATCACAGCCTTTATAATACCCATGTAGTATAAATTCAGCCTGCCTCAGAAAGGGGTAAAAATACACAAGTGAGAGTGAGAGCAGAGATGCTTGTTCTGGGCTTTTAAGTTGATATTTGCCCTTTTTGCATGTTTGCAGGGTCACCATCTACATAACTGATTTGGCAAACATATAAAGCTGTAGTCAAAGCCTTTGTTTTATATTGCACAATGAGATATTGTATTTCATTTCACCTGTAAGATACTTTATGCTTTTCCAGAGTGCCTTAGCGAGCTTTTGGCTCCAAGCAATTACTTTTAATAACTGAGACTGACCAAAAGGACGTTGTCTTCTGTAGTAGCTTAGGCATGAGCTATGATAGATCACTTTGTTACTGTCAAAGAATGGATTTTTTCACTCCATTGGCAACATGTTTAATCCTGGGTCTTGTTACTCTGCTCTGCCTCTGCTGCTATTCAGGTGGACAGAAACAGGAGAGGCAAGAGGAATTTTGCTTTTTAGTGTTCCAGTGAAGCCACTTAGTTCTATCAAGATGCAAAAAACCATCGGTCACATTTGGAAATTAACTCTGCAAACTGACTGACACGTTGCTGGAAGAATAAATAGTAAAATACAGCATTGCTTGTCTATATCTGACAATGTGGATTTCTTGTGAAAAATTGTTTGAAATGCTGGATAGCACCCAAATGTAAAATCTCGTGCTGGCTAAAAACTGAAATGTTCTTAAAATTGGCTTCTCTGATGTGTTACAAGTAGAGTTTTCAGCTGTAGGCTGAAAGGGCTAAAAATTCAGTCTCATTCAGGCACTAATTTGGTGAGATTGCAACCCCTCACCTTTCTGGTGAAATCATCCTCTTCGATTAGGGCTTGATTATCTTTTCAAATCAGTTTTATGTGAGGGTAATACCACTGATTTCATCCAGTGAGTTACACCAGGGAAATGTCTTGATTCTTCTCTCTTTCCTGCTCCTGTGGGCAGGTTTTATGTGAGAAGCTTTTGGAAGGGCCTCTGCTGAGAGTCCCTGCATTGTCTAATTCACAGGGCTAGAGGGTTTTTGTCACTAGGTCCAGCTTTCCCTAAATACCTGTCACACAGAGGCATTTTGGTTCTGGGAGCAAAATGTCGATCGATCGGCTGATGCCTCTGCTCCTCCCGTCCAGTCTGCTCTGCACAGCCCTGCCACACCAGGGGCCTGCAGCTACGTCAGGCAGCGCCCGCACCTCGCTCCAGACCTCTTGCTGCCAGTGCCGTGATGCTGCTTTTTCAGGAAGGGTTTTCTCTGTTTTCACTCTGGCTGAAATATCCCAAACAATGTCTTTGGGAACATGGGGCTTGGGATGGTCATGAGTTTTTACTTGAATGCAAGAGGCCAGTTTATTTTTCAGGGTATGTGCCTTCTATGGCCAAAGATGTGATGGCAGCTGTGGGGGCAGAGCAGAGATGCACTAAACTGTCTGGTGTGGGTGATGACAGTGATGTATTCAAGGCCACACGGCGATCGCAAGGACTCTGCTGCCTTAGGAACCTCAGCTGTTAGACCCTCAGCTGGGTTTTTTTGCACCTTGGTGACTTCTGTGCTGTCACAGCTACATGATCTGTGCCTGTGTTAGCTGGGCGTGCTCCTGTCCCTGGGAGAGCTACAGCGGCCTCAGGCCATCAGAGCTCCCACCTGGAGATGTGGGCTCTCAGGCCCAGCAAGATGGGCACTCACGTGAGCAGGGCAGCACCCCGTAGCTTTGGTTAGGCTATTGATTACCAAAATTCCCACTGTCAGGAAGGCTGAATAAGATTTTATGACAGGTTAGATCCAAGTAATTTTATTTAGGAGTAATGCAGTGCGGTATTTTGGTAATGATAGCCAGTTTCATGTAACTGTTTGGGAAGGACGGGCTTGTTCTGATGGCAGATGTCACCAGTTCCAGGAGCACCTGGAGTTCAAAGCCAGGCTTGCTCTGCATCTTTCAAGTTGCTGAAAAAGTCTCAGGTCCAAACATATCCTACAAAGACAGTGCTTGAAGACAGTGCATGTGAATTTTTCTGTTCCGGTCTATTGCTATCAAATTTTGTAAAAAATCCAGAGCAGAAGTTTCTATATATTTTTCCAGATTCCTTTCAGACTGTACGCTTAGACTATGGAGCATGTCACTTTTCTAAATGGTAAGTTTACAATCCCACAATTTTTGGCTGTCGAAGCTACCTTCCGCTCTGTGCAACAGGATGATGGGCTCTTTTTGGTGTGTTGATATGCACATATGGTGTATAGACAGTTGGAGAATTCTAAAGGAATGACCTTCAGGACTGACATTCTTCTACATTTTCATGTTTTTATCATGCTGTGGTGGGTTTGTTCATTCCTCTTTCATCTCCTCTGAGTGAAAAACTCTGCAGTCTTCCAGACAGCGTGTCTCTCTCTCTCTCTCAGTCAGACCATCTGTTCCCAGATTACAGATTTCTCTGCATGAGTACCAGGTAACAGACGTGACTTTGCCCAATAACTACAGCAAAAAAGGCTTTCACACACTCTCCGCAATCTGTGAACATATGATCAGTCTAGGATAATGTGTCGTGCCAAACACACACCAGAGAAATTTATATTCAGTAACAGAATGAACCCTGAAATCAGGTACTTGGCAACCCTGAACCTGGCTTTTCCTTTGCGTGTTTCAAAAAGAGGCTTCTGTCACTGCAATGAAGTCTGCGTTCCTTCCCTGGTGCCTTTTCTCAGGGCATGGCATAAAATGCTTCTCTCGGGTTTTGCTTAAAGTGAAGCTGGTAACATCACCGCCCCATGTCAGCCATTGAGGTTGGCGTGGGGACGAGGTCTCTGGTCTCTGCTGGCAGCTCAATAATGAGCATTTGCCAAGTGATGGGAGACACCAGAAAGGCCATTTTTTCCCATCTTTTATCATCTTCACTGGATTCTGCCCATTTTGTGTGTAGGATGAAGAGGTAGACTGATATCCTACACACAAGTATGGGTATATAATATATCTATAAAAATATATCTAAGCTCTTTTATCCCCTTTCCCATTGTCACATCAGTCCTCAAAGGATGATAATTAGACTTAAAGTGTTTGTGCGGTTGACTGGAGGGAGCTGCTGCTCACTCTAATGACCATTGAGCACTTGCCTCAAGCCTGTACTGCTCTTTCTTCTGTAATGGTTGAAAAGTTAGGAAGCTGGCTTGAAGCTGAGGGACCATGTGTGGGTACCAAAGACAGATAAGGTACAAAGCAACAGTTTCTTGAGCTATCCTGTGATCTGTGGGCCAAGGTTAGTCTTTATCTCTGCTGCAGGGTACATACTGCAACATATTCCAACAAACTGGTAATATATTTATTTTTTGATAAGTGGATATGTGTGTTAAATGTCTTGTGTTAGTCTTGTGTTCCCCAGTGACTTAAATAGAAATAATAAGAAAAAAGTCTTATATGGATTGGTACCCAAGAGAAACTGCTACAGAGGTTGGAAGGGAATTTACTGGAAAATTTTACTTTTAGATGTCTTTCACAGTATTTTTTACTATCCCTTGGATTTCTGATGGGAAAAGGAATTGGTCATCTGCTACATAGCACTACATGAAAAAATACTGTGAGCAACTTAAAACCTGAGTGCAAAGATTTTTCACAAAGGTAGGAGAACCTCAATATACTGTATCTGTGTGTGCACTAGTTACTACAGAAATAAAACAAAATAACGTTCAGAGAATCAGGATGCATTTATGTATTCATTTATTATTAACCTGCCTCATATGGCCCTGACTGGGTCTTGGATCCCAAGAGCCAACATCCATTGTCATGGTTACAATATGAAAAACAAAAGTAGTAGAACAGTATTTTGAGATGTTTTGGAAAAAGCCTGCTTCCTTGTAAACATGGTGCAAATGTAGGACAAAAAGATGCTCTGTGTGTCTGATTGGCATGATCTAAGACAAAAGACACCAAGCATGTACAACTGGTAAGCTGTAAGTGCTTGTTGGGTGCATAACTGCTTGTCTGGAAATCCATACTTACTGGTTTATGCTTAATTAAGGAGCATGCTGGTTTTGGGGTGAGCATGCACTTCTGAATGTTTACAAACAAATATACTCATTTAACAGGCACGGTCATTTACTGTGCTTTTTTTGTGTCTCAAATGCACAAATCTAATAAGGTATTGTTGGTGTGAAGACTCCTCTATATTTCATAGTATAGACAACTTTTATCACCATACTATTCGTACATGTCAACAGCAAGCTCACAGCTAAAATATGACCTTGGTCTGATATTTGAGACATTCAATGCACTGAAACAGTTCCTTTTGTGATTTTGTCCTGTTTACAGAGCAGCTGGTTTTTGTGATGATTAACAGCTCCTACTAGATCCTAAAGATTACATAGGTAGGAGAGCAGTAGGGTAATTAAGTGGATAGGTTGACCTCATGTTTCCTTGTGCTGTTACGAAGTTTTAGCCAGTCAGTACTGCTCAGGCTTCACTGAGAAATTGGAGAAGGGTTTTCTCAGAGCTGGTGCAGAGGCCCTGAGTCGTGGGTGTGGGGCTGTGTGCTCGGTGCGTGTTTGTGTGTTGGGTGTGCAAATGTGCAGGGCTGAGCCTGGGACATGGGAATGCCCATTGTCTCGTGGGCAAATGCTAAAGGAGGTCCATCTTCCACTTCCCTCTCTCCAAAACCGGGATCATTTTCCCAGGGAGTTCGGTATTGTTTTTTGAGCTGAGGGGTAAAAATGCAAGATACAGTATGTTCCTGGTACGCAGGGCAGGAGAACTTGTAAATTCTGGCTTTCAGTGAAGGTAATTCACTTGTGCACTCGCAGCAGCGGACAGCTGCTGAGCACACAGACACGCTCAAATGTTTGAGTGAAATGTAGTTAAGGCTAATAAAAATGAGAAGATTTTGACGGTAAACAATTTATTCATTGCTATTCTTTCCTGAAAGATTAGCTCCCAATATGGAACAAATCCCTCTTTATCTAAGGCCCCCTCCTCTCTCTGTTTTTGGACAAAACAGGAAAAATTATCATTTAAGCTATGGAGTGATAATATTTTGCTAGAAGAATTGCTTTGTTCTGAAAATCAAAATGATCTGGGTGTGATTACCTCTGTGTAGAGATTTATGTTTTCAGCATTAGGCAGAAGGTGTTAAATAAATGTTGACTCAGGCTTCTGCATTTTCTCTCTAATTTCCCACATCTTAATTTACTTTGTGCAACTGCTTCTGAAACTTGGAACTAAATCTTCATTTTAATGTTCTTTTTGTGTTTCTTTCACTGCTTCATCCACATCTTTCTGCTTTTATGCTACAATAGTGTGTTGGAGGATTAGTTACACTGATTAAAAAAAATTAAAAAATAGAGCAAGAATTAATTAATCTAAAAGCCAGACACCTTCATTAGCCAAGTAGGGAGAATAATATATATAATTAGCAAGACTTGTGCTTACTGTATGCTCTAATGTAATATATTAGCCATCAAATTATTTTAAAATATTATTAATTGCCTTGAAATTGTTAGCTACTGTTGTTAATAGCCAATTAGGGCTACTCTTAAAAGGGAGGTATTTGCTGATAATAATAAAATTTTAGAAAATCAGGGTATTTAGCCACTTTTGCTTTCATGCTTCTTTTTGTTTATTCCTTTTCATAATCCGTAAAGGAATTTACCCCCCTGTAAAACAGAAGGGCAAAGAGAGACAAACCCACATTCTATAAAAGGTATTTACATCGGTAAAAATAGAGCAAAAGACTTTTTTTCTCCTTTTTGATTACATGAGCGTGCAAATACTCAGTAAAATTTGCAGTGGAGTGGAAGCCCATCTGTTTACTGCTCTGCACAGTGCTCTTTGCGTTGTACCTGTATTCTACAGCAAGGGAGCATGATTGATACCAGCACACCCTCTGACTTATTCCTAGAGGTATTTTTTCCATTTAATGTTCATGTTCTCAGAATAGTGAATTACAGATATCACATTCCTGCTCACTAAGCTCCTGTTCTGCAAGATCTGTTCTCCTGTTTCTCTCTTACTTAAACTTTCGCATCTATTTTCTTCCATGTTATTATAAATTAACATATGCATCATTGCATGGCAGAGGCGGGGAGGGCTAGAAAAAGCTAATTTTTTTCTTTGGCATTTACTTCGCAAAAGAAAAGGGAATATACAGGAATGCCCAATTGTGACTGAAAGCTCTTTTAGCTGTGAAGACTGGAGGTTACTTTTTCTTCTTCCTTGTCATGGCCGGAAGTTTACAGAACTTACAGAGCGGACAGTGGCAAATATTCCTTGAATAACAGAAATATCGGTTGTTCTGTCATTTTTGCCCTTGCTAGTGTGCTTGTTGTGAGCAGCAGGTTATGACATCTCTCTGAGACAATGACATGATGGATGTAGGAAATCCAGCACATGTCAGTGTGTGATCCCAATTTAGTATCTCCTATCTATAACTAATCTGGTTGAGATTTCTAGAGAAACTTAGGGAATTAGGGGTTGCTAATGAACTTCTAACCCTCTTTAGGCCCTTTTTGGCACCCTAGCTTTCATTTTCAATGATAGCTACTCTCACACAGTAAGCTGTAGCTCTCAGGGTCCCTATGGCCATGCCTACAGATTCCTAGCAAGCAAATCAGATTCAGCAGAAGCCCATAAGCAGTTGGGACTTCAATGGTCCAGTCTTGTCTTGATTGAAATAAGCACAATCTATTAAATAAGTAGAGATGCTTCCACCTACATTTAGGCTGACTGTGATCCATTAACTGTTGTCTGATTATATTGACTAAAGTTAAAAGGAAAATTTGAATAAAAACTATTCATACCATTGCTAACTTTGATGTGACATAAACTATGCTTTATAAATCTATTGGAGGTCTTTGAAGGGTTCGATAAGGAAGTGAATAAGGGTAAGCTAGTCGCTATACTTGTATTTTTGAAAGGCTTTTGATGAAGTCCAGTGCCAAAGGCTTTTAAGGGAAACCAAGAAAATACATAATGGATCTCATTAATGGAGTTCTGCAGAATCTGTGCTGGAGTCTGTCCTGGTAAACATACCATAAACTGCTGGGACAAACAGATGAACAGAGAGGTGAGAAAGTTTGAGGATGATAGCAAGTTAGTTATTCAGAGTAGTAAACTTGAAGACCACCTGTGAGGAAACACAAAAGTACCTCAGGAGACTGTAAGGGCAAGTGAAATTTATACACATAAATCTAAACTGATGCATGTGGGAAAAAGCAATCTTAAATTCACATACAAAATTATAGGCTCTGAGCCTGGCCATTATGATTCAGGATCACAGTTTTGGGATTATAATAGTTAGTTCCATGAAAATATTGTCTCAGTGCTGAGTAGCAGCCAAAAAGTTAACCAAATGTTAAGTGAACAAAAAGACTAGAGGACAACTCTATTAATCAGTGTTCACCCATGTGTTGAATAGTGTATGCAGTTCCACTCCTTTCATCTCAAATAGGACATAGTACAACCGGGAGATGTTTACAGAAGTGCAAGGGTGGAATGAATTCCATACCAGGAATGGGCAGCATATGCTGGGACCATTCAGTTTAGAAGGGATGTGATAGACTTACAAACTCAGGAGCAGAATGGACAAAGTGGGTAAGAATTGGCTCTTCACTGCCTCTTTCAATGCAAAAATGAAGGACCATCAGATGAAGCTCGTAGGAGCTAAGTTCAGAAGAAACCAAAGGAAGTTTGGTTTCTTCATGCAACAGGCAGTAGATGTGTAACCTTTTCCAAAGGACATGGGGGCTGCTGGAAGTTTACATGGGTTCAGGGAGAGACTGCACAACTCTATGGGTGAGAAGTTCATTAAGAACTATTAAATTGCAGAAACTGCATCCACTCAGAAAATCCCTGCAGCTAAAAAATAGTTGTTATCTGGGAGAACCTGTGGGGACTGTCATACATACATGCCCTCTTTCTGCTTTTCCCTGCCTAACTTCTTATGAACTTTGCTGGAGACAAATCCTGGGCTCCATGGACATTTGGCATGATCCACTATAGCTCTCTTCATATTCTAACAACACTCTGGTCTTGTGCCTCAGTGGTGTCAGGAGAGATTTGGGCTCTGTACTAATTGCTGTTGGAGTGAGAAACTTCTCTTTCTTTCCCATTCTTGGATGCTATGACACATATCTGCTGATTAAGCAACAGATGACCACCTGGTCCTTACCTGACCACACCTGCCTTGCTAGATAAAGCACAATTTTAAACTATGCTCTAAAAATGAGATGTCTCCGCAGTATTGGGGAAACCTGCAGCAAGCAACTATAACAGCTCACAGACCTGTGGAGACCCAGAGTCTTACCTATCCCAGAACAAATCAAAAACATCTTTTGCATTGCCCAGGAGGAAAAGCTATCAGAAATTGTGATAGTATTTCCTTCATTGTGAATTTATTTCTAGTAGCTCTTAGCTAGACAAAAGAAGAATAGAAATCTAGCTTCTGCATAAACGATGTTACAAAGTAAGTTACAAAAGGCTGTAGGAAGATCAGGTCTGATTGCTCACTGGTAACTTCCTAATTTACAGCAATATGCTGCTGTAGCAGAATGAAAATTTACTTTACTAAGCTTGTACTTCAAAGCACAAATCTAAAGGAAGGACAGTGTGTAAACTGTACTACTGGTCCAGGAAATGTGCTGGCAGTGATGGGAGCAGTGTTGCTATTGCAGCTCAGAAGAAACAGCCCATACATGACTCTTCTGTTTCTCCCACTGCAGCTGTACATTAGCAGCAAATTAAAACTCATTATTGCTAGCTCAGCTGCTTGGACCCATGAGCTCCCTTGCCCTAGTGAGTGGCTGAGTGGTGTTTTATGATCAAAATTTATCTCTTCTCTACCCTTTTTTGAGTCCTTCCCTGTTGCTCCAGAGAAAAAACACAAGAACAGATACCTCCACTTGCTCCCAAGTTTCTGATAGTCTGGAGGCGGAGGGATATGTTTATACTGCCAAAGCTCGGTTCTCCTATACTCGTATTATTTTGGACTGTAGTTTTAGTCACATCATTATCCCAGTAAAAGAGGATTATTTTCTGAGATCAAATGTGTGATCTGTAAACACTGCCTTTCAAGTAAATCCATTTTAAAATGTTCTAGCAGAAGGACTTTCAATTATATGTGCAAATATATCATGGCTAGATCAATGTATATTAAATAATTTTGTATCAGCCTAGAAAGGTTTTACTGTAATGTACTGATTTAACAAATACAAAAAGGATCTAGAATTTTCACATCAGTAGATTCAAAAAGCTAATGCTTTCACTTTATTCTCTTATTATTAATTATACTGTGTTAATTTCAGAACTCATTTCGCTATTACCTAACATGGATTTTTTTAAAGTTTCTATGCTGAAGGACATTTTGAAATTTGTGGTCCAACTCTCATTTAGAATGAAAGAAAATTTCAAAATGTTGCGATTTTTCCCTGGAAAAGAAATGCAGGAAATTCATCAGCTGTATTTGAGCCGTTATAGAGCAGATGGATTTATGCTTTTTCTTTGTTTCTCTGTACAATCCCATCTCTTTTCTTGGATGTGGCATTTATATAGATATACTTATGCATGTACATGATTGTCCATTTTTTGTGGAAGCAGCCTTCTTTTTATTCTGTATTCATAATTTTTTAGCTTCACCAGTATTGTAGCCAATGAAAACTACATCATTTCACCTGAAGAAAGAGGAAATGCATTTTGAATGTGTGTCATGGAGGAATTACTTTTTAATTAATCCCTTTAGCTTCAAAATTATTCACAGACTGAAGAGTTAGACTGAGCAGAATTCAATCTTATTTTACCACATATACAGATATTTTTCTTGTTGTATGTTCTAAGGAGATGAAAAATAAGAATTTCTGCTTTTTTAAATTGATATTAGAATCCAGAATGCTAATTGGTTGGTGTGAAATAACATGAAAATTGTAGCTCATTCTATCCTATTATGTTCCATTCCATCTTTAAATTGCTTTAGAAGATATGGGCTTGACTAGGTAACAGAGAATTCATGTTTGTTAAATTCTGCATTTTTAGTGGTTTAAAATCTCAACATTGGAAATTTTAGTTATGTTACAAATGTAAAGGTCTATGGATAGAAACAAGGAAAGATTTATTGGAAGAAGTGCTGGGTTTTATGTGGTAAGCTGAAAAAATGGTTTGGAAAAAATGGACACTTGAATCATAAAAACCCACAATCAACAGATAGAATTAATTGATTTGAATTTCTAAGTGTGATTCCTCACATCTTGAAAATGGAAATGAAAATGTGTCAAAAACTCACCCAGTTGAAGAAAAAAATAATCTTCTAAAATAATTAAATTATACAAAAGAAAGAAAAGCAATATGACTCATGACACTCCAGTTGGAAACTCTGTGTCCTGAGGGAAAACATGTCTCCCTTGATACAAAATACATTATTAGAGGGGGTGCTCTTTAAGAAGAGACAGAGGGAACTTCCATTAGGTTTTGACTGTCATTGACATCTTAGGAAAATTACAGACTACTGAGATGTTTCATTAAAAAGAATTCCACCACTTGAAACTTGATTTCTTGGCTAGCATAGGGTTGTTTGGCTTTTAAGACCAGAAGAAACGACTATAATCATTTGCTCTGACCCTGTGAATAAAATGGGCCACAGCAATTCACAAAAATTATTCAAGCCACAAGCTGGAGTGTAGCTTTTGGAAAAGTGCCCAGCCTTGAAAAGGAAAAAGTGTCTCAAAACACCAGCAAAATGAAATATCTGGACAATTTTTGACACTTATATTTCAAGTGTCAAAGAGAACATAAAAAATCTTTAAAAGGCCCAATCCATTGTTGTTTTTTATTTTTTTAAATGGTGATGTCAGTTAGCTGTAGTTGATGCCAGTAAAGTGTTGCTGTAAAAGAGAAGCACAGGGAACATGCTAACCACCTTCCCAAGGATATTTCCTCCCCCCCGCCCCGGTATAGTATTACCTGAAGTAGTCGCCTTGGCCCTGACTTTTACCTCTTCTCTGAAATGTGCTCATTTCCTTTTCTTAAGTCCAGGGACCCACTGGAGAATTAACCTCAGACACTGCATCCCAAGCTTGAAATAAGTTGCAGTGAAAGTTGAGGCTCCTGCATGCTTCACTACTTTAATACAGAAGTCAAGAATGGATTTATCTAACTTAATAAACATGTGTTAAGGAAACCTAAATAGCATAGAGCTCTTATGAAACTATTAAACAAAGGTTTACAAACTGTCTTCATAAAGATATGACTGAGGCTGGCACTATAATCTTATGGGAGTTTGTTTATGAAATGGCTAAAGGGGTAAAGCTGTAAAAACAAATAACAAACTTCTTCCACCCAAGCCCAAATTCCCATGTGAAAAGATGCACCAATAATTACAGTTCCTTCTTTCTTCTGATGGTATTTATCTTGTCTTTTTTTATTATTTCTTCCCCTATAAAGTTTAATTTGGATACTAGTCTGCTTTATGAAAATAAATCCTGTAGCTGTTATGCCACCTCACAGGACAAATATCTATGCATATAAAGAGTAACCATCTTAAATTTCTTTGCTGTGTACTTCTGAGTAATAGGTAAGGATTTTTGTAGAGTTTGATCCTGTAGTGGACTGTCTCCTGCCTTCCAGGCTTCTAAACTTCAGTATGACATTTAGGTTTTCTTTCTCTCTTTCCCTTCTTTAGTACCCACTCTACTAACTCACTCTGCAACATGTGCTAGGAAACAAGGATATCAATATACTAACAAAGTACTTTGAGAAAGACAAATTTCAAACTAAGAAAACCGGCATTCCACTAACTACCTGTATTCAATGAAACCAGTGACGTATTACAGAATTAGAACTGTGGAAACCAGAAAACATTTCAGTTCCTGTTCAGCTCCAGTCCACAAACATGCAGCTTAATGCAAGTTCTCAAGTGACTATAGCTTATTCTCTTTTCCTTTTACACATAGGAAAACCCAGTTAGTATTGTACCTATTCTTAACTACTGACATTAATAACATTTCTGACTATTTTCACTGGTAAGAATAATTAATACAATGTGTATGTCCTCCCAGTAGATAGAAATACCTTTTCAGGAATCTGCCTGCTTATAATTAAAAAAGACTGCTGGTGCCCAGCTGGAGATAACAAGCATAATAACGACACGTTACTTTGTGCTGAACTGAGGCTATGTGACATTGTCACACAGCACACAAAAACCTAAAACATGATGGAGACACACAGCTCCCTTCTATTACCTTTTAATGCTAGTTGTTAGTTGTACAGAGCTCCTTGGTCCAAAGTGAGAGTAAACAGTATCTTAAAAGTAGTCATCATCCCAGTGCACCTCTGAAATGTACGTAAAGCAAAGCACCACAACTGGAGAAAGATCGCTATTTGCTGGTGTTTCCACAGATCTGATCTCCTACCTTAAAGTGTTTTCGGTATTTGTGGTTTCTCTGCAGGAACTCACTGATGAGCACATTTGTATGGTTTGCAAAGCGTAGGTGGTATATGTACACAGGTAATTGCTTTGTTTTCCACGTGTGGCAGAGACATGGTGCAGGTGGCTAGAGTGCGACTCTCACAAACACACACCACCCACTCCGCCATCCCCCTCCAAAGCCCAGACATGTCGTTTTCTTGTGTATTTGTGATATATAAAGGTGAACAGTGCAGTGGTAGAAGATTATTATGTAGCTCTTTCAGGTTTAACTTAGCAATTCAAGTTCTCTGAAGGCCTCTATGAATTACATGAGAACATATCTTTTTAGGATATTATAGATATCAGGCAAGTTAACCCTGATTTATACTGAAATAAGTGATTTCTCGTCTTCACAGTGTGCTGAGTTTGATTTTAATTTGCACCGAGTCAAAAGTCTTTTCAGTAAGTCAGTCTTGCCTAGAGAATATATGTCTTTGCTTTTATTGCACAACTCGTTTTGCTGAACCATTACAGAAAAATAAATGCTTTTTCTAAGAACTTAGCACTTGCCATCCTTCAATTAAGAACTGACAGATCTCTCACCTACACATTTCTTAGTCACTCCAAAAGTCTTGTTTTGCTTTGTATTTCCAAAGAAGTCAAAAAAGGGAAATAAAATGTAAGTTGTATATGTTATACATCCATAAACATCCACAAACACAAATATGTAAGCCCTTCAGCCCACCAGAAAGTAAGGACAACCTTCCTGAAGAACTGAAGCAGCAGTGTTTGCTGTCTGGTATGGTGTGCCGTGGAAATGTTGTCCTAGGCATGACCTTGTTACGCCAACAGCTATCATTCTTATGAATAATTACAGTCAAGTCAGTAGAGAGCTATGTGTAGGGAGCGGTCATTTTCATGAGTCAGACTTGAGCAATTAAGTGCTGCGTTTTTGCAGCAGGCTTCTAGATTTGGTTGGGAGGAAATGTTACAAATTGCTGCATATGTTGTCCATCCAAATGTCACTGCATAGCTGAAGCTGAATGTTTAAGTCGGTTATATGTATTGTCGCTTCACCCTGTGGCAACTGTTGCTATAGTGAGAGGCTGAAAGGCCTGTCATGGGGGTGGAAAGACAAACCTCTGCACAGACTGCATCCAAAGAGATGATGTATTATCTGCTTCCAAAGGCGTACCTTCTCCTGATGCTTAAGATTGGTTAAGTCTATGTCCAAAGTGTGCTATTGGTTACCTAAAATGATATTCTACATGGCTTTCAATCCTGTTACTAGGCTTAAAAATGACAAATGATCTTTTCAGCATCTAGTGCATCGTTACAATGTTTTTGTCAGTGAATAAAGCAAATATGTTTCAAGTTAGCATCAAAAACATGTGATTTTGAGATATGAAACAGTTTTCTTGTGGTCCTGCTGATGCAATGGAACACATTTAACCCACGTAAAGATTAATACAGATATGTGACATCTCTCTGACTCTGACCACTACACAAGCACAGTACTTTGTAGTGTTATCCTGCACGCATTTGTCAACTGTACCTAAATGATTAGGCTACTGTAACATTTTTATTCTGCACGTGAAGTTCCCTCCTCAGCAATTTGTCCCTCCCCAAATGTACATTCATCATTAATTACAAAATCAATGAGAGAGATGGTCTGGACACATACAATTGATAGCTTCCCTTTTCAGATTAGCATAACATACAAATTCATTATGTGGAGTGAATAATACAGTTGCTGCCACTGTGAAAAGGGACAGGTCACTTGTAAATTCCTTAACAAAATGTGGTGTCGTGCCGTTTCATTTGCCGAGTGTTTACTGTCTTTTTGGAGGGATCCATCTTCTTTCTGAGCCCAGATTTGTCTCCTATCTCTTGGCAAAACAACAATCATAAATTCAGACAACTAGATGCTTAAATGTTGAAAGACTGAGAGGTTCCTCCTGAAAGCTGCAGTGATTAAACTGAGCGCTGCATAGTGCTGAGACTGCAACTATGAATAAGATATTAAAAAAAAAAAAGAAAGGATCAAAAAAATTTGGTGCCTTTAAACTCAGTTACGTTTCTTGCATGCGAAAGGTGATTGGAATTTAGGCCACAGTGTGCATGCTTTCCTGTGTTTTAGCACATTAAATCAGTGAACTCTCCCAGATACTTCTTTCACTCTGTACTATATTAGGATTAGAGTCTTCCACTTCCCTTTTCTCAAAGAAATAAGCTTTCGGTCACATTTTCCAAAATAGCTTCTGTGGTCTTTCAGTAGCTACACACTTACAACTTTACAAGCCAGGTCAATTATGAAAAAGATATAACATTTCCTGTACAATTTAAGAACGCAGCTGGCATTAAATAAGTATTCCTTTAATAGATGGATAGAAGAATACCTCCCCCCCCCCCCCCCCCCCCCTTTTTTTTTTAATGGCAGTCAAGGATCAGATTCTGATATCGTTGTCCATGTTGACCTTACTCCAGCAGTTTCACTGAAATTAATGGGACGCCTTGGGGAGTGAGGAGGTGGACACAGGACTAATGTTTAGACTCTTCCTGTTAATGCCAAGACACTGGAAAACTTATCACAAACTACACTTATATATATATCAGAAATCTTTATCTTAATTCTAAGATATGAAAGATGACTTAGCCACTTAAATAAAGGGAATGCATACTTACAATTCCCATAAACATTAATGGAGATTTTATTGAGGTTTTAAGGGGAGTAAAAAAATCATTCCCAATTAATTGACTGCAAGGGAGCCATTCACCTCAGCAGGATTTGGACCAGGTTTCAAGTGACTGTTGGTGACTTTAATGGACTTTGTTCTAGGGATTATAAAAGCATGCCCTGTAATGTTTAAATTGGGGTTATAAAGATAAGGGTATGAACTGAACTGAAGCTACAGTACCATTATTAGAAAATTGTAATTTATAATAAATAAATTAGGGAGAATACCTGAAGCAGGGCTAATACTAGTATTTTGTATTGGTTTTGTGTGGTAGGGTTTTGGTAGCGGTGGGGGGGAGGAGGAGGGAGTTACAGGGGTGGCTTCTGTAAGAAGCTGCTGGAAGCTTCCCCTGTGTTCAAGAGAGCCCAGACCAGCCGGCTCTAAGACAGACCCACCGCCGGCCAAGGCCGAGCCAATCAGCGATAGTGGTAACGCCTCTGTGATAACATTTTTAAGAAGGAAAAAAAAGTTGGGATGGTGAGAAACAGCCACCGGAGAGAGAAGTGAGAACATGTAAGAGAAACAACCCTGCGGACACCAAGGTCAGTGCAGAAGGAGGGGGAGGAGATGCTGGAGCAGAGATTCCCCTGCAGCCCATGGGGAAGACCCTGGTGAGGCAGGCTGTCCACCTGCAGTCCAGGGAGGTCCATGGTGGAGCAGATCTCCACCTGCAGCCTGGGGAGGACCCCACGCCAGAGCGGGTGGGTTCCTGAAGGAGGCTGTGACCCTGTGGGAACCCCACGCTGGAGCAGGTTCCTGGCAGGACCTGCAGATCTGTGGAGAGAGGAGCCCACAGAGCAGGTTTTCTGGCAGGACTTGTGACCCCATGGGGGACCCATGCTGGAGCAGTTCTTGAAGAACTGCAGCCCGTGGGAAGGACCCACGCTGGAGAAGTTCGTGGAGGACTGTCTCCCGTGGGTGGGACCCCACTTTGGAGCAGGGGAAGAGTATGGTGAGCCCTCCTCCTGAGGAGGATGAAGCGGTAGAAAATAACGTGTGATGACCGTAAACCCCATCACCGTCCCTCTGTGCCACTGGGGGGGGGTTGGTAGAGAAATCCAGGAGTGAAGTTGTGCCTGGGAAGAAGGGAGGGCTGGAGGAAGGTGTTCTGAGATTTGGTTTTATTTCTTATTACCTTGCTCTGGTCGATTTGTAATAAATTGAGTTAATTTTCCCCAAACTGAGTCTGTTTTGCCCAGTAATGATGGTATGACGGTAATTGGTGAATGATCTCTCCTGTCCTTATCTCAACCCGCAAGCTTTTTCTTATATTTTTCTCTCCCCTGTCCAGCTGAGGATGGGGGAGTGATAGAATGGCTTTGGTGGGCACTGGCGTCCAGCCAGGGTTAACCCATCACATATTTACAATAAAATTCAAGCCTGACTATGAAAAAGAGTAATGATAGTTGCCTTCCTTGTTATTAAATTGTAGTACAATTATCTATGTGTTAGAGGTCAAAAGAATATACAGATAGTTACAAACATGCCTTAAATCAAAGATGTCTTTATCTAGTTTGGTATTAAGAGAAATTTATCGTCTCATTTTATTAGCACCTCTGGATTGCCCCTTTAGCTAATTTTGCAATACTCCCAATGTGATTGCCACTCATGGTTTTTATTTAGACCTCGGTGAAGAAAATTACGGCAATCTCTTGCCCTTCATATGTACACTCTGAGTCAGATATTCCTCTCCAGAAAACCTTCCAAAACAATTCATTGGTGAAGATCCAATTGCAAAATCAAAGTCTTAGGCTACTTAGTCTACTGGTGTCTTTCAGCACAGAAAATAAGTGCAAAGTGCATGTAAGTATGAAATCCATACTGCTAGTAGTACTTCCCTGTCAAATGTATGTTTCTATTATTTGCTTCAGTATTATTTCTCGTGTTCTAAATCATGGCGTTTTCCCGTGTTTGTCAGCTCCTCAGTCATCTGGCAGGATTTCCTGGTTGTTATTTTCCAGTAGTAATAATCTTATGATATTACTGCAATCCTTGCCAGAACCCCTTTGTCTCACTTTAAATAATTCTTCCACAGTCTTATAGTGGGCTCTGCAAACCTCAGTAGCCATCTATCATATCTTTCCCGTCTTAGCCAAACTATATATACAACTCTTTCATTACCATGACACATGGAAAAAAGAAAGATGGATGAACCAGATCTGATTATTTCTGCATGAATAAGGTTTTCTTAGCTAAACAGAGGCCCTTTTCATGTGAAAAAACCTTGCAATTATTGGCCCATGTAGCTACATTTATGAAGTTTTCTAAGAGCACATTATTGATTTATTTGTCTGTGATACAATTTTGTTACATTTTATCATGTAAATATGTACTTAGGAGCCTTTATAAAATGCAGATTATTGACCCAGTCCTAATAATATTAACTCACTGTTTTAAAACTCCAATTATTTGACCTGATTGTATAACTATTCATTCTTTAAAAAGAAAATGCCACTGTAGTATATCTATATTTGGAATTTTTAAAAAAAGTTTAGAATTATCCTGTTAAGCTCTTAACAGTATCTTTGGAGTAATTTCAAACTCTACACGTTGTGTGTTTCTCTTATAGCCTAATGGCTTGCAAAATTTTGTTTTTAAAATACATTTTTTTTTTTTTTAATTATAGGAAGGAAAAAAAATTAAGTATGTTTCAGTTCTATAACTTGTTTGCCAAGTTTCAGCCCAGAGCAAAATTTTTATGGTTGAGTTACAAACCTCTGAAAATAGGGGTTTATAATGGAAACACTGACACTGCTTTAACTATAGCGACACTAGCAGTGCAGAGTAATATACACTAGAAATAGAAAACAAGATTAGAGATGACATTTAGGACATGAGGCCTTCTCCAGGCTGTGGGAAAAATAACTGTGTTCTATTTTTTTCCACAGCCTGAAAAAGGCCTCCTGGTCTAAGTGTCACCTCGAATCTTATTTTCTATTTTTACTGTCTATTTTATTAACCCATTTTTAAAATTATTATTGACAGCAATTTGTTGCAGTTTTAAGTACCAACCCGTATCCGAATTGTGGCTTCCCTAGCTAGTGTATGTCAAGGTGGTGGGGAAAGTACCAAGGACACCCAGTACTTCGTTAATGTTTCTGTATCAAAGAATCATACTCCTGCAGCCGCCTGGATCCTGTCACTACCAGCTGTCTAGCTGATCAGTCAGGCAGGGGAGAGTCCCTCACACCTGCAACAGACCAGGGAACTGCAGCACTGTGCATACATGCAAGCTACTTTTTCTAAAGGTAAAGTAAAAGTTGACAATCAAATACACTTACCCTGGAACCTCTGGGAGCAGTAACCAGGATAGGCAGTTACTCAGGTGCAATGACTTCTACCACCGCTTCTGGAGCAGGCCATGTCTTCCACCACAATTTAGCCTTGAGCCAGGGTCCTGAGTACTGTAAAGTGAGAATGTTGCTGAACACTAAGAAATAATTTGGTAATATATGACTCTGGGCTGGGTTGCCTTTACCACAAAGACCTGGTGTTAGCATTGTCAGGAAGATCGCTCTATCACTGTGGCCCTCCATCAAAGGAGGGACTTGGTATTGTCTCACAAATGTAGCTAAGCTCAAGAGGTAAGTTTTAGATTTCTTCACATTGAACTCTTTTTCCTTCCTTAGCTGCCTTGCAACTAGTAGCTACTTCACTTTACCATTCAATGAACTACATGATAATTGCCTGTATACTTATATGGCCTCTTAATGCCTACTGTGGTGCTACAGCATTGTTTTGCTGTGATCTTGCAAGCTCCATTCTCAGTAAGGGGTAAAAAGGAGCAATAAGCAAAGAAACTATCATTACAGAACAAATGCAGTTGTAATTAATTCTTGCACCCACCAGGCTGATACCAGTAGGAGATCCATATCTTTACGGTGGTCAGACAGACGGAATACATCTATCCTGTCTGTATTGGTAGAATGGTTAAGGTAGAAACTTGTAGTACCTTTGAGCTGCATTTTCAGTACTCATCTGATCAATTCTTTTTATTGCTGCACTCACGGTAGACATACTGGAAGCTTCTGTCCATTCCCTAAGAAATGTACCCTGCAAAGTCAGTACTAGTGGCAAATTTATTGCTGAAGCAATTGCCTAGTGAAGATGCTTTGTTCCAGCACTGTGAAAGCTGATATACTTATTAATGTAGGGATAAACATGACCTATTCTGTTCTGTATATGTAAGCAGAAGTATAATACTGTATTTTTTGTTTGTATGCACCATGTCGCCTTGACAGGTAGTCTGCAGCCAGCAATTGCCAGCTGCTAAATGTTCAAGGAAACATGATTTGAATTGCTCTCCACACTGTGGGACAGTGGCCAGGAAAACAATTCACATTTAATATAAACAATGGATTCAGTTCCTGTAGCAAAGATATAGGAAAACTTGTTTACCTGTGTACATCTTTTGGATCTTAATTTTCAGAAATAGAGGTGAATAATAATTAATCTCTCTTGCACAAATGATACATCTTAAAGCCTAGGCTGGTGCCCACAGAAAATCTGGAGTATGAATGATTTGATAAAGTTGAGCTTTTGTGTTCATTTTTCAACAAGATTTTGACATGGTTATTGGCACAATACCTTATTCAACTTTGTGTTGTTTATAGATACAGGAAAATGTCATATACTTTCTTTAATTCTTAGGAAATATAAACATTCTTTTAAAAATGTTCTTTCCAGTGGTTACATGTCTCACTGAACAGTATTTTTTGTACAAGCCAGATCCATGATATAGTCATTTGACAAAAAATGGCATGATGGTTTGAAATGCCATTAGTTACTGAAGCTGCTGTAGCAGACTGGTAACTGTAACAACTTGTTCATAGGCAACTGCTGGGAAACAGAACACTCTTCCAAAAGCACCTTCTTGGTCATACAGGGCTGTGAGTGTGGGATATGAAGAACAGGTGGAACAAAAGTCTATGTTGGGAGAGCAGAAGCCTCCACTTCAGGCTATAGCTGTGGTAATCACTGCACATGGAGTGCTAAATTATTCCAGGAGACATGCTGAACCTACCTAACACTCCCATCAGAACACTGTGTTACACCAGCCACTGTGTCTCACTTATGACAGTCTCCAGTCACATTTCTGCCCTGCAGGGCCAGAACAGGAGTTTCTGAGAAAAGGTTCTCTACACATAGAAGCTGCAAGGAGTTAATCTGAGAGATCTGTTAAAACAGTGCAATGGAGTGAGTAGGCGTTGATGGTAATTTCACCTGATCCAGCCCTAGTGTGATCCAACATGACTCTGGTTTAAATGACTACATGGGTTTCCATGCAAAAAACCTATATAACTAAACATGTAGTATCGCACCTTTGTTATCCTGGCACAGCGCTGTGTACAGGTGATTCTATCCTACCCAACCTGAAACAAAAACATGGCCTGTTGGTTGGTAGATGGGAGGAATGTATTTACAAAGCAAAGCTCACGGCTGGCAGGCATGGATCTGCAACTTTCAAGATCCCACCAACCATGCAAGTCCTTCAGAAAAAATCTATTCTCTCTCTAGGCACAGGTAAATGATGTTGGAAGTGCTGTGGCAGTAGGTCATATTAAGATGGCAGTAGGTCTTTTTCCTTGTTTGTTCTTGAGACATTTTGTGTGATGATTCTGAGTATATATGATACTACTGTTCCCCTACACTGTCAGAGACAGCAAGAGATTAACTGTGCTGATAACGTGCAAGGGAAAAGTGGACATGGCAAAATTTGCCTAGGTTCAGCACTACTCTGATTTTCCAACACACAAATCTGAAATTCATTGGTGGGAAATCAAGCAAAGCAAACCAGCCTACTGGCAAAATTTGCTGAAGCATAGGTAAACTAAAGCTGTGAGCTTCACACAGCTCTAGGTCTAGCTTATCCAATTCTAGCAAAATTTCATGGCTTCATGCTGCATTTCTTCCTCTGAAAGTCAATGTTACTATTTCCTGGTGGTTTATTTCCTTCTTGTGTACCATGCAAAAACTCAGTTTCAGAATGCATGCACAGCATTTGAGTTATCTCATTCCAACAGCAGACCCTGTTCTGCATCACATCATTCACAGGGGCAACTGGAAGAACATTACAATGCTAAATTGTGAAGATTTACAGCAACAGTTTTCTGTGATAACCTTATATTTATGCTAATCAAAAGCTACTTGAAATATCATCCTGATATTATAGTACCACCACAAATAATCCAGAAACTATTCACTGTATTTCTCCCCACATTCATTTTACAGCTTGGTAGGCATTTGCGTGGAGTTGACTGAACAGATTTGCACTAGATGAAGTCTTTTTCCTCTAGACTCACCTTGGTTGCTTCCCCTCCTTGATGAACCTTTTCCTTTAAGTCACCTTGGGAAGCAGTACTACTGGGAAGCAGCAGGAATCCTCTTGCAAGAGATGAGGATGCAGGTCAGCATGACACTGCTGAGGATTTACAGTATGTCTACACAGATAACTCTGTCCTCCTGTTGTTTCTTTGTGGTCCCTTTGGATCAGGCTTTAAAGCTGACCGTCAGCTAACTAACTTCTAGGTGCCCTGACTCAAGCTGAAGCTCCCAAGTGGCTGGAGTTGGCCCTTCACTGCTTTACCTCTCTGTCATTTTCTGCACCCTAGACATTCTCCACTCCACTCTGGAACAGGATTTGAATCACACTTTCCCAGGTTCTAGGGAGTGCCTTAGCCACTACCAAATAGGTTGGCAATGCTTCTTTTAGCTTGTTTAGTGACGCTTTTGCTATTCAGACGAGGTTGAAATGCCCTAGCAGGAAGATAGCCTGTGTTTCGGTCCAGGACAGCCAGTTACCAGGTGCTTGAGGCACTTAGCTGGTAAGGAAATTCTTGCTCTGGCTGAGAAGCTGCTGATTATTCTGAAATCCTCTCCCACCACATCAGACATGTGACTCCATGAGAAAGTTCATGTCTGAGAACTTCCCCTGGGGAAAGAAATACACAGGTGCCTAAGCCCAGCTCCATCCATCGTCATCTCATTCCTTAGCTATTCTCTTTGGTAGCCTTTTCTAAAAATCTAATTCTCTGCATAGGTTCTTGGGGAAACCTGTCTTTAGCAAAGACATCTAACCGGCCAGATTCTGTGATGCTGACCCTAAATATGTTTTTGCAACTGTTGCTAATAAGCTTTCTTTTCTTCTCTCTATGCTGCTCATTACAAACGGGAGGGGTTTTCTCTTTGGTTTTAAGAAAATGCCTCTCTGATTTGCAAGTTAAAGTATTAAAAATTAAAATAAAGCTTGGCACAATGTGTCTGACAAAAATCCTTAATTGCATCATGATTTTACAATACTTTGATCAGAAACAGGTTATAAATTCTTACAGTGAAACTGCTATTATATGGACAGAATATTGCCTAAAAAAGACACTGTTTCTTGTGTCTACGGGGAAATGCCAAATCCTGCAGTCTGGTCTTAGTCTCCCTTAGAACATTTGTTAGGGAAAGTCTGTAAAATTGATTAATTTATTAAGTATAGTAATAGCAGTAATATTATACTGTGGTGAAGGTTATTTTGCGTAACTAAAATATTTGCAGAAGGTTCAACCTTTGGTGTCTTAATAAGGATATATTTTCACAGTAACAATTAGCAGTTTTGTGGTTGTCTGCTGTAGCAACTGCTACAGTGGTAAGGGTCTTCTTGCCATGTTTTTCAATGCAGGAGGTAGTGTATAGAGCAACCTCCTTGGTTGGGGTCAATCTCAGGGTGTTGGCTGAATAGTTTAGAGCTCAGCTGTGACAAGTGGACAAGCAGTGTGACAGTCTCCATGCTAATGTGTCTGCAGGAATTTGCACAGGGGAAACAGGGCACTGGTGAGAGTAGCAGAATAAATCAAAGTGTGAAAGCAAACGTAGTCAAATGTCACACCCAAGCAGTCAGTGACTTGGCGTGCTGTTTGGAAATTGGTTGGGTTACCTGTCAACATAGCATCTTCTTTCTGTTGCTAGAGAATAATGTTATCTGAGGATAAAACCTAAGGAGCACAGATGGTTATTATACAGACTTGATCCTCTAAACCCTTATCATAGCAAATTATTCCATTGACGTAAATGGGACCACTCCTATGAAAAAGATCTCAGTTATATTCTCTAGTTCTTTTATTATTGAAGTGATCTATTAAGTACAGTTTTGTTGCTTTGTATGTGTGTGTATATCTATACATCTTTAACAAAATAGCATAATTTAAGGGGCAAATTCTGTCATAGCTTAACAGTCACTGGGATCAAAGTCATTGTTTAAGACTGTAGGATAGAAATTCTCACTTGGAAACATTACCTCTGCACTTTCTAAATGAAAAGATAGAGACTCTGATTTGACTTTGTTATTTTCTTTGCTTGACGACCACCAGCCCAGAGTCCTACACCTAAGGTCTAATGCTTCCCCTTGGTTTTTACATAGGTTGAAGACTAGTAGTTGTGGAGGAAGAAGAGTTTAGGCTGTAAACAAGAGTAAAACAAGGAAAATGGATTAAAATTTGGAATCAATCCTTATTTGTTTTTACCTATTCTAAATTAGTTGATGTATTGTGATGCAAATCTCTCAGCATTTCCTGAAATATTGATTGTTTGAGTGTAAATAATTTTTACAGCTGCTATTTCTGTTGTCAGGCAAGCCTCTACGCTCTGTGAAACTTTCATGAGCAGAAGGCTGCACAGTTCATGTTGTTTCCCTTACCCCATGCACTGTCTTAGGAAATAGTGCTGCTGGCTTCAGGAACATAGAAATCAGAATAAGAGTAAGTTGCCTTCAGATGGAAATCTTGCAGCCAAGAAGCTGACTCAGTTGCTTGACTTTATAATGTACCTTGCTATGTCACTGCACAGTTTTGGCAAGGCAGCTTTATGCAACTTTGTTAGAAAACACTTTCTTTCTCCTCACGTCTTTTTGTCTGTTTCATTGCTAGTTTAGAGCTGAAGCCAAACTCTTGGAAATCCATTTTACCTAAGCAAGGATTAAGAGAAAATATTTAATCCCTGCTGTCCTTCAGTTCTGAGGAAAAAAATTACAATTCTTTGCATATAAGCCATGCAGTTGAGCTCTGAGCCTGCACTTTCCTCCAATGGCAGTGTTTGTAGTATTTTGAACCATTATTTAGACCTTCTCATTTACATTCTACTAAATTTTTATTTTGAGGATTCCTTCTGCCCAGGAAAACCTGCAATGTTGGAGTTGAAGCTATCCCCTGCTTGGGGGTTTCAGGCCCTGGGTCACAGGCTCACCTTTAATGCTTAACTCCTGCTGGCACTAGTGGAGCAGGCAGCGGCAGACTGGTTACACAGAAATGTCCCATGGTTTTTGAAAACTGGATTCCCTCTAATTAAAAACACATTATGAATTCTCTGACAGGAAAAAAAAAATAATCATAGCATTGCTGATTTTTATTATAGCTGTCACTGTCACACCACGGATTCAGCTAGCTGAACCATTTGTTATGAATAACATTTAGTTTGAATTCTGGCATTTTTAATTGATTAACTATAAGTATTTTGTCATTATTTTACCAGAGATGGATTGCAATGAATCTGCCTGCAATGTTTCTGGCCCATATTTTATTTAAAAATGGAACCAATGTGATGACCTGCAAATATTTTGCTTACTTTGGTGCCATTTACTCCAGCAGTCTCCTCCAGTAGGAACATATTTCTTCATTAAGGGCTGAAAAGAATATTGGGGCTTTGTTTTGGTTTTTTTTTCTTTCACAAAAACATCTTTACCTCTGGCACAGCAGAGCATTCATCACTGCCCTTTATCTAAAGAAGCCAATCTATAGAAATTGTTTAGAGCCAATTTTCTGGAGTTCCATCTGAATCTCAGTACATGTCTGTGTAACTCAGTAACTCATCTGCTGATGGAGACGTATGTATGTCTAAATGGACAGGCCTAACACCATAGATTTTAATACAACAGTGACAATGAAGCACAGTGCAAGCCAATTCTGACATTCATTTCTGAAGCTATAATTTAATTCAGTCATAAGTGAGCTTGGTACAAGTATTAATTTGAAGTAATTTTTATTTCTTATCTGCTGGCTAAAGCTTGCAAACAATAGGGTAAAGGTCTTACTATACTGCTACAAATGAGTAAACAATCTTTTCTGCCAAGAAAACTACAGTGTAAACACAGAGTCAGGGAATAATTTTTGACTAATTTATCCTGCATATGGATACTTGGAAACTACAGATGCTACAGAACTATCTCTGTGCACAAATATTTCCCAAAGGAAAAGAGAACTTCAATTGCACCTAGTTTATAATAAATCATTGCCATGGACTGCTGTTAGCCCACATTAGAGAAACACTGTGGACAGGGTGAGATGTAGGCAGTCCAGCTCAGCATTAGGAGCACAACCGCCATGTGAGGGCAAAGCAAGGCAAGTTCAAAAGTTGGGAAGAGGACAATAAGATGATGCAGAAGAGAATGAAAGCCTCAATCTACCAGAAAGCAGCTGCAAGAGCTTTCCTAAATACACCTGCTGTTCTCTGATGAGGTTGCAAGCTTATCTGCACCATGGCCAGCTAGCCAGACTAACTTGTCCATTTAGAGCTAAGAAGGAGCTAAAGGAGAACTGGATTGAAGCTTTGATTGAAGGCTGACATGTGGACTTAAAAGCCAGGTTGTTTACTTCCCTTCTTTTCCCTTACTGTGCCTCCCATAGTGGCACAGCAAAAGGACCAGCATGGCACATAGGTCCCAGTTCTGGCTTTCTAACAGTGAGTAATAACTTCTGTGGTGCTTACGCTTGCCTGATTCTTTTCTTTTCACTCCAGGTCTCCCACCTGTGCTGGTGTCATTACCCATGTATCTCTAGACGTAGAGATAATTCATCATTCCCATTTTCTTTACCACATTTCCACAAGAATCACTCCCCTTTCTGACTTACTGGCATCACCTTTGAACACTGCCATCGCCACAACACACCATTGTCTATTTATTCTACCAAAAATTAACCTGCCCTCCAGTTTCATAATTTCTCCACAACTCTTTCACTGCCTTTCCTTCTCTCTTCCTCCCCCCAGTTCTGCTGACTTCATGCTTCTGCCTGTTCCTGGGGCTCTTTTCCTCCTCTTCCATTCCTCTGTACACACCACCAACTCTTAGCCCTGGGATAGTGGGAATGCAGGGAAAACAAGGCTGTGAAATGAACTCACTGTCTCTCTCTGTATTTACATTGGTTTCCAGCTCATGCTATGAACAGGCATATGGTGTTAATCTAAACTGTCCAACACATTAGTGGGAGGCAAGTAGCACCCAGAGGATTATTACAACATTTTACCTGGCAGATGCCATCATATTTATTGATATGAAAACTTCCTCCCTTCATATCAGCCACTGAAACCTCCCGCTGTGAAGTTCTCTTGTATTTAGGCATATCTCTATTAAAATATTTTGTTAAACTCAGTAAGTTTTACTGTGGCTAGAGTCGACGTTCTTTATTCAGAAAAAGTTATCACTAAAGTCAATAGAATTTTAAAGTAACGAATTATATGTTTATTGTATTTGGCTAGTTGAACACGTAATCAATTCATACTGACACATCAAAAAAGTAAAGAAAACAATTACTTGGATTAATATTCAGATAATCCTGAAATGTATAAGAATGTCAAGCCAAATCTGGAAAGCATTTATAAAAAGGCAGGAGATACTTGAAAAAAAAAATTAAAAAAATCAAAGTTTCCTTATTTGTCTTTTAAAAATAATCTTTTGAATTAGATTTCCTACAGTTTTAATCAAATAACCAGAGCCAATATAAATACAAAGAAAAAGGGTCAAAGACAATTTAAAAACCATCCCTTGGAAGAGCAGAAGCTTTCTGTTTGGTTTTACTTTCACAGAGAAAAACTACATTCAATTCAGTCAAGCACTGCATTTTCAAAAATTTTGTGGTTCTGGCTTAAGTCCACAAAAGAGAAAAACTTCAAAGTTAAGGATCAAGCCTCCAGTATTTGGTCACAATATGACACAGTTGGGTAAAATTAAGGATGGCAACCCATTGTGATAGACAGTGGGGAGGGGGTGATCTCTGACCCTGAATTTCCTTCGTTTTGCTGATTAAATCATAACAAATCCCAAACATAGTTAGATTAATTTCTTTTGCTATTATGATAATATGTCTTTGCTTTTTATTTTGGAAGCAAATAAATTCTAGAATGTCTGCACATGTGTACTGGTAATAAAATATTTTATTCCTCTAAGATAGCTACAAGACCTGACTCCCCTTTCCTGGTGACCTTTTCTGTGTTCTTTGTGCCTACAGGTCCTTGCAAGCACCCTTTTTTTTTTTTTCCACTGGCCAACATGGGAACATGATCATAATATCCAGGGGGATGCAATACAGTAGTATGTTGTTCTACTTCTAATGGGATTGGTATATGAGAAAAATCAAGGTCCACACATGGAAACATCTTTAATAAATCCATTGATAGAGCTTGGGAAAGCAGGCAATGTTTTGGGCTCAGAGCCAGTGACATTTAGTGCAATTTTCTGTAGCAAGTCAAGTCAATGGATATGCAGAAAAGACTGTTTGGGGGGGGCGGGGAGGGAATCACATACCTTGCTACATCTTATAGGTTAAATTTTTTCTATCTTCATCTGTTCCTTAAAGGGAAAACTGGATTTTGTGAGAATATTTTTTCCACAAAAAAGTATCTACCTTCTGTAGAAAATTAGAGCTGTTCATTAGAAAGCCAAACACCTGCAAGCCAAATATTTCTGGCTGAGAGTATTGATTTGGAGTACTGCTGCCACAGCTCTTGGGAGGATGGCAGTTTGGTGCTTCACTTCCCTGCTTTTTGCGAGGGGGGCTTACAACCACGACATCTTTAATGCCTTACACGGCGGAGCTCAAGTGGGGACAGGAGCTCATGCAGCCAAATGGCTGCAGCACATGACAGCAATGCTGCCTGTGAAGCAGAATTTGGATGTGAGCTGATTTCTTCCCCCACTTCTGCAAGTCTAGGGCCTTACTGCAAGCAAGCTGGGATGCTCAGGGACCCCGAGCTGAACATGAGCTCCAGGATCAGCCTAAGCAGGATGCTTATTCTGATACAGCGCCATAGAGAACAGCGATGTCTTCAAGCACCTACATATGCCATTTGCATGGCTAGAGAAGTGTTTCTGACTGGCAGTTTTCATATAGAACCTTTGTTGTTTCACCATTATAAAAAGAAATCTCTTTAGCTTTTCCAATTAAAAATAAATCAATAAGCTGGAATAGTGTTTGGAAAGTAATGGGCTTGACTGCTCTGTTAAATGTAAAGAGGCATTAATTGGGCAGAAGATTACCTAGAACTGAAGCTTAGTAATGCATGAATTTTTAGTCAATGGTTCTACCTAACAACTTTTTTTTTTCTTTCAGAATAGTATTTTAGTTTTGGCCAAATCAAGCTTTTAAAAAATGTTGGCAAAATAAAAAATAATCAGGAAAAGTATAATTTTTGTTCAGCCCAAAATATTTAGTTCAGCTTCAAAGGAATGGCTTAATTTTTGGTGTTGGGCTGTTTCACACATTTAAAAGCTTTTTTTTCTTTTTAAATTTAGGCCAATTTTAAAATGGACAGCTAAAAAGCTTTGTTTTGAAAGTTTTTGGAACTGTTTTGGCAGTTCTAGAATTAAACACTCCATTTTGAAAATACTAAAATGAAGTATTTTGACATTTTATTTTTTTCCTCTGCATTGCTTCATCTGGGACTATTTGCTAAATTCCATTCAAATTCAGGAAGAGTCTCACTCCCTCTGAAATTTGTGTGGTATATTTATTATTTGTCAAAAAGCAGTGATTCATTAAGCTCTGTCTCAGTTCAACCTTAAATAATGGGAGAATGCTTAATAGAGAATTGGTTGTATACGGCTACATTTCTCACTCATCTTATAATTACTACCCTAATGGAGAGCACCCAGCTGTGTGGAGCTGCTGCAGGAAGGAGGCAGCCTCCACCTGTCTGGGAGAAGAGGTGGCAGACAGACCCCAGCACCCTGAACCGGTGCTGCTTCCTCCTCTCCATCAAAGAGGACAGTCTTCCTCCTCAAGTGCCCATCTAAATCTTAGGGCTTGCACCAGTGTTTCTGTAGACTTCTGCTAAGCTCTGCCTTTTTGCCACTGCCTGTATCAATGCTTCTGCTATTGAAGGAATAAGCTTTGCTGTTCATGTTAGTATATGTGGTCATTGCACTTTATGTTTTATTGCCTGCCTTCTTTCTTTCCTTTTTCCCATTAATGAAGATTGGGTTGAGGATACTCCAACTGGCTTAAATATTTCTAAAAGCCATTCACCTGCATTAATAGGAAACAGCTGGCATACCAACATTTTTGTCTTTTCTGGCTGCTCAGTTTCACCAGGGCTATTCAGAGCTTGCACTTTACTAAGGTCATCAGTATAACTGTTACACATTTCCTGTATTACATAAGGATCGGGTTCCAGTAGTTAACAAGTCAAAAAATATTCCTGGGAGTGGGAGAGAAATTAGGTAGATAAGTGTGTGCCACATGTCAGCTTTATTTCTCGAATTGCTGGCTTCATCCTTGTGAGAAATAATTGCGATCAAACATAGGCCTGAAACGTGGTACCCCAAACCACACAGAAATGCTTTTGTGGTCCGCACTCTGAATGTTCCAGTCCCCCTAGGCCCAAAGTGTGATGGGACCTCAACTGCTGGCCCCCTGCTCAGTGCCTGGACTCTAAATAGTCACTGGGCCAAAATTTGCACTAATGTGATTAGGAATAGCTCCAATAAAATCAGTATCTCTACATTTATTCTCTTGAAATTTGAAGCCAGATGGGGCTCACTATGTGGACAGAGCCTGACTGAAAGGTAGGGCAAGATTCTGCTCTGACTTACGAGAGAGTAGATGAGAATTCTCTATTGCAGTTAATCGGGCTCAATCCTCATGTGTGTCACACTGATATAACTGTTCTGACCTCAGTGGAATTGATCCTAGTTTATGCCACTGTAACTGAGATTGCAGCGTGCATTGTTTAAATTCTGTTGGGTGCGCCTTCTTCCAGGATGGAAACTATTTGCAAACTATAACAGCCTCTTTCCTAACACTGAGGCTTGCCATATCTGAAATTTTTGGTGGGGCAGGGTGTGGAAAAAAGGATATAAAGCCAACTTTGTGCTTAGTGCTACCTCATATACTTTGAGTCCTGCAGTGTTCTATTAAATTATTAGTGCTTAATTAGGGGACTAGAAGATTCCTCTCATCCTAATATAGAGAATGTGTTCCAAAGGTAGGAGGAGGTAACTTTAGGAAATTCAAAATGGCAACATAGTGATTCTGTGCAGGCCTTTTTCCATATATGGGCTTTCCTGCTAATCGATTTTTCTTGCCTCTGTAGCTTCTGTTTTTTCCAGCTTTACATATTATGTTTCTGAAGCATATGATGAATGCGATGCTGTGCAGCTGAAAGATCACACGTCTCAAATGGCTCACTTGGCGTTCTCATACTGAACTGACTGGCTGAGTTGCAGCTCTCTGACAAAGGGAATGGTTGCTTTTCTCTCAGAACACTATAAGTCTTCAATGCAACATAAAGAAGCTTTCACCTAGCAAGATATTATACATATATGAGTGTGTCTCTCTCTATATATATACACACACATGTATGTGTGTGTGTGTATATATATTTTTGGAGTAAAAAGCAACTCTGTCTTTCTTTGCTTGCACTGGAAATGTTCAGTTTGTCAGGCTGACTTTTTCCCATTAGCAGTGAAATTTGGACAGGAGTCCCAGCACACCATAAGAAATCAAGCCATGACCACATTAAGCATGAATGGCAGGGCAAGGTTATAGCATGTAACACTATGCTGTGGTGACCTGTTACAGAGTTAGAGGCTGGGAGGTGTGAGGCTGGGTCAGATAACTATTGCAAGTGAAGCACACAGTGAAGCTCAAAGCTGCTTTGCCTGTTTACTCTTTCAAGAGGCATGTAATGAGGATTTTTTATTTTGAAAGCATATTGTGAAAACTTCAGCTGCAGGGTTTGTAGCCAACTTTCTAGAATCAAACCAGAATATTTCTTAGTTTTACCTACAAGTACACTCATGGCATATTCCTACTTATTCTGCAATGACTTGAAAAGCTTTTCTAAAACCTCGTTTACAAAGTGACTGCTGATAAAGAGAGAGATGTTCAGCTGCAGTGAAATAAAGCACTATATCACCCAACCAGTAACAGGAGGAGGTTGGTGGGTCTCTCCTGTGATCAGGTCTAGAGCTGTTCTACTCAGCAGGAAGTTATGCATTTTCTTAAAGAAGAACAAAGAGAGATGCCAGGGGATTTTTTACATTACCTATGAACATTGTTCCCAAAAACTTTCTTTTGTCTCTTGAAATACTGAATTGAATGCAGATGGAAAAAACATAGACACTTTTGATTTTGAGGCTTTCTTATCCATTTGTCTTTGCTTTCTTTTTTTGGTAATTTTTAATTTCACTTATTTACTGGACTCAGTAGCCCAAGAGGTAGCACCATTTTAATCTAGATCTGAAAGGAATTTGGCTGTGTTGTAAAGCAGGCTAGGGAAGAGCCTGGTCTTTAAAAATAGACACAGGGAACAGTGCATGAATCAGCTTCCAGGATCACACTGAAGCACAATGTGACCTTTGCTTTGTGGAGTGGCATACTTGAAAAGCACAATGAAAACTTTCAAGACAACTAGAACCAGGGCTGCAAAAGATCTGCAGCGTCCCACACTTTTACAGTGGCAAATAATAGGTTCTAGTGAAGATCATGCATCTACACCAGCTTTGCCTCGGTCTAAGACATGTGCAGGACAACCAGGGGATCAGGACCAGTCAGCATGGGTTTATGAAAGGCAGGTCCTGCTTGACCAACCTGATCTTCTTCTATGACCAGGTGACCTGCCTAGTGAATGAGGGAAAGGCTGTGGATGTTGTCTACCTAGATTTTAGTAAAGCCTTTGACACTGTCTCTCATGGCATACTCCTTGAGAAGCTGGCATCTCATGGCTTGGAGAAGTGTACTCTTTGCTGGGTAAAAAACTGGCTGGCTGGATGAGCCCAGAGGGTTGTGGTGAATGGGGTGAAATCCAGTTGGCGGGGGGGGGGGGGGGGGCACAAGTGGTGTTCCCCAGGGCTCAGTGTTGGTGCCTGTTCTGCTTAATATCTGGATGAGGGGATTGAGTGTACCCTCAGCAAGTTCACAGATGACACTAAGTTGGGAGGCAGGGTTGATCTGTTTGAGGGTAGGAAGGCTCTACAGAGAGATATGGGCAGGCTGGATCAATGGGCTGAGGCCAATTGTATGAGGTTCAATGAGGCCAAGTGCTGGGTCCTGCACTTGGGTCACAACAACCCCACGCAGCGCTACAGGCTTGGGGAAGAGTGGCTGGAAAGCTGCCCGGCAGAAAAAGACCTGGGGGTGCTGGTTGACAGCCAGCTGAATATGAGCCAGGAGTGTGCCCAGGTGGCCAAGAAGGTCAACGGCATCCTGGCCTGTATCAGAAATAGTGTGGCCAGCAGGAGCAGGGAGGTGATCGTTCTCCTGTACTCGGCACTGGTGAGGCAGCACTTCGAGTACTGCGTTCAGTTTTGGGCCCCTCACTACAGGAAAGACATGGAGGTGCTGGAGCGTGTCCAGAGAGGGGCAACAAAGCTGGTGAGGGGCCTGGAGCACAAGTCTTATGAGGAGCGGCTGAGGGAAGTGGGGTGGTTTAGTCTGGAGAAGAGGAGGCTGAGGGGAGACCTTATCGCTCTCTACAACTACCTGAAAGGAGGTTGTAGTGAGGTGGGTGCTGGTCTCTTCTACCAAGAAACTACTGATAGGATGAGAGGAAATGGCCTCAAGTTGTGCCAGGGGAGGTTTAGGTTGGCTATTAGGAAAAATTTCTTTGCTGAAAGGGTTGTCAGGCATTGGAACAGGCTGGCCAGGGAAGTGGTTAAGTCACCATCCTGGGAGGTATTCAAAAAGCATGTAGACAAGGCAGTTCAGGACATGGTTTAGTGGGCATGGTTGATAGTTGGATTCAATGACCTTAAAGGTCTTTTCCAACTGTCATGGTTTAACCCCAGCCAGCAACTAAGCACCACACAGCCGCTCACTCACTCCCCCCCCCATCCAGTGGGATGGGGGAGGAAATCAGGAAAAAAAAAAAAAGTAAAACTCCTGGGTTGAGATAAGAACGGTTTAATAGAACAGAAAAGAAGAAACTAATAATGATAATGATAACACTAATAAAATGACAACAGTAGTAATAAAAGGATTGGAATGTACAAATGATGCGCAGGGCAATTGCTCACCACCCGCCGACCGACACCCAGCCAGTCCCTGAGCGGCGATTCCCCGCACCCACTTCCCAGTTCCTAAACTAGATGGGACGTCCCATGGTATGGAATACACCGTTGGCCAGTTTGGGTCAGGTGCCCTGGCTGTGTCCTGTGCCAACTTCTTGTGCTCTGGCTGGGCATGAGAAGCTGAAAATTCTTGACTTTAGTCTAAACACTACTGAGCACCAACTGAAAACATCAGTGTTATCAACATTCTTCGCATACTGAACCCAAAACATAGCACCGTACCAGCTACTAGGAAGACAGTTAACTCTATCCCAGCTGAAACCAGGACACCAACCCAAAAGGTTCTATGATTCTAAGACTGCACACCTTTGTATGGAATCACTTGTGAGTTACCTTTCTGTGAGGAGAGGGCAATCGAGCTTTCTCACACCTCAGTCAGTTGGGAAGTACTTCAATTTTTGTTGAAGATATCACTGAAGCCAATAGAAGAATAACTTTTGGTATTTATAAGTTCTGGCTCACACATCGTGGGTAAGGTCTAAGTATAATTAAGATTTAGCTGTTTAAAAGGTCAGTACCACAGCCTTGCTTAATAGTATAATCCAGAGCTGTATACTGGGCATAGGTATCAAGCAGCAGCACACTGGCCAAGGAAGCACCTCAATTTAGCATACTTGTTAGGGAGCTGTGTATTGTCCCAACAGAAGTACCACCTCTCCCTAGGGTGCAGAGCAGCAGGGAATTACTGAATGCCAGTTCTTGCAAGAACTTCTAGATTAACAGGAGTTTGGAGCACTTTCTGCATCCTAGAAGGCTTAAGATGCTGAGAACATAAGAGGTCATTTAAGGACTGCACCAAGGTAGGCCCAGCCGCATCTGTTTCATTTCTGATTGACATTAGTCCAGCCTGTTCTTAAAACCTCTGTGATGGACCACCTCCATATTTTCCCCAAAAGCAAGCTGTTTCTGAGCTGGTTCTTAGCATTAGAAGGCTTTTCCTAATGTCCAGTATGAGTCTTTCTTGCCACCAATTATGTTGTTCTCACTTTTCTACCTATCTGCTAAGCACATTTCTTCATTTTTATACCAGCCTTTTCTGTGTGTGCAGACCGTTATCCCAGTCACCTCTTCTGCAACGCTAATTATCTCCAATTATTCAATCTTACCTTTTAAATTGTATATTCTACATTTTTTGGTTCCTTTTAGAGCTCTCATCTAATAGCACTCTCTCCTGTCACTTAACAACTTTCCGCAAGTCATCTGCTCATCACTGGACCTGATACTTAAGTTGAAGCCTTATCAGTGCTCAATACCATGTCACATGGCTGATTTATGGTTCTTTCAGTCCCTCTGGTAGGACCACTTTCACCAGGGATGCCAATGTCTGCTTTCAACATTTAATTAAAAGCAAAGAGGATAAACTGATGCTAAGAGAAGCCAGACATTCAGCTGGCATAAACTGATTCAGCGTCTTAATGTCTATAAACTATACGGCCTTACATTATCTACGGATGGTGAACCTACCAGGTTTACAAATGCCCTGGCATTAAAATATCCAGGCCTCCTCATCTGTCTCACTACAAGTGCTGCTTTTGCCAACTGCATCTGTGTCTAAATCTCAACCTGCTTCACTGTTGTGATGGACATAAAACCTTGGTGTATGAATAATTTGTGCTTGCATAATTAATACCAATTATTTAACTAGAAGCAATTGCTGCATGAAGTATTAAAATCATATTACATCCAAATACCGCTGTATTTTTTGTTTTATGGATACTAGTATTTAAAACTCAGTAATCAAAAGATTATAATTAATGATTTCAGTTCTATGAAAATGTACCAACTTTGCATTATAGTCAAAGAGCCACCAGCTCTGATCAACTCTAAAATAAAAAAACTTGTCTCACTGATTTGAGACATCACAAAATGATCATAAAGTTATCCCAATTAACAATGTAATTAAGATTTACAGGTTGCATAATTTATTTCACACATATAGCAATTGAAATTTAACTAATGAAACCTGAGCAGATAGTGCTAATTTGCAGTATTTCAGAAGCAAAAATGTTTTGGCAATCGAATTTGGATACTATTACGTTTTTTCCTTTCTTACCATTCTTTGCTGGATTGTTATTCTTCTCCCACATTTGCAGATTTCCTGATCTTCTTTTTGGTTGTACTTGACTGCGGGGGAAGAGAATGAGGAGTTATTTTATAGCTGAAAATCTTTAGTTGTTAAATCATATTATTCCATTGTAAATTGTTCTTATTTTATTCAGCATGGCCCTCGGACTTGCTGCTGCATGTTTTTATCTACACCTTGGTCATATCTTAATTTAATTCATTGTACAGCAGAAATAGCATATTATAATCATGGAATTGAAAGATATAAGAGGTTTTGAGACTGATTGCTATAGTCTCATTTTTTGATAGTTTAACTTAGTTGCAGGCTCAGCTGAAGCCTTTCAAACTAGAATGGATCAAGGAATAATTATTCTTATTGCAGTATGTTTTACTGAAATCAGGCAACACACTTTTCTGTTACTATTATTTAACATTTATATAGTATTCGCATCAGGAAGTAGAGCTCTATTGTTTTAATGATTATACTGGTTTGTTTAGCTGTTCTAGTAAATCCCCCGCCTTGGTATGGTGATGAGAAAAGACAACCTGGATAGGTAATTATTCACAGTAGAGATTAAAGGGCTTAAAATTTGGTCTGTCTGAAAGCTGACAGGGTAGATCATTCCATGTCATCAAAACTGATATGAAATTGCATTGATTACTATAACTACTACATAGTCTCTCCTACCGTTATACCCAAAGTCCTTCAGTAGAATCACTCTTCTGAACACTGTGACTACACTTGCTATTTGTACTGGCTTTGTTAATAGTACACAGTGCAAGAAAACAATACTGCAGGTGTCTTTCAATATTAGGATTTACTCATCGTCACATAACTTCTGAAGCTCACCCCTCACTGTGGTGGGTGGTCTGAGGAAAGACTGGCAAAACAGGTTTATTTTTGTTGTTAAAGGGGCCTTTATGCTTAAATGGAGACAGCTTACAAGATTGGGCTATCAGAGCAGAAGCTCATGACTTGCATTACGTTACATTGACAATGTCTTGGCAAATGAGAGACTGACAAATTGTTCTGCAATAAAAGCATAAATTATACAGAATATTGTGGAATGCAGGCAACATAAGGAGACACCGTCCAGTCCCCAAAGACTTTTATCACTTACAATATTTTTTCTAATTTCAGTGCTGATGCAGTGTTTCATTTGGGGAAGTGGTTATTTTTCCTTCTGCCTCATACAAAGCACCCACCAATACTCTGAGACCCACACCACTTGTGCTTGTCAAATGAAGTAAAGAAAATGCAGGCTGCCGTGTTCCAGAGGCTAGAAGCTTGCTTGGGGGCTAACCTCAAAGACTGAAAGATTGATCCTGCAAAAAGAATTGCATGGTAGGTATTCAAAGAGATAATTTCAAGGAAGATTCAGGTTAAACTTTAGGTAAAGGTATCTAGAAGTGAAGATAGGTACTTTTTATCAGGGAAGTTGTGGAATGCCCATCATGGTCTTAACAACAACAAAAAAAACCCTTAAAAATAATAAATAAAATAAGAATAAAATCTCCCACAAAACACAATCATCATTAAGCTAAAAGCAAAGACAACATGTATATTTGACTCTTCACTGATGATTTACCAGAGGACCTCTCACAGCCCTTTCCAATGCTTTCGGGGTCAGTCTTGAACTAGTGCTCAATTCCTTGCATTTGGGTGGACTATATAGGGCTGTCCATTGGTACTGATTTGTGTTCACCTCACTTTGGTAGGAATAGGGCTTTAACTACTTGATGGTCCTGATACTCAGCGATACCCTGTCAATCTGGTGTTTATTAAAATTTCAGACAAAGTAATGTCTTTCAAATACACTTAGAGATGATAGATTATAAAAAAAATAAAATTATTAGACATTGCCAAGTTTCAAAGTTTAGCTGTTCTGGAATGATGTGTTTAAAAAGACTAAGTGTGTGGCACCAGTTTACTGTGCAGAGAAAGATGAATTTTTTCAACATCTGTCTTTCAAAAACAAGCAGAGAACAGGAAAATGTTTTTTCTTTAGCTTGTTCGAAGCAGTAATTAAATAAGCTTTCAAATAAGATAACATATGGAAAACTCTGATTCGAAAGAGAAAATAAATCTAGAAAGGTATGAATTAGTGAAAAGTGAGATAAAGATGAAAGTAGCCTTATAAGTAAATGTTATAATATAAAACACAGTAACATAATACTATTCTTTCTGTCATATTTTTATACGGTAGTAAAGCCTTATTGCCTATTTTTTTGTGGCCTACTCTTTCATGGATTCTTCAGTATTCCCTGCTGCAATAAGCAGTCATCCGAAATACCTGTGGGACTGGCCTCTCCCAAGACACCCACTGTGGGTTGTTCCCTAACTACTGATTTCTAGTATTTTAATGGCACAAAGAATTCTGTGTTTTGACATGGAGATCCTTATCACTCTAAAAATGAATTACAGTATTCATCCAATCATAAAATGACATTATGAAAGCAGCTCTTTTGCTGATGTGGTGACTATAGAGTTGCTTGACATTATTCTGGTAACACAATTTGACTGGATATGCGTTTTGACATCCAGGAAACAGGGACACTGATGGAAACTGATGGACCCAATGTCAAAAGAAGAAAAACTGGCTGCAGGAGGACACCCAGAAAATTAATAGATGGATTGTAAAAAAACACCCATTCCCAAAGGGGAAAGCCAATAGACAGAGGACTGAAAAACAGAAAGAAAAGGCAAAGACAAACCAATTTTTATATTACTTTCTTATAAAAATAACAAAGAGGTACTGAGGGGAATTTTAGAGCTCAGTAGGTGCAGGCTGAGGAGTAGTTAGTTTTAACCTGAATAGTTGACGTTCAATATTCATACTTCTGTTTCTGCCATAGTCTTCAAAATAACTGTTGATATGTGGAGCACCTCATTATTAAGCATCCTTTATCTTGTTCACACTTTTAGTCCTTTTCTTAATTTCCACCATAAACATTTTCAAGAATACTGTGAACAAAACGCCATCCTCAGGAGGTAGCATTTGTAGACATTTTTTCATGGACATTTCATTGCAGAAGCCAAGACCTTTTCTTACTTTCGTCAAGAGCCTTTGTAAACACTTCTGCTTTCACATTTATGAAGTGGGCTTTATGTAAAGTCTCCCAAGACTCCCAAAGATAAAAAAAAAAAATAAAATCTGGTTTTGGAATCAGCTAGAAACTTACCCTTTCATATATTTTGTCCATTCCAAACTGAGCATTTTTACGTATCACAGATTGGTCACTTTTCCCTGTCATTGAGTGATAATACGTCATACGTAAAGGACTTACGGCAGGCCTTAAGGCAGAACTGTGTTATATAATGCAGTGAGAAGAATTCAGTATTAGCACAGCCAACGAACTCCTCTTCTCCAAGTAAATGATAACATTTACATATTTTGCCACCTGCTGACATCATGTCTCCATTTGCACTGACTCCAGTATCAGACTATTTCTAAAGGTAGTCAGAAAGACTTCATTAATCTGATGGTTCGAGCAGTCTGTGAAGTCCCTAAGCAGCACATTTTGGAAGCTGGTAGACCGGTGTAGCTAATATCATTATATACTTACTGTTTTCTCATATCCTTCTGTAGGCTTTTACTGTTGGCCACTATTGGATGCAGGATACATATTGCCAAAATGGATCTTTGGCTTGCTCCAGAATGGCCATTCCTATTGTTCTATGCAATAAAACCCCTACGAACAAAACTCAATCAGTCAGTCATCCAAAATACTAAATAACAAGATACAATTTTGTTAACAAGAAATGATCCTGAAATCAAAATACTGAAAATCAGCAAAAAGGAAAAAAGTTTTTGTCAAAGTGACTTGGCTCCATTTTCCTTAGTTCTTGGCTAGAACATTTCCATTGATAGAGTTGCTAAGTGCATTCTATTTACAAATATAAACACTTGATTTTGATCAGCAAAAATGCATCAGCACACTTGAACAGTGTCAATGATGACATAATTACACTCACAATTTCCTCTCTGTAATGATTTCTAAATGTCAGCAGTCATTTTTTGTCTAATTGTAGCCTGCATGTCAGCACTTCCTCTCAAAACAGCATGTTCCTCTCTGCTGGAATTTCACACCTCCACTCACTCACTCACTTCACCAGTGAAGATAATGAAGATGATACAGGGCTCCAGGATATTTTCACCCCTGTGCTGTTTTACCATTTAACATCAAGCAGGCAGAATGAGGACTAGGTTGGTTTTTGTTTCTTTTTAAATACAGAGTTTGATCAGTTAGGGTCTAAATAATTATTTGATTTTAATGAACAAATCAAAAAGTAGCCTTCGTTTTTCTGGGCCCCTGCTGGTACTTTACTCATAACCTGTTTAAAAGCATGGGCTCACGATAAAAATATTCTCACACATCTATACTGTAAACCCACTCACTAGAAGAGAAGGCTTACCCTGTAATGCCAGAGAGTCTCTTCATCTGTTCAGTGTTTAACATGGTGCAAAAGCAGGTGACCCTTTCTCTGCAAACGCAGCCTGCTTAGAGATGTTATCACTACCATCTCATGCTATGACCTAGAAAGTGGCTTTTGAAATGCTGTTTTGCATGATTCCAGGCCTCCAGAGCCTGCAGCATAATGAATAGGTGCATCTGGAGTTCATCTCAGAGCTCTCTTCCTCTTTCCATAGATCACAGACCACATCATCAAGTGCATGGAAGTGTATCACTTGTGCAATGAACTGGAAGCTCTGCATTGAGGTTAGCAGTAAACATTTTCTACTCATCTGAACATACACTGGAATTGGAAACAGGGGCCAAAGAGGCCTCCTTCAATCCAATTTGCTTACAACTCATCTTCAGCTTTCTGTTGATGCTTAACTCTAGGGTTTAGGAGATAAAGCTTATATATTACTGGCCCATTTAGTATCTAAATAGGTGAAGAGCTGTAAAGAATGCACACTGTGAAATCAAATAATGAAATAATGTTGAGATGTCTGATTAAAAAAGAATACAATTGAGTATCTCTGATTACAAATACACACAGAGATATATCAACCCTCCTTACATGTCTGAATGGGGTCCCTGTCGTGGTTTAACCCCAGCCAGCAACTAAGCACCATGCAGCCGCTCACTCACTCCCCCCCCCATCCAGTGGGATGGGGGAGGAAATCGGAAAAAAAAGTAAAACTCCTGGGTTGAGATAAGAACGGTTTAATAGAACAGAAAAGAAGAAACTAATAATGATAATGATAACACTAATAAAATGACAACAGTAGTAATGAAAGGATTGGAATGTACAAATGATGCGCAGGGCAATTGCTCACCACCCACCAACCAACACCCAGCCAGTCCCCAAGTGGCGATTCCCTGCCGCCCCACTTCCCAGTTCCTAAAACTAGATGGGACGTCCCATGGGATGGAATACACCGTTGGCCAGTTTGGGTCAGGTGCCCTGGCTGTGTCCTGTGCCAACTTCTTGTGCTCTGGCTGGGCATGAGAAGCTGAAAAATCCTTGACTTTAGTCTAAACACTACTGAGCAACAACTGAAAACATCAGTGTTATCAACATTCTTCACATACTGAGCTCAAAACATAGCACTGTACCAGCTACTAGGAAGACAGTTAACTCTATCCCACCTGAAACCAGGACAGTATCCACCCCTTATTCTATACCATTGATGTCATGCTCAGTTCCCATACCTTTAGTTACATCCTGATTAATCATCACCACCTTTCCATCCCTTTGAGACATATGAACAAAGATATATATATATATATATACACACACACAGAGATATCATTCCTTTAGTTCATGAATTATGTTCATAAAACATTTGTTGAGTTCAATTAGTTTCCGACTCTGGGCTCCATCTGTCATACCAGTCTGTCTGGGCAGGAGGAATGGTGCAAAGTCCTCTCAGTCGGTAGAGCAGAATTGGGCTTCAGTGCGGTGTGACGAGCAGCTGACATTTGACGCAGCAGGAGGATGGTGTGCGCCGTTGGATTGTTGCATGCTGGAGTCAGTTCTGGTTCCATCACTACTGCGTTTTGCTCAGTTTTATCGTAGTTCTTTCTTGCTTGATCCAAGTGATTCTTACTATAGTACTATGGATATAGCATATAACAATTATAGTAATGATAACATACAGTAGCAGGGTTATATAGCAACTAATATCAACTGGCTATTTTCACCTAAAATCAAATCCCCTTGAGGCACACATCGGACTTCTCCATCTTTTCGCATCACCCACCAAGTGCACCCAGGCCCTTGAGCAAAAGCAATCCCACGAATGGGTTTACCTTTGCCTGAGGCAGGAGTAACCCAGACTGTTTTGCCTAACATATTTTTCATGTGCACTACAGGGACTTTATCCCCTTCTACAGTATGTAAAAATTCTGATTGGGCAGGGCCACTCCGATTGGCAGATCCTCTGGTGTTGACTAACCAGGTGGCTTTTGCTAAGTGTGTATCCCAGTGTTTGAAGGTTCCACCCCCCATTGCTCTCAATGTAGTCTTTAACAGTCCATTTTATCACTCGATTTTCCCAGAGGCTGGTGCATGACAGGGGATATGATACACCCACTCAATGCCATGCTCTTTGGCGCAGGTGTCTATGAGGTTGTTTCGGAAATGAGTCCCGTTGTCTGACTCAATTCTTTCTGGGGTGCCATGTCGCCACAAGACCTGCTTCTCAAGGCCCAGGATAGTGTTCCGGGCAGTGGCATGGGGTACAGAATATGTTTCCAGCCAGCCGGTGGTTGCTTCCACCATTGTCAGCACATAGCGCTTGCCTTGGCGAGTTTGTGGGAGTGTGATACAGTCAATCTGCCAGGCTTCCCCAAATTTATATTTCAGCCATCGCCCTCCATACCACAGGGGCTTTAACCGCTTGGCTTGCTTAATTGCAGCACATTTTTCACATTCATGGATAACCTGCGCAATAGTGTCCATGGTCAGGTCCACCCCTCGATCTCAAGCCCATCTATATGTTGCAGCTCTTCCCTGATGGCCTCAAGTATCGTGGGCCCACCAAGCCATAAATAGCTCACCCTTATGTTGCCAGTCCAGGTCCATCTCAGCCACTTCAATCTTGGCAGCCTGATCCACCTGTTCGTTGTTTCGATGTTCCTCAGTGGCCTGACCCTTGGGTACGTGAGCATCTACATGATGTACTTTTACAACCAGATTCTCTAGCCAGGACGCAGTATCTTGCCACAGTGCGGCAGCCCAGATGGGTTTACCTCTGCACTGCCAGTTGCTCTTTTTCAGCTGGAGTATAGCGAGCCTCAGATCCTCGATATCCTCGACTCCAAAACCCCAGGGGTCAGCCTCGGGTTTCCCCAGGTGCTTTCTGCCAGAGGCTCCAGGTAGGGCCATTCTCCCCAGCTGCAGTGTAGAGCACATTTTTAACATCTTGTCCTGTCCGGACTGGCCCAAGAGCTACGGCATGAACAATCTCCCGTTTAATTTGTTCAAAGGCTTGTTGTTGTTCAGGGCCCCATTTAAAATCATTCTTCTTCCTGGTCACTTGATAGAGAGGGCTTACAATCAAACTGTAATTTGGAATATGCATTCTCCAAAACCCCACGACACCTAAGAAGGCCTGTGTGTCCTTTTTATTAGTTGGGGGAGACATAGCTGCTATTTTGTTAATCATGTCCATTGGGATGTGACGATGTCCATCTTGCCATTTTATTCCCAAAAACCGGATCTCCTGTGCAGGTCCCTTGACCTTACTGTCTTTTATGGTAAAACCGGCTTTCAGAAGGATTTGGATTATTTTCTTCCCTTTCTCAAAGACTTCTTCTGCTGTGTTGCCCCATATGATGATGTCATCAATGTATTGCAGGTGTTCTGGAGCTTCACCTTTTTCCAGTGCAGTCTGGATTAGTCCATGGCAAATGGTGAGGCTGTGTTTCCACCCCTGGGGCAATTGATTCCAAGTGTACTGGACACCCCTCCAAGTAAAGGCAAATTGTGGACGACACTCTGCTGCCAGAGGGATTGAGAAAAACGCATTAGCAATGTCAGTTGTGGCATACCACTTGGCTGCCTTTGACTCTAGCTCGTATTGAAGTTCTAGCATATATGGAACGGCAGCACTCAGCGGTGGGGTAACTTCATTCAGGCCGCGATAGTCAACTGTTAATCTCCATTCCCCATTAGACTTCCGCACTGGCCATATGGGACTATTAAAGGGTGAGTGAGTTTTGCTGATCACTCCTTGGCTCTCCAGTTGGCGAATCAATTTGTGGATGGAATCAGAGAGTCTCGGTTGGTGCGATATTGCCCCAGTGCACCGTCGTGGTAGCAATTGGCACTTGTTGTTCTTCAACCTTCAGCAACCCCACAATCGAAGGGTCTTGAGAGAGACCAGGCAGGGTAGACAACTGTTCAGTGCCCTCTGTCTCCAAGGCAGCCATACTGAAAGCCCATCGATACCCCTTCGGGTCCTTAAAATACCCTCTCCTGAGATAGTCTATGCCAAGGATACACGGAGCCTCTGGACCAGTCACAATGGGGTGTTTCTGCCATTCATTCCCAGTTAGGCTTACTTCAGCTTCCAATACAGTTAACTCTTGAGATCCCCCTGTCACACCAGAAATACAAATGGGTTCTGTCCCTTTATAACTTGATGGCATTAGAGTGCACTGTGCACTGGTGTCTACTAGAGCCTTATACTCTTGTGGGTCTGACATGCCAGGCTATTGAATCCACACAGTCCAATAGACCCGGTTATCCCTTTCCTCCACCTGGCTGGAGGCAGGGCCCCTCTAATTCTGGTTAGAGTATTCAGTATTCACTTCTCGTAGAATTGGCTCAGAAGTCCCTTCAAGAGGATCGGAAATAAAGTCAGCCCTTCTATTCTGTTTGGAAACTGGAGCGGCATTTTTCCTGGTAGAATCCCCTTTTGTGGTGGTTTTTCCTCACAGTTCACGTACCCGTGCATTTAGGACCAAGGTAGGTTTTCTGTCCCATTTCCTCATGTCCTCTCCCTGATCACATAGGTAGAACCACAGGGCACCTCGCGGTGTGTACCTTTTATATTCTCTCGGGCAGAAGAATGCTCACTCCTAATAGCTGAGACATTGGTCCTTACAAGTGTGGAGTAGGACATATCCTCTTTGATTTGTTGGACATCCTGGGACAGCTTCTCCACAGCCGAAATCCAGGCTTGTAGGGAGGAGGAGAGATAGATGAATGAGTGAATAAATTAAAAAATTAACAACGTGCAGGTGGGGGGTGGGAGTGTGTTTTCTAAAGCCCATGATAACATTTATTACGTGTCTCTGTGACAATACCACCACATGTGACACATACGCACACACTACTGTATATGTGGACACAGGTACACAGGTGATCATGCATATATTCATACAACATAAACACTGACCTTGTTCTTTTTGTGGTTTATGCTGCATTTTGTGTCCTACACTTTGCATTTTCCTTTTTGACTAACTTAGTGCCCCAGAAATTTTCTGGAGCTGTTGGTAAGGGCAAGACTTTTTTTGCCAATCGCATCCTATGCACTTACGAGAGGTATGACTGAGTAGAGACGATATGAAAAGAGATGCTTCTGGCTCACCCCAGTGCAGAGGGATGTCCCCCAAGGACCATTTCATTAAGGAAATAAAGCAAACCAAAGAAACCATCAGCCCAGCAATCAAGAGGAAAAGAAACCAAAGTCTTTGAATACTTCTAGGAAAATATGAGCACTAAAGCCAGAGGAAGACCTGCCATGGGGAACACAGTGGATGCAGCTAGCTTGCCTGTGTCCACCCTTGAGAGAACAGGAGTCAAGACCTAGAAATACTAAAAGCTGAAAGACTATGCAAGAGCTGAACATCGAATACAGAGACACTGATCTAGAACTTGCCTCCCCCCCTACACTTTCCTTTCCCATTTTTATACCAAAAAGAGAAGTAGGAGATATTAAAATTAATTCTAAATTGGACGTAATATGCTCATAGGGAAGAAATCAGCTATACTGAAACTTTACGAAAAAGCTTCCTTTCCCTACGATCAGGCTCCACTTCTATGTACTGCACAACAAAAAAAGATCAACACCTCCGTGCCACATTGCTCAGCTAACACTAAATTGAGAAAAGGGAAAGCAAAGAAAGAGCCATTCCTGGAGTATTATGCTGTTCCAGGTGGCTTGTTGGAGGCAGTGCAAAGGATTTTCTTAAAGCTAATAAGGTAAAGAAGCTACTTTGAAGAGCAGGTTCATCTCTTTCCATAGAAAAGCAAAAAGGAATTGCATGTCAGTTTGACTCTTTGGGTATACCTGCAGAGGACAATGCAAACACCACACAGAGTTATGTGAGCCAATTCTCAATTACCTGGGGTAGGAGTTTTTGAGTTTATTATTGAGTCTAGGTATTTTGGTTTGAACCTCAAGCTTTTTAATGAACTACAAAAGGCAAAATGCCTTTCGTCCCCCCTGCAACATTTGAATGTGAGGAAATTTGCATAAGGAAAGGGTAAATGGAATTTTCCATTTCAATGGACCAAAAGTATTGGATTATTGATGTTACACATAGGGATTAAGTTTATATTTTACAACATTACAGTCAAGCATTCCTATACCTTCAGACAAATAAATAAATGCTGCTGAAAGAATGACATGTTGTTCATTTTCTGTCTAATGGTGGTAGGTTCAGCCTGTAGGAGTACAGAAACATTCCCTATACCAACTGAAACAGGTTTATAGCTTTTTGAAATAAGACTGTTATGGACCATGCTGTCTGGCAGACTACTCATGACTTGGTCAACTCATACAAGGCATTGACTTCTGCTGCATCTGAAGGTGCCTGACATCTCTTAAAATCATGCCAGAAGTATTTCAAGTTGGCCTCTCAGAAAATGATGCACATTAAATTAGAGACCACATCTGAAAACTTCAGTTGAGTTGCTTCATATGAACTTGAATTGAACCTCAACCTTACAAAACAGGGCATATTAAAACATAGACAGCTGAATGGTAACCATGACAACAGTACTTCCAAAAAACCCATAACTATAGCCAACACTTATATATACCGTGAGGGATAACACATTATTTTTTACACTTATTAACATCAGTTCATGCTGTGTACATTACTTTTCATCAGCAAAACTGTATGCTATGCAAGTCTTTCCAGGTACCCTATTAATTGATCTTTGATTTTTTTTGCTACTCTGACAAGGTCCATACAAAATGAAGTTGGTCAAAATGTTCAAAGTTTTAGATTTGGGTACTATATGGTCTCAAAATATTCTCTCAGTTTTAAAAATCTTTCTCTTGGTAAAATTTGGTGCTGCAACCATAGGCTGTGTTCCATTGAGCCATAATATTGGTTATAACATTTTTACTTTTTTTTTTTTTTTTTTTTTTAATTGTGACAAAAAGAGTGACACTTTTTCATTGATTTATTTTAGGAAGAGGGCTACCAATTTTTTTTTTTTAATACCTTGTTATATTAACTGAGACTGTATTCTGGCTAGATGTCTGTTATTTTTCAGTCCTTAGACTAAAGGACCATTCTTTAGTTTGGACCTTTGTCGGCACTGAAGTAAAAATATTTTATGCCTCATTTTTTACAACCCATTTCACTCCAACCAGGGTGCATTTTTAACCCCCTTTTCTCTAAGTTGAGAAATACAGGTCTTTCCACTACTTTGGACAGAAATATGTTTAGTTTATTTTGAAATACTCTTCCAAGGGGCATTTTCCTAAATGAGGATTTTCTAATCTTTAATTAGTATCACAAATACTTTTGCTGCCTGCACAATTCTTCAGTGAAAGGCTGTATAGAGCAAGCGACTGACTTCTGCATGTCCTGCGGGACTATGTGAGGAGCTACACACTCCCCTTTCACACAAAAGCCAAATTCTTTCTTCCTCCCCCCAACCCCTGGTTTGAAATGCTAAAGCTATAGGTGCAATACTGAGGGCTGAATACTGATGATCAGGCCTTCTTGGGTGGCATCAGGGTAAGGCTTGATATAGCTCTGTAATTCATCTGCCATCTTTTTGTTTGCTATTACATTGCTTTTCTGGCCTCTTATATGTTTACTTAGTAGCACAGATAGATACAGTGTTTACTATTTCTTTGGAGATCTAATGGATTGCAAATTCAATGTCCTTTCCCCTAGCAAGACTAGAGTTTAAATTGTTCAGGTACTATCAATAAGAAGTGCCACACATATATATAATTCTTACGTGTTTTTTTTTTTTTTTTTGTATATATATATTTTTATATGTATACAAAAAATGTAGTCCACTGCCAATGCACCTCAGTCTGTTAACTAGTCCGATGTATGTCTTTGGGATCAGACACTTTTATTATATAGCACATTTAAGTGATAGCTCAGGCAGCGTTAGAGTGCAAATATCTCTACTTTTGTGCTAGTAATGCATATCATTCTTAGGTCCTCTGTTACAAGCTATGTTAAAGTGTCCCTAACTAGATCTGCAATCATACATTTTAATCCACTCTACGCTTTGGGAACTAGACCTGGCTTTCATCTGGCATCAATAGCTGTGCTTGCAGTCTCAGAATAGTGATTTAACTGAGGCTTACTCATCCTGCGGAGAGAAACCTTAAATGTGATCTGGTATTTAATTTGTCTTGACTTCCCCTATCTAGAGAACCAGTTTGGCTTCTCCCAGGCTAAAGCCAGAGTGTAAACTAACACATAAGTAGTATGGCTAAAAAGGGTGCCAGGATTTGACTGTAAACTGCTGTCCAAATTAGCAAAATTGTATAGATGCTACTATAACAAATTGCTTAAGTTTGTAAAGAGACTTGCAAAACTTGAATTTGTACAGCTTTCCTGACCTTAAACACAGGAGTCCATTTCTTGCCTTTTCAAAATAAAGAGCTTGAAAAAGGAAACTTTCCTTGCCCATTCCACTTACCTATTCCAGGGTATGTGTAGTTTAGGTTGGATTAATCTCAGATAAAGGACTGACATATGGGCAGCAGTTGTTAGGTGTATGAATGACAGCTGAACTGATGGCAGCATCTGCCTTTTATTGATTTTTTTTTTTTTTTTTTTCAGTGTAAATTATCCTTTCCTTAGTGTGTGGAACCCTGTTCTACTTTGGGGACAGACGGAATATATAACCCAGTAAATCCTATTTCTATCTGGATGCCCCCCTCCTTTCTTTATCTGGCACTTATTGCATGAATGCTACTATAAAGTTACCATGAGACTGCACTAAGGGCACAAATGCACCTCATTAATTGTTCTAGCAATGAGACATTAAAGAGCAGTGACACCCTGGAGGCTTTAATAGACAGAAGAATCATGGCATGAGCAATAAAAACCTGTCAAGCTGTCCTCTTGGTGTGACCCTCCCTGTGGCTTTTCATTTAGTCTGGGCACTGGCCTTGGGCTCTCTCTGGACATGTACTACCGTGATGGCAACAGTTTGTGCCTGCTGCTGGCACCGTGTATCCTGCAATCAGCTTCTGTAACCAAAGCCTATTCAAGCCATTGGGCAAAAGTCCAGCCTGGAATTGGCCATAGCATTGCTACATCTTTGGGTGTCACCAACGCTAATTAAAACAGCAAGCAAGGCCCTTTCATAGCTATCTAGTACCATCATACCCCTTCCATCTTAAATGCAGCTGGCCCAAGAAAACTTGACATTAAAAGCAATGTTAGCTAGGATTTGCGTTGCTGTGATGCTGTGAAATAGGATACGTAGATACAGCAGCACATGCTAAGTTACCCTCTCTCTTCCCAAGCAAGACAATACAGCCACATTGCACAGAAAAAACCCTAAGAGTTACCAGCCCAATTGTGGAAGGTATCACCATCTGTGGCTCTGTGCCTGTGCTGGTCTGGGCACAGTGCCACACTGATGTGTCTAGGATCCACACTAGCTGGGTTAGGGCAAAATCCAAGCTCTGGTTTGTAGAGAACAGGGAGAAGAGAGGTTCCTTGTCTTACAGGTCCTCTGTGAAAAGTTACTGCTTCCCCAACTGCTTAGGGTCTTTTGGAGACAAACAACAAACTGATTTCTCCAGTAAATTGGAAAGACTCATCCTTTACTGCTGCAGAGGTTCCTAAATGAAGCACAGCTGGATGGCTGCCAGAAAAGCCTTAGTATAGTAGTTGGCTAGGGAACAAGGATGCCCTGGCAACCAAGCGTTAGTGAGGATGCTGCATAATCTTTAACAAACTGTTATGAGCTAAGGCTGAGGGTGGAGGGGGTGGTGGTCTGCTTCCTGGAGATTTACATGCTAGCTGCTGCAGAGGAGAAGGTGAGCACTCTCCATCGATGGAGAGCAATGGTGGAGTGACAGAGCTGTAGATGTTTAAAGCTAAAGAGCCTTCAACAATTTTGCAGGTGTACTTACTCTTTCTTGTATCTGCTTGAAGCTACAAAATGCAACAAGGTGCCTCACCATCACAGGATGGAAGATCTAAGGGAAGATCATGCAGGCTCCTTTTGAAAATAACAAAAATTAAAGCTTACAGAGAGAAAGGGGAAAAAGCTGGGTTATGAACTGTAATTGCTTTAGACTGCACCAATGTCTGTTTGATCCCTGATTTACTTTTGTAGCTTCAGTCTCTTCCTTTGTGTATGTAAGCATGCATCAGTGCACTAGTAGTTAAGGAATAGTTATAGGTTTATCATAGGTACTGATAGTTTCTCTTGCTTTCCTAAAAAGCTAGATCAGGTCACTTGTACGCTGAGGAAGCAAGGTAAGTTCTCTTCAGACAATCACTACACATCATTTGATGAGCCCACCCTAGGGTCCCTAGGGTAAAGGTTTTAATGCTTTCATAAACCTAAACTTCTGAGGAAGACAGTAGGGGACAGACCATTGTCTTAAAGAAACCTGCAGAATACCATTGCTGTTGCAGCTATTAACTGAGGCCTTGTGAGCATGTTCATGAATTCTGCCTATTAATGACAGCCCAAAATCTACACCAGCTCTTTTTGAGGTACAGGTGAGGACTAGTGATTTCTACCACCCTGCACATGCATTCAGCTGGTCGTTCCTCTTCCAAACTTCTGTGCAATAGGAATGGCCACTGCTAAAGAGCAGATGTGCTTAACATCACAAGAAGCTGCAGTTTATTGAGCAGTGGAATAAACTTAGGGGCAGATGTCATGTATTTCACAAAGATGGTGCACATATTATTTCATAGTATTAGTTAATATTTATGAAGTATTTTAAATTCCCAGAGGAATCATTATAAAGTTGCTATAGATATTGTTACTGCTATAACTGACAGGAACAATATTTTGTTTATAACCTACGCAAATGCTAATATTGTTTTGTTTTTTAAGAGTACTTGCGTGCTTTATAGAATTTCTTGTGTATTCTTCTCTGTGTCCTCTGATTTACAGGAACTTTATAATGATATGAAAACTTGATGTTTTGGGATTGGTTTTTCCTGTCTTTTTTTTCATGCAGACTTCTGTGAAGGGTTTCCTAATTGTACGTGTGTGTTTGAATTAAACCCTTTAATGCTTGGGGAGATCTGTTTGACATGGAATTCAACTGCTGCTGGTTTTGTACAGAGAAAAGGCCTGCTGGATTTAAAAGTGTTTGAGTATATCTGGTTGACTGAACTGTTTCCTCAAGGAAGTATTCATTCAGTCAATGTCCTGAAAGGTTAAGAAAACAGAAACCCATAGTTTTACTGATTTGTTGTTATGTACATTGCCAAGGGAGCTGTAGCTGGAATGCTTAAATATGTTGTTTCTCCCCAAACCCACAGGAGTGGAGCTTGAGTGTCTTGGTGTGCCCTAATCCTCGGAATTAGCTTCTGTGAGGTGGGGGGGGCTTACAGGGCTGAATCAGACTAAATACTTGCTAGTGACACTACGTAACATCCCCGCCATGCTGGATGGAGTGAGTTTAGTATCATACTCATTAATTATGTGAATCACAACTAAAATCAGAAAAGGGAGTATACCAAAAGCCTCACTTATTGCTTCTCCCCAAACCCCATGGACTTCTTTTAGTAATACACATTATAGAAACTAATGATCTCTGAGGAGCTCTCCTTAAGATTTGGGTAAGAGAAATCATGAGGTTGATTGATCTTGACTCAGATCTTTAGTATCTGTATTGTCTTGCCTCACATGCGATTTAAATTAGCTTCACTGCTGTAAAACTGGAGGAAGTTCTATTGAAAGTGACTGTTTCAACAGAGGAGGCAAATTTAGGCTTGTCTCAATTCTAATGGTTAGGCTCTTGCACTGCAAACAGATCTGCCTGCAGAAAGTCTAATCAAGCACTCCTCATTGCCAGATCAATTGCTGTAAGAAAAATACATATATACATATATCAGTAGAGGTCAACTGTGACATAGATCTTTCAAGAAGCTGGGAAAAACAACAAGGTCCAAGCCCTCCCAAGGCCTTCCATCATGCCGTAACTCTCAAACGCTGGGCCTGTTCTACCACCCTGCTTTTTTCATGAGCAGCTGGCAACACCCAGCTGAGTCAAAACTAGCTGAGAGCACTCAAACCCTGGTTGAGTCAAACTTTTTTCCAGGCATAAACTGACCCACACTTTGACTGATTTATCTATTTCTTCTGGTACATGGGAGGATCTGTATTCAGCAGAATGCTTTCAGTTTTGCATTTGTACCTCCTCCTATCACTCAACATAAGCTTTTTAATACAGTCCAAGATAACTCTGTCTTAATATAATTTGAGCCAATTCTTGTTCCAATGGACATGGAAAACACAGATTATCTCCTTCTTTGCAGCTGCCCTTCAAGCGCTTGAAATCCCAATGCTTTCCCAAGACATGGTTTCTAAACACCTGATGATTCTTGTTGCCTTCTATGGCTCCTAAGCGGGACCCACATCTTGAGCTATGACTCCTGAGACAGATAAAGGTCTCATCTTGTCAGTGCTGGGGCAGGTTACACACATTTTATCCATGAAAGTCCTGTGTATACATCCTACTGTGAAGTTTCCATTTTTGTTCCTTCCTCAGTATGAAACCACTGACCAACAGGCTTGCTTTCTGCATCCAGATAAAACAGTAAGCTTACTCTTCAGCATGTCCTGGGGTCCTCATCCTGCAGTTGTCCAAACTGTGAGTCATCTGAACTGCAAAACGAGGAAAGAGACTGATTCACACTCGGCGCAATGATCTCAAAACCTCTTTCAAGCTCTTAGATCCATAAAAGGTAGGAAACCAGACCCATATGATCAGTGATAGTAAAATCCTGGGGATGCAGTGCTTCCATCAGTGGTCAGTGGCCAAGTGTCCTATTTTCACTATGGTCAGAACAAGCAGACAGTCCTGAAGCTAGCTTGGGAATGCTGACAGCTCACATTTCCCAGCTGTGGTGAATCTGATGATTTAAAATAAAAGAACAAAGAACTAAAGGCCAGATCTCGATCAATTATTTCTGTGGCTCTTTTACTCCATGTCTTTTGATACTGTGATGCAAAGAAGGGCAACTCACAAAACTGCATTTTTTGGTTTATTCTGTTACCTATTTTTGTGCTTCATGAAACTCCTGCACAGGTTAGTTTGACCAGGCACTTCTGCACACTTCTGAAAGTGTAAGGTAGGGCTGGACCGAGGTGCATGAATGACTGAGCTGAACATGGCTTGCCTGCAATCTCCTTGGCTTAGGTTTGTACTTCATCACCCAGATTTATCTAAGTTTTTATTTAAAACAGTCTCTTAGAAGTCTCTTTCGATATCTGAAGTCTTCTAAAGTGAACACAAAACAGAAGCTCTGATATAAGCCAAGTCTGCTGTGTAAAAGAGAACTTATAAAAAGCAGAGGGAAAGTGTAACCAAAGCCCTGCACTCCTCAAAAGAGTTCATCCTGCAATGGGTGCTAAACTCCAGAGCCCTAATGATACACAGGGTACTCCTTATGTCTTTCTTTTTCTTGCCATTTGCAGCCACAAGGTAAGGATGAGCAAAAAAATCTGCCTTTTTCCTTTTATTAGGTACAGGAAACTCTTGTGTTTTGGCAATGCTTCTTTTTGTCATTCACAAAGTTTGTTTTTCTCTTGAGTTTTTTGGGAGCTTTTTATTTCCTGTCAGAGTGCGGTGGAGAAAGCTGTACTCGTCTGTAAGTTATGTGCCCCTTACAGTGCCCCTTAGTTACATAGCACAAGGAAAAGAGAAACAGAATCCATAGCATCGTGCAGAAATGCTGCACTATATAGTTTGCCCTGGTTAAACATTCTCAGAAAGGGAATAACACAACGCTGTGGAGCTCTTGAATGTCTTTTGGCCATTGTGCTGCAGAGGATGCAGGCATTTAGGGTTAAACTGAAACAGAGCTGTATTCTGGGCAAATTGGGTTTCAGATCTGAGCTACATAGATGAGAATTATTTCCTGTTTGTATTACTACAACACTATCTCCTCCATACCTGAAATAACTGGCATCTGGAGCCTTGAAAAGCAATACTTAGCAGCTATGAGAGAATTTCAGTTTGATTTAGCCACATGCCCCAATCTTTGTCCAAACAACTTAATGTATGCCTACAAAATAATGCTGAAAGTCTGGTATGTACAGATTTTTTGTAGTATGTAATTCTGTAATTTTTTTCCCCGTGTTCCAGATATTGAAGGACATGTCAAACTGCTGGAAAGGAAAAAATGGTAATTTAATCCCATTTTTCAAACCCTGAAAGAGGGAAGCATTGCATTTTTGGATCAAGTTTGGTATGGTCTCACTTTCTTCTCAGCACCCATCTTTAATTCACTTCGACTTACTCTAAAATGTTTTGGTGAGGGAAGCTGAACACTGAATCTAGTCAGCTCCTTACAGCTGCTGGGGTTTTCTGAATTATACCTCAGTGCATTCATGACTAGTGGTCCCTAATCTAATGACAGAATGGATCAAACCACTGGATCTAAATAGCAGCTTACATGAAATTTGAAAGTGCATATGTAGTTTGTCACTCGTGTCAGCTTTTTCTTTGCTGCTAATATTTGAACCTTGCCCATTCCTCTGCATATGCTTTAAAGATGCACCTTCAAAATCAAACGCTTTATTTGCTCATAGCTATGCTTCTCCTTTAAAGCATCATGCAGTCTTTAAAGTTGCAAGGGCCTTTCAAAACTAACATGCCTATCACAGGCAAAGTCCATGTAAAATGTTGGATGGCAGAGCAGGTTTTGGATGTGCATCAAATCATCTGCAACTGCGAGACAATGGAATTTAACAGTGTAAACAAGAAAAAAAAAATCCCTGTCCATTAAAAGTGCACATTAGAACTACATGGTAGCAGAGAACATGTTACCACAGCAAATGTACTATTAGTTAACAGAAAAGCCCTTTTCTGATTTGTAAGTAATATTATTGTAAACTATTAATTATGGTTTATCTGCTGTTCTGCCAATTAATAACTTTCTTTCCATTATGTTCAATTAATTAGTTATTGGAAATAACACAGAGGCAAGCATTTGTACAATAAAATCAAACCTTTTAGCACATTGAGATGCTGGGGATGCTGGCATACAACTTCCCTTTCTGCCAAGCTGTAGCTATGTAGAACAACCACCACAGAAGAACCCATGGCTAACCAGCCCCTGCATTTTTACACTAGGATTTGTTGAGTTGATATAAAATGGTAACTCAGGCAGTCCAAGGCAATATTACAGGGGGCCTCTACAGGGGGAAACACAGACCCTAAACATGCTCCCCAGAGCCCCCCCAATCAAGTTCAAAGAATACAGTTTTAACCATCCCTAAGATGAAAATCCCACCAACTTTTACAGACGCCACCCTCTGCTCACAAAACCTAGTCCCTTCCCTGCAGGCATTCAGGATCCTTTGAAATGGAAAATTTATGCTGTACTGAAATAGTTCATACTATAATAAACAACTAGTGCCATCATTCTGCTGGTATTCAGAGTGCAATTAAGCCTGAATCTCATGTGAGTACTCCACTTCGGGTGGGCAGGTGGTGGTGGTGGGAGGACAGGCAGCTCACCCCCATATAGTCTTTCCCCTAATGCAGCAGGTTTTACTACTTGAACTGCCCCAGCCCCATGAAAAAACCCTTCTCCCCCCCCCCCCCCCATTTACATGGGGCATGGGGGCTTGTGGGTGATTATATAACTTACAGGTCAATTTGTTGTTTGGGCAGAAGCGCTGCAAGAATGTGGTATGTTGGCCGAAGCTGTTTGTTTGCTTAAGTTCTCAGAGTTCAATGAGGTCATTTTCTCATCTTCCCTGTGTTTTCTGTATTTTCCACAGACCTGCCAGCCTCAAACAACACCCTCTTTCTTCGCATTAGAAATGGAAACACGTCCTCTGCAGGAATTTTCCACTTAATAGCTCCTGCTTTCCTACCGGGGGCCTCAGTGCACCACCACTGCAATGCTGTATTTCTTTCCACTGCAGTTTGACATTTTGCAGCCAGAACAACGAGCAGCATTCACTCCATCCTGATTTTTGAAAAACGTATCTCTATAGGCACACAGAACGCACCCAGTGCAGCAATCACCAGGGGAGAATGGCAAAGGTATTTAAACATCGTTACATGTCACTAAGGATATGACATTGTCTAGTAATAATGATCTTTTATACAGTCGCTTTTCCTTACTCCCCCCATTCCTCCCGCCCCAACCCTTTATACACATACATGCAGACACCAAAGCTTCTGCCCTGCTCTCCCATTAGCAGCCAGTCTTATGTTCTACACTCGATTGCCATTGTTTGCCTTTGTGAATTATTTCCTTTGCATAATATTTGCAAACTGTGTATCAGGTCCTGACACCGTGAAGCGCAGAAATGCAGATTGCAGATAATATAAGCAGTAAACAAGGAGACTGCTTTAAAATGCGCAGAGTGACCTGTCTGAACGCAGCAATATTTGCAAACTGTTTACTGCTGAGATGCAATGATGTCGTCTGAAATGCAGCAGCCTGAAGATTGGAGCAAAATGGGTTCTCACACTTGGTCAAGCACAACCTGTAATTTTTTTATTTGTTGTTTGGGTTCTGTTTTTTTTAAAGTTAGAGCTGTATTATAAATTATTAAAAACTAATTTCCAAAAATCCCTTTGCTGTGTCTGTGAAGTATTTTTTAATTCCTTTACAGGAAGAGAAATGTATGGAAGTAAACATTGTTTATTGCTAGAAGGAAGGTTTCCCCTGTCTGCGCAGTGGTAGAGTCTCAGACAGCAAGGTCCCAGTAGGTCAGACTGGCACATTGAATTGCGTATCAAATGAAACCGGTATTCTGGAAAAAGGGTGGAAAAAGGAAGAGGGGTGTTAGTAAGGAGGTTGCTCAGGCCAGGAGGGTGGGCCACTGAAAAACAACAAGGAAAAAAACAGGATTGATGATTTGCAGGACACCTAGGGTGTTTCTTTCAGCGGGTATTACTTCCACTTTTAACCAGGAACAAGAGCTGGTAGAAAAAAAAAGCTGCAGGAGCTGACAGCTTTGTGCTGATCAAAGGGACATGGCATTGAATGCCTGCCTTTGCTAGCTATTTGTTAGAAAGAGAGAAGGGCTCCTTTGCCATTCTACTTGGGAGAGAAGGGATTAAAGATCAAAAAAAGAGGGGGACTGGCCTGACTTCTTTGTTCAGAAAATATTTCTCTTTTTTGTGTGTGTGTGTGTGTGCCTTGCTGTCCACTGTAAGACAAAAATACCCTTTCTTTTTTGTAACGTTGCTGCCTTTCTTTTCTCAATGAGCAAAATTTCTGGTGACGAACAATTCCAGTAGCATCTTTTTTTTTTTTTTTTTTTTTTTTTTTTTTAATGTAAAGAAGGCCCCCTTTGGGAAACTTAGTTAACTGTCTTTTAGCCTGATTAACCTAGGAAATAAAGTTTAAATGCACTGCTGGGATTCTATTAGGATCATCAGTTCATATAGATAACAGCGAAAGGTGTTAAAATGCACTTCACTGGTGCAAGTGATCTCATGTTGTAAAAATGATTATCCCCAGCAGAACAGGGAAGGATTAAGGGGCCATGTCTACATCTGGGAAACTCTGTAAGTGTTTTATTAGCATTAATACATGTATTAATCACACACACAAAAAAGGCCCGTCAGGATGGTGGCAAATGGCACAGTGCATTAAACCTACTCTCTTAAGTCAGTGAAATGTGATCATCTTTATTCCTAGAATTGCAATAAAGCTGTTAAGCAGTCTCAATGAAATTGGAAAAAGCCTGCTTGTATGATGTGGATCATCATGGATTACCTGTCATGTAAAAAGAAAGACTGATACCAAAATAAGATGCTCCCATTGCAGAGACTTTGAAGAAGCGTGGGGTAAATTTGGTATTCTAGCTCTAAATCAGTTGAACTACACTGCATATGAGTTAGATCACAGTGGCCTAAGTGCTCATTTATATTCTCATTTCTGTTAAGTGGATCAGAAAGTCTAACCACATCTCATGCTTTTGCTCCCTCCTCCACTCCTTAGTTCAGGTTGCTGCTTCCTAGCGTGAGTGAGAGTAAGGCTAAACGGCTGTGCAAGCAAGGTCAAGGTATAAGTGCTGTTGACCAGACACGTGAATAACTCAGCAAATGAATACTGTGGGCTTTCACATGAGCAGCATTTTCCACACTTCCATTTCATTTCCACTTGCAGCTCCTAAATTTTGTTTCAGCTTGAGAGCAACCACAAGTATCAAAATCAAACGTTGCCAAATACATAGTGATTTTAAAGCAAGATTTTTTATAGATTCTATTACCAGCATTAGGCTATCAAAACAAATACATGGTGACAATCTTTAGGGTTCTTTTTGATCTCCAACCTTCAGTAACCACCAAAACAAATCTAAGTCCTTTAGTGGAGACTAGGCATGTAACACTTGGAAAAAAAAGTCCTCATATATGTGCTGTAGTCTCCTTTCAGCTATGCTATGTTTGTTGACAATCACCATGCTAGAGTAGCATATAGGAAAGTCTTGGTAAAAACTACTTTAGCACCATGGTAGATGTGACAGTGAGACAAATTATTGACTTTATTGCTAAAAATATTATAGTTATACATGTTCAAATCCTGTCAAGCAGTTGCCTTTTTCATTCCTGTATTAAACACTTCTCTTTCAGTGGATATTTGGAATATTGTATATGTCTATCACCACAGCAGTGACATTTGTTATTTTGCTCATCAAAATGTCACCTGCCTATCAAGCTATCTAGGATAAGCAGGACTGGGAAACTTCGTTGATTCATGCACAGGCTTTTTTCTGCCAGCACATGTATTACAAGAGACACTTACGGTGATGTGGAATAGCAACAGAAGTCAGTTTTCCTGACTGCAAAGTTAAACGAATTAACATTTGCCTTGAAAGGATATTTTAGTAATTGCTTCACAACATTAAGGGGAAGGACAGACTATTAAACCAGTCTGTCCCTGACAATGCAGGATTGTTCTTATTGTAACTAGTGTTTGCGAAGGACTTTGAAGATGAAGAGGACTCTGTAAATGTTAAGCCTTGTAAGTACTGTAGTATTTTGAGCATGTTTAGCTAGGACACTTAGCTGCCCTAAAAGCCTGAAGAGGAACTTAACTGAGGGCCTAGTAAGTAGCCAGGTGACAAAAGAGACAGGAAATAGGGATGCTAGATAAGCAGAAAGCAAATTCTAAACAGGGAGGCAAAGAAGAAATGAAAAGCCAAGCCTATAAAAACAGAGCGAGGTTTTTAGAAGTGACGCCATTATGACAAATGATCAACACTGTTTCAAATATACTGTATTTCTCCACCCATCCCTGAGTAGGTCTTAAGTACCCTTCACCGCCTTGGAGTCAGATTTCATGCCAAAATGTCTGTGTTACTAGTTTTGCAAGTGCTACCACTAATTGAAACCACATAATGTTGCAGATCCGAAATAAGGCAGGCAGGGCATCCCTGCTGAAAAGCTACCCAGCAGGACAACCCCTTTGTTCTCTTTTAAAATGAACTAATTCAAGGGAAATGTTGTCTAAATCATTACTTCTAAATGTATGCAGAATTTCCTCCATGCAACGCCCCTCCCCCCCCTTAATTTTTCTTGTTAGCTATCAAAGGACTTTGCTGTTCTTATAAACTGCAAAAATGGTTTTAATATGCACACTTGTTATTTCTAGATGTATAAATTTTGCTTTTGCAGGGATCTTACATGGTACATATTGTGATCACCTGTGGGTAGGGTAGTTAATTAGCAGAGTCCAGGTCCTGTTTCATTTCATTTATACCAGAGTAATTTAAACTAGAAGAACGATCACAGCCGCACTCATTAATTTAACTCCCTCCTTTCAAAGTGGTTTTAGTAATTATATTTTAGTTGAATGTTTTCAGGAAGCTTTTACACTGCTTGTTTTCCAGAACCATGCAAGATCTCTCCCTTGCCAGCTCCCCTCAACCCTGGCTATTTGTCCTTCTGGGTAGTGTTAGCTGCATTCCTTTAAGAAATTAGAAAGGGTCATTATTTTGTCAATCATAAAATCTAAGACATGGAAAAAGCCTTAGGAAGGCAGGGGATTCATATAATGTCTATCAAGAAAACAGGTTGTTCCCAATACTTTCACTTGACTTAAAATAAAATAGTATTTTATTATCAAGACTTGGATTTCCAGGTGGATCACTGTGATGTGTGTACATAAACATCACTTGAAACGTGGTCTGGAAACCCTCAAAAGCCACCCTCAGCACTTTTGGGGGAATAACTCATTATATAATTTCATTCTGAGCCTCATCATGGTTAAAAATTTTGGTGCTATACCAATCATTTAGCTACATATGTTAACACCAGTGGAATAGATAATATGGCTGTGGCCCAGACCCAAAGCGTCCAGATCAAAGCATGTTCCTTGTCACAGTGAATGGCAAAACTGAAAACAGCATGTAACTGGTAACATGCAAATAACTTGTTCACTTGCAGCTTGACAATGAAGGCCTTACTCACTGTGTGCCCCTTTTAAATAGGTCCTTTCGGACAGTGACTTTGAGATTTAGGAAGACTTTCAGGGATGTTAGGACTTACAGAATCCTTTTTTGTTTTCTCTCTGAATAGATATGAGAAAAATAAGTTCATGGTAATGCCAAGATTCCAGAAAAAGATTGTGCCGTTTTGCTGTTGAAATTTGATTGCAAAGTAGCAGACAAATAGGTTAGCACTTGCTTTTCAGTACTGTAAAAGAGCTGGCCTTTACTGATGCTATTAGTATTCCCAGTTGACCATATTCTCATCATACATGAATTACAATTTAAAATGAAATAACCTCATAAATTTCTACCAGTTTCTGTATGTCTGCTACAGATTATACACCAAAGATCAAACTTTTAACATTTATTCATGCTGGCAAATATTTTTTGTATGTGTGTTTTCTTGACTAAAAATTCTTATTTAAGTACATCAAATAATGTAGTAGTTAGGAAAAACTCCTTCCTGATCATTGCTTATCTTGTTTGTGTGTATAGAAGCACAAATCTCAACAGTTACATCACTTTTAACTTAAACAGCTGGTGGCAGTCTAATTATTTATTTTCTTGAGTCCATGGCCTTTGGAGACACAGATTTCCAGTCACTGGTTATTCTCCGAATAGTGGGAAACCTTTGTGAAATATGGGACTTCAGAGAAGGAGGGAGGGGTTTCCTTCAGAGTAAGAAAAATGTCTGTGGATTTTGTTTGAAGACAAAGTATGATTGATGATTCTCTATTCACTTGAAAACGGTAGCTCTCATTAAGTGAAATGAAAGTACACCAGGGTAAAATGCAGCCTAACTGAAAAAAAGACCTGACCCTAGGAAATCCAAGCATCAACATATTTTTCTGGGCACTGAAAAGCAAAGTGTAGATGTATTAGGCTTAAATTTCCAGTGAAGAAGCCAGATATTTTGTTGCTTTCTATCTGCTATATAGAAGATGGGTCCTGAGCTCTGCCAAGGGTTGCATGTTGTTTGTCTGGGCTAATAAGTGAGTTATCAAAATACAAAATTTATGACAGCAGTCAAGGAATTAATGAGCAGAATTATGAGGGCTGAGGAAGCATTTGCAAATCCCCAAAATAGAGAGAAATCTCTGCTTGAATCATCTTCTGTTGTGAATTGGTATGGCATCTGCTGCTACAAGTCTAAAAGCGGAATGAATAGACAAAGAGTTTCAGATGTACAAGCTATGCTTAATCACCAAATAATAACAAATAGGAACTCCACAACAACCCTCTGTGAGATCACGCTCAAATTAGCTACACATTCAAGTTTTAGAGCAACAATTTCCTCACTTCTATTTATGGGAAAACTGTAGTATATATAACAGCCACAGAACTTCCTGCATCACATGACACGGATGATTTTCTAATTGACTCACCCTCTATATTGCTTCATGCATGGTCCCTTAGGAGCTTTTTTTTTCACTGCAGAGCTCAGTGAAGCTCACTGTAAACCTCTTCTCAAGAGCACCTCCTGGCCAACTTTTGGGTGTGAAGAACAAAAAAATTAGCAGAACGTTTCATCCTGCCTAAGAAAAATGTTTTGTCTGTGAGACTTCATGTATTAATCCTAGCTATAACTATCTGCTTACTGTATTTTCATGACAAACTGTGTCAAAAGAGCTGGAGAAGAGTTTGATTTTTCTGTAGTGTTTTTCGTACTGAAATTATCCCAGTAAACATAGGCAAGTTACGAGTGTTGTCAGAGGCTGTTAAGTGTGCTTACTGGGTAAGCAGAATAGAGCAGTCAAATTGTGGTTAATGATAATTCACATAAAAAACAAGTTCTCATTGTCTGGTGTGACTGGGAGAGTAGGAAAAACTTGACCATAGACTCAGAGTTTATCAGTATATCCCTAACATTTTTCCTTTCCTTCTTTCCTCCCTCACCAAAATTCCCTCTTGGTTCTTGAAAGTGAGAGAGTAACAACCCAAATTTTACTTTTCATCTGCTTCTTAATGTGCCTTTTTCTCATTCAGTCAGCCATAAAATACTGCAGTTTGCTGCATAAAGGATGAAGTGGTTTAGGAGTAGATTTCAGAGGTATTAGACACCTAAACAGTGCAGTTAGAATCACAGCAGGATTTTTTTAAAGGTGAAAGCAGAAGGTACTCAGTGGGAATTATGAGCTCTTTGGCTTTTTTAGCTGCCTACAAGACTTAAAAGAAACAAAATGAAAAAAAAATATATCCTGCTGTATTTCCTCTTGAGGGACACTGGCCCAAGAGCCATTTCCAGAGGAGCAGGGCTGAATCATTTAGGTTAAGAGGAAACTAGAATAGTAATTGGAAGCAGTGGAGCTTCTTTTCCTATTTCAGAAGAGGTACCAGGCCCATTGGAGTTTTATATGGTTTACTACAGAACAAGATGTATGTCCTGGCACTTTTGGTAGGACCCTCCAGCACATCTCAACAAGATTGCATCTGAGGCCCCCAGATAACATTGTGCTAGGGACCCACATTTACATTCTGAGTATTAATAAAAATAAACTAAGACTCCAAAAACCACATACCAGTAGCAATTAGTCTATTAACTCAAATAATGCTCTTTGAGTTGCTGCCTGAACTCTTTCTGCCAAAGAGTTTGAGATTAATTAACACCATGCTATGGGTCTCTCCTGATGAAGCTATTCTGTTTTGTATGGAGCTCTACCGTAACCACTGAGAAAAAGAGCATTTGGGCATTTACCCAACATGTGGAGCAACTGGGTGCCTGACTTCTTATCAGCATCAATACCAATACTTAGTCAGGCATTTAATACAGAGTCCTGGCCAGATACCTTGCTGATCAGAATCACCCATACCCTAGGGGTTGAAAGTTTCTCAGCAAGTAAAAGGCTCAGAGTTCTCTTACAACATGGGAGAGTGATGTGGACATTCCTGGATCTTTCATTGCTGAGAAAGAAGAGAACTTTTTCCAATTTCTTGCATATATAAATTATGTCCCTCTGCATTTCCACTACTTGGCTTTAAACAAACACAAACATAATACAAATTGATGCCTGAAAGGGAAAGAATATGCTTTTTAGAAGACTCAATGAAAACAAATGTCAGTTTTGGGTCATCTGAAACATTTAATTCCACCCCAAAACAATTGTTCACACAAGTCTAAATAAAAGGTTCTAGAACCAAGCCAGAAAACCTATTGCCAGAAGCAGAGCTGGATCGGAGTTACTCAGTGCTCTGAGGCTGCCTGGCTAGCTGGTGTTCAGTCACTAGAGAAGAAATAGATGTATTTTCAATTGACAGATATGAAAAAAAGTATCCTTTTGCACTTCTCTTCCTTCCCCACCTCCACTGCAGGTGGCTTGTCCATGATATACTGTCCCAACCTCCCTCCTTGCTTTAAGCCACAATTAGCATATATTTTCATAATAAAAATAAGCCTCTCCCTCTGTCCTCCCAGCTGTGCTTTCCACCCAAATTCCCATTATGATTCAAGACAAGTACGTGTGTTTAAAATAACAAAAAATATGCCTGTCTTCCCTCTCCAGCCTTGCTGCCTTTTTCCACCCATCACCTCAGCTTCACTGAAATATTTCCTGGAGGGCTCCAGAGTTTCTGCTGAGCTGAAGGCGCCTTGACCATCCAATACCTGCTTCAGTGTTTTCAGAGCAACATATGACCAGGGCACTTGTCAGGATATATGACAGGAGTCTCTGTCACACTTAAGACAGTCGGATGAAATAGGCACAAAAGGACAAGGCAAGCCGAACGGAGGCCCAAAGGGAGTACAAAGGAGTGAAAGCTGTACTTATCTTCGTGAATCTACAGGGGTTTACGCTGCAGAGCTTAATTTACTGACAAACGGGCCACTGCAGGAGCACTCCCTGCTTTGAACAGGAGAGTAAGTATGGAGAGGAGGAAGAATATCCTAGCTGGGCAGGTTTGCATATATTGTGCTAGATGGATTAAAAAATATGTGCCAAGGAAACTTACACATGAAGGAGTCCCTCCAGTATTCTGGCAGGAAATGAGAGGTTGACATGGCATGGCCAGCAACTCTTCTCTGATATGGAAGTACATAGGCTGGTTGGAAATAAAGTGACATGTTTTCCACCGTGAGAGTGATAGTTACATTCAACATCCTTCTCCATGCCTCAGAGCAGTTCCTCTGGAATGCAATCAAGTCAGCACCTATTGAATACCTTAAGACGCTCCAGAACAAGCTGATTTGTATTACAGGTTATCAGTAAAAATGCCGGAAATATTTGAATGATGTGTGTTTTCTGAGAGGTGTTCAGTGTTGCATGATTTCCAAGTCAAACACTATGGTACCACCTCTTGAAATCTGACCTCGGCTTTTTCAAACCAAAGTCTGCTTCATGCTTCTGAGCCTTTAACATCTGAGCTTTTATTCAGCCTTCAGCTCACTGCTCCATGTGATCAACTGAAACTGAGTTTTCAACCTTACTTCCCTTGGCCTTTTAATGGCAACTGGGGAGCTACCCTCAAGATCAATGATGTTCTAGCCAAGTTAGTTGCAAGGTCCAAAACTGGCCTTGCTTGGGTGCTTCTCTGTAAAATTTTTCCCACAATGAAAAACACTGAGGGTGTTCTCATTTCAAGTAACTTCACAACCAACAACGACCACATTCTGCAAGAAGTTGCAGGGGTGCTGTTTGCTTTAAATGAGCTTGACAGACTGATGCAGAAAAAAGTTATTTTGTGCACGCCTAACCCAGAGGATTGCATTAATAAGCATTGGGCCATGGACGTTGGCTCAGCTTGTTGCTGGCTGAAAAGGCATATTTTGTACAAAATTGTTAGTTTCATATTCTAGAGTTCCCTTCACCAAGCGTCTTGCCTCCGTACACAGAATTTCAGGCCTGGCTGATGAGCTTTCCAACGTACCAAGTGTGACCCTGGTTAGCAGAGCAACACATGTCCTGAACCCTGCCAAGCACTCTGAGACCTCAGGGTGAGTGGCCAAAGCAAGGGCCAGCTCACAGCTGCTGGGCGCATGCCAAAATTGGATCCCCAGCCCTTGGGATGGGCACCCGCCTGACTTGTCCTGCCTGCTTCATGTGCCCAAGCTGAGCACACATACTACAGGCAGGTGCATCAGACTTTCCTTTTTTTAAAAAACAGGGCCTAGCTCAAAATGATTTTCTGTCACTAGGAAGTTTCAGCTCAGTTCTTACCATTAATTACAAGTATTCATAAGGGCATTATCCAGCAAGCCAGAGGGGACATTTAAAGGACATATGGCTATCCTAGTATGTATATCACTACTCCGTTGCCTATTTTCATTGGTCTGTGGATACTGTGGACAATTTGTATTTATTTGTTCAGGCTTCTACAGGCTGCAGAGGTGAGGGTCATAAGCTTGCCATAGGTAGGCACCACCTCTATACACTGGCCAATTCATGACCTGTCTCCCAGTTTTCCATCACATGATCTCGCAGCCTGTCCACCAGCTTTGATGCCTCCACATCTACCGAAAGTTCATTAGGACTACAAAGACAGTTTGATCCTTAAAGAAAGTGCAGTGGATGGCGTCTCTGCTAGGGATCTGCATTTCTTATGTACAAGAAATGGGTTCATGCTCCAGAGGGGTGAATCTTGAGAATGTAGTTGTTCCCTTGAGGGCTCAGTCTCCTTCTCCAGCAGCCATTGATGGAGGTGGTCTAGCAGCCTTTGATGAAGAACAACATGCAGGTGTCTCCCCGGCAGAGCTGTCTCTGGCATGGGCCACAGCCAGTTTCAGAGCCAACCACTATGGATTTAGGTTTCCATCTAAAAACACCGCATCTTATCTGTTCATTGACAGAGGCCAGAATAACTCTTCAGCCCACAGCATGGTCGTTTTTTTCCTTCATTCCCAGTGCATGTTAAAACATGCTTTTATTCTTCCCAAAACACAGACTGGTTCACCATGACTCTCCATCCCTGGAGGATGAGCTGTCTCTGGGAGGATCGCCTGCCTTTCAGCTCAGGTTAGTCCCTGCCTTGGCTGTGCATGTCAGGCAGCTTGGAGACAGCAGTTATCAGCCAAATGGCAGCTGAGAGCAGAGGGGCAGATTGGCAAGTGGCACGCGGCCCCGTGCATGGGAAGCAAGATGGATTTGAATGCAGAGGGGAAGGGATTGTAGGCTCTCTGTAGCAGTACAGGTACCATATGCTCAGGGTCAGCCCTGGATGGCATGGATGGTTTGGAGCAAGACAGTTAGTAGATCCTTTATGGCAGCCAATATTCTGTGCTATTTGCACCAAAGTCAAACAGATCTTGTTCTCCTGCAGGTCCTTTGGAAAGAAACCCTGTCCTGACCCACCTATGTCAGGCACAAGGTGATGCCCTTGAAGTAGGATGAGCATCTGCACCAACTATCTTCACCCTGATCTTGGTGCTGTGAGGAACCTTTGGTGATGGGAGTGACCCAGCAAAGGGCGTGATAAGGGATCCTAGGATTCAAAGTACTTGATTAGCATCTTCTGGGAGCAGGTATCTGTAAGTATTCCTGCCTTTCCACCAGCCTTCAGGCATGTCGGAGTGCAAAGACTTAGGTAAAACTTTTTGATAATCCTGTACACGAGGAGTGAACTGCACCAAATGATCACAAGGAAAACCACACCTCTTTATGCCATATTTATATCTGGTGAAAGTAATCAGAGAAGACACTTTTTTTTTCTTCTTTTTGATTAAGAGTACCGTTTTCCTCTACAAAATTAATTCTAGGTACAGATTGTACCTGGGGATGTTAGAGTTTGAGGTAATAGATTGGGGTTTTTTTTCTATTTGCTTGTTAATTTATTATTTGGGCAATGCTGAAAACATGCTAAATGATGCACAAGCATGATCAGGCAAAAAAAAAAAAAAAAGGTAAATTGAATCATTTACAGGTAACAGGCTGGTGCAGACTTTCTGCTGGGGTAGTCAGGCAGGGGAGAAAGGATTAATGTCTCTGCATTATTAAGCTTTGGTGTGCTTGTCATAACCTTCCACCAGCTTTTGCATTTACTCACTGAAACCTGGCTACCAGATGGCATTATTTGGCTTTGCCTGTGCTTCTGAGACACCCTAGTATCATCCTGTATTCTATCCAGAACCCCTTGGTGTGTTGTTATACAGCAAGAACAGTGAGTCTGGCACCTTTCATTAGCAAACGATGCAATAAATAGCACGAGATCCCCAGGAACAAGCTGGTGCTATTTTAATGCTCATTTAAGTCTACTATTTTTCTGGCCAATCTTCTCTGGATTTTAATCTATATCATAATTTCATATTTCTATTTTCATTTCTGAAAACTTGTTTTCTTTTTACCTTCCTGCATCAGGAAAAGCAGGCATAAAACCTTCAATCAATTCATTTATCTCCCATTAGTTTTCTGTCTTCATAATTCTAACACCAGTATTGATTGGAGTTTAACCCTTAAATTTGCTGGTAAAAATAAAAAGCAAACTGGCCCAAATATATTTCCCATCATCTTCCAAGTGTTTATCTCCTGCAGTGTTTTTTGATACTCTGCCTCACCCCAGTGATGCCTGTCGATATTCTTGGCTTTTAACACACATTGTACAAAAATATTCAGCAAAACTAATTTCTGAAACCAGAATTTTCCCCCATTAAGTCTTTATTAAGCAACTCATGAGGTTAAGTTGTTATAGCATTTCATAATCAGTTGAGCAATCATCCTCACATACTATTGATAGCTAAATTTTAGTTCTATTTATATTCTTCTTGTATTTTCTATTCTGTTAAGTTTGGGGCAACCCTTTATAGCACTGACTGCTGCTGTGAGATATGTCTTTCGTCTCTCAGCTAGCTGAAGTACCTGTAGCAGCTACCTCCAGCCTTAGGCAATGCAGAACTGTGTTTTATAGTCTACAGAGCTGTTTCTAACAGTTCTGGGGAACAATCACGTCTATTAAAATTTCCAGAAGCTCTTCTAAAACAGGCAGCTAGTAAGCCCTTAACTATGAGGTTTTATCTGTCAAGATTGGGTTAAAAATCCATAGGTGCAAAAAGTTTGGCCCTTCAGCTTCTGTTCTCTTAAGGAAACCACTACAGACCCTGCAAGATATATGGCTCAGTGTAAGATTAACTGAAGGATGCCTTTAGACCTGATGTTCTCCAAGCGCTCAGACTAGGCAGTGAATCGTGAGCTGCTTTTGGCTGTGGCCACGCAGACAGGCCCTGGGCCCCAACTGCCTCTCCAGCTTTTCCCCACAAAGGTCAGTCCTTTGGAGTCAGACCAGGACTTTTGCAAATACTGGCTGCACTGACAAAGTGTGTGCATGGGGCATGGACTCTGCATTAGGAAAACCCCTCAATAGGATCTGTTTAAGAAGATTTCATGACTGCTTGGTTTTTACCTAACATTAAAGGAATAAAAAGAAAACTCATGGTTGTTTGCCTGTATATGTGAGGGAGAACCTTGACATCTTGCTGCCATGAGTTATGTTGTCTCTTGCAGTAAACCTCTTCAGAGAGGGCCTGGTGCAATCTACAGAGCCTGTACACTTCCACACACATTTGCCTCTGAGCTGAATTCCATCTACTGTAGCTAAAGCTTGAGGACCTCAAAGTATGGTTACAAAATTTTAGGACTCCACAGTTCTCTTTGGCTGTGCCTCCAAGTAACGGCTTTTGTTCTGTCAAGCTTGAAAGGTCTTGCAGTTAAATTGCATACAGATAACTGAAGACAAAGCAGTGAATACAGTGAGTATCTGTAGCCATTTGGTCACAGTATTTCCATAATGCAATTGCTTGCCCATTTAGTTAAACAATGTGTCTAAGCAAAATACACTTCTGCAGCAATAACATATTCTACCTATTAAACTGTATTTATCACCTACTTTTAGATCGTCCTAGTGATATTAGAGAAACTCCAGTGACATGAAGAGTAGGAATAAATATTTTTAACTTGGTCACATGTTCTCATTATTTCTATAGGACTGGGTTCTGCCACAAAGACATCATCTGTGCTTGAAGATTTGCTTATTTTTCTCTCTTTGTAATCCAGAGTGGAACATAGGACAAAGGTAAATACCCTCTTGAAATATACCACAGAACAAAGCCATTTCTTGTAATGAGGAGTCACAGATGTTGTCTTCTTTTTTGTCTCTCATCAGATAGTTCAGTGCCATCTTCCCCCCCCCCAGTGAATGCATAATAAATTCTTCATCTGTTGCACTTTTTAGGTAATTTAGACCAACTTCTTACTGACACTGTGTAGGAATAACCCAATGATGAATAAGAAAGATGTCAGATATTTATGTTGATGCACTAACCATATGAGAGGCTTCCTGCAGCTTTCATACGTTAGCTTCTTCTCAAGGTAGGGTCTGCAGTTACAGACCTGTATACCACAGGTACATTTGCCTAATCCTTTGTCTTGCTTGCAGGGCAGTGTGTTTTAGGCAACAGGGTCTGGTGGGAAGACTAGCATTCACAGCTGAAACCAAGACACATTTGCTGTGTCTGAAGACCCTGCACTAGAGAAGAACTAGGCTTCTGGTTGCATTATTCTCTGTGCAGCAGAGGAGAGCTTTGCATTTGTTTATGAGGTTTGTGAATTTGCACAATTAATATCAGTCAATAAATCTGCCATCCAGGATCTCTCAGGAAACCATCGGAGTTGCATTAACTGCATTCTTTGAAATCAGTGACCTTAGCAAAGACCTGATGAAACACTCCCACTGTTGGTGAACATCATTCACACAAGCAGGGAGAAAGCTGTGTGGTCAGGCCCTGGGCTGAACCCCATATGTGCTACAAACTTCAACACAACAGCCCTCAGGCTTTGCCTCTCTTTAGAAACCTCTGTGCCATTGCCTTTTAGTCCCCTTATGTAATTTACAGTGGGTAGCGTCTCTCTTTGTGCTGTCTTTGCAACACAGCTTTCTTTAGAGATGCAAAAGCCTGCTTTGCTGAAGACACAGACACAAACCCCTCATTTAGAGCTATATAAAAAGGCTGTGAAAATCTTCTTTTGGTGAAATTAATGAAGGTTTACCACTGACATCAATGAGTCCAAGTTCCCACCCCTTTTTCAAGCAAGACTGAAACACTGAGGTCAGGTGACTGGCAGACCTTCTGCAAGAATTACAACCACCAGGACAGAAACACGGTAGGCTGCCATGTGAAACTTTGGTGTAACAGGATCAATGAGTGTCAATGCAGTTTTATGAGTGTCTGTTTATTTATGCATGTCACCATTTTGAGGCAGAGCTTATGTGTCCTAGGAAGTGCTGCAAAGGTCCCACACCTCGTTGTGTGGATGTATGTGAATTTGCCATGCATAGTAAATACACTTAGAAGGATTTACTTTAGAAGTTGCCTTTCCAACCTCTTCTAATATTAGCTCTAAGCAAACATGCAAACAAAAGCCTTACAACCACACGTGGAGAAATAAGTTGTGAGTAGCATTTAGACCACCTGTCCAGAGAGCTACTTTGGGCTCGTGAGATGTGCCAGCAATGGAAAGGTCAGAATGAAGATGCTGGCAAATGAAAAAGCACGGTCATATCTTAGCACAGAGTACAACTGTGCTAATATGTTGACCCTTTGGCTCCCCTGTCAGTCTGAGTCCTGGGACTGCTGCTTGGGTTGAGATCGACAGACAGCAGCAGTAAAGGTCCCTTCTGCAAGCTGACTTGTGCATGAGGGCCTGATGAGCCATTTGTGCTGCTGCGAGGTGATTGGGGGTGTCTGATGAAGTGGAAGGAGCAAGGTGTGTCCAGCTTTTGGAATGGAAAACATGGGGGCTGAAACAGCTGGAGGAGGACACCTGCTCCAACAGCTCTGGTGGTATTGCAAAGCCAGCAGCACTCGGATGCCCTTGGGGAGTGCACAGACCCCACACAGAGCCAGGAGTCTGCACAAGCAAGACAACCAAGTACATGGCCTGGAGAGCCCACGTTCAGGGAGAGAAGGAGAGAAGTCACAGAATACTGTGAGTTCTGAGAAAGTTCTAATCTAATCTCATTTCTCATTTTAATCTGGTGAGGAGTGGCACGTGCTAGCATACACCGGGACGAATGAAAAGACTAACACTTTCCTAATTAACTTCTAGGGAAAGGCTCTTCCTGAAGAGTCCTGAACTACTTTAAGTGGCAGGATGATATAATCATCCATGGCATGATGACTTTGCAGTAAAAATTGATGAATAAATCAGAGAGAGATCACACTTGGCAGATGCATCAGCAAATATCAGAAGTCCTTCCCTATAACCAGACCTTCCCCAATGTTGAAACAAAATAAATGGCCAGAAATTTCTGACTAAATATATTTCCATGGATTAGTCTGCATTGTCAAAGCATTAAAAATTCTGAAGAAGAACAGATTCAAAAAGCTTTAAATGTGAGTATCCCTGTGGTGCAGATCACTTCCAACCAGAGAGAGAAAAGGAAAAAACAGTGACTTAAAAAATGTGGGTCGTGTCCCCCCCAATTTAAAATAGTCAAATGCATCAGTTCTGTTTTGTGATATTTTCCAAAGACCATATTTTATGTGTTCCAGGGTGGAACAAAAAGAATTTTGAGACTTTTTAAGTTATCATAGAATGGAACTGTTGTTCTCTGGCCAATTATATTATGCAGGCTTGAAGTTACATGAAATGCCCTCAGAAATGAGATGTAAAGAAAAAGAGGTGCGTAGGGATCTGAGAAACGTTAATGTATGTTTAATTCAGGAAAACAATGGTCTGCTGTCAACTCTCTGATTCCAAGGACAGTAGTATCTGAAGGACAACACATAAGATCTTTGGAATGGAATAACCTTAGACAAGCAAGAACCCAACCATAGATCATCTAATAATATCATAGCAGAGAGATAGGGGCTTTTTTTTTTTTTTTTTTTTTTAAAGTTGCCTTTATCTCTCTCCAAATAGCTGTGCAGATGCATAGCCCAACCTAGCAACTTTGCAAACATTACCACTTGTGAATAGTTGATAAATTCTACAAAAGCCAATGCCTCTTCTAGCTCTGCAATAAATAGAGACCTGGAATTTATCAGATTGATAGTTACAGTTTGGCTGTCTAATGCTGAAAGCTAGAGACTTTTTTAAACGGAAAAAATTGTAAGATGGTCCCTTTTAAACATTTTCGTATTTCTGAAAAGAACTTCCACACTGTTTCTGCAGCTCATGAAATCATTATTTCTGGAGGAGTTATCATCACCTAGTTCACCAGCTGGCCAGCCCTTCAGTATTGGCTTGTCTTTAAAAGAAGGCATCAAAATCAGTGAAGAAAGTGACAATGACTGTTAGTAGAATTTCCCAATTTAAACACAAGGAATGAATCAGAATACAGAGTTCGACAAAATAGAGTCGTGGTCAGGATAGATGACAGGCTGGATGCCTTTCTTTTAGTGTTTATCCTGAAGCTGCTATATTGGCTAGTGACGCTGAAAGCCCTTTGGAAGCCAGGATGCATCTTGCTAATGTCTGTAAAGTCCTTGTCACATTTTCAGCTCTGTGTTACTATTAAAGCCAAGTTGCAGATTCCAGTGCTGTACAGAAAATTAAAAGCTTATTAAAAGGAACAGCACTGTGAAGCTCAAACACAGTGCCTATCTGCTTCAGCCCATTTAGGCAGCATGTCCTTGTGCCTTGTTTGTACAGCATAGAGAATCCCTGATTTGCAGCTGAACAGTCATTGCAATTGCCCACACTGCAAATGAAAGCATTTCACTGCATATTCTTTGAACCAAACAAGCAGAAAGGCCCTATAAATGTGTTACACTCTACTGAGAGATAGACAAAGATGTGCAGTATGAATTTATTTTTGTTAACAGTCAGACAAATAATGCTAGTTATTTTAACTCGCCCTTGGAGCTACTGCTCTGAAGGAATGTGCTAAATGCTATGCATTTCTCATGTGTCTATTTGAATATGAAGATTCAACAGCGTGAGGCTACATCTGTTCTAAAAAAACGGATCAGTGGTTGGCATCTTGGTGTGTGTCATGCTACAATTCATCAGATTCCTTGCAATGTAGCTAAGATCTACATTTTTAATATTAGCTAGCAGTGCCTCCATTTTTGGGTTGTTAGTCTAAATTGCCTTACAGATGCTGGATGTTCTGGGAGTGAGTACTCTGTGCTGCTTTGAAAAGCCTTAAATGAAAAATCCAATATTATTTTGGGAGGCACTCCAGAATTATCAATTGCCTAAATACATGAATATTTCAAGTGCTTGAAAACCTCATACAACAATTTTCTGAGATGTTGTAGAGCTTACTTCCCATTATATCTCTTTCAGTACTGATTAAATATTACTTGTTTCTCCTTCCAGAGTTCATGAGAGGCTCTACGAGATTTTAACATATCTTGAATTTGGAGTTGCTTAGTCAAGTCAGAAGCCCTGTTGCTTAGTTTGAATATATAGCAAGTTCAGATTTTTTTCAAAGGCAAAAAAACCAGCACACTATTTTTTCTGTAGGTTCAAATTTTGGAAGTCATTCCAATAGTTTTAGATAATGAGGCTGGAATAGCCTGAACAAGTGCAATAAGCAGTGTTTAGTACCACACAGAATTAAATTAGAGAGTGCACAGAAATGGCTTCATTTGAATTTGAAAACCTCAGCTAATAAATAAACAAACTCCCTAAGACCTCCAATTTAACACAAAAACCAGAGAAGCAGGTGCTGGTAATTGTGTCAAGCAGTACTCTTCATAACTGTCTTCACTTTTGCAACAACCAACCAGTGCAACATCTGAGACTTGCACTGTTCCACTACATTCATTTCACCCAGCATTAGCTACCTAAGAATGGCCTAAGATGCTTGTCTGTGCTGCCTTACTACTCACTGCGAAGAGACTGATATATCCAGAGATGTCTAAGAGACGGTGCAATGAATAGTCCTTTGAAGGTGCTACAGTTATTTGAGATAAATCTCTCCCTAGATTTGCTAAAAACCAGAACATAATTCTACTTTTAAACACAAGCAGCCACTTGGGAAGACAGGCATTTCTATTACTGTCTTATTGGGTCAGTCCTGCACGTGGACGTTTACATCTGATAGAACCTGTGTTGCTTGAGTTCACCCCCAAATGCACAATTCCCATGAGTTTTAGAAAGCATTTGTGTTCAACAGTTTTTAAAACAGAAGTTTCAAAGCTGCATTGCAGGGAACTTGTGGAAACAAAATTTCAAACTGGCACATGTGAGGATCTGCTTCATAAATGCTTGAATATGTAAAAAGTACTGTGTGACTTCTCTGATGGATAACAACTGAGCAGCACAGCTTGACTTTCAAATATTCATAATCAATTCATTAAATAAGGAATGAATGGAAGAAAATTATGATCACAGATATTCCACAAACAGAAGGGAAAGCTAAATGACAATTCTGATGTGTCCTCTGAATATTTTCATGAGAAAACTATATTAATATTTAATGCATGTATTACCTTTTTCAGTCAGCTCTAATTTAAGTGAATTTCGTTCTGTGTGAAATGTCTGCTAATAGAATACTAATGCTACTAATAGTTCCTTGCCATACTTGGGAGGCAGGAGTTAATGTTACTAACATCTGTGTCTAAAGATGTTATTCTTAACACTGAATTAGAGAATGTTGTAACCATGTAAATTTATACACTAGCACAATAGAAATGGAAGTAGTGTGTCAGAGTGAGCTATTTAATCTATCTACATAAATACGTAATCTCACAGATGGCAAACAACCCCAGATTTGAGAAACAGACTGTGAGCAATACTGATACTAGAGAAAAGCATGTCCCTAAAATGGCAAAAGCTGGGGTGTCTAACAGCAAAGTCAATACACCATGTTTCTAATTAGCCTGAGTTGCCAAAGACCTGACTTGAACTGCTAGCTAGTTTTCCCAGGTCTGTGACCCACTCTGTGATGGAAGGCGCTCTTCCCTCCCTCTGTGCACACCAGGGGCTACTGAGCAATCCCTGCCAAGGGTCTGCAGCCTGGTGAGCAGTGAACCTTCCACAACGTCGGCAGTTCCTGAAGACACCCAGCCCTTCTCCTTTCAGGGCTGGCACTCTTGAGCCTTTCTGACTTGCAGGCCTTCCAGGACTGATAGTAGAATTGGCCCTCAAGGAGCTTCATTGCCTTCAGCTGTATGTTTCAAGACCAGATACTTGCCACCTTGAACTGTTGTAGCTCAATCCTGTTCAACACTACCTAATACTTAGGGAACACCCTAGTAGCTACACCTTTGGAAAATGAAAACCAAACTGCATGCAGGATTTGATGTAATCCCTTGATGTGAGGAGGCATTTTATTCTATTTCATACCACTTCTTTGCAGCTTACTATTTTCCTTCCAAGAGGAATAAGGAAATATAAAACATTTACAGAGTTAACCAAAAAGTTCATGAAGAAATGAAAGGCACAGCCACACATTCATGTGCTAATATATACGATTAAAAGAACTAAAAGAATTAAAAGAATTAAAAGAAAGCTTAATGAGTGCACTGAAGAAAGGTTATTTTAAGTGCCTGATGCTAATGATTTCTCAGTGAGCTTTCTGATACCTATGGAAATGACTGACTTTAAAAAACAATGCTTCTATGCAAGTTTGTTTAAAGAAGTTTAAAAACAAACTTCTATACAATGCTATAAGCGATGGTCCTAGGACAATAAGTCTGTGAAGATTTATCTAACTGGAGGAAGAAACACCATCCAAAAGGAAAAAAGAAAGATCTTGAGATGTTTGAGCATAAAGAAACATACAACCAGGCTTGCTGCACCAGTGTACTCAAGACTTCATTGAACTGAAAGTGTCACTTTTTAGCCAAGTCCTTGCTAACTTGCTTTGCTAAGTCTGGTTTACCAAACAGGATAAACTGAACCAATTTAATGTAGATCAAAAAAAAAGAAAAAAAGAATGGGATCTACTTTCTATTGGGGTTGAGATGAACCACCTCAATTAATTCCTTACCCATGGCACCTCTGTCTGATGCCAGCCAAGCCTTAGAGGGAGACAGGCCAATGCTTTTGCAGACAACAAAACCTCTTCTTAAGACATTTATTCTCACACTAGAAAAAATGCTGCTAGTTTTTGTTTCGTTGTACATTTAAAATAAACCTTCTCTGCTTCCTGGGGCAACTCCTGCTTCCAAAGCTGTCTCCCTGGGAGTGAGATCAGGTGTTACTGCTGTGCGAGGCAAAGGAGGAGAGGCAGGCACCCTAGGAGCCAGGCAGGGCTCTGGCACAGGGATCAGCAACGCCTGTCACAGGTGCCATGTGGCAAGGCTGGGAGCTGGGCATCCCCAGATGGGCACCCCGAGCTGGTGTGGGTGGGCAGCTCCCTCCTTGTGGCACAGTGAGTGCCCACGAACCCACTGAGGAGCAGCATCTCCTAGCTCCCACTGGCTTTCTACTGGTAGGTTCAGTCTCTGAACTGGGAAGGGAAATCACAGTCTGGCCAACCAGCACTGAAAAGTTGCCAGAATCTGCTCTACAGCACAGAAAGCGGGTTTTATGCTTTCTGTAATCTACCATTCTCCCATCCTTGTGCATTTCAGGGGATATATGGATGCAGGATGGTGCTAAATCCAGACTCCTTCCTATGGGACAATGTACTGGGAAAGCAATAACACCATCTCAGAGGCAAGCAAAAATGTTGCCTACTACCTGAATACTGGAGCATTTGGGCATTTTCTTACTTTTTACCTCACTCTAATGCTATTCAGGCATGGGAGTATAATAAGTCAATGCAGTGAGAGTTAATCCTGGTATCTGAGTATCTGACGGGCTGACAGTGCCAAGTCTTCTTTTTAGTTGCTGTGTGCAACTGATCTTAAACCTGAAGAACTACCAAGTTACGAACTGAGCCGCTTTTGTTTACATCAGGCTAGATTTACAGAAGGCACATGTACAAATCCTAGAAAATTTTAGGAGATCCTCGAGATGTTCTCTCTCTTCCTCAGTCTAAATGCCAGCAAGTTCCTCTAGAATTGAGAGGTGTTTTCGTAATGTTGCCCTGTTTAAGTACACCCACTTTACCTAGATTAAGTCATATCCAGATACAAATAACGTACTGAGAAAGTATGTTGCTAAACAGGTATTCTGTTGTACCATGCTTCCTTATGGAACCATAATCTTTCCGCAAATCATATTGCTTGTGAGGGATTAATGGTAGTGGCTGCAGTGAGATCTGAGGGCTTCTTGTATTCATAGCTGTAGAAAATGGTTTGGTGGATGACACGGAGCACTTCATTCATAGTGCTAGGACATTGCCCGTAAGAGCTGAACCTTTTTCTCCCCTCTTTCTGGAGCACATGAAGTGCTCTGCTGAAAGGAGGAAAACAAATTAGGTCATTGACCTTTCCCATGACCTTGACACAAATTCCAGCTTGCATTGACCAGTAGAGCACCTACCTGAATGGGACCTGTCCTGTCCTCTTTCTCACCGTGCCTCACCCATTTCAAGGCGGCAGAAACAGAATAGAAAATCAAAGTTCAGATAAAAAGAAGGATTTTTTTAATAATAAAACCTTCTTGGGGCCTCCCTGCCTTCATAATTTAAGGAAACTAAGTTATTTCATTCTAATTCTGATATTTAGCAATGTTGACAGCTCTAGTACATTGTAGATCCTTCAGATCATATTGTTAAGCCAACTCGCTTTTACAAATTAAGCTGAAAAAAGACAGATGCCGTAACCTGTGAGGCTGATAGTTAATGACAATTGTGCTTGCATTTAAACACAAAATATATTTAATTCCTTCTTGTGCTGCATTCTCTAGTCAGGGAGCAACCAAACATTTTCACAGTAAGAACTGTATCTTAACAGTTTGTTTTATGGGCCATCTCTTGTGTCATGCGAGACCAACACAGATCACTTCTCCCTGGTGGTTAACTACTGGTAGTACAGCAACTACAGTTTATACCAACTTCCTTACAATCAAAAAAGTATTTAGCTGTATGTTTTCTAAAGTATATAGCTATGTGTGTAAGCAAGTGTTCAATTATAGTCAGAGCCTTGTAATCATTTAGACTGGGGCCTGCAAGATCCAGTGCACAGGCAGCTACGCAGGCAGCAGGATTTGCTTTCTGCGGCTCTTTACAAACCGTGTGTAAGATTTCTGCAACTGGGAAATGTCCAGCACACTCCCTGACTAGCTCTAGTTCTAGGCTATGAGTAAATAAATGTGTAGATGGGTTTTCCCAGGAGTAGGTATTACACCAGTGCTAATGAGAGGGTAAAACCCATTTCGCTCCACTCCTCCCCTAATGAATCCATGCTTTTGTAGGTTTGCCCAGACTTCATACCAGTGATTGCTCCTTCACCAGGAAGGAAGGCTGAAAGGAACTGGGAGTGTGGTGTAGGGTCATTAACTGATGAGAAGAAAAATTTTGTAGCTACTTGTAATGCAGTTTAATCAACAGAAGTAAAGAGGGGGGTCCAGACCTATGTGTATAGCCACATCTTTCAACACACTTTAGGCTACTAGTTGGTTTTGGATCACAATTTGAACGTGTGTGATGACCAAGAAAAAAAGTGATTTCCAAAGCATTCATCACAAGCCTAATTTGGTCTCCTGTAAGTCAATAATGAATTCTTGGATTTCTGTCAACTGAAGCAAAGTTAAACAGTTTTGAAAAACTCACCCAAAAGTCTTATCCAGCCATTCAATTCCCATTAAGGATCTGCCTGTATAAATTCGCAAGCAATGCAGACACACAGTTCCAACATGCAATTGCTCTCTCTGCACAAACAGGACAGAGTGGTTTACATGCAGTTAGCAAAATGGACACTTCCCTGATCCTCTCACAAACAGGCATTTGATTTCTTTGCATGAGGAATTCAAGCGTATTCTCAGCTCATATATAAGCCATTACCCACATATTTTTGCAGAGGGGAAGAGGACTAGAATAAAACATTTTTTGTTGTTAGGTGACTTTTCTTGTTTATGCAGACATCTTTCTTCTTCAGCTTGAAGACGAAAGAAGGCTCTAGTTCACAGAAAATCTTTGTGCTATAAGATTATCTTGAAAGTTACTCAGTATTTTGTTGCTCTAAATAATTATGCCAGCTGCAAACCATAAAGATTAAATATATGATCCTAGCCTGAGCAGAAGGCTAATCTCCCACAAAGGGAGATGAGCCAAAGACTACATCAACTGAAACAGAGATTTCAGTATTGCTACTCAATTTTATAAGGAAGGTGTTCATATGCAATCCTGTGTCATGGGAATTTTAGATGAACTGCACGATTTATCTAATTTTTTTTTAAGTAACAGGAAAGGAAAACTTGATTAGGAGGATGTTGGAAATCAGACAAGCAACTTTTTACAGAAGGGTTGATGACTTTTTCAAATTACTTCAATAGAAATCATCACAGCTATTAATATTCAATAGCTAAGTAAGAGCTCGTTAGAAATAAGTAGAGAAAACAGAAGGCAGCAATTGTGTAAAGTAGACATTATTTATCTGTCTGTAAGGTGTCCCTGGGGACCTGTGTACTTCTCCCTGGTGACCAACATTCAATTTCTCATCTGTGAATTTACCCTAACATTTTCACACCAGAGGGGAATTGCATTTCTTGCTCAGTGTTTGAGCAACTGGTTCCTCCTCAGCCCCAAGCTGGGGCTGCTTGTCAGGAAAGTTCTGAGCTGGCTGTGTCTCAGTGGCTCTCCAGACACACCAGGAGGAGAGCTCTGGTTTTCAGCTCCCAACCCATTTTTCAATATGCAGCAGAAGTTTGCTGCCATTCAACTAAAGCACTTTCCTCTGCCTTCTTCCTCTGCCACCACTGTACCATGCATGCTTTGTAAGCATTTTCAATCATCATAGCTATAAAAAAGTGAAACTTTATAGTAACAAAATACTTATTTGTCTCCTTAAGTGCTTGTCTGTAATTCAGTTTAATGATGCTGCACTTTCTTGTGGTCTCGCATTGCCTAGAGGGTACTTTGTATTGATTAAGTCATTGTGTAGGTCTCAGTAACAAACAACCACATAAAAAGTAGACTGGAAGAGGAAAAACCTTCCTCAGGTGGAAAAACACATTTATCAGAGTAATGAAACTTTTGATTCAGAGAATCATTTAGAAGAAATACAGAAAGGAAGAAATGTAGAGCTTAAATAGAAGCCTTCATGGAGAGGATAGGGAAAGACCCACACTGTTGTTCTCTGTCCTTTCCTAAACTGACCAGTCCCATCATAGAATATGAAATATTGCTCTACATGCACTGTGTCAAGGCTCAGTGAGTATGTATAACATACACAACACTTACCTAAAATCCGAAATAATGTTTTTATCCCAGTTGTAGTTATTAACAAATATTAGCTCAATTCATTTAATTTCAGTGAAAATAAGTTATAGGTAATTACCGAATGTTATGTGATAAATGGCAAAAAGTGATCCAATCAAACTATTATGCTTATATATTTAATCAGTGATCTAAGAAATAGAACGTATCATTTGTATTGCTATGACTGAAAGTAAAATATTCAGAGAGACCTTTGAATACTTTAAACGGGCAAGAGTTAAGAAATTTCTTCCATTCCAGCTCCAATATAAAGAAAACTCTTTCAATCCTCTAGAATTTTTTTTCCCAGACAACAAGTTTTCTAATGTGCTTAGGGCACTCATGTAAGAAGTAGGTAATGAAAAATATATGTAGGGGCTCTCAGCAAAATATGTGGACACCATCACCAAAGAGCCGATCAGATTCGCTCCTCCCCACAGGGACCAAACCCCATGCCTCACTGCTGGGCTGCCCAGAGTGAGCGTGGAAGCGCAGGCATCTCTGATGGGATGCAGAACACCAGGCAGGGAGCTGCCTTGCACAACCAGAAGGAAGCAATATAGACAAAAAGCCTGGGGAAAAGTCTTATCTTAGTGCCTTTCAAGTACAGGTTTACAGGCTGGTGCTCTCCGCTAAGAAGCAGTGGCAATTTCAGCTTTCCCTTCTTTGACGGTGATTTCTTGAAGCAAGCTGTGAGTGACAAAAATACTCCTTAGGTCACGTTGGTGTCCTCTTCTAGTATCACTGTAACCCTGTAACTTTCCAGCTTTTGCAACTTAGTATAAAAGGTAAGCCAACAGATGATACTGTGAGTTCCTCTCACCCAGGAGGGAAGATTACGACTGGCTTTTACTTCACAACATTAGCTTCTAGGTATCTTTACTTTTTGCCCTTCAAAAGCAGAAATTGTGCTGGAAGACACTACACACTATGTAGAAATTCAGGATCTGTGGAAATGCTCTGCTAAGAACTTCATCATGCATGATGGCACCGTGTGGGTCTTAAACCTAAGCTTTGGGGTCTCTTGATTGGAACCCCAATATAAAGCAACTCCCAAACTAAGTGCTGGCTCTCAAGTGAGAAGTAAAGCCTCCCTTTTTAATTCAGTCTCTTTTTAATTTGGCAGTGTCTGCACTCACTAGTGAGTAGCCTCAAAACAGTCATAATGGAGAGGCTTCCTAAGTATTTCTCACTGGAAATAACATTTTGTGCTGATTTATAGTTCTGACGCTATTAACCACCGGATTGGCACAAACTGAAAAATGGTATTTAGAATTGCTTTTGGACGATGTCTAAGTTGCCAATTTCTTACACACTAATGAGATGGATGTGCTTTTTGCGCAGCACAGAGCTACAGACAAGCAAAACTAATTTTTATCGCCACGCCATTTTCTTACTGACATTCATGTGCAACACTTATCATATGGTAATATTCGTGAAGGACCACAGAACAAGCAAAATAAGACCTACAATTTGAATGATGTTGGAAATAATTCTATAGATGTTTTCCCCAGAACAGCAATCTAGCACTAATTGCTTCAGCCATACAAGAGGAGATATAGTCTGATTTAAGGCCTGGAATTCTCTTTTTCAGAAGATGAACAGGTCTGGAAATATATTTGTGTTCCTAACTGTAAGCATGTGAATAATCCCATTAGAGAGATTTTGTGACTGGTTTTATGCTTGAAGTTATAATCACAGTAAGTGTTTAGAGGATCTGTGCCTAAGGCAGGTGTCAATATTGAAAGAAAAAAGCTGGTTAATATGTATCAGCTTTTTTTTTTTTTTTCTTTTTCCTAAGAATGATACTATTTGCTATCTTATCTTTTGCTGGAAATTGCAGGAACTGAAAATTCAATTTTGTTTTTAATAAATAATTCATTGCTCTTCTGATATTTTACACTTTTTCTGTGAAATCACTAGAACAGAATTTTTCCCCATGCATTTTGTGTCTTTTTTCACAGAGGTCTGGTGAAGAGCAATAAGTGCTGTAAAAAAATTTTTACTGGCCACTGCATTTAAAAATTTAATTTCAGTAGCAGACTTTGCTTCTTTGTTATCCATTTACAGACATCTAAGTCATACTTAAATATATCTATACCAAACACTTTAAATGAATCAATTAAATGGAGTCCTGAAATAAAAGCTACCTTTGTAAGAGTTCCAGAATTTTTTAATGCATTGCTTCCATTCAAGTTACTAGCAATAAATACAATATTTATATAAAAAATATTACATAGAACATTAATACTACAGCACTAGTAAAAGTGCTTGAAATAATTTATGGCAGATAAACAGCACTTCAGGCATTTTCTTTGGCAATCTTTAATAAACCATGAACTCCAGGATCACTACAAGTCCTCACAGCTGATATACAATACTACGTAGTGTTGTAGCTCATCTGCAAGAGAATAAGAAGCTTTCCCCATTCCATGTCTCTTGGGCTGAATATTTTTACCACAGATGAGAGAGGAACAGTTTAAGTAAACAACTTTCAACTTATAGCTATTCAGCAGTGCGATCCAGGGCTTGTGGGTATGAATCATTGATACTGACCCACAGGGGTGCTATCTGGTGTAGATTTAGTGTGGGACCAACAACCAGCAGCTTGCCTGTGACCATACATTCAATGTGTTTTCCAGATTTTACAAATATAAGCTCTACAATTTGAGGCTAAGAATCATAACCAAGATTAACACTCCACTCCAAAAGAGGTAGCATGAGTGCATAAATTCAAGAAAGAACCAAAAATAATCTCATGTAATCTACATGGATAGCTGAGACACTAGACACACAGCTTCGCTGGTGACATCTTCTGTTTGTACTTAAAGTTCGGATACTGTGCAGTATAAGAAACGCCAGTGTCTTCACAGTGTTTGACTCCTATGCAGGATTCACAGACTAAGTAATTACATTTTGCTAGGTGCACAGTGTGGTGGTGGTGGTGGCTGCTGAAAACAGCATGTGATACTAAAAATATATCAGTCTCAGAGAGGAGCTGCAGGATGTTTCCTAAAACGCAGTGCAAAAAGTATCTACATGTAATGTTTTTTGGAAGATTTTCTTCATTCAAATCTTTCAAAAGAGATAATCACAGTGTAGCTGGTGTAAAGGGAGGGTAATAACTTTGGTAACTTTGTAGTTTCAACAACCCTAGGAAAAGAAGCAACAGTCCTATTGTAAACAAATGCCAAGAGAAGCTGCAAATTTGCATCTTTATCATGCAATTCCACAACCTTCCTGGGTTCTAGTCCTAAGCAATCAAGCTTTCATCGCAAACAACCATTTCTCTCACCTCCACATAAAGTAAGTCCAGCCTCTAGAACAAAATGATAAAGGAACAATGAGAATAACGTGAGCAAATGTCTCAGAGTGATTATGTTAGAAGGTATGGTCTATCTACATTACAAACCCTTACTTTGTCATGAGTAAAATGCTACTGAGATCTGTTAAATACTCAGACCCGTCCCTTATGTTCACAGGCACGGATGAAAACTAGAAGTCAAGCTACTCAGAGAAATTAGTCTCTTTAGCCCTCACAAAAGGATTTTGAAAGCTTACATCAACTGCTGTATTGCCATCTGGGAATGACACAGCCCTGGATCCTCAGCCTATATCCTACAGTCTCTGTACTCATTTTTAAAGGAGGTTCTCCTGAACTGGCTGTAACTTGTGCAGGGGTGGGGGTGTAGTAGGTTACAGTAGCACCATGATCACAGCCCGTTAATGATGTTTCCACTATAAGATGGCTTCTTACTTTTAATCAATGGGAATAGCTGTGCTTTTTTCCTGCCAAGAGTAAGTCACATGGGGTCTTCTGTCACCGAGGAGCTTTGGGTATTGGGGATGGTATCCCTGACCTTAGGCTGCTGCTCTGAGGCATCTTTTGGAGGTGTCTCCTTTTCTCTACTGTGTGCATAGAAGGCCTCAAAGGATGATCAATGCTTCATTCGAGGTGTTGCAAATCTACCCGCACCAGTCACGCTGGATGGTTCCAGCTTGCCTTTGACTGAAGGGAAAGCTGTCAAGAAAAGAAGGCCTAAAGGAGACAACAGCTGATGGCACAGGACTGGGAGATGCCATCCCTCCATCACCTGGGAGCAACACTACTTAACTTTTACCAAGGCCCATTCATTAGTTTTATTGACATCGACTAATTTTCATAGAGATGTGCTCAGCCCCGGGCAGTGTGCCTGCCCCAGTACAACCATCCCAGCCCATTTCAGGATGCTGTTTCCATGCTGTGAACCATGACAGCTTGCTGTCACCGGTCCCCAAGGGAATGGGAAAAAGGGCAGCTCTTCTACAGGAGCACAGGAAGTTCCTCCTGGCCTTTGTGGGATCCAGGCAAGATTTGCACCTAGAACAAGCATAGCAGAGAATGCCATTTGAGGATGCTTCCCTTAGAGACTAAAACTGCTCAGAAATGGAAGTTCTTAAGAATAAAGTGTGTCCTGGCACTTAATTTTGTAATCACCTGTCTTTTATATATTTTCATGTCTTGGTAGAGTTGGATGAATATGGCCAAAAAGCTGGACTTATGGTGGATATTAACAAGAAATCCTGCTGAAGAGACTCATCAGAGGCTGTAAGGCTGGGAAACAATATTCAAACATCTCTAGGGAGAGGTAGCTTCTGCTTATCTCCAATTTCTTTGAGTTTTTCTAATTTGTGAAACAGATGACCACACCAACAACTTACTCTTTCATAAGTAAGAAGTGCCCTAGTTTTACTTTAAGGCATCTGTCTCCAGAATTTCTGGGGTGAATAAGTCCAAGAAAGAATTGCATCTGGTTGTCTCTTACAGATTTTGCTAGGTAATTCTTTTCTTTCTTGGTACATACTGTGCTTGCATCTGGTAAGCATTTCTAGAGCCAATATAGTAGAGGGCAGACATGTGGGAAGGAAGATGAGCGTGATACAGATGTGATTTTAAAAAACATGTGGAAAATGTCACAACTCTAATCATCCTCTGGTCCAAAGGGAATCCAATCCATATGTGAAAAATTAGCATCTGCTTAAACGATCTTCACCACATAGCTCCAGGAGAGTTAGCAAAGGAACCTGTGAATCTTGCCATGCCTTCTGTGATAGAGACAGGTCATGTTTTGCCTACTCAGAACACCAAATTGGGTTCTTCACACAATGCGTAATACAAGATACTTAAAGTTTACAAGGATTCTGGTATAAAAACAGTCCATTGGGGGCTGTAAAATGCATTGGTGATGCTTGTGGCTCAGAATGTTTCTGATCTGCTTGTTTCTGAAGGCTGGAAGAGTGCATCACTGAAATATGCCTGCCCTGCTCTGTCTCAGTGAGGTTATTGACTGCTGTCAGAAATAGAAAATGGGCTAGAGAAACTTTTGGTCTGGTTCAGTACAGTTGTTCTGATGTCCTTATTAAAAAAAAAAGTTGGTCTAAGTGTGATTTTTAGAGCCACCAACAATCAAAACCCTGACTGAAGTCAATGGCAACTGTGGATGTTCAAATCTTCCAAAAAATCAGACTTTAAGTATTTTAATTTATTGATACTATCAACCAATTTTGAAATTACCAGCCAGTCTGAATATTGCCATTGTAAATGGCACAGTGTTCTCCTGGCACAGCTCTCCATTCCAGGAAAACCTTAGGAACATCCTGTAATTTGTGTTCATAGGAACGCAGAGAAAATGCAGTCTTAAGCAGCACTGCCAGCTCTTGTGATTTTATCATAAACCTGACAATATTTCATGTTTTCTTTAAGGTCTAAAATCCTGGACTTATGATGAGAATCTCAGATTACACATTTGAAAAGGTAAGCTTCTGGTTCTCATAGTTGCAGAGAAAGCTTGACAATCTGAATTGTAGACTCCATAATTAGAAGACAACAACATCAACAATCTTTATGTTAATAAGAAAAAGGAAAAAAAGACAGTAAGCCAATCTCATACTTTTTGGGAACCTGACTCAGAATTTGAATGCTTTGATTTGGCATTAATACTTAACTTCAGCTTTGCAAAACAGCCTTCATTTTAATGTCTAAGTCTTCATATTTTCCATATGAAATTGGCAGGCTTACAAATTTTTTTAGGGGCTGTAGTTTTATGACTGGTTAATACAAGTTTGTGAAGACCATAAACACAAGTCCTTTCTAACTATCATGAACAATTCCTTTTTCTCACACTATTTCTAGATCATGACCCACTTGTTGAATTTCCATGACTAAAGTGAAGGAGGCAAATATTTATATTTAGAGCACATTCATATTTAAAGCATGTTGAAGTTGATGGGTGTTTATCAGCACTGCTGGACTTTGGTATCAGCACTGTGCTGAGACCAAAGGTTGGGTTCAGAGCAACCTGCACCTTCAGCTTCTTTGACTCCCACCCAAGAGCAAACATTTAGTTTCTTCCAGATTTAAACATGAACTGTGGTTGATTCTTGCTGCTGGCAGAAATGAGAAAAACAGATTTAGAAAGGAAAGCACAGAGGTTTAAACTTTGCTGGGTAATAGCCATCTCCAGTCTTATTGCAGCTTCCCTGACTTTTGCTTTCAGCTCTCACTACATGGCTCACTTCTCAGCTGCCTGTGGACAAATGGCAATGCCCTCTCAGCGCACCCACTTTCCTGACAGGTCTCTGCCCTGGCTGGGAGGGCAGGGAGAGCTGGGCGTTGAATGCATGTCACAAGCCCCTGTCCCAGACCAGGCTTGCCTAGTCCTCTGCGTTGGATTCACTCGCAGCCCTCCCCAAGTCTGCCTTCCTTGGCAGGATTGGCAAGTGTAAAGGGCTAAGTACTACGGTATCTGTCAGATACCCACAACGTGAGTTCAGAGTGCAATTGTTAGGGCTGCAGCTAATAGATAGTTTGTTGGATCCTTTTGTGATCCTCTGCAAAGGGTTTCTCCTGCCTCCCCATCTGCAGAAGCTTGCTTTCCCCAGAGCTCCCCAAATATGCCCTGCTTTCCAGAGGCTTTCTGCAATGTTTGATATTCATATTGCTGGGAGAGAAAGAGAGAAAGTCTCTGTACTACTCTCTGCTCTCTTGAGAGAGGCAATAAGTATAACCAAGCACTTTTTTTTCCTGGCATTTGCTTAAGGCTACAGCAGAAGGGATGACATGAACACAGTCCTCTGAGGGCAGGAGTGGAGAGTGGAGCCTGGTGACCCTCAGGTACTTCATTTACCTGAAGAATTTCCCTGGTAAAGACTCTGCTTGTTACTACCTCTGTCTGCTGAAAGCAGATGACTTAGCAAGGTTGTATCACAAAGTGAGTTGGTCTTAAAGAGAGGTCAACCGGCTACACCCATGCCCTTTGCAACTAACAGAAAGCCTCCAAAGGAGAACGAAAACAGAGGACTGAAAATAAGCCTGAGGGTTGCTTTGTGTTTCATAGCTTGCTCTGTGACCAGAAAGAGTTACCGATGCTTGGTGCTTCTCTGGGAAGCTCAGTAACAAGAGGCAGTTCCTGATCATTGAGAGCTGCCACCCCCCTCCAGCTCTGAGTCAGGACAAGCCCCCCTGGGAGCCGGCCAGGCAGAGCTGGGACCTTGCTGCCCTTCCCCATGTGCCTGTGGGAGCACCACCACGGCCACCACTCAAGAGCCTGGATATTCTTCACCCCAAATACAGATTCATTAAATAAACACCATGCAAAATTATTCTGTCACCAACATGCAATTTTCTTCTGCCTTCCACCTCCATACAGAAAGATTTCAATAGATACTGATGACATTTTATGTCAGATTAAAAAAAGAGAAAAAAATGACAGAATAATATTGAAAGTCATCTCCAGCATGACTGAATTATAGACTATTTAGCCTTTGATAACTGCTTATTGGTACATAAAGAGTGGCTTTCATCTAAAACATAGCCCAGTGTTATCCCCAGCAGAAAATTAGTATCTCCTTTAATATTTGCTTTTTTTTTTTCACAGACCAAATGAATACTCTGTACTAAACTGTCCTGTTTTAGGGAGACTGTAAGGCAGGAGAGTACAGTCCACACAAATATTTTTGGTGTTTTGTCACCAAAAATTTGAGGGGGTGGAAGAGAAGGAAAAGGGTGGAGGGACCTCCTGATCCCTGAACACTCCTAGATATCAGTAGTTCCTGACAAAGCCTAAATGGAACTTAGTAGAGAAGAACACAAATAAGCCTTTGTAAATAGATTATTTTAAATGAAATTCATATTTTTTAGAGAAAATCTAGTAACTTCAGTGTCGTGTGTTCTGAAGTGCATAACACATAGTAACCAAAAGGTTGTATCTTTACTTGTACCTAAAGTAGCTGTAGCTAGAACTGAAATGAAGTGGGTCTGAAAAGAAAGATGAGAAATACCATTATAAACACCATGTGGTACTTGCATGTGTTCAAGAACCTTTGATTTATCAGTCCCAGCTGTTAATAGTAAAGTAGGAATTTGCTCTGTCCTTCATCAATCTAAAGTTAATAAGGCCGCACTATCACTTCGTGTCTGCCCATTCTTGAATCTACATGGGGTTTACTCATCTTTGGGGCGAGGGGAGACATTGCACAGCCTAATGTGCAACTCTGCCAAAACCCTGCGATGAGCCCATTGCTATGAACCAGTTAATAAGGTAATCCTAGAAGCCCAAGTTTGTTTCCGTAGCTACATAACATTACACAAACATTTTGGTTGCAATTTTGTGGCAATGGTTTCACAGTTATTTGATTAAAATGCAGTGCTGTGCTGCTTGGAGCCTGGGAGTGTCTGATATCAGCGAAAGCTCTTTAGAAGTGCTACAATTTAAAATTACAGCTTACCCTGTTTGAAGGGATATTTTTAGTCTATTTATTCAGAGTATAAATATAGTTCTATACATCACTGGTTTAATGTCTCTCTCTTGAGCTGGTCAGAAAGAGACTTTACCCAGCACCAGACAAAGGTCAACAAATGGGCATCTTTTCTTTCTTTTTTTTCCCCCTTCCTTCCTTTTTTTGTAAAGCAGCATTAAGTGCTTCAGAAAGCAAAGTATCTTGTCAGCAAAGGCTGCACGTCTAACCCCTTTACTGCAGTGACCTACTTATAGGAAATACTCCTATTGAAAAGGGCTTTTTCCAAGACCTAGCATTTCAAACAAAAACGTATCTAAAATTAGGTGGAAAGTGTTTAAGGGATCCCTGAGCAAAGATAATTGTAAGAATAAAAGGTGAGAGAAGGGAAATGGTGATGAATCACCATGCAGCCAGGAGGAGTGATGTAGTGCATATTTCTATGAATGGCCATTCTCTAGGTTTATTATCAACAGCTTCATAAGTTATTTATTTCTGATTATTTGTTTGGGTGTCAGGGGGATGTTTGTGCCTGCAAACCCCTGGAAACCAAAGGTTTATGTACATACAAAAGGCACAGTAGCGACAGTGCAGGCAGCCACATCTCTGCTCAGCTGTTGCCCTTGACCTAAAGGGACCCTCCCTTCCACACAAAAACCCAAGAGCACATATTTAGTTTCCGTGTTAATGTAGCTCTGCGCTTTTCTTGAGCTGGGTTTACTAGTTGTGTGAACTGTGATGAATTCTTCAAGGAGCAGTAGGGTTGGGTTGATTTCAGGTTTGATGTGTGCTGGGGAAAGAGGTAGAATTTCTTCTAATAATGGCCTCTCCTAAACACGTCAGTCGTCCAGTTGTAGCCTACCTCAGTCTTACTGTAACTTACAGACCTGAGCAAGTAGAAAACACCACAAAGATTAAATGGGCTCCGCAGTTCACATCTCAGTGGAGTCCCTACCAAAAGGAAAACAAAAACAAAAACAAACACAGCAGAGCCACTTCTGGGTGGTGTTTCTTAGCATCTCATTTGGGAGGCACAAAAATCTAGCATCTTTCATATTGTGGACTGTGGGTGGAAACGTGTGCATGGGGGGAAATGTGTGTAATGTCCCTTTGTTGAGGCAGAGTTGACAGTTAAGTTTTTTGAAGTGAATGCCAAAGGGTAGAGAGGAGCTTGGCAGTCCGGAATATGAGGAAAGAAGGTGAGATTTCTGCATATGCAGAAAAAGACTTGTGACCAGGAGGTCAACACAGGCACACAGACATACATTGTGGGACCGCCCTGAGAAATTCATGTTGTTTCTAAGGACACACATTTATCAAAACTCATAACAGCTATTCAGGCACAGCCTCTTTTTAACATGATTTAAAGACTTAATTTTGGAGATGATCTTTTTATTACTAGCTTACAACAAAGAAGTAATTTGTCTCAGATAGAGCCAGGTTTCAGTAAGCAATATTGTTCTGTTGGGGTTTTTTTCTTCACTTTTGACTGTATATTAACAAATTCTCCTCAAAAATCATGCAGAAAGGCATGAGAGACTTTGCAAAACATTGCAGTCCTGTTTGCAGTTCGCTATAAGTCTGGGCATGTGTCATGATCTTTGTATGTCCCTGTTCTTTGCTCAAAGTGTCTGGTGAATCTCTCTGTCTCATCTATGCAATCTGAGGCTACATTCTTAACATTTAATGTATCACTCAGATGCTGGTGTGACTAAATAGTAGAATTTTTTTAAAAATAAAATCAAATTAGTTTAATCCTTATTTCATTACCTGACCCTTCTTTTTTTCCTTTATTTACTCTCTCCATTTCAGAAAATGGAGATCTCTACTTTCTCGGGACTATTAAAATGCAAGGAACAATCTGGAGAAATATTCTTCTCCCCACGCTGCAGCATAGAGGCTGTCAATTGCCGGCTCTGCACTCGCCTGGTGTGTGGAATACATATCGACGTCAAGGGGAGTTCCTCCTGCAGAACAAAGGTGGAATGCGCAAGCAGGAATGGTGCGGGGCACCGCTGGAAAAAAAAAAAAAAAAAAGGGGGCTGCTCCTGTTCAGCAGATGAAGGATAAATACAGCCTCCATTGCAGTCGAAGGAATGGTGTGACGTAAATAGTTTTCCTGTCGATTTTTATCTCACCCTAAAGAAACCATTGAAAAAAAACCCCAAATGCATAGCATATAAAATAAAAATATTGGGAAGCTGTTTCACACTCTAGTGAGGTACACAGGAACCTCAAGAACAGGACACGCATTTCTGTGTTGCTTGTATGATTTTGTGTCCCTTGAGCACTCTAAATCAAATTCACAGTATCTGCAGGCTGTGATGGGACTCCCCTAAACACTGCAGTTCTCACGACACAAAACCTGTGAGCTTCAGTGCACAGACAGCCCTTTCTGAATTCCGCTCATGGAAGCTGGGTGGGTTTTACTGTGTTCTCAGCCACCAGCTGTCCTTTTTCATTTCTTTGTCAATTATTATGGACATAATGAGAAATATATACTTCAACCTGGACTTGTGCAAATCTGTATGAACCATATTGCTTTGTAAGAGAAGTAGAACTTGTTAGCTCTTTCCCCAAGTGCTTTTGTATTTTTTAATTGCTAGGTTAAACACAGATTATTTATGATTATTTCTATATAATTTGAAGTCTTATGACTACATACAGTAGTCTGCATCCTACTCCCCCAAGAAAAATGCCATTTCTTATTTACAGGGCAGAAATACAATAGACAGATGACAATGTGATCACTGCCTAACATATCACCTACCCCACAACAAGGATTGCACCTGGAAAGTTTTTATTATAGCCAGGCAGACAGTCCTCCCTAAGATATTTTAGGATGTGACTCATAATAATGACTAATAGAAAGTTACTTTACTCATAAATCTGCTCTGTCCCTAATCCATCTGTTGTTCTTGTTCTTACAAAAGGCAAAACAATTTGGCAGAATGTTTTTACACAGATATACTACATTTACATGATTGACTCTCAATTGCTGCTGTAAAAGCAAGCCATTGTAGCATGAGAATACACTGTAGGATTTCCTTTTTGGATAACATTTTTGCAATGCCAGTTCCAGGTGAGCCATCTAGAGGCAAAAGCAAGATTTTCTTAAGAATACTCCACACTAGTAGTGTAATGAATTCCTCTCAAATAAATAACCTAAAAAACTTGTAGCATCATATGTACCAAGAGCTGAGAGATTGCCATCTGGTTAAATTCATAAACCTCTTACATGCTTTAATTTCCTGTATGCTCATGCTATGAGTTTAAGAGTTTCCTCTGCTTTTAAAAATTATTTCTGCAAGTGGTTTGGATTGCTTTATGCTAATGTAGTATCAAGAAAAGCCTATATTGATTACAATAAATAATATACTAATTAAAGGAGAGAGTGTAGAGTTAAAAAACTTGGAATCTCTTCCTGCTCTTGACTGTGTGACACTGGGAAATTCTCTTAACCAGAGTCAGTTTTACCACCCATAGAGCATGGCTCATAATTTTACCAGCACTTTATGATCTCTGGATGAAATACTAAAACACTACAATAAAGATACACACACAGTAAATACAACAAATGACCACATTTTGCCTTTACTTCCCTCTTGCTTAATCCTATTAAAATCAGAACTACACGGTGCATAAATCAGAGATGAGCAAGCAGCCTTCTTTGCACTTAGCAGTAGCAGCATCAGAACACAGCTTATAAAGGAGGATAAAAGTCACCAATCTAAAAACACAGCTGGGGGGATCTTAGAATAGGGGTGCAGCTGGTGCACCCTGTAGGAGAGTTTAGAGTGGGTAGTCATCAAAGGCTTATTTACTATTAAAATTGCTAAATTCCTTTGAAAACATTTCTATTAACACAAAATTTCCCTGTGCCATCTGACTGAACCTTACCAAAATACAAGTTTTTTCTTCTCAACATGCTGGCTGAAGTAATGCAGCCAAAAGCCTGACCTCTACTGCAGGCCCAGTGCTTGCAGCTGATTACAGGGTGCAATGTCAGCAGGACTGCCTAGGCTGTGAAGTGGGAGGTGTAGCTTCAGCCCCAGGGACTCAGAGTCCCAAATCCAGCTGAGACTACCCTGATTTAGAAATTGCTGGTGTCCAGTCCAGCCACAGCTACACCAACTACTAAAAGTAGACACAGATGCTCTGCCTTCATACCAATTACAGCAATTGCAATGGGAAACAGAAGTGAAAAACCTCACATAGCGTTATTGTTCCAAGCCCACACGTGGGCATCTCTGCTACACTCACAGTCACCCTTGGGAGCTGGAAGAGCCCTTCCTGGACTACCAACAATGCCTGAATGACCATTTAAAAAAAAATCTGCAAGAAGCATGGGCTGTAATCTATCCACCATTTAACTTTTCCCAGTAGTATAAAACATGAAACCTACATCAGGGTATGTCAGGCTGGACACAGTGCTGGTGTGCGATGCTGGTTCACCAAAGGTGGAGGTTGTCCACGTGGAGGTCATCGTGGTTGGGAGCTTTGGGAAAGCAAGGAAGGATGGGGATAAGGAATAAGCTGGTGACCTTCTCTCCCTTCCCCAAGTTCACAGGGCATGTTGGGATAGCCACTCTGGGAAAACACTGCGTTCTTGTCAAAAAAACAAATTAAATGGATGAGGGCAAGGACCCAACAAGAGTGATGGTTCCCACTGGGATCTGGAATGAATCAGAAAATATCTTCTGGCTTGGAAACACAGGCATGGAAGGGGGTGATGAGGATGCACGGACAAAGGTGAAAGATGGGGGGCTGCCTGTACATCAGCCCATGAGTGGGTCACTACCCTGTGCTGTACAGTAACAGCTAACAAAGTCAGGATATGAGAGCACATGGACTTCTGCCTGATCCTCTCCTGTAAGAACTGGTGTTTTACTGGGGCTCCAAGGGACAGGGCTGACCGAGTTCACAAACTCACTATCTTGGCTACTCGGGTGTGATTTGGACAAGGAGATCTGACCCCATGTCTGTTCCTTTCCATACCTCCTGCTTTGGTGAGCCATGGGCAGCCGTCCGCCTGGCTCACAGCATGCTCCAGATGCACGCTGCTATCTTCCGTGGAAGGGGCCAGTTGGACTCTGATCCCCACTTGCTTCAGACAGCTGTGGTCTCCTGTGGCTTCCCTCTCTGACCCAACATCATAAATGCTTGATAATATATTTGAATCATTCTTCTTTCACCCTTCTCTTTTGGGAATTGCAGAGGATTTTTGTTAACCATTTAAATAGTGCCAATAATTGCCCTCATGTAGTTGGAGATACCTGGTATCAGCCTAGTAGTAATAAAAACATTCCCTGATTTTTTACAGACACAAGAAGGATAAGCCTCTTGTATACATCACAGACACTTATTCAGACAGAATAAATAAATTCCATCCTACAGCTGTTTCCTAGGTAACTGAACCAGGACCACAGAAACAGACTCTGTGCAGCTTAAAGAGTCGAAACAACAAAACTGAAAAATTTCTTTCCATCTCCAAACTTTTGATTTTGTGGGGCTACAAATACGATAGAAACTTTTCAAGAATGAAATATGCAAGTGGAAAATATGCACCTATTGTCATGTAGCCAAAACATGTGATCCAAAGAATCCTGTGATATATCACTTCTATAAGCCACTCAGAACAACCTTGGCTATGCTTGGATTTCTGTCAGTGCCCGAACCCCTGAAAAGCTGCAGAGCGCAGTCACCAAAAATTGTGTAAGCATTTCTCATATGTGAAATCCAGCCACCTTAGGCAAATAGGCTTAATGTGTGTAAGCTGAGAGGAAATCAGCCCTGTACAAGGGACTGATGAAATTTCTGGTCTCTTCAAGCAACGCAAGGGCTCCCTATCATTAACAAGCTGGAAGGTCCCAGCAGATGGTACCACCTTGCATCCCCAACGTGCAAACAAAATTTTTCCTTAGTGAAACTGTCTGCAACAACAATGCAGGAAAATGCAGTCAGAGCCTTTGAAGGCCTCCTCTGCCTTATTTTGTCCGTGACATAAACTGCCATATTTGCTTGTCTATTCTTTTCAATCGTATTCTTCTTATCAGTGGATGTGACTATCCATGCTTTCAGCAACCTTCAGGGTCTGTTTTTGTGGGACATAACACCTTTTTACATATTTGCATCTCCGTTGGATTAACTACACTTGCTGATTTTAGTGCAAAGGGCTTTGCTGTCACACTGGTGAGTTAGAGTTAAAAAAAAAACAACAAACCCCTGCACTCTTTGGCAGCGAAATAGGCGGGTGCAACTTTGCACCTGCAACAACAACAAAGGGAGAGCAGTTGTGAAAAATCTATATAGCTAGACAAAGGTAAAATTATTTGGCTTCCCACAGGGCAAAGGTCTGAATTACTTTCTGTTAGGACCTTGATTTCAGCTAGGAAAATTAGAGAAAATAAAATAGTTTATGCTGGGTATACCCTCATTTAGTCTATGGAAAGAGTAATACGCAAGTAATCAGCTACTAAGTGATGTTTGTTTGTGACATTGTAATAATTGCTTCCAAATATATATTGTGCTGGTTGAAATAAATTTATTTGATTTGTTGTACAGAGCTAAGGAACAGTATTTCTGCCTTATGAAGTAGCACCTTTTGTGGATTAGAATCACTATAAACATGTTACTTTAATGACAGAAGCCTGATAAATAAATACTGAACTGTTTTGTTAGTTGTAGGGCAATGGAAGCACAAATATATTTGATCATCATTAGAACAGAGGTAATCTAGTTTTCATCTCCTAAGAGAGTATCAAACACTCTGAAGAATCAACAAACTTAGTAATTTTAGTAAAAAACAATAAAAAGAATGCATTCTTCCGTTGTGCTAATACATCTAGCTTTTTTTTTTTTTTTTAAAGACACAAAATGTGCATACCAGTGTAGGGAAGGAAAGTTTTTAAGTAGTGACACCAAAGCAAACTCATATTCCTGTATAAAAGGGTCAGAGGATCATAAATACCAGTGGGGAAAAGAGAGGTCTTCTGTTTTCATGATGAATTACATGCAATTTTTAGAAAAGGAATTAGAATATGTGCCTATCCACCCAGAAACTCAAGTCCACAGACTGGGTTTCAGGAAACGTAGTGCCAGCTTTTCATTGAATTACATTTGTGTGGTCCTAGTGAAGGTAATGGGGTTATATGAGGTGAAAGTCCATGCAAAAATGGGCTCAGCCAGACTCTGTAGAGGTATGTAGAAACCATAGGACCTGAGTCTGATCTCTTTGGCAGCGATTTGAATTTAAATGATATTAAAGTCTTGATTTCAGTGGATGAACTGTGAATGTATGCCTATGTAAATGTAGCTAGAGTCAGATCACCCACAGCTATATCCAGCCCTGCAGCTGTAAAACAAAGTCAAATTCTGATAATACAGGTTCAGTGTTTCTGGTCCGTTTCACTTCCATATGCAAATGCTCAGTCTGCAGAGAAACAAGCTCCCATCTTGTCTGCTTCCTGTTTCAACTCAACAACTCTTCAAAATTGCTTATTCTGCCCTCTTGACATTCTTCAGCTAATGGGACATGCAATAATAACTTTTCATGTACAGCTTCCAGTAAATCAAGGAAAACAAGTCTTCATCTGAACTTCATCCAGAACATCCATAGATAACTGGAAAAAAGCTTAGTTCTCCCATTAGTTGGCTGGTCAGAAGCAACAATTAAAACCAAACAGCAGGCACCCTTTGTCACTGAAATTCAGAGATCTCATTTCAAAGCCACAAACGTTTGTCAAGCAAGAAAGTATTTAGTTGCTGTAGTCACTTGCCTGAATGTACCTATTTTAAAATTTGATCATCTACATAAAAGTAAGAATAGGATCACATCATTTCATTGGCTGCAAGTCATAACCTTTCTTTAAAACTGTGCACTACCTTAAGGTCCCATGAATACAGCAGGCAGTAAAATTCTGATGTTATTCATATATCACCTAGCTAGGAACAACAGACAGTGTCCTGGGGTGAAGCTCTTTAGTAAGCATGGCAGGTCCAGGATTTTGCAGCCCAGCCAGTTCAACTTTCCCCTGGGTAACAGGGAAGTGCTTGAGGGCCAGGCTGGGCACCCAAATCACAGAAGTACACTGCTTTCTCTTTCGACATAGCTGGCGAGCACCAGGACATAACTCACGGACACCTGTGGCTCTGGCATTTCAGATGCAAGGGTGCCTAAGTTTCTCTGACTTGTTAAAATGCTAGGGATGTCTCTGTCCTGAAGACAATGTCCTTTATCACAGAGAACATCTAACATGAACAGAAAGCTGCAGTCTGCCAGGAGAGTGCACCTGATCTGCAGGTTGAGTGTCTCACATGGAAAGCTGCCTCCCACTGCAGTTTTTCTGTTCGCTTCTTCGTGCTGGATAGTCTTATTCCTTACAAACACAATTCAAAAGCAACCTGCAGAATTTCTAAACTGATGAATCACTACCACTAGATGGTCTGAATGTGAAAATACAGAAGGGAATTTAAAAACAGGCAAGAAAGTCCTGAGGCATCAGACTGAATGCCATGCTGATGATGGACTCCAGAAAAAGAATCTATTAATACTGCCTAATGAGCTTGCTCATCCAATTTATTGTAACATACAGGTAAACATACCACAGCTAAGCTTTAGAACAGAGATAAGGCTGCAGTCATGAGTAACCTATGCACACCCACTTAATTCTGTAATACAAGCTGTGTACAGCTTAGGGTATAAAATGAAACATATCCATGACTTGGCTTATATTTTCCATTCAAACTTATTTCTCCCACACCTGTAATTAATATTATACTAAAGCACAACCAACAGCCTCCAACTTCTACCAGACTGCTTCTAGCTCAGGATTCATACTGGGAGTTCCCCTTGTTTGAAATAATGTCCCAAACCAAAGAAGTTCACTGCTGTCCCAAAGAGCTGATGGAAAGATCATAAGGCAGCTTGAACAAAACTCTCCCTTTAACAAATAGACCCCTGGCAGAACAAGATTTTTCCCATATTGTAGATACTACTGTGTTCAGTACGTCAGGACGTATTACCATATTAGCCTCAGCGTAGAGTCTAAAGAACAGCATATAAGCTATTCTCATCCATCCTTTCTCTCCATCAGCTCTGTGAACCTGGCAGGATTTCTGTTCTCTTACTTTTTGTTGCCTGTTAATTTGTTTTAGTCATTCTCTTTTGGCTGTCCTCTAGCCTAGCAGCCTTTATTTTAAATGAGTCTGAGAATGAATTGAAAATATAAATCAGAAGGAAGGAGCTTAACTTTGTTAAGTTCACGAGCTGCACCATTTATGTACATACTTAGAGAGTACAAAATGTATACCATTTGAAAAGAAGCAAGCCCCAAGTAATTAACCTCAAATGCTGTATTTATCAGTGGTGGTTTTTTTTCGTCCAGATTCTTAAGAAATCACTTCAAAGACTGTTTTGTTATTATGGGAACCACTTAATATGAAACACCTCAGGTTAGAAATGTTAATAGCAGATGAGCTTATGTGACCACAGAAGGTCTTCTAGTGATGGATCAATGGAAGTAGAGTAACTGGCAGGCAGCCATCAGCTTAGATTTTTTTTTTGTTTATTTTAGACTATTTCTTGCAGAATCTGGCAGTTTTAAATTTAATTTTCATATAAAATTAAATCGAAAAATAGTGGTATGTTTTCCTTGGGTTTACTCAGTGCAGTATTTCCTGACTGAAGCAACAGTTGGTCTTGGTCACAAATACAGAAAGGCTCATAATTTCCCACTGCACAGCTGAAAAAATGTTCCCTCATTTCTCACTCCAGTATACACTTTAACTTTGTAGGAATGACAGGCAGTTTGTACACACCACTTAGTTTAGGTGTCTGTGGTTCTCCTCTGCTCTCTTCCTCGTTTTCCTTGACCCACTTCAAATCTCACTTTTAAGAAAACAAAGTTAAATTTAGTTTAAATGACCAGTGGTATTACCCAAATTGCCCTTACTTTGTTGAAAGGTCAGTGAACCATTCTGCTGGACTAGGCTTTCAAGTCTCTAAACAAAACTAGTGGAATTTAGATGCTACGAGCCCAATGCCAACATTTTGCATATCTGTAAGTGTGAGAGCCTGTTCTCCAGCTCCATTTCCACAGAGGGTGCATTAGACATCAAGCCTTTTTGGCTGGGATAGCTCAACGCACTGAGCTAGATCAATGCTTCAGGGACCACTTCAGAGCAGGTACTCTGCTTGACTTGCTGGTGTGTAGGCTTTCAAAGATAAGTGAACTAGATGAAATGAAAAATTATAAATAAATGTTGGAGTCTGCTAGAAATAGTTAGCTGATAACATGGAAGATTATACAGGCAGGGCATGGTTGTTACATTCATGTAAAAGTATAAACTGTGCTATCCTCATTTTAACTTTAAAGTGCAAAAATAAGAGACAAAAGGCACTCAGTGTTTGCCTCACAATGATAAATCACAAGTTTGTAAGACGTGTTATTTTTCCTAGGCCAAATTCTTTATTTTTCATTATATTCACAAGTATCGGGAGGTTCTCAGTGAGGACAGCAAATGTCCTGTACATGCTGTGAGGTTACCAAAACCTAATGATCCCCCTTACTCTTTGAAGATGGACTAGAGGAGAATGTATTGTCTCCATCTTGGCAAAACAAGGAGTCTTCAGCTACAACACCAAAACCATCTACTTCCCTACTTCTCTGTGCCCTGGGCTAAGAAATGCCTTTTCTCCTTGCATTATATAATAATTAATAGCAATCATTTAATTGATTTATTGTAATGACAAGCAACCCTGACATCAAACCCATCAAGGAACTGCACAAGCGATTAAAAATACAATCCTGCAGAAGGTGTCATGAAACTGATAACGTAAAATTAAATAAGTTATTGAAGTTCCACTTAGAAGTCTTATGAACCTTTATAGTGCTGAAATATATGAAGTCCTTTCTCCCAAATGTAGATAGCTAGTGCTGAAAAACATTGAAAAATAAGGTATACAGTGAGAAACAAGGGACACAGGTCTTCACCCCATAGGTCTGAACAACCCTTTGCAAAATGGATTATGCAAAATGTCTCACATGCTAACAATAAGAAATTCTTTGCTCTCAGGGATGACGTATTCCTGGGATTGAGGCCACGTGCCCATACTTTGATTTTTCCGGAACAAGACAATTGTATTGTAATTGCTGATTCTGCAATAAAAATGCTAGCAATGTTGTTAACTGACTTCCCCTCCCAATTTCTGTTGGTAATACAGTAATTTTTCCACCTCCAGGATTATATTACCTGCCAACACAACCACAAATGGCCTGGAAAAGAAGGGAATTTTATTGCACTGCTTTAGGCCATGTCTACATTGGGTTGTTGAACCACTTTAACTGTGGTTAGCTTGTGTTAAAGTGGCTGGTGCGCACATCAGACTGGTTTTCAAAGTGATTTAGTACCTCAGGCTACACTAAGCATCCCTCCTTAGAGCAGACATTAATCCATTTTGCAGGGAGCCTGTTCCCTGTGGAGTTCATGTGGCCCTAGCTGGTCTGCTGCCACAAGTCCTTTACTTAATAACGCACTCTGTGCTAAGCTGCCTTGATATTTCTATGTCTCCAGTGCATTGAGGTTGCCTTGGCTAGATGTACTTTCTGTTTAATTATCAGTAGCCCTACAGACATCAACATACCATGTTTATATATGTGCTCTAGGACACATGTATCTCTCTGGGTTTCTTCATGGATCCATGCATAGTTCTTAGACTTGACCGCACTTGCCAAAGACACATACTCAGCCTCACCACAGTAAGATATCCCACAATGTAGATGCTTTCAGGGAATTACTAGAGCAGAAAGGCAAAAGGCTGACCAAAGCTTGACTCAAGGCTGAGTCAAAGCAAAGGACTCTGGCAAAAGTGCCGTAATACAAAAGGCCACAATGGAAACACAAGCGGAGCTCCTAGACATGAGATGATGACTGTATTTTTGTACCCAAGACACAGACGAAGCCAAAACTAACATGGTGCATATTGTCTGCAGCAGCACTGTGATAAGTACCCACAATGGAACTGGCAGGCTCTGGGAAACCACTGACAGCAGCCAGTACCCCATGCATACATGAGGTCTGACCTGGAGGTGAATTACAGGGTGGTTGAGACTCAACAGATGTGGTGGAGACACAGAGAGCCCCAGAAGGACAACCACACTGAAACACGAACTCAACAGCCAGCTAAAAACCGCTGCTGGGACTTGCCAACAAATACCATGTAGTATATTGTTACACAAGCGCTCATGGGGATTTCAAAGGGTTGGGTTTTTTGTTACAAGCTACATTGCAGGAGATAGCCTCCTTCCACCTGCCTTTTAAGCCTGCTCAGACAGACACCACCTTTGTCCTTTTGTACATGATATTCACAGCTTTCCTCCCACTGTCTCTCCCCTACTCCAAAGACTGGGTCCTTCCTCCTCCCAAATCCTATCCCCACATTAAAAACATTGATGCTTTTAATTTCTGAATTAGGGCACATTTTTGTATTTGTATTTAGGGCTTCATCCTCCCCACGCAACTCAATACAATGTCTCCAGGAGGAGTGTGGCTGGGTGGAAGCAAAAGAAATAGGCAGGACTCAGTGCTTGCATCACAGCACCCTCACTCTGAGTTACTGGTGGTGAAGCCCATGCTCTGCACAGCATCTGGAGGGGTAAGCAGCCACTGAGAGATGCTGCTGGATTGGAAGCAGCAAAGTATCCTACCATGGAGGATATTGGTTTGGGACAGGAGGAGGAAAAAAGGAGAACAAAGCCAGAATCCTCCCTGCCCTCCTCCATGCAGCAGGTTGAGGGGACACGGAGCACCCCAAATCCTGTCCCAAGCCCAACCACCTCACCACAGCCTCTGGCCACCAGGTGAGGAATGCAGTCCCCAAGAGATGCTGTCCTCAACTACCATAAAGCTCTTCAGAAGTGGAAGAGTTTTTCAAGCTCTAAGGATTTGCTTCGTCTTTGGCACAGTACGTGTTCACTGTGTTAATACTTCACCTATGTGTCATTCATTCTCTCTTACTCTCCATTTGGAACAAACTGGTCAAGCATAACAAGGGAGTTTTTGCACTCATAACTGGAGTAAAACATTGTCAAAGTTTCTGCAGATGCTAAGTTTGCTGACAGTCAACAGCTACATCCAGAAGGAAGTGGTTCTACTTTCATTAAATTCAACTATAGGACTTCTTCTGCAAGTCCCTATTTAAAGCCAGTGAGTGTGAGGGGTGTTCATTGCTGCCACGCAGTGACCCTGCAAGCTTGCCACAGTGAAGTCTTTGGGAAGTCACTTTTACTGAAGTCAATGGAGGACCATGACCCCTCATTTGTGTTTCTATGGCAGAGAAACAGATCAAAGCTAGAGTTTCAGACAGGGAAATGGCCTGCAAAGCCAGGTAAGCTGTCAATAGTCTTTGATTAAAACTCTTGAATTCAGACTGCCTCAACATTCAAATTTCAGATAGAGAGAGCTGTTGAGTCTCACTCCAATTCTGTTTCAAGAGAGAAGACTCTTTTCCTTTCCAAATACAACAAAAGACAGTGCATTTTGTTTGTTCCAACCTTTTGTACAAATAAAGGAGGGCTATAATTCCTGGGCAAATGAAAATAATATATCACAATGTTGCCTTTGTATTTCTTTTATGCTGGAAGTTCTTTCCTTTACTCTTGAATTGGCCATGAACAAAGGGAGTGAAGAGAGCTGCTAATATAATCTTCAGATGTCTGTATGCAAAAGTATGAATCATTAGCGGTTACTGATTTATTTGCCAGACAGAAAGCATCTAGTGCCAGCTAGGTACCCAAAGTAGCCTGCCTGGCCTTCACGCTGCTGTTCAGAAAGCTGCAGGTCTGCCTGAGGTCCTCCATTGCATCTCCTGTCCAACGCCCATTCTCGATACCCAAATGTCTCAAACTGCACTGGGTGTTTCTTCCTTTGTTCAAGGTACCTAAAATCAATCCCACTGCTGCTTCCACTATTTTTAATTTCTAAGCCACAGTATATGTCAGTATTCAACACAGTTTCATATTTAGCATTACACAATTGAAAAACTTGTCCTGAATAGAGCCACCAGGTACATCTAAACACAGGTCCCTCTTACTCCTAGAGACTTCCTCTTCTGCTATACACCGTGGTCCATGCTGTGAGGTAGCAGTGAACAATTCAGGGTCTGCCTGCCTATCTCTAATACTGTCTTTGTGGACCTAAGCAAGCTTTGAGGTAGCAAGTGTCATGGTATTAAAAGTCTTACACCTCCATCAATACCAAAGCACAGAACCACTACAACAAAGTATAAAGTTCTGCAACCAAATCTGGATCCCACTGAAACCAAATGCTAAGACTCCCACCAGACTTCAGTGGGCCTGGGGCTTGCTCTATATGGATCATTAGGAATGCAGGTTTTTAGTTTGGTTTTCTAGGGGAATGGGATTTATGCAATCATGCTGTGTGTATAATAAGCATGTCAGTCTACACCAGCAACTTTGTACCCACCGGACAATTTAAAAAGAGAGCCCAAAGACATTGAGTTTCTAAAACTCAATGAAAATGAGATGGGTGACAGAGACCCTATCAGTGCCCAGTGCATGCTATGTGGCAAACTGAGCTCACTCCTTATTAAACATCAGATAATGCATGGGGGAGACAGATATAGGACACCAGATTTCTTCAGTCCTGCAACCCATGGAGCTGCTTGATTGTGTTGCTTTTTTTGCCATTCTATGCTTAAGATTAAAATCACTCAGGGTTTCAGGGGTTTTGTGGTTTGTTTGTTGTTTTTTTTAAATAGAAGACAGAGCATGCCAATGGCTGCACAAGAGTGCAGAGGAGTTGCCTCAACAAATGCGAGCAGTGATCAAACACCAGTCCTCCTGTGACACTATCAGGCTCTCAAAAATCCTACCTGCAGAAATAACTGGAAAGTGATTTGAAAGAACACCTTGACTGGTAAGGTGTTGCAAAAGCTGAATGTTCCTCCCATTTTCTCATCTCTGATTCTTGGGCAGTCACTGATGCACTAAATTAAATTATTCTCACGTTTGCGTCTCCATGACTTTCCTTGGTAAATTGAGAAGAATTTCATTCCTAAATATTATTTTTTGGATTTTTTTTAATATAAACACAGTAGCCAGTTTCAGCTGTGATCCAGTGATAGACAAAGACATATTCCTAGAGGAAGATTTGCAATTTATAGCCATGTGTCCTGGTTTCAGCTGGGATAGTTAATTGGCTTCCTAGTAGCTGGTATGTTTTTGAGTTAGGTATGAGAAGAATGTTGATAACACTGATGTTTTCAGTTGTTGCTAAGTAATGCTTAGTCTAAAGTCAAGGATTTTTCAGCTTCTGATGCCCAGCCAGCAAGAAAGCTGGAGGGACGCAAGAAGTTGGGAGGGGACACAACCAGGACAGCGGACCCAAACTGGGGGGAGTGGGGGTGGGGCAGATCGCTGCTCAGGGACTAACTGGGCATCGATCGGCAGGTAGCAAACAATTGCACTGTGCATCACTTGTATATTCTAATCCTTTTAATACTATTGTCATTTTATTAGTGTTATCATTATTAGTTTCCTCTTTTCTGTTCTATTAAAACCATTCTTATCTCAAGCCACGAGTTTTACTTTTCCTGATTTTCTCCCCCATCCCACTGGGTCGGGCGGAAGGGAGTGAGTGGCTGCGTGGTGCTTAGTTGCTGGCTAGGGTTAAACCATGACACCATGATTTTACATCTTCTGTAGCTTCTTTATTGGGCTAACACTAAGGTAAGTATGGGGCTTGTCTTGGTCTCCTTGGGCCAAATTCACTGTGGCTAGAAATCTCACATAATTTATGAATTCAGAGCCCAGGAAAATTTCAGCCCGTTAGGTTTTAGGTAGACTAGAACAGTATAAGACCCCCATGAAGTAGGACTACTCTAGAGCAGAAATGTCTGTCACTTTTATTTTATTTTATTTTCTGCCATGCATCCCTCACACTTGAAGAGCCAATAATCTGTGTTCAGGCAAATAGCCTCTTTTGGGCTATACTTATAATTTTATTAGAAAAAAAAATTATAAAAGTGTCCATTTAAATTCATAGATACTAACAGGTCACTAAAAAGCCTATTTTACACAGGCAAATTACACCGCACACATTTTTTCTGAATAAAGCAAATGATATTATACAGAAAAATTAATAACTCTGAATTGTACCCCTGATAATAGTACTATCACAGTAATTTCTTTCTGTGTCAAAAGTGTTGGCTATTTTTTTTTAGAACATACTATAGTTACAGGACACCTGCATTCTCATAACCATCCTTTCTTACTGTGCACCATCCAATAAATATGAGAAATATTCCTGAATGAGAGATAGCTCAGTGACAATTAAAGAATGATAATCTTTAGTAATACTAACCTATTTTATGGAATTTTTTTGTATTTGCTATGACACACAGTTTCTTGAAGACACTACCTAGTGTCGACAACTTCCACTGACTTTAGATGAACTTCTGCATAAATTAACATATAAGCACATGCACGTTGTGTGTGCACACATGTACCCACACCACCTTGAAGTCTTTACTGCATTGCAGTCTGTGGACTTTTTTGCATTATCTCCAGTCGCATCAAGATTTCATGTCTTCTTTTTGTTTCAGGTTTTTTTGTTGGTTTTTTTTTTGTTGGTTGGTTTTTGGTTTTTTTCCTTTTTTTTTTTTTTTTTTTTTTTTTTTTTTTTTTAAGGATTCACTTTTAAACCTAAAGGCATTTTCTCCATAGTGATTTCTTGTAGGTTCCAGTGCTCTACTTCTGACAAACATAATGCAGTTGCCAGTTTCAACAAGAGCAATATACTTAATAACTATGAAGGTGTCTTTTCTGTATTATAAAAGGCTAACTGTTATTGTGAAACAATCAGTTTTCTTAGTGGATTATATACAGTAATCTGGTATTTGGAAATAATATTGCTTTATAAAGTATAACAGCTATTTCCTGACAGATGCCAGGAAAAGCAAGAGGAAAAGTATTTAAAAAAAAAGATTTATAAACAGAGTTTATCATAAAAAGATTTAAAATTAGTTTACCTTCCCCTGGGGATAACAATTGTGATTACAGCAATTATACAGTAACTGCAAACCATGTTATTTTAATAATGTTGTTGTCCGCCTTCAAGTGAGACGTTTCTGACACCATGACATGATCAACCAGGCTTGTTAGGGAAAATTCTATATAACAAATCAGAATTTTACTAACAGAGCATCAATGCTTCTCAGTCTTCCAGAGACAATTTATACCAGTTGCAACTACCAGTCCTCAAACACTTTCCAAATTCACTGTGGGGAATAGTAACCTTGAAACAGAAAAGATCTGGGTGATTTGGCAGCTGCAGCAAGACACAACGTGATGAAGATTCCCCAACAGTGAAGTTAAAATATTTTAATGGAACTACAATAGTTGATCAAGGAGACATGCAGTACTCATGGGTAAAGAGAGAGTATATTCACGGTCCTTATATCTGTCATAACACACTAATGAGGACCCACGAGTACACTATAGCCAATTTACTTTAGTTTAAGTGAATTCCAGAACCTTAAATTATTAGAGACAACAAAGTTTCTTACATTACAACTTCTTGTTTGCCTTATACCCTGATGGTTCTTCACTCCCACTTGTTTTATGAATTATGCAACTACTTGTTTTGGGCTGTACCTAGGGCCTGGTGTCATACAGAGCAGAAATGATAGAGAAACTTTCTTAGGAAAGCATGAGAAAAGTTGCAGCTGTCTTGCATAATGCCTTAGCACAATGATTTCTGAGAGAATGACCCAAGCATAGTAAGGCAGCATGGTCGATGCTTCCAAGGCCTTATACTCTGTGAAAGCATCTGACAGTTGAGGGCTCCAACACCAGCTTATAAAAATACAAAATGCATCTTGCTGTTTTTTTTCTATTGGAAAATAAGGTAATTTTTCTACAGGGAGGTTATTATAGGAACCATTACATAAATGACATAATCATGTATATGCCACATGTGAGACTGGAAGATTAAACTTTCAAAGAGCCAGGAGCCTTCGATGTCTAACTTTTATTGAGTTCCCTAAGCCTCTCTGAAAAAGGCTGTAATGTTATCTCTAAAGACTTCAGCAGGGTCAGGATTGCACACCAGCTATTACCCTAAAATAAACATGCGGTCTCAACCACAGGCAAGAGGAGTTGCAGTGATTTCTGTGAAGTTGTGTCACGCCTTATGTAAGAGGCTGGCCTAGATAGTCAGAGTGGACCCTTGTGGCCTTATGAAACAATCAAACTTCACATGCCAAAAATATTATCATCTGAAGAAAACAAAACTTCTGCAAAATCAAATCTTTTGGATTTATGTACATACCTAAATGCTCCGCCAAATCCAGCTTTTTTGTGTTATTATTTTAAAATCGCATCTTTGTTGGCTGAAGCGCTTAGTAATTGTGGCTGTTTGCTTTATTATGGAAGTATGGCAGCTAGCAATCAGGCATGTCACTTGAAGAATTAATTGTGACAATTATAAGAAGCATCCAAATAGTGGGGCATCCCAGGGCTGCAGATTGGGAGGAGGGTCTCTCCTATCAATGGCTCGCTGTCATTATTTTTTTTTTTTGCCTGATTTGATCTCACTACAAGCCAGGTCCTGTCCCAGGGGAGCGTGACAAGCTGACAGGATCTGTGGCACAAAAGGGAGCTGGATTCTGCTTGTGGAGGATTCTTGTATAGGAAAAAGAGACTTATAATAGAAATTGACTCAAGATTAGCTTTTAGCTGTTCACATTCATTGGCCAACAACGATTTTTTCCACCCCTTAATCAGCCAGCCATGAAGCAGGTTATTTTGCAGGAAGGAGGCGACAGTACATTTCTGAAACTGCTCTAGCTGCCTCCCCATTTCCCACCCTCAGATGCCAGGTATCTAATGGGTCTTCAGCTCTGCCATGCTTCTTGTATTAGCCATAGGTTTTGTCTGCTGTAAACACAGCTCCTTGCTTAGAACAAATGGAACTCTGTCTTTGGTAGGATCGAGAGCTATGGTCTCACACACATAAATGCTATGATGAATGCTAATATGTTAAAAATTCAAGGGCAAAGTTTGCCACAGAATTGTATTGCACAAAGTTAACTACTTATGAACACAGAATTCTTTAAGCTCCCCCCAACAGATTCACATACAATTTTTGCATTCTATGCCCAGGGACAATTTGGCAACGTACAAATCATGGTTGCAAGATGACTTTTTTATTTTATTCTCTTAAGTCAATTTTTTATTAGTTTTCAGACCTTTGCCATTATTGCATGGTGAAAACATTTTACATAGGAATACATGGCGATACTCTACGGCTTTGAACTTGCATTACTCCAATTAAAAAAAAAAAACAAACAAAAAAAAACAAACAAAAACCCAAAACCCCCCAAAAACCAAAACCCCCACCAAAAAAAAACCAAAAACCCCAAACCAAAAACTCTTGCTTTGGGCTTCACTCATGGTAGGTTTGGACTCTATCTTCACTGAAGAACACAAAACCAAGTTCTGCTTTTCCTGTTGAAACACATGGGAATTGTACTTGCACAGCTAAAACACTGTTTAACTGGGGGCTTGATGACTGACTTGTGCAAGTGGGGACAAGATCTTCTGCATCACTCCAGACTATGTTTTGTTTCAAAGTTTTCTTGGCACACAGTGGTGTAGGTAAAGTGAGTGTGAATTCAAGGTAGAATATCAGTTAATTTACTTATGAAATTATACTTCCCGTCATAATATTTGGGGGGGGGGGGGAGGGGAGGGTGTCCCAGAAAAGTTAGGATTTTTTTAGTATAAAATTAGCCTTCAATCATGCAACTATTTGTAAGTAGAAAAGACCTAAGTATCATCCAGGTAGCACAGGATATTGTACGTAGGAGTGTGATTCAGACTGAAGTCAAATCTTTCACTTATCAGAAGGAGAGAAAACTAAACAATCCTAATACAGCCGCCATAAAGAACAGTAATATTGTGCCACAGTATAGTTTCTGCCCAAATACTCTAGGGTAGCTTGTCCACTCTTAGCCTTCTAGTGTTTCCTGTGGATGCTGCCCTGAGAGCTTGTAACATTCAAGAGCACACCTAGCATACAGTTTTCATATGCCAAGTGCTACTTTCAAAGCAATTGTTGCTGCTCTGAACTTGTAGCTGAAATCTACAAAGAGCCAGGGACTTCATTCTGAAGAGCAGGGGGATAATGTTATGTATGTATGAACAGTATGCAAGTATCTTACATCTGTGTGTACATACAAAATTTCTATTTGAATGACATTGCACATCTTCAGCATGGCCATTTAACTCTCAGTACATTTCCTAATTAATTGGTTCTATTAAATATTAGAAATTAGAGCTTTAGCTTAAGAAACAGAATAGAATAGATCTTTAAAAATCTATGTTGTAGGTACTTCATGCATGTCTTGATGACTTAGTTCATGAGCTGCAAGTTAAAATAATTGGACCTCAGCAAAAATCCCACTGAATCAAGTTGTACCTTCAGCTGCATGCAATTAATTCAAAAGAAGAGAGTGTGTTTGTAGATTCCAGGTGGTCCAAGCAGCCTCTTATGTTGACAGCAATAAGAAAACAGTATTTAGCCCAAATAATTATTACACAAAGTATGTATTAAGTGGTACAAATAAGCACTGATTTATAAGACTGAAGAAGACAATGCTCCAAAATATTTCTTTTTTTCAAAATAGAACAGATTTATAAAGTAATGACCTAGGTGACAGAGGTTAATTCTATTTACAGGCAGCATTTTCATCTTAGCATCTAAACTTAATTTGAACTTGCATAAGTTACAACCAACTGCTGACTGAGAATTGCACATATGCAAACATGGGCTGAACTGGAACAAATTTTTAAACATAGATTGTTTGATAGCCAAATGGCAGTAATATGGCCAAAACCAAAATAGGCTATGCAACTGAAAATATTGCTGCTGACTAGCTATAGGGTTTTTTCTGAAATAATGTTCTCATCAGTTATTTGTAAAAGATGCTTGCTTAAAAAAAAAAAGTTACTTTGTTTATAATGTAGTTATTTAACAATCTGCATAGTAAAGAGCACTTTGGTTTTCCCAGCATCCCAGGGAGGAATTTTCACTTAACATCTGCTTGAACTTTTACAGCTTATGTAAAACAAAATTTTAAAAAGTAAAATGCACAATTCTCTCAGTTGCAAAAGTATAAAGCAAGAGTAGTGAGGCTGACTACGCTACATGACAGTAGGTGTTTCCAAGTACATTAAAGGAAACATTATGCCTGATAAACTTTGATTTTACCTTTGAATTCATTATGGAACCACGTATGGCTCATAGGAGCTTAAGTGTTCAGGAGAGAGGCTGGAGGGGAACTGCCAGAACTGAAGTGCCTTATTTCTGTAAGGAACATGCTTTCCCCTGGGGCCTTAAAGAAGGGGGAATAGGGAAATTACCAACAGCTTCATGTTCTCTACACTCGCCACCATAGTGGAGATTACTTTAATCCTTTAGAGCTTGAGGATGGAAGGGGAAGAGAAGGGCTCTGTGTATCTTCTCTCCAGTTGAATGCTCAACTATGGACTTCAACTGAGACAAAGCTGGCTCAAACCTTTTTATTGAAAATAATTTAGTTCCCAAGTATCAACATATCAACCTTACAAGGCAGGTTTCAGCTAGTACTTTATATATTGGAACTATCATACTACCTTTTATTATTAACTATCAAAACTGATCACATTGTCTTCTGAAGAATTCTCTTTCCAGAAAGAGAGGCTCATTTTTTGTATGCCTTATATTTACAGATCCTCAAGCAGTTTGTCAACAAAACCCATCTGTTAGCTATACCTCTGTTTATTTGGCTAAGTGTGCTGTGTACATACCATGGCATTGTTTCTGCTTCTGCTTTGGATTACTGAAAACTTCTGAAGTGAGCAGCATCACTAGTACCAGTCAACAAGAGCTGCTGCAAACAGTTTTCTATTATTTGCATAGCTGTACAGATAAAACAGTAAATCTAGTTATGGTTACTACGTTAAGTATCTTGCTGAGGGACCTGGTGCAATACCATAGACATCCACAGAGGTTGCAGCAAAACAGACTTTACAGGTAACTAAACTACAGACAGTGCCAGTCTTAACACCTTTAAAGCTAGACAATTGGGAAGTTAAAGTTAACAGAATGTAACCAGTGTTTTCCAGCTTTTCTGAAAGGTTGGATCCACCATGTCTATGTGTTTAAGCAAGTCAGGATCACTTCTCCAGAAGCAGCTGCATGCATGTCACAGCTCTGCTCTTTGTTAAACATTTTTCTTTCCCCCCTAAATCTAAAGTCACGTGCAGCCATTTTCATGACCAAATTCAAGTTGAACAAATTCCTCTCTTAAAGCAAAAAGTCTCCTAGCCCATAGACTTTCCTTCCAACAGGGCTACACTAGTAGGGAGAGGAAAAAAAAAAAAAAAAAAAAAAGCAAAGCAGGGGAAGGTATTTCGCCCTTCATTTCTCAACTATGTATGTTTTTAATTACAGAATCAGATTTAATAAAACAAGAAAGAATTAAAGTCTATTAAAAAAAAAAACTTCCTTACTTTCCTTTTCTTTTTTTCTCCTAAGACAGATTTCTTTCCACATTTTCCACATCCTTAGGTGATTTTTCCACAGAAACCCAATAACCAAATTTCCACTCTATACCATGGACTCTAACTAGGCATTCAGTGCCACAGCCTTTTGATTTTTACAGTGCACAGTTCTTAACCTGAGAGGTGAGAATTTAACTGGGTGCTGGTGACATCCCGAAGGCACCAAGAGCTAGGTTCTTTCACAAGCAACATTTCATGTTGCTCTGCATAAAAGTTTCCTTACAAGGAGGCCAGCATGTGCCCAGGGCACTGTTGTGGCTCAGTTCTTTGGAGAGGCTTGCTGCTGCGTTGCTCCGTGCTGCAACAGAGGGGACTGCATGCCATCAGCCTTCAACCTCCTGCCAAGTGCTAGTGGCTGAGAAAGCAGCGAGCAGCAAAGAAGGGAGGCTGTCTTAGGACCACACGTGTCAGGAGTTACCATCTGCAACCAGTCCTGCAGCACTCCCATGCCACCTGACAGCAAGAGCCATTGCCTAATCTGGATTTGCAAATGCAACTATTTTCCTCCTGAGTTTAATCAGATTGAGTTACATCTGTATTAGGGAGGCATCCTCCCCTGCCAAAAGCCATGGCTCAAAGCAAGTTTCTCCCACTGCAAAATCTAGGATTAAAAACAGATGCTGCTGAGTTCCTACCTTCACAAGTCATATTAAGATGATTAGTCGTTAATTTTTTTTTTTACTACCAAATGAGATAAGATAGTTACAAGAAAACACTAACATGGATAAAACTTTTATTACTTGCCAAGTTTAACTTGTTAAGTTGTATGTAAAAAACATGGAAAATTGATATTTATTAATACAATGCAAGTATATACGCTGATAGACAAATTAAAAAAACATACCTTTATAAAGGTGACGAGTTTCTAATTTCAGTTTGCATGAAGGTAACAAATGTAAATGGAGCTCCATCTGATGAAAATTCACTTACTTCCTAAAAGGAACAAATCCAATTCCAGGTGCTCACAGGAGAAGTGTTATTCTGCTACTGGACATTTAACAGAGTAATAAAATGCAGTGATCATTTTGCTGGTCCTTTTTACAGTGCTTCAGAGTGACATCTGAGTTTGTAAGACTTCCACATTTGAAAATTGTGTCAAGAAAGAAATAAAGCAGAGATATTTCTTACCAAACCAGAGGAAGGGTAACTTAAAGGGTGAGTGTGAGCATCTTTGAATGTGAAAATGCTAAAAAAAATAATCCAAGGACAAGATAAATCATGTTCCTGGGGTTTAAAAAAAAAATTATGCATGTGACCTATGCTTTCAGTTCTTTAAGCAAGAATCTATAAAATACATGTGCTCTCTGAAAGCATGAAAAATTCATATTCAGGTGACTTATAGAAATAACCATTCCCACACAAATAAAGTCATCACTAGACTCCATGTGTCCATCCTTCCAGTTTGTTCCTACTCTGAACATCAAGGCCTGCTGATGCACTGCTTGCCTCTATTGTCTGCACAGTATATTGGTTCTCAGACAGCCAATGTCCTCCTGCATGTATTTGAGGGGGTTCTTTAATGTATTGCAAAGCTCACCAGCGAATGAAAAGGGATAACAGAAGTAAGGTAAGAAGGCTGGAAATCCCAAAAACTCTTAGTTTCTCTCCATCACATTCTATCTTGCAAAAGAAGCTTAAGTGCCGATTCCTTTATGCTGAATTACTGAGGCAAGATTTAATACTTAACTAGTGTTGACGGTACAGCATCAACACCCTGTTGTTCCTCACCTGCCACTTAAATCCACACTACAGCCAGAAGCAGTAGTGAAACACCACTTTTCAGGAAGGCTTCAGGCATGACCCAGAAATATCCATCCAGAACAGGAAATCTAATCTTTGGCATGTGTCCAAGTGGTCGAAACAATAATAGAGAATAAAATTAGTTAACACACTAATGTAATGGGCAAGAGCTGAGAATGTTTTTTACAAAAAGATATCACACTGCCCAAATGTACAAGTTACCTGAAGATGGTATTGAGCAAGTGACATATCAAATCATCATCTCACAGTACTTTTGAAACTGCAAGAAGCATTAAGGGCTCTAAAGGAAACTAGGAAACTGAACGGCCAGAGGAGTTACGCAAAATCCTCTCGGGGAAAAAAAATTAAAAATTGTTCAACAGTGAGAAAAGATACTCTAAAAAATAATTGAGCAGGTATCAAAATGACTGAAAAATTGCAGAGGGATTTTGTGATAACAAACAAGTAATTAAGTCACAAGTGAAATTCAAAGTAAATTGCATGTGCAAGGAAAATTACCCTAAATATATTAGAATTCATCATTGCTTAATTATCTATAACATGAAAATTACATTGGATTCTATGTAGACAGTTGTGTGGAAAACGTACCTTGATGCTCAGCAGCACTCAAGAAGGCAAAAGGATGTGAAAGCACAATTAGAAGTGTAATGAGCGTAAACAGAAAATGCTATTGCATTGCTATGCTAATCTATGGTGCAGCCACTCCTTGATATTTTGTGTAGTTATGGTCACCTCACCTCAGAAGAGGGAAAAAGACTAGAAAAAAGTGATGAGGCTAATATAAGAAATCCATAACAGCTTCCATGTGAAGAGAGATTAAAAAACTTAGGACTCTGGTGAAACAGCTAGAAGAGAATTCCATGGATGTAATGGAACTTTCAAATAATAAGGGATAGATAATAAGGGATGGATAAAGTTAACAACTGACTACCAGGAGCTAGCCACGAAAACAGTAAGTGGTAAGCTCAGAAATAAAACCAAAGGAAGCACCTTTTCCATGCAATGCAGCTGAAGTTGCAAAACACCCCTATCAGAAGCACTGAATGTCAAGAGAAAAACAAATGAGCATTACCTTCTACATCATTTATGTAAGTTCATAGGAAAAAGACCCTCAAAGGGCTATTGAAAACATTGGTGCAAATGAAGTCTTATTCTTAAGAAGACTACATATTGCCAAAAACTAGTAGTCTACAGCAAGGTTCATTATACGTTTGCCCTATTTTTATATTCCTTGCCTCAGCATGTGCAGCTGGCTGGCTGCTGCCAAAGGCAAGATATTAGTTCAGAGGGACCATTAACCTAAACCAGTAGGGCTGTTCTGGATTCAGCCAGGTCAAAAGGACATATGAAGTAGGTGCTATAAGTTTTGAACATTCACACTTTAAAATTATTCAAATGGCAATAAACCAGATTCATGGAATATTTCTCTTGTTTTTAACCTTTCGTAATTTGAATTTCCTTCTCATTCAGGCAAATCCCTTAACCTCTTCAATTACACCCTCACATTATGCAAAAGTTTCAAGAGTCTGTGTCCCATAATGAAAAGATTATCATAGTGTTTAAAAACCAACCAAACACCACCACAAATACATCACTACCGCATATTAATTTCTCCCTTCTTCCTTGATCCAGTCATTTTAATGGTTATGCACCTTTCCACCATGAAATTTTCCAACTGTTGCATATCAAAAAGAAAAACCAGCACCATCTCAGCTTCAAATAATAATTTTAGAAAATACATAACTTAATAGCTTTGAGAAGATTATAAGAAAATAGTATGCAAAAGAGGCTTTGTGAGTACTATTGAGTTTCTCCCAAGAGGGTGTGGGACCCAGGTTCTTTGGGGGGAAGCACAGAAATCTCAGAAGTTCTGTTAAGTGATTCCCTGTGGAAAGAGGAATCCAAGTTCAGGCCTTTGACTTGGAGTGTTCCTAAGGCACAAGCATGTTCTTTTCCCCTAAAGGATACATGCAACATTTGTCCCCTTTGCTTACCAACACCAAGGAGTTCAATGAAAGCCACACGTCCTTCATGATACAGAAACAAGTCTCCTGGTTAAGCAGCAAGGTAGTGGAATGCCTCAGAAAGAAATACTAGTGCTCCATTTTCCCAAGGAATTGACTGTGAAGATAGTGAAGGGCTAAACGCCACTAAGACAAGGAATGGCTTTAACAGGTATCAGGCACTAGTCTTGTAGCGGACAAATTACAAATACAGGACCTGTTCTATACATAAAGACAACAGAGTGTTTTATTCCTGAGTAGTCAATGACTGTCAGCGGAAGGCAGGAGTCTGATACATGATTAGATGTTATCTAGACTTTCTTGGGACATGCATAAGCCATGTGGACACCAGCACAAGTTATCTGTGAGGGTGTATCTCTAGCACTCAGTGTGCCAAACCAGGAAAATAAAGTAGGAAAAAGCGGCATATCCTTTCACTTACAAAGTTGTTGCTAGGCTTTAGGACAGATTTATTGTGATATGTCCAAGTTGACTGGATGCAAGTGCAGGAGACCGACAGAATAACCTCACTTTGCAAATTGCTCAGAATAGAACATCCCTGTATACTGAATAAGTTGGTCTAATAAGAGATGCTACTGCTCTGCACAAACCTTGCTTTGTACAGAATCAATGATAGTCAAATCTTTGTATTTCCTTGGGGCTATTTTGCCTTCTTGGTTAAAAGCACAGAAAGAACAATCAAAGCATAGATCTACTCTGATTTTCAGAAGGTTTTGAACACAAGGAGGCCAATCAAGAGTAACAATCTTCCATTTTGTCCTAAAGCACTGACTACTAAATTCTCTATGAAAGTGACCAAAAATAAATTATTTATGTAGCCTCATTGGCTGACAAAAATGGGGCATCTTTGCACTAATCCTTTTCACTCCTGGGTTCTTCCCTTTTTAGTATTGTCAGGATAATTGACCTCTCCTAAAACCATTGTTCAAACCATTTTATATACCACTGTCAGCTGACTTATCTTCCTTTTCATCCTATAACATCTATAACAATTTGTAACAATACTACTGTATTTTATTGCTGTTAAGCAATGAATGCGTGCTTTTATAATAAGTAGTCTGTGCAAGCCGTTTACATATCTGATTTTTGGTTTCCATTTCCAATTTCTTCTTGACTTCTTCCTCTCCTGTAAGCCTATTCTCACAGTGCACTTTAGATCCTGGAAGCTTGCTATTTGAATCAGCTATACTGATATAGCTGAATGGCAATAATGACATCACCCTCCCCCTGAAAGTGTTTAAAGGTATATTATTTTTCCACTGTGCTCAAATTTCCTTTAAAAACAGACTCAAGGAATGAATGCAAGAACTCAGGGGTTTTTTGTTCAAGTGCCTTGTCTTCAACTTCATTCTCAATTTGTTTTACAGATGTGTTTGCCAGATGTTCTTTTGTTATTTTCATACCTTTCTATACCCTATTTTCTAGTTCAATACTTACTATTTGGCCCAGATTCTGCTCCCTAATGTTCGTGATCAGAAGTCAAAAACACATCCAAGGATTGGAACTGGCTCTAGCTATTCACCTGCAGCCTGTCATATCTTTTGTTTTTTTGGACTACATCTGTTTCATTTTCCTTAAATGATTTAAGCCATTTTAGAGGCAGATTTTAACAGACACGTGTACATACCTAGCAGCACCTTTACTGAATTTAACATTACTCAGATTCAATGTTTTTAAACTTAGTGTGAAGCAGGTTATTTGATACAATATTCTTGGTAGCTGAACAGAATCCAGTTCTCACACATCAGTGCAATTTTTAAAATCCCTTCAATTAGGAAGCCAAATTACATGAGTTATGTAAGCTTTCTAGCAATTTTAATCTATAATACAATACCAGTTTGCCAAGCGTAGGAACATTTAGGTGGTGTTATTAGATTCCCCTCCTCTTATAGCTTGGTAATATATTTCCAGGAACTTCTATCATCTCACTCTACATAAACACATGGAAATCTTTTAGACAAGTATACACAATCAGCCTGTCTGTGTATAACATAAGCTACAGCTGTTAGTTTGTGGAATTGAATATTTTGAGTCTAAGAACAAAGTATTTTTACTTTAACATGGGAGACAACATTTACACTCTGACTTCAATTCTTACTATGGTTTTGCCCTTTATTTTAGAAACTCACAGCAACTCATTCAGAAATGGGTAGCCTTTGAAATTGTGTTTAGCATACTGGACTATTTGACTTACTAAACTAAAAGTTAGGGGAGAAGGAAGCCCTAAAGAAACACTCTTAGATGAGATGATTTATTTGTGCAATTAAAAATTTGCAGTAGGCAGTAGCAAAACCTACCATGTTGTAAATGGCTTTTACTGACTCACATTAAAGTATTGCTTAGGCTTTGCTTCACACCTCCTAGTTGTAAGCTAGCACCTGCTGCTTTAGAGGAAGGTTAAACTCTCCTCTTGGTTCCAGAAAGTTTAGGCCCTTGCATAAAGTTGTACACAGGAAGTGGCTGTAAGGACTGCTTTGTCCTTACAGTAAGGACTTACAGTAAGTCAGTCACAGTAAGTGAATACTGCTGTCAAAACCATCCATCACTGTGTCTAAAGATTCATATCATTAGCTGTAAAATTCTAGATACTTTCTAACATGAATGCTATTGCAAGTGTACTCAGTTATACCAACAGATGTTTTAACAGAGTCAGGATGCTGAAAGAAAACATACCAGCTTGCTTAACATCAATATCCAGCAAAATACTTGGACCTTTTAGAAATACTTAGAAGATAACATGGCAATTGACACATCCACATTGTACATTACCCTGTAACAGAAGGGAACTGGGTTGATTTGACATGATTTGTTTTAGATAACAGGTGCTATGGACAGAAGAGAAGCAGTAGATGACTGTCATGGTTTAACCCCAGCCAGCAACTAGGCACCACGCAGCCGTTCACTCACTCCCCCCATCCAGTGGGATGGGGGAGAAAATCGGGAAAAGAAGTAAAACTCGTGGGTTGAGATAAGAACGGTTTAATAGAACAGAAAAGAAGAAACTAATAATGATAATGATAACACTAATAAAATGACAACAGTAGTAATAAAAGGATTGGAATGTACAAATGATGCGCAGGGCAATTGCTCACCACCCGCCAACCCACACCCAGCCAGTCCCCGAGCGGCGATTCCCCGCACCCACTTCCCAGTTCCTAAACTAGATGGGACGTCTCATAGTATGGAATACACCGTTGGCCAGTTTGGGTCAGGTGCCCTGGCTGTGTCCTGTGCCAACTTCTTGTGCCCCTCCAGCTTTCTCGCTGGCTGGGCATGAGAAGCTGAAAAATCCTTGACTTGAGACTAAACACTACTGAGCAACAACTGAAAACATCAGTGTTATCAACATTCTTCGCATACTGAGCTCAAAACATAGCACTGTACCAGCTACTAGGAAGACAGTTAACTCTATCCCAGCTGAAACCAGGACAATGTCATACCCTGAATTTAGTAAGGATTTTGAAGGTGGTTGGAAAATCATATCCAGAGAGCAGCTGTCAGTTGCTCACTCTCAGGAAAGAACGGGATATCAAAGCAGAGATCTGCAAGAGTCCATACTAGTTCTGGTACTACTCACTGTATTGGAAGTTGGATGGTCAAAATTAATTTGAATTCTAAACAAAAAAAACCTCCAAAAGTAAAACCATAGATACAAGCCAATAGGTGAACAGACTGATTATTCTTCTTAAGCAAAAAAAAATGTTAACAACATAGGATTGTAAGTAGCTGATCTATAGAAAAGAACCAGGGAGTTATAGCAGATTGCAAGCACAAATTACACAAAATAATCCCTTTGCTCTATTGATCGTGCAGGTGCCACAGGGGCAGGACTAGCTCCACTGTGGCCACCAGACTATAAGAATTATCTAGGCCAATTAGAAGGAGTAGGGGAAAGCAATGAGAAATAATCAAGGCCTAGAAAATACAGCATATGAGGAAAGAATGAGTGAACTTGAATTGTTACTTTAAAAAAAAAAAAAAAAAAAAAAAGAGCTGAAGGACAAACATGGTGAACTGTGACAAGAAAAGAAATCTTTCCTTTCCCATAGTAGAGAGATTTAGGGGCTAAAAGGCTTCAGCTGATGGAAATGACACCAAAAAACCACAAGGAAAATCTGTCCAAAGGCAGAGTTCAGAAGTGCAGGACTGGGCAGCCAGCAGGGACTGAAGTGGCCCTTCACTGAAAGGTTTTACAGCAAAGAAACACAGCCGGAAACAGAGGAACCCACCTTGGGAAAGGAGGGTGGATCTTGCAGATCTTTAAACACATGTCCTATGGAGAAGGTGAGTTTTTAATACTACTTCTCTTGTGTTCCTGCTGCTGTTCTGAAAATTAGATCTCAGGTAGGTACTTATTGATACTTCCTCACCAAATCTTTTGAAGACTTTCATTCCTCTACTGCTTGAACACCAACTCCTTATGCTTTCTACTTCACCTTACAGAATACAGTGTGCAGTTTCTCATTACTGGCCTGAAAACAACAGCATGTTTAGCTACAAAGTATCGATCTGCAAGATTACAAACAGTGAGGAACCATGAGAGAGATTCCTCCCTCCCCATGCTGATTTCTGGTTGGTCTAATTATACAAAACATTTCAGCTGTTGCCTTGTGAGCTACTTCAGAAGGAAAGAACATAAGAACTTTCCATAGCAATTGTTCTTCAATTCATAGTGTATATTCATGCAAGCCTCAAATTCATCTAATGAATAATTAGGAGACTAAGAGACTGCCAGGAGGTGTTCTGGTAGATCTTATCTGTATACAAAAATTACTATTAAGTAGAGGGATATCAGAGCTGGAAGACATGATTTATGGGACATATCCACAGATATGCACACACAATGTCCTGTCTGGACAAAGAAAGAAACCAACACTCCCCAGCTGTTACAAAATTTAGTTTTAAAAACAATGATCATGCAAAGAATAATAAAACCCCTATTTTCTTTTAAGTGTCACAAGTAGAATTTGCAGATAATTCCTACATCATACCTATGTCCTATTTTCAAACAGGACTTTAGCATTTAGGAGACAAAAAAACAAGGAACCCAAATCATCCAAGCAAGACTTCAGTATTTTGAAGTGTTAAGATGCACGTGCCTAGATGAAACAGCTTTTGAAAGTGCCTAATCAGATTACACAGCTAAATGAGTTTAAAAAAGAAACAAAATTCTCACTTGTGTATTTCTTTAAATGTGCTTTTTTTTCATTTATATTTAAAGAAAAAGATCATGTTCCTTGGTCTTATCATCCCTTTCTGAAAGTGCTAACCGGCAGTCTGGTGGAGTCCTTTAAAGACAGGCCTTCTTTGCCCTTACCACCTCTCTGAAAGCTGTATAAACAATTATCTTCTGCCCCAGTAACAGCCATACAGTGTTCTGATTGCACAATGCAGCCAAATTACTCAGGCTGTATAGGAATGCCACAAGTTTCACTCCTGATGAAAAAAAAGTTTGAGGTGAAATAAAAGTAGATGTGGGTAATACTTTTGTTCTTCCTACTGCCCAGTTATGCAACACCATGTAAAACATTTGCTAAATAGGAAACGTTTTTAATCATTACTTTTAGCTTAATTTACATTGAAGCTTTCAAATGAGAAGATTTATTCCTCTCAACATTAAACCAAAGAGAAATTGTACACACGGGCATGGATGCTAAGTGGGAACATTCCTTCTCAGTCATCAAGCAAAGCATTGAACTATTTTAAAAAGGTAGTAAATAACTTAAAGTAACAATGACATCTTTTGGACGTCTGCTCTGTTTAAATTGGCAGCCCAAATCTTTATCTTATTCTCAAATTTCTACATAACCACAGTAATGCTAAATTAACCTTTTGCATCTAAAGGCTTGCTGCCTGATCTTTCTGCAGAGATAAAACTGATATGCTGCCCTTGGCTTCAGTGGCTGTAAGTCTGTTTCTACAGATTGTTTCTTAAACTAGATTTTATTACATTTCATTTCAGTCCTTATTTTGTTAGGAGCTTTATCTTTCAAGCTGCTAAACTAACCCATGCATTTGGTTTGTTTCTTTAAAGTGGGCACTGAGCCCCATTATGGCAGAAGTTTGACAGTGACAAGAGGTAATATGATTACCTGCTTGACAACCATTTTGGAAGAGAAAATGTAATTGTTCCTCCCCACATCATCTCCATAAAACAGGTAAAGGAAGCGATCATGAACATAAGTAAGTGTGGTACCAAGGATCACATACTCACTGATCAAGTAATTTTTTCTTTAATTATGTCTTTCACCTTCGCTCACTTTAACATTGCAAATCTGCCCTGTCTTGCTGCACTAGATGTTGTGGAAACTCATTACAAAGGACCATTTGTCCTCCAAATGCGTAATGCAACAATAAGCATTATTAAATATGCTTGTGATATAATCTCTTCTGAGAATGTTTATGTACTATGCAAAGATTATTTCCATGTATAAGAATGAGTTTAATAAAAAGTTATTAGAAAAAGAGAAGCTGAATAATTGCTTTTTCTAGAAATAGCTCATTTATGCCAAATGTCATTCTATTTACCTCAAATTCCACAATGATGCTTTATTTGCCTCAATCTGGTTTGCATTTCTGAACACTTGTCACTATCTGCAGGTAACTATTTTAGCTACAAGAAAAGACATCAAATCCCCATTAGCCAGCTTTTGAAATACAATTTCAATCCTTTAACTTGTTACAATTCTTGCAATGCTTAACCAGGATTTTAAAAGAAAATAGGAAAGAGACCGTACATTATTTAAAAAGTTTTCATTGCAAACTTCAAGAGTGCCCTGAGAGAACATAAAACCACCTGTAAGTTCTTCTTATTGACTTGAGACTTACAGATCATTTCCTTCCTACAGCAAAAGGGCTCATCCAGAGTAAAACTACTTTTCTGACTGTTCCCGTAGACAAATTTAGCATGCCAAAACCACACATTAGAGTGCTGCCACAAGCCGTGACTAGGATCCTACTGTAGGGTTTAGAGATGAGGGTTAATTAGGAAACCTGTCTTTTGCAGCACTGGTCTCCATTCTCAAATGCCACGTTCCATCATGAAATAAATGAGCATGCCACAGTCCAGTCCAAGAATACACTGTGTTTTTCAATAAAAAGCCCTGGCCAGTGTTCTAACATTGCAGCAGGAATTGGTCTCTGTTCCCAAGCTTTTCAAGAACATTTGAACACCATGTAGCAATGCAGTTATTGCGTTTAAATTAGTTACAGAAAATTTCACAGTGGTTCTTAAAGGAAGTGAAAGAAAATTGTGCTAGGAATGCACTTAGAATTAGCCTTAAATAGATATAAATTGGTCTCAGCTTTGATTGAGATTAGCTCCAGATTACAGACCAGCCTGAGAACTAGGATTTATTTAGGACTGAATAATTTTACCCTTGTTTATAAAACCAAGCCAAGTAACAGTGGGAACCATGTTAGAAGCTACTCACACCTGCAACAGTCAGGACAAGAACAGCTCAAATGCACCCTTGAGTACCCACAGGCATGATGCAGTTGTCAAGCACTATCATACCTCATCGCACCTGTGGTGTTACTGCTGCTGCCCATCTGGATTTCTCCAGGTTTCTCTCTCCTGTCGAGAAACATTATCTGAGCACAATGCAAGCATTGGCAGGGACTCATGCAGGCTGTGCAGATGTCCAGCAGCCAAGGCACTCCTAGACCCAAAAAGCAGGCCCTACCCACCTCTGAACCTTGTTTGTCCCCAGCCATGCCCTGAGGTATCAAGGACTGTACGTGCTATACACATGGTGCAGCAGAAAGGCTCACAGCACGTACTTGGGGATGGCAACTGCTGCTGTCTCTGCTTTCGCAACACTGGGTTCCATCTTGCAGGCACCACAAAGAAAAGGGAGCAAACCCTGCCAGGGTCCACAGAGCTTGTATCACCCTGCTGAGGGGGGACAGCTGGGGCCACACTAGCTTTCTTGGTGAGTTTGTTTAAATCCACCCTTAGAGAAACATACTAAACTAAGACTGTTCTGTAGCCTGTATGACCATCCTACATGTAGATACCAAATACAGAGTTAAGGTAGTCACAGATTAAACCAGAACATACTACTCCTGCTGGATAGACTATAATGATTTTAGAGAAATAAATACCTATTTTAAGTGTAATTTGACTATCAGGATATGTTGGATATGCTAGGATTTATTAGGTTTTTTAGTGGTATCTAATAAGTTTTGAAATATGCTCTCGGATTTTGCTACAGAGACAGTTCAACCTGACAGATCCCAAGATAATGATCTTTTAAGGGCATTATGTACTTAGCTGACACAAATAACATTTTAATTACAGTTAATAAGAGTCAGATTTTGTTTTCAATTCCATGATGTCAAACCTGGCGTGCTCCTTTAAGGAGTCTGTACAGAAAGCACAATAGGTTTTTTTCTGTAACTCATCTAAACTTTTTTTGTTCATGTCAGTTTGACCTTGGAAGAGAACACAATGTCCTCCGAGATCCTTTTTTAAAAAGTCACACTGAAGGCCAACAATTCTTTCACTAAAGAGACCTCTTTATCTTTAGCTGGTGAAATCTGTTGCTCTATTGTGCATTAAGAGGCAGTATTCCTTGTACTCCTTGTTTACAATAGATTACAGATACAGCTGAGCCCTGATTTCAGAAGCATCACCACTAGTACTGGAATTTTTTGTACTAGTGATAGAAGTCTGATGACATAGGCTGTTAAACATATGGCAAGGGGATGCAAATCTGTACAAGCTTATATAAGGTCTGATCTTTAAGTTCTTTAGATAGGATAAGAAACAAGGCTCCTGGAAGTTCCTAGACAATGCAAATAGCCCAACTGATTTCAGTAAGGATATTTATGCATTACCCATTTTTAAAGTATCTTCAAATTGGGGCTATTACACCAACAATCAGTTGTAACCGATGTCAATTAATTCATTACATTTGCCTGCATATAACATCTGGTGTTTTTACAGATACAGTAAGCTGTCCGTCAGATTCCATCATCCTGCAATAGTTTCACAGATAGCTGTAAATATGCCAGCAGCCTCACTAGGATTTCACTATGTAGTTCAGTGGAATTAAACAAACAAGACTGACAACAGAGATATTTTCCTACCATTACTGTTCTGAGGAATTGGGATTGACTACAGGAGGGGTTTAGAAAATCCACAAGACTAAGTTTTTCCTACATGCAGTGCTGGTCAAGTGCTCATGGACACCATTTTGTTTGCCTGATCCATAAAACATATATACAAAATTCAGCAAGCTCAATAGGGATAGTCATCTAAGACAGATTTATACTTCCACGTAATCATGCTGGCAGCTACTTAGTCAAAGATAGTAAGGCCAAAAGGGACCTTTATGATAGTATAGTCTGACCTCTTGCATAACACAGGCCAATGAACCTCCCCCAATAATTTATGCTTCAAGACCATAATTTGTGTTTGAGTTATGGCATCTCTTTCAGAAAGATCTTCAGTCATACCTTAAGTACTGTAAGTGGAGGTGAAACCATTACATGTCTAGTTAAGTTGTTCCAGTGATGAATAACCTTTACTGATAAGAGACTGCCTTATCTATAGTCTGAATTTACATAGCTTCACATTTTGCTATTGGATTTCTCTATACCTTTTCCAGCTGAATATAAGAGCTATCTATTATTTTTCCCTACAGACACTTGACTATCATAAGTCACATCGTAACCTTCACTTGGAAAAGTTAATAGACCAAGCAGACATCTTTCAATATACAGTATGTACTTGTACTCTAATTAATTTTGTAGTTCTCTGCACTTGTTCTTATATTTAAGAAACCTTTCTGAAATTTCATACCAAAAGGGGCCACATCAATTCTACACCTCCAGGAAGACTGTTTCTTTCTTACTACATAGATGCTTATGCTTAGTGAACAAACCATCACAACCCTGTGTCCTCATGAAACTAGGACAAATTACTTAAATAGAATAGCTTTATAACATTAGAGTAATTAAAAACATGTAAGCAATTAAAGATGCATATGGACATCTTGGTATGTAATTCCCACTGACAGGATGAAAAATACCTGGTCCTGGATTTAAAAACATTCAGCATTAATAGTTGCTGCGTAACCTACTGCCTTCATCTATGGTGAAGCCTGATTTTTTTTTCAGTATCATTATAATTTTCTTTGTTTCTTTCACAACTCAGTACAGAAAAAGTTTGTTGCATTTTTACTTTATCAGGATTAAGTGATATTGCCCCCAAGCCTAATACTGGACACAACTGAAGTCAGGATTCAGTTTGTTATCAAACACAAGAGCTTCTTGTAACTACCTTTTACTTAACAGAAGTGAGTCCAACTTCAAGTATTTTTAGAATGTCTGATTTTATCTAAGCTTCATATTTGGGCGTTTCATTTTTAGCTTTAGACTGCATTTCAGTTCCCAGAACCCTAAAGAAATCCCCCTAACAACCAAACCACAAACTTTTGACATTTTCTATCCACACTTACAAAGTCAGTATTCAGAAGAAATTGTTTGCCAGTAAGGTCTGTATTGTTTATATTTATTTATTTTCCAACAAGTAATTAGGTCTACTTGATGCTGTTTAGAAGTGGTGGACGGTTAAATAAGCCCCAAAACTTCTGAAAGTTTGTGCATGGGAACAAGCACTCCAAACAGCACCCACTAACCCATTCCTTAGCTTGAGCCAGGATCTCTTCTGTTTCTATGTCAAGATGTCTCCCAGGAAACTGAAGCAAGCAGTCACTTCTCTCAAATAGACACAGATTTGTGTAGCCTACTTTCCACTTTTTCTTCTCCCTGGCTCTATTGTGGAGCTCACTGCTTTCTCTTGAACCGATTATGCATCATGTGTGCATATACATGCATTTATTTATGTACACATATATGTCTGTGTGTATCTATTCCAGCCGAACTGGCTTTAAAAAAAAAAAAGGGGGTGGGGGGGGTGTGAATATTGAACATATAGAAAGCCTTCCTTTGGCCTTCCTTTCTCTGCCTAGGCCAAGCCCATTACTGTGCCCAACTACAGTGTGTGAGGCTCAGTGACTACTTCTGAAAAATTAGTTGTACCTATACCTCATGGACACAGGAGGCTTTCATCTCATACAAGCACAGAGAAAAGTTGAACTAAAAATTTATAAAACATTTATGCTGTCTGATTAACAGCAACTGTTTGATACTGAGCTGCTCCTTACTTTTTGTAACAGAGACTTCAGGATGCAAGATGACTGTATTGCATTTGGGGAAAAAAAAAAAAAATCCAAACACCCAGCACTAGAGAATCACTTAGGACAATCCAAAGTTATTTGACAGAGATGTGACATACTTTTTCTGCATGCTTTGGCTATCCAAACTCCTAATATGCATTGAGTCATGTTGTTTTATTGCCTACTTTACAGTCTTAACATAGTATCACATTTCAGATTCATGGCCACCCAAGATGGTTGCTTCTTTTATTGATAAGGTGAACAGTAAAGCAAACGGTGTTAGGGGATGTCTGTTCTGACTGAAGCAATACTAGATCAAGATCCAGGGCAACCAAGTTCAAGGCTCTCATTAAAAATCTGAGTGACTTAATTACTAGCATTAACAATTAGAAGCTAGGCACACTGTGAAGATGATACATTTGATGAAACCCATGCCTCAGGCACCAGACTTGGCAAGGCATTTCTTCGTATTTAATGCATTGCACAACTATCACAGATTTTGGCTTTCCGCTAAAGAATATCCCTATGTACAGGGGACTGGGAAATATATAGGGCAAAGACTTGCTCCAGCAAGTGCCTCTGCCTTTCTGAAATACAGTTTCAGCAGTGCTTCTGGCAGTCCATTAGACATCTAAGTGAACCTGTAAAAGATCAGTACAAAAGACCTAGTCTTCCTCCATTGTTCTGGCCCTCTCTGCTCCAGGTGAAGAAACATAAGCATAAAGTTACTGCGGAGCAGTATAGCACTAGGAACTGTGTTTACCAGCCAATGCTTTAGGTGTTGGAGATCTCATTTGTATTATCTTTCTGCTATATGGTTCATTTCTCTGCTGTAGTTTTGAACTTGGCTTAACATTCACATTTCCTATTCTATTATTCATTCATGCACCAAAAAAAAAGTATGTGGTCACATCAAGCCCAACATTTGGCAGTCTCCACACATGTTTTAAAATAAAAGGGCCAAACACATCAGTACAATCTTGTCCTGGTGACTGGAAGTGGCCTGCACTCATTAGAAAGAGCAAATCTGTTATTTGAGTACTTCCTTCAAAATGACCTAATATTAGAGTTCTCAATCCTACCTATTGGTTCTATTAATCTCTTTTGAGTCAATTATTTTGTGCTGATAATGCCTGTACATTTGTCACTTCTGCGGTTTCAGGCTTCCTTTGCTGTGGGGATCTCAATGAACTTGTGTCTTCTCTGGAATTACTGAGGAGTTTTGAAATGGAAGTTCAGTCATCACTTCTTCAGATTTGTGTGGAAGTTTTACCAGGTGACAGTAAAACATAAGAGCGCGACTCTTGAGTTTCCATGTGTTACATCCTACGGAATTCAGCTATTTTTACTACCAGTGGCTGGTTCTTATGCCTATACACATCGAGCACTAGAAACTACTTTCAGCTCTTATGGAAGACTTACAGTCAGATATCTGAGATATTTTACAAAGCAGGGCAAAGTGTCATTCTTACCATTTAGTTTCATTCATATGGGAAATTAAAAAGCAGAGGCAGCAGAGTGAGTCACTGGCAGAGACAGGAAGTAGGTTCATTTTTCCTGCCTGTTAGACTGATATGCAGCCCAGAAACATAAGCAGACTGAACCATGTCTTTATCTAGAGGTCTTTCAGTGCAAGTTGCACTGATACTTACAGCATGAAAACTACTAGACACTCTGATTTTGCAATGAGGACTTCTGTAAAGTTTGATTACTTTAATCCAAAGCTTAAAAACAAGACCCATAAAAATTACACCAAGTGGTGAAAAAAACCACCCAACCCTTAAATTACATAACATTTTATTTTTTTTTTTTTAGAAAAATTGCAAAAATTTATAGAAACTTATAAGAAAATCAAGTCCTCCTATAAAGCTAGAATGAACAAAACAAAGCAATGTAAAGCTTGACATAAAAAAAAAAATCTTTCAAATTTCTGTAAAATTTCTTTTTAACAAGAGAGTTTGCCTCTTAGTAATGTGTACTATGAGAAGCTACTTGGAAGCAACTAGATAGTCCCAGTCCTAGGCTGAACTGGATAAAATTATTAAGTTACTTTTAGGATTTACTAATGCTGTAAATAACTAAGGTTTTAGCTCACAAAGTAATACTTCCTCCAGATGCAATGTGGAAACCACCAAATTTCTGACTCATTACTATGAGTTATAAATCACAGATTAAGTCTTGATGAAAGGAGCCATGGAAAAACCCACACAGCTGAGAGATCACTGATGGTATAAACAGCTGTAACGTTAGTCATTCACTTCAACTACATCAAATGAATAAGAACACCAGTTTTCTGAATTACCGCGTCATACTCACATGGTTAGGTAATGAAGGTTCAGTTAGAGGCCTTACTTTTCAGAGCTTATTTCTGTTAATGACACATAAGCTTAAGGTTTTAGAGATGCTCTTATTTTTGAAGGACTTGCAGAACACTCCACAGAATAAGTTTGTTTTTCACCACTACTCCCCCTCCCCCCCTTCTTTCAAGCACAGGAATTTCCTGCATTGTCTCTTAAATTTGTGATATGTATTGTTAAAAGGACACACCTTAGCTGAAAACATACAGCTTCAGAGTCCTTTGCATTCTGAATTTAGTATGGAAGGCCCTAAATAAACAAGAAGCAACCAGAAAAGTGCAAGAAAAATAAAAATAGGCTGGGTCCTTCCAAGAAGTGCAGGCAATAGTAATAAAAACTGTTTCCCTAGGAGACTTCAATATATCACTGATATTCTGAGAAAAAGACATCAAGAAGATGATTGCAAATGGCCCCCAATGAACACCAAATCCAAAGTACATTGAGATACAATACTGCTTTTTGGATAGGAATCTCAAGTGCCTAAAGTGAGCCACTTCAAATAATCTCTAACTTACCTTCACTCTCAGTTTTGCAGGTACTGTGGCATCTCTCCCTCATTCTGGTAAAAGTGACTTGGTTCTCAGTCCACATCTGCTGTCCTCCCTAAAAGAGGAAGGAAGACTTTCTTCGCAATGCAGTAGGAGATTTTTAACGTATCACATTAGGGAGAAGCACCTCTGTAATATCACCCTTCTAAGTTAAACCGCAACCCTTTCCCAGGCTTCTTTCATAGACCTCCTCACCTCCAAGGCACCTGTATTGACTACACTCTTACACCAAGCCAAAAGCAACTTCATACATTCCCATAGCTTCTTCTGTGCACGACTGGGCAAAAGCAACGCTCCCAGAACAGCTGAGCCTCATTGCCCTTAACAGGACTAGCTCCAAGTTTCCAAGGGAGACGCAGGTGCTGAGATTGGCACTTTTATCACACCTGGGTGCAGTTAATTTATTGACAAGCTGTGGCTGCACTTAAATAAATGTTGCACATGATGTAAATTTTTTCACCCCATCACAGACAATGCTGACTTTGACACGGATACATTCAGTTATACTTGAGAGAATCTGTTTTATCTAGCAGAATGTTTTACAGGTGCACAACTAATTCAACAGGATTGCATGACTCTTGATAATTAGTGAGAGGCCTTTTAAGAAGCACAAACAAGAACCCCGGAAACTAATACCTTCCAGGCAACTTCCTTCTCGTCTCCTAAGGGTTATATACCAGAGTGAGGAGCAGCTGACCAGGCTGACCATGAGCAGAAACACCTGGCAACTGCCACTACAAGGTTGCTGCAAAGCCAAATTAGAGGCATTAGCAATATAAGTTAATTTCATTATATTTTGTTGTTCAGAAAAAAAATCATATGGAAAAAAAATAGAGTAAGAATAGGCAATAAAATTGATACTGTCTGCACTTGTCAAGTGGTTTTGATATTCATATATTTATACGCAGAAGTTAAGTAGTCACAGCAATATGCATATTGTTTCTAGTAGGCGTTGATTAAACTGTTAGGAGCTTTAAAAGAAGGATGCTCAAGTCATTACTCCTGTAACACTCTTCATCATTGTTCAGCTACAGTATAATTGAGCAAGGAATTGACTAAGGGACCTAAAGGACCTGCTGTAGAACAATGTCCAGTGTCTAGGAAGGGGGGTGGGGGAATGCATAAAAAGTATGCAGGCAGCTAAGGATTGTGTTAGCAAACCTCTCTAGGTTCATATTGCCTAATGACATCTTTGAATTTCATTTTCTGTTGCCCTGCAGGGTCATTGTCATAGGCAGAGCATACAGTGAGAAATAGATCCTGGACTTACTCAGGTGAATAGAAATACACACTCACATCCATTTCAGTATGGGCAACCTCTGACTTGTTCCACCTCAGGTTTGTGATGAAGTAGTCCAGACTAGTTTAGCTTCTGCCACCTGCTGAAGGCTCAACATTATCTGATAGTGGAGTCAGCATTTGTAGGAAGAGGTAACAGCCTTGACCAGAAGAACAGAAAAAAAGCTTGGAAAAGACCAAAGTAGCTTGCAGGCACTCAGCCCATCAGCCCATGGCACGCTGTGCAGAACACAATTTCAGACATGAAGACAGGCTGAGTGCCTGAAAGCCTGTTTTTTTTCCAAGACTATCAATCTAATAAAAACTATTAACTCTGCCCTCAGATCTTGCCTCCCTTATAATCTTAGACTATCATGGCTTCAGAAATGACTTTTTAAACAACTGGGAGCCACTGCTGGCAGGAATGGGTGAGTTCCAGCAATGCTGCTCACTGCCAGGCCATCCCTCTCATTTCCCAGCCAGAAATAAAAAGATGTGTGCCCTGTAAAAGTACTTTGAAGGGAAGGTGACCATCATGTTCACCACAATTAGAGAGAAGACTTGTAAAAAGTATGCTCTGGGATTACAAAAGAAAAACCTTGCTACTTTTTATGTCTCTAGTTCAAAGATGCCAGTTATGCCTCTATGTTGGGGTAAGGCTGATTTAGATACAGATTGTTACAAATAAATTGCCAACTTCAGGCCAAAGTAGCAATAAAATACAGCTTTTAAAGAGGCAGGTAGAGATGAGAGAAATGAATCAACCATTCCCATTCACCCTGACCTTTTACAGTATGTGAAAACGCAGTCAATTAAAGAAAACAAAAGCTAAAAAAAACAACACCCCACCCCACCCCCCCCCCGCCCAAACCACTTTTTTTACTATACACCACAGCTGATTTACTAAAATTATAGTTGAGACCAGTGGAAAATTGCTAGGGTGATAAAACAGCTTGTATCATAACCACCACTTTCATTCTGCTATGTGGTTTAAAAACTCATCTGAGTTACTCTCTAGCATTTTTCTTCTCTGAAAAAAATGTTGCTACATGATCCTTAGTGGTTAAAACTATGGCTGAGTCATTCTACTTTGCCACAGTTGACTTTTCCTTCAGAAAGCTTGCTCCCACCACACTGTTTGGAGAGTGATTGGACATGCTTTGGCCTCTGCAGAGCCATCCCATGGAAGAAGACCATGTCTATCCCCACAGCTTGAAACCATACAGGAAGTTCTTTGGAAACTAGGGACTAGCCAAGAAAATGCATGTGAGAAGAAAGAGTGTCTAAACACAGTAAAAGCAAATGCAGCAATGTATATTTCAGCAGTTATTAGCCTCTCTCACATCTTGATCAGAGGCTATTCTGGACAGTAGGTTGCTTCCTACACACCTCAGCTTCCCAATTCTAGGCTCTCATTAAGAAATTATTACCTGTCTACAGCAGATTATCCATTTGACTGACTGACTATTCATATAGGAAGAAAGAATGGATACAAGAGATCAAAGACTGGGAGGAATGAGAGATTAAGACAAGGTCGAGGGAGAGTGTGAAATGGGTTGGAGAAAGGTGGAGAAGGAGAAAGTCTGCCAAATAAACTCACTATAACAAGATCATATTTCATTGTCTTCTGCTCACCAATACTGCACAGATATTGCATGCTGGCTTGCAAATCCAGTAGACCCTGTTACTCCCCCTGCTTCTGTCATCACATACTATAAACATGCCAGCTTTGAACACCAGGGATGTGGCAAGTATGGCCCTGTAGACTTGCCAGGTTTTCATTGCATGTACCACCCATGAATTAAGAGCCTGATTTTCTTTCATGAATAGCAATTTCTCTCTTCCCAGCAATAAAATCTTTAGCAGTCACTGAATGCATTCTGTCCCAAAACTCAGCATCCCCCTCGTTTACTATTTGGCACCAATTGGTTTATCATGGGAGAAGATGTTATACAGTTGGTGAGATTAGTCAGGCAAAAGAAAACAGGCACATCAAACCAAATATTTATTTTAAAGAAAGAACCCTATGATAAAAGCAGTTCTTTGGCTCTCACCTCTCTGGAGTAATAATAACGGATCTTATCAAAAGTGGAAGTTCAGTTATGATACAGTCTTAAATGATCAGAGACAAAAAATCCAGCAGACTGTGCTCTAAGCTCATAAAAACACCACATAAATTTAACATATTTACTGCAGCCCCCAAGGGTGCATAGTAAAAAGGTGTATTTTGTACTGTGTAAGGCCTATTCCAAGCCTATTTTATTTTACTTCATAGTCTTGTTTTCACGGGTTTTAGGTGACTTCCTTCTGATCTGTGCTCAGCAAAAGAGGGAGTTATGTACAGCCTGTGTAAATGAACAAGCTGGGTTTATTTATTTAGTAGCTTATTCTCACTGCATAGTGAAATCTTACTGTGAATATAGGTAGATTTTTTGTGGTTAAGTAAAGCTGCTCTAAGCAGGTGGATGTAGGTGCTTTCCAAGGGACTCCTGGCAGCTAACACGCATGTAGCCACAAGAAAGGAAAGAAGCCCATGACGCCCTGCTGGAACAGCAATGTAGCAGTATTAATGGCCAGAGTTTAAAGGCAATTTAAACACAGCATCTTTCCCTGGACCAACATGGTGAAGTGACTTAAAGAAATTTCTTCACTCCATGACTGCCCCTTGAGCTATACAAGAGACAGAAAACATAACTACGAAGATCTGGCCCAGAATACCCATAATGCCTTAAACAGCTGTCATCTCTGAACACACAAAGCTCAAGCCTTATCACAACATAACTCTACAGATCCTTTGATAGCATAAGAAACAGAAGATGAAGTAAAATTAATCATATGTAAACTGTTACCAACCATTTATCACAGGCATCTTCATTTCCAAGTGCAGGCAGAAACCGTGGTTATGTTGGACATTTTGTGGCTAACTTTGGAAAATGCTGGAGTTATAATGGCAGGTACCATATACAACTGACAATTCTGAAAGATCATTCCTGAATATTTTTCTAACAGCACCTATTTTTTTATCCTGAAGTGCACGGGTGATTGCAACAATACTTGACGATTTTTTAGGTCCATGACGTAAGTGCCGATCAACAGCTGAGAGGTAAGCTGCCAGGGGATGCCTTTACTGCCAGAAAACCAACCTTGCCAAGGAAGGGCTACTTTGTCATGCTCAAGTTTTTCCCCAGGATTTTGAAAATTTTCAAACTATTCAAGATGAAACATGAAAATGCCAGATTATTAAAAAAAGACAAAAACAAAACCAAAAACCTCTTACTTTCTAGTTTGGATGTGTGTTTTATGCTGTCAGATATAAGGTCATAAGGTATAACAGCAGTACTAAATGCAGTCTGTTATTACAATCTAAAGATGTATTGTCATGACATAACAAAGGGAGCACATTTAAAGTTACACACAAAACAATGCTATCATTTCCTGATTTTTGAGCATGTAACAATGTAGTGAAGTTCTCTTAATGCAGCATTTTTAGTTAGAGTATTTTTAATCCTAGTATTCTGTGAATGTAAAATCATTCAAAACCTAAAATTGCCAATACTTTATATTCTATAAATTCAGAAATATTTAGGCTTACATAGGGAAAAAAATGACACTAGGTCCTTGCCTTTTTCTCTTCCCTCCAGTACCCCTCAAAACAATTTATTAACAGCAATATAAGAATAGTAGTTTATAATAGAAAAAAACCAAGCTTGATAAAAGATGAGTATAGCACAAGAACAAACATTCACTTAGTCCCTGAGGAACTGAATAGTTTCATCTATAATAAAGGTTTGTCATGGAAAAACCTAACTATATTTTCTTTGTTGTGGTTCATATTGAGTTTCATTCCTGTGAGCCAGGCGGTACATAAAGAGACAAAAATCAGATTTTTCAGATAAGTCACAAAGCAATAGAAATTAAGGCTATGGAATATTGATTACCTCAAACCCAGGAAAAAGACTACTAAGAAATAAACATAAAGAACTAAAGTGTTGATTATTTTCCTGATGTGATGCCAGGATAATGTTGGTATGCAACTAACCTCTAGAGCTCAGGAATCCATCTGTACTCCGGGATCAATCAGTTCTAATACAATGAAAAGCAAACTGTGGAAGGCATCCAAGGCAGATCTCAGTTGCTACAGTTTGCTTTGACTATATTTCAGTAGTGTATCCATTGTCTTTACCCAGCTTCTACAAAAATTTGACTGCGAGATCAAATCTGTCCTAATATTTAATCTACGTGAAATGAGTTCATCCAAAAGCTGAAGCAAACGGGTACAATGCCACTGTTTCCCAGAAATGGAGATATTGGCTTCATAGCTCCACTTTTGTAGAGCATGTTTAGCAAAACTACTAAGAGGAAGGGTAAACAAAGGCAGTTCTTCACCATCTTCACACAAACACATACTTATCACAATTATATATATGTACAACTTTACATCTGAGTCTGGGATCAGTTAAGAGCACTACAGTCTCTGAAGAAAGGAATTTTACTGGTGGTGGTGGTAGTTGTGCCCTAGCCATCCATAAATAGCAATGCAAAGTGTAGCATGGAAGTGAACACACTGGTTTTAGCCTGCCTGGAAAAGGTTCTGGATCAGGGAACCTTTCCCCACCCTCCTAAGGCAGTTTTTCAGTCATTCTTGGATTGTGGGTGTCAAGGCACTTGTTCTGTTTCATCAACTAAGTCAAATTCCGTTGGTCAGTCTACCTATTGCAGAAGACTGTGAAATTAAAATAAGAAAATGTCCCCTAGTTTTTGTTAACCACAACAAATTAGTTATCTAAAAGAAATTAACTTGACACATATCTCACTTTCATCACTTCCATTTGTATTTTTGATATTCCTGGTTATATCCCATTTTAATGGCTATTAGACTTACAATGGTCTGGAAGACTTTGAGGAAGCAAATTCTCCTATCAGCCATCAAGCACCTTGCATGATCAGGCCTGAGCAAAACCAAAAACGGAATGTAAAATTTAGTTTTACACTCTACAAACCTAGTCCCAATAGCAACATGACTTGCCTTTTCCTTCACTGGTCAGTACTAAACTTCAGTATTAAATAATGGCATGGTGCCAAATTCTGCATATGACCACTAAAAATATAATCTTGTTATTGGTATAGGATCTAGAAAAGCAGAGCTCTAAGTCAAATTAAGCTAAACCCCTTTCACTTAGGCCAGATCTAGAATAGGCACTTAACTCCCATTTGTTTCAATTTCCCTCAGAGAATTGGGCAAGTATGAGTTATGTCTTTAAATACCCTTGTGAACCTGGGACTTAATTTACCAAGTGCTTAACGGAGGTTAAGGGTAATTTATTTATAAATATTCTCCTGTGTTTCCATTCCAGAAACTGGCATTAAGTTAACTAGTGGAAATTGCGTTGGCAAAACACGGTCTCGTCAACTAGCAACAGTTAGGTGCTTGCAAAAAGAGTTGTTGAGCACATTTGGACTAGCTGTGGTTTGATTTTAATATTGAGGCTTCTGGAAGTTATTTTTTTAATCAAGAAGTAAATGGACTCCAAAATTGACTGTTTGATTATAAGTTCAATAACCTACAGAAGACTGGAATACGTAGCAACTGGACAGAAAACAATAAATCCCTTCAATTGCTAATAATGGCTCCTTTACTATAAATCACCCAATACACATGTTTGCCACTGACAAACAAGCTGAGATCTCCTGAAATGCTACAATTAAATCTTTGGAGTGAGGCTTATTCCCTCTGGCCGTTCTCGTCTTTGAGCTTCTGCTCCCTGATACAAGAGGCTCCTTAGTCATATCTAACTGTGCACACAGCCAGCATACTTCCTACTTCCTCATTAAAAAAAGAAAATCAAAACACAACAGCGATTGCCAAAACAAGATATGTGCACAAATGAGAGCAAATCTGCCAAAACCTGTTGTAATCCATGTTTATTTACAAACGTTCTTAACACATCAACAGCCTTCATCCATGAAACCTGGGACAGTCTGGAATGACATAACCACAAAAACAAGCAAAGACCATGCTCTAGTGGTCTGATATGTATTGTTCCACTAAGGTTGGAGGAGAAAAAAAAGGTGCAATCACACCTTTTCAGTCATAGATTAGGAGCTGCAGAGGTGGTGGGACCTTGATGGGACTGTACACATGAGCAAGAACTTGCTTTTGGAAACAAAGGTGATATAGGCTGTCTTCTGATATTGTCACAGCCTGCTCAATGCAGGAGATTATTTCTTGCTAATTGTCAAGGTATCCTGTGCCTCTCTAAGGTGTTTTGCTGCCTGTGATCAAGGCCAACTCTGATATGGGATAGTTGTAAGCCATCTCAGATAGGTGGGAAAAGATCTGTGTGAGACAGCTGAGAGATGCTTCACTCGGGGCCTTTCCCTCTTTGCTCAAGCAGCTGCTTTTAATCTCAAACTGCTTTTAATCTCAAGCCCTCTGCCTTGTCCCCACCTGGGCTGCTTTGCATCTGTGCCTGGCCATGTGCCTCTCTGATCTGGGCCTCAACTTGCTGACTTGACTTACTGGGCCTGGTAGTAGCAAAAAAGCTGTTAAAATGTTTTGAATCCTTTTTTTTTTTTTTTTTTTTTTTTTTTTTTTTAAGCTAATATTGCTCAGCCAGTACCAGTAGGTGCAACAAGTCACACTGCAGTACATTGGGGCAGTTTAGATTCATGCTTGCTCTACTTTCCTCTGAAATAAGTTTTATGACACCCACACTCACAGTATAAGTCACTGTATATAATTTTTCTCTTTTTTTAAGCACTATGTACCTCATTAAAAGACAAATAATTAAACTCAAAGACTACCTATCCATTTTGAGAAGGCAGACAAAACTGATTACTACCTTTAAAATCATTATGTGGCTATGTATTTTTCTTAAAAAGATTCTTCATTGAGTAATAATATCTATCTTGTAACCTTAAAATTTTTTGTTGCTGATATGTAACACGTTTGGTATAAAAGCATTGTTATAACTACAGCTTTATGTGGCTTCTGTAAAACTCAATAACCTTAAGGAAAGGGATTAACAGATTAATTTTTGCATTGATTTTTTTTTTAATGCTGTTAAACTTTTTTCTTTTTTCTGAGGATACACATAGTTCATCCAGCTTGCCTTAGTTTATGTTCACGCATGTCCTGGCATTCGCTCTGTTGCATAGAAAAAAGAATATACATATTTGTGCTGCTTAAAGCCTACAGAGAGAACACATTCATTTTGACTGATTCTTGAATTGGTCAGAGTAATGTAATACTTTATTGCCTGTTTGTATAGTAGATGCTAAGAATCCATTATAAGATACAGAAAGAGTTATTATGCAATAGTGAATGAAGTTTCCTCACCTTTTCCCTAAGTAACTAGCAGCTTTTAAAAAGAAGCAGAAAATTCTATGAGCCATGCCTTAGTTTGCAATTAATTTTTTTAGTTATATTTCTTATGATTTTAAACTTGAGCATCTCTAAGACTCAGTTTCTAGTCATTCAGAGGATAATTTCCATTAGATCCAGTGCTGTATGAAAATTTTAAAACACAGTAGCATAGGTAAAATTAAATAATTTGGTGACTGAACTTCTGTTTAAAACAGATTCATTCATTATTCCTTTCAATTGGAGATGAAAGTACTCTGCATTATAGGAATCAAATACACTCTTGGAATTTCTGCTGTCAGGAATTCAGCTACTACCCCTCCCTTTTTAATCCCCCGGTACGTGGGAAAGAAAGAGAGAGGGGAGATGAAATAACAATTCTTAAATTAAGATAAAAAGGAAAAAATACCCATATGCTGAGGGAAGTATGGGGGAAAAAAAAGGGGGGGGGGGGGGGGGGGGACACGACACACTTCTAGTCGTGGATATTTCTTACTGCAGGGACTTAAAAACCCCTAACTGAATGAGAGAAGAACATCAAGGGAGGTTAATGTTCAGGAGGAAAAGGTAGTGGTACTGTATGACATATTTTGTCTTTCCTGAAATACTGCCTTCAACAGATATTTTCAGAGAAGATGTTGATTGGTCATAGACTTAATTCAAGGTGAAGTTTTCTAGTTTCTGCAGGAACACTTGGAAATCTTTCCCAATAAATATATAACCATGATTTATAGAAATTTGCTTCAGGCAGATTTTACTGTTTTCAGAGAAAATAGATGCAAAATGCGCTGTAAAATAACTGCTTGGCAGGAAACCCCAATCCAACTTCCATTCAACAAAAAAATCAAAATGAAATCAAGAAGGTCATTTTCTCATAAGCCCCTACAAAGTAAATAAATAAGAGCTAGCTTTTGAGAACATTAATCATGACAGCTAATCCTTGCCTCTACAAAGAGGCTCACCAGCTTCAGCATGGCTTCTTACGTGCTTGCAGGGTGAAGACCTCAGTGGTTTCGTCCACAACCTAGAAATAAGAGATGGGGAGAAGAACAGTATCTAGTCACATCTTAGTCTCCATGAAATCAGAGAAGTCTGTGTTCCTATTGTATTTTCTGTTTTGAAGCATCAGCCCAAATACTGCTAGTGAGACAGAGGTTCAGAAGTGTTTTATCAGCACACACTTCCCATTACTCAAGCACAGGCTGTCCAGTAACCAGGCATGGACAAAGTGGTAACCAACAGGATAGCAGAACTGTGTTGTCACATGTTTGTCTGCATTGTGAAACATTTCAGGAAGAATGACAAATTATATATTTTGGCAGGTTTAAATGAAAGTTTTCCAGGTGCTGAATGAAAAAGTAGAATGTCATCTTGTTACATCTTTGTGACTAATGGAATTGGACAAAACATTCTTCTAAATATTGTGATTTGACAGCAAGTGTAAAGGAAGTGGAAGAGTTTTGATTTCAAACAATAGAAAGAATTGGCTGGACGAGCCCAGAAGGTTGTGGTGAATGGAGTTAAATCTGCTTGGCAGCGGGTCGCAAGTGGTGTTCCCCAGGGCTCGGTTTTGGGGCCAGTTCTATTTAATATCTTTATTAATAATTTGGATAAGGGGATCGAGTGCACCATCAGTAAGTTAGCAGATGACACAAAGCTGGGAGGCAGGGTTGATCTGCTTGAGGGTAGGAAGGCTCTACAGAGGGATCTGGACAGGCTGGATCGATGGGCTGAGGCCAATTGTATGAAGTTCAATGAGGCCAAGTGCTGGGTCCTTCACTTGGGTCACAACAACCCCATGCAGCGCTACAGGCTTGGGGAAGAGTGGCTGGAAAGCTGCCTGGCAGAGAATGACCTGGGGGTGCTGGTTGACAGCCGGCTGAATATGAGCCAGCAGTGTGCCCAGGTGGCCAAGAAGGCCAACGGCATCCTGGCCTGTATCAGAAATAGTGTAGCCAGCAGGAGCAGGGAGGTGGTTGTTCTGTACTCAGCACTGATGAGGCAGCACTTCGAGTACTGCGTTCAGTTTTGGGCCCCTCACTACAGGAAAGACATGGAGGTGCTGGAGCGCGTCCAGAGAAGGGCAACCAAGTTGGTGAGGGGCCTGGAGCACAAGTCTTATGAGGAGCAGCTGAGGGAATTGGGGTTGTTTAGTCTGGAGAAGAGGAGGCTGAGGGGAGACCTTATCGCTCTCTACAACTACCTGAAAGGGGATTGTGGTGAAGTGGGTGCTGGTCTCTTCTACCAAGAAACTAGTGATAGGATGAGAGCAAATGGTCTCAAGTTGCGGCAAGGGAGATTTAGGTTAGATATTAGGACAAATTTCTTGCTGAAAGGGTTGTCGGGCATTGGAACAGGCTGCCCAGGGAAGTGGTGGAGTCACCATCCTGGGAGGTATTCAAAAAGCATGTAGACAAGGCACTTCAGGACATGGTTTAGTGGGCATGGTTGACAGTTGGACTCAATGATCTTGAAGGTCTTTTCCAACCAAAATGATTCTATGATTCTATGAATTCAAGCAAGTCCAAGCTTAAATGCCTTGCTGTTAATATTTGAAATTACTGAACCTAAAGTAATTTTAAATTTAGCAGATGGAACTCTTTCTTTAATGGCAAACCCTAACATGATTAATCTTGGATTTATATACTATTTAACTCCAAAGTGTTCAAAAAGCTGAAGCCAAATATTGTAACAATAGCTAATCTCAAAACAAATGACAACATCACAACACAATTCAACCCAAAAGATGGAAGCTGAAAGTTAAACAACTTCTTGGAGAAGAAGAGTCAGATAAAGTGCCATTATTCTAAAAAAAAAAAAATAAAAAAATTAATATTTAAATGGACACAAACCCCAATTTTGCTTAAGGAGACTGGCTAGAAAAGACAGACATTCTCCTGTAATAGAATAACCAGGTTCTATGCAGTTCATGAAGTGTCAGGCAGTGTAACTGAGAGGCAAGATACAAAAGCTCTTTCAGGACTGTGATCTACGCTCAAAGATAAGTGTTGAAATGAGAATTATTATTTCTTTGGAGCCCTTGAAGTCATTTTAGTGCATTGTGGGCTACAGAAAACTGCAACTCTCTCTCACTAGGAGTATCTAATAGCAGAAGAAAGGATTGCCAACTACACTATTTTTTTTTTTTTTTTTTTTTCCTCTTACACAGCCTGGTTGGAAATAGATGTGGTTATTTTTTTCTGATGGAAAAAGTAACTATTACAAAATACTAAAAAATTCTGCTGAAACAGAAATATTACTAAGGAAATAATTATTTTACAGGCAACGATGAAAAATTTTCATTTAAAATTGCAGGCAGACTTATAGCAAATGTGTACCTGCTGAGCAGAAGTGCAGGCAGGCTTAGGCAAATGACTATGTGCCACAATTCTTTCTGAATTTCTCAAGAAAATTCTGTTCTACTCTTATTTCAGGCCCAAGAACATGTTAGTCATTTGGAAAGTATTGGGTAAACATCAATTCAAAGGAATCAACACCATTAATTCCAGAATAGGGAGCAAGTCAACAAGAGCAAAAAACACAAAGGCCCTTAAACCACAATATATTAGATAAAGAAAAAAAATACACATTTCATAGAATCATATTCATATTACTGCCTTGCTATTCAGGGAGAGGAGGATATTATTATTAAGGCAGCGCATGCTGTTGTTATAATTACGCTTGGCATAAACATTCAGGCTGCGCAATTTCATTTTTTCACTGTGCCAGAAGGAATACTGGTGTCACTGCCTAGTTCTTTTGTTCTGTCATATCCTGAAAGTATCTTTAGATATCATGATGGTTAAAAATACTGTTATCAGGAGAAAATAGGATTGAATACAACAGATTCCTTGTCCCACACCCCCAAGAAGGAAATTTCTATGGCAAGAAATGTAGGGGGCGATACATAATGAGAAAGGTGACAGAAGGAAAAGGAAGATAAACCAGAGGAAAAGACAAGCAGAGGATAACAGATGGAAAAAACTCCCAGGGATTGGCTAACAAAAGGAATTTCACTAGGCAGCTCTCAAAATTTAACACTACTCTTTGTGAAGCTCCAGTGGAGATTACAGCCCTCATAGGCAGCCTCCTTCATCCTGAAACATCTTCAATTCTGTGCCCAGAGCCATTGAAATGTCAGTGTTTCATCTGCACTAGGCACAATGCTCCCTCATCACATAGCGCTCGCCGTGTGTTGCTTATATTGGACAAACATCCAGTGAATGTCTCAAGTAGAACAGCTGGGAAAGTCACAGCCGTTCCTTCAAAAGGTGATAGAGTTTGAAAGCTTTCTTCCCTTCTTAGAAGGGGCAAAAACTTAGAAATGTGGTTTTTTGCTCTATGAAAAGGGAATTCTAGGAAAAAAAGAACTATTTTGGAAGAACCATAATGAATTTCCTCTTCCTGCTGTCTGCTGGAAAGGATCTTGGTAATGTCAAAGGAATAAAATTGACATGAACAGCTTAGGCTGACAGAGAGAAGCCAAACTCCCAGATATATATTGCCCCCCTTGGCTGGCTGCTGAAGGGACAGTGAGGCTGCAGGGTACTCACCATCTTCATCTCCCAGTAAGATATTCAGAGGAAAAAAGCTTCTCAGTTTCATTTTCTCTCTTCAGGCAAAGTTATTCTGAGGCAAAAATATTTTATTTCCTGTAAAATCATCATTTTCCCACGGGGAAAAAAAAGTTATTTCACCAAAAAGGGCACTTCAGAGAATTTGCGTGATGGAAGAGACCCATGTGATTTTATCATCCGATAAAATTGATTTCATAGTAAATTTTTTTAAAATATCTGTTAGGAACAGATTATTAGCACTTGAGAATTCACTCCACTGCCTTTCTACTTAGATCTTCATACTTTACATTTTTAGTAAAAATTAACTGCTTCCAAAGGAATAACTCTTAAAAATAAGCTTCCTTTCTGACTGTTGGAGTTACTGTTCTTTCTCATCTCTGTTGCTCTGTCCAGTATTCCAGTTGCTCATCTGGAGCCGTTGGGATCTTCAAGAAGTCCTCAGCCTCATATGGTGAAATGCTCTGTGTCTTAAAATACAGAGATGTCCATTTTGTTTCCTGGGAAAGGTTCAAGTCATCAGCTGGGAGATTCAGTTACTGAGCATACAGTCAGTAAAATCTCACATCTCAGACATGACATAAATACTGGGAAGGACAAAGTAACTAAAGATTAGATGGGACCTCCACTCTTCAGAGGTCCACATGGTAAAACAAGCAGCGTAACCACATAACCCCCTTGTGCCTGCTCTGCATCACGTGGTGAATTAAGTTCAAGATCCTTTTAACTTTAATAACTCTGTATTCTTGCTCCACCTTACCAAATGGATCCTCCATACTCCATGTACCAAACCAAACACATTGTTCTCACACAGGGCATCTCTTCCCAAAGCCCAGCTGGAACCTCATGGGCCCATACTCTTTGTTGAGACTCCCTGGTACCTAGTGCAGTGATTTGCCCAGCACATTCAAGAACTATAAGGTCATAACCATTAACACCTAAACCAAACTTTGTATCAGTTTCAGTTTGGGCCATTATTATTCCTTCAGTCTCTCTTAGATCTGTCTTCTATTTCAGTATATTTTTTAAGATCTGTATTGATAATGTTCCATAAAATCCATGGCAAACAAACAAATCAGCCTCACATCTCTAGACAAATGTGCTTTTAAAGATTTGGTCAGAAAAATATTTGTGATTGGTTGCAAGTACTGCATTATGGGTCATCTTTTTCTAGGTGAAGAACACAGAAATGCAAAATGTCTTTATTTCCCTTATTCCACAGTATAAATGCTATGTAATAGGCAGTCCATTGTCCACGGCATCATTTGAAAACTCGCCTATCCTGACTTTACCAAGTAGTCAATGCAGAATAAATGCCCACAGTTCTATGTGAGTTTAATTTGGCTAAGTAATGAAAAAAACCCAAAACACGTCAAACACCAGAAAAAGTCCACCCTGCACCCGGTTTGCTATGTGCTTTGCTTGGAAACTATGGTTATCTCGTCTCAAACACCTCTGAAAAGAATACCATAAATGAATAGTCTCAAGCTAAGACATCACCTGGTTAATAACATACTTTATGGATCTGTGATCTTTTGAGAGCATTTTACACACTATTCCTTGCAGAAAATTTTTGCCATTCCTGTAGGAATCAATGAGAACTACTAAAATCTGTTCTGTGAAAGGAAAAAGATGAACAAAGGAAGCACAATCCTGCCTTGTAAGAATTCTGGCAGAGACATGTGATGAGTTAAAGTCCTGACAGCTAGAAACTCTCAGATCTATAATCATCCTCAGGGTACTTAATAGGCTTAACTAATAGTGCCTTTAAATACCAGCTTCATACAAACCATTAGTTGAGTCATAGATCTTTGTATAAATGAGTACCTGGGAAATTTGAGCAACTCTTGCATGACACATTTTGAAAGCCGAAATGTGCTTTATGGAGGAAACTTCATTCCCTGATGTAAGACACATTGCAGACCCATATCAGGTACTGCAGATAGTACCAATTCAGCCTCTTGGAAGTCAAAAAGCATTGCTCACACAGCATGTTCAGGAATAATACTAAATAGTCACACAATAAACAGGGTGACTGTGAATGTAGATCATCAAAATGTGATGCTAAGTGACTGTTGCTAGCTCTGGGACAATTTATGACCCACTTAACCTGTCTGAGAACAGGAGGCCTGCAAAGTCTCCAAGGTGCTGGTTTCTACACAGCTCAGACCTGCATTCTTTTTGTAATAGCACAGTAGATGACATGTATTTGCTTACGCTTATGCAGGGAGCTCACCTCTATTCTTGCTCACATAGCACTTGGGGTAAACATGCAGCATTTAACCTTGTTCTCAAATACAGAGTTTTCCAGACTTAAGAACCGACTGATGAGTAAAGTGTAAATAAAAACAGGCAAGTGTATTTTGCTTCATTATAGACTTTACCACCTTTCAAACTTCAGTTGCACTTCTGTTATTTCAGAGGTTTTTTCTTGCCTTGAAACACCATTTTTTTATGGTATTAATTTTTGGAGATACTGCATGTATCTTTCATTTTAATTATAGTTTCAAGGTACTTGTTAACCTACAATTAGCACAGTGTGAAGCTGAAGGAGAGCACTGGTTGGGCCCAGAATAACCTTGTAATTTTCCCCTTATTCTCAGCCTTCTAAACTCTAAGGCTCCAGATTGTTTGATTGCCATTTGGATTTTTAGCCCATGGTGAACTTGACACAGTTGCTAAGATACTTATCAGTCTGCACCATGTTGATACAATATTATTTAAACACTTTAAAGGGCAGCCTAACAGCTCTCTGTAAACACACAACTCTGCCATGAACTGTTCTCAGCAGAAACAAGCAGCCTGACACCAAAATTAAATCCAGGGCATTTCAAAGATTACTGTGGAAGGCTTTACAAGCATCCACCTACCACCAGTGAAGCACCTCACAGTTGTGTTGCCACCCTGATCTAGCCTCACTGTACACATGCGTCCTCTCAACTGATGCCTGCAGCAGACCCCCAGCCTGCAGCTTTGTACTGAGCAAGACTCCTCTCCTGCTATTGCTGTCACAAGTATGCAGGGAATTTGATTTTATATTAGTAGCCCAGGGACAACAGTTGTTGCCAGGCCTGCTTCGGTAACCTGCTCAAAGTTGATCAGACCAGGAGCACTGCTGATGAGATAAGGTCTTGCTGCACTGAATGCTGTCAAAATAAAAAAACTGAAAGTTCACCCCTTTACAAAAAAGGGCCAAAGATTCACACAGTCAGCAGGAAAATATAAGGAGATAATACAGGCCAAGCTCAGGAGGCTTTTCATGTAATTGACGTTTGTCTTCCATGATGCTTTGTTAGTTTGGACAACAGCTGTATGGGAAAAGGTTTGAAGACTTGCTATGAGGATGCTGAACAGTCTTCAATGAAATACAAAGAAACTCTTTCACAGAGAAAAGACTTCATGACAATATTTTTCTCAGTGGTCTTTGCTGCTGAGCCTTAGTCCACAGGCTGGTGAGCCATACATCACCTGATGTGATGACCACTACTTCTAATGCAGTTTCTCTCCTATGTGTGGACATGATGGAAGTGTCTGATGGTGCTTTGCAAGCAATTGATAAACCAGAGCAGCTGACTTACCACAGGACAACCTTACAGCAACATTTTGAATTTAATAGCTGATACAAAACCCCAACAACTCCCATGACCATTTCCAACTTTCTGAAGCTGGTGAGGAATATCTTAAGGGCAAAAGATCCATAGCTAGGACCCAAGATCCAGGGATTGTTTCATGCATGTTAGGTGCTAACAGCATTGCCCTAGTGCAATCATCTCCTGCATCAAACCAAACATCGGCAATAACGGACCAAGTTTTCAAAGCCAGAAAAAATTATCCTAAAACTATATATTGCTTTCAGAGTAAAAATATTTGTCTCCACAACATACCTTCATGAGTCCAGGATATTGTAATCTCAAGAGCCATTTCACAAGGGCCAACCATCAATATAGGTGATGCAGGTGCTCAAAACACCTGAAAAATCCTTCCCCATTTACTCAGTTAATGCCTGCGGGGTTTGTTTTTTTTACTAATTATGCCAAGTTTCTTTGTGTCAGCCTTAAATTATGACAGTATCTTTGGCTGTTTTCCTGGTGTTATTTAACTCTATTAATTATGATATTGGTAAATTCTCCCCCCCCCCCCCCCCCCCCCGCCTTTTAGTTTTACTTCCTCCACTAGAGTACATTCAGTCTATTTTTCAATATTTCACATCTTTTGGATCAGGCTACAGATTTTTAAGTGCCTTATCTTCTCTCTTCTATGGTTGTTCAAATTGCTGCATTAACTTTTAATCTACCTGATTTTGTCTTTTTCTATATATCCCTGTTCATCCCTTGAAATATTAAGTTCCCAATGATGAGATGAGCAAAAGTAGGGCAGGCTGGGGTGCAGCCACCCTCAGATCACCAGGCAAGACCATAGCAGCAGCACAGGTGCAAGGCCCGTCCAAGGCCAGGCCAGGCAGCGCATCAAGCCTCAGGGCTAGGATCCAGATCAGCAGAGCAGGACTGTGGCAGAGCTAAAGACCACTGCTACCATATTACTCAGGAAAAGACCAATGGCCCTAGGCTGAGTTTAAATGAGGCTTCTGGGCCCATAGGCAGATTGGGGGGGGGGGAGGGGGGGGGGGGGGGGGGGCGGGGGGCGGGAATGGAGGCTCCAGGTGAGGCTGATCAGGGCCATTAAGGAAATTTTTCCATAGAGCTCTCACACCACACACATATATACGAACATGGATGTTGCAATAGGCCAGGAATATTAGCAAAGGGCCATTGCCAGCTGGGATGCAATGACAGCTATTTAGGAAAGGACAGCAATGTGGTCTGCAGGTGTATGGCTTTTAAATTAATATGCTTACTTGGGTGATTCCTTTCCATGCACTTGTGAGAATCCTCTCCAGAATGAAACCAACAAAATACTCCCAATATCTATGACATATAAGGAGAGACCTTCTTTTTTCCATGAAATATTTTCAACCTTCCTAACACATGGAAATAATTATGTTTGGATTTCTTTTGGGTGTGGTGTCTAATCTGCAGAGATCTCAGTTACTATATGGGCAAAGACTTTAATCAAACTCTTCTCATAACCATCACAGCAAGATGTCTGGATTAGTCATGTTTCTGTATTAATCATCTGCCTTCTAGAGACCATTAGATCAGAGTCAGAAACACATCCTGAGCTGAAAGGTGGAAATAATACAGTGAAAGGAGTTAACTGAAATCAGCTGACAAAGATGGCCTCTCTTGTGCATGTAAAAAGACTTTCTATCTCACAGAACAGGCCGTGACACATAGTATTTGTTTCTGCATAGGTTTTTAGAGTCACATCATTTTGTGTGCTTGCAGAGACAACCACTTTTCATGATTCTGAGGGCTTATTTTAGGGTTTTCTTAATATTCCTGTTGTCCATTGACACTATGCCTACAGCCAGCTCTTCTGAAAGACCACACTGTGGTCACTGACCTAGTGTTTATGTGTCAGTATGTCACGCTCTGCAGCTCTGAATTCCTATCAGATTTTTTTGCTTTGCAGAATATTCAATAATTTTGATACATGTTTCCAAAAGGAACAAGGTTTCTAGTCTTTCATAGTCCCAAGTCCTAAACTTCAGGAACAGCACCAAGATGTTGGTTTTTACTTAACGGCAAGAATTTTCAGATCAACTGTACTTCATATTCTTTGCCTTTATCTTCCTGGTATGTCCTAACATTTATAATATGCAAAGAAGTTTTCTTGGCCACATGGTGTTTTGTTCTATGGTTAAAATTGTCCCTCTTCCCCAGATGAAAATGGAAAGCAATCCTATGAATATTTTCCTTAAAGCCAGGGCTGAGTGATACAGTAATATCAGACCACAAAAGGCATAAAGAGTGAGCCTGAGAATTTGTCATTCTACTGCTAATCCCACCAGCCTGGAGCAGATGTGAACCTCCTTTCTTGCACATCCACAAGTGGTTACTCTACAAGCCTGACAGTCACCTCAGAGCACACAGCAAGTGCTCTGGGCCATCAGAAGTGCAAGAGATGGTACCGATTCCCTATCCACTGTACACACGTAGCCGTCTGTTTCTTCAAAACTGACGTGGGCATCTCTCTCCTTGTAAACGGAATGTATTTCCAAAAGATCATTTGCTTCAGTAAGTATGGCAGGAATAATCATCTGACATTAATTAGCTATGCAGGTGTTCTCTATCTTCACTATGTAAGTTACAAAGTTAGGAAGACATGGAATACTTTGGTTTTTACAAAGCTCTAAAATGACAGAGATATCATCATTTTTTTGATGGTCACAAAGCATTTTTTTACAATAGCAGGCTGTGGTGATTGCAAGGCTTCTTGTTTCAGACATAGATGACCATGGAAAAGCCAGAAGAGATGATGGAGAGCAAGAAAGAGGCACATGGTCCCAACAGAGATAAAACCTGGGAGTATGAGGGCTTTTTTGCAGGAGAAGGGAGAACAGAAATTATTCTTTAATCCTACTCTGATCCCATGAAACTGTGGAAACTCAGTAAACGAGAGGCTTGGGGAGACCCAAGATATTCCTGTTAGCACATTCTAGGATCCGTGTCACACTATTTCATATTTGTGAGTAAATATTTTCACCATTTTTAAAAGAAAATAAACCAAAGCACTGTTTTAAGATAGAATCATAGAATTGACTGTTTTAAGATCCTGCTGCTTGGATAAAAATTACACTAAACATATTTTTTCATTGTAAATTCAGCACTGGTAACTGTCCCCACATGTTCTTAGGCCACAATGACACTCTCTAGTTAGGAGTTATGAGGAGGGCTATAATGTAAGAAAAATCAATAGTGTTATTTTAAAATGTTCAGCCATGAAAGAGCAATCAACGGTTGAAAAAGACCAGAAACAATCAATTTCAATGAGCACTTAATATTAGGTAACAAGGCAGCACAGAGATAGATAAAGATTAAACTGATAGGAAAGAATATTAAAAGCATTAATTACATACACTAGAGCTCAATGCCCCTCAGAAGAGTTTTTAAAAGAAGGTTCTATCTTAAAGTTTCGCATTCCATTGCAGACTTACATCAATCAAATAACACATGACAAATGTGACACAGAAAACTATCTTCTTTTAAAACAATTATAATTTGTTAAACTAAAGTATGTACTACTGGCTGGATTCTGCAAGAGCACGTAATGACATTTCTTTCCCCCTCTGAAGGTAATGTACCCTCCAGAGGAAAGTTATTCACATGCCTAAGTAAATAAGTGCCTAAATACACGGCAAAGTAAATGACGTCTTCAAATTCGGATTCCAAGCTGGAGCTGTCATAACATAGTATGAGACCTTCTTAATGTGAAAGACCTGAACGCCAAAAAGGCAAATGACCCCATTTTCTTGTTCTTGTTCAGAAGCACTTGGAATCAGGCATCCATTTTGTTTTTGAGATATACATACATGAATATATATCTGATATGTCTGTTCCTTGTCATGGCAAACTAATTTATTCCTTATTTCAAAGGTTTACAGGAGAGCATCAGAATAGAAACATATCACAAGACTTAAACCCAAAACTCCACCGCCCCCCCCCATGCCCCCAAAAACCACCCCCCCCCCCCCCCCCCCCAAAAAAAAAACCCCAACAAAAACCAGAGGAAACTGGCTAATAGCAGGAATCTGGAAAGCATCTATAAGGTGAACATTGTAGAAAATAGGACTAGATTTAAAAAGGTGGAGAAGAGGTAAGGGAGTACTCGAGGCTAAGATGTCCAAAGTTTTTAAATGTTCTCTGAAATACAGTGGGACAGGTTGACACTGGGACCTCATTAAGGCTTTGATTTACCTTTGACAGTATCAGACAGCCAATAACAGTTTACCCAAAGATAAATCAAAGGTGTATAAAATATTATCAGTTCAGGGTAAATCTAAAAGGGTATTTCTCTATGCTAGCACAGCAGTAAATGTACTATTAATTATTCTTCTCAGTTGTATTATCTAGTACTCTTCAGTGGAGATATAGTTTGAAGGACAGAGGACACTTTGTCACAAGGAAAAATCCCAAGTCAGCATTTTGTCTGATTTCCTATTAGCTTGTCATAGAAACAGTATAAAACTTTCCTAAGACATGCCTTGAACTAGCAGAATATGTACATTAAGTACTATATATCACAATACCAAGACACTAAACAATCCTTCCCTCCCCTAAACCCACTAACCTCACTTGACAGAGCATTCATTTTTCTTGTGAACATACAAATAAAAACCTGAGCAAAAAGCGCTATATATTCATTCTTTCTCAGAGAAGGACAGAAAGGTGATTTATATGTGGTAGAAGTCTGTTAACATAAGCAATAGTATCTCTGTGGAAATGAAATAGGCAGTAAGAAAGCCTTCTTACGGAAGTACAGAAAGCCTGAGCTCAAATTTGCTTTTATATGTTCCTGAAGGGGAGATTATGCTTAGATTATGCTCCCTTGGATTGAAACTTGTCAACATTTGAAATTTCTTTTTGGTACCAAGTCTCAAAATATCACGTGTGTTTGAATTCCCAAACCAGACGGAAAGTAAAGGAATCTGAAACTTTTTGAAAAAAAAATTCTGAAGTGTTACTTAGTTCATTTCAAAAAATGTTATTATGAAGGGTTTTCAGCATTTCTCAGACATACATTTGGAGTATTAATTCTGACAGTGTGCTGGAGATTTATACTTCTCTCTCTGTCTACAAAAATAGACATAAGTGGTGAAACAGAGGGGAGCTTCCTAGGATAAATGAAATGCCAGCAAAAGTACAAGGAAAAATACATGCTAACTGGTCAAATTCATAGTCCCTAGCATTAAATCCTTGGCACAACTGTTGGCAAGATCATTCCAGCATTGACTGTCATAACTACGTGCAGTACCTGTTTCTGAAGGGCTTACAGTGATATCCTGGTCATACATGAAGACACACACACTCACAAGAGTGCATACAGTGGCAGGGCAGCCCCTCACCTGGTGCTCAGTTGAGATGCCTGGCTGGGCTTTCCCTCAAAGGACACCACCTTTCCACTCCTCAGTCATGCTGCAAACCCAAGAGTGCTACAAGATGCTCTACATGGTGTATTCAGGGGCTTAGATACGCTTAAATTATCCTTCTAGGTGTTGATTTTCAATCCTTTGATCTTGCATACAGTACTGCAGGTTTTCCCCTGCTGACTGCTGCTACCCAAGTAGTAGAAGTCTATTTTTTTGTCGAGGCTGATGGCATTGCTTGCAACCTTGAGTACCCTGAACAGGTTGAATCTCAGTTAGTTTGGAAATTTCCTCTCTTATTCTGTGGTACCACCAGATTAGATACCTTTTAGGAAGTTATGTCAGATGTTCCGTCACCATGGTCAGAGATAGAGGTGGCCAAAGCAGAGCAGGGAAGTCTTACTGATGGTGAGTGTGGAAATTGTAATTGAAACAATTCAGAGAATGAATCAACACTCCCACATTTTGTGTGGTTATAACACAACGTATACTCGGAGGACCAAATGTTGTCCTCTGGTGCGTTCACATGCACTCATTCTTCTGAGTCAGTCTATAGTATTTTTTCCTGCTTGACTTGCTTAAACTGTTTGGAAAACTCACATGAGAGGACTTGTGTCTATACTGTTCTGAAACCTCTTGATCTTCATGTCAGTCTAGAACAGCATCTGTTCCTGCCTACCCCAGAAACCAGCATCCAGGGGGTGATGGCACATACCTGGGCAGACACACCCTTGCAGCCTGCCATGAATTAGTCATGACAGAGATTTGCATGGAGAGGTGATCATGGCTCCACTCTCCAGTCCCATTGTTCCCAATGATACAGTTGTACCAGCACACTCCAGATTGCCACAGCCACCTGCAGTGGACATTGGGGTGCCACCATCCCTCCTGGAGCTCACTGCTGTACTACTCAACAAGCCAGGCAGTGCCCGGCCAGTCAAACACATAGCACAGGGAATAACTCATCCTGTCAGCTTATTCCACATACAACTTGTGTCACCACCTCTCACACGCAAGGTAAGTGCCAGGAAAAGAAAGTGCTGGTTTCAGACTTCTTGGACGGGCCACATACTTCAGCAGAAATTGTGACAAAATTCTCAAACACCAGTGGACCTAAAAGCCAAGTAGAAAGTGAATGGCTCCACCTGCTCGGCCAGGTACATCTCAGCCTCTTTAAACTGGAAAATAAACACACTAGAGATTCAGTTGTTTTGTTTATGAGAACAGTAATAAAAACCTGAAGAACCTGGGAAAGAAAAAAGCTCTTTTGTGGGAGCTGGATTCCACAGGGGTTATTTTGAATTTCCCCAGCCAGCTGGAGCCGGGGGAAGGCTGATTTTCCACTGCCCTGCACCTTGTAGAATCATTTACACTCCTCAAGTCTATGTGAAAACGTTACAGACACTAACAGCATCATTTAACACCCACTTTGCAGAGGTGTTAATGTCTAAACAAAGTATAAGGTCATAGAGAGTAGGCCAAGAGACATTCAATTAAGAGCGATTGCTGAGGAAGTGCAGGCTCCTCTCCTCCAGGGCACTGACAGCCAGGGCACTTCCCACTGCTTCCCCAAACAGGAGCCTTTATGAGGGGGCATGCTGCAATGGTTACTAAGAAACTGTTGAGCGGAGGTTACCTTTTGGTGGGTGTCACGTGTGCTGGAGAGCTACATCCCCATGACGTCCCCTCATCCCAAGTGGTGCATCTGAGATGACCCGCAGTGCTCTGCCTGCTGCCACCCCAGCCAGCCATGGGCTTTGACCCCATGGGGCACCGCCATGCTGCTGTGCTCCTCTGAAATGAGAGCACGGGAGAGAGGTTACGGCAGGCGTGACTGACCCAACACGAAGCCTGTCAGCCCAGAGCCTGCCAGGTGCACCTAGGCAATAGGCAGCACTGGAGCAGCCCAAGGAGCTCAGCCTGTGCCAAGCACTGGACGGGCCAAGCTGTGAGCTGGTGAAGTGCTGGTCTTGCCAGCTGGAGACCAGAGATCTGGCTGCTGCCTCACCTCAGCGAGCTCCCGCAGTTTCTGCCCACCTCTGCCATGCCAGGGCGCTCTCTGAAGGAACGGGACAGCCTCTCGGATGCTGAATCCTGAGGCAGGCTTCTCCGTGGCGGCTGGGCAGCGCAGCCATGGCGGATACAGCTCCCTCAGGGGAGAGCTGGTTATTGAGGGGCAGAGGGCGTCAGCTGCAAAAGTGGCAGGAAAGCCCAGGAGCCAGCAGGGGCCAGTGTGACCGAGCTGCTGCTGTGCCTCATTTGGAAAATGGACCCCACCTGGAAGATGCAGAAATGACCCAGCTCACTGAAGGGGCACTGCAGCGTGGCCTTGCTGCCTCAGGGGCTCTCTTGTACCAGAGACTAACGTTTAATGTTTGTGGCCAAATTCCCAGTCATTTCTCTTTCCCAATCAAACTGCCATTCTCTCTCACCCCTGGGATGTGAAACCCAACCCTTGGCATGCAAGGTGGCACAGGGACCTGGTCTTCCTGACAGGGCCATCAGCCCTGGGTCTGTGAGTTGCTCCCACTGCTCAGATTGCATCTCCTGGTATAAAGGCCTAGTCAAGTTTTATTGCTGGTTTTTGATGAAGTGAGGCTGCTGAATTAGAGGCCCAGTTGTGCCAGAAGCAGATGCGGTGCTGCTGGCCTCTAGAGATGAAAAGCTATCCAGCTCCCTCAGGCATCAGACCCCAGGAGCCTGTCCTCTCCCCAAAACTTGACCAATGATACTGAGGTTTTGGCTGTCTCTGGAGTCCCTCTCCCCCTGTCTGTCTGCTCCCAGCTGAGACAGGGGCATTGCCCACTTTTCCACATGTGCTCAGGAGGGCTGGCTTGGCCCTTGGGTGTGACA